>NW_027507784.1:322803262-324300951 GCF_037356315.1 Lithobates pipiens | reverse complement strand
TTTTCCGTTTCTTGTTCCTTTCTTCCCCTTGTTCTTTTCTTCTTCTTCTCCTGGAGATGTTGACTCGACGAGCTCTCCGGCCGGAATGCCAGAGCCGCGCTGTGCGGTCACTTATATAGTGACAATGGGGCGGTGTCACATGGTATATGTCACATGGGTTGGTCACATGGGTTGATGTCACATGGGGACTATGACATCGTAAGGGGGGCGGGGTCACCATGTGACCAACCCATGTGACATATACCATGTGACACCGCCCCATTGTCACTATATAAGTGGCAGCGGAGCGTGTCCCTGGCATTCCGGCCGGAGAGCTCGTCGAGTCAACATCTCCAGGAGAAGAAGAAGAAGAAGAACAAGAAGAAGAACAAGAACGGAAGGCGGCGGCGGCGGCGGCGACGACAGCGGCGACAGAAGACCGGGCCACCGCCTGTAAAAGAGCTACAAGAAGGCGCGGTGGCCCGGCAGAAGAACCGAAGGCGGCGACAGAAGAACGGAAGGCAGCGGCGACAGAAGACCGGGCCACCGCCTGTAAAAGAGCTACAAGAAGGCGCGGTGGCCCGGCAGAAGAACCGAAGAGGGGGACAAGACCCCCGAAGTCGGGAGAAGAGGCCGGCGGCGGGGAGGAAGAAAGCCGGACTCCTCCGCTAGTAAAAGAGCTACACACAGATAGCGGAGGAGTCCGGCGAGAAGACCCCCGAAGACGGAAGACCCCCGGAGCTGTGCAATAAAATATTTTTTCCCTGTGTTGTGTTTTTTTTTGTACTTTATTTCACAGGTGAATGGGTAGGGGTACATTGTACCCCATACTCATTCACATAGGGTGGGGGGCCGGTATCCGGGGGCCCCCTTCTTAAAGGGGGCTCCCGGATTCCGATAAGCCCCCCGCCCGCAGACCCCGACAACCAACGGCCAGGGTTGTCGGGAAGAGGCCCTTGTCCTCATCAACATGGGGACAAGGTGCTTTGGGGTGGGGGGGCCGCGCGGCCCCCCCTTCCCCAAGGCACCCCCCCATGTTGAGGGCACGCGGCCTGGTACGGCTCAGGAGGGGGGGCGCGCTCGCTCGCCCCCCTTTCCTGGCCGGCCGGGTAGCGTGCTCGGACAAGGGTCTGGTGTGGACTTTGGGGGAACCCCCACGCCGATTTTTTTCGGCGTTGGGGTTCCCCTTTAAGCCCATTCCAGGCGGCGGAGCCCGCGACGTCTCCTTCGCGGGCCCCGCCTACCTGTACACGCGCTCGAAATGGGCGGATTTGCCTCCTCCTTACGTGGGCGAGTCCGTTCATTTCAAAAGTTGAGCGAACTGTTTGCCCAACCTTGTTCGTCAAACAGTCCGCTCGTGTGTGGGCAAGTCCGCTCATGCAAATTTTGAGCGGACTGTTTGCCGAAACTGTTTGACGAACAAGGTTGGGCAAACAGTCCGTGCGTGTGTACGCGGCCTTACATACTCAGGCTGTGCCCAATTCCGTCAGCCTACTTACCAAGCCAGGAGATTCTCCCAGCAGGTGAATATGAACACTGCATTCATAAAAAACAGAAAAAAAAAAACAGAAAAAAACACCTTGACTTGTTATTAAAACCGGAGTACATTTTACTCACCTTTGAAATCTCCCCCCTGAGCTCATCTTCTGTCTGTTCCATTTCTACAGTCACAGGGAGAAGACAGTTAGCAACATCCATAAAAACAAATAACAAGATACAAAAATCAGCCAACCTACATTCACACTAGCTGCATACTAAAACAATTGATTTTAGCATGTTAGCTAGTGTCTGCTGTGTGATGACGGTGGAAGGCATCGCTTTGCATTTTTAGAACGCAATGTACAGTTTAACTATTTTTTTTTAACCTTCATGGAAATGACATTAAATTGTCTATCTACTGCAATGGAGAGACAGTGCAGTTACGGGTCAGGTGAGCTCCGGTGCATTTCCGGAAAAATGTCTGCATGTTTTTGCCAAGCACTGATATCCACCTGATGAGTGTTGTAGTGTGAACAAAGTACACAGAAAATAGCTGTTTTCTATGTGCCCTTGTGGTTGCTGGGATTGATTCCATATGGAAAAATGCCAGCCACCACACATACAAAGCATTCTCTAATTGGACCAAGTAAGAAATTGGGATGTCACGGTCCTCTTATCCACTGAGAAAGATGCAAAGCATTCTCTGAATGAGAGCTGTGATGAGTGAGCGACCCCCTGTGGTTACTATGCAGAAGGCCAGCCGCTCATCACAGCACCCAGAAAGCGGCTACTACAGTGATTTACAGCTTCCACACAAGCAGATCAGGTATCACATACGCATACTTACATTGTACCAAGCTGGCCCAACAGTATGCCAAATATATCATCCCTGGATCAAAGCTTTAGTTGTGCCTAATCCGTACTTTGACCAAAACAAAAATTGGGGTTGATTTTCTAAAGGCAAATAGACTGTGCACTTCGCAAACTGCAGTTGCTCCAGAGCTTAGTAAACGAGGCAAAGGTTCGCTTTGCAAAGAATACCCAATGACATGCAAGGAAAATAAAAAAAACTGCATTTTTGCTTGCACATGATTGGATGATGGAAGTCAGCAGAGCTTCTGCTCATTTACTAAGCTCTGGAGCAACTGCACTTGCATATTGCAACTGCACTTTGCAAAGTCTATTTGCCTTTAGTAAAGCAACCCCATTGTGTCTTTAAATTCCTCATCATTTCCCTGTGCCTTAACCGTCCACATTGTACTGCTGTAGGCAGCGATGTACTGGTAAGTCGCTGCCTAGATTCTTGTTTACAGCATACGCATGCGCGCCCCCCCTTCTCGGTTCCCACTGTGATTGTACACAGTGGGAGCCTGTCAGTAAGTCCCAGCCAATAATTTTCACCCAGGACCTGCTAATAAGCTGTGTACATTCACAGCTGAGTGCTCTGTGATGGCATTCAACACAGAGCTCTTACACGGGGAGCGAATGTCAGTTTCTTATCCCTGCAGCGCAGGGATAAGAAACTGAGAGATCCATTAGTAAAAAGCAGCACACTATACATAGTTAGGCACATATTTAACCCCTTGATCATCCCAGATGTTAACCTTCTGGAGTTGAAATGGTTAAGCTTGTATATGTGAGGTGTGAGACTTCAGAAAGTGCTGTCTCTGACCGCTAGTCTCAAGAGATGCAGAGTAAGATTTGGTGATGTTACTATTTTCTGATCACTGTTCTCTTTGCTGGAGAGGAAGCTATACCTGAAAACCTGCAGTGCAAGGAGCTCCCTACTTCTGCTGAATCGGTTCTGTAGCTCAATTTCTATATTTAATATAGCTTCTTGAATATTCTCCGACCAGTCATCAGAGGGGTAACTCTGACATGAGGAAGCAAAGTCCTGCCCCTACCAGGACGACAACCTTCACACAGAGACTCCATGCAGAACAAGGAATGGTGTGTATGCCATGGTGAAAGATCAGCTGCAGGAGACCACAGGCCATATTGATGGCTAGTCCGTTACCCACTGCTTTTAGTTTTCACTTGCAGTTTTTTAATCAATACCTGAAAAATCCACAATGTGTGTTGGCACTTTTTCTGGGGTGACATCAGCTGGTATGGTGATTTCCTCCGCTCGAGCTGGAACCTACAATACATATTTAATAATTTCTAATTACATGAGACCCAGCTGGCACCAAATGAAATAAATGGGAAAGACAACAAAGCCAACATCCAAAACAAGGTTACCGTATATACTCGAGTATAAGCCGAGATTTTCAGCCTCTTTTTTGAGGCTGAAAGTGCCCCCTCGGCTTATACTCGAGTCACCGCTGTCTGACTGCTCGATCAGCGTATCGAGCAGACAGACGGCGGACATTAAAATTCAAAAGCCGCGCCTCCTTCTCCGCCTCCGCCTGTGATAGGCGGAACACTGAATTTCCCAGCAGTCAGTGTTCCGCCTATCACGGACATCCGTTCATTCTCATACTACGGACGAGTATGAGAGGATGTCCGTGATAGGCGGAACACAGGCTGCTGGGAAATTGAGTGTTCCGCCTATCACAGGCGGAGGCGGAGGCGCGGCTTTTGAATTGTAGAATGGCCGCCGAGAAGAGCGGCGATCCTGGAGCGGCGATCCATCGGCACGACACGGGACGGAGGAGGCACGGGACGGAGGAGGCTCGGGACGACGGCGGCTCGGGACGGAGGCTTGGGACACAGGTAGGCTGGACACACACACAAGGCTGCACGGACACACACACACACACACACACACACGGATGGATGGATACACACACACACACACACACACACAGGGATGGATGGATGGATGGATGGATGGATACACACACACACACACACACACAGGGATGGATGGATGGATGAATACACACACACACACAGGGATGGATGGATGGATGGATACACACACAGGGATGGATGGACGGACACACACACAGGGATGGATGGATGGATGGATGGACACACACACAGGGATGGATGGACGGACACACACACAGGGATGGACGGACACACAGGGATGGACAGCCATGTCTCACCCTCGGCTTATACACGAGTCAATAAGTTTTCCAGTTTTTTGGGGGTAAATTGGGGGCCTCGGCTTATATTCGGGTCGGCCTATACCCGAGTATATACGGTATTTCTAAATAAATAAAAAAAAGATAAAAAGCACACGCAGAACGAATAAAGTGTGTTTTATGTATGCATTTGCTGCTTGCTCAGAATCCCATAGTAACGTGGCATTCATTTTCTTTTTTGCATGCCAGTGATCATTTAGAGTTGAAGGGGTTTTTGGGGGTTCTTACTTTGCCCAGGTTTGGACCAATGTAGATACACTGTATCACCGAAAGTATTGGGACACCTGCTTTTACATGCACATGAATTTTCATGGCATCCCAGTCTTAGTCCGTAGGGTTCAATATTGAGTTGGCCCACCCTTTGCGGCTATAACAGCTTCAACTCTTCTGGGAAGGCTGTCCACAAGGTTTAGGAGTGTGTCTATGGGAATGTTTGACCATTCTTCCAGAAGGGCATTTGTGAGGTCAGGCACTGATGTTGGACAAGAAGGCCTGCTTCATAGTCTCCTCTCTAATTTATCCCAAAGATGTTCTATGGGTGTGAGGTCAGGACTCTGCAGGTCAGTCAAGTTCCACCACCCCAAACTCGCTCATCCATGTCTTTATGGACCTTGCTTTGTGCACTGGTGCTCAGTCATGTTGGAAAAGGAAAGGGCCATCCCCAAACTGTTCCCACAAAGTTGGGAGCATGAAATTGTCCAAAATTTCTTGGTATGCTGACAACTTAAGAGTTCTCTTCACTGGAACTAAGGGGCCAAGCCAAACCCCTGAAAAACAACCCCACACCATAATCCCCCCTCCACCAAATGATTTGGACCAGTGCACAAAGCAAGGTCCAAAAAGACATGGATGAGTGAGTTTGGGGTAGAGGAACTTGACTCTTCTGCAAAGAGTCCTGACCTCAACCCAATAGAACACCTTTGGGATGAATTCAAGTGGAGACTGAGCCAGGCCATCTCATCCAACATCAGTGCCTGACCTCACAAAATGCCCTTCTGGAAGAATGGTCAAACATTCCCATAGACACACTCCTAAACCTTGTGGACAGCCTTCCCAGAAGAGTTGAAGCTGTTATAGCTGCAAAGGGCGGAGCCAACTCATTATTGAACCCTATGGACTAAGACTGAATTAAAGTTCATGTGTGTGTAAAGGCAAGCGTCCCAATACTTTTGGTAATATAGTGTACGTCTCCTGGTGTCTGGAGACACAGCAGATTAGGTCGTAGATGTACACCAGCCCCAACCCATCTGTAGCTGTTCTCTCTTCTCTCCCCCAACATTCATAGGATAGAGGCAGCACCAGGGACCATTGCCTCCTGCTGCTGTCAATAAAATCCTGTGGGCAGAGAGTGGGGGTGGGGCTGAGCCATGCTGTGTATGTCAATGGATGCGCACTTTGGCTCAGGACCAAGCCCACAGGTGCGCCCCCATAGGAAATATCTTCAAATTGTAGCACACAAAGAAAACGAGGAGCTGAGAGCGCTATCAGGGCACCCTGGAAAAGGAGGTTCGGGGCCACTCTGTGCAATATCATTACACAGAGCAGGTAAGTATATAATGTTTATTTTGTTTTTAAAAAAACAAAAATTTACTTTACAACTGCTTTAATTAAATGGGCTTAACAAGACTAATATGAATTGGCAAAAAGCCTCCCTTTCCTTGTTATTCTAGAAGAAATAGGTCAGATACGCGGTGTACACAGCCCGCTGGCAGCCAGGCAATTCCCAGAATCCTCAGCAAAAGGCAAACATGAAGTGCAAAGCACCAACCTCGTCAGGGAATTCCTCTCCCACCAGAGCCATAATCAGAGACGTCTTCCCCACTTGGGCTGCAAAAAGAAAGAGAAGATTAATACAGAGCAAGATATAAAACTGCAGCTCGTGTGTTTTCTCCGCGTTATGGAGAAGACTTCTCTTATATACCGGACTCTCCAGGGATAGGAACATTTCCGATTGAAGAGGAGCTTCCAGGTACAGCAAGCAGTATTTATCAACCCTACGGAGCAATACGGAGGTCATGTAGAAGGGCGCTGGAGAATGCAGCCCGACAAAGGTGGACAGGACACAAGTATCCTGAAGTGTCTGCTTATGTAATGTCTGCGCTGCTTGACAGGATGCAAAGGACCGTTCTGACGGCTGTACAGAGCCTTCGGTGGTTCGACACCCTTACATATACCCAGTGAAGTGACTGGCCTCGAGTGGTACACAGAGATATAACAAATCCTCATACATAAGTTGTACCTGTTTATCTGAATCTTCTCTACAGCTGTTCAAAATCCAGAATTTATATAACTTTTCTGAGCTGTCAGAAAGCAGGGGGCAGAGAGTCAAAATTATACACTACAGAGCTTAGTGAGAACTCAGAGCTGATTGGAGGGAAGGGGAAACTCCCCACCATCCAAAATCAAACACAGAGCTGAGGTCGTCCCTCCTGTCCCCTTTTTTTCTCTTGGTGTCAGGAAAACTTGTCAGGAGTAACTCACTATAGAGAAGCCCTCAAAATTTCCACTCGCCTACTGGCTTAGTGGAAAATGATTGATTGCTGGCGAGTGTGGGGCGAGTGTGGGGTTGCCCCGCCAGAAGGCGGGGTTGAATGGGAGTCCCAGTGATTGCCCAGGGGAAGAGAGCCAGCCGGATCATCACAGAGCGGGGAACATGGCTGCTTTCATTTGAATTGCCGAGTGTTCCCTGCGCTCGCTGTCACATACAGCCCGGTTCCTGGTCCGGGTACTTAGACAGAACACCGGTCCAATGCCAGGACATGTGACATATTTTAAAGTACCCGTGCCAGGAGGCGTGGCTGCATGCAACAGCGAACGCGGGGAACACTGCAATTCATATAAAAGCTGTTACAGAGATGTTCCCTGCCCTGTGATGATCCGACCAGCAATCCTCTTCCTCTCTCTGCCCCTGCACAGGTAAGGCGGCAGTGACGGACACAGGTGAGGCGGCAGTGACGGACACAGGTGAGGCGGCAACACAGGTGAGGCGGCAACACAGGTGAGGCGGCAGCGACGGACACAGGTGAGGCGGCACTGATAAAGTTGTTAATATTTAATTTTTGGAACTTAATTCTGCATAAAACATTTAAGTGTCATTTCATGAGCTAATTTACGAGGGCGTGTTTAGGGTCAGGGCAGGGTAGAGGTTGGGTGGGGCAACCGGTGGCAGGTAATCCTTAGACCCCTTTCACACCACACTGCCCATAGCACGGGCGATAAGATGCCGCTATTTTTAGCGGCGTTTTACCGCCGGATTTGCGGGCATTTCGGCCACTAGCGGGGCGCTTTTACCCCCCCCGCTAGCGGCCGAGAAAGGGTTAAAACCGCCAGCAATACGCCGCAATATTGATTTCAATAGGGAGCAGTGGTGGAGGAGCGTTAAACACACCGCTCCAAAGAAGCTGCTGGCAGGACTTTTCCCTGACGTCCTGCCAGCGCACCGCTGTAGTGTGAAAGCCCTCGGGCTTTCACACTACAAACAATAGTGCAGCGTTTTAGGGCGGATTGCATGCGCTATTTCTAACGTCTGCAAAACGCCCTGGTGTGAAAGGGGTCTTAAGGCCTGGCTAGTAGCTCAGGACTTGAAATTTTGAGCCCTGCTATAGAAGTATACGCTTTGTTCCTATTTAATGTCTGAGGTTTACAACCACTTTAGGCTGGCTATACCCTCATAAATTTCCCCATCTATGCTAAACCACACATTTGGAAGATTCCCCACTGCCAGCTATTATATTCCGACAGCTGGAAGCCGTAGCGGTCTGAATACCCAAACAGTGATTGCATCCGACTCCCTGCAGTCACTGTTCAGCTGATATTTTTCAAACCAGATGTTTTGATTTTTCTGTTCCAATATGTGTTTATTGAAGTTAGTTCAAAAACCAGTTACATGCAGTGAGGGAAAAAAGTATGTGATTCCCTGCTGATTTTATAAGTTTACCCACTGACATAGAATCAGTCTATAATTTTAAATGATGGGTTTATTTTAACAGTGAGAGACAAAACAACAAATATATCCAGGAAAAAGGCATTTCAAAAAAGTTATAAATTGATTTTCATTTTAATGAGTGGTGGCAAACCCCTTGTTGGTAATCACAGAGGTCAGACCACCAGGTTTGCACAAATCTCAGGAGGGATTTTGTCCCAAATCCTCTTTGCAGATCCTCTCCCAGTCATTAAGGGTTCCAGGCTGACATTTGGCTGCCTCCACATATTTTCTATAAGATTAAGGCCTGGAGAAAGATCGGCCTCTCCAGGACCTTAATGTGCTTCTTCTTGAGCCACCTCTTTTGTTGCCTTGGCCGTGAGTTTTGAGTCATTGTCATGCTGGAATACCCATCCACGACCCATTTTCAATGCCCTGGCTGAGGGAAGGAGGTTCTCACCCAAGATTTGATGGTACATGGCCCCGTCCATCGTCCCTTTAATGTGGTGAAGTTGTCCTATCCCAAAACACCCCCAGAGCATAATGTTTCCACCTCCATATTTGATGGTGGGGATGGTGTTCTTGGGGTCATAGGCAGCATTCCTCCTCCTCCAAACACGACAAATTGAGTTGATGCCAGAGAGCTCGATTTTCGTATCATCTGACCACAACACCTTCACCCAGTTCTCCTCTGATTCATTCAGATGTTTATAGCAAACTTTTTTTTAGCAAACGTCAGACAGTCCTGTACATGTGCTTTCTTGAGCAGGGGGACGTTGTGGGCACTGCAGGATTTCAGCCCTTCATGGCGTAGTGTGTTACCAATTGTTTTCTTGCCGACTATGGTACCAGCTGCCTTGAGATCATTGACAAGATTCTCCGGTGTAGTTCTGGGCTGATTCCTCACCGTTCTCATGATCATTGAAACTCCACGAGGTGAGATCTTGCATGGAGCCCCAGACCGAGCGACAGTGACAGTTATTTTGTGTTTCTTACATTTATGAATGATCGCACCAACTGTTGTCACCCTCTCGCCAAGCTGCTTGGCGATGGTCTTGTAGCCCATTCCAGTCTTGTGTAGGTCTACAATCTTGTCCCTGACATCTTTGGACAGCTCTTTGGTCTTGGACGTGATGGAGAGATTGGAATCTGATTGATTGCTGCTGTGGACAGGTGTCTCTTATACAGGTAACAAGCTGAGATTAGGAGCACTCCCTTCCTGTATAGATGACACCTGAGAGCCAGAAATCTTGCTGATTGATAGGGGGTCAAATACTTATTTCACTCATTAAAATGATAATTTATAACTTTATGAAAAACGTATGTATGGTCCAACATCAAGAAACTGGCCGCTCAGGACCAATTACGTATACTGGGCACCCTTACAAAGTAGGCTCATGGATACCAGTTCCCAGGTAAGGAACATAATATACAATAGAATGCATCTCCCAAAGGTGCCTATGACATTTTAGACTCACACGTGGTTATAAGGAATGCATAAAAGCATACCGAGAGTAATAGTAACCAATAAAAAAATATGTGCCAACTGCAAGAAAAAAATTGTGCAAAAAAATAAATCTTTTGTTTCTTTTCTTTTTCTCTCCTCTCGAGAGAAAAAGAAAAGAAACAAAAGAGAAAAACAAAAAAAAAAGAAAAAAACTTTTTTGGCAAAGGTAAAAACAAAGAAGGGGAAAGGGAAGGGTATAGGTCGCAGTTGATTCCGGATAAGCCCCCATCCGGAGGAGACCCCTCAGTCGTAAGTACAAGTCTAGCAGACTAAAAAGACCAGATTGAGTCTTCAAGGTCTCCCCCTAAAATATAGATATCTAAGAGTACCATATATATATTTTTTTGGAAAATTTTAAGTTTATCATGTCGAATAGCTGTCAGTTTCTTACTGAATAAGTACCATGCTATTTTTTGTTTTGCTTGCACACTCATTAGAACCCCAGATTTCCATATCCTCCCTAGGAGTTTGCCTGACGGCAGTAAAAATAAACAATATTGATTTTAAATTGGTGAGACGTGCAAGAGGAGGGTTTGAGGTTGAAAAGGAACACATAAGGGGTTTTTAGGGATACTCTCCCCCCCCCCACAAGACTGTAAGGAATAGTTGGCACAAGTTTGCTGCTTTAATTTTCCATTTGACGTTTGTCAAGCCAGGTGTTGCCAACAGGACCAGCTACGGCTCCAATTGGAATTGGCCACAATGCAAGCCATGTATGACCAGCTTTACTTGCTTCAACAGAACCTGGAACAGGCTTTGAATTCCCATTAAGCCAGCCATAGGCAGCTCAAAATTTGGCCGATTCCTTTGAATCAGCTGAAATTCTAGCTGTGGTTGGCCCCGTCAACACCAACCAGCAGGACAAACATTGAAGGAAATTTTTTGTGCTGCAACCAATTGTATGCAGTCACTGTTCAGGTATTCAGGCAGCCGCTGACAGCAATAGCCAACAGGGGAGATTAGTAAGATTACTCTATCCATCCTATTTCTTGTGGATGGAGGAATCTATTAGATTTCAGACTCAATGAGAGAAATCCATGGAAGTATAGCTAGCTAAACCTAAAAGCCTCTAGACATAGAAAACAAATTCGCCCATGGGACTTTAAATGAGTTGGTCATATAGGTCATCTCAAATAGGTGTAAAAAATATTTTTATTCAAATACCAAGAAAAACATGGTTGAATGCACATAAACATAGTAGCATCATCAGGCATGATTTAACCAATGACATGTTATTTACAGTAGTAAAATAGATCGTATACATATACAACATAATACTCGACGCGTTTTGCAAGCTCGGCTCGCTTCCTCAGGAGTTGTTGTATATGCAGGGTATCTAAAAAATATATAGTAAGTAGCAGTAAGATATAACATTCAATGGTAATTTTGGTTAAAAAGAAAGCATGTGGGTCACTTTAAGAGTGTCCGGGCGGGGCGTGGTCGGATGTGGGAGTGAGTGAGTGAGAGAGTGTGAACGCTGGACGCCCGCTCCTAGCCTCCCCTTGCTCTCCCTCCATGCAAGTGAATCTCCCCGCTGGTGGAGGTGGCGTTTAGCCTGGGTTCCTACCTGGATTCTGTGCGTGACGTGGCGGCCCCGGTCGCCTTGCTCCGGAGCTCGTCGTGCACTGCCGGGCGGTGCTTGGCGGTGGGTCTCGCGGGAGCTCGTGCCGGCGTGGCTCCAGCGTCATCAGAGGCGTGTCATCGGGAGCGAGCCGAGCCGAGGGAGCCTGCGGGAGCCCGAAGGAACTCTTCCAGCTGACCCGGGACGCGCTGAGAGCAGTGACAGTAGCCTGCATTAAGAAGACCCAGGCGGCGGCCCGCAGCAATCCACGAAGAAGAAGCCTATGGCATCTACCTAGGCTAACGGTAAAGCGGTAGCGAGCGGTGGGGTGAGAGGCAAGCAAGGAGGAGGGTGCAGTATCTGGGAATGCCCATACGAACATTCAAATACATTTGCCTAGTTTTACTACACACTAAGCCTGCTTGCTGGATGATATAGGCTGCCAAGCTCTTGGAGCCTCCGGGACTTACTGAAACGGCTGTCTCCCCTTCCCTTTTTTTTTTTGGTATTGCTGTTTCTATAGCATGATGAACCCTGTTAAACTATCTATGCAAATTCAATATAGCACTTAGAGGCAGGCAAACTGCTGGGGGAATAGTCTCTTGAGTCCATGCCCAGCCTGCACGGTTACCTTGCTGCCCCCTTGGCTTGGGGCCACCGCACCACTTCTTTTGCTCCACCGTATGGACTTGTATCACGCTGCTAAAACTAAGTTTCTTGGGGGGCGACTTTATCGTAATTTCTCAACACCACTATTATTGGCCGCTTTTCTACCATGCTTAGTAAGCGGGCCAACGAGGATGGGATGATTGGTGAGGGGAACCAAAAAACCCGGGCTGTTAAAGAGAAAGCAAATCAGGCATCGGCTACTGCGGTAGCAAAACTGGAACGCTTTGCCCATGCAACTTCCCCTACCAGAAAAGGGCCCCCTCAGCCAGCAGGGCAAACAAAGACACAGGGGGGTACTACGGAAAGGAGAAGTATCACTCAACTAGCATCTAATCCAGGTCGATCCCCTAGTGGCAGCAAGATGCATGATGCAGTTACAGCAGCAAGCAAGATAGCACACAATATAGTAGCTCCGGTGGAATCCCCTCCATTAGAGGGTGATGAACCCACACTGCGCGATATATTGAAGGCAGTTAATGAATGCAAAGCGTCTATAGGCGGCCTCGATAACCAGCTAGCCAGTATTAAAACTGAACTGCACTCTATGGGCCAACTACTGAGCAACACAGTAGCAAGAACTACGATCCTGGAAGGGAGATTAAGCACGATCGAGGATGATTTTTCTCCACTACAGCAAAAAATAAATGTGCTATTGAAACAATCAGCCATACAGTCAGCAAAACTAGATGCCCTGGAAAATAGCAACCGTAGGAATAATATTCGCCTGATTGGCCTCCCAGAGGGAAGCGAGGGGTCTAACCCCATAGATTTTCTGGCAAATTGGTTCAGGGAACTTATGGGTAACACCCCCTTTACCACTCTCTTTGCTATTGAAAGGGCCCATAGAGTCCCCGCAGGCCCGCATCTATCAGAAGGCCGCACCAGGCCTCTGATATTGAGACTCGTGAATTATAATGATCGCACCATTTTGCTACGCAGGACCAGGGAGCTGAACGATGTTTTTTACAAAGGATCCAGGGTCTCATTCTACCCAGACTTCTCGCCAGACCTACAGAAACGGAGAGCTGAGTTTATCCCCATCAAGCGAACCCTCCGTCAATATAAGTTAAATTATGCACTGTTGTATCCTGCCCGGTTACGAATAACCGCTTTGGGCTCAACTTCTTTCTTTGACACCTCAGGAGAAGTGGAAAGGTGGCTGGAGGAACATAAAAGTGATTTTTAGCCATTCTGCAACCACTAGGACTGGCTAACAGGGCTGGCTCCCTGGGAGCCTTTTTTTTTGTTTATTTTTTTTTTTTTTTTTTCCTCTTCCTCCTTTTTTTTTTTTTTTTTTTTTTTGGTATAAAACCTGCACGAGCAACAATTCTAGAGATGTAGAATACTTATTATGTTAGCTAGATTTAGTTTGAGGTATGGGATTATAATGTCTTTTAGCACTAATTCGCACTTTTTAGAAAGGAGGGGTGAGTAAGGGTGTTAGCATAAATGTTGGTATAAATCGCACAATACAATGCAAATATCACTATATACTTCACATAAGTCTTGGAGGGGGCGTCATTGAACACCCCCCCCCCTGTTTTTTTGGGATGCAAGAGCGCACTGTTTAATTCTATATAATATCTGCACTTGAAATAACTTTGTTGAGCAGTATGGGGGAATTTTTATCATGATAGTATGTGGTATGTTCTATAAGATCACTGATTAGCATGGGGGGGTGAGAAAGGGAGAAAGGGAGAAAGGGAGATGGCAGGTATGTTGCAACATAGTGTAAACACTATTAGTAACGCTTAATGGTTAAGCATCGAGGATGTTTCATCGAACGTGCCCTGCCGCTTCCCCTTCCCCCCCCCCCCCCTTTTTTTTTTCCCATTTCCTTTTCTTTTCTTTCTTTTTTTTTTTTTTTTTGCTAGCTTGAGCCTAGGTTGCATTGGTAGCGGGGTACTGAGTGGGGTCGAGGTGAGACACTCCGGGGAGCCTAGGGCTCCCTGGGTTATTTGGGAGAGCGGGGGGAACGGAGTCGGGTGTCCAGGGTCCTGGGGAGTATGGAAAGTCGAGCCACAATAGCGTCCCCCAGGGGATACCCTGATGGGTGGGTGGGGGGGTGGGAGGAGGAGGGGGGGGGGAGGGGTTGCTCAGGAAGTTGGGGGGGGTGGGGGGATGGGAGGGGGGGGAGAATGGGTGGGTAGTAGGGTTAAGGGGAACACCTCGAGCGCGTATAGCCGATACAACGGAATTGGGGGGGGGGGAGGGACAGTGGGCCCGTCGTGGGAGGGCGGGCCCCCTCCTCTCCCTCCCCCCTGTCCCGTCCGGTTTGAGTACTAACAGCATATATGGGTAGTGTACACATCTTATCATGGAATGTGAGGGGGCTGGGAGACCCAAAAAAGAGGGCAGCAGTTTTTCTGGAAACAGGAAGGGGAGGTCCCGGCTTGCTTTTCCTTCAAGAGACACATCTAACCCCCAGTACAGCCCCATTGTTAAGGAACCGGAGGTTTTCGGCATACTACCACTCTTTTCATACAACATATTCAAGAGGGGTGAGTGTTCTTGTTAAAAGAGGCACGGACTTTCTGTGCAAAGAGTCCTCTATCGACAAAGAGGGAAGATTTGTTTTTTTGTTTGGTCTCCTGTCCGGGCGCCAATGCATCTTAGCCAATATCTATATACCCCCTCCCTTTAAACTGGAAGTAATGGTTAAATTGACGACGTTCTGTCTAGATAAACCAGATGTCCCATGTATAGTAGTAGGCGACTTCAACGAAACGCTGGACCCGCATATGGATAGATTTCCTGCTCCATTGGTGACCAAAATGGGGCGCTTGCAGGGCTTCATCTCCGAAATAGGTTTAAATGACTTATGGCGAACACGTCACCCTCAAGTAAGACAGTATTCTTGCTTCTCCAGCACTTATTGCACACTATCAAGAATTGATATGGTACTGGGCAATAAAGCAGCCGCGGAGGTGGTCCAGGAGATAGAATACGGAGTAAGGGGGGTGTCTGACCACTCCCCCCTGTCCATGATACTGTCTCTAGGTATTAGACCAGGTCCAAGAGAGTGGAGGATTAACCCGGGCTGGCTGGTATTAATGGGTCCCCCAAGCTCCCACCAGGATAACTTAGGGGAATTTCTTCAAATAAATAGGGGCTCTGCCCCTCCGGGTACGGTCTGGGACTCCTTAAAAGCCTACATTAGGGGCACATTAATACAACAAGTGGCAACTATTAAGAGGAAAGCTCGAGACCAGGACTTAGCAATGAGAAATAAGGTCGCCCAGGCAGAACAAGCATACATAGCAGCACCATCGACCGCAAGCCGGCGGGAATGGCTGGACAGCCAACAAGTCTATAAAATAGCCCTCCTAAAAAAAGCAGAGAACAGGCGGATTTTTCAGCGCCAGCATTACTTTGGCGAAGGAGAGAGAGTAGGTAGAACCCTTTCTCTCCTGGTTCAAACTAACAGTGCGCCAACAGTAGCCCAGGTAATCAAGTCTCCTGCAGGCGTTCTTGTCTCCAGCCCTTCCGCAATTATGAGGGTATTCCATGACTAATATAGAACTTTATATAAATCTGTCATCCAGGGACAAGGTAATTCGGCGACTGATTTTTTACTTCGGACAGCAATACCAACTTTATCAACGGATGATAAATTATCCCTTGAGCTACCACTTACGCTGGAAGAATTAAGGAATGCAGTAGCCGCAATGCCTAACGATAAATCCCCAGGGCCAGATGGCCTTCCAGTAGAAATCTATAAACGCTATGGGGAGGTCCTATTGCCGGAACTCCTCGTGATATTGAATCACGCATTGGAGACAGGGGAACTCCCCGACTCGATGCGTGAGGCTAATATTACTCTAATCTTGAAGGAGGGAAAGGACTCCCAGGAAGTTTCATCATATCGGCCGATATCCCTGCTATGTACGGATATTAAAATACTAGCCAAAGTACTAGCAATTCGGTTAAACACATACATTCACAAACTCATACACCCAGATCAGTCGGGTTTTATCCCGGGTAGGGCGACCAGCACTAATATTAGAAGAGTCTTCCTTAATGTCCAATTACCTAGAGATAATGAGGGGGTGGGGGCCATCCTAGCACTCGATGCCACTAAGGCCTTCGACAGCTTGGAATGGGGCTATCTGTGGAGGGTCCTAGAGAGGTTTGGATTTGGCCCCTTATTTACCCAGTGGATAAAATTAATGTATAACAAACCTAGGGCCAAAATCAAGTTGGGTACTGAAACCTCTGAATCATTCCAACTGGAAAGAGGTACAAGGCAGGGGTGCCCGCTCTCCCCCCTCCTCTTTGTATTGGCCATGGAGCCCCTTGCGGCCCTGGTAAGATCTTGCCCGGACATACAGGGTTTTCGGCGGGGTAGTTCCGAGGAAAAAATTGCCTTGTTCGCGGATGACCTCCTATTTTTTATCGGCGATGTGGATTCTACCCTGAATAGAGTGATCCATCTGATGGGCGAGTTCGGTCAACAATCGGGCTTAGAGATCAATTGGGGCAAATCAGCTCTTTTACCACTGCTCCGGCATGGGGAACACGGGGCCCCCTCAACGATAACAGGCCTGGAGTTGGTGACTAAGCTGAAGTACCTGGGCATCTGGATATCAGGGGACGTAAGTCAATATGCCAACGAGAATCTGGCACCATTATTGACGAAAATGAAGACGAAACTTAATAGTTGGTGTGGCCTCCCTCTCTCGGTGGCGGGCCGCTGCAGCCTAGTAAAAATGATTTGGCAACCCCAAATACTTTACATTCTACACAACTCTCCAATTTGGATCAACCAGAAATGGTTCCAAATCATGGACTCGCTCATTCGGCAATTAATTTGGAAAAAGGGGCATGCTCGGATAGGCTTGCATACGCTGCAGCTGCCCGTCGCGGAGGGAGGGTTGGCCATACCACACTTGGGTGCATACTTCCTGGCCGCCCAACTCCAGCACTTAACAGGGGCAGGACTTCAAGAGGGGGGGTCTATAGGTCATAAGTTGATGATGATGGGAGCACCCCATAAACTGGTCCCCGAAGCCCTGGAGGCTAATGCCCTTTTTTATAGCTGCCCCACTAATACTCTAATGAGGAAGGTATGGCAGCAAGCAAAGCGCAAGCTAGGATATGCGGGAATAACTACCTATACTCCTCTATGGTGTAATCGACATCTGTCTGAACTAAATAAGGTCGACAAAGCTCCGGAATGGGATAGCCAGGGGATTAATAGAATAGTACATCTTTATGAGGGGAACGTAATGAAATCTTTTGAAACTATCAGCCAGGAATTCAATGTCCCTAATAGGTCATTTTACAAATATCTGCAACTGAGACATGCAATCCAGGCCCAATATGGGTCACTCACTATCGAGCGAACTGAAATACCCCTGCTCCAGGCCCTTATAGATCATGGGCACGCAAAAGGCCAGATTTCGTGCCTATATATGAAGCTTAGAGGCAGTTTCCTGAAAGGTGAAGGCCCAGCCAAGAGTAGACAGGGTTGGATAGGGGATCTCGGCCCGATATCTCGGGAACAGTGGGCTAAAACGCTTGAACAGGGGCATTTGGCCTCTATATCTCCATCGCAGCGCGTGTCCCATCTGTTCCTCATATATCGGGCATATTACACCCCCCAGAAGTTATGGAAAATGGGGAGGAAACCTAGGGATGAATGTCCTAGATGTGGGGCACCGGGGGATCTCCTCCACATGGTGTGGAAATGCCCAAAGCTATATAGTTATTGGTTAGAAATAGTCATTAAAATAAATAGAGCCTTTAAGACCACCCTGAAACCTGAGGCCAGGGCCTGTTTACTGGGGATATTTGATGGGGTTAATATTCCTCTGCCAATCAAGCCATCTGTCCTGAAGTGCCTATATCAAGCTAGGCGACTGATAGCAATTAATTGGCAAGCTAGGAACCCCCCGGATACTGGACAATGGGTCAACGCAATTAACTCTCTAATATGGTGCGAGAGAGTAATGCTTATAAAGCTAAATAATTTAAGAAAATTCGAGATATTATGGCATCCTTGGCTGACGGATATGGGATTCCCCCTAGAGTGAGGTCAATATATGGATGGCCTAGTACCCGCCCGGCGGATGGCAGGGAGGATTCTCCTCCCCTCCTCCTTATGCGGAGCCCCCTCCTTTTTTCTTTTTTTTTTTTTTTTTTTTTTTCTTCTGGCCCGTACGGAGGTGGCTGTCTGGCTGTGACTGGGACGGTTGTTGCCGGCATTGCGCGCTCGAGGTGGGGTGGGTGGTAGGGAGGTTTGGGGGGGTAGGGGGGGGAAAGTGCATCAAGGGGTGGCATCGATGAGTAGGCGCTACATAACAGTTTCAGCGCACTAACCTGCCTGGCACGTTATTGGTATCTTCTTTTTCCTTCTCTATACAGTATAATATGGTTAGTTACGTATGGAAAATTTTCAATAAAACAGCAAATTGATCGCAGCAGGGTAAGAAAGGGGGATAGAGAAGGAGGGGGTAGGTTGGCGCTGGGCGGGGGGAGGGAGGCCTCGCCCCCCACCCCATAACACTACTCCTGGATGGAGTGTCTGGGTGTGGGGACGACGCCCCCTCCCCCCCCTTTTTCTTTCTTTGTCAACAATATATCTAACATTTAGGTTTAAGTGTGAATTATGCTATGTCAACGCCATTACTCAATCATATTTTGTCTTATGTCTTGGAATGTATTAGGCTACGCCACCCCGGTCTTGTAAATTATTTTTTTTGTATTGGTGAAAATATTAATAAAAATTAAATAAATTAAAAAAAAAAAGAAAGCATGTGGCCTCATAAGAGGCACTACATACTTACAATATGGACAATGAATCCAAGGCACCGATCCATATAGGCAGCCCAGATGTTTTTGGAACTACATTTCCCATTATGCTTACCTAGACGGCAGAGGGTATGAGCATCATGGGAAATGTAGTTCCAAAACATCTGGGGTGCCAAGATTCGCAATCACTGGTCTAGAACAATGTTCTGTGTATATCTGCTCTGTGAACTGATCATAAAACACGCAAAGTAACCACGGGGATTTTCCTTATCTTTTTCTGAAAACGCTAATCTGAAGACGGTCACACGTGGAAAGCATTGGTCACACAATTACAAAGCTTTAAAAGTCTTTCTTTACTCCCTGAACAGCTCCACTATGGAAATGTTGGCTGCAGCAGCATTCAGTAGGAGCTGACAAGATGAGGCAGCATTTAGCAGGTTTTGGGAGACTATATGGCAGACACTAAGGCCGGTGTTGTGTCGAATAATGTCTCCCCTCGGATAGTGTCCGCCCTGTACTGCGCTTGCGCAGTACGGAGGACAAGGAGACGCCAAAGCTCTCCGAAGATGAACGGCGCCTGCTCACTGAGTCCAGGTTCAAGCCCCACCATCCAAGTGGACATAGAGTTAGAATAAAAAATTGCAGAGCGAAGCGAGGCGGTGCTCGAAGCATGGCGAGTGAAGCAAGCCCGCAAGGGGCCCTGTTACTAAGTGCTACCGTATGTCCACTTGCATGGTGGGGCTTGAGCCTGGACTCAGGGCATAAGGTACTAGCAAGTGCGCAGGCGCTGTTCATCTTCGGAGACTTTTGGAGTCTCCTTGTCCTCCATACGGGGCGGACACTATCCGATGGGGGGACAGTTTTTGGCAGAACACCGGCCATAGGTGGCTCTGCAGGAACCAGCGGAATTTTGATCCATCTATGGACAGGCTGGTTGTACTGAAGTCAATTTAATGATCAACTTCAGTACAACCAGCCTGTTGGGGTCTTTTTTTTCACACACAATCACTGCTGCTGGCTATAGCTGCCAGCAGCGATCATTGTATTCTGATGCAGTTATTATATATATATATATATATATATATATATATATATATATATATATATATATATCTTTAGGGGATTGCGCCTCCCACTCACTATTTATACTACCCCCTTCTCAATAGAGTATGCTTAATAATACTTATATTCACTAAATAATCACTGTGCCCCCATATTATCCAAAATATATACAAGACATTAATTTATAATTGCAAAAAATATAGCATCCTTATTGTGCGATGTTTTAATTTGATTGCTCCAACTGTGCCGATCATCTTCTAATCAAAAGTCCACTGATTTTAGATTTTTCCATTAAAGTCAAAACGGTTTTACACTATATTGGTTCCATTTAATTTTGTATGAATACATGGACGTTGAGGAATTGCTAAGGGGAGGAATGCGTTGTGGATTGGTTATCCGTTGAATGAACCGAAGGCTTACTGAATGGGGACGTCTGGTGAGTGGCCATTCTGCTTGGCGACGGTGGCACAGTTTTGGTTATTTTAGTTGACACAAGTGGACTTTTGATTAGAAGATGATCGGTGATTAAGACGGCACAGTTGGAGCAATCGAATTAAAATATCGCACAATAAGGACGCTATATTTTTTGCAATTATAAATTAATGTCTTGTGTATATATTTTGGATAATATTGCGGCACAGTGATTATTTAGTGAATATAAGTATTATTAAGCATACTCTATTGAGAAGGGGGTAGTATAAATAGTGAGTGGGAGGCGTAATCCCCTAAAGATATACATATACATCATTCACTTACCCTGGTTTTTCTGGGGGGGGGGACTAAGACTGGGATTGCAGCGGACCCTCAAGCACAGCAAGGGGGAGGTTGAGCGCCGGTACAACTTGGTATTTTTGATGCAGTTATTCATGACAAAACGCGTAGGAAGGAGTCATGATATCATCGTGCATCGGGACGAAGCAACCATTTTGCTGGTTGGAAATGCTTGGTTATACATGACATGCGAATTGTTTTACATTGATGTGAGTGCAATATTTTTGAATCAATAAATTCTTGATGAAAAATACACTGCTATGCATCCTTCGCTTTTCCCTGTAAGCCCTTGTACACACGGTCGGACATTCCGACGGAAAATGTCTGATCGGACCGTGTTGTCGGAATAATCCGACCGTGTGTGGGCTTCATCTGACTTTTTCCGTCGGAACGTCCGACCAACAAAGTTGAGAGCTGGATATAAAAATTTTCCAACAACATGATCAGATCTGACTTTGCCCGATCGTTTGTAGAGAATTCCGATCGCACAAAGTGCCACACATGCTCAGATCAAATTCCTAGACCAAAGCTATTGGCTACTACAGGGCTCGACAAACCCCAGGTCGCCAATGCGAACCAGAAATCGCAACCTGGCGCCTAAGCTGCCACCAGCCCACTTACTATCGATGCCCCAGACATGCAGCAGCATTAACACTGACTGCCGTCCTCCTCCCTCCTCCACATTCAGCGGTGCCGCGCTACGTGTGTGAAACTGACAAGCAATGGAGAGAGGAGGATCTGTCAGATTTCAGCTTGATGTCGGGGTGGGCGGGACCCGGCAGCTATCAAACACCAGCCAATGGAATCTGGGCGGGGCCGCTATGTGTATGTGGCCCCGCCCCTTTTCTTAAGCAGCCCAATCGTTGGCCGGTGTTTGATAGCTGCTGAGTCCCACCCACCCCGACATCAAGCTCAAATTTGACATATCCGCCTCTTTGTTACTTGTCAGTTTCGCACCCCGGCCGGGTACCACCCATTCCGACATTAAGCTCAATTCTGACAGCTCCTCCTGCCACCGCCAATCAGTGCCACCTGCCACCACCAATCAGTGCCACCTGCCACCACCACCAACCAGTGCCACCTGCCACCACCAACCAGTGCCACCTACCAGTGCCTCCTGCCACTACCAACCAGTGCCACCATTAGTCAGTGCCACCTGCCAGTGCAGTGTCACCGCCAACCAGTGCCACCTGAAACCACCAACCAGTGCCACCTGCCAGTGCCACCGCCAATCAGTGCCAACTAGTGCCACTGCCAACCAGTGCCACCTGCCAAAACTAACCAGTGTCACCGCCAATCTGTGCCATCTGCCAGTGACAACTAGTGCCACCGCCAACCAGGGCCACCTGCCAGTTCCAAACCAGTGCCACCTGCCAATCAGTGCAACGTGCCAGTGCCAATAGTGCCACCTGCCAGTTCCAAACCAGTGTCACCTGCCAATGCCAACCAGTGTCACCTGCCAATGCCACCTGGCAGTTCCATGTGCCTGCCAGTGCCACCGCCAGTGCCACCTGCCAGTGCCAATCAGTGCCATCTGCCACTACCAATCAGTGCCACCGCCAATCAGTGCCAACAACAACCAGTGCCACCACCAATCAGTGCCATCTGCCAGTGACAACTAGTGTCGCCAACCAGGGCCACCTGCCCCTTCCAAACCAGTGCCACCTGCCAATGCCAACCAGTGTCACCTGCCAATGCCATCTGGCAGTTCCACATGCCTGCCAGTGTCAGCCAGTGCCACCGCCAATCAGTGCCACCTGCCAGTGCCACTGCCAATCAGTGCCATCTGCCACTACCAATCAGTGCCATCTGCCACTACCAATCAGTGCCATCTGCCACTACCAATCAGTGCCAACTAGTGCCACCGCCAGTGTCATCTGCCAGTGACAACTAGTGCCACCGCAAACCAGGGCCACCTGCCAATCAGTGCCACCGCCAGTGCCAATAGTGCCACCTGCCAGTTCCAATCCAGTGTCACTTGCCAGTTCCAATCCAGTGTCACCTGCCAGTTCCAATCCAGTGTCACCTGCCAGTTCCAATCCAGTGTCACCTGCCGGTGCCATCTGGCAGTTCCACGTGCCTGCCAGTGGCATCCAGTGCCAGCCTTACTCTTTCTGGTCAGCCCGTAACCCTGATGTAACAGCGTTTCAATGGAGTTATTGACTGGGTGCTCCATTGTGAGTTAGGGATAGGGGGTGAAAATGAGTGGCCTTACCCCGGGAGCTGACAATCCATACCACTCTAAAAAAAACAAAAAAAAAAACTGGCTCCTAACTTTTTAAACTGGCTCCTAAATTCAAAGCAAATTTGTCAACCCCTGGGCTACTAGCCTGAACGTAGTCCCGTCATAACGTTACAAAACAATCGGATTTTCCGACAACTTTGTCTGACCGTGTGTATGCAACACCAGTTTCAGACAAAATCCAAAGGATTTTGTTGTCGGAATGTCCGACCGTGTGTACAAGGGCTACCACTCAGGAGATCCTAGATGAGACTATCGGCATTTTGGGAGTGTTTGAATAAATGTGGTGAAACTTCCCCATTGGATCCCTGTTCAGGATTGGTTTTTATACTGCTTAGCTGACCTTCCCTTGTGTGGGGGGTCCATACCCGACGGTAAGAGACGGTGTTATCTTTCCTTTGGAGCACTCTGTCTAGTGCCTTTGCTGATCACATTTCTTAAGCACTTTGGAACTACTGTATATTGAAAGGACTTGATAGTCTTTCCTTAGTGGGGAATTGGATGTCACAGTCTGATTATTGCTTTAGCGCTGCAACTTTATTACATTTTGTATATGCATATTGTGCTATCTTAGCATTTTGTTCAATTTTGTAATTTTTTTATTGTTATACTGTCTTTGGAAAGTCATGTATTTTACTAAACACCACAGCTGTTCATTATATTTACTATTGTATTCTGATGGCTAGGAAATCTCCCACTGTCAGAATACAATAGAACAGGAGGAATTCCCCCACCCCTCAATATTGACCCGTGGTTGAAGGAAAGAAAATTGCATAATCTATGGCCTGCGTTACCGAACGCCTGCCGAGCGTCACGATCTTCTGACTGGTGTCTACATTAAACAGGAGCTAAACTCTGAAAGAGGCCCTGTCATAAGACCATTTATTTCAGCTAAACTCCTCCCATGAGATTATATTCAAAATTCTCTGTAGTCATCCAAAAGGCACCAAAACTCCTGCTGGGTGCCGCCATCTTGGAATGCGATGTCAGCTGACCCAGAGCTGTCACATGAGTGGACTGTACAGCAGGGGGTAGGCAACCTTCCCACTCTAGCTGTTATGGGAAGGGGCTGGTAAATATGACATATGCTATAGAGACCACTTGTGTGACAGCTCTGAGTCAGCTGACATCGCATCCAAGATGGCGGCACCCAGCAGGAGTTTCTGTGTTTTTGTTTTGGTCCTTTCCTGAATGAACGCAATACATGAGTGATCACACTGATTGCTTCTCTCTGTGTCTATTCATCATTGAAACTGTTTTCTATGCTTCAGTTTGTGAATGAACAGGAAGACGCTCAGCACAGAGCACTTCCCATTCATTCATTGTGCAGTGCAAGTGAGGCTGCAGAGAAAGGGACTGGGGAATCTCTGTCCTCAATCCCTTATTTAGACCCCCGATGCTTCACCAAAGGCCCCCCAACAGGGCAGTTAACAAAATGTAAACAAAAAAATACATAAATAAAAATTCTGAAAACAAGTAAAAAATAAAAATTCCAAAAAATAGATAAAAAAAAAAAAGAAGGACTTGTTCAAATGTGCTTTGCTTTCTGAAGTGCCGTGAGCATTTGGATTGCCCATTAGAGAGCATTTGACAGTAATATGCCTCCTCACTGCCCGATTTAACCCTGTACTGCAATTGTGTGCTTTGCAGGAGGCTTCCTGAGCAGTGCTATTCAATTAAATGGGTCTCGATTGACGAGGATATAATTTCTGCCATGGCTATGAAGCATAGCATAGTGGCTGAGACATTTTAGCAAAAATATCATTAGATATTTTCCAAGTGTGGGGGATGGGCGGAGGCTGTCAGGTAGGCTGTAAGGGGCCCCATGATTTCTAAAAGGAGCCCTATATTTGTTAATTTCTTGGCGTTGTTCATGATCCTCCCTGGCCATTCTTCCCACTGAAACCAATGATGGGTACTATTACCGTTGACACCAATGATGGGGCACTATTCCTCCCACTGACACCAATGATGGGGCACTATTCCTCCCACTGACACCAATGATGGGGCACTATTCCTCCCACTGACACCAATGATGGAGCACTATTCCTCCCACTGACACCAATGATGGGGCACTATTCCTCCCACTGACACCAATGATGGGGCACTATTCCTCCCACTGACACCAATGATGGGGCACTATTCCTCCCACTGACACCAATGATGGGGCACTATTCCTCCCACTGACACCAATGATGGGGCACTATTCCTCCCACCAACACCAATTATGGGGCACTATGCCTCTCACCGACACCAATTATGGGGCACTATGCCTCTCACCGACACCAATGATGGGACACTATTCCTCTCACTGACACCAATGATGGGGACAAATAATGGGATTCCTCCCATTAATACCAACAAAGCATTGTTTACTCACACTGGGTACAGTCCGTTCCACACTAAAGTCTGAAAAGGACAGTAAACTGGCCCTTTGGTTAAAAGGTTTGGACATTTTAGAACATTATCTAGAACATTATTTGAGATGGCTGGTTGGCCTAACGATGTGTTAACCAGCACATATGATACCTATCTTTACCATTCATTTCAGCAGGATGGCACCTATACAGCTGCGGCTCATAACGTGTCAGGGGTGCGGGGCCACACATGCAGACAACGGGTGTTTTGGGCCATACATGCAGACAGCGGTGTTTAGGGCCCCTGACATGGATGTGGGACTGGAAGCAGCAGTTGTAGCCATGCAATCCAATAGACATGAAAGGGATGGCCTGCACATGGATGCCCTGTGTGGGCAAACACGGGGGTCGTAGGTCACCTGTGTGAATGACACCGAATCAGTAACATGATGGGACTTGTAGACTTCCCACCACTGGAGTGCCAAATACTCATCCCTTCTGCAGCAGCTACAACCAAGGCTCTCTAGAGAGGAGATGAGAGGGCAGAGGAGCTGGACCAGCACAGACACCTGCAGGGCTGTGCCAGAGAACTGATTTTTCTTAGAGATTTCAGACTTTTTAGCAAACAAATACAAAATAATTGATGGAAATACAAAGCACTGCAAGTCAGAATTTCCAATGCAGGATACTGCCGGTTTTATTGATTGATGAAGGGGGGTCTCCTCTCCTCCCCCAGGTTCTCCTCCTCTGCAAGGTCACCTGACACACTGCAGGGTCTTTCTCAAGCCCCCAGCAACCAATAAAAATACACACTCAGGGCTGCTTACTACGAGCAATCTGCCCTCCATGAACACGTGACCCCTGCGGGTGAGTCAGGTGGGGGCAGCACCTGTCAGAGGTGACATTGACACTTCTCCCCCACCTTGTGCTGAGACAGGTAAAGATATCCCCCCGGAGAGCCCCGCTCACCCTCCCCCAGGAGGAGGATCCTCACGTCCCGCTTCATGGCTCCGGCGCCGCCAACACCTCCAACTTCCGGGTGCCCAGGCGGACCGCCAGTGACAGAGCCCCGCCACTTCCGGCGTCCCTCTCCACCACGCTACGTCACATCCGCCCCCGGGCGCTTAGCTTCTACTTGCCATAGCAACGTATGGGGTGGGCGTGGCCGCTACCTGCCTGGGAGCACGTAGGCGGGACGGGAGAGTGGGCGGTGCCTTGTCGTATGACTTCTCCACGTGCTGAAAGAGGAGACTGTTGCCCATAGCAAACCTATCAGAGCTCACCGCTGTGGCTAACATAAAGGGATGTGATTGGGTATCATGGTTAACTTATCACATCCTGTGGGTAACACTCACATTACTCACAGTTCCTGCTGGATGTTTCCCATAGCAACCTATCAACACACTGTGCCCAAAAACACCATCCCCACCGTCATAGATGGAGGTGGAAACTTTATGCTTTGGGGGTGTTTTTCTGCTAAGTGGACAGGAAAATTTCACCATGCCGGTTAACCACTTTAGGACCGAGCCTCGTTCTGAGATTTTAGTGTTTACAAGTTAAAAACATTTTTTTTTGCTAGAAAATTACTTAGAACCCCCAAACATTATACTTTTTGTTTTCTAACACCCTAGAGAATAAAATGGCGGTTGTTGCAATACTTTCTATCACACCGTATTTGTGCAGCGGTCTTACAAGCGCACTTTTTTGGGAAAAAAAACATTTTTTTTTTAATTAAGAAATAAGACAACAGTAAAGTTAGCCCAATTTTGTTTTTATATTGTGAAAGATAATGTTACGCCGAGTAAATTGATACCCAACATGTCAGGCTTTAAAATTGCACCTGCTTGTGGAATGGCAACAAACTAGGGGTAGAATTATTCCTCTCACTCTACCAACCGCGGCGATACCTCACATGTGTGGTTTGAGCACCGTTTTCATAGGCAGATGCTACTCACGTATGCGCGTGAGCTCAGCGGGACGGGGCGCGTTTAAATATTTTTGTTTTCTTATTTATCTTACCTTTTATTTTTACACTGTTTAAAAAAAAAATGGTGTCACTTTAATTCCTATTACAAGGAATGAAAACATCCCTTATAATAGAAAAAAAAGAATGACAGGACCTCTTAAATATGAGATCTGGGGTCAGAAAGACCTCCGTTCTCATATTTACACTAGACTACTACAATACAATAATAAAAAAAAATTAATAAAAAATTGTAATTTAAAAAAATAAAATAAAAAATCTCCCTTTAAGACGTATGGGCAGAAGTGATGTTTTGACGTTGTTTCCGCCCAGCAATGTTATGGAGACTGGTGGGGGCCATCTTCCCCTCACTTGTCTCTATGACCAGCAAGGGTGAAGATCCCATCGCCTCCGCCGCTGTCTACGGCTCTGGTAAGCAGCAGGGAACACCAGAGTGCAGTG
Source organism: Lithobates pipiens (assembly GCF_037356315.1). Classification (NCBI taxonomy): domain Eukaryota; kingdom Metazoa; phylum Chordata; class Amphibia; order Anura; family Ranidae; genus Lithobates; species Lithobates pipiens. The sequence goes on along the minus strand of NW_027507784.1, from coordinate 324,273,132 downwards.
GGAAGGAGGGAATCTGCCGCAGAGACCACTCTTATTGGAAACCGGTCCGCCGGCTGAAGAAGAGGATACCGGGGTTATGGTAGCTAGCTGCTGCCACAAGACCCCTCTCACACTGGGGGCGTTTTGCAGGCGCTATAGCATTAAAAATAGTGTCTGCAAACCTCCCTAAAAAAGTGGCTCCATTCACTCCCCGAGGGCTTTCACACTGGAGCGGTGCACTAGCAGAGCCTCACCAAAAAGTCCTGCCAGTAACTTCTTTGGAGCGAGGAACTCACTGCTCTTCCACCACTTTCCCCCCCCCCCATTGAAATCAATGGGGCAGCGCTGCTATACCGCCGGCGGTGTTTTGCGGGTGGATTTAACCCCTTTTCGGCCACTAGCGGAGGGGGGGTTAAAACCACCGCTAAAACTACAGTAAAGCAGCGCTAAAAATAGTGCCACTTTACCGCTGACGCCCTAGGCGGCACAGTGTGAAAGGGCTCTAACAATGATGTCCCCCTTCAAAGTAAGGATGTACATCGTCGTGCGCCGGTCGGGAATAGAAATAATGGAAAAATTGACTTTACCGGCACCAATCATAGAAAATATACAGTAACTTTTATTAACCACTTCCCACCCGGCCAATGCATATATACGGCCGGGTGGGAGCCGTCTACTCCTGATAGGCCGTTCAGGAACGTCCTTCAGAAGTAGCGGGATCGCGTGCGCGCGTGCCCGCGCAGCGGCGCGATCCCGATGTGCTCGTGTCACCCGGACACGGCACATCTCAGATCGGCAGGAGGGCCCTGTGATTGGCCCTCCTGATCACATGACGGCCATGTCCAATCACGGCCGTCATGTGATGTAAACAAACAGCCGGTTGCTAGGCAATCGGCTCTCCTCTCCTCACACGGAAGTCATCGCTGAGGAGAGGAGAGCAGAACGCTGCAGCCGGCTGATGATCAGTGAGTATGAGCTGTTTTTTACAGCTTTTTACTCACTGATCATCAGTCTAGTGTCAACACACAACACACCACACAGTACAAACACAGTCCCCACATATGTCCCCAAAACACACATGTCCCCAAAACATACATGTCCCCAATAATAAAAACATGTCCCCCACATATGTCCCACTAAAATCACATGTCCCAATGATTATCTGCACACATATGTACGTGATCACCTGCACACATATGTACATGATCATTTGCGTACATATGTCCCTGATCACACAAACCAATTATTATACACTTAACTGAATTTTTTTTACCAAAAACATGTAGCAGAATACATTTTGGCTTAAATTTATGACAAAATTAGATTTTATTGGATTTCTTTTCAAATAGAAAAAAGAAAATATTGTTTTTTTTCCAAATTTCCGCTTTTTTTGCGCTTATATCGCAAAAAATAAAAAACGGAGTCGTGAATAAATAACACCAAAATAAAGCTCTATTTATGCGAACAAAATGATAACCATTTCATTTGGGTACAGTGTAGCATGACCGCGCAATTGTTATTGAAAGCGCTAGAGCGATGAAAGCTGAAAATTGGGCTGGGAAGGAAGGGGGTGAAAGTGCCCTGTATTGTAGTGGTTAAACAATTAATACATAAAAAAAATGTAAAAAAATACTGCCAAATGAATTCAGTAGACAACTAAACCTGTCCAATATGGATCGTGAGTGTCAAAACCACGCCATAGTAGACATGTGTGACTGTTATGCCGTGTACACGCGACCGGACTTTTCGACAGCAAAGTTCCGACAAAACGAATCCGTCGGACAATTCGATCGTGTGTGGGCTCCATCAGACCTTTGCTGTCCAAAAATCTGACGGACTTTAGAAATAGAACATGTTTCAAATTTTTTCGCCGGAACCAGTTCCTATCAAGAAATGCGTTCGCCTGTATGCGAGTCCAACGGATGAAAACCGACGCTAGGGCAGCTATTGGCTACTGGCTATGAACTTCCTTATTCTAGTCCGGTCGTATATCATCACATTCGAATCCATCGGACTTTGGTGTGATTGTGTGTGGACAAGTCCGTTCATTCGGAAAGTCCGTCGGAACTCCACCGAAAAGTCCGCTCGCGTGTACGCGGCATTAGGCTACTTTCACACTGGGGCATTGTGGGCACTGGCGGTAAAGCGGCGCTATATTTAGCAGAACTTTACCTTTGTTTTAGTGGTGTTATGCGGCCGCTAGCGGGGGCATTTTAGAGCTCCTCCTCTTCGCCTATTCATTTTAGTCTACGCAACTTCGCCATTTTTCTGGTGCACTTATATTAATACACGGTTATATTGCTTTACCTGGCACGCCCCCACATATCACCTGCTGCATACCTTGCATGCCGTATGTGCAGCAGCCGCCCCCCCCGCATGCTGTTTTGGTGTTCCCTGCATCTCTCGAGACTTTATACCAATATTGTATATTATTATAATTGTTATTGACTGGCTCTTTCTCTCCCTAGAATGTTTATCAAGCTCCTGAAGAAGCGATTTTCATGAAACATGTAGCACTTTTTTGTATGTTATAATCTCACACACTCACTACTTTACATTGTAGAAAAAGTGTAATTTCTTCAGTGTTGTCACGTGAAAATATAGAATAAAAAATTTACAAAAATGTGAGGGGTGTACTTACTTTTGTGAGATACTGTGTACAGTGCCTTGAAAAAGTATTCATACCCCTTGACCTTTTCCACATTTTGTCATGTTACAACCAGAAATATAAATGTATTTTATTGGGAGTTTATGTGATGGACCAGCACAAAGTGGAACAATTGTGAAGTGGATGGAAAATGATAAATGGTTCTCCAAATTTTTTTACAAATAAATATGTGATAAGTGTGGTGTACATTTGTATGGTGCTTTTGGGGATGTCTCTACCAGCTTTGCACATCTAGAGAGTGACATTTTTGCCCATTCTTCTTTGCAAAATAGCTCAAGCTTTGTCAGATTGGATGGAGAGCGTCTGTGAACAGCAATTTTCAAGTCTTGCCACAGATCCTCAATTGGATTTAGGTCTGGACTTTGACTGGGCCATTCTAACACATGAATATGCTTTGATCTAAACCATTCCATTGTAGCTCTGGCTGTATGTTTAGGGCTGTTGTCCTGCTGGAAGGTGAACTTCCACCCCAGTCTCAAGTCTTTTGCAGACACTAACAGGTTTTTTCTAAGATTGCCCTGTATTTGGCTCCATCCATCTTCCCATCAACTCTGACCAGCTTCCCCGTCCCTGCTGAAGAAAAGCATCACTATCACATGATGCTGCCACCGCCATGTTTCACGGTGGGGATGGTGTGTTCCGGGTGATGTGCAGTGTTATGCCGCATAGCATACACACGACCGCACTTTCCAGCAGAAAAGGTCCAATGGTCTTCCGGACGGACTTCTGAACGAACAGACTTGCCCATACAAGAACGGACTAAAGTCTGTTAGTTTTGAACGTGATGACGTACGACAGGACTAGAAAAGGAAGTTCAATAGCCAGTAGCCAATAGCTGCCCTTGCATTGTATTTGGTCTGTCAGACCAGCATACAGAGGAACAGTGTTCCGGATAGGAATTGAGTCCGTTGGACAGATTTGAAACATGTTCTATTTCTAGGTCCGTCTGAATTTTTTAAAGAAAAATTATCGGACTATCCAACGGACTGATTCCGTCGGACCTATGCTGCCAGAAAGTCCGGTCGTGTATACGGCATAAGTTTTCCACCACACATAACATTTTTCTTTTAGGCCAGAAAGTTCAATTTTGGTCTCATCTGACCAGGGCACCTTCTTCCACGTGTTTGCTGTGTCCCCCACATGGCTTCTCCCCATTGCATACGGGACTTCTTATGGCTTTCTTTCAGCAATGGTTTTCTTCTTACCACTCTTCCATAAAGGTCAGATTTGTGGGATGCACAACTAATAGTTGTCCTGTGGACAGATTGTCCCACCTGAGCTGTGCATCTCCTGCAGCTCATCCAGAGTTACTATGGACCTCTTGGCTGCTTCTCTGATGAATGGTCTCCTTGTCTGGGCCATTTAGGTGGACGGTCATGTCTTGGTAGGTTTGCAGTTGTGCCATACTCTATCCATTTTCAAATGATGGATTGAACAGTGCTCCGTGAGATGTTCAAAGCTTGGGCTAATTTTCTTTTATAATCTAACCCTGCTTTAAACTTCTCCACAACTTTATCCCTGACCTGTCTGGTGGGTTCATTGGCCTTCATCATGCTGTTTGTTCACTAAGGTTCTCCAACAAACCTCTGAGGGCTTCACAGAACAGCTGTATTTATACTGGGATTAAATTACACACAGGTGGACTCTCTTTACTAATTAGGTGACTTCTGAAGGCAATTGGTTCCACTAGATCAGTGATGGCGAACCTTGGCACCCCAGATGTTTTGGAACTACATTTCCCATGATGCTCAACTACACTGCAGAGTGCATGAGCATCATGGGATATGTAGTTCCAAAACATCTGGGGTGCCAAGGTTCGCCATCACTGCACTAGATTATAGTTGGGGGTATCAGAGCAAAGGGGGGGCTGAATACAAATACATGCCACACTTTTCACATATTTATTTGCAAAACAATTTGAAAACCATTTATCGTTTTTCTTCCACTTCACAATTATGTGCCACTTTGTGTTGGTTTATCACATTAAATCCCAATAAAATACATTTATAGTTTTGGTTTTAACATGACAAAATGTGGATAATTTCAAGGGGTATGAATACTTTTTCAAGGCACTGTAGGTACACCCTGAACCGTCTGTACCAACGTTCATTTCCTGCTTAGGTGTGGAATCAGGTTAAAAGTTGAGTGTCTGTTTCCCTCCTGTCTGTTTCCGCTACTACACCTCCATCGCTTTGTATGGTTCTCTGTGATAAGGTTATCAGTTTACTTTATGTCATGACTCATGGTGATAAGCACATTAGACCTTTACCATCCTCCTATAGATATAGTCTATGTATGTGCACGTCTCACAACACATGTATTTCTAGGCTACAAAAGAAGAAAATAATACAATGCTAGAATCAGGCTGGTGTATTATAGTCATACGATTCATAGGGAATACATATGGACCAGTGTTGATCCCAAATTCTTAATGCAGAACTAAACCTTTCCAGCCAAGGAAGCTGCCATCTTGGCCTCTGTTTGATCTTCAACTGCCATAGTGTTGCACATGTGATCAGTTCTGACACCAGACAATTTGATGGTTTGACAGTTTGGTTAAAGTGGAACCTCCGCTAATCGGAACCCTCCCCCCCTCCGGTGTCACAATTGGCACCTTACAGGGGGGAGGGGGGTGGAGATACCTGTCAAAGACAGGTATTTACACCCACTTCCGGGCATAGACTCCCGTGGGAGTCTATGTCATATCCTGTCCTGCTGCGCTGTCTGCTGGGACACACACACAGGTCCCAGTGACAGCGTGGAGAATTTCTATTGCGCTGCGCGACTCGCACATGCGCAGTAGGGAACCGGGAAGTGAAGCCGAAGTGAAGTGACAGTTAGCATTCTCAAGATGCTTTTTTTTTTTTTAAACAGTTACATTGATGGGTTTAGTTCCGCTTTCAAGTGGAAATGAACCCATCTATTTAATGGTTTCCAGGCTGGTTGTGCGTTCAACCGGACTGTTAAACCATCCAATGGCCAGTGTCATAACTGATCACATGTGCGTCATCTTGGCACCTGCAGATCAGACAGAAGCCAAGATGGCAGCTTCCTTGGCTGTAGAGAATATGAGGGTTTAGTTCCCCTTTAAAGTATAACTAGGGGGCTCTTTCACACAGGTGGCTGAGCTGTGGTTCTATCTCTCCCTGGCCACCCACCAAAATTCGAACATTACACTTAAAGTCTTAAAGTGGTACTAAACCTTCCTATTGTTTTCAGCCAAGAAAGCTGCCATCTTGGCCTTTGCTTGATCTGCAACTACCATGATGCTGCATGTGTGCATCAGTTATGACACCAGACATTTGATGGTTTAACAGTTTGGTTGAGATCACAGGAAAATGTGGCAGTTATCATTCCCGGAATGTAACTTTTTTTTAAAAAAATGTTAAAACTGTTAAATGGATGGGTTGATTTCTGCCTTAACTCAGGCAGCAAACCCAGCGAGATCAATGAGGCTATCAATTGGTTGTTTGCTAATGATTTGTACCGTATATACTCGAGTATAGGCCGACCCAAATATAAGCCGAGGCCCCCAATTTACCCCCAAAAAACTGGGAAACTTATTGACTCGTGTATAAGCCAAGGGTGAGACATGCCTGTCCATCCCTGTGTGTCCATCCGTGTGTGTGTGTGTGTGTGTGTCCATCCGTGTGTGTGTGTGTGTGTGTCCATCCGTGTGTGTGTGTGTGTGTGTGTGTGTGTGTGTGTCCGTCCGTCCGTGTGTGTGTCTGTCCGTGTGTGTGTCCGTCCGTGTGTGTGTGTGTGTGTGTGTCCGTCCGTGTGTGTGTGTGTGTGTGTGTGTGTGTGTGTGTGTGTGTGTGTGTGTGTGTGTGTGTGTGTGTGTGTGTGTGTGTGTGTGTGTGTGTGTGTGTGTGTGTGTGTGTGTGTGTGTGTGTGTGTCCGTCCGTGTGTGTGTGTGTGTGTGTGTGTGTGTGTGTGTGTGTGTGTGTGTGTGTGTGTGTGTGTGTGTGTGTGTGTGTCCATCCATCCCTGTGTGTGTGTGTGTGTGTGTCCAGTAGTAGGCAAGTTCAGGTTAGACCAAGTAATTAGGAGGCTGCAATAAGAGATAGCAGCCTTAGACTAAACGAGCTAGTAGCAATGTTTTGCTAAAACGCTCGCCAGTAAACGAAAAAGCCCCCAATAGATCACTTCACAGTGGATGTGGGATATATGTGCACATCTGAGGGTCAGGTAGTCAAAAGACAGGATGGTGCTTGGGTCCTCCTGCAGCAGGCGTCCATGCACAGTGTAGGAAGTTCCGCCATTGGGGGGGGGGGGGGTCAAAACACCCTGCTAGTGCCAGGCAGTGGGTTGTTCACAAGGCGGGTCAGCTACAAGGGCAGAGGTGGTGAGGGGGGGAAACAGAAAATGACATCTTGCTGACCTTTCCACAGACGGTGCCTGGGATCTTCTCCTTGATGCCCGGATTGCCGCTCTTCTCGTCTGACAGACGGCGTCGGCGCCTCAGCGGCCATGCCACTGTTCAAAAGCCGCACCTCCGTCTGTGATAGGCGGAACACTCAATTTCCCAGCAGTCTGTGTTACGCCTATCACGGACATCCTCTCATCCTCGTCCGTAGTATGAGGATGAGCGGATGTCCGTGATAGGCGGACCACTGACTGCTGGGAAATTGAGTGTTCCGCCTATCACAGACAGGGAGGCGCGGCTTTTGAATTGTAGAATGGCTGCCGTCTGTCTGCTCGACACGCTGATCGGGCAGGCAGACGGCGATGACTCGAGTATAAGCCAAGGGGGGCACTTATACTCGAGTATATACGGTATGTTGTTTGTTACAACCTGTTTAGATATCCTCCTGAGGAAGCGGTTGGTCTGCGAAACTAGTAAAGGAGACCCTTGAACGCCATCAGAACCAAATTCTCTTTTTTTGTATTATTTGTATATGCCAAACATTCTGGGGTGTATTATATTTTACTATTGATGTCTTATGTATTGTCCTTTTTTCTTTTCTTTTTTTGGATCTATTAAACATTGGTAAGTTTTATCTTTCTTCTTTTTTTTGTTTTTTCTTGCTACAAAAAGTACCGGTATAGTCCAAATACTATCTATTGGTTTGGGTTGGTTATGGGTTGGTTATGGGTGGTTAGCATGAATGGCTGCCCCAATACCCCCACACCAAGCTCTTTGAAATTCTAAAATTTGTGGATGATGGTACTGGATATTTTTAGACTTACCTGAGGCCATACTCGCAATTCCCTGATCAATGAGGCTTCACCGCAACCACAAAGCCAAAATTCTTGACTTGTAGCTGGGGCAATGTAAAACAAAAAAAAAACAAAAAGGCTTCTGGAGGCAGCAGTAACACTTCCTGAGCATCTGTCATCCACAGCTATACTTCTGAAGAGCGATCCACTGCAGATTACTTTTCAGGGTGTAGTAATCATGTTTTTTTTGTTATACTTTTGGTTAGAGTGGAGAGGGATTAGAACTTCTGTCATGTTTTTGTAGCTTTCTGTGTGCCGGCTGGTTAGGGAGATTCTAGTCCATAGTCTTAGAGGAGCAATGTCACAGAGTAATGTCACCAGGATCTCCAAAAATGGGTTCAAAACTTTAATCAGTGATGTTTCGGAGCCACGCAGAACCCCTTCATCAGGCATGGCCACATGCCTGATGAAGGGGTCCTGCATAGCTCCGAAACATCACCTTCTGCTGTAACTATGTGATCACCGATTAAAGTTTTGGACCCATTTTTGGAGATCCTGGTGTGCTGGTGACATTACTCTCTGACTGTGTAGCGTTTCAGCCGGAGGTCATTTCAGCACCCATTTGAAAATACAGCCATGTCTGCAGGAACTTGTGTGTTGGGAATATTGCATTTCTAGTCCATCTCAGGAGCAGGAGAGGGTGGCTATATCCCCACACACAGTGGAGAACGAACATGTCCACCCTCCAATAGGAAGTCAGATCACAGCAAATATTAAATTTAAATTATATATATATATATATATATATATATATATATATATATATATATATATATATATATATTTTATAATTAAAATATATATATATATATATATATATTATAATTAAAATATAAATATATATATTTTTTTTTTTTTCGAGATATGGAGGAGACTGCTGAGAGCAATAGAAGGGACTTTTATGAGTTAAAGTAGACTAAAGAAAGTAAAGTAGGGTAACTTTTTTTTTTTCCTTTTACATTTTTGAGAAGAGTGGAGAGGGATTGAAGACCCTGTCAGGTTTTTATTTCTGTCTGTGTCCCAGTTTTGGGGGGATTCAACCTCTCTATTGTTCTTGCTTCCATCATTGATTATGAAAGAAAATCCCATATTTTTCGACCCCAGAACATTTGTAAATTTTACGATTGGGCCCGCGTGCACACCCCTGAACTAGATCTATGCACCTCATTGGTCCTTTATTATTACCCCCTGTGGATATCCGTCACTGCTCAAGAGCTACTGTTATATGTAATTTATCTGTGGACTTCCTTCTTCTGTGGATTTGCATACATTTTTTTTTTCCTGTGGATCTCCATTACACAAGTCCTGTGTGCTTTCATAATTCCTTTTTTTCTATTCAGTTGCTTAGGGACTAAAGTGGTCCATCTTGTCCAATCAAAGAACGCTTTGTACTTGCTCTATGAATGCAAAGTATTCTCTGAATGGCACCTATACCAAGTGAGTGTCCTACTTTGTTCACTGAACAGAAGGAAAGCTGCTCGGCACAGGGCCTGTAAACTAGTCCTGGACCAATTCAGTTATGCAAAAATAAACTTATCTGAAATCCAAAAGGGAGTATGTTACCCCAACATTTCATATTCCCGATATGTGTCTGCTGTACCATGTGCCTGCATGAGATCTTGTTCTCTTTGTATTACTTCCTATGTGTAAAATCACTGGTTTCCTGACCCTTTGCTTTCCTGTTAAAAACTGACCACACTAGGCATGACAGCACAGCATGGTCAGTTATCTAGCTGTGAATGCTGCCTGCTCTCCCCTTCCTTCGCACAGCCATTCACTGGTAAGATCAGTGCACTGCTGTTTCTCCTCCTTCAGCTCTCCGAGCGCCTTATGCAGCTGAGAACAGAAAATATGTGATCACTTAAAAAAATAAAAGTAGTATTTTTTTAAATGTTTTATATTTATACACAAAACGTTTTGCCTATAAATTCCATATTAAACTGAATGGGTTGTTTTACAAGGTGATTATTTACATATACTTTAAAGTTGGCTTGTCACTACGGAAGAGTCTCTGCTGTATAACCAGACACGTCTGATTAGACTCTAATACCTCCTTACAGGTGTTATTCGGTGCACATCTGCATGGTGAGCGCATTCTGGATCTTGTACACTGTGCAGGGCCAGTTAGGACAAGTCCAGGAGCATCAAACATTCATAAGAAAACAAAACTCAAGAGATGCGTGACTTTTTAGAAACTTTTTTTCAAAAGATAAAACATAATAAAACAGAACATGTTAAAAAATAATAAAAACAAACAGTTTAAAAGATCAATTGAAATGTGCAAATAAAATTTTAAATAATTTTTTTTGGCAGAACAATGTTTACAACCTATGTACAAAAGGCACTTCTATTTGCAAAGATCTCACTGCAGTGTTCCTTGCTTTTAAAAATATCCTGTCACAAATATATACTTAAAATATGTTCTTATTGGAAAAAAAAAACAAAAAGAAAATGATATATTCCATGCAGTATGTTTCTGGTTTGTGGGATCACATGCTTCAAACCAAAAACATAAACTCTATCCACAACTTAAAAAAAAAAAAAAAATACAAATAAAAAATAATTCAAAAAGGCATTTTCATCAACAGACTTTGGAGCTTGATCATTAGAAACCACCAGCTCTCTATGGGATTGTTTTTCTTTCAGCATTTACACAAAAGCTACTTTAGTGTGTATTTGTGCCTGGTTTTACAAAAGGAATACCCACCTGTTGGTTACTGATAAGTATGGTAGCCAATGTATCAGAATAGCCTGTATTTATTTCAGGATAAAGTTCACCTTTGTATAAAAAAAAAGTGCATTGAATATCTTTTATATAGGAGCCTGCAAAGCATTGCACCCACAATCAGTGGATCACAGATGCAACACAGGGCTCTTGCAGACGGTCAGTCAGTGCCGACACGTTCATACGGGGTGCAGCCCCCCCCCCCCCAATCCATGCGCCTGGCCCCCTTATGTACATGCAGAGCACCGGATGCATGGACTCCAACTGGGGTTTTTTTTTTTTTTAAGCACGATTATAGCCTGAGGCTCTAATGGGCTTCAAAAAAAAAAAAAAAAAATGGTGGGCTCGGGGTGCAGTACACTGTGCCCTGAACCCACCCAGTTGTGGGACAACAGCGAATTAATATTCGCCAATATCTTCCTGAGTCTCAGGACCTGCTTCCTGATTGGCCGGTTGGATCTCAGGACACACCTCCTGTTCAGTTAGGAGGCGAATCGGGAAGATATTGGTGAATATTAATTCGCTATGGTCACACAACTGTGTGGGCTCAGGGCGCAGTGGTCTGCGCCCCCAAGCTCACTTTTTTGTGAAGCCCATTAGAGCCTCAGACTTTAATCATGTGCTTAAAAAAAAAAAAGTTGGAATCCATTCGCTAATATCTTCCTGATTGTCCTCCCGGCTAATCAGGAAGCAGGTCTTGAGACCCGATTGGCCAGGGATTCTTAGGACTCCCTGACTAATCGGGTCTCAGGACACACTCGCTTCTCCCCCCGGCTAAACAGGTGGTGTGTCCTGAGAGCCGGGAGGACAATCGGAAAGATATAAGCGAATGGATTCCAACTTTTTTTTAAGCACATGATTAAAGCCTGAGGCTCTAATGGGCTTCCAAAAAATGGTGGGCTCGGGGTGCAGAGCACTGCGCCCTGAGCGCACACAGTTGTGTGACAATAGGGAATTAATATTCGATAATATCTTCCTAATTCGCCCCCCAGCTGAACAGGAAGTGTGTCCTGAGACCCCACCGGCCAATCAGGAAGCAGGTCCTGAGACCCGGGAGTCTTAGGACTCCCTGGCCAATCGGGTCTCAGGACACACTTCCTGTTCAGCCGGAAGGAGAAGCAATGGCCTGTCTCTTCCTTCCCCCGCCTCCTAAGTTAAGATCAGTCTCCCGCGGGGGGTGGCGGTGGATCACCGCTGCATTCACCTACCTCTAACGCCAGGGAGGGTGGGGTGCTTGTGACAATTCCCATCCGCTGTCTGTCTCCCGTGGGGGAAGGGGGGTGGGGGGGAAGGTGGTTGGGGGGATACATGGCGTTATTTTGCCGCTGTATTTAGCACCAGCCGCCACTGCGGTCAGTGTATGTGTCTGCTCATACAGGTAGGCAGTTACACAATGACAGGAAAACTCAATGAAACTACCTACAGCACTCATCAGCACACTGGTTGCTCATAGAAAACGACAAGCCGGTGAATGACACGGCTGGGTGAGCGGAGCCCCGCATGGCCAAGTTTAAAAAAAATAAAAAATAAAAAAGTGTGACAGTAAGTGTGGGGAGAAGATCTCGCTGTCACAATAGGGGATGGGGGGGGGGGGGGCTGCTGCAACAATAACATGTTACACCCTGAATACGAGTGTAACACGTTACAGAAGGTGAACTTCTCCTTTGAATAGCAGCCAATGAAGTGAACCCTAGAGAAATCATGGCCTTATAAAATCCCAAGTTATTCAGAGACATTTCATGTGAATTTAGCTTTTTTGAATACAATCAGAGTGACTGCAAGTCCTAGGGATGGCTAAAGGTCCAACCATACCAGTCAGCTCCTGCATTTGGTTTTCCATTGTCCCTCCAGTAAGTGCACAGGTAGTATGGAAAGTGAAAAAATCCACGGCAACCAATCACAAAATCATCTTCTGCTCACCCGGCCTATAAAACTTCTGATTGGATGCTGTGGACTACTACCGGGCATACATTGCAAACAGCTCACTGTGCCGCCATAGTCAAGAAGGCCAACAATCTGCCAAAATAAAAACAGGAATCAGGAATGTTGGATATCCCAGACGAGCACTTGGTTGTAGGACGCTGTGAAGAGCAGGTTGCCCGTTGGAGATACTCGGCATAGATGTACGCAGTCATCGTGTGCAGAGAAGTCTTGCTGTGTGCCAGCTGAGGTGTCGATGATCCGCAGAAGCCTCTCTGTGAAAAGGAATTGGAGGTCATTTAGGAGTGGAACTTTAGTCAGAAAATTATGGTAAGTCCTGCTGGCTCCTTTTGCAGGTATAGCTATGTAAAATATTAAAAATAAGTCCCTGTACTGTTTAAAATCCAGTAATACTCCCTTCTCACCCTGCTCTGCACATGCTCAGTTGCTCTCCATTTTTAGGCACTGTGCTGAATTTATAGAGGCCGATCTGCTGAAAGCCTAAAGTTGTACTGCTGCTCAGGGGCTCTGGGCTTCAGCAAAATGGCAACCTCCAGCAAGAACAGGAGCAATGCAGGAGGCGATTTACAGCATAAAAAACTTATTTTGGTAGCATAATTATTAATATGGAATTTATGTTTCTTATTTTATTTTTATCAAGTTATTGATACGTTCCGCTTTAGGAAAAAAGTGGCATGGCAAGGAACACAAATAAGACTGAATGACCAGTGCTTGATTGTCACTGTGATCAGAGAGGGTCACCATTACATTTTAGTAAAGAGCAGCTGTCATCTACCAAGTGCAAAACCACTATACACACACACACACACACACACACACACACACACACACGGGAGACGTTTTACCTGCTAAAAGGATTTTATTTATTTTTTTGTCAATCCAATCATGAGATATAAACAGCTCTGCCATACAGCCTGGCCTGTAGCACTAACCTTTCTAGTCCCTCCCCCAGCCTGGGACTGGACAGTGAAAGAGCACAGGATGGAGCTCATGTCACTGTTACTCTTCCTATTGTGGAAGTTTTATGAAGATGCATTTAACATGTATTGTCACAGTGTCTCCCAGTGTTAGTACTCCCGCAGCCCGCTCTAAAGAGCTGACTGGCACTGGTTGAGATCCGTTTGGTAGTGGAAAACTTCCTGAGGTTGGAGAGAGGTGTTTGCAGAGTGGTGATATGTCCGCCAGCGAACGGGCCCCTGTGCGATGCACAGACGTTCGACGTTCCTTCTGCAAAGACATCATTGGTTTAGCTGATGTGCGCTCGTGTCACCACTGTATGCCTGATCAACATATTTGGGGTGCCATGGCATACACCTGCGGATAATCTCCCATCAGCAGGAACGGTAGTATAGTACGGGTATGCGTTGTTCTTTGAGCAATGCAGAATAAGGATTCACAAAAAACGGGAGCTTTTGAGTTATGGTCGAGAACAGCGTTCATGTTTGTTAGCCATGCGGCTTCCTTTGTTTGGTTAAAGAGCATGGCTTACAGGTAAAACATACACTCTGTCCCCACTCAGACATGCTCATAAGACTCCCCTAGTCATTATTCATTGGTTGTTGACATTCATTTCCTGTGAGGTCATATCCTGTGGAGGAAGCGATTGGCTGTTGGGGCCAGGACTTCCTGTTTGTGACTTCCTTTGTGTATGTGAATAAAAGCCAAGAGTCTCTGCCCAGTAGGGACAGATGAAGGCCCCAAGATGGTGATTATGTCTGTTTACTGGGGAAATGCGGGAGACATGGATTAAAACCAGATGCATTATACAGAAAGGGCACGTATTAGCGTAGGTAATTATACCATTAGACAAAATGGGAGCTTATTGGCGCAAAAGAGTATGGTGGGTTTTTCCACGACACTATCAGCATGCTCCTTCCACTGCAGCACAACTGTTTTGCTCCTTCTGCTGCAAAAGGCTGACACCAAGTCAAAATCAGGTACAAAAATATTTTTTGGGGTGGGGGTGGGGGGTGTGTGTGAGATGAATACAAAGCTGCAATCATTTTCCACTCTTTACATCCGCCAGGAGTCAAACTGTAACCAGTATACAGACAACTCAGCCTGCCAATATCATGGCAGAACGAAGGCACTATTTATATTCCTGTCTTGTCCAGAACGATATTAATGTATTGAACCTACCGCCACTGCCCAGGGCAAGAAGTGATGCTGCAGGGGACATAGACAGGGAGGTGGCGAAGTGCGCCAGCGGGATCCTCAGCAGTACCTGCACAAGACAAATAACGTGATAAGAGCACACAGATCATACAGGAAGGCCAGACAATAAAGAAAAGGTCCAGAAGGTAGTGACAATTGGTGGATCTATTGTGCTAGGAAAATACAGGTGCGCTTCTGAAAATGCTAGATGCCTGGCTGGATCTGGCTCCATGACTTCCCGAGCCTTTGACTATTATAAAAATAACAAAAAAAACAAAAACACATGCAGCCAGTGAAGTCCAAACTCCTGGTCTGTATACTTGTTCCTGACCAGTAACTCAAAAAAGTACTGAACTTATCATGCTTAAATCGGCAATGACAGCCAGAGAGCATTTTATAAAGCGTGGGCAACTATGGAAGCTTTCCTACATCTCTAAACACAGACTTAAAGTGTTACTAAACCCAGGACCCTGCATTCACTATATCTGGTCTCCCACAGTATATAGAAACTATATTTTAGTAAATATAAACTGCTAAATACCTTTTCTCATTAGCAGTATATAGCAGTCTTGTGACTATCAGTGTCTGCTTAAAGCTGGGAGGAGGAGTTTCCATTCTACTCTGACTGTCCTATGAGGCTGCAGGACCCCTGACGCTCTGTCTGAACAGTGTAGATTGGCTGTGTCCTCATCACATACACTCCAAGAAAAAAAAAAAAAAAAAAAAAAAAAAAAAAGAGCTCTAGCAAAATACACCAAACTGAGCATGCGCAGACCGACTCCAAAGTCTATCTTATCCGGAGAGGCTTTGAGGACAATGCAAGAAGGGGGGGAATCAGCGAAGACAGGATCAACAGCCTTTTTACACAATGCAGAGGATTAACCCCTTAGGTTCCACAGTGAGTATAACAAGCATGTCTTACTGCATATACAGACTGATTTTACTGTTGTGGGTTTAGTAACACTTTAAAAGAAAAAGTATGGGAATCGGGGTTACTGCAGACTCACAACTACCTAGGTGGATGCTGCATCTGTCCCCCACCACCTCTTCACCGAGAGCTGAGCGTTCAAACAGTGCTGATGGCTCGGTTCTCTCACCTCCCCGAGCAGAGAGATGCTGCCTGTGAATCAGCAGCTCTTGCTCTGCTCCTCCATGCTCACTGGAGTGCTGAGCTGTGGAGGGGCGGGAAGCGGCTCGCTGAGAGGCTGGGCCAGCCACCAGCCAGGCACCTGGAGGATCCAGACTCCCATTGTCAGGTAACGTGGTGCCTGGACTGGTATTGGTGACAAAAACAGGGCACAGGAGTGCAAAACGAATTGCACTCATGTGACCCATAGGAGAAGCCGAATGAGCTTTGGCTGGACTTCTCCTTTAAACTTAGAGCAAACAGCCGATAGCGCCAGGGTACATTACCGATTTCTGAGCCAGGGTGTAAAACAAAACTTCCTTCTCCAACCCGAATCCAGTGTACACCACGGTGCCAGACTGCCATGGGCAAAATGCTGCTAACGTCGGCAACGGCAAATCGGGATCCTTAGGATGGAAATAAAATAGCTTTTTAACCACATTGCATAATAAAAGGATTTCTACACATTTGTAAACACAAATTGGGGCTTCAGTTTAATCATATTTATATAAAAGAAGATGCAAAAATGGAACAGGCAGCCAGAAAGTTTGTTGCAGAGCACAGCCTTTACATTCTTCACCATGCTTTGTTAAAGCTGAAATCAGATCTGCTAAAAATATTGCCTTCTCTGGTTCATCCCTCCATTAACGTGCTAATGAAACTTGGTTTTCATTACATACTGTATTTTGGATCCAGTGAGAACATCACTGGGTCTCTGTGCAAAGCAGGCAGATAATGGTTGGTGGGAGGGGCTGGCAGATTTTTCGCCTTAATGCATAGAAAACTGAGAGTGTTTACAACTCCTTTAAATGATGACTGGCGTCTAGTCCGTGCAATAGCTTATTCATTTTTCTTTGTATTTGCATGTGGATTGCCCTAGATCTGGGGTCTCCAAACTGCAGTCCTTTACTTGTCGTTATCTGACCCTTGGGCCAGATAAACACCAACAGTGGAGTAGAATGCCTGTTACTGACAACAAGGCACTGTTCCTCCCACTGACACCATTGACGGGGCACTATTCTTCCACTGACACCATTGACGGGGCACTATTCTTCCACTGACACCATTGACGGGGCACTATGCTTCCACTGACACCATTGACGGGGCACTATGCTTCCACTGTCACCATTGATGGGACACTATTCCTCCCACTGACACCATTGATGGGGCACTATTCCTCCCACTGACACCATTGATGGGGCACTATTCCTCCCACTGACACCATTGATGGGGCACTATTCCTCCCACTGACACCATTGATATCCTCCCTCTAATGCCAAAGATGCACTGTTTACTCCCACTGTCACCAAGACAATTTCTACTCCCAATGACCCCCTGGTGTGGTCCCCCTAGAAAGTTTGGGGCCCCATGCCCTAGATAATGCCCATGTGTGACCCTGAGCCTTTGATTCAAAGAATGAAAATCGAATGAATAGAAAGAGCAGCCTAGATGATGCCGGACATCCTCCAATTTTTCAGGCATGGGGAACTTGCTGGAAGGATGTAGGCTGGCTAAAAAAAAAAAAAAAAAAAAAGTTAAAAAATACACGGTAGGAATTCCTCCGCCTCACCTCCTCACTGTCCGGAGCTGGGAAGCTCATCCAGTCCAACAGCTCGCATTTATCCTTTGGCCAATCAGAAGCCCAGATGCTTACACGCCTGTCCTGACTTGCAGCCAACCAGACCTCTCCTCCAGGTAAGCCCAGTTCCTCAGCCTACACAAAACAGAAAACATTGTGATTTAAGGAGACAACTTTAAAAAGAGAACTCCAGTCAAACAAAAAGTTTTCTAAAGTTTCAGCACCCCCCTCCTACGAAAAAAAAGAAAAAAGAATCTATGGCCTTTTGTGTGTCAGCAGATGCCTCATACAATCTCTATATGCCAATAGTTACCCTTCTCCGTGAGCACTGTATAGTGGTGATGGGGGATCCTTTGTGATCACTTAGTACTCGGACTGTCATTCCTGTACGGGTGCTGCTGATTGCCATCAAGCCATCGTTTCCACCCGACAGCAACACTTCACCTGCATCATCACAGACATGATAGTCATTAGTGCTCCTGCTATAGCCTAGCCTAGGCCACTACCGGATAATGAGGTCACTTACCACTCAGGGAGAAAGCAATGGCGGTGACAGCACAAGGGTGCGGGTGAATCTTCATCTCCATCTCTGTTTTGGACACGCTGAAGATTCGGATGGTCCCATCGCTGTACCCAGCGGCAATCCTCTGGCCAGATGCACTGTGGGGGCTCCAGTCAAGACACAAGCAGCTCTGTGCACAACAGTAAGTATGTTATAATAAATTAACCACTTCCCATCCGGGCCTATTCTGCCATTTCTCACCTATATGTAAAAATTATTTTTGTATTATAAAAAATAAAAAAAGTACACAGAACCCCCAAAGATTATATATATTTTTATAGCAGAAACCCTAGAGCAGGGTGCTCAACCTGTGGCTCTCCAGCTGTTGCGGAACTACAAGTCCCATGAGGCATAGCAAGACTCTGACAGCCACAAGCATGACACCCAGAGGCAGAGGCATGATGGGACTTGTAGTTTTGCAACAGCTGGAGAGCCACAGGTTGAGCACCCCTGCCCTAGAGAATTAAATGGCGGTCACATAGTAATTTTTTCTAACGCAATTTTTTTTGGGGGGGGAGGGAACAAATATATCCCAATTTTTGGTAAAGTATAAAAGATGACATAACACATGTAAACAGGTTTTTTTTTTTTTATATTTACATGGTCTATTTTTTTTGATCACTTTTATTCCTAATATATATATATATATATATATATATATATATATATATATATATATAAAAAGAAAAAAGTAAAAATATCCCTTATAATAGGAATAAGGCATGACAGGTCCTCATTATAGAGACATCTGGGGAGAGAGCCTGAAGAGGCGCTGCCTGGTGGTGGAAAAGGGGTGTGTGGGGGTGGGATGTCCCCTCCTGCTGCCTGATATGAATGAAAACAAATAGTGCAGACGCGTTTCGGCATAAGCCTTAGTCGTAGCTGGTTAACTAGCTATGAATAAGGCTGCTGCCAAAACGCATCAGTGATTGTTTTATTGCTACTTTGATGTACCAATAAACTACACATCAAGGAATTCTACTGTTTATGACGTTGGAGTGTGATAGGATACATTGAGCTCAGACGCCTGCGAGTGGATCTGGTGTATGGATTGGGTTACCCCTGCAGAGAGCACTGTTACCTTTCTATCTTTCAAAGTGGTTAAAGGGCTCGTAGACTGAAGACACATTTTAAAAGGTAAAAAGTTTCATTCTGCCTAGATTTATCGTTTTCATGGTTCCTCCCTCTCATGAAAAAGGCAAAGGGAAGTTTAGCACCTGCCATTACCTGATTAAGTACTTGGAACTGTAGAAGAAGCTCAAAGCTGTGCAGGGACCAGACACGCACGCTGCCATCCTCCCCACATGTGGCACAATGAGCCTCTCCCGGTGCCACCGCCAGATCTGTCACCTGAACAAGCAAAGGAAACTTGTAACACAGGAAATAAGGACAGTACTTTATTAATCCACCCCCCCCGGATGATTCGCTGTCACAGTACCTTGTTCCTATGTCCACTGATTAGACGGATGCTGGTACTCTCTACCCAGTTGATGTACCATAATGTACCAGCCGTTGTGCCCACAATGCCCATTTCCAAGGCATCATCGAATGATGCGCTGACAATAGCGCCATCTAGTGTCATCTCTTGCTCCATCAGGACAGAAGAGGAACTAAGAGAGAGACACACACAGACAAGTTTATTGGCCAGCCTTGCTTCAATGCACCAAGAAAACCAAGAAAAAAAGCAAACCGTGAGAGAATATACACAGCTGAGGGCAGTGCCCCAGAGGAAACTCTACCTAGGACTTCAGGTGCTGTAAAGAAACAGCTCTGACTACATTGCCCCTGTACAATTTAAAAAGAGACCCCTTCACCAGGCCATTCATTTTCACAACAATCTTCAATTGCTTTCATGATATTTTAGGCATGTTATTTCCCCACAAAAGCCCCTCTTGTGTAGAAATCCAAAAGCATTGAGACTGCTGCTGGGAGCCCCTTGGAAATGTAATCGGCAGCCCCAGCAGACTAAGCGCTGTCATTCAAGTGACACTATATCAGGGGTAGGCAACCTTTCAGACGTTGCACAATTAAAGAACTGTGGGGTGCGGCACTCTGGAAAAACAAAAAACAAATAAAAAAATAAAAAACTCCCAATAAAAAGATGGAATGAAGAACATGTGCGTCACAGTAGTTCCTTTGATCCCTTCAGGTGGCTCCCCACAGTAGTGTCCTCTCCCCCCTTCACATCAATCTCCACAGTAGTTCCCCCCCCCCGCCCCTTCACATCAATTTCCACAGTAGTGTCCCCTGCCCCCCCTTCACATCAATCTCCATGGTAGTGTCCTCGGCCCCCGCCCCCTTCACGTTGCTTCCCGACACTAGTGTCCCCCCCCCTTTCACATCACTCTCCACAGTAGTGTCCTCTGCCTCCCTTCACATTACTCCCCCTGCCACTGTAGTGTCCTATACCCCCCTTCCCACTGCAGTATAACCTGCCTCCACAAAGTGCCCTCTGCCCCTTGAAAGTAGTGTCCTCTGCCTCATCCATCCCCCAAAGCAGTGTCCTCTGTATTTCTCATCACCATCACCCACCCCCCCCACACTGTAGAGTCCTCTGTCCTCCTTCCTACCTGCCAGCATATGTACAGCACGGCGGAGATCCGGAGACAGCATAGTGCTGGATGGAAGGCAAAAGCGAGAGCTGCCGGAGTTCAGAACAAGCTGGTAATTGGTTGCTAGGCGGTCCTAATAACCAATCACTGTTGAAGCTCCCGCCCTCCATCTAGCACTATTCTGCATCCTACTCTACAAATATTATGAGAGGGGCAGAGGATAGGGGAGGCAGAGCCAGTTCACGATCCACCTGTCGGCTTCCCGCGCTTTTACTGGCAACTTTTTAAGTTTGTAACAGGGTCTCTGTAAGGTTAAGTACATCTGCAGTCATCAGGGCTCTCCGTTTAAGTTGAATATGGGCTTCTCTCGCTAATTAGAGCTAGAGATATATAGATATAGATATAGATATATCTTACGTACCTGGCTTCAGATCCCTTTTCTCTCAGCTCTTGAACCACAGCCACTGCCCAGAGTCTGAGCCGGCGACTGTTACTGCCGGTCACCAGCCTGTTTCCCCTGCACAACAGGACACCTAGTGGAAAAACAACGCATTACACAGAGCAGCACAAAATGGAACTCATCCGCCAGCATAGGGGTGCTGAATTGCTGACACCTACCAATCTCTCCCTGGTCCGCTTCCCAAGTCATGAAGCAGCGGTGACTCTGAGCATCCCACACACATACCTGCCCTGTGCTGCAGCCGGTATACAGCAGGGAGGTCAGGTTATAGGCCATGGAGGTCAACTCTGCCGTGCCAACCTCATCTGGCACCGGAGCTCTGTAAACCTGAGGAAACACAGGGAACTAGTCAATACACTTGTATACCACAAAAAAAAAAAAAGAAGAAGAAGAACTGCACCTAAAAAGGGCGTGGAGTTTTTGTACTATTGTTTTCAATGACAGTACAGACGTGAGCATTTTGGTGGATCAGATTAAAAAAAAAATTCTACACACCAAAGTTAGGGCACATGGGGACAATTGAGAACATGTATAAAGCATTTTATGACTTCTAACACATGCAGTTGCACGCACCTCATAATTAACTGGTTCTCTATGCAATGCAAGCAGACAGCTGTACCAGAAAAGAGAGGAGCCTGTACAACTGTACAGAACTGAAGGAAAAGCTGGATTGAGCTTTAAGATAGATTTTTAGATAACAAAAATGTTTGTCAAAATAGTATCTTCAGAGAGCCAATAGCTCTTTAGGTTCACACCATGTTAAAGTGTTACCAAACCCACAACAGTAAATCAGTCTGTATATGCTGTAAAGCATGCTTGTTATACTCACTGAGGAACCTAAGGGGTAAATTCTCCACACTGTGTAAAAACGCTGTTTGATCCTGTCTTCGCTTCTTCCACAGTCCCCAATCCATCTCCTACCAGTACGGAGCCTCGGAGGCACTCTACACATGCAGTTTGGTGTGTATTGCTAGAGAGATTCCCCCCCCCCCCATTTCTCTTGGGAAAGTGCACGTGATAGGCACAGGGCCAATCAGCACTGTCCAGACAGAGGGTCAGAGGTCCTGCATCCTCACAGGATACTCAAAGCAGAATGAAAACTCCATCTGCAAGAAGTCACAAGATTGCTATATACTGCTGATGAGAAAGGGTATTTAGCAGTTTATAATTTATGTTCTGTGTACTGTGGGGCAGTGGTTCTCAACCCTGTCCTCAAGTACGCCCAACAGGCCATGTTTTGGGAATTTCTTAGATAAAATAGCTGTCCAAAATACCAAGCCATTGGCTGATTTAAAGCACCTGTGCAAGATAAAAAGGAAAACCTGCAAACGTGGCCTGTTGGGGGTACTTGAGGACAGGGTTGAGAACAACTGCTGTGGGGGACCAGATATAGTGAATGCAGGTTTCTTGGTTTAACAACATTTAAACCTTTAAAAGACCTGCCTAAATACCAGAAACCACATGCCCCCTTATCAATTACCTACCAAACGGAGAGCTGTTTAATAAAATAAAGGCTAAATATTTAAAAGCGGTACATAAGGATAGCCAGGGTTGATTTGTAGTACTAAAGTCACTCACCTTCATCTGAGTGGACATTCCCTGTTCCTCTATCTGCCAGAAACTCACAGCTCCGGTGCCCACACAGGAAAAGCTGTTAGCATGTGCTGGATTAAAGAATATGGCATGCACAGGCTGGCATATCCGACTGCTGGCCAACAGCTCATAGGTCCTGGTGCTCCACAAAGCAAGCTTCCCATCTCTAAAATCACCTGATGGACAACAGAAGAGAAGCATGGCTCAGTAATGCTATGTTCACATGTTTGATTCCATAAAGAGCATTAATAATCCTTAAAAAAAAAAAAAAAAAAAAAAAAAAAAGAAAAGGGCACAGGTAAATAACGTGGGTAGTAACAAGGAAATTGTGTTGATGCAGTCATGCACACCAGGTAGCTGGGATGTGGTATACAACTATGAGGTCAAGCAGTTGGCTGATTCTATTTTGCATATGGCTACAGTAAGGTTATATTGGGTTAAAATGCACTGTAAGTAGCAACACTGATGAGTAGCAAAACAGTTGAACCTGTCACACCCAACTCCTTTCCAAGCTAACCTGCTTGTATACATCGCTCCTACACCCCCCCCCCCCCCGCCCATTGAAATGAAATGAATGGGCAGCGCTTCAGAAGCGCCACAACGCGTCTTTTTGGCCGCTAGCAGGGAGCTTTTAACCCCGATAGTGGCCATAAAAAAAACCCGCTAGCGGCCAAAAAGCACCGCTAAAACTAGTGGCGCTTTATCGCTAATGGACCTCCGCCCCAGTCTGAACGTACCCCTAGTAAACTAACCCTGTGTGTTTTACTACTGCCGACAATGTAAAGAAAGGGTACTGACCAACAGTGATAAGCAGTCTGTCATCTCGGGAGAAGTTCATAGCCTGAACTTCTGTGCTATGGCACTGCAGAATTTTAGTACACAAGCCATCCTGTGTGTTCCAGATTCTTATCTGACACAGAGAAGAGCCATCTCCAGAGCCAGAGGAAGAGGCCAGGACCTAAAGATAGATGGAAAAAAGGACAGCGTGTTACAAAAAAATTATTTGATGGAAAAACTAAGGAGATAAAACATAGAAGCGAAGACTACCCAAGTGTAGCAGTAAAACTGAACAAATATGAAGGAAGTCTTGACAATACACTCACCAGAGCATCATGAGTTAGTGCCAAAGTAGAGATCTCCTCTGGATGTCCCAACCAATGGCGCTGTGATCCTGAATGAAGATCCTCCACCACCACTATGCAGCCGCATGTGTATGCAAAAACGCCTAAAAAGACCAAGAGAAGGCAAAAAGAAGGTTCACATACAGTGGAGAGGGTATGAATTTAAAGCCCAGCTGAGCTGAGCCTTCAGGGTAAAATCAGCCAAATACCTTTCAGGCACATCGAAACAAAAAATAGAAAATCCTGATCCCTGGCAGCAGCTGCATAATTGAACCATGGCTGTCTGTTGGGAAGCAGTGGTCTCTCTGTAAAGTTCTTACACAACAACCCCTTCTAAGTCAGACCTATACCTCTGCAATTAGCAAGGAGGATAAGCTTTGCCAATTTCAGAGATACGACTCAGGAGAGGGCGTATTGGACCTCTAGAGCAGTGATTCTCAACCAGGGTTACTCCAGAGGTTGCTAGGGGTTCCTTCAGCATTGGGCAATTTCTGCCTCTCAGATAAGTTCCCACCGCAACCATTGATCTTTTTAGCCATCTGTAAGGAGGTAATTCTTCCCAATGACCGCAAGTGTAAGGACCATTCTTCCCACTGACCATCAGATTAATGTAGCATGAGTTGAAAAATTCTAATTTTTAGAAGGGGTTCCCCGAGACCAGAGACCCATTTCAAGGGTTCCTCTGTGTTGAAAAAGTTGAGAAAGGCTGTTCTAGAGGCTTCCACACAGACAGCAAGAGTTAGGCAGGGCTGACAATACTGCTTGGGATTTCAGAGCAGCAAGGTCGGTGTTGTCAGCGCACCAGAGGAAGTTTTTTAAAAAGGTGTGAAAATAAATGCAAAAGGGGCTCTGGCAGCGAAAAGGCTTAAAGGACAGACCAATTTAAAAAAGACAAAAAACGTGAAAACATTAAGATGTACCTGTATCAGGGCTCCAAGCTATGTTCCCTCTACCATTGCCATTATATCCAATGACAGCTTTGAGGGCCAACATCTCCTGGCCCGCTAGAGGATGGCTCAATCCCTGAACAAAACACATATTTGTCACTTGAGAGCCACATAGACATTTATCTTTATATCACATTATTGAACTTTTCTCTTTTAGAAGTAGACAGACTAAAAACTTCAGACTGGAGCTTTATACCTTGGCCAGGCTTGAGGTCTTGTATCGAGGAATGAAATGTGAGTAGGTATCGGGACGTGGTAGCTTCTGCCTTACATCTGTCAAAAAAAAAAAAAAAAAAAAACACTTGTCAACTGAAATGTCTTTCTGCAATTGTTTTGGATGTCCCTTTTGTAAAAATAGCAAATTATTGTAATTAATTATAAATAAATTTGTGTGTTCATTACCGGCATGTGTGAATAAGGCCTAAAGAGTACCTATGCTTTGTCCATGCAAAGCTCGTCAGTCCACGCTGCTGCTTATGCTTCCCTTCCCTTCACCATCAGCCCCTCGGCTCTCTCTGCCATGGCGGAATAGAGAAGACAGGAATCCCTCTTGGTGACTTGGACTTGGACTCTCTCCCCACCTTCACATTAAAAAGAAGGGAAGTGACCACTCAGAAGTAACCGTTACATTACTTTGCAACCTGGGTGACCAGAGCCAAGTTTGAATGAAAGCGAGGAAAGCCTAAGCAGCTGATGGAACCAGCATTAAAAAGGTACCCATTACTCTACCCTGTATGGGCAAAACCCAGGTGCACTTTATGAAGTGTTTTCTACTACAACCACAGACCCTTGAAACTCCCCTTTGGGATCTCTTCACTATAAGTCCCATATATTTTCTCTTCCCAAATCCTGATGAAGGTGGTCTTTCTGAACCCCTAAAATTCATTGGATTTTTAGTGTAGTGGTTGTAAACCCAAAACACCATTCTTTTGCACAGTTTAGTAGATCGATTAAAAAGGTATCCTCTCCCTGTGTATTCTTGCTCTGATCTCTCTCCCTGAGGTGTCTCTCTCTCTCTCATGACTCGCTCTCCAATATGGATCGCTCTCTCTCTCACGTGGCTCGCGCTCTCGTGTGTGTCTCTCTCTCCCATGTGACTGTGGCGCACTCTCTCTCTCATGGCGCTCTCCTGATGAGTCTCTCCCACTCTCTCTCTCTCATGTGGCTCTCTCCCCCTCTCTTTCTGATACATCTCTCTTTCTCTGATGTGTGTTGCTCTCACTCTGATGGATGGCCCCCCTCGCTGATGTGCCTTGATCTCATGTCTCAATGCCTCTCTCTCTGTATGCCCCGCTGACTCAGTGAGCTTTGTACCTGGATCTACTGAGGAGAGGAGAGAGGAAAGAATGCAACCTCGGCTGGGACCTCACAGTCACAGCAAGGTACAGAGTAGCAGGATGCACACCCCCTAATACAGGTTTAGGCATGCGTCTCATTACAGAGGCCATCACAGAAAAAAGGGGCGTGGTCCCATAATTTTTTTCATGGCGTCTGGATGTTTGTTTTTTTTAACTCAGGAGAGTGCGGGGGATTACAGATCACAGGCTGTTCTTCTATCCAACATAGTATGCACACTGCTCCGTCAAGTAATGAGCTACTCACCATCGTCAATATGTAGATAAAGCGAAAAGGATGGCCGCACACCACAACGGAATCAAAGCGTTTAAAATCCTGTCCCTGTGGCAGACAAAAAAGACAGGAACACTGTTGACGCGTTTCACGCAGACAATTTATGCTTACTTATAGCCATGATTATGAGTAATCACAAAATTGTCTGTGTGAAACGCCCAACAATGTTCCCATCTTTGTCTGGCACAGTGAAAAAGGATTTTATTCGGTTGTGGCGTGTGGCCATCGCTTTCCCTTTATCTCTGTCCTTCTACCTGCCATACTACGCACAAATGATTTGTGTCCTTGCTATTTATAAGATTGTGTGTTCTGTTTGTATTTGACTTTCCAGGTTTACAGCCACTATAAAACTGCACTTCACAAACACGTGTAACCTCCAAGCTATAAAACGTTTGAAATTTTATTCTAAACCCCAGGCTGGATGCTGTTGAACCGAACAGTTAGAAGTTATATCTAGCTGTACAGTTCAAAGAGATACTGTAGAAGATTATTAAAACCTAGAAAAAGAAATGGGCAGTCTCCTTAACCTTCTGCATTGCTTCCAGCAGTTCTGGCCAGCTTGGAGCGGTTGGGATGGCTCTCTATGATGATCAGCGAAGATTGCCCACCGCTCTCCTTCGGATCCTGGATCTCAACCTCTTCTACGTTTGATTGTTCATGCAGTACTTTGCCGAGCTCCACATCCCCATCATCTGATTCTGAGAGGAGGCCTAAAAGAAGACATACAAAATGATGAAACTGTAATGAGGGGTCCGGGCCTTTTCTCTGACAGAGAATAAAGAGAACCTGACAATTATATTAATTCAGGGAAGGCTGAACTGTCATTAGATCGGGCCCCATGGTGTCCATGCAAGGACATTCTTCCTATTTTTCTTACCTTGCTAATCCTTCCACAAGTTTTCTCCACTCTACCCCTGCACTGCACGATTAAATTTGCCAATGTGGAGACAATACCCAGTCGCTTAAAAAGCAGGGGTCTCAGACTGAGACCCCTGCTTAAAAGGCATGTATAATGGTTTTGTATAGATTTTACTTTGTTTACTATGGTCAAGACTAAAGAGATAACATTTTGTAAAAAGAGATCGTTTTAGTGTTTATAAAATATTACATAATAATCAGTATGTATTTTTTTATTTATGTTTTTTTAGAAGTCCACTGCAAAACAAAAAAAAAAAAAAAAAAAACAAAAACAAAAAAAAGGCTTGTGATCAATAGCACAATCTGCAAATTACACACACACACACACACACACACACACACACACACACACAATCACTGGTTCATTCCCTATCAGATTACTAATTTCAAGGTTTGGTTCAGACTCAAGATAGACATCTTCTGTAAAAATGAAAGTGGTTGTAAACCCTTCCATATGCCCAGTGAAGTGATTGGCTTCAGGTGATACACAGAGATGAAACAAAATCATCCTACACATGTTGTACCCATTTATCTGCAGTCATCCCTTCTCCACGTCTGTTTAAAGTCCAAAATTTATAAAGCTTGTTTGAACGGTCAGAAGAAAAAAAAAGGGAGTGGAGAGCTGAAATGACACTGTAAGGAGAGCACTGAGCTGATTGGAGGGCACACAGGAACAGAGCTGGGGCTGTCAATCACAGGCTGTGTGCTGGAGCTCCCTCTATTAGTGCCCTTTATTAAGACAAGTACACACTGAAGAACAGGGGTAGGCAACCTTAAATAGGTGGCGATCTATCAGAACAACATGGGAAAAATCAAAGATCATCGAGCACAGTGTCGCCTCCTCACACCAGATTTAAACCTCTAATTGCTGCACTACCGTGTCCAATCGCTTGCATTGCAATCATGGGTTTAAATCAGTCAAAACACACTTAGATTGCTTTTCAGGAGGAGCAGGAATGCCTGCTGCATTTGTGAACAAGTTCTTAGATGCATTCTGCAGCGGCACCCTTAGTGCCGCTGCAGTTCATTCACATGTAAATTTGGGGTTATAAAACTCTGCGGTTGAGTTCACTGCCCCCAATCCCTACCCCCTTTAGCTGCTGGGCCAGCAGCCAAAAGGTGTACACATGCTGTAGCAGGAATTAAACCCTCTGTTGCCTTTGGTGGGTGCTACCGCCTACCAATCGCAACCTATTCAAGTAAATGGGCCCCCCCCAACTTCATGCTTCTGTGGAGTGCAAAAGGGATAAAGCAGGTGGTGAGAAAGCAAAACAACACTGCCTGCTTTAACCCCTTGTTTGCTGTACTGCACAAGGTTGCAGGCACTTGCTGCACCCCAAACTGCAAATGTCAATGAACCCCTACTGTTCTGAGCACAGTGGATTTGCAAATTTCCAGGGTTAGCTGTGCTTTACCATAGACTTCTATTATATCCTGCAGATGTGGTGCACTTTCCGAATTCAGGAATTTTGGTGCGCTTTCAGAAAGTGCCACAAACCTGCAGGATAGAATAGAAGTCTATGGCTAATTTCAGCAAACTCGCAAAAGCTGCAGGTACACTGCCCTGCAACCGTGGTATGGGTATGTATTGCCTCACACTGACCTGAAGATCTCTTCTTTCCTGCTGCTGCCACCACTCTGGAGACCGCTAGCCAAGATAAGAGGTGGAGTGCAGTTGGTATCGCTCTGCATGGGACAGGAGCCGGCACTACAGAGGGATTGGCCTATGCGGCTCTGGCTCCCTACTGCTCCAACTTTACAAGTAGTCCCTCTGCATTGCACTCGGTTTGATGCTCTGGGATGGTGGGTCAGAAAGCCCAGACCACGATCTACAGGTTGCTTTGTTAATATTTAATGTCTGAGGTTTACAACCACTTTAAAAAAATGTTTGCAAAGCTAGGAATCCTAAACGGGTTATTGCTTTTCATGTACAGTTTGTAGCGGGGAGAAGGTGGCCTTCCTAGAAAGGCTGAGAAACTGTAAAAAGCAGACTTATCAAAGCCACCCATAGTAGATGAATTGAAGAGCAAAAGGTTGGACCCTGAACCAAGATTTGGCCATATATTTCTATTGATCAAAGTACTCAATTTCTGGCAAGTCAAATTTCACAACTTTTATCATACTGGTTAATCAAGATGATAAGAAATTCAAAAAAAGGGACAGGTCCTCTTTGAAAGGGGATTTTAGGTCTCCTGACCTGCATTCTCCACTCGTTGCACTGGGCTGATGTCCAGACGAGGCGGCGAGGAAATACAGGGCCGAGGTGCCCTATCACGTGGCATCCCACTGGAAATGTATGTGGAATCTCTTCTCTGGTCTGTCAAATCTGGAATGCCACAAAGAGGTTTATATTCTTATCAGTAAAAAAACAACAAAAAAAATAAAATAAAAAAAAACCTGACTATAAAAGGTCTTAATCTATGGTCCACTAACCAGAGCTGGAATGGAGAGTCCTAGGTAGATTGCTAGCTGGGCGTGACTGATGGAGAGAAGGCAGACATGGAGCAGAGCTGAGGATAAGAAGACATATTATGGCGTTATCCATATAGTTATGTAGGGGAGTGAAACTTCTAAAAACTTAGAGCAAAAAAAAAAAAAAACACCACACATACACAATTTTTGAGTTTGAGAAAAGGTAGACCTATAAAGGGCCTGAATAACAAGAGGATCATCTGAGATCACAAGGGAAGAAGTAATACAGAGAAACAGTAGGAGTCAGACGTCCCCTCGTTAATACGCCCTGTGTGTTTGAACTTGATTACAATAAGTATCACTCATTGCAATTTAAGTAAAAATCATTAGACAAGTTTAACCACTTCCCGACCAGCGCACGACGATGTACGTCGACAGAATGGCACGGGCAGGCATATTGGCGTACATGTACGTCCAATATTCGTTGCCGCCATGCCATCGGGAGCGCGCCGCCGGCGGCGCGCTCCCGCGCTGGTCGGGACCCCCGTGAGTCCGGTCGCGGGACCCGCGGACTCGATCGCCGCGGGCATCCCCGCGATCGTCTCACGGAGCGGCCGAATGGAGGAAATGCTGTATAAACAACATTTTTCCATTCTGCCTAGCAACTAGTGACGCTGATCTCTGCTCCATGTGATTGGAGCAGAGATCAGTGTACACTAAATGAAAGCCCAACCCCCCCACAGTTAGTAACACACCCCTAGGAACACTTAACCCCTACACTGCCACCCACTGGTTAACCCTTTCACTGCCAGTGTCATTTACACAGGAATCACTGCATTTATATAGCAGTGATTACTGTATAAATGACAATGGTGTCAAAAATGTCCGATGGGTCCCCCACAATGTCGCAGTCACAATAAAAATCGCAGATCGCCGCCATTACTAGTAAAAAAAAAAAATAATAAAAAATTATTAATAAAAATGCTATAAAACTATCCCTATTTTGTAAACGCTATAACTTTTGCGCAAACCAATCAATAATCACTTATTGCGATTTTTTTACCAAAAATATGTAGAAGAATACGTATCGGCCTAAACTGAGGGAAAAAAATTTTTTTTTATATATTTTTGGGGGATATTTATTATTACAAAAAGTAAAAAATAATGCGTTTTTTTCAAAATTATCGCTCTATTTTTGTTTATAGCGCAAAAAATAAAAACCGCAGGGGTGATCAAATACCACCAAAAGAAAGCTCTATTTGTGGGAAAAAAAGGACGTTAATTTTGTTTGGGAGCCACGTCGCACGACCGCGCAATTGTCAGTTAAAGCGACGCAGTGCCGAATCGCAAAAAGTGGTCTGGTCTTTGACCAGCAAATTGGTCCGGTCTGAAAGTGGTTAAAGATCAAAATAACTTTTTGTTTAAAACAAGCTCAATACAGTCCAGTTGTATAAAAGCAAAAGAGCTGAACAGGTCTTAACAGATCTTCTTCAATAGGGAGCCACAGCCTAAGTAGAAAAGCTGTCAGCAAGCTGTAGAGAAGGATTCTTGGCCTCCATGGAAACAGTGGCCTCTCTGCAGAGTTCCAACATTTCCTCTGTTGAATCAGAGCTTTAGCGTTGCAATTTTTAAAGCTCATGCTCCCTGCCGATTGAAGAGCCCCAGTTCCAACTCAGCAAAAAAAAAAAAAAAAAGTCAGACCTTCGCAGAGCGATTCTTCCACATAGAGGAGTTCTTCCCTGCAGCATGCATACTGGAGGACAGGCTTTTCTACTCAGGCTGTGTCTGCTTTGTAAAGAAAACAAGCTGTACACAGCTCTGGCTTAGATGTGCCTAGAATGTATTTAGCCAAAAGTCACTGAACACTCAGATAAAAATTAAAACAATTAAAAAGATAAAATTGAAAACATACCAAAGATCTGGGGCGTCAGGATCTGGAGCCGCCTCGAAATCCCAGATAAATATAGCATCTCCGGCAGAGATGACCGTCT
Source organism: Lithobates pipiens (assembly GCF_037356315.1). NCBI lineage: Eukaryota > Metazoa > Chordata > Amphibia > Anura > Ranidae > Lithobates > Lithobates pipiens. Next base: position 324,241,552 of record NW_027507784.1, on the reverse strand, counting down.
GCTGGTCAGGAGAGAAGTCCACCTGTTGTACTGGCTCCGAGTGACCGATAAACACCTGAAAGGAAATTGCATACAATCCAATGAATGTAGTGATACAAAGCCTGAAATACAAAAATAAAATGATATTTAAAGCCCCACTGAAGTCTCACATCATTTTACCTCTTCATAGTCCTGTATGAGGTTTGCTTAGAAAAGCCTTTAAATATTATTATTTTTTTTTTAAATCTCAGTGACAATGCCGTTTCCTGAACTCACACTGCAGAGCTCTGTGCTGGCAGAGCCGAGTAGCTGCCACACCCCTTTAAGCACGACAAAAATCTGTATTGCAGAGAGAAGGGCAGGGGGTGTGTCTTACCAGGCCTGTTAATGAGTGCTGAGAGCACGGGATCTAAAGCTGGCTATACATACATAGATAGATGCCTTTGGTTCAGTCTGCGGGCTCCTGATATCCATTCATCCCATGGGGATACTGGGATAAAGTGCAGCCAGACCCCCCCCCCCATCTTGGGGTCAGAGTAGCTAGTAAGCAGCTTGAAAGTTGGGTGTGCACTCTGGTGTGAAGATTTTTGCTATTAACACTAAAATATGGATTTTTGTTGATGAAAAGTATAAAATTAACTTTTTTTCGGATGGACTTTACTGAATTTATAAAAGGTTCCCCCCCCCCCCCCAAACACATTCTTATTAAGGCTTGATTCACACCTATGCATTTTTTTGTGCTTTTTGCACTACAGTCCATTTAACATGGTTTTCAATGGAAAACGTTACAGTTTCTGAGAAAATATATATATTTTTTATCACACACACACACACACGTGTGCATACATATATTTTACATGATCGATACTGAAAAATGTGTTGCGCTAATATTTTTTTCTGACATGGATGGATGGATGCAGTCATTGTCCACCCAACAAGAATTGGTTTTACAATTGGCGTTTGTCAAGCCAGTTGGTACCGACAGGGGAATCCATGGCTTGAGTTTAGCCAGCATAAAATCCAAACAGTATATGGCAGCCTTAAAGTGATATTAAAGATTTTTCTGTTTTTTTCCTCTCTCTTAAACAAACATGTAATACCCTACCTGTCCTGTCCAGTAGTTTTGCACAGAGCAGACATTATCCTCCTCTTCTGGGGTCCCCCTCCGATGCTCCTAGCTCAGTGATGGTGAACCTTGGCACCCCAGATGATGTTCTGGAACTACATTTCCCATGACGCTCATGCACTCTGCAGTGTAGTTGAGCGTCATGGGAAATGTAGTTCCAAAACATCTGGGGTGCCAAAGTTCGCCATCACTGTCCTAGCTCCTCCTGCCTTTGAGTACCCCCCTCCCCAGCAAGCTGCTTTCTAGGGCAGGGGGATCTCAAACTGGCAGCCCTCAAGCTGTTGCATAACTACAAGCCCCATGAGGCATTGCAAGGCTGACAGTTACAAGCATGACTCCCACAGGCAGAGGCATGATGGGACTTGTAGTTCTGCAACAGCTGGAGGGCCGCCAGTTTGAGACCCCTGTTCTAGGGGGGTTACTTGTGCAGGCTCAATCCCAAGCCACATTAAGTACTTCTATTGCCAGACACAGTGGTCACTGCATTTGATTGACAGCAGCAGGGGCCAATGGCTCCCGAAGCTCTCACTGAGCCCAATAAGGAGGGAGAGGGTGCAGTGCCGAGATTGGGTTTAGGCAAGTCCCTTTGTTTTTTTAAAAGATATAAAACATTGACACAGTAATTCTTAGGAAAGTATTTAGGTGGGGGAGCTGCACCTAAGAGTTTTTTTGTTTACCTTAATGCAGAGAATGCATTAAGGTAAAGAAACTTTAGCCTTTACGACCACTTAAAAACTCTAGTTCAGTCATATACAGGCTATAAAATGGAGGCTGGTAGTACAATGTCTATCAGAGCGCTTATCTATTGCTGTGGGCGCAGTTGCACATTAACAAAATCTTTATAGCAGTATGTGCATATAAACGGACCACATAAAATACCCGTGTTTTTCTAGAAAATCAACTACAGTCTGTAAAAAAAAAAAAAAAAGAAATTATAAACCTCGTGCCTCTCGCTGTCATACAAATTTGGGGGAACTGTGACCAGTTGTATAAAATAATAGCTGGGCTGGGGGAAAAAAAAAAAAAAACACACACACACACACCGATTTGAATCTTGGTTATTTTTTTTAAAGTCGAAGATTTTTTTTTTCATTTCCTCGAAAATCACCCAGCTCTAAGCTGGGCTGCTATATACCAGAGAAAAACAGACTGTATCCAGTTTGGAAGCGCTGGCTCTGAACACATCCATATGCAACATTAAGCCTAGGTTCACACTTGTGCGATGCTGGAACATCCATGAGATCCGATTTCAGTGGGGGGGGGGGGGGGGGGGTTTGGGAGTCCCTGCACCTTTAGAATAGGGCAGGGTCCATGTTATAGGAGGTGGAGACGACACACCAACGTCTTTGGGATTGCTGAGTGAGCCGCTTTTAAAATAAATCTCTGGATATGGGACATGTTTTTCTCTCTCCCATCGTCTTGATTGGCAAATATACATTTTTTGTGCAATTAAATAACAGGAAGATAAATTAAATGATTATGAAAATGTAAAATAATTCCTTTTTTTCCTGAAAATAATAAAATGACCCCTTGAAGAAGACCACAATTAGAAGGGTCGAAACGCGTAGGAGTTCTATGTGGAGGATCATTCTTTTAGTAAAATCGCATTTTATTGCCAAATTTCATATAAAATGTATATTCATCTTGATCGGTGGTTTTGTCATTTTCATGTGAATGCCAGAGCACTATTTTTTTTTTTTTTTTATAACTCTTATGTAACTGTCAAATTGCTTTTTAATATAATAAAATATTTTAATTAAAATCTTTGAACAATCTTTTGGCTGCTAAAAAACCCCATGAGGGAACCTCTCTATTTAATTTCACATCCCTGCACCTTTTTTGTGTGAATTCAATGCGAGTTCAGCCATACAACTGTATGGCTGAAGTCGCATGTAATCGGCCCCGCAGTGCGGATGCAAATCACATGCGATGTCTGTGTTCGCACAAATGTGAACCTAGGCTCACACTCAATACAAAAGCTTCATGAGATATTTTCATTACCGTGCATTTTTTAATGCTTTAAATTTTGTTTTCAATTTATTAGAAGCATTCACATCAGATGAATTTCAGTGCAAGATTATACTGCACAACTTTTTTTCAGCTTTGCAGACAGTAAAAATCAATTCATAAAGAATATGGAACAGGTTTTTGTTTTCTAAAGCGACACGGTCACCTGCCAATTCATGGAAGAATGACATTACCTCCAGATAGCCACCGCCCTGCCCACCTCTCCCTCAAGATATATATATATACTCACCGATCGATGTTCCCTCGCTGCCTTACTGCTGCAGGAGCCAACTGTAAGGCGTCGTGTCAAATACTGTACCCCCATCGGATAGTGTCCGCTGTGTACTGCGCATGCGCAGTACACATGACAAGCAGATTCCGAAAATATCCAAAGATGAACGGCGCCTATGTCGTGAGTCCAGGTTCAAGTCCCACCATCCAGATGGGACAGAGTTAGAACAAAAATAAAAAAAGAAGAGCAGAGCAAAGCGAGGCCACGCCCGAAGCGTGGCGAGCAAAGCGAGGCCGCGAGGGGCCATCCACTTGGATAGTGGGGCTTGCATCTCCACTCACGGCGCAGGCGCCATTCATCTTCGGAGATTTTCTGAATCTCCTTGTGCTCCGTACTGTGCAAGCGCTGCGCCTGCCCAGTACACAGTGGACACCATTCGATAGGCGGACATTTTTGGACAGAACACTGGCCATAGATAGATTTGAACAGTGTATGGGCAGGCTGAATGCACCAAGTTGATTGATTGATCAGCTTGGATACAACCAGTCTGACAGATTTTACTTGAGATTATCTCTAGCAGATTATAGCCACTAGCAGTGATCACGGTCTTCCCCTCGCAGGTAGAAGACAATGACTCGGCAGAAGGGATTCCCGCATCAACACCGTCTATGTGGATGGGGGAAATCAAGTGAATTTCTTTCCTGCAACCAGTGGTTGCAGGGTAAAAATTTGCACCCCGTATGACCTGCTTAAGTAAGCTCCGCTATTAGATAGTGTCAGAGCTTACCTGGGTAGATGATCTCAGAGTTCTTCCCCACAGGACAGTGTTTGGGTCGAACGATTGGCTGCACTGTCACACTTAGCGGGGTCACCTGCATCCCACATACCTGTAAGCTCTTAGAACAACAGGAGGAGGGCGCAAACAGATGACAAAAGGCAGCAAGGAAGCATAGATAAGCAAGTTTAGTTTGCTGGGGGTAGGTTATTAGGAGACCCTGAATGGGCAAAAAGCCCATAGATTCAGGGAGACAATAACGGTTTTGCAGTGGTGCCAATTGAGGAGGAGAGCAGGAAAAGAAGTCTTTTGATACAGTATAAAAATAACACATCATGATGCAAGGCTTTTGACAACTAAATGTGCTCCTCGTGCAAAATATTATTATTATTATTTTTTTTTTTTTAAACACACCCCTGATGTGAAAATGACGAAATAAAATGAGCAAGCACAAGTTAAATAAAAAGAGTTTGTTGCTGCAACACTGGGACGGATCTGGACTTGTATTGGATTTTGTCCTGCCTAGTTAACAGCTCTGTGCCTATCTGCTGGAGTGGAAATGGAAAGATGAAGATGAAGATGAAGATGAAGCAAAAAATAAAATAAAAAAAGTTCTAGAGAGAAACAGCAATTGATTAACTAATACATGCATAACAAAAACTGTAAAAGGCAATACAGTAAATCAATACCAATATAAATGTGGATGTTACCTGTGGGCGGGAGGTTCCAGGCGACCCATGGTCCCACACTTTGATGATTCTATCTCCTGCTGTCAGCAAGTACTTGTCATTCTCACTCAGTGCCAGTGTGGAGCAGTATTGCTTGTGCGCTTGTGAAACCTGAACAAAGTAAAATTTATTCATGGTTACAAGACTGAAAAATTTTACAGCAATTTTCTGGTTATACCAAATAAACTGTAAAAAGAAGGACCTGTATTTTTTTTTTTGCATTAAAAAAAATAACACACACACACACACACACACACACACACACACACACACACACACACACACACACACACACACAAGCAGAAGGGGAATGGGCTAGTCACCAGGATTGCCAGTAGTCAAACTGTAGCTGAAAGTTTCCCCCATTTCTCTCCAGCAATATTGGTAGAGTAGCAGGGCTTTGCTTCCTCATTTCAAGGCTCCCCTGATGACTACTGGGAGATTAGAAGGAGGGTGGAGCAAGCACAGATCCACTGAATAAATTAAGCAAAAGCAAGGAGATCCTTGCACTGCAGGTACTCAGGTAAAGCTTCCACACCAGAAAGGAGAACAGTGAGCAGCACAGTGGTGACATCACCAAATCTGCTTAGATCTCTTACTAAAAGTTAACAGAACACAAGTGCCTAAGCAAAGTCACATGTCTGGAAGTTCACTGCTATTTTTTAGATGACAAGACAAAAATGTAGATTTTTCAGGGTTCTGCCAGGGCAAAATTTTAAATTTCTAGAGGCTCCCTATGAGACAGCAGATCTTGATCGTTTAAGGTAAAATCCACTTTAAATCTAATCTTAAAAAGGTAGCTATAAAAATACACCAATTCAGTTACGTATCAATTTCAAAATATGTGTATTTAATAAAACACCAGAATGCTCACTATCCAAATGCTCCTCACTGCCCCGTTTGCCTACCCGAGTCTAATGCCTATGTAAGCTCCAACACTGACCACCTCACCTCGTCCACACGACGGGCCTGGTGATTGGCCACTAAAGGCACCAAGTACAGTGCCCTGAAAGAAAAGGAAAAAAATAAAAATAAAAAATATCACATGCTCTCCCATACCCCAAGTATTCTGCATTTCCAAGAGCCCTGACAGGCAAATAGCACAGTGAGGAGCCCAGAGCAAAGGAAAGTATCAGTGGTAGGAAGAGTTTTTTTTTTTTTAAGACACTTTTTATGTAGAAAAGCAAAATGTGTACCTGTTAGCATGCAAGTTAATTTAGACTTAGCAGTTTTTGTTTCTGAATGATTGTCTAACATTCTCACCTCCTTTATGAAACGGCCAGTCTTGGAGTCCAGCCACAGAATCTTGTCCCCAGAGGTGGACACAAGCAAGTTATATGGACGTTGAGAAGTGAAGGCCAGGCTCATTGCACAATCTAGTTTTGTACTGTCCAGATCCAGTATACTCACATCTACACGCAGGAGCTGTAAAGTACAGGTATGAGAAATAAAGGGGAGAGAGAGACAATTTACCAACAACAATCACTTTAAAATGCCAATGTGTGTTCTATAATTCCATCTTATCATTTTTATTCTTCTTTTGCAACCGGTTTTCTTAAAAAAGGAGAACTCTGGGCAAAATAATAATAATTTTATATATATATATATATATATATATATATATATAATATATATATATATATATTCTATCTATCTATATCACACACATTACTGCTATTGGGAGCTTTCTGACAATAATACAGATAGATATTAGGGTTGCACTGATATCACAGCACTCGCCTATCCCGATTACCAATACTTTTTTTTTTAAAGTCATGCAACAGTGGACTGTCAGTAGTTTATGTTTATTTTTATTCTTTTACAAAGCTTTTTTTTTTTGGGATGGGGAGTGGCAGTGTCAGTGGTCTTTTTATTTTATTTTTTAATTTTAAATATTTATAAAAAAAAAAAAATTGTCGTTTTTTTTTTAAATTTTTTTTTTTTTTTTTTTTATCAACACTGTTGGCAGGTAGCTTTGGTGAGATATCAGGGGTCTAAACAGACTCCTGACATCTCCCCTTTGATACAGGGAAGGGGACTGAGGACACATATTCCCCAAGTCCCTTTCTCTGCAGCCTCAGCTGCACTGAAGATGAATGGACAGAGACAGCAGCTCCTGTTCATTCATAAACTAAGACATCGTAAACACAGTTTACGATGCTTAGTTATGAATGGACAGTCAGTAATCACTGTGCATTCAGAAATGAAGGGGCCAGTAAAATGACATTTACCGGCTCCTTCCTCCGCTCTCGATCCTGACAGATCTGGGACAGAGAAGCACATAGGGGGACAGTCAGGGGTGATCAGTGCGGCGTTGAAGTTACAAGCATCGATCTCCCTGTATCGATTTCAATAAAGCAGCTGAAAGCCACTTCTCCTCCTCACCCTCCTGCGGCTTTCAGCTGCTTTATTGAAATCTATATAGGGATTTGACGCTTGTAACTCCCCCCCACCACTGCATCGCTCACCCCAGACTGCCCAGGTACCAGGTATCGGGTCAAGCATCGGAGCATTTGCGCAAGTACTCGTGAAATTGCTCGGTATCGGCACCGATACTAGCATCGGTACAACCCTAATAGGTATAAAAAGAAAAAAATTTTAGTAGCGTAGGGGAGGGCGAGAAGCCTTGTCGGATTTTTATTTCTGTCCATGTCCTTGTCGCAGATTTGGTCTCGCTTCTGTTTGGTGAACCTTTCTGTCCTTCCCCAGCCAATCCAAAACTAGAAAAAATGTTTTTGTATTGACATACACTTTGTAATCTGAGCTTATTGAAGTATTTGTAAAATCCTCATTACAAAAAAGTAGGAAACAGAACAGTTCATGGGGGGGGGGGGTGACAGTGGCGCTGCGTGATTTCACTGCAGAATGAACAGTGTTGCCATCCTCTTACAGGAAGTAGGAAAATAGCAGATCCAACGGTAATAAAACAGTTACAAGGGGAGCTTAGAAAACCAAGCAAGGGTAACACTATTCTTTAGTGTACATTGCAAAAATAAGAAGATATAGACTGGCCGCCGCACACATCACCCGGCCCCAGTGATTAACAGGCAAAAACAGCCTCAGCTCAATTCATCCAGACCACAACATGTTTCGTGCTGCTCTCGGAGCTTAATCATGGAGAAGTGCACACTTACAAGTTAGGATCTTAGTATTCAGTTTAAAGCCCCACATGATATGCACAGGGTGCTGACAAAAGTGCAATCATTCTAGTAGCTCCTTCCCACTGCAATTAGCATTCTAACAGCGGGAGGTTTTCCCGCCATCTGAATACATTGATCACTGCCGTTGGCTACAGCCACCAGCAGTGATCAAATGAAAAAAAACACATGACAGGCTTGGTTGTACTGAAGTTAATCAAACAACTAGTACAGTACAAGAATGCCCATAGATACTTCTGCTGAACCAGCTAAATTTCAATCCATCTATGGCCAGCTTAGGACAGCCTAACAGACTGCCCAATCATCTCCCACCTGCACCACACATCACTATCTGTGTACAGACAGTTGACAAAACAGTCACGGATTAGTTAAGAATGGCTTACCAAGAGTGTGGCAGCTTGGAGGAAATTATTGATACTTTTTTAATACTTGTCCTCTGCATGCTGCAAAGGCCAAGGAGGGAAATGTTTGCTTTCTGCCCAAGATGGCTTAATTACCTCGTCTAGTGACCTGGCATCCATGATTGTGACAGTGTACTCTGTAGGTCCAACAAATGCCAAAAGACGTCCATCCTTGCTCAGACATAATGCCTGAGGGCCTCGCTCAGAGTTCTTGCACACCACATTACCTAAACAGAAGATTATATTTAGTAGTGCAAATTTACACATGAGAAGACATAGAAGCATAAAAGCAGATACGGGGAATAGTGAAGTAATATGCAGAACTGATCCATGGTTTGTGGAGGAGGTACAGCCAAAGTTATAGCAGACACTGCGGAGTTGATTTACTAAAAATGGAGAGTGCAAATTCTGGTGCAGCTTTGCACAGAAACCAATCTGTTTGCAATTTTTTTTTTGTCAAATCTTAATTGAAAAAGCTGAAGTTAGAAGATGATTGGTTACCATGCACAGCTGCACCAGATTTTGCACTCTCCAGTTTTAGTAAACTAACCCCCTGATTGCCTGAGTGTGCACAGGTGCGCATTTCTAGTTTTCAGTTGCAGTGTTTCACTCAGCATATAGTCTCATGCCTGAGAATGTTGAAAGCCAGACCGCAGACTCCTGGGGCCTAAATAAGGGGGGTCAAGAGCCAGGAGCACCTATAATATGACATGACTAAGGGATCTATCCATTAAAGCTATGCCTCTATGCCGTTAGAAATAACGTTGTCGGGCGGTGACCGGATGTGTGAGGGGGTGTGGTGCGGGTGGGAAGATGCGAGGTGAGTGAGACGCCGCTGCTCTGTCTCCTCCTCGCTCTATCTCTGAGAGACACACGCTAGATGGCTTGTCGTATAGCCCAGGGAGCAGCGCAACCCGAAGTCGGAAGTGCCGGCATAAGCCGAGTTTGTCTGAACACGCCCGAAGATACCTAGAAGCACGGCGAGCCCGGCCGAAGACCTTCGGGACAGTACTACAGCGAAGGCATGGTAATCTTCGCCAGCTACGAACGGCCGAGGTCACAGACAAACCAGCGTGGCCATCTTCCAGACGGCGTCTCCTTCCAGTATATGGTAGCCGTGAGTACCCCCTGTCCCCCACTGGGGGAATACAGCTGAGGAATACTCTCCCTTGGTGAGAGGAGAGGAGCCAAGCTTAGTGCAAGTGTTCCTGTGTTTTTGTGATGGTTTAAAAGATCACTACACTGGGGTCTTTTCCGTTTCACTTTTGGCATACAAAAACTAAATCAGCTGGATGTAATCTACACTCCCCCTGTGTCTCATACATTTGCTGTGTATTCCTCTGTGTTGGGACCTAAGGTATACATCGATATAATGCCATATCTTGAACTGTAAATAGCTCTGTATTTCTGAAGCTGATTTTTTTCTCTGGAAGCTGGCTTGGCAGGACGCAATTTATAAATCTACATGTGTCTTATATCTGTTATACTTCCCTCGGTGCTGGGATATAGGGCTTACATAGGGATAATGTTTTACACTGAACTGTTCTGTTTGTTTTTTGGAGGTTGATAAAGACTATCCCTTTTTAAGTGAAGAGAAGAGGGGGAGAAATAGGGAAAGGAGAAAGAAAAGAGAAACCCCCTGAATGATATTATATACATAACTGATTAACGGCAAGTTTTACTATTGGTTAACTACTCCTGTTTAAGGTTATTAGTGATTACAGCCTTGCGCGGGTTTCCTTTTTTTTTTTTTTTTTTTTGGGAAGGGGAAGAGAAAATAAAGGGAACATAGGGCTTTAGCAGGGATTCCATAGAGGGTGGTGGGAAATAGGGGGGATACTTTTTCTCTTGGAGGGATACTCCCTCTTTTTCCCCTTACAGTAGTCTTCCCCTTGTGTATGGTAAGGAGCTGGGGGTCTCCTGGGGAGGTCTTGATACTGGTACATTAGGTCTTCGGCTAAAATTCAGGCTCTATCTTGGGGGAACGGCCTACATAAGTAAATATGTCTAGACGCCGCGGGGAAGACCAGGGGCAGCAGGAGGGGCAGGGGACACAACATCTTCGCTCCTCTAAAGAAAAAGAAAAAGAAAAAAGTACACAAGCAGCAAGTTTAGCTGCGGCAAAACTAGAAAGGTTTGCGCATGCCCCAATGCATACCCCAGATCAAACACCAATAAAAGGGGCACAGGTGGTACAAACCAAAGCTCACCCCGGGGGTTCCACGGACAGAAAAAGTCAAGGCCAAGTGGCCCCATTGTCTACTTTGGTTCCTGAGGGTAAGAGTAAGAAGAGCATGGGTGGTACTCAAGGAGAACTGGAGGCTGATAGACCTGGCAGGCCGCAAGAGGAGGCCCCAACCCTGAGGGATGTATTACAGGCGGTCAATGTATGCCAACAGTCTTTGGGAGACCTGGCAGCTCAGCTAACAGGAATGAAAGAGGATATACTGTTAGTGCGACAGGACATCCAGAAAGTAATTGAAAGAACAGCGGAGCTGGAAGTCAGAGTAAGCCAGCTGGAGGACGAGCTAAATCCAATATCGCATACGGTTAAGAATATGCAAAAAAACTTGGACAGCTACGCCTTTAAGATGGATGAGTTAGAAAATCGAGCACGCCGGGACAATATTAGACTCCTGGGGCTACCTGAGAAAAGTGAAGGCCCAGACGCCGTAAAATTCTTGGAGTCCTGGCTGCCAGACAAGTTTGGAAAGGAAGGTTTTTCTCCGTTTTTTTCGATAGAGAGGGCCCATAGGTATCCCTCTAGAATACCACCGCCAGGGGGACGCCCCAGACCTCTAATGTTGAAGTTCTTTAACTATAAGGACAAGGTGACACTAATGCGTAAGGCAAGGGAGAAGGGGGACATCTCCTTTAATGGTTCAAGGATTTCTTTTTATCCAGATTATTCTCCTGACTTACAGAGGCGTAGAGCGGAATTCCGGACAGTTAAAGCCACTTTTCAGACATATAATTTAACATACGCCCTCTTATACCCAGCAAGGCTGCGAGTGGTAACCCCTTTTGGGGTCCAGATTTTTGATTCAGCACCCGGAGCACTGAAATGGTTGGAGGATAACAAGGAGTCTTTACGGTCTAGCCACAGGGAAAGGGAGGGGAGATAGGGGAAGAGAGTGTTTGTAAACGAGTTTGATAAATTCATGGATGGAAAATGTAGCTTTTAGGATGGGGTGGGGGGGGGATTATTGCGGTGGTGTTTGTGTGATAGGGTGTGAGGAGGGTTATGGATGGTTTGGTCACGTTAAACGCCCGTAAGGGATACCTGGTTAGGTGGGGGGGAGGAAGGGAGGGTTTGTTTTTGTTCTTAAATGAGCGGGAAGGCGGGTTGTGGGAGGGTGGAGGGCCTAGAAGGGTAGGGATGGGAGGGATGGAGGGGGGAGGCGGGTTGGGGGGAGGTGGGGTGGGTGGGGAAGAAAAATTGCTTGTAAAAAGAAAACACATAGAGGTAGAATTGGAAAACAGCACGATAATTACACAAGAGAGTAAAAACCCGAAGGGGAAATATGTAGGTGGTAGGATAAATGCACAGGATAGAATGAATATAAACACAAAGCACCATTATAAGATATTCTTTAGGGTTAAATCTAACTGCGTTTTAGGATGGCACATAGCTGGGAAACACCAATGGGTTATGATATTTGGTAATTACCAATGGGTTATGATATTAAGTGGGCTGTACTTGACGAGAATAGATATCCTAGTAGACCCAATAATCGATAAGTCTTATATACTCCCCTCCTGCTTGGCTGTGTGGTGCTTTCTGTTTGTTAGCATGTCTTCTTTTATAACAGATGGTAAATTTGGTGCAGGGTAAAGTTATTAACATTGGATCTTGGAATGTGAGGGGCTTGGGTACCCCAGCAAAAAAAGCGATAGTTTTAGCTATGCTGGAGAGATTTGATATTGGTTTGGCATGTTTGCAGGAGACCCACCTAACTAACATGTCTAAGTCACTGTTAAATAATAGGAAATATCAACAACAATACCATTCAGTTTATTCCTCCTATTCAAGAGGAGTAAGCGTGTTAATAAAGGAGGGGGTGAGCTTCTCATGCATCCAGGTTAGCATAGATGAGTTGGGGCGATATGTTTTCCTGTTTGGTAAACTTGAGGGTATTAGCTGTATACTGGCAAATATATATATACCCCCCCCGTTTAAAATGGAAGTTATTTACAAACTGATGGAATTCATCGGGGATAAAGAGGACATTCCTATTATTGCGATGGGGGACTTCAATGAAGTCCTAGATGTAAACTATGATAGGTTTCCCTCTAAGGATCGTTCCGGGGACTTGGGTGAAACTAGGCTGAGTCGCTTCCTGAGTGAAATAGGCTTGAGGGACCTTTGGAGAGAGAGATACCCGAGAGTTAAGCAATATTCCTGCTTGTCAGGAGCGTATGGTACCCTGTCTAGGATAGACATGGTTATAGGAAATTCGGAAATGGCACAAAAAATAAGGGAGATAGAATATCTGCCAAGGGGGATCTCAGACCACTCTTTGGTGAGGGTTGTGTTTAATACTGGGGTTAAAAAAGTTCAAGGGGGTTGGAAGATTAGCCCTTTTTGGCTAGAACTCATGAAGGATGAAACGGTAGTCAAACTAAGATTAAGAGAATTTATAAGTTTTAATCTGGGCTCGGCGCCAATGAATGTGGTCTGGGATACCCTAAAGGCGTTTACTAGGGGCGTGTTGATTCAACAGGTAGCAGGAATGAAGAGAAAATCTAGAATATGGGAGGAGAACATCAGGAAGGAACTCTTAGAAGCAGAGAATACCTATGTCATGGACCCAACTCCAGAAAATCAAAAAATTTGGCTAAATAAACAACAAGGTTATAAAACAGCGATAGTAAAAAAAGAAGAGAGTAAACGAATCTTCGTGAAACAGCGATATTTTGGAGAAGGAGAAGGGGTGGGAAGATTGCTTGCGCAGTTGGTTAAGACAAATTCTTCACCCTCACTCATTTTAAACATTAGAAATATAAACGGGGCGATAACATGCAATAGTGAAGAGATCGTAGAAATCTTCGGAAATTATTATAGGGAGTTATACCAGTCACAAGGTACAGGCGAGCCAGGTGCAATGGATAGCTTTTTGGAAAACTTAGAAATGGTGACCCTTAACCGGGAGGAACGGGAAGTTCTAGACGCCCCGATAACCCTTAGTGAGCTTCAACAGGCAGTGGCCGGGATGCCAAATTGTAAGGCCCCAGGCCCGGATGGGCTCCCGGTAGAATTATATAAATATTATGGAGAACTGTTACTCCCTGAGCTGCATAAAACTTTAATAGATATAACGGATGGGAAACACCTACCGGCATCAATGACAGAGGCAACGATCATAGTGATCCCCAAAACAGATAAGGACCCGATGGAAGTGGCCTCGTATAGGCCAATTTCATTACTGAACGCGGATGAAAAAATTTTAGCTAAAGTACTTTCAAATAGGCTGAATCAATTTATGATAAAGTTAATACACCCAGATCAAACAGGGTTTATTATGGGAAGATCTACTAGTATGAATATCAGAAGAACTTTCCTAAACATGCAGATCCCAGTAGAGAATGCAGGAGAGAGGGCTATAATGTCTCTGGATGTAACGAAAGCTTTTGACAGCTTAGAATGGAACTTTCTGTGGCGGGTGTTGGAGAAAGTAGGAATGGGCCCCAACTTTATTGGCTGGATCAAAAAGATGTATAACGCCCCTAGCGCTAGGGTAAGGGCTAATGGCAGATATTCGGAGAGGATCGAGATGAGTAGAGGGACAAGACAGGGTTGTCCCCTGTCCCCTCTACTCTTTGCGTTGGCCATAGAACCTTTGGCCATAGCCATTAGGGCAAACTCCGGGATTAAGGGCTTTCAAAGAAGTGGAGGGGGACAGGAAAAGATAGCCCTATACGCAGACGACGTGTTACTGTTTCTGGGAGATACTGGTTCATCCTTAACGCAGGTAGTCACTTTAGTAGAAAGCTTTGGAGACCTCTCAGGGTTGGCCATCAACTGGGCGAAATCCGAACTGCTCCGGGTCGACCCCCCGGCTGTTGCGTCTTTGCCGCCGGGTATAAAGGTAAGAGAGGTAGATGCGTTGAAATACCTGGGCATATTTTTGACACAGAACCCTGATCAATATATCAATAAAAATTTAATTCCCCTTCTGCATAAATTTAAGCGTAAATGTGACGTCTGGAGTAAACTTCCGCTTTCGGTAATGGGCCGTTGTAGCTTGATCAAAATGATTTGGTTGCCTCAGCTGCTGTACGTTTTGCACAATGCGCCGGTATGGATTTGTAAAAAATGGTTTAGGAAATTAGAGACCCTCTTTCGGGAATTGATCTGGAAGAAAGGCAAGGCCCGGATACGACTCCGAACGTTGCAAATGCCAATAGATAGAGGAGGCCTAGCGGTTCCACATCCTAGGAGCTACTACTTGGCGGCGCAGATGCAGCACCTGGCGGGTTGCGACTCGGAGCAGGGAAGGAAGCTAAAAGGAGGGATTAGAATGATAGGAGCCCCACATGAACTCATGGCTGAGGTCCTGGAGGCCGACTCCTTTCGACATAATAATTCGATAACTAAAATGCTAATTAAGGTATGGAAAGAGGTGAAGTTAAAACTGGGTTATTCAGGGTTATTAGAATCTATACCCCTCTGGGACAATAAAAATCTACCTGAAATATTAACCATTGGTAAGATTAAATCATGGGAAAGAAAGGGTATAACTAAGTTGATCCAGCTTTATGATGGAGGGGCCTTAAGGACATTCTCGGATTTAAAAAATAAATATGATATACCACAGTATTCATTTTTCAGCTACCTGAGGGTGAGACACGCCCTGGCAGCACAATTCGGGGGAAATATGCCCACGTGGGATAAAACCCCTTTGCTTCAGAAGTGGCTCACTACAGATGGGGTAAAGGGGTTTATCTCAGGTATCTACAATCAATTAGGTATGATTCTTAATCAGGAAACCGCTCACCCGAACTTGAAGAAGAAATGGGAAGAGGATGTAGGAGAAATACTGGATACACAGTGGAGGAGAATTATGGAATTAGGGCCGGTAACCTCAATCTCCCCTTCCCAAAAAGTTTCACAGTTGATGTTGATCCACAGGGCTTATTACACACCCAAAAAATTATGTCAGTTTGGCAGGAGGATAGACGACAGATGCCCTAGGTGTCAGGGACAGGGAGATCTCCTACACATGCTGTGGCGTTGCCCGAAGCTTTTTCGTTATTGGAGTGAGGTGTTGGCGAGTATTAATAGGGTGTTTAAGTTGGAAATGGTAATGGACCCGATTCTGTGTGTATTGGGATGCAGGCAAGAGCCGAGAGAAGGGAAACATATCACGGCAGCAGTGGTAAGATGTTTGTTTCAGGCACGTAGACTGATCACGCAAAGATGGCAAGCTGAAAGAGCCCCCACAGTAGGAGAATGGATCCAATGTATTAATGACTTGGTCTGGAAAGAGAAAACTTTGTATGTAAGGAGAGGAAACTATAGAGAGTGGAAGGGAATTTGGACCTCTTGGATAATAGAGATGGGATTTCCTATAGATTAGTCTGATTAAGAGATATCGTGGTAGAATACCGATGTGCTTGAGTATATGGGTTTGTGGGCGACCTACGGGAAGGGGGGCTTGGGGGGGAGGAATTAGGATGGGTAGGGATAGGGTGAGTCTGCGTGGGAGGGTTAGGGAAGGGGGGGGTGGGGGAGCGGAACTAGGATGGTATGGGCTGGGGGGGTAGGAAATAAATTTCACTGGGAGTTGTTGCTGGTTAGATATGATTTAGGAAGGATTGTAAATGCTGTTCGGTTATGTAATAATGAGAGAAAAGAAAAGGGGGGAAAAAAAAAAAAAAAAAAAAAAAAAAAAAAAGTATAATAAAAAAAAAAAATTTTTTTTTAAAATAAATAATAATGCATAAACCACGATGATGAGATATTGTGCAGTGATATAGATGAGAGGCAATATGAATGAGTCTCTAGCACACGAACTCTGACGTGGGAAAGAAAAAAAAAAAAAAAAAAAAAAAAAGCTATGCCTCTAGGTAAAAAAGGACCCAAAAAAAGCCAATACTAAAACGAGAAGGAACAATGGAAAGTCTAATTCTGCACCCTGTGTGGTTTACAGGGGATTGTCCTCACTTACCAAGCACACGCAGCACATGTTGCTCCTTGTGTCCGATGCTGTACAAGGCCAAGGATCCCAGAGAGCAGGCACTGTACATAAGGCCCCCATCTGGGGAGAAGAGGAGACCTGTGATAGGACTGCGGTGCTGCCTGTTAGTAGGAGAGAAAATAAAATAATCACTCAGACTCACAATCTGCCCGATCCAGAAAACGGAATATAAAAAGACAAGCTTACTTGTGTTCTGCCTGCAGACTTGTTGTTGTGACATCGAAATATCTCACAACTCCGGTGCTGAAGCCACAGGCCAGTGCCTGCTGGATGGGGTGAAATGTTACAGTGCATGGAGTCTCCTCGCTGGCTGTGAAGTCATACAGCTGAAAAAAAGAAGTGTAAACTTGGTAATGCACACACACAATAGCAGTGACTATTTTCTTCCATGCAATCTATTAATTACCAGACAAGACATAGACATTGAATAGATATTTATGCTTCTAAAAGCTAACGGCTAATCTTTATGGGGATAGTAGTAGGGAGAAACATTAGCTTCTTCTATCACTTTGATCACTGGGGAACACAGGCCGATTTACCCGATCCAGCAGACTGCCCCATCCATGAGATCACAGCACTCCCCCACCCGTCTGCTACCTTAATCACACAAGAAAAGATCTCTTTACCCAAGTTACCAGCACCGCCCGTCGCTTTACATTAGGGAGAAAAAATGAATTACTTGGCTGCAGCAGGACACACCTTGAAGATCCAGGTGGATATACCAGTGCTGGAATCTAGACGTGATACAGAGGTGATGCTGCCCAGCAGAATCAACCAAAAACTAAAAAATCCATTTGGAGCAGATTGACCCTTTAAGTCTCAATATAGTTTACTGCACTTTGTCACACAAATTATGGCAATACGTGTATGAGACAACTTGTTAGGATTCTATCATCTCACCTGTTGCAGAGAAGACATGTCCCAGATTCGTATTGTGTTGTCAGTCGACACGGTGGCAACCTGGCCGTTAGCTGGGTGGGTAGAGAAGGCCAAAAGGGAGTCTGTGTGAGATCTCATTAATGTTTGGTATCCACGGGTGGGAACATCCAGGACCCCAAGCTCACCACTTCTAGTGCAGGACAATACACGGAGACCCTCTGGACTGATAGTTACACAGCTTACAGGACCCTCATGTTCTAAAAGAAGAACCAGCACAGATAAGCATGCAGAAACTAGGTAGGCTCAGACTAGATTAGCATAGAGATGATCACAGAGAGCAGGTAGGCTCAGAACAGTCAAGTATGCAGAGACCAGAGAAACTCAAACCAGATCAGCACGCAGAGAGCAGGTGGGCTCAGACTAGCACAGCGTGCAGAGACCAGGTGGGAAACACACTAGATCAGCACAGATTACTAGATTTTGATAACAAGCACTTCCGATGGTCAAAAATGCATACCATCATATCGCACTTTACCCTGTCTCAGAAGAAAGGGAGGGAAGCAGTGTGTGTTCACAATATGGCTAAATCATGGCAGGCCCAGAGACGGGCAGATTTCCCCACTACCATCATTTCTGAGACACATATTCATACATTTATTCATGGACATCCATAGGGGCCCTTTAATCCAGAATTCTGCTAAAACAACTCACCTGCCTCTAGGAAAACCCCTGAAAAGTCTAAGGGCCACAGACGCAAGTAGCCATCTTCAGATCCAGTTGCACAGTAGGTTGAAGAAATCGAGAGGCTGTTTATGGAAATGCCAGGACCTTCAAGAACATAAATGAAGTATTACAAACACATAAAATATGAATAACATTATCACTGCATTTAAAAGAAACTAGATAATATAATCCAAACATCTCAGGATCTGCTTCCAGTATGCCACTGTACGACAACCTTAAGCAGACCTTGACCTTGTAACAGTATCCAAAGCCTTATCAATCCCACACAGAGCAAAGGGCTAGTTATTAGTATTGCCCATGGTCTACATAAAGCTTGTCTTTCCCTATACTTTACAAACTATGCCTTGTTCTGTATGGTGTCTCTGGGTTGGAGGCAGCAAGTAGAGGCAGGGCTTTTGCGTCCTCATGTTAGAGCAGGGGTGCTCAACCTGTCAAAGAAAGTACAATCTTTTGCTCTTCTTGCAGTCCCCTGCCAGCGTTGTCCTCTACTCCCTCCTCTGGGTGCCTTCGGCAGCAGGCCAGGTCTTAAGGAGGCACCCATGCGTGTGCATTCCCGAGCCAGGCTGTGTGCATCCATAGACACACAGCAATGTAAGTCTAAGGAGTTTGGTTGACAGCAGCAGGAGCCTATGGCTTTGCTGCTTTAAGCTTCCCCTGTGAAAGCAGGAAGCAAAGGGAGTGGTGCTGGCCCTGGAGACAGTATTGGAGCAGAATGCATTAAGGTTAAAAAAAAAAAAAGTTTGACTTTTAAAACCAAGTTAACGATAGCGTGAATATATTTTGACCTTGGAAACGTAATTCTTCCCTGTTGCACATACATATCACTAAACCCAAAGCACTATCACAAGTTTCCTCATATTTTGAGCCGGCTGAAGTAGATAGGGAAACCAGTGGCAGGGAAATGCAGGGAAGCTCATTACAAAAATGACAGCAGTATGTAGGAGTCTAAACCTGGACAAAATATATCTTTCCACCCTACACTATGCTGCCTTGTTAAAACATAATGGCGAACTAACCGGTGTTGAAGGTCTGCTTCTCCCGTCTCTCGCCGTGTTTGACTTGAGTTGGCTGCAGACGTCGCACATTAGACAAAACCATGTTCTTGTAGTCTATTTCCATGATGTGGCCACTGCGGCTGCACACATAGCTGAGAAGACACAGAGGAAGAATTTGGAGCGATAACAGCTTACATATACATTTAGCAATTGCATTTCTTGTAGTTAGCAATACTTACAGTGTCCGGTCTTCCGGCTCTCTATCAGGACTGTGGACGGCCTCAAATGCCAGGTCCGTAAATTCTAGGGTGTGATACTCGCCCAAATTAACTGGGCATGACCGCAGCGAACCACTGCGCACCCTCCATAAACGAACATTGTCCTTACCGCACGATACCATCCTGCAGAGAGCATTTTGGTTTACAATACAAAATGTCAGTACAGCTCACTCATTAATGCCAAAGTAAAGGTTTTGCACCTTTACCTTTTCTAGTGCCGTGTCACCAAATATTATACTTTACAGACTTTTGCTTGGAAATGCTTTAGAAAAAGGACAAGTTCACCTTTTGAAAAAAAAAATAAAAAAATGATATGCCGTTGGCAGGTAAAAAACAAAAATATGTACATTTAAATATTTTTTTTCTAAAAAGGAGCCTGAAGCGCATTGCACTCGCCATCAGCAGATCGCGGGTGCAATGTCAGGCTCCTGCAGACTCTCCGGATAGCTGTCTACTAGTAGCTCAGATATGGGCATGCAGTTACTTGAGGCCAGGAGGATTAACTCACCAGCACCCTTGTAGTCCATTGAGAAGTACAAGCCGTCAACCACAAAGGTTGATCATATTTGTAGTCTATTCATTCACAGGAAACTGAATAAATAATGAAGGCATGTAGTGGAGCCTTGCACGCCACGCTGTTTTCAAATTGTGACAGCGGCTGCGGGAAGAAGGCACCATGTACCAAAAGTGAACTTATTCTTTTAAAAAAATTAAAAAAAAAAAACATTTTCCACTTAGTGGAAATACGTTGTCCTCTCACCCCAGTGTGCTGCTATGCTGGCACAGATAAGTAACGGCCAAGTGTCTTCATGCAACCCTTTAGAGCAGATAGAAGAGGGGGGTGGGGTTGGGTGCCCGACCAGGGTAGTATATATTTAAGTACACTGTGCAGTTTGGTCATTCTCTGGATGTCTATGAGACTGCAAAGACCTATAAAAAGACATACTGGGGACTATTTCCTAAAACTAGAAAGTTCAAAATCTGGTACAGCTCTACATGGTAGAAAATCAGCTTCTAACTTCAGCTTGTTCCATTGAGCTTTGAAAAAAAAAATAAAAACATTTTTTTTTTTTTTTTTTTTTTTTAATAAACCCCCCCCCCCCCCCCCCCCTTACCTGGTGTCATCAAAGAACGCGATCTTCATAGTCTGGATGTCCACATCTGTATGGGCCTTTGCCAGGACCACGACTTCCCCTCCCCGACTGGCCTGTAAAGTGTTCCAAACCACCACCATCTGAGCAAGAGAAGAAAGACATTGTAGATATAATGTAATAATTATCATCCTTTATTTGGACTGACGCACACATCTACCCATGCTCCATTCACAAATGACAGCTGAAAAAAAATGGCCACACCTCCCATTCAACTAACCACCATCCATAATAATTTCCATCACTGCCCAGAACATATTTACAAAACAGATCAACCAACCTTTCTAGTAAAAGACATAATAGTGCCAATTTATAAACAGGTCATTAAAGTGATATTAAAGCTTCATTTTTTAAATAAACATGTCATACTTACCTGCTCTGTGTAATGGTTTTGCACAGAGGAGCACCATTCCTCTTCTGGGGTCCCCTGCTGGCGCTCCTACTCTTCATCAAGTGCCCCCATTGAAAGCCGTTTTCCATTGGGGAACTTCAGTGGGCTTGCTCCTGAGCCGCCCTGTCTGTCTGTTGACAGACAGCGTGGCTCAGCCCCGACCCTGCGTCACAGAATTTAATTGACAGCAGCAGGAGCCAATGGCCCCACTGCTACTAATCTGGCCAGTGAGGAGAGCGTGTAGAGATCGCCGTTGCTCTCATGCACAGTTCTGGATCAAGAATGGGCTCAGGCAAAGCCAGGTGCCGCCCCCCCCCCCCCCCCCCCCCTTCTGAGCATTGGTCCAGGGAATGGAGTGGTGGCTGTTTATACCCATATCTTTGCTGATTGGTATATAGGCATTCAGAGCTATTTGACTTCTCACGCTTTGAGAGTCACATTGCTTCTGGTAAGCACATGTGTGACAAGGTGAAGTGGGGTGAATCCCATATGAAAAAGGGATCTGTGAACATAGTTATTGTTATATTTTGGAAGAATAATTTTCTTTGGTGGTGCATTTTTTTTATTTTTTTATTTTTATTTTTAATATAGTTACATAGTGAGGTTGAATAAAGACACCAGCCCATCCAGTTCAACCTGAGTGTCTACAATTGTCCCTATCCCTGTACATTGCACACTCACATCGGTCCCTACCCTCAAGCATCCAACAATACAAGGTCCCCATTCATATACAAGGGCCAATTTACCTACCTGCATGTCTCTGGATTGTGGGAGGAAACCGGAGTACTCAGAGGAAACCCACGCAGGCACAGGGAGAACATGCAAACTCCAGGCAGGTAGTGTCGTGGTTGGGATTAAAACCAGCGACCCTTTTTACTGCTAGGTGAGAGTGCCACCCACTACACCAGTGTGCCACCCTATACAATACACCTTATATTGCATGTGGTTTATATGGGTTAATTTGTGGAAATGATTGGGTCATGTGGATCTAATAGATTCTTTATTGGTTTACTTTCAAAATATAAAATTTTATTATACCAAAAAAAAAAAAAAAAAAAAAAAAAAAAATTTTTGCATTATTTTGCCAATATAATTAATAAAGTATCACATTGTGTATGTGAGTACACCCCTCACATTTTTGTAAATATATATCTTTTCAAAATGACAACACTGAAGAAATGACACTTGTCTACAATGTAAAGTAGTGAGTGTACAGCTTGTATAACAGTGTACATTTGCTGTCCCCTCAAAATAACTCAACACACAGCCATTAATGTCTAAACCGCTGGCAACAAAGGTGAGTACACATCTAAGTGAAAATATCCAAATTGGGCCCAAAGTGTCAATATTTTGTGTGGCCACCGTTATTCTCCAGCTCTGCCTTAACCCACTTAGGCATGGAGGTCACCAGAGCTTCACAGGTTGCCACTGGAGTCCTCTTCCACTCCTCCATGACGACATCACGGATCTGGTGGATATTGGAGACCTTGCACTCCTCCACCTTCCATTTGAGGATGCTCCACAGATGTTCAATAGGGTTTAGGTCTGGAGACATGCTTGGCCAGTCCATCACCTTTACCCTCAGCTTCTATAGCAAGACAGTGGTTGTCTTGGAGGTGTGTTTGGGGCTGTTATGTTGGAATATTGCCCAGTCTGCGAAATGGGAGGGGGGGGGGGGGGGAATCATGCTCTGCTTCAGTATGTCACAGTACATGTTGGCATTCATGGTTCCCTTTAATGAACTGTAGCACCCCCAGTGTCAGCAGCACTCATACCCAGACCATGACACCACCATGTTTGACTGTAGGCAAGACACACTTGTCTTTGTACTCCTCACCTGGTTTCCACCATACGATTGACACCATCTGAACCAAATAAGTTTATCTTGGTCTCATCTGACCTCAAGACATGGTTCCAGTTCCATGTCCTAAGTGCCCGTTCACACAGGGGCGACGCGACTTGCAGACGCGACCTGCACACGACTTCAGCGGCGACTTGCAAAATGACTTCTGTATAGAAGTCAATGCAAGTCGCCTGAAGTCGCCCCGAAAATACTACAGGAACCTTTTTCTAAGTCGGAGCGACTTAAGTCGCTCCTATTAGAACGGTTCCATAGTACAGAACAGAGCGCGACTTGTCAGGCGGCTAAGTCGCCTGACAAGTCGCGGTAGTGTGAACGGGCACTAAGTCTGCTTGTCTTTAGCAAACTGTTATTTTAAATAATTACAAAAACATGAGGGGTGTACTCACTTTTGTGAGATACTGTATAATAGTTACACTTCTGCCTGCTTAAAATCGTGGCCTGACCTTAAGCGCAGTTTCAACTTTATTTCAAAATCGATGTGGGAGGGCACAGATTACATCGCCAATGCATCAACTAGAAGCCTAGTGAGAGGGAAGCCAATCAAAGTTGGTGCTTTTACATAGCTTTTAAGAAAGGGGATTAGGAAAACAAAGAAGATTTGTCTAATTTGGGGTTTAAAGGTTCACTTTAAGATGTTTCACAAGTGGATGCAGCAGACCTAGACTAGATTTGTTAACAAGATAAAAAAGCCGATTACACCACTCACCGTTTTGCCATGTCCGTCCTTCCCAACACCACACAGGACAGAACCACTGTGTGAGAAACTGCAAAATATATTGTAGAGCAATTAAGATTTGAAGTTTGCATAAAATATAATAAGGCATATTGTCTGTAGTTGAGCTATTACAATCTCACACTCCCACGGCAATTTCACAGTTTGCCTTTCATCCTAACATCCTAGTTCTTAATATAAAAAAATAAAAAAGAAAAAAAAAACACATAGGGAATGAAAGTTCTAAGCAGGAGCACACGCTCTGTTGAGCAGGCTAACAATTCTCACCTGAGGTACGACATTGAATGAGCGTGAGTTTTGAACATGGCGAGACAACTTCCTTTCTGAAAGTGCCACAGGCGCACCATACTGAGGGTTCCAGTCTGGGCCGAGGCCAAGAGGGCACAGTTTCCACTAAACGCCAGTGCTGATACCTGCAAGGAGAAGATAGATACACACCATTTGCACCTATACAAACAATTTACCAATCTCAATTGAAATTACAAAAATAAAACCGTAAAGCCAGTCTTCATCAGAAGTCCGGAACATTCCGGCTGACTAGGTCCTTTTCAGCGGAGTTCCAACGGACTTCTGAATGAATGGACTTGGCTACACACGAATGGACCAAGTCCATTCCTTTTGAACGTTATGACATAAGACGGGACTAAAAAAAAAAAAAAATGAAGTTCAATAGCCAGTAGCCAATAGCTTCCCTTACGTCGTATTTGGTCCATCGGACCAGCATACAGACGAACGGTTTTCCCGATAGGAATTGAGGCCGTCGGACAGATTTGAAACATGTTCTGTTTCTAGGTCCGTCGGATTTTTAAAATGAAAAAAAAAAAAAACTCAGATTAGCCCATACACGGATTGTCCTACGGACGGATTCTATCGGACCTAGTCTGCCGGAAAGTCCTGTCGTGTGTACATGGCATTATTCCTTCAGTTCTAAGCTCTGAGTGCTGAATTCAGATCTTAAAAGGCAGTTCTGGCTGTAGCTTTCAACAAACTTGTGCCAGGCTTCGTCTTAAAACATAGTATAAAATCAGGAAAGGTGATAGAGTAACAAACCTTGTCAGTGTGTCCCAAGAAAAAACGTTGCTCTCCACTTTCCACGTTGAAAACTACAATAACGGCATGGCAAGGATAGACCACAGAACAGCCAGTGTGAGTCCAGAGAGCCTGAAAGACGCAGAGGATTTTGGAATTAGTTAAAACAACAAATGCTGGGCAGGATGTGATAAAAGGAAATATATGAAAAGTATATTAAGACACAGGAGCAAAATATGAGGGACACAACAGAGAAATGTAGGGTCACCGCATAAAATCACAAAAATTTATCTCAGATCAACAAAAAGCATGAAGGATACTACAAATTCAGGGATATACAAGGGGAGTAAAGATGATCCGAATAAGGCATTTTACGCGCAAAAAATAGCGCATTTAAAAATAAGGGGCGGAGAGCTGAAATTGCACTCTGCAGAGCGCATGAAAATCTCTGCAGAGTGCAATTTCAGCTCTCCGCCCCCTTATTTTTAAATACTCAGACAAGCTTTATAAATTCAGGAATGTAAATGTATGTATGTATGTATGTATGTATGTAAGTAAATGTATACATTAAATGTATGTAGACAAGGGATGCCTGCAGATAAATAGGTACAAATTATATAGGAGCAGTTGTTTAAATTTGTGTGCACGCACCACCTAAGGTCAGTCACTTCACTGGGTATATGGAAGGGTTTACAATCACAGTGCCCAGAATAATGAAAACATACCAAAAAGTTGACATACAAAAAAAGTTGACATACAAAAAAAAAAAAAAAAAAAAAAAAAAACCACTTACAAGGCGTTCTGTGCAGCCTCCAAAACCAATGATTTTTCTCAGTTTCAGGATAGGATCTGGGAAGGAGTTTCTAGGAAAAGTAGTGAATGTTACAATTTGCAAAAAGCTTTGTGTGCCAAAATAGCAAGCCACCTTCTAAGGTTATAGTCACAGCAGCTATAAAGTGGTGGACTTCCAATACACCAAGCTCCTGTAGGCATGTGGATAAAGAGCTGTAAATGGCAACATGCAGCCCTGCCACTTCCTACCAAACTCTACCACCTTAAAGCTTCTCAATACAGAAGGAAATGCGAGCGCAACTTACAGTCAGGAAAGCAGCTTGCGTATGCTCTGGTACAGAACTATTTTACAACATACCTTTCCCTCTGTTCCTGAAGATAAGGGTACAGGTCTGTGAGATGAGGTGCAGATGACCTGAAAGGTAGAAAAGAAGAAAGAAGAAAGAAGCTGTTATATGCAATGTATCTGGGAGTTTTAAAATCTTACAGTGGAACTAAACCCTTCTAACTTTTTCAGCCAAGGAAGCTGCCATCTTAGCTTCTGTTTTATCTACAACTGCCATAGTACTGCACATGTGATCAGTTATGACACCAGACATTTAAGAGCACAACCAATGTGACAGTTACATTACCAGCATGCCAGATTTTTTTTTTTTTAAACCGTTAAATTGATGGGTTTAGTTCCAATTTAAGATATAACCTCACAATCTTTTATAGGCAAAAAAAAAAAAATATATATATATTGACAAACCCGTACTTTCATTTCAAAACCTGAAAGGGTAAAAGCTGAAGTTTTTATATGCTTATATTTTTCCTTCCATTAATCATACAGATGGGGGGGCACATATGTCCAGCTCCTCCTTATCTGTAAGATTAAGCCAATTGTTGTGTGCAATTCATCAACGAACGGTCCCAGACAGGGCCCCTTGAAGATTCTCCAGGAAAAAAAAAAAAGGTCAGATGTTTCAGTGCTCTGACCTCAGGTTCTCTCTCTCCTTTTAAAAAAGGAGAGAGAGAGAAAACCTGAGGTCAGAGCACTGAAACATCTGACCCTTTTTTTTTTTTTTTTTTTTTTTTTTTTAAAAGAAGTATGGCCAAAGCTTGTTTGTTCTGCACTCCCGTGACAGCAGGCAAAAGTCCAAGGTTGGCTGACATCACTCAGTCAGTGCAGGCACTGGATCGATCCTGATTTTACAGTTGGGACCCACCCTCAAGCCTGGACCGATCACTTGCTTAGCCATTCAGCAAGCCTTTGGGAGACTGAGCAAGCTGTTCTCGTGCCCTGCACAGCCCGGTGCTCCAGTGAGTGCAGGAGGGGCAGAGCAGAGAGCCAGTGACTAACAGTCACCGCTCTCTGCTCAGAGCAGAGGGAAGAACTGAGTGATCAGCAGTGTTTGATCACTCAGTTCTCAGTGTAGAGGGGGTGGGGGAAAAGATGCAGCAGGTGTAGGTGTATATCTTTTTTTTTTTTTTTTTAAACCTGAGCGTCTCTTTATGTTTAAAACTAAATACGGGAGCTCTTTAGGTGCATATAATAAAGAATGAACACTTGCATGCTTTCCATGTTAGCAAAATGCAGAAACAGAAAATTCTTGCAGAATCTGTATTAATGTCCCCGACCGCTATTATTTGTTAGGCAAGGAGTTTTGAATCATTCAAGGGGAATCTCTCAGACACTCCACCATATCACAGGAGCTTAGAATGTAGAGTGCCACTCACTTGCTCTGAGTCATTGTTGTGCCTGAGGATAGAGATGTTGCCGCCATTGTGTGCATACACATGGATTCCTCCATCATCCTCCTCGGCACCAGTGCTCTCCGAGTCCTGGTCCTTGGTATTCCTTCCTCGCACAGATAAGTACCGCTCCGGGATGGAGTCTACACAAAGAGGATTAGCCCGTGGAAGCTGAGGAAAGAATAAATGGAGGTAAGTAGAAACAGAGAATATAAGGAGACAAGATGGAAGCAGAGGTTCTGCTCACCGGTCTGGGGGTGGTGATCTGCTGGATGAGGGACACCCTGTCCTGCACTGGTTTACTGACAGTGACGGAGCGTGGGTATTCGCGGATAGGACTGCGAGGTAGCGGGGCACCTGTGGTTACAGAAAACAAAAAAGGGTTGGCGTGAGAGTCTCAACAAATATTTTGGAGACAGTATTGGGATTTTTTTGTTATAAAATGGCAGACATAAAAGCTACACATCTCACCAGGGGCTGCAGAAACAGTTTGTCCTTTCTGAATGGAGTCATATGGCAGCTTAGAGCCATCTGAAGGAAATCTAGAGGAAAAACAGAGTTAAGGCTTGGAAACTGCATTCATTTTTTTTCCCACTTGCATCCAAAACCGACAATGACAAACCTTTAATATCAGTTTAAAAAGTGTCCTAGATAGTAATATTGCAAATGTGCACCTGGGTTATTTTTTTAGAGCAACCATTTTCAATCTGGCTTCTCTGGTCTGCAAGATGTTGCTAGGGGTTCCTTTAGCTGTAGCCGATTATCCTCTCATCTGAGGATTCCTGGACATTTCTGTGTCCAATTCCACTTGGCAGAGCCAGTGACATGTCACTATTAATCTTCCAGCTGTTGGCAAGGGTGGTATTCTGACCCCTACTGTAAGAGAGGCAGTCTTCCAACTATCAATGTAAGGGGCATTTTATCCCATTGTCCCCCCAAGACATTGAAGTGGTTAGCACTGCCGCCTAGCAGCATTGGGGGTCATTGGTTTGAATCCCAACCACAGCACTACCTGCACAGAGTTCTCCCTCTGCCTGAATGGGTTTCATCCGTGTATTGCAGTCTCCTCCCAAACTCCAAAAGACAAGCTGGTAAGTTAATTGGTCCTAGTATGTGTGTGTTAGGGACCTGGGATAAAAATGTTTAGAAAGGCTCTTTTGACCAATGTCCCTGTGGAGCCCAACAGAGCCTAAATCCAGCCATAAACAGGGCCTTGACCCAAAGCAGGCACCACGCCCTGCCACCTACTCGAACTAAGTCCCACCTCAGCATCCAGCTGTCAAATGCCTGAGCTTGAGAGATAAGTCCAAGATCTGGACAGTAGAATGGCAGGGATCTGAGCTCAGTGCCAACTGCAGCAGATGTCAAGGCCTTGTGCGCAGCCTGGGCCCGTGATCCTAAGGGCTTTACAAGAACAAAAGGATCAACTGATTGACTATGGTGGTGGACATGGGTGTGGCAGACCATTTGCAATACTGCTAAAAACACTTTCTAAGCCATGGCAAGTTTAATGTAAATGACCAATTAACATCTAACTTCAGGCATTCTCTTTGTCAGTCTATGGCAGCTGGAGGATATAGGTAAAGTGGTACCAAACCCTCCTGCCATCTTGGCCTCTGTTTGTTCTGCAACTGCCATTTTGCTGCACATGTAATCAGTTCTATCAACAGACATTTGATAGTTTGATATGGTTGAGAGCACAAGCAAAATGTGACAGTTAGCAACTTTTATTTTAAACATTAATCGATCAGTTTAGTTCTGCTTTAAGATCATGCCAAGTAGAAAACTTAATTGGTTGCTATGTACTGATCAGTTTCCTACTATCAAGTCTGCCTTACAGAACTGAAAATTTAAATAAGGACTGTTTGAAAACAAACTTTCACAGTGCAAATTTGCAAATTTCGGTTAATTGTAATTGGTGATTATAAACAAACATCGAGTTGAGTCACAGGGATGTTACAAAGTCTTTTAGGGCTCACCGTACGAAGTCATAGAAGTCATGCCATTTTTCTCCCTTAGGCACTGGAAATGCCATCTCACGAGGCATTGCAGCGACCCCTTGTGGCAGAGTTTTAGAATGTCGTGCTTCCGTAAACGATAGGTCTGGAATGATCAGGTAAGAAATATTTAGCCAAGGAAGAACAACTGTATAAGAGGATGGAAATAATTATACAATATTACGTGGTTTAAAGCAGTGGTTCGCAACCCTGTCCTCAAGTACCCCCAACAGGCCATGTTTTGGTTATTTCTTAGATAAAATAGCTGTCCAAAATACCAAGCCATTAACTCTGATTTAAAGCACCTGTGCAAGATAAAGGAAAACCTGCAAACATGGCCTGTTGGGGGGGGGGTACTTGAGGACAGGGTTGCGAATGACTGGTTTAAAGGATAAGTTCACCTTTGGGAAGATGTTAGGTTCCACTTGTTTTTTTTGGGTGGAACATGCAACATGTTCCCAATGCTGCAGCCATTTCCAAATCCCCACCTCCCTTTGACAGTAGTATAGGGAGAAGTTCCCTGTACTAGCTGTCAGTTTTTTAAATAAGCGTGGCCCTGCCTCATTTATTCACAGAGCTGTACAATAGAATACAAGTCCCGACATCCTTTGTTGATGGCTTGTATTTCTTCATTGATTGTTCCTGTCAGTGTATCTGCTTGCCTGTACGGGATGTATAGGCATCCAGATAAACCGATGGGTCAGCAGGAGACCTGCATGGCACCAGCGATATGCTGGTGCAATGCTTTACAGGCTCAAAAAGAAATGAACATTTTTTTTTACATGCAAAAAATAAAAATAAAAAGTGCATTTAGTTTATTTTTAAGTGAGTTTATAATTTAAAATAGCAATTTCAAAAGGGCAGAGCAATGATGATTAGCAGTGTAGAATAATCAATAACCAGAATCAGTGCATCCCCTATATTTTGCACTGCCACATGCAGGCACCCAACACAATAAAGTCACAGCTAAAGACCTTACCTGGCTGGAAGACCAGATCACTGGTCATCAGATTCTTCACTAGCAGACTTGAGCACAGCTTGACGCTCCTCAGGTGACTGTACTTGCGGCTCAGATACACAGACAGGATGTACTGGAGGTCCAGCAGAAGGCAGGTCCAGCGGGAGCCTGTGGGGGCCGGACCCACTAAGCCTGGTAAAAGCAAACAGAGTCAGGTACTGGGAACTATGCCTTAATATTTAAATAAGAGTGGGTAAGAAATGGCCGTGCTTAACCTCACGGAGTGTGTTGATACATATGTGTGGTCACTGGCACTGATGCTTTATCCAATGCATCAAACCTATTCCACCTACACTCAGGTGGACTTCATTTTATCTTTAATCATCTAGGCACATCATTTTTAGTTTTTTCAAATCAGCTGTACAGTCAAGGTTTTTGAGTGGCTATATATCCCTTTCAGGTTTTAACATCATATAGGCATGTCCACATTTGCTTTGGTCCTAAGGGCCGGTTTACACTGGTTCAATGTCAGATCGGATGTGATTCGCACCGCACTGCAGAAAAAAAAAAAAAAGAAATCACATGTGATCTCTGTGCGATGCGATTTCAGCCATAAAAATCATATGGCTGAATTTGCATCAAACTCACACAGGACCCTTTTTTTTGTCTGCAACAGAATCATATTGCATGAGTGTTCACACCTATGCGATCCGATTCCGGTCAAAGTTTGCAGATCGCACTGCGATTATCAAACAAATTTGGGGGTGGCATTAACCTTTACCTGACACTCCCAGCAGTTTGCATAGGGCAGTGTAAACTGGCGCCGGGAAACATGCAATGCGGGAACTCACAGTGGATTTGCAGGGTTCCCACATCGCAGCAGTGTGAACCGGCCCTTAAGTGCAATTCATGGCATATCATCTCCTCACTACCTCCTTTCACCCCTTGAAGACCGCGCTAGCGCACCACAACTGCATGGAATCTCAGCTGAGAAGATCAATACGATGCATCAGGCAATGAGGGTTGCTCTTTGCTGTCAATAACCAAAAACACGGGGAGGTTGATTTACTAGAAACCAATCAACTTCTCATTTCAGCTTGTTCAATTAAGCTAAAAACCTGGAAGTGGATTGGTTTCTGTGCAAAGCCACACCAGATTTTGTAGTCTACACATTTTGGGTTGAATTGCTAAAACTGGAAATGGGGGGGGGGTTAGTAGGGCTAAAGGAGTCTCCCTTATGGCGTTTGGCCAGATCATTATGCCAGAAAGTTGCTAAGCATGGTCAAATTGAAAGCAAGGTCACTGATCATGGTCACCCGGGATATTATATGTAATCCAAGGATCACAAACTTTGAGAAGGTTGGTGTGGGTCTCGATCACTGTTCTCTGATAGCGGCACCTATATACAATGGGGGGGGGGGGGGGGGGGGGGGTCGATCCACTGGAGCCAAATATACTGCTCACTTTTGAGGGAATTTGCCCTACAGCTTAGTAAATGTGGTGTGGGGGGGGGGGGGTTTAAGAAGGAAGACTGTGGGGTTAATTTACTAAAACCGGAGAGTGCAAAATCTGGTGCATAGAAACCAGCTTCCAAAAACTTAACTGAAAAAAGAAAAAAAAATTAAGTAAGAACCTGATTGGCTAATATGCATAGCGGCACCAGATTTTTCACTCTCCAGTTTTAGAAAATAAATAAATAAAATAAAATAAATCAACCCCAGTATTTTTTGCTTGACATGAATGAAAGAGGGAAGTCAGTAGACCTTTGCCTCATTCACTAAGCTCTTGGGAAAAATCTCTACAGAACTCCCCTAGTGGTCTTTTTGCCTTTAGTAAGTCAACCCCAAAATGTGAGCCAATTATGACTTGGGGGTGGGGGATAAAGACTTTAGCACATTCAGAGTGATATAGAGATAGATAGATCTATAAAAAATAAAAAAAATAAATACACCCCATGGCTGTCTGGGAATCAAGACAGAATGACAAAATTGCTTGTGTAGCAAGTTATATACATACACACACCCTTCCCCCTTCCTACCCACCATGTGTCCCAACAATATGTATACATTACAAGAAGTGAACTTTGCAAAGACCATCTGGCCTGGAAAACCTGCGATACAGATTATCCCACATATACTCACCATCACGTGCTGCCTGCATAGTGCTGTCATAGACTGACCCTTTTATAGCACCGCACACAAATGGGAACTGTAGCCATGTAGCTGTGGATTTAAATTCCTTGAAAAGATTGGAAAAGGAGATCCGGATGGTCTGGCTATCCTGGAGACAAAAAAAAAAAAAAAAAAAAAAAGTGCAATTATATTATACACATACATTCATAAATCCTGTTTCTCAAACAGTTTAAGAAATATCATAAAATATCATAAAAATTAAATAAAAAAAGGGAAGGGGTGAACATGCAGGTGCAGGTAAATCAATCCCTTTAATTTAAAAACACGTCACATTCTCTGCTTTATAAACAAAGCTAATGTTTATGGGGTGAAGTATCAGTTAAGTTCTGAAGAGACACACTAATGACAGAGCCCCTGAAGATAAAGGGCAAGGCACTCAACTGGACTGATGTTTTTACACTTATCCAAATATCTCCTACAGCTGTAAGGCTAGGGGTTCACAGTTGTGCAGGTGGTTCGAGGTGCAGGACAGCGGGTAAATTGCACCTGTTCCTGCACCCGAACCATGCTGCTTCCTTTGCAGAAATGTGGGGCTGCCATTCGTTCTTAAATGGCACCTCCACACATTTTAGTTTGCGGTGCAAAAGCACCATGCAATTTCCTTTCCGTTTCCTTTTACAAGTGGTGCAGGAAACCTTTTTTCCTGAATGAAACATAGGCATAGCAGTCCATTCAAAAATAATGAAAAATAAGCAGTACTCGCACATTTATCATGCTCTATCCCTTTAAATACAGAAAAACACAGGTTGATCTGCCAGAAATGCACTTGGCTTCTAAGCCGACAACACACAGCAATGTTGTGAACCAAGTGGTGTCAGCCTGGCTTTGCTAACCACTCCCACTTTCCCCATCTCCACAACATAAATGGTAAAACATTCTGTGGTCTAAGATTAGAGGGCTGTTTGAGATAACACAAGAAGTGTGTGTGTTTTTGTGTGTGCAGGACATGACACCTCTGAATTTCTGGCAGGATCCATTAGAAATGTTTGCACACAATATAAAAGCATTGTTATATCTGTTTGATATTTAACACACACAAAAAAGGGAGCAAAGGTGAGAAGCTCATTATTTTAGACATTACAAACACTTTAGCTCAGCATTAATTGCTCTTTTGTTAAATCAGCTACTTCTTTTCGGAAAGGCCACCAATTACAAATTACAGATTGGAAGATTTTTTCTTATAAAATTCTGACAAATATGATTACTGTCTGACCCAAGATAGATATCTGCTTTCAGAGTTGCTGAACAATGATACAGAGTTGCTCTACAACCAGGATATGTAATTAGCGGACCTCCAGCTGTTGCAAAACTACAAGTCCCATCATGCCTCTGTGTCTGGGTGTCATGCTTGTGGCTGTCAGAGTCTTGCTATGCTTCATGGGACTTGTAGTTCTGCAACAGCTGGAATTCGGCATATCCCTGCACTACAAGATTAGCTGAGTGACAGAGTTTTGTAGATCAGGTCTTACCTCTGCGCTCACATCTATGTGCGCCACAAAGTGTTTCCCAGGTAGAGGTCTGAACAACACGTACAGGTAGCGCCCCGTCAGGCCCAAGCTCTGGGAACTGGTTTTGGGGAGCTGGATATAGTTCCCAGCAGGGATTGACCCCCGGATCTTGTATACTGTACACTTTAGGTTTTTATCCTGGAAATAAAATAAGAATAGCAAAAATTTACTGCTGAGAAAAGAACCATCATTCAGAAAAGAAAATCAACCACACCGCCAAGCATGAAAATGACAAAGACCC
This sequence comes from Lithobates pipiens, assembly GCF_037356315.1. Taxonomy (NCBI): domain Eukaryota; kingdom Metazoa; phylum Chordata; class Amphibia; order Anura; family Ranidae; genus Lithobates; species Lithobates pipiens. Next base: position 324,207,459 of record NW_027507784.1, on the reverse strand, counting down.
CTTTAACACTTTTGTAGATCTGGTAGCAATTAGCTAGCCGGTCCACCCAAAAGTCATTTCTTAAGCAGCCCACAGATTATACCATTCACCAAAATTACTTAATTCTCCAAACAACAGTCTGTATTAATGGGGGAATCCCTCCAGCAGCACCATTAAGTTGCACTGCCGGGGCGTGACCGGATGTGCAAGATGGAGTGAGTGTGAGATGTGAGACGCCGTGTGTGACTCTCTCCCAGACCCCCTCGATGAGAGCGTGGAGCGCTTAGTGCCACGGTCGGACGTAGCGTGCGGTGGGCTGGAGCTGTACATGGAAGCTGGACGGGAGGAGGAGTGACAGCGCATTACTGTACGATCGTGCCGAGCCCTCGGAGATCCACGCTTACTTCCGGGTCTTGAACCCCAGCGAGCACGGCCAAAGAAGCACGAGTACCCCCGACCAAGCCGAACGCTTTTGAACCCTGCCGAAGAGACGCCGCACACTGTGGACACCAAGAGGCCCTCCCGCTCTCCAGTAAGCCGCGATAGGAGGAAGGAGGTAAGCGGCAGGATTGCGGGGGGGGGGGGAAGAAGTCGGAGGTGTGAGGGGCATAGCAGGTGGAGGTCTGGCAGAGCAAGTTATGGACATAGCGATGCCTGAGAACTGGTAACAAGTAAACAAGAGGGCGCCGGCCGGGGGTGAGAAGGACCTATAGCTCTTGTTCCCTGGAACTCATTGCTTCGTTTTGTGCTCTAAGACGAACGAATGATAACCCAGGCAGTATAAGCAAAGAAGTACCTGCTGTAAAAACGAACGTCTGTAAGCAGCGAACCAGGAAGTCTGTGATATGTGAATGGAGTGCTTGTGGACTGACTGACTATAAGATAAGATCAGTATCGCATTAATTGATTAACTGAGGGATGGTGGCTGCTCTAAAAATCAATTGGTTGAACGGTATCTGAACTAAGTGCGTGCAAATAAATGCCTGCTGTGAAGCATTAAAACAGGAAGTTTTGGTGATACATGAAGTGAATACTGGAGAACTGGTTATAAGATACGGCTAATATTGCACTAAGCGATCAACTGAGCGAGGGGCGGCTGGGTTAAAAAGTTAAAAATATATTAAACTACGATATATCCAGGACTGTTCTGTGGAAGGGGACGAGAAAAGGAAATTAAGATGCAGCACTTGCGCTCTGCAAAGGAAAGAGGGGAAAAAAGCTCGCAACAGTCTACCACAGCAGCTAAATTAGAACAATATGCTCATAACCCTGCACAGTCATCGCAGACCCCTCCAAAAAAAGGGCAGACAAAGGGGCAACATGGAGAAATATCTGAAAGGAAAAGCATGGGTCAATCGAATATTAACATTAATACGCAGGCCGGAGCAGTGGCCAAATGCTCAGTTAATAAAAAAGCGGGTGCAGGGGAACAGAATATGGAGATCACAACGGGTGACTCTCCTCCGTTAGAAAAAGAGCCAACAATTAAGGACGTGTTATTGGCCGTAAACGCATGTAACATCTCACTGAAAGAACTCTGTAATCAAATGAAGGGAGTGAAGGAAGATCTAATGCTGGTAAGGCAAGACCTACAGAAAGTGGTGGAAAGGACGACAGAACTTGAGTTAAGGACTAGCAGATTGGAAGACGATACAACATTCCTAATTAAAGAAATAGAAAGCCTGAAGGAGTAGTTCGGCGGATATAGAACAAGAATGGACGAAATGGAAAATAGGCTCAGGAGGGACAATGTGCGAGTAGTGGGACTTCCGGAAAAAAGTGAGGGTGTAAACCCTGCTGAATTTATGGAGCATCTCCTGGTTGAACTGTTTGGGAGGGATGTTTTTTCAACAGCGTTCTCAATAGAGAGGGCGCATAGGGTACCCTTTAGAGCACCATTGGAGGGGGGCCGTCCTAGGCCATTATTAATGAAATTACTGAACTATAAAGATAAAGTGGTATTATTACGGAAGGCAAGGGAAATGGGGAATGTATTGTATAAGGGTGTTAGAATTTCATTATATTCTGATTTCTCCCCAGAACTTCAGAGAAAAAGGGTAGAGTTCCTCCAGGTGAAACGCAGGTTACAGAAGCTCAGGGTGCCGTATGCTCTGCTTTATCCTGCAAAGTTACGGATTAATGCACTAGGGCATACTCAGGTTTTTTGTTCCCCGATAGAAGTGGAAAAATGGATAGAAGAAAATAAAAAAAAGTTGTAGTTGCTGGGGTTTCTAGTACTGAGTGGGATGGGAAGATGGAAGGAGAGGGGGGGATGAAGTATGTGTGTCTTTGGGGCTTCTTTTTTTTTTTTTTTTTTTTTTGCTGGGTGTGTGCTGTCTGTGTCTGTATGGGAGGGGGGTGGGAGGGAGGTAATACACGGCGAGCGCACTAGGTGAGGGTGGTAAATAGGTTGTGAAGAGAGTGGTATAAGGTCACTAATAGCCCCTAGGGTAACACCTAGGAAGGTGGGGGAGGGGCGGGAGGGAGGTAGAAAGGGGGGAGAGGGGGTGGGTGTAGTAGGGAAAATAGGGGGGAGGTCGAAGGGGGAAAAAAAATATAAGTATGCACTAATAAATGGAGTACAGGAAATAATTCAAAGCAAAAAAGGACACAAACTGTGGGGTGGTAAAACTTGGGGTGGTAAAAAACAAGGAAAATTTATTGGTCACAAGGGGGAAAATGGTAATAAACAATCATATAGTATAATGTATATTCAAAGACACATAACATACGAGTTAATGGTGACGCCTAATAAATTTGTTATCATACAAGGGAGTAATATATGGGGAGTGTGGTATAAGGTAATAAAAGAAGTTAGAGGGGAGTTGGTGGGTACTGGGAGACAAATGGTTCTTAATAGTGTCATCAGTAGACTGGTTATTTCGCTCTCTTTCTTTACTACCTTAGGTTTTTCTTTTTTTTTCTTTTTCTCCTCTTTATTTGTTTATGGCTATGCAGGATGGTAAAATTAAGATAGGCTCCTGGAATGTGAGGGGTCTGGGGACACGGCTGAAACAAAAAGCTGTGCTATCCTTGTTGGAGGGATGTGGAGTAGAGTTGCTCTGCATACAGGAGACCCATTTAAATAGAGATACAATATACCGGCTGCAGAGCAGAAAATATCAATTTCAATATCACTCTGTTTATTCGACATATAGCAGAGGGGTGAGTGTCTTGGTAAAAACGGGGGTGAATTTTGTATGCAAACGGGTTAGCCTGGATGAAAAAGGCAGATACATTTTCTTACAGTGCCTAATTGAAAATAGAGAATGTATGCTGGCAAACATCTACATCCCCCCACCATTTAAAATGGAAGTGCTTTTTAAATTACAGGAATTTTTAGTGGGGATAGATGGTGTCCCTATAATAATAGTAGGGGATTTCAACACGGTATTGGATATTAAAATTGATAGATTCCCAGAAAAAACACTGGCGGAACCAGCTTGGCAGGGGAGGTTGGGACAGTACCTGGAAGAAGTAGGATTACGGGATTTATGGAGAACTGGGAACCCGGGAGTTCGGCAGTATAGTTGCTACTCGTCCACACATACTACGTTATCCAGGATTGATATGATACTGGGGAATGACCTGGCCTTACAAATGGTGGAAAAGGTTGAATATCAGCCCAGGGGGATTTCAGATCATTCCCCAGTGACAGCAGTATTAAAAATGAGAGAACGTAAGGTACAGAGGTTGTGGAAAGTGAACCCGCTCTGGTTAGAACTGATAAAAAAAGAGACAGAAGAACGCCCTGAGAGAATACAGTGGGAATTAAAAGAATTTCTAAAAAATAACCGGGGTACAGTAACATCGGGGATCCTGTGGGATACTCTGAAAGCTTTCCTAAGGGGCCTTATGATCCAATCAATAGCAAAAATAAACAGAAAATCTAGGGAACAGGAGGTACAAATAGGGAGAGAAGTGTTAGAGGCTGAAAGAGATTTTATTAGTGACCCCACGCAGGGCAAAGAAAAAATCTGGTTAGATAAACAAGAAGAACTTAGGTTATTAACCCTAAAGAAAGCAGAGATTCAGCATATGTTCCAACGCCAAGCCTCCTTCGCGGAAGGGGAAAGCGTGGGAAAAATGTTGGCACAACTGGTGAAGAATAACTCGGGTCCTTCCTCAATCTCGGCGATTAGGATATCTGAGGGAAAGGTTATAACAGAAACGGGGAGTATTTGCCAAGCATTTGAAGGATATTATAAAAACCTATATACTGCACAAAAAGTGGGGATGGATGAGCAAATGGAAGCATTTTTAGGTCAATTAGAGGTACCATGTTTGAAACAAGAAGAAAGAGAGGAACTGGAAGCCCCAATAACTTTGAAAGAACTTCAGGAAGCAGTTGCGAGTATGCCAAATCAGAAATCGCCTGGGCCGGATGGACTACCGATTGAAGTCTATAAAAACTTTGGCGAGATACTGATTCCTGAACTCCTGGAGATGCTAAGAGGAGCATATGGGGAGGGTAAATTGCCTCCATCAATGATGGAGGCGGTTATAACCCTGTTGTACAAAGAAGGGAAGGACGCCTTAGATGTTGCAGCGTATAGGCCAATCTCTCTCCTGTGTACCGATACAAAGATACTGGCCAAGGTATTAGCGACTAGGCTTAATCGAGTCATAGCAAGATTGGTCCATATGGACCAAACAGGGTTTATAGCCAACAGGTCAACGAGTATAAATATTAGAAGAGCCTTTTTGAATTTGCAGGTCCCAATGGATAACGATACTCCGGGTGCAGTGGTGGCATTGGATGTAAGGAAAGCATTTGATAGCGTAGAATGGGGATATATATGGAAAGTTTTGGAGAAATTTGGCCTGGGTCCTTCCTTTATAGGATGGATTAGGATGCTATATGACAAACCTAGTGCGAGACTAAAAATTAATAATGAGTTATCCGGGAAAATAGAGTTGGGGAGAGGGACGAGGCAGGGGTGCCCATTATCACCCCTGCTCTTTGCATTGGCCATAGAGCCCCTGGCATGTACAATTAGAGCAAACCGGGATATTGTCGGTTTTGTAAGAAAAACTGGAGAGGAAAAAATCTCACTTTATGCAGACGATATCCTATTGTTCTTAGGGGATATGAGATACTCACTACCAAGGGCAATGGGACTGGTGCAAGGGTTTGGAGGCTTCACTGGGCTGGAGATAAATTGGGAAAAATCGGAATGTCTCCCTTTGGACCCAAATGGTCAGCAAACGGCCCTGGGAAACCCCCAAATGCCAATAGTGGATAAGTTGAAATATCTGGGAGTAACCTTGTCAAGGGATCCTAAGCAATATATAAGTCATAACTTAGTCCCATTATTGGCTAAGTTTAAACAAAAAATTGCTATATGGAAACGAATGCCTCTCTCGGTCGCTGGCAGATGCAATCTGATAAAAATGATATGGATGCCCCAACTTTTATACATATTACACAATGCCCCAATATGGATTAACAAAAGCTGGTTTGATAAAATCGAGATGCTGTTTAGGGAGCTAATATGGAGGGGAGGACAGGCTAGATTGAGATTGCGGATGCTTCAGCTGCCGGGAGAGGAAGGAGGATTCGCGGTCCCTTACCCGGAGTGCTATTTTTGGGCGTCCCAATTACAACAGCTAGGGGGGATCGATGAGAAGAACGGAGGAACCCCAAATGGGAGATTAGTATTAACAGGCTCCCCACATAGTACCCTGATTGAGACCCTGGAAGCGGACTCATTCCAGTGTAGATGCCCTACAGTAAAAATGATGTTAAAGCTATGGGGTACAGTTAAAAAAAAAAATGGGATATAGTGAAATAACAAAGTATACGCCTCTATGGAACAATAAGAAGCTACAGGAAATATGGCGGGTTGGAAAAATTGCAGATTGGGAAAAATGTGGCATTGTAAGGCTAAGCCATTTATATGGCGGCAGGGGTATTAAATCCTTCGACCAGCTGCAAAGAGAATTTAAGATATCACAAAATTCATTCTATGCCTATATACAAGTGAGGCATGCTTTAAGGACCCAGTTTGGAAACCTGTTATTAACATGGGAGGAAATGCCCTTGCTATACCCAGTAGCACAAGCAGGACCCACTAAAGGATTAATATCTAAATTCTATGCCCAGCTGGGTGAACAGATTAATAGTGAGAGGAAAGGGAGGGTTGAGAAAGGGAAATGGGAGCAAGACCTAGGTAATATAACACGAGTACAGTGGAAAAATATCCTAGTGGCATGCCCAAAGGTCTCGGTCTCTCCTCCTCAGAGGATTTCCCATTTAATGGTAATTAATAGAGCATACTATACTCCCCAGAAATTATTTAAATTTGGTAAGAGAACAGATGACTTTTGCCCCAGGTGCGGGGGGTCAGGGAATTTAATGCACATGCTTTGGAAATGTCCCAAATTATTTAGATACTGGGAAGGAGTGGTAAAGATAATAAGTAGGGTCTTTGGGACGGTAATAGAGTTAAATCCCATAGTGTGCATTTTAGGTTACAGAGAGGAGGAAGTAGAGAGGAAGGGAACAACAACGGCAATCCTAAGATGTTTATTTCAAGCTAGAAGGATGATAGCTAGGAGATGGCAATCAAAGCTACCCCCTACAGTAGAGGATTGGACAAGGGCGGTAAATGACTATCTATGTAAGGAGAGGGCAGTATATGCAAAACGAAATAACTTAAAGGAGTTTAATAGGAACTGGCGAGAGTGGATAGAAGTGATGCATACCCCAGTTTAAACCATGATAGGAAAGGGAAGAGGGGAGGGGGAGGGGGGATGGGTAATGGGAAGGAGTAGGGTAGGGTACATTAAAGGTTCGGGAATCATTATAACACAATTATGCTATACTGTAGGATAAAAGCACCAATATATATATAAGAGGGGAGGGGAGGGGGGGCGGGGTTGATAGAAAGGATGGGAGGGAGGGGTGGGGTTATAACAATAGGAAAAACGTAGGAATTGTAAAAATAGTGATGGTAGGAGAAGGGGGGGATATGGTACTGTTTAGATAATGTGTTTTTTTTTTTTTTTGCTAATTATATGTGATGTATGGATGTATCTTCATGTCCCCCTTCCCTTCCTAGAACTCTAAAACTCAGATCTCGGAAGGGAAGAAAGAGGTATTTGAACCCTGGTAATGTTATTTTAAAATGTGGTCTGTATAAATGTGAAAATTTAATAAAGATTAATAATTAAAAAAAAAAAAAAAAAGTTGCACTGCCAGAACACAATGGTCACTGCTGGTGGCTATAGTCGCCGGGAGTGATCGCATACAAAAAAAAAAAAAAAAAAAAAATCTGACAGTCTGTTTGTACTGAAGTTGATCGATGGATCGACCTCATTACAAATCAGTCTGCCCATAGATGGATAGAATCTCAGATAGTCCCTGCTGAATACGTCGAGATTTGGTCCATCTATGCCCAGGTTTATTTATAAAATGCACTGTGGTGGCCTGAGTCAGCCCCTGGCTTTGTATATGTCCTGCATACTCCAACACTAAGATCTCCCTGCCAGATTTCCCTGCTCTGTTCCTGTCCCCCCAGAGTATTGGGTGCTCCTACTCACCTCTAAAGTCTTTTTGAATGTGGTCACTCCCCTTGTTGCATTCCCAATAAAATTGAAAACAAAGGGACCCTTGGATTAACTACCTATGGGCTACATAAATGAGATAGGAGTGGCTCAGGAGTACTTCTCTCTCGCTCTCTCTCTCTCATTGCCTCTAAGGGCCCATGGACCAACTAAGGCCCCTGGGTCCACTCAGAAGTTAAACACGTTGGTTACACCTAGTGGAGGTGACAGAGGGAGATGGGGTTCCCCCCCACGGCTCCCCATACTACGTGTTGGAGCACTCCTGTGCACCACCCAGAGGAGGTTTTTCCTTTTTATTTTCTTTGTTTAATTTTTTTGGTTTAGGTCTGACCATACTAAATCAGGGCTTGACAAATTTACTTGGAATCTAGGAGCCAGCTAAAAAAGTTAGGAGCCAGGTCCGTGACGGCGATCTGGACCTGTCCCTGGCCTGACATGGAGACGAGTGAGGGGAAGATAGCGCAGCCCCCCCCCACCTGTCTCCAAGTCATTGCCCATAGTTCTTAGAGGGACATTTTATTTTTATTTATTTTTTTCAAATGACTATTTTTTTTTTTTTAATTGCATTTTAGTGTAAATATGAGATCTGAGGCCATATCTCATATTTAAGAGGACCTGTCATGCTTTTTTCTATTACAAGGGATTTTTACATTCCTTGTAATAGGAATAAAAGTGACACAAATTTTTTTTTAAAAGAACAGTGAAAAAAATAAAAATAAAAGTTAAAGTAAGAAAATAAAAATAAATTTTAAACGCGCCCTGTCCCGCCCGCATATGAAAGCAGTGTTCAAACCACACATGTGAGGTATCACTGATCGGTAGAGCGAGAGCAATAATTCTAGCCCTAGACCTCCTCTATAACTCAAAAGGTGCAACCTGTAGAATTTTTTAAACGTCGCCTATGGAGATTTTAAAGGGTAAAATGTTGTCGCCATTCCATTAAATAAATTATTTTTCCCCAAAAAAAGTGCGCTTGTAAGTCCGCTGCGCAAATACAGTGTGACAGACAGTATTGCAACGACCACCTTTTTATTCTCTAGGGTGTTAGAATAAAAAAAAAATATATATAATGTTTAGGGATTCTAAATAAAGGGAAGGAGATAGGCAGGCAATAAAAAAAACAGGCAGGGGAAGCTCCATTAGCATTGCTGGTTGTCATACCAATGGCCACCACAAGAGGGCGCCAGATTCCAGAAGGAATCATAGGACCACAGAAGGCCTCAAAGCCGCGGCCAGCAATTACCGGCCGCCCGCGGAACGGCCCGATGCGATCACGCCGGGGGGGTCCACGGAGACAGGATACCCCCAGCTATGCTGCCCCAGGTCACTAATTCTAGTCGCAAATGCGACCTGGTGCCCGGGTTTTGTCGAGCCCTGTACTATATAAACCTAAATTAAGGACAAGGATACACAAAACCTCACATAAATACAATGAAATTTGTGCTGTAACTGACTCATAACCGATTTGTCATATGTACCACTACTTCATACTAAGATGGTAAATGTCGATATTGTACATGTTAAAAATTTTCTGAATAAAAATATTGGAAAAGAAAATTGGAAAAAAAAAAAAATGCAACAGGGAAGGTGTTCAGGAAGATTTGAACACAGAGCTCATACCGCTGGAGTTTCAAACAAACCCAAAATAGTGTTCAGTGATTTGACGCTCAGTATTAGTTTGGGTGGGCCAACCCTTAAAACTGAATTCCAGGAATTCAGCCACTTTGTTACAATAAAAAAATAAATAAAAAAAAAGTGCAGGCATACTATAAAGTCCAAGGATGTGCGTGACATCTCCTGAACTTATCTCTATTATTTATATGTGACAGGTTTAGGGCTCTGCCAGAGCACACACTGACACTTGGGGCTGTGAGAGAGGAGAGGGAGGCACATAGCTATGCACATCCATGCCCTTTGCTGACCATTCAGAGAAACCTTTGTATTTTTTGAATGAGCTCACATGATACAAAGGCTTCTGTGACTAGGCATGAGGAGAGGCAAGGCAGGCATAGCAGCTGCACCGACTAATGTTGAAGATGCTTAGCCCCATCAATACAGTGATAGCCATCTTCCAAAAGGGCAATTAAACAGTCAGATGTAAGTAATAGAGATAAGCCCAGGAGATGTCATGCGCCTCCTTGGACTTTACCGATAGGGTGCTTTTTACAAAGGAGCTGAATTCCTGGAATTCAGCTTTAAAAAGGCAAAATTATTTCCTTTCCCTAAACTGTATTTATTAAGTTCACAGAAGGACAAAAAATGCAGGCAAAGATGAACTGCCGGCACTTTATGTTCTAAAATGTTTCTATCCGCTCTCTAGAATAGAGCTTCCATATCCAAACGGTGGCCAAGAAAAGGACAGCCAGGAAGATTACCATGACACTGGTGACATCCCCTTCCTTGCTCGATCTCTTCCATTCCTCCAGGCGCACATGCTTGAAGATGTTCACAAATGGATGCTGCCAGACTGGGAGGAAAGGAGACAGAGGTGTGAATAATAGGACACATACAGGCTGACATAATATAGGGAGTGCAGAGAGGAATGCTGATATGAAAGGTGAAGTAATATACTTTGAGAAGGATTCTGATTGGCTGCTAAAGAGCCACTGCATTAGATGTGAATCCATGAGTGATCACTGAGCAACTTAATATATTGTGGAGTACAGACTCTGCTCATTCGTCACACACTGATGACCCCCAATTACTTCTACATCAGGAACTGATATCTCCAACTATCCATATACCTAGCACTAATCGCCCTCTGTTATCAGCCACTGACCCCCCCCCCCTTATCAGACATCAGCCACCACACCAGCCACTTCCCCCCCACCCCCCGGTATCAGCCCCCAGCCACTGACCCCCCCCCCCCCCCGGTATCAGCCACCCCCTGGTACCAGACACCAACCCACCCCCAGTATCAGCCACTGACCCCGCTATCAGCCGCCACACCAGCCACACCAGCCACTGACCCCCCCCCCCCCCCCCGTAATTATCAGCCACCAGCCACTGACTCCCATACCTTCCAACATTTTGAGGTGGGAATGAGGGACACCTTCGTACGTCCTATGTAGGCATGTGACACACATCCCCGTTGCATCCCTTTAATTAAATCCACAAGGGATTTTTTCACCGCTCCTATTCCTTTATATTGGCTTTTAAAATGTACAAATGCAGCAATTTAGAAATCAGATGAAATGTTTATCACTGGGAAACACTTTTTGAAAGATAAAAAGTGCATTTCATATACAACTATATAGATCAGACCAAAATGAGGGACAAATGAGGAGAAATGAGGGACAGAGGGACATTGCTCCGAATCAGGGACAGTTGGGAGCTATGCCCCCTTATCACCCACCACTGACCACCCCACCATTAGAATAAAGCACAGCCAAGTGTCTCGGTACAGATATCGGCCCCTCATGTCAGGCACCTCACACGGGTCACACTCAGTATACAGTTCCTCACCTCCAGCCATCTCTACAGTCTGCAGCTCAATCCTCCCGCCCGGACAGCCGCCTCTCCACCGGTGACGTCACTATTGTGGTTATCAGGCGCGGGATGATGACTTCACGGACGCTGAGAAACGGTAACCGAGCAACCAGAGACATCTGTTCTATAGCCCCACCCACCGATGTTCTACTGGCTCAGCCATTCTAACCCCGCCCCCGGGAGGGAGCACACGCCAAGAATAGACTGTACACATGGACAGAGGTTTGTAGGGACAGATGTGATCCTGAGGAGAAGTCCAGGCAGAATCTGGAGAATTATAATAAAGAATTTATACTAACAGAGACCTGATGGAAGGGATGTGTACATAGAACGTGGGGCTGATTTACAAATTACTATTTTATGCTGGTGCATTCCTTTGCCACCACTCTGAAAAGCGATTTATGGTGGATCGCTTTTCAGAGGGGAGTTGTCAGCTGATGGGCGCTATGTCACTTCTCACTGCTTCTTTTAACCTAGAAAAGCTCACACCACCAACACTTCTACCACATGCACCGCAAGCGACAACCTTTCCCTGGAATCAGCCATGCTCAGCAAAAGTATCCGCTGGTGAATGCATCAGGAGGGATCATTTCTACTGCAACATGTCCACAACTCCCTCCAGCCGTGCCGGGTTTTAATTATTAAAGCCCAACTCCGGGCAAATGAAAAAAAAATATATATATATATTTTGAAGCAGGGGCTGTGCTGGCACTGCAGAGGTATTTTGTCTATTGGAGAGGAGACATGGTTTTACTTACCTGATCCTCCGCTCCTCTGGTCGGCGGGGCTCCCCCATGCTCTGGCAGTGGACACACATCCAGTGCCAGGCTATGGTTCCTGCTCTGGTCTTGATGACATCGGCCGCCAGGGCTCTGGAATCGCTGCATATAAACCTCCAGCTATATGAGGTGGTGCAGTATATAAAAACCTTCGGTCATATGAGGTGGCCAGTCATATGAGGTGGGGCAGTAATGTCTAGGGTATATAAACCTTCAGTCGTATGAGGTGGGGCAGTAATGTCTAGGGTATATAAACCTTCAGTCGTATGAGGTGGGGCAGTAATGTCTATGCTATAAAAACCTTCAGTCATATGAGTTGGCCAGACATATGAGGTGGGGCAGTAATGTCTAGGATATATAAACCTCCAGTCATATGAGGTGGTGCAGTAATGTCTAGGATATATAAACCTCCAGTCATATGAGGTGGTGCAGTAATGTCTAGGATATATAAACCTCCAGCTATATGAGGTGGTGCAGTAATGTCTAGGATATATAAACCTCCAGCTATATGAGGTGGTGCAGTAATGTCTAGTGTATATAAACCTCCAGTCATATGAGGTGGTGCAGTAATGTGTAGTGTATATAAACCTTCAGTCATATGAGGTGGTGTAGTAATGTGTAGTGTATATAAACCTTCAGTTATATGAGGTGGTGTAGTAATATGTAGTGTATATAAACCTCCAGTCATATGAGGTGGTGCAGTAATGTGTAGTGTATATAAACCTTCAGTCATATGAGGTGGTGTAGTAATGTGTAGTGTATATAAACCTCCAGTCATATGAGGTGGTGCAGTAATGTGTAGTGTAAATAAACCTTCAGTCATATGAGGTGGTGTAGTAATATGTAGTGTATATAAACCTTCAGTCATATGAGGTGGTGTAGTAATATGTAGTGTATATAAACCTCCAGCTATATGAGGTGGTGCAGTAATGTGTAGTGTATATAAACCTTCAGTCATATGAGGTGGTGCAGTAATGTCTAGGGTATTGGCATCGGAAATGCTCACCCAAAAGGCATGCTAACTGTACAATGTGAAGGCGCTGCACACTGACAGTTAAGTGTGTGATAACTATAAGAAGTGATCTCAGCCTCAGCTCTTCCGAAGACCACCCTCCCCAATGCGTTTCGCCCTGGGCTTAGTCATGAAGGTCTCCATTATTTATCGTTATGATTATTATGTATTATGTCATAGAACTTATATATGTATTATGTACAGTGCTGCACCATATGTTGGTGCTTTATAAATAATAATAACATTAGCAGAACCAGAAACAAGTGTTGTATAAATATTTTATTTATTGCTCATCAGGATAACTGCTTTATAACACCACCTTTGAGCGCCTTATTTTTCACTCCGTACCGTAACTATAAGCAACAATCCACTTCCGCTTAGGACAGTTGCATAGATGACGTTTTACCATTCTGACATTTATAGAACAGAAGTTATACAACAATACAAAGTTTCATACTGTATATAAAATGATGAGCAATTGGAGGACCCAGTTTATTAGTGTGGTAATCAGTGCAGTGGGGTGGATTAAGGAAAGAGTAAAAGAGAATTGGACCAATTGTGGTTTCCAACAAGAAATTCCATTTTTTTTACCGATCAATAAGGTCCGGTATATATCTTACTTAAAGTGGAACTAAACCCTTCTATCGTTTTCAGACAAGGCAGCTGCCATCTTGGCCTCTGTTTGATCTGCAACTGCCATAATGCTGCACATGTGATCAGTTATGACACCGGCCATTGGATGGTTTGAAAGTTTGGTTGAGAGCACAGGCCCAGACTGGCAATAGGGCAGACTGGGCGCTCCTCTATACAGCGGATTACACAGGATCTCTCTTCGCTCGAGCAGTATGCGGCTTAATTACCCGCCCCCTTCCCACTTTCCACACCTCCTCACTACTCCTCTATAATTGGAGGGGGTGGGGCTTGTGGAGGAGGGTGATGGGGGGCTGTTTATGCTGGAAAGAGTAATGGGGGGGGGGAATTAGTGTTAGAAGGAGGAATGGGGGGGGGAATTGTGCTAGAAGGAGGAATGGAGCGGGGAGATTTGTGCTAGAAGGAGGAATGGGGGGGTATGTGTTAGGAGGCATGATTGGGGAAGATTTGGGCTACCACAGACCGCGGTCACATCTCACCTCCCGCTATGCGGCCATGCCTGTGTCTCCCCTCCCACCCTACTAGCAATGTGGGAAGGCTGTCCTCAAGGTTCAGGAGTGTGTCTATGGGAATGTTTGGCCATTCTTCCAGAACCACATTTGTGAGCTCAGGCACTGATGTTGGATGAGAAGGCCTGGCTCGCAGTATCCACTCTAATTCACCCCAAAGATGTTCTTGTCGGGTTGAGGTCAGGACTCTGTGCAGGCCAGTCAAGTTCCTCCACCCCAAACTCACTCTTCAAACTGTTCCCACAAAGTTTGGAGCATGAAATTGTCCAAAATGTCTTGGTATACTGACACCTTAAAGTGGTTGTAAACCCTTACAACCAACTTTGACCTACAGGTAAGCCTAGATTAAAGCTTACCTGTAGGTCCAAGAAATATCTCCTAAACCTACACTGTTCAGGAGATATTTCCCGAAAGACAGGCACCGCTGTCTACGACGCATGCGCCATAGACAACGGCGCGCAGGCGCACTGAGTGCGCCGTGGTCAACGGTGATATGCGGTGAGTGGTGGGTCCCGTGCGCGGGAGTGACGTCATAGCGGCTTTGCCGAATGACAGCGGCGGAGCAGCGAGACCCACCGAGAAGATGGATGCAACGGACTACAGGGGACAGCGGTGACTTCGCTGGCTCCTGTGTCAGGTAAGTGACACATAATGGACTACTATGCGATGCATAGTAGTCCATTATGCTTTGCCTTTGCAGGGAATGAAAGAGGAAGTAAACTCATCAGGGTTTACTTCCTCTTTAAGAGTTCCCTTCACTGGAACTAAGGGGCCAAGCCCAACCCCCTGAAAAACAACCCCTCACCATAATCCCCCCTCCACCAAATGATTTGGACTTGTGCACAAAGCAAGGTCCATAAAGACATGGATGAGCGAGTTTTGGGCTGGAGGATCTTGATCCAAAAGAACACCTTTGCGATGAATTAGAGTGGAGACTACGAGTCAGTCTTTCTTATCCAACATCAGTGCCTGACCTCACAAATGCGCTTCTGGAAGAATGGTCAAACATTCCCATAGACACACTCCTAAACCTTGTGGACGGCCTTCCCAGAAGAGTTGAAGCTGTTATAACTGCAAAGGGCGGGCCAACTCAATATTGAACCCTACGGACTAAGACTGGGATGCCAATAAAGTTCATGTGCGTGTAAAGGCAGTTGTCCTAATACTTGTGGTAATGTAGTGTGTATAAAAGAATATTAATGTGTGGGTATAGACATATACCTCTGTATATGTTTTATAATACCATTCCAATTGTATTATAGTGAAGTGATATACTTTACACCCCTGAAGAAGGAGTTATATATCTCTGAAATGCGTTGGATGCATGGAGATGCTTCATACAATTTTGCATCATCTACAGTATGACAGTGCTTTAAGATATTTTCTTCTGCAAGCTGTATCATGTTTTTAATGTATTTGGTTTTGTATTACAATAAAATTGTTGATATGCTTTTTAATCAATTTGTATGACATAGTGCCTCTAAAGTCCCTTCAGGGGGTTACAATTAGGTTTAGTCATTGTAAGTATGCATATGCCATATCTGTGTGATCCCTGTGGAAGTAATCTTCCATATTCAATGCCCAAAGCTTTCTCTGATTGGATGAGGTGGAGATTGTGATGTCGCCACCCCACCCTCTGCACTTTGTCCAATCACAGAACTCCTTGCATTCAAAATGCAAGACGTTCTGTAAATGGCACCTTTACCGAGCATGCGACCTCTGGTGTTCACAGTGCAGCAGAGCAACCACTTAGTAGAGGACCAAGAAGATAGTTGAGATCACTGGAGTAGTGGTGTCTAGTACAGTCATCATTACCTTCCACAGGAATCCCACGAGTATGCTACTGTATATGCATGGTTATATTGGTACAAGCTGGATCAATGTAACTACGCACACACAAAGCCATACCTGAAATTCAGCTATAAAGGATTAGTCCCACCAGATGATGTTTCAGTTATGGGTGGGCATGGGTGGGCATGACCACCCGGTTTCTAATATTACTCAAGGATAACAATGAAATACTCGATTTTGCCTTCAAAGAAAAAAAAACGTACTCCTCCAGATATCTTCTCTGTTTAATAATCAATTGCATCATCCACCAATGAAGATGAGACCTTCTTGTGGCGGTAACAGGCGGGCGGAGCTGAGAACTTTTAGAACTATAAAAAGCCGGGGGGCTGCTTAAACCCATCAGGATTGCCCCCTTAGTTTCTGTGGAGTGAAGAGAAATCCCACAGTTGACAAAGAGGTGTAAGTGATCCACAATAAGGATTTTATTTTTGGTTGAACCATAAATCCCATTAAATATGTCTAATTCATGGTCTCAGTCTTTCTCTGTGATTGGTTATCTTCACAGGAAAATGTCCCCCTATGTTATTAAGGTGAATAACAAATGCCCATTCAGCTCCAACTGATGCTTCAAAGTGAGGGGAGCTCCATCACAAGGCATGGGGCGACGTTAGAAAGACGGGTCACCAAAGCCAACCTCCTCTTGCAGCTGGTGGATCTCGGTCAGCAGGGTCTGGTCCTGGAGATTTAACTGCAAGAGAAGAATTAGAGGACTGAGCTGGATTATGTTGCCTACAATATTCCATACGAGGGGCAGTGTTATCATATGCGTTTGTGAAATTTTGCGTATTTTCACACGTGCAAATTTATTCTCGTGTTCACAATATGTTAATGGAAATGCATCTGCGTGCATGAGGTGTAAATTACTGACCAAAAATTTAGGATTTCTCTATTTTTTTTTTTACTGACATGGCCCGACTGGGGTTCTTGGTCACACTGTGCCTCTAATAGATACAGGGTGACTTACACAGAGGAGGGGCCAGGGGAGCTGGACAAGGAGCTTTCAGAGCTCTCCAAGGTAAGCTGGGTTCCACAAGCCCTCTGCCCAAAGTGACTCCCGTCACAGTGCTTATTTACGTACCTGTGTGCATAGGTACATTACAGTTAATGGGCTGTATTTTATCTCAGTAAAAAAAATAAGCTGTGCTGAGCATTTTCAAGCTGCCACGTGCAAGAGGCCTTAGAAACCCAAACATTATATAGGTTTTTAAGCAGATGCCCTAAAGAATAAAATAGTGGGTGTTGCATATTTTTTATGTCACACAATTTATCCGATTGTCTGATTGAAAATTTAACTGATGATTTATATTTTTGGGAAAAAATACACTTTAATGAATTGTAATGTGCAAAAACACAATACAATACCCAATTGTTAGGTAAAATATAAAAGATGATGGTGCACAGCAGTGGCGACTGGTGCTAAATAATTCAATGAATGCAGGGAACACATTCCCCCACCCCATGAGACGGACGACCTCCCCTCCCTCCTCTGTCCAAGTGCCGGATGGCTGAGCCGCTGTGGGTGAGCCATCCATGGTCACAGTGACGGCAGGTGGGTCAGTCGGTCTTCTCCTCTGGCTGTGCTCTCCTCCCTCCTACGCCTCCTCGGCGTCCAATAGGATGGCCTGTCATTTTGGCCAATCGGGAAATGGGTCTCATGACACGCTTCCTGATTGGCGGGGAGGAGATTCAGTGTGAAAATAGAGAATATTAATTTGCTATTGTCACACAACTGGGTGGGGCTCGGAGCGCAGTGCTCTGCGCCCCGACACTACCCTTTTTTTGAAGCCTATTAGAGCCTCTGTCTCTAATCACGTGCTTAAAAAAAGCAAAAAAAAAAAACACTCCCTTCATTAGAATCCATGCACGTGGTGCCCTTTATGTAGATCAGGGGGCCGGATGCATGGATGGGGGGGCCGTGCGGCCCTAATGGATAGGCCACCACTGGTACGCAGAGTAAATTGATACCAAACATGTCATGCTTTCAAATTGTGTACACTCATGTAACGGTGCCAAACTACGGTACCTAAAAATCTCCATAGGTGATGCTTTAAAAATCGTTTACAGGTTACCAGTTTGGAGTTACACAGGAGGGAGCTTTAAAAAAAAAAAATCTAACATATCATAAGTGTTACAATATTAAAAGAGTATGTATGGTATTCAAAAATAACAAACACACATGCTTACATATGTGGATACAGCATGGATCCAATGCTGCTGCATCTGTCCCCCTCTCCCGCCAGCTCAAAGTCTGAGAACTAACCAATCAAATACCGCTAATCGCTCAGTTCTCAGGTCTGTTCTGAGCACAGAGCAATGTTACCCACAATGTGCTCTGCCCCTCCAGAACTCACTAGAGCGCCGGGCTATGGAGGGAAGTGGAGTTATACCTCTCAAATTTCTGAGATGAGAATGAGGGGCGCTATTAGCAAAAGTATGTAGGCATAAAAAATGATTGGTAAAACCCACAAGTGCATTTTTACCACTACTATTCCTTTATATTGGCTTTTGGAATTTACAAATGCAGCAATTTACAAATTGGATGAAAGGTTTAGCACTGGAAAGCACTTTTTGAAAGATAAAAAGTGTATTTTATATACAACTATATAGATCAGACCACAATGAGGCACAAATGAGGAGTAAAGAGGGACAGAGGGACTTTGTTCCGAAAGAGGGACAGTCCCTCGAAAATCAAGGACAGTTGGAAGATACGGCTGACCAAGCTGTTATTTAGACATCTGGGTAGATCCTGACATTGTCGGGAGCTCTGCAGAGCCTGGATCCGCTCTGTGACGTCAGCCAACAGTGCTCTTCAGCCTGCTGGTGTCCGAATTTGGTTCACAGGAGTGCAGATCAAAGTGCGCTCCTGTGACCCATGAGAGAAGTATGGCTGAAAGAGCTTTGCCCAGAATTCTCCTTTAACCACACCTCCCAACTTTTTGAGATGGAATGAGTGACACCTATCAGAAAAAGTATGCAGGCATAGGACACACCCCCTACCACGCCCCCTTAAAGGAGAATTGTAAAAAAAAAAACAAGATTGGATAAACTCACAAGTGCTTTTTTTTACCACTACTATTCCTTCATATTGGCTTTTGGCATTTACAAATATATACATTTAGAAATTGGATGGAAGGTTTAGCACTGGGAAAAACTTTTTGATAGATAAAAATTGCATTTTATATACAACTATATAGATCAGACCAAAATGAGGGACAAATGAGGGGGAATGAGGGACAGAGGGACTTTGCTCGAAATCAGGGACAGTCCCTCGAAATCAGGGACAGTTGTGAGCTATGTTTTAACTCAAATTTTGGAAATACAATATGGTTTTCAGTATAATTAGGAACAAGAGCGACATACCTTTCTGGTGTATTTATATGACTGCTCAGCCTCCAGCTGTCGTCCAGTCTAAAAGAAATATCAGAAACGTTAGTATATAGAAACAGTACAAAAACATAAAAGGTAAGCCCCCCCCCCATTCCTACAAACTTACTAAAGCAGAGTGAGATGGAAACTTAAAGAGGAAGTAAACCCTGATGAGTTTACTTCCTCTTTTTTTCCCTGCAAAGGTAAAGCATAATGGACTACTATGCATCGCATAGTAGCTCATTATGTGTCACTTACCTGACACAGGAGCCAGCAAAGTCGCCGCTGTCCCCTGTAGTCCGCCGCATCCATCTTGCTGGTGGCGTCTCGCAGCTCCGACGAATCACAGCGGCGAAGCCGCGATGACGTCACTCCCGCGCATGCGCACGGGAGTCGACAAATTAGGCAAATCCATTCTTGGACTTGCCGCATTTAGTGCGCCTGCGCGCCGCTGTCTACGGCGCATGCGCCGTAGACAGCGGTGCCCATTTTCGGGCAAATATCTCCTAAACCATATAGGTTTAGGAGATATTGCTTGGACCTACAGGTAAGCCTTAATCTAGGCTTACCTGTAGGTCAAAGTGGTTTGAAAGGGTTTACTTCCTCTTTAAGACCAGGTATGTGGTACCAACAGGCACTTTTATTGGCCTGCTTGTGGATGGGTGCCGCGTGGTGCGTGGCAATAACACTCACAGTCCAGATGCCATTAGAAGAATTTGTATTGTAGTAAAGACAAAACAGTTTACACCAAACCCAGTGGGAGATGGCCCAAACGAGAACACCCATGGATGCCAACAGCATGTAGTAGAGCAGGTATCACCTAAACTGACCACGTCTGTCTGGAGGGGTGGAGTGTGGCCTGGCTGTCTTGGGCTCAACTGAAAAGACGTCCAAAGAGAATTGCAAGCCCTATGATTTCCCTCCTTGTCTGGAACCATTCCCTGCCACTAATCCTGTCCCTAACAGTCAGGGGACCTGTCCCTACACTACCCACACATGAATGCGTCAAACCTAGGGGCCAGGGTCTTAAAAAGACCCAAGATGGCAGAGTCATATGGGCGGCCAACATTCAATCTGACCATTGCTCCAGCAACTCAGGAAGCCATAAAGGTTCTTCATGACTTCTCCCTCTGCATTGCCGCTGCAGTTGAGCGCCACCTGACACAGACTGCACCTGCCTGTATGTTACTGTGTCACCGGCAATTGTGTAGTTTGAAATTATTGTCTATTCACTGATTAGAAGTATCTCAGTGTTGGGGCTACTTATGCCAAACCCTGTCCAAATGCGCCTTCCAAGGCAATATACTGACAGCAATAATGGCCATGTACACTACTCCATTGGCGAAGTTCCTCACGGATAGCATACTTTCTAACAAATTCCAAATCACCGATGGCACAAGACAGGGTGCCCACTGTCGCCTATAATATTTACACTTCTAATGGAGCCCCTAGCAGAAAAAAAAAAGCATCTCTGTGATTTATGTAGCACCCTGATGTTTAGGCAGGGCTGCTATTAAATTTAGTTGCCAGGCCAATTAATAGGAGATCAATTGATTTCCCCCTAATCGGTCGCTAAATGGATGGGTATCTGGTGACATTGTATAAGACAAGGGCATAGCAAGGACAGATTAAGAATGAATGGGGGGTCTCAGCCAATGGGCAGGGATTTTATTGGGTCTCTTGACCTGCTGGGAGAACATATTTATTTGGGTGAGGTCAGGTGATGGGGGTTCTGTGCCACCTGGACGGCTATCTGGGTGGACGTGTGCTATGTTGCCCCGGGCTGCTAGGCTGTAAGCCTCAAGCCTATCCCGGGGACATCTGGCTGCTAGGCTGTCTGAGGGCCTATCCAGAAGCAAGAGAGCAGCATAGGGTTGGGACTGCGGGCTTGTAGTCCAACCAGAAGTAACGGTTCCACTGGGAACCAGTTGCAGTCGGAGGTAGAGGGGAAGCTGTCGCCAATAAGGTACCATCCACCTTGCTATTGGAGACCACAGTGAGTGAGCCGAGACCAGTACCAGAGCAGACTTCTTGCCAGCCGGGGATGGTGAAGAAGTGGGAAAACTTCAGCAAGTGCCATACCAGGGACCCAGCGGGACAGCAGAGGTGATGCTTGTGGAGCATCAGTGAGTGCCAAGCCAGGGACCTAACGTGTCAGCGGGGTGAAACTTGAGGAGTATCTGTGAATGCCAAGCCAGGGACCCCGGCAAAGGAAACGGGGGTGATGCTTGAGGAAGACCGCAGTTTGGTGTTTTTGGATGTGCAGCCATTTCTTTATTCTTTCCATGCTTGAGGAAGATACTGAGTGCTAAAGTGGAAGAGCTCAAGGGAGCCAGCAGTGTTGCCAATCGCCCATAGATCTACGGGCAGCCCGTAAATTTAAGCCCATTTTCGGGGTGCCCGTAAATGTCCATTACGGGCAACGGTGCCCATAGAAAAGATGCCCGCGAGCTGACCATTCAACTGTGCAGGGGCCGCTCTGAAGCCAGCCGGGTTCGGGAGAACTCGTACACACTCGGCCGGGTGGCGCATGCACAGTAACGCAATGACGATGCCTGGCACCATTCTTAAATGTAAAGTAGCGGGATCCAGTGGCTAGTGGATCTGAAGTCTAGTGAGAGAGACTGGGAGCCTGTTGAGTGAAGACCCACAGTGAGCGGGTGTGGGGTAAAGAGAACTGTTCGTGTTGCAAATAGTTGACTACTATTACCGTTAGTAACAGCTACAAGATTGTTGCCATAGGAGACAGCGGTCCTACCTATACAGAATTGGTGTCCGGCTGGATGCCTTCACCTGTACAGCTGTCCACCTATAGAAGTCTCGGAGTCTGCTAATTATCTTTGCATCAAACTAAGGGTGTCCTGGCCCTAACCCTCTCTCCCTCAGTTCTGTTCAAGAGACAATAAATCTCTTTGCATTCAAAAAGTGTCTGGTGCTCACCTGTTCATCTTGCATCACACCCACCATGCCTTGTACCCACTCTACACTGAAAGTCAGCTCTCCCTTACTCTGGAGGTCACCATTAGGCCTAACAAGGCTCTGGACTTTTCTACATGTAGTCTAAGCAGTAATAGCAAAATCCTCTGATATACACTGAATGGTGAGCCTTATCTGAAGTTGAACTCAGTATTGTAAGATTGGGGCTGACTATGAGGCCACAGACCTATTAATCTTGCACAATTTGTTGAATAGAACACTGTCAGAGGACTAACAGAAATCCACCTTGCCAGTGTCAGCGTTTCCCTATGAGCCTGCGGGGTAGAATTGTGCAACGGCGCACACGGGTACGCAATGCGGCGGGTCTGCGCAAATTAGCGGGTTCGCACACACGCGATACAGCGGGCCGGTGCACTCGGGTGCACAATGCGGCGCAACAGTGTGCACGCGGTTGTGTGTACAACGCGATTCCCCCTGGTAGGCCTATAAAAGGCAGCTCTGTTTCCTGCGTCATTGCTGGTTTGTCTTTTCAGCTCCAGTGTTCCTGTGCCTTGCCTGTGTTTCCTGTGCCTGCCTGTTGTGACCCGGATTAGCCTGACTACTTTCGAATCTCCCCTGCACCTGACCCTAGGCTTGCCTTAAAGCGAAAGTAAACCCATACCTTTAACAGTTTGAAAAAACAGTTACATTTCCGGCATGTGCCGGGAATGTAACTGTAACATTGGTTGTGCTCTCAACCAAACTGTCAAACCATCCAATGGCCGGTGTCAGAACTGATCACATGTGCAGCATCATGGCAGTTGAAGAGTAAACAGAGTCCAAGATGGCAGCTTCCTTGGCCAAAAATGATAGGAGGGTTTACTTCCACTTTAAGGTCTTCGGCTTCCTCCTGGACCTGTTTCTGCCTGCTCCTTGTGTTTGATGCTCGGCCGGCTGTTTGACCACTGTGTATGACCCCTGGCTAGTTTTCAAGACTTCGTTCCTGTTTGGACTTTCCTGTGTTTGACCTCCACCCTGCACGAGTCTCTCTTCTGCCAGAAGACCTTTAAGCAAGCTTCACCTACCTGCTGGCGACCGGTGCCTCTGCATGCTCAGTACAAACTGTTCCACCCTCAGGGGTACTGTGCACCTAGCTGCAAGGAGAGCCACTCTCAGCAACTCGGCCCTGGTGAGTACCTGACAAACACATTCCACTGGATAAAAGCTATGACCAATACTGCCATAAAGGTGATTGTGATACTTAATAAGAACCCCCTGAGGATATAATTTATGACGAAACGCATAGGGTAGGACCAGACTGACGTCATCACGCACGCTCACCGCAGATCAGTGTTCCTCTAATCTGTTATGCTGTTTGGATGATTACAATTATATGCGGTACTGCTTCTATTTACATGTGAGTAAGCATTTTTATTCTAATAAAGTGGATTTAATTTTCATAACTATACTATGGGCATTGCTTTTTTATCTTATGTGTTTATAAGTCATTTTTTTTTTTTTTTTTATTGAAGAAAGGGACAAGTCTTTCTCTGGGCTATTGGGTACATTCCCAACAGAACTAATGACCACTTATCTCCTGAGGGTCATTTAATTCTGGCAAGAAGATGTGTAATGTGACAACTTCCCTTGAAGTGGAAGATTCTTGCACTTGGCCCTGCATGCTCAGTACTCTGATTAGCGCCATTATAGGAGTCACACATTGCACCAATGGAAACTGGGAGCTGATTGATTTGTGTAAGGACTATTTCACTGGCCCTATTCAGATTTCACATAGCTGTTTTTGCTAGGATCGTTTGTTTATTATCGATCAATGGACTTTGGGCACAGATTACGCGGGTGAGCAGATATTTTCAGTTTTGTTTCACTAGTAAAGAGTTCTTTGTATGTATGATTTGGCACATTTGTGATTTATATGGTTTAGCGCTGCACTTTAATTCTTTGAACGTAAAGAGAACTATCCATTCTATTGACAAATTGCCTAAACTATCCCAATATCCTCTCAATATGGGGTTTTTCAGGGTTGGAGCATGACTCATGTCTGTACCCACAGCCTTACACTCCTTTAGTGCTCATTTAAAGAGTATGTTACCCCAGCATTTCATATTCCTGATATGTGCCTGCTGTACCGTGTACTTGTATGAAAAAGTATCCTGTTCTCTTTGTATTGCTTTATTTGTGTGAAATCCCTGGCGATCCTACCAGTTCCCCTATTTTTCTATTTCAAACTGACCATACTAGGCAATGTTTAGTTTTCTGGCTGTCCTGGGAGCACATCCTGCCTGTCCTCCAACGATCAGACTTGTGCTGACACGACTCCCCCCCCCCCCCCCCCCCCCTTACAGCTTTTTCATTGAGAAGATCAGTGAGCTGCTTTTTCTCTACCCCACCTCTCCAACCCCCTTATGCAGCTGAGAACAGAGGGTATGCGGTCACTTATAAAAAAAATGAAATAAAAAAGTTAATTATAATGTTATATCTGTACAAAAATTGTATAAATGTAATTTCTTTTTTAAATGAAATGGGATTTTTTTTTTTTAACACAATGAGCCAAGGTTCACATCGCTATGATTTGGCACATTGGCGGCTATTGCTGCAATGGCACCGTCCGAATTCCCAAAAGTAGTTCCTGTACTACTTTTGGCGGTTTCAGGGGGCCAATTGTATAGACATCTCTGCAGTAGACATGTGCAATTAGTTTAACAAATTTTGACAAATTAGTTTATTCGGAAATTTCCAAATTTTTCAATTTCCGAAAATTCTAAATTTCGGAAATTCAGAATTTCGGAATACGGAAATTTGGAAAATTCAAAATTCGGAAATTCAGAAGTTCGGAAATTAGAAAATTCGGAAATTGGAATTTCGGAAATTGGAAAATTCGTAAATTAAGAATGAAAATCTGAAAACTTAAAAATATGAAATAACTAACTAATAATAACTATTAAAGTATAGGTATTGGAATTTCCTTTCAAATTTGGCTGTTAGTGAATGTAACGAGTATGAATTTATCTGAAGTTACGAATTAATTGAAATAACGAATGCCGTATCTAAATGAATGGAACGTAACGATCTAATAATAATAATAATAAAACCTTTTTATTATTATTATTTATCATTAATTTGTTCCCTTCCATTTGTTTAGCTGCAACATTCATTATTTCGGATAATTTGTAACTTCAGATAAATTTGTATTTGTTATGTTCACAAACAGCCAAATTTGAAAGGAAGTTCCAATACCTATAATTTAATAGTTAGTTATTATTAGCTAGTTATAATTTCAAATTTTACTGATTTTCTTTCTTTTTTTCAGATTTTCAAATTTTTGGGATTTTCAAATTTTTGAATTTCTGAATTTTCGAATTCCGAAAATTCGGAATTTGAAAATTCGGAATTCGGAATATTGTAATTCGAAAATTCTGCAAATCGAAAATTCTGAAATCTGAATTTTCGGATTTCTGAATTTTCGAATTTCTGAATAAAGCAAAAAAACAAATGAAATGAAAACTATTTTTTTTTTCATTGCACATGTCTACTGCGGGTATGAATTTGTGAAGTTCAGCTGAATTCTGATTTCTAACCTGTTGTCAGTGTGAAGCTGGGCTAAGGGCTAAACTTTAAAAATGATGAGCCTTATGGTACTTTCTGCACACTGAGATACTGTATATCTACATATACTTTGTATTTTCCAGCGTTATTGAACTTTCTAATGAAAATAAATAAAAGTCAGTTATGCAATAAAGAGCCCTGGTTTATTATTTGCTTGCACTTTCCACTGCCCAATGGCCCCCATGCCCCGTATCAACCAATCAGATCTTCTCCAATTGTTTGTATCAGCGATGGATTCCAATTGGTTGCTGTGGCCAACATCTTTGGTTTGTCTCTGTTTTATATATAAGAGTATCTGATTATACATATAAGGAGGATCTGGATTTTAGAACTCACCTTTAAGCATACGAGAGCCAGGTAGCCCCAAACCGATGGGTTGCTGTTATTCAAGGCATTGGCCTCCGAGAGAGCTTCCTCGGCCTCCGCCATCTCTTCTAGCTGTGAATAACAACGGTCT
The DNA here is from genome assembly GCF_037356315.1 of Lithobates pipiens. Taxonomy (NCBI): domain Eukaryota; kingdom Metazoa; phylum Chordata; class Amphibia; order Anura; family Ranidae; genus Lithobates; species Lithobates pipiens. Next base: position 324,181,257 of record NW_027507784.1, on the reverse strand, counting down.
TCAGTGAATAATCAAGTTCCTTTTATAACCAGCTCAATGCTGCTTCCGCTAACTATGGCCCAGAAAAGAAATGTAAAGGATTGGCACATCCAGCTGATTTATTACAGTTCATGGTAAATCGCCCGCCCCCCCCCCCCCCCCCCCCACTGGTTTCTTCTGTTTTTGGTGAGAAGTGCAGAGTTCCGGGGTCTGCACACCAGCTATGGCCATTATGAGGGGTTCTCACCATCCCTGCTGGGTTTTTATATTTTATATTATGGAGAACATAATAGGAGGAGCTGGAACACAGAAAGGTAATGGGGGGGGAGACACAAACTCCCAGATGGGTGGGAAGCATAAGTATGCGTAGGCTAATCCCTATGTGTGGTGCCGATTCCCCTACTGTTAGGGCTTCCTCCCATGTTTGCCCCACAGTGCTACTCGCTTCCCCTAAATGAACACAATGAATACACTCACTCACCGTGTTCATTCATAACTGAAGCACAGTAAACGCTGCTCACTATGCTTCAGTTTGTGAATGAACAGGAAGCCGCTCAGCACAGAGTACTTCCCATTCATTCACTGTCCTGTGCAGCTGAGGCTGCAGAGAAAGGCATGTGTGTTTGAGCTTTGGGGTGCACACCCTAATGCAGGGGTCTCAAACTGGCGGCCCTCCAGCTGTTGCGAAACTACAAGTCCCATGAGGCGTTGCAAGTTTGACAGTAACAAGTATTACTCCCACAGGCAGAGGCATGATGGGACTTTTGCAAAGCTGGAGGACCGCCAGTTTGAGACCCCTGCCCTAATGCAATGGGCTGCACACAACTATGGTGAGAAGAGAGGCAGGAACTATCTTCTTTTTTTTTTTTTTGGTGGACTTACCTTTTAAGGAATAATTTGTCAATTGGTAAAAGGGACAGGCTTAAAGTGGTTGTAAACCTCAGACATTAAATATGAACAAAGCACCTGCCGTCTCTAATGTGTACTTTAATGTAAATGTAAATTTAATGTCTAAATTAGAGCACTAAATGTCACTTCTGTCTGCTGTTATGGACCTCTGCTATCAGCATGAATTTTTTCCGCCACTTTTTCCTGACACTAAGAGTAAAAAGGTGACAGGGGAGGGATCTCCAGCTCACAGCCTGTGATTGAGAGCCTCAGCCCTGCTCGGGTGTGCTGTATGAAGGGGGGTGTTTCCCTTTGCTCCACTCAGCTCTCATAGCTCTCCTTACTGAGCTTTGCAGTGTGTAATTTCAGCTCTCCGCCCACTGTATTCTGAAATCTCAGAGAGGCTTTATAAATTCTGGACTTTGAATGGATGTAGAGAAGGGAGAGACGTAAGGCCAGTCCCTGCACTGGGTATATGTAATGGTTTACAACCACATTAACCACTAGGGGACCAGCCGCCGCAGTTATATTTCCCCTGGGCAAATCGGCGAAGCTGTACATCTGCTGCTTTAAGACAACTAGGGGACTCGACGATGGAGCCGATGCGCGTGCCCGGGCTGCCACGATTTCAGCCGGACACCTGCGATTGTTCCTGAGAGAGACAGAATGGAGATCTGTCAATGTAAACAGACAGATCTCAGTTGTGTCCAGGGTGAGGAGACAGACCTGTTGTTCATACTAAGTATGAACAGCGATCGGTCTCCTCCTCCAGGCAGTCCCATTCCCCCTACAGTTAGAATCACTCCCTAGGACACACATTTAACCCCTTGATCACCCCCTAGTGTTAACCTATTCCTTGCCAGTGACATTTATACAGTAATCAGTGGCTATTTTTTAGCTCTGATCGCTGTATAAATGCCAAGGGTCCAAAAAAGTGTCAAAAGTGTCCGATCTGTCCGCCGCAATGTTGCAGTCCCGCTAAAAATCGCAGTAAAAAAAATTATAATAAAAATGCCATAAATCTATCCCCTATTTTGTAGATGCTATAACTTTTGCGTAAACCAATCAATATATACATTTATTGCAATTTTTGACCAAAAATATGTAGAAGAATACATATCGGCCTAAACCGAGGAAGAAATTCATTTTTTTAGGGGATATTTATTATAGCAAAAAGTAAAAAATATGTTTTTTTTTGTTTTTTTTTTAAATTGTTGCTCTTTTTCTTTATTTCGCAAAAAAAAAAAAAAAAAATGCAGAGGCGATCAAATACCACCAAAAGAAAGCTCTATTTGTGGGGAAAAAAGGACGTCAATTTTGTTTGGGTGCAACGTCGCCCGACCACACAATTGTCAGTTAAATTGACGCAGTGCCGAATTGCAAAAAATTTCATTAAGGGGGCAAATCCTTCCGTGGCTGAAGTGGTTAAGATCTCACTGTAGTCTAAGGATGAGCCGAACACCCCCCTGTTCGGTTCGCACCAGAACCTGCGAACAGACCTAAACTTCGTGTGAACTTTAGAACCCAATTAAAGTCTATGGGACTCGAACGTTCAAAATCTAAAGTGCTAATTTTAAAGGCTAATATGCAAGTTACTGTCCTAAAAAGTGTTTGGGGACCTGGGTCCTGCCCCAGGGGACATGGATCAATGCAAAAAAAAGTTTTAAAAATGGCAGTTTTTTCAGAAGCAGCGATTTTAATAATGATTAAAGTGAAACAATAAAAGTGTAATATTCCTTTAAATTTCGTACCTGGGGGGTGTCTATAGTATGCCTGTGAAGGGGCGCTGTAAAAATGCTCTAACGCTAATAAACGTCGATAAAAGCTCAAAAACTTCCCCCACCAGTGTTTAATGTTTTTTATCCATTGAAAAAAAAAAAAAGCAAAACGCTAAAGAGGAAAAACGTTAAAGAACGCTAATAAACGCTAAAAAGTGCAATTGCAAAAACGTTGAAAAACTCACTGCAAAGCTACTGGCATTTTTATAACGTTTTTTTAATGTCCAGTGTGCATGAGGCCCCACAACTAACTATTAAATTATAGGTATTGCAATTTCCTTTCAAATTTGACTGTTTGTGAACGTAACGTATACAAATTTATCTGAAGTTGCGAATTTTCAGAAATAAAGAATGCCACATCTAAACAAATGGAATGGAACAGAACAAATTAATAATACATAATAATGATAAAGTTATTATTATTATTGTTATTTATTATTATTAGATCGTTACGTTCCATTCGTTTAGATACGGCATTCGTTATTTCAAATAATTTGTATCTTTGGATAAATTCATATTCGTTATGCTCACCATCAGCCAAATTTGAAAGGAAATTACAATACCTATAATTTAATATTTATTATTAGTTAATTATTTCAGATTTTCAGGTTTTCAAATTTTCAGATTTTCAAATTTCCAAATTTTACTTTTTTGAAATTTATGAAATTTCGAATATTTGAATTTCCTAATTTCTGAAATTCGGAAAATTCGGAAATTTGAAATTCGGAAATTAAAAAATTCTAAATTTTGGAAATTGAAAACATTTAGAAATTTCGGAATTAACGAATTGGTCAAAATTTGTTAAAAAACAAATTCGAAACTAAATGAATTTCACATGTCTAGATTGGCCCTAATTTACCTAGACAGTTACAGTTCACTAAAGTTTTACATCAACAATCTGTAACTCTGGATGTTGCGTGGAGTATATAAGATATAGAAGGTTACCCGGTAACATGCGATTCCAGCACCCAGCCAGGTCAGGCAGGTAGGTGACCTCTTACAAGCCAGCAGGTAAGTCTTCTTTGCCTTCTCATACTGCAATATAAATACAGACATTGTGGGAGATTCCCTAGAATTAGGATTTGCAGCCAGACATTATAGAGAACATAAGCCTCTTGGGTTCATATAAAGCAGGAACTTACCTCTCCCTCCTGGAGGTAGATGGACCCCAAACGGAGGTAGATGGGGTGCATGTCTGATGCATCAGACACCAAGCTGAGTGTGTGCTCATAACATTCCCGTGCCTCCCCTTTTCTGCCGCTCAGATAGCGCAGGTGTCCTGTGAACGCCCACACATCCGGGTTCTAGGGGGGGCAAAAAAGAAATTTAGAAATGCGCAAAATTAAAAAATTTGTTTAGTTTCAATTTGTTATTTACATAAATTTGTTTAGTTAAATTAGTTTAATCCATTTAATTCACTTTCCAAATTAATTTTGTTTATTCGTATTTCGAATCGATTTGAATAGTTTCGAAAAGTTTTCAAATCAGTTTCAAATAGTTTTCTAATCAGTCTTGAATTCAAAACATTTTCAAATTCGAACAATTTTCACGTTTTCCAATGAGAAAGATTTTTTTTTTTTTATTATTCTATTCCTTTATTTTCTATTATATTTTATTCTCTTTGGAAATTGGAAAACTATTCTAATTCAAAAACTAAATTTGAAAACGATTCAAAATCCGAAAAGTATTGGACTTCAAATTTCGTCCGTATTTTTTTTTTTTTCGTAAAATTTCGGATTCGTTAAAATTCGGTACTATTGTAATTTGGAGATTCGAACACATCCGAATTTCCAAAAGACGAAAATTCGTCCAAATTTCAATTCGGAACAAAACGAACCGCACATCTCTAAAAATAATATCAGTCGGTGATATTGCATCCCTAGGGCTCACTTTTCCTTACACTCGTATAAAGCACAAAACATCAGCTGGTCCCACAGTGGCTAATAAGGATGATGTTACTGGGCAACAGCATGAGCAATAAGAGTGTTACATATCTTATGCAGCGTACACAAGACCGGATTTTTCAACTGACTAATTCCGATGGTCTTCCCGACGGATTTTCTGCAGCGTTCCGACAGACTTTCCGAACTAACGGACTCGGCCACACACAATCACACCAAAGTCGACGGATTCGAACGTGATGACGTATGACCGGACTAGAATAAGGAAGTTCAAAGCCAGTAGCCAATAGCTGCCCTAGCGTTGGTTTTTGTCTGTCAGACTAGCATACAGACGAACAGATTTCTCGATAGGAACTTGGTCCGGCGGAAAAATTTGAAACATGTTGTTTCTAAAGTCCGTCAGATTTTTGGACAGCAAAGGTCCGATGGAGCCCACACACGATCGAATTGTCCAATGGATTCCTTCTGTCGGACCTTTGCTGTTGAAAAAAGTCTGGTTGTGTGTACGCGGCATTAGACACAATTAATTAAAAAAAGATGTAAACACTAGCTGAATCTGAGATTGAAGCGCCACACCAAAAGTTAATTGACCACTTATAAATTTATTCCAAAATAAGACTTTATCACAGAGCCAAGGCGTTTATGAGGTCAAATGTCCCCTTCATTAGGGCTTGAAGTGAGAGATAATGTACATAATGTACATCGATCACATTATGAAAACCCACCTAATATTGAGTAGATCCCACTTTTGCTGCCACAACAGCCCTGACTCATTGAGACATGGATGCCACTAGACCTCTAAAGGTGTATGCTGTGGTATCTGGCACCAAGCCATCAGCAGCAGATCCTTTAAGTGGTTTCACCATGGATCAGACTTGTTTTCCCAGCACATCCCACAGATGTTCAGTAGATTGAGATCTGGAGAATTTGCAGGCCAAGACAACACCTCAAACTCATAGTTGTGTTCCTCAAACCATTCTTGAACCATTTTTCAGTGTGGCAGGCTGCTGAAAAAGGCCACTGCCATCGGGGGGGGTTACCGTTTACATGAAGGGGTGTACTTGGTCTACAACAATGTTTAGGTAGGTAGTACATGTCAAATAACATCTACATGAAGGGCAGGACTCAATGTTTCCCAGCAGAACATTGCCCTAAGCATTACACTGTCTCCGCCAGCTTGTCTTCTTCCCATACTGCATCCTAGTGACATCTTTTTTCCCAGGTAAGCGATGCATGTGCACCCAGCCATCCATATATTGTAAAAGAAAATGTGATTTATCAGACCAGGCCACCTTCTTCAAATGCTTCATGGTCCAGTTCTGATGCTCCCGCGCCCATTGTAGGCGCTTTTGGCTGTGGACACGGGGCAGTTGAGGCCACTTGCTTGCAGTGAGGGGATACCCCCCACTTACTTCTACCCCTTTTCCATAGCTCCTTTATAAGTCTACACCTGGGTTACACTGCAGAGTGTACGGAGCAAGACATACCTGGTGGTCTATCTGTGATGCCTCCTGTAGGTTCTCATTGGCTGCGTCAAACTCTTTACGAAGAAGGTTTATCTGCGCACACATCAAGTAGTACTTACAGCTGGGCCCTCCGTCCGGGCTCAGGAGCTCATGTGCCAGGGCTCTCTGGACAAACTAAACAAAGGGAATTAGAATCTTGTATGTTAAAATCTGTGAATTTTTTTTAAGTAAACCTCACTCAAAAAAAAAAAAAATTCAGTCTTAGGTGGACACTGGGGCACCATGATCTGGATTCATAATTGTGGAATTTAAGAAGAGTTGAGTTTGTTTAGGTGTTCAAGGGATATATCATTCCTGAGAGATACAAGAAATTACGGTGGTATTCAACTAGCCAAAAAAACACTCAGAACTGAAATATTGATTTTGAGTGGAGCTGTATTCTTTGGATTGCATGATTTTTAGTACAGCAATCCTTAATGTAGCCACCCCACCCAAGTCTTAAGCTTCGTACACATGATCCGATTGTTGGCCAACCGAGCATCTGATTTTTGTCCAAAGGGCATGGGCCGGGAACTTGTCTTGCATACTAACGGTACACAATTGTCGGCCAACAAACGCGAACGTAGTGATGTACTACGAGGCATTTCAGGTCTTGAGCACCACCTTTTGGGCCCCTTCTGCCAATAGGCTGTCATTCAACATTTGTTGGCCAAAAGTTGGACAACAATTGTCAGAAGGAGCATACTATTGCCCCGTACACACAATCAGATTTTCCGACAAGAAATGTTGGATGTGAGCTTGTTGGCAGAAAGTCCGACCGTGTGTATGCTCCATCGAACATTTGTTGTTGGACTTTCCGCCAACAAATGTTGGCTAGCAGGTTCTCAAATTTTCCTGCCAACAAATTTTGTTGTCGGACTTTCCGATCGTGTGTATAAAAGTCCGTCGCACAAAAGTCCATGCATGCTCGGAATCAATTCTCACCAAACACAACATTAGCAGAAGGAGCCCAAAAGGTGGCACATGACTACTCAACTTCTTTTATCGGCTCGCCGTACGTCTTGTACGTCACTACGTTCGTAATTGTTGGTCAACATTTGTGTGACCGTGTGTGTAAGAGACAAGTTGGAGCCAACAACCTTCGAACAAAAATCCACAGTTTTGTTGGTGGAATGTCCGATCGTTTGTACGGGACATAACAGTAAGATTTTAGGACAGCAGTCTGTCAACAGACAATCCCCTGCCAACAATCATACTGTGTGTACGAGGCTTTACACTTACCCCAGCAGGCTGCACAGCTAAGAAAAGCCGGACATATAAAAGATAACTGTACAAAATATACATCTATTCTTTAATAAAGCTTAAAGAGGAAGTAAACTCTCCCACTCTGATGCTTCTCTTCATTTAGTCTATTATAATAAGTAATTATCAGACTATAGCCACTGTAATCCAGCCCAAATAGCATATTACTTACTGTTTAAAGAAACTTTAAAAAACTTGTTTCCAGGGCTTAGGCAGCACCATCTTAAGTATTGTTTTCTGAGTCCACAGTGGAGTGTATTTCCGCCCTTACATTGAGCACTTCCTGTACTGTTAATCAAGCCTCCTTCTCAATCCAATGTTTCTATGGCAACCCTGCTTCCCTGTTAATAGCTGACTTGTTTTATTTCATAGTATTTACTTGTGCCGATGTCTAATGTTTCCCTTTGTCAGTCTTATCAGCTTCAGCTGATAAGACTGCAGTAATGGCCAAGTTTACACTGCATGTCATGTCACATGGTCACATGGTGTGTAGGAGGAAGCTCTGAAGGATTCTGAAGTCTCCTGGGAGTTCAGTGTTGTGTGCTGTAGGAAGTCCTGATAACAGATAGATTCGTTCTCTAACAGCCAAATTAAAAATAGTGCCTGCAAAACGCCCTGAAAAAGCCGCTGCTGTCTCTCCAATGTGAAAGCCCCAAGGGCTTTCACACTAGAGTGGTGCGCTGGCAGGAAGCTAAAAAAAAGTCCTGCTAGCAGCATCTTTGGAGCGGTGTGTACACCGCTCCTTCACCACTCTTGTCCATTGAAATCAATGGGGCAGCGCGGCTATACTGCCGGCATAACGCTGCTGCAGCAGCGCTTTGCGGTGGTTTTAAGCCTTTTGTAGCTGGTTTTTAACCCTTTCTCGGCCGCTAGCGGGGGGGGGGGGGGGGGGGTAAAAGCAACCCGCTAGCGGCCAAATAGCACCGCAAAATCGATGGTAAAGTGCAGCTAAAAATAGCAGCGCGTTACCGCCGACGCACTTAACGCCCCAGTGTGAAAGGGGCCTAATAGTTAAGTTATAACTGAAACAAAAAACAACTGAAACCACTACAACTGCAACAACTGAAAACAACTACTGAAACAACAACAAAAACAACAACTGAAAACAACTACTGAAACAACAACAGAAACAACAATTACAACTGAAAACAACAACAATTGAAAACAACAGAAACAACAACTGAAAACATCTACTGAAAAAACAACAGAAACAACAACTAAAACTAAAACGACAACTACAGAATTTTGGAACATTTGAATTTACGAATTTACAAATTTTCAAATATTCTAATTTACAAATATTCAGAAAATTCATCAAACAGATTTTCGTTAATTCAGATATTTCCGAATGAATGAATTTGTCGAAAATTCATTAAAAACGAATTTGGAATTCAGAAAAATGAACTGCACATGTCTAATATTCAGGCACTTATATTGAAATACATTGTTGCTGTAGTAATGATTACAGAACTGCATTCATTGTGTGTCTTTTACATCTGCCTGGAATTCACCTTTAACCCTTTCATTTATGAGCAGTGGTGTCAGGATCTCACCTGCATGGCATTGACTTGGGACAGGAACTGAGCCGTCTTCATGTAGATACTGCTGACAGCAGATGGAGGGTTGTGACTTATACTGGGCCGAGCGCCTGAGAAAGAAACATTTTATAGCAGAATGTTAGTGCTGTACCTAATCAGTCTCAGTTTTTTTCAGACATGCTCAGTACAATCTAGAGTTCTAGACAAATAAAAGGAAACCTGGACAGAGCAATATTTAAAATGCCATTGCTGACTTCTGCTTGTGGAAATGCTAGTCACCTGGCTGTCATGTTTATTCTTTGACTTCCATACCCTCTAATCTTGTCCAGGACATTTACCTGCGTTTACCTGTACTGCACATGGATGCAGTTCTGTGTTCTGTTTCATAATTGCTTTAGTCCAGGGGCTCTAAACTTTTCAGTATGAGGGTCACATCATCATTTATACATTTTTGTGGGCGGCCAAAAAAGATTCCCCCTTACATCAGGTTTCCCATCAGAGTACCCCTATTTCATCAGGGTTCTCATCAGAGTCCCCCCTTAGATCAGGGTCCTCATCAAAGTCCCCTCTTACATCAGAAGTGGAGACCATCGGCAGCCTCTGCTGACCCTAACCTTAAATCAGTGTACATTGAGGATACGCCTCTGACCCTTGTTGGGGGCCGGATAAGACCTTGTAGCGGGCCAAATGTGGTTTGGAGACCCCATATTTAGTCATTTCTCACCATAACCTGTAGGGTCCAGGCCCAATTCCATAGAAGCCATGGCTTCCATATACTGCACTGAGGATGGCCAAAAAAATGAATAAATGGCTCTGTAATATTAGGCAGCATTTGCACTATACACCAGTGTTTCTGTATGTGCTTTGGCTGATGGGACATGAAGGAATCCTAAAATGAGCAACAGTCCTCTTATTTTTTGGGATAGGTGATGGAATAAGACACGTGAATACCTTCTGTTTTATGAAGGCTTCACTGTGCTTCACACTCATTAGAATCGGGGGCTTCTTGATTCATTTAGTTTTTTCAAATCATAAACGCTGTGGTCCCACTGTCCCTTATAATACACATATTAATAGAAGTCATGTGGTTGGACATAGTTGGGTAGATAGATTTGGGCAGCTTTAAAGGACAACATGATCTTGAGATCCCTCACCTCTCTGAGATACAGCTTTGCTTTTGGAGACAGTGGATGAAGGGGATTTTGGCACAGCGTTTACTGTCTTCTCTTCCTGGGGATGGCTGGCTTGTGACGTACCTCCGGATGCCGACTGGACTCTGGACGAGGTTGGTGCATTTCCGTCTGTTACATCAGCTACTTCTTTGGAGCCTGCTCCTGTCAATGCAAAAGTTAGAAAAAAAAATGATTACAGAGAGGAGACAGTTGTAAAAGATTGCCTAATGCTGGCCATACAATGATAATGAAAAAGAAAAACATAACAGCTACCTCCATCCATGCTATATAGCAGTGGTCTCCAAACTGTGGCCCTTTGCTTGCCTCTATCCGGCCCTTGGGACAGTTTTCCTTCCACTGATACAAGACACCATTCTTCCCACTGACACCAACAATGGGGCATTATTCCTCTCAATGACACCAATGATGGGGCACTATTCCTCTCAATGACACCAATGATTGGGCATTATTCCTCTCAATGAGGCCAATGATTGGGCACTATTTCTCTCAATGACACCAATGATGGGGCACTATTCCTCCCACTGACACTAATGATAGAGCACTATTCCTCTCAATGACACCAATAATGGGGCACTATTCCTCTCAATGACACCAATGATTGGGCACAATTCCTCTCAATGACACCAATGATGGAGCACTATTCCTCCCAATGACACCAATGATGGGGCACTATTCCTCACACTGACACCAATGATGGAGCACTCTTTCTCCCTTGAATGCCAATGATGAGGCAGGGGAGAAGGGATCACCGCTCCAGGTGGGTGTGTTTGAGAATGGCACTCTCCTCAAGGTGGAAGCAGCAGGTGCAGGCTAAGCATATAGCAATTAGAGGAAGGAGGATCTGGACAGCCACACTTCACTAAAAACGTCTGTATTGTATAAAATATCAAAAGTTCAAACCACAGCAGGGTACAGGATAGATAAGTTGACGCGTTTCACACTCTCAAAAGTGCTTAGTCATAGCCCTCGGCCTGCCCTGTGATTTCCCTCTGTCTGATTCCCGATTGTGACCTTGGCTCATTTAAGGACCTTGTTTCTACTAATCCGTCGTTTGACTTCTGACCACTCCATTATCTCCAACCCTCCCATGCATGACCTCAGCTTGGCTCCACACCTGAACATCGCAAACCCTTCCCGTAATCCCAATGAGACTCCAATCTCTTGGCTAGAGAGCTACCCTGCTGACCATCTCCAGAAGCAGCCACCAGCGAACTGGACTTTCGGCACCCACACCACTTTGTGCCTGGCACTGTCTGTCACCACCTTCAAGGGTGTTTGCATCAGAACCGCAAGGGAAGCCCCCTTGTCACTTTGGCCTATAAACAGGTGCTTGATTGTTTTGTAACCACTGAAATATGTTGGCTCATTTTACAGTTTCTCAATGCTAATAAACTAGAGCTTGAACTTTTGCATTGGTTTAGCCCTGAAATTAATATTATATAGAAAATTAGACCCGGGGAGATTTATCTTACCTTTATCACTGGTCTCTGCAGCGGCAGTCCTTCCACTGTCTGGTACTCTGGATTTTGCATGAGCCACCGATCTTTCCAAAGCCAGCTCAACCTGGTGAAGCTTTCCAGCCTCCGAGAAGGCCATCTCCATCCGGATGTCATTGCCCTGGACCTCATAGAAGAGCCCTGTGTGATACATAGAGAAGGAGGTTCTCCTCAGTCATTCAAGCCTGACTGCTCTAAAACAATTGTAGCTAAAAAAAAGAGAAACTGCTGGAACTATTTCCAGAATAGGAAAAATACCAAAATACTGGTGCCTTAAGGCATAGTTTAGAGCACAAAGACTGATTCCCCACCCCTTCTTACTTCAAATTCTTACTAATTTTGCACCCCCTAAGCATTTTGTACCGCATGCTATGCCACTGACGAATGACCTGATTTACACTATATAGCCTGAGGTTTGTGAGCTCCTGACCATCACACGAGTATGAGCTTGTTGGGCATTCTACTCCAAAACCATGGGCGTTAATATTGCGTTTCCCCCAATTTTGCAGCTATAAAAGCCCTCACCCTTCTGCAAAGGCTTTCCATAAGTTTTGGAAGTTTGTCTTTGGGAAAAACAAATACATACCTAGCACAGTCCAAGCCAAGACACTGCTCGGGTGAACACAAGTTGCGTCTTCAAAAAACACCTCGGCATCCTCATTGTTATCCATCAAAACAGCTACCATACCACACAGGAGCAAACTGTATATAGAAAAAATAGTGTTACCACATGTGCACACCCCAGCCACTAGAAGGTAGACATACATGATTATTCGAAGGGCCCTTGAGCACACAAAAATTAGAACAATGTGGGTTATATATTCAGACGGTGATTGCTCTGGAGTGTTGGTTACCTGTGTAAATGTTGCCGGTTTAAGAGCAAGGCCTCATGGAAGCATTGCCGAGCTTTGATAATATCACCAATCAAAAGGCTGAAGCTTCCATACTCCAACCAATGATCAGGAGACTGACGGTCACGAGCCAATCTCTACAGAGAAATAACAAACATAAGGGACATGTTTACAACTCCGACTGATCAGATATACTGGATTAGCCAACAGGAAATTAAGATGCTAATACACATACTCTTTGATTTTTATATTGTGAAAAAAGGTGCAGCGTGGTGTGATGGCAAAAAAACACTCAGAAGCCAGTTGCAAAGAAAAGAACTTGTAATAATGTAGAATAAAATAATTGACAAAGAACCCAGTGGGAAGGCACCTGACTGAGAACATTAACAGAATACAACAGATGTGCCAACTGTGGCCTGGCTGGTCCATAGCCAAATGGGGAGGTTTTCAGAAAGGATGATGTGCCCCTATCCTTTCCCTATACGTTTGAAACCTCTCCCTGTCACTAATCACGGTCCCTGTCAGATGTGTGACCTGTCCCTACCCACACGCTAAATGCATGCCAAGCCTGGGAGCCAGGGCCTTAAATGGGTTCTACCTGTCCCAAGATGGCTGCCAGAGTCACATGGAGTAGCAGCATCCAATCATATAGCTTCCCCAGTAATCCAGGAAACCATAAAGGAACCAAGTTCTCATTGAATTCCCCTCCAACTGCAATGCCGCTGCAGTCGAGTGTCATCTACAGTGGAGAAAATAGACTGCACCTGCCTACATGTGTCTGGGACAAGAAATTAGGGAGCATACCTGCTCCTCTATACCCAGAAGTACCAGGTATTTTATTTGCTACTGGCAGCCAACCAGAGCAGTGGGTGATTGATGGAAAAGGGCATATGTGTCACTAGAGAGTGGGGAAGTGTTCTAGGATACCTACATGGACACAGTACGGGTTGCTTTAAAACATTTTCCATATTATCACACCTTGCTCTCAAGTGGCAACAGCCCGTGGATCCTTTCTTCTCAATAATCTATTGAGTTAGCATCACCCTTTTTGCTTCTAGGTTCTTATGATATAGTGCTTTCCAGTGGAAGGAAGCAGGCCAATACATAATGAATGGCAGTGGTTAATAGATCTGATCCCAAACAGTGATAGATTCAGACTGAATTCTATACATTTGGATGTTCCAAGCAAAATTCTAATTTCATTTGTTATATTCGGCGGTTCGGTTTCCCCAAACAGCTCAGGTTTTTTTCTTTCTTACGTTTCTGCTGTTGCCTGGACACTTTTAGCTTGACTGCCATTGCTGCCAGGTCTCATCCTTCTATCTTAGTACCCATTGTAGATATTTTTAAGGGCTTCTAGGCCTGTGAAGAACTGCTTTTTTTCAGTCTACATCCCAATCTTTAAATTTTTCGGCCCTGTTTTTCGGCCCCAGGAGAGCTTTTAGAAAATGTGGCCAAACCAAAGCTTAAAGAATTCTCAATCTCTAAATTCTCACTCTAGTAATCAGAACTGTGGCCTTTAGCAATGGGGAATCTAATAGAAAGACAAGGTTGTACCTCTCCAGGTGAGAACAATCCTCCCTCCATCGACCGGGTGCAGATCCAGTCCGTGGTCTGTGTGGATAGCCAATAAAGAAAGTGATCGTTTTTCCTCACTCCAAGATATAGAGGGTAAAAAATGTTTCTTTATTCTAAATGCAGACACATAACATCGAGAAGACAATGACACAGACACAACGACACTGTGTCTGTGTCATTGCCATATTGATGTTATGTGTCTGCATTTAGAATAAAGAAACATTTTTTACCCTCTACATCTTGGAGTGTGGTCAACGATCACTTTCTTTAGCAATGGTGCCCAAGGTTCAGCTCCAACCAAGAAGTTGCATGGATTGTGTAAGTTCTCCCCATGTTTGTTTGGATCAGAATTTCTCAACTTTTTTAGTTGTGGCATCATTTAAAGTATGGAAAAATAGAAAAAATCTGCGCTTGGTAAAAAAACAAATAAAAAATCAACAGCTGAACACCATAACCAGGATACTGGGCACAAAGAAAATAAAAGAAACAAAGTGCAGCGCTTGGCCACTAAATGTGAATGTGAAAAATGTGCAAAGAAATTTATTAAACCAAATACACCAATACTGTGAAAAAATTATTTGAAAAAACCTTTTTAAACTCAAGTGTCCAATGAAATAATAAAAAAACAAGTTGTGAGTTCAAATGTCCATATGTAAATTAATACAAAAAATATACGGTAAGTAATGTCCAGTGTATATATAAACTAGAAATAACTGAAGCTTGTTTATTCAATGAAATAATACTTGACCACGTGGACCCAGGCCTGGTTCTTTCCTTCTGTGCCTTTGCCTTGGTCCAACATATCTGGAGACTCGCTGCTCTGTTCCTGGTAAAGACTTGCCTGGCTGACGTCCCTTCTGGTTCCTGGTCCTGTCTGCTTCCTCCGGCTATGCTAAGTGATACGTTGTTTGGAGGCCTGCTGAGAGCATCCGTGGGGATCCGAAGATCACGGGACATCTGAAAGATCGGGATAATCTCCGGCATCTGGTTATCGGGACGTCTATGTGATCTGTGATCGAAATTGCGCAGTTTGACCTCCCCTAACAGGGGGTCACTGGGGCTCTGGTAAGCCTCCATCTATTAGGCCGCGTACACACGCGGGGACTGTTCGCTCAACTTTGTCCGCTGAACAGTGTTTCGGCGGACAGTCCGCTCGTGTGTGGGCTTTCAGCGGACAGTTTCAGCGAACAGTCTGCTGAACAAAGTTTTTCGGAATTTCCGAAAAACTGTCCGCTGAAACTTTGTTTCAGCGAACAGTCCCCTCGTGTGTAGGCTTGTTCGTCAAACTAAGTTCCGCGCATGCTCAGAAAGGATTTACATGCCGAAGTTTGCATTGCAGTGTATAGGACGTCGTTTTCTAGTCCCGTCGTACGTGCCGTTCACGTCATCGCGCACGGTTTCAGCGGACTGTTCGTTCGTCGTGTGTGGCCAAGTCCGTCCATGCTAATTTTGAGCGGACTGTCCGCTGAAACTGTTTGACGAACAAAGTTGAGCGAACAGTCCCCGCGTGTGTACGCGGCCTTAGTGGTGTTTAGAGGTAAAGGGTCCACGTGGTCAAGTATTATTTCATTGAATAAACAAGCTTCAGTTATTTCTAGTTTATATATACACTGGACATTACTTATATTTTTTGTATTAATTTACATATGGACATTTGAACTCACAACTTGTTTTTTATTATTTCATTGGACACTTGAGTTTAAAAAGGTTTTTTCACATTATTTTATCACTTAAAGTATGCAAATTCTCAAGGCACCCCAGACTAAAATGTAAATGTTACTAATCAATGGAAAACCCGAGCCTGGGATTATACACACAACCACATTGATGAAATTACCTTCACAACAGAAGCCTCTATTTTCTTTAGAGGTCCTCCCATCACATCATTGTTCCTCTTCACATCAGATGCCCCATCATATTAGAGAGACCCCTACACATCACAGTCCCCCCCCATTATATCAAAGGGTCCCCCTTGTCACCATAGTCAGAGACCTTCCATCACATCAGAGCCCCCATCACATCAGAGTATCACCACAGATTTCCCTGCTGGATCACAAAGACCTCTAATCCATCTCTGATCCAGGACAAACTGGGTCTCATGCTCTCGGCACACCAGGGGAGCCCAGAAGGTGCCCTAGTTGGGAAACACTGGTTTAGATTTCCATT
Source organism: Lithobates pipiens (assembly GCF_037356315.1). Classification (NCBI taxonomy): domain Eukaryota; kingdom Metazoa; phylum Chordata; class Amphibia; order Anura; family Ranidae; genus Lithobates; species Lithobates pipiens. The sequence goes on along the minus strand of NW_027507784.1, from coordinate 324,165,121 downwards.
TGGTTGCTTTGCTTTCCTCCAAAGATCCTACTGGTTGGTTTCTGGGATCTTGGATACCCAATGTCAGTGTCTCTATGTTCTTTGCAAAGAGCCTCTGTGACCAAGCCCTGGTGAGCGGGCGAAACATATGAGGAAGATGTGGATGAAGCAACACTGGCTGTGGCCACATTCATCTACATACTACTGTACTGGGTTGGTGAGTGGCACCCTTTCTTCTCTTTGACTTTGCAAAGAGTTGTAGAACATGCTGTGAATTATTATATCATACAAAACACTTCCATACCTCCTTATAATACATTTCAGCTAGATTGTAATCTTCATTCATCTCAGCTTCCTTGGCAAATCGCAGCAGCTGTTCCGTATCTGTCATAGGATTGGGGGGAGTCTCTTCTTTGTCATCAAACAGGGTCTAGGGGATGAAATAAAGAGACCCATGGCCAACTGAATTGATGTGCTCCCAAACTTTTGAAATATCTGGTGTAAACCAATGTAATTGTTCAGGTTTCCTACTTCCCATATGTTTCTTCCTAGACCTCAATGTTTCTTACCTTATTCAGAGCAATGTGCATCTGATCCACCAGATAAATGTACAGCTCACTCAGGAATGCCTGGAGCTGGTCGCGGTCCTCAAAAGCTGTGGTCCTCAGGTACTTCTCCCTCACAATCTTCACCACTGCATGCTACACAAAAGATTACATCATGGTTATATCTGAAAAATATTTTATTTCATCCATTTCTAAATCATGGCACCATGCACTATGCCGTTCAGCGTGCATGATGATGACAAATCATTAAGCCCTAACCAACGCATTTCATCAGAATGTATGTCATCTGGGGAAGTTTCAAGTTTGTTGTTCACAAGTATATATTTAAATTTGATCTATTTATTATTTTATGTGCAATTGATTCATTTCTATGATTTTGGTTGAATGAGCTATGTGATTTGACTGATTACTTTGGGAAATTTTGCACAATTTAAAGGGCTAGCGCAACACAATTGATTTAATGATACAAACTTACCTGCCTGATCACAGTTATCTACCAAATGTATGTGCATTCCTGACACAATTTTGGTTGTGCCTGAATGACTTAATACTGTGTGCATCTGCGGGATGATGACATCCCTCATCTACCAATCAAGGGGCCACAATGTGCATTAGACGCTTCAGCAAGTCAGACAGAGCCCGCCTCATTTCCTGACTGGAGGACATCCAGTATCATCTAGCTCTTTCAATTCTTTCAACCATGAAGGCATCACAGATAGGCATAACCTAGGGAGGTGTCACGATCGTTCCACCATCCCGATCGTACATAGGAGACTTACCCGCAGGGTTCCTGTACAAGAGGATCGTCGGTGCCCTCGGACGCGGGTTGGCGCACACGAACGCACGCGAGTGCATGTAGTCCCTAACAGGCGCACGCGGGTGTGCGCGTTGATACGAGCGAGCGCACGCGGCTGCGCGATAATCCGATCGGGCGTACGCGGGTACGCGGGGTCACGAACGGGAGCACGGTCACCCGCGGGGGTACGCAAACGTACCGTGCGACCGGTTCTGGCGCCCAACAGGCTATTTAAGGGATCAGCTTCTGCTCCACGGTGCTGTCCTGTCTACAGTGTTCCTGTGACTTCTGCTACCAGTTCCTGTGTGTTCCTGATACTGTACCCGGCCTGTTCCTTGACCTTGTCTGTTTGCTGCCTGCCTCCGACCCTTTGCCTGATTGACCACGCTTCTGCCTTCTGCTCTGTACCTCTGCTGCCCGATAGTTGCCGACCCGGCTCGCCTCTGACCACGCCTGCCTGTCCTCCGAGTTCCAGCACCTACTACCCCTGTGGTTCCTGCTCGACCACCTGTGCCAGCTGTTCCTGCAGTTCCTGTCCGGCTTCCAGCGCTAGTAGCACCTACCGTTCCAGTCAGCTACCTGTTCCGGCTGTGCCAGCCATCTGCTATCCGGCCTGGCACTTGTGTCCTCCGGACTCCTGAATCCCTGTCTCCACCTCCAGGGGCTCACGAGCCGGAGGCTTACGAGGCGCCGCTCCCTGCACGTTTGGGCTCTCCAACCAGGTACGTGACAGTACAGGACAGCCATGACCGAGCCCTCGCAGGGAGCCTCCCCAATGGATGAGCTTTGCCGCCACCTAGCCGGCCTCACCCAGGCCGTGAAAAACTTGCAAGAAGGCTACGGCCGTCTGGAAGAACAGGTCCAAGCCCTATCTGCCGCAGCCCCAGCTGTCCCTGGACCTTCAGTTCCGCCTTCAGTGGTAATGATGCCGCCTGAACCAAGGGTCCCTACGCCAGACCGTTTTTCCGGCAACCGAAACAAGTTCAGGGCCTTCCGGAACTCCTGTGAGCTCTTCTTCGCTCTTCAACCCCGGACCTTTTCCCTCGAGGCAACAAAAGTGGGGTTCGTCATCTCCCTATTAACCGATGAGCCTCAAGCCTGGGCACACCGTCTCCTAGAACGTAAAGACCCTTCTCTGGACTCCTTAAACGCCTTCTTCCAAGCAATGTCTCGGCTGTATGAAGACCCCCAGCTTGCTGCTACCGCAGAAGCAGCCCTGCACGTGCTCCAACAAGGTCGCAGGCCAGTGGAGGATTATGTGTCTGAGTTTAGACGCTGGAGTGCCGACACGGAGTGGAATAACTCAGCCCTCCGCTACCAGTTCCGCATGGGACTTTCAGAATCATTAAAAGATGAACTGGCTCGCGTGGGAATTCCTGAAACCCTTGAAGCGCTCATCGATCTCTCTGTCCAGATCGATAGGCGCCTAAGAGAACGACGTCAAGAGCGTTCCTCTTCTACTTCTCGCCCAGTCTGGATGTTGCCACGGGTTCCTAGTCCTAACCCCCCGGTCCCTTCTGTTCCTGCCCCGTCTTCTCCGGACTCGTCAGAACCTATGCAATTGGGTCTACTCCGCCCATCCCTGACGCCTGAAGAGCGCCAACGCCGAAGAGCCAGTAACCTTTGCCTCTACTGCGGAGAATCGGGACATTATGTTCGCACTTGCCCTGCCAAGTCGTGTAAGTGCCTTCTTATACCCCCTGCCTCTCCTTCTACCCTGCCAAGTACCAGTACCATCTCTCATCTGGCTGTGCCTCTTCTTTTACAGTGCTCAGGAAAGACTATCAGCGTCAACGCGATTATTGATTCTGGGGCCTGCAGCGGCTTTATGGACTTGTCCTTTGCCTTAAAGAACAACATTCCCCTTCGGCCTAGGGTAAAGGGACTTTCAATCTACTTGGCCGATGGTTCCACTCTAAAGTCCGGACCTGTGACCCAGGAGACGTTCCCTCTTCATGCCATCATCGCCGGAGCCCACCAGGAGCTCCTGTGTCTGGACATTATCAAGTCTCCACTTTTTCCTGTTATCCTTGGCATGCCCTGGTTGAAGGCTCACAACCCTCTGATAAATTGGTTCACTGGAGGAGTAGAGTTTCCGTCTGCCTATTGCCGTCAGCACTGCCTCCCAGTCGCCAATACGGACCTTTCTTCTCTACTCTGCTTGGAGACAGACACCGAAATCCGACAGGCTGTGCCCGAGGCTTATCACCAATTTGTGGATGTGTTTAGTAAAAAGGGCGCTGAGACTTTACCTCCCCACAGACCTTATGATTGCCCTATCGAATTGCTCCCGGGGGCAGAGATCCCCTTCGGAAGGATCTTCCCCTTATCCGAGTCCGAGCTGGGAACCCTGAAAACCTACCTGGACGATAACTTAAAGAAGGGTTTTATCAGGCCATCCACTTCCCCGGCAGGTGCAGGGATTTTCTTCGTCCAGAAGAAGGACCACTCCTTACGGCCATGTGTGGACTACCGAGCACTCAACAAAGTCACAATTAAAAACCGATACCCTCTACCGTTAGTGCCCGAACTGTTTCAGAGACTGGGGTCGGCCGAGATATTCTCCAAACTAGACCTACGGGGTGCTTACAACCTCGTACGTATTCGTGAAGGCGATGAATGGAAGACCGCCTTTCGTACTCGCTTCGGGCACTACGAATATCTAGTTATGCCCTTTGGACTCTGTAATGCCCCTGCTACGTTCCAACATTTTGTAAATGATGTCTTCAGAGATTACCTAGACCTGTTTGTGATTGTATACCTCGATGACATTTTAATCTTTTCTTCCTCTTTAGCCGAACATCGGGAACATGTGAAGAAGGTCCTGGCTCGACTCCGCCTCCATGGTCTATACGCCAAACCAGAAAAGTGTATTTTTGAACAGCTAAGTATTCAGTTCCTTGGACTAGTCATTTCAGTAAAGGGAATAAAGATGGATCCCCAGAAGATCTCAGCTATCTTAGACTGGCCCGCTCCCTCTGACAGAAAAGGGGTCCAACGGTTTGTAGGGTTCGCCAATTTTTACAGAAAATTCATCAGAGGATTCTCCTCCATCATCTCCCCCATCACCGAACTGACCAAACAGGGTCAAAAATTTCAATGGACTCCTAAGGCACAAGAAGCCTTCAAAACCCTAAAAGACCTGTTCGTCTCTGCCTCAATCCTAAGACACCCCGATGCTGCGCTGCCTTATATCCTGGAGGTGGATGCTTCGGAAGTGGCCGTTGGGGCAGTGCTCTCCCAGAGACAGGGACCTAAGTCACTTTTGCACCCGGTGGCCTTCTTCTCCCGCAAGCTTTCGGAAGCAGAGCGGAACTACGACGTCGGCGACCGAGAGCTGCTGGCAATCAAAGCAGCGTTGGAGGAATGGCGCTACCTCCTCGAAGGCGCTTCCCACCCAATCCTGGTCTATACTGATCACAAAAATCTAGAGTATCTTAAAATCGGCCAAGCGACTGAAACCAAGACAGGCTCGGTGGGCACTCTTCTTTTCTAGATTTGTGTTCCACATCACGTACAGGCCCGGATCAAAGAATGTGAAACCCGATGCTCTCTCCCGGATGTACAACGAATCAGTGGAGCTCCCTACTCCTGATACCATTCTCCCCCCAGGAAACTTTCTTCTGCTTCAGGAGAGTCTACTTTCCCGAATTAAGCAGGCCTCCAGCGATCCCGCTCTCCCACCTGACATCTCTTTGACCCCCAGAGATGGTCTTCTCTGGCATCAGGACCGAATCTACGTTCCCCAAGAAATACGTACCGCAGTTCTCAGCTCCTGCCACGACCACCCACTGGCCGGCCACTTTGGGGTGTTCAAAACCACAGACTTGCTCCAACGCACGTTTTGGTGGCCACAAATGAAAAAGCACTGCAGGGAATATGTGGAGGCATGCACCACATGTATCAGGAATAAGGGTAGCAAATCAAAGGTTTGGGGCTTGCTGAGACCGTTGCCTATCCCGGATAGACCATGGAAGATGATATCCATGGACTTCATCGTGGAACTACCTCCCTCTGAAGACTTCTCCACAATCTTGGTGGTGGTAGATAGGTTTACCAAGATGGCCCACTTTTTAACTATGAAGGGGACCCCGTCGGCCACGGAGTTGGCTAGGATCTTTATTAAAGAAGTGGTAAGGCTCCACGGTATCCCTGCTGACATCACCTCTGATAGGGGGGTACAGTTTACGTCCAGGTTTTGGAAAGCCCTCTGTGGGGCCCTGCGAATTGAGCTTCGCTTTTCTTCGGCCTATCACCCGCAAACCAACGGCCAGACCGAAAGAACTAATCAAACACTAGAGCAATATCTGCGGTGTTTCTCTTCCTTCTCCCAGGATGACTGGGCATCGCTCTTGCCATTAGCAGAGTTTGCATACAACAATTCCATTCATTCGGCTACCAAACAGTCCCCGTTCTTTGCAAACTTTGGCTTCCATCCGCTTTCCCTACCCGGTAATCTCCCTGAATGTTCAGTACCAGCGGTACAGGAAGACCTTAATTTTTTCAAGAGCAACAATAAGATCCTTCAGGAAACTCTGGCCAAGACTCAGGAACACTATAAAGAGGTCTTTGACAGGAAGAGAAGAGGGGAGCTCGACCTCCAGGTCGGGGACCAGGTCTGGTTGTCTACGCTGAATCTGAAGCTAGCTTGCCCATCCAGGAAACTGGGCCCGAAGTTCGTGGGTCCATTTCCTATTGTAAGGAAGCTAAATGACGTGGCCTTTGAGCTGAAACTCCCTGAGTCGTTTCGGATCCATCCGGTCTTCCACGCCTCGTTACTCAAACCTGCAGTTCCGGACCCCTTTGCCGATCGGAGTGCCAACCCCCCAGAACCTGTGATGATTGATGGGGAATTAGAATTTGAGGTCGAGTCCATCCTGGACTGCAGGAAAAGACGGAATCAAACTCAGTTCCTGGTTAAATGGAAGGGTTATGGCCCTGAGGAGAATTCATGGGAACCAGAGTCCAACCTGCATGCAAAGAGACTGATCCTTGCTTTCAAGAGGTCCCATCCGGATAAGATGTCACGATTGGGCATCCGGAGGTTGCCCCTTGGGGGGGGGGCAATGTCACGATCGTTCCACCATCCCGATCGTACATAGGAGACTTACCCGCAGGGTTCCTGTACAAGAGGATCGTCGGTGCCCTCGGACGCGGGTTGGCGCACACGAACGCACGCGAGTGCATGTAGTCCCTAACAGGCGCACGCGGGTGCGCGTTGATACGAGCGAGCGCACGCGGGTGCGCGATAATCCGATCGGGCGTACGCGGGTACGCGGGGTCACGAACGGGAGCACGGTCACCCGCGGGGGTACGCAAACTTACCGTGCGACCGGTTCTGGCGCCCAACAGGCTATTTAAGGGATCAGCTTCTGCTCCACGGTGCTGTCCTGTCTACAGCGTTCCTGTGACTTCTGCTACCAGTTCCTGTGTGTTCCTGATACTGTACCCGGCCTGTTCCTTGACCTTGTCTGTTTGCTGCCTGCCTCCGACCCTTTGCCTGATTGACCACGCTTCTGCCTTCTGCTCTGTACCTCTGCTGCCCGATAGTTGCCGACCCGGCTCGCCTCTGACCACACCTGCCTGTCCTCCGAGTTCCAGCACCTACTACCCCTGTGGTTCCTGCTCGACCACCTGTGCCAGCTGTTCCTGCAGTTCCTGTCCGGCTTCCAGCGCTAGTAGCACCTACCGTTCCAGTCAGCTACCTGTTCCGGCTGTGCCAGCCATCTGCTATCCGGCCTGGCACTTGTGTCCTCCGGACTCCTGAATCCCTGTCTCCACCTCCAGGGGCTCACGAGCCGGAGGCTTACGAGGCGCCGCTCCCTGCACGTTTGGGCTCTCCAACCAGGTACGTGACAGGAGGTCTGCTGTTTTCAGGAAACAGCCTCTCCTTCCAGCTTTGATCTATCTGCTTTGCAGAGAAAAGCAAAGAGAACTATTGATGATAACACTGGTTCCAAGTGCTATTGAAATGTTTAAACAAAATGGAAAGGTTTTGTATAAAATTTAATTAGCATGTTGATCAAGGTAAAGAGATGAATCAGGAAGGCAAATTACAAGCAGATTATTTCTACTGTTTCTACCTTGATTTGTTCCTCTTATTTGTACCTTGATTTGTTCCTTGAAAGCAAAATATTTTCCGGAGCAGTTTAACTCATAGTTGAGCTGACACTTCTGTTCTTCTAGAACTTGGGGATCCACCTCCACCCCATTGGCAGCTTGCTGACCGAACAGATCGCAGTATTCCTCCAAAATGGCCTTCGTTATGCTGGTGACCTGGCTCTGATAGTCAGAAACTGCCTGCAGAATTCAGAGAGACACAAGGGATGGTTAAAGAGGAACTCCAGGCAAGCAGCTAAATGCACAGTTGAAATGCAAAAATCTTTTTATCTGCCTAACCTATGCTGAAACCATGTGATAGATTTTATCTCCTAGGTGTGGCATTGGATTTAAATTAGCAAAGATAAATCCAAACCCCAGCAAATGTTTGTTTATTTTTTAATTAGTTTTGGATAGAGCAGGGTCAAGTTTTTAAATTATGGAGATTGTATGGGCAGGAAGCAAGGGAGTCTCCCCAAAGGGGTCAGGGAAAAAATTACAAATCTGATAAATGAGAAATATTTATTTATTCATCCCTGCTTTATCCTAAATGTAAAAAAAAAAAATGATTAGGCCTTAAATCAGTGGTCTTCAAACTATGGCCAACAGGCCAGGTGAGGTCTTCTGCTTGCATTTTTATGGCCCTTGTGGCACTAATCCTCCCACTGATATGAGGCACTATTCTTCCAACCAACAATGAGGCACCATTCTTTCCACTAACACCAATGATGAGGGATTATTCTTTCCATTCTTGCACTGACACCAACATTGGGGCACAATTCCACCCACCACTGACACCCAATGATGGAGCACAGTTCTTTCCACTGACACCAACACTGGGGCATAATGCCTCCTACTGAGACCCAATGATGGGACACTATTCCTTTCACTGATACTAAAGATGGGGCATTACTCTTTCCCCTAGCACAAATGATGGGGTCCTACTCCTTCCACTGACACCAACGATGGGGCACTATTCCTTCCACTGACACTAATGATAAAACACTATTCTTTCCACTGACACCAATGATGGAGCATTATTCCTCCCAATGACACCAATGATGGAGCAATATTCTTTTCACTGACACCAATGATGGGGTACAATTAAGAATTTTTTTTATTCCCATTGACCACCAAGCTTAGGGCATTGTTTACTCCCACTGATGCTGGGTCATTTTCTACTCCCACTGACCCTGACCACAGTTTGACCCCCCTAAAGTCTGAGGGACAGTAAACTGGTCCTTTGTTTTGAAAGTTTGGGGACCCCTGCTATAAAGGATAAGTGTACTTTAAGACAAAAGGGCACTTATCCTTTTTTGCCCCTTTGCCTTGACTTAACCTAACCCAACCTCTCCTTTCCATAGACTCTTACTTACCTCAATCCAATTGCCGTGATATCCGGTGTTTTTTTTTTACATCTAGTGCCACAAGTCTTTCCCATCCTGGTCATGCCTACACAATACAGCCCCAGAGACTTTTATGGGGTAATGCCCCTAGGGCCAAAGATTATCAGGGATAACCTCAGGGACGTCTTTGAGGCTGTAATGTGCAGGTGTGGCTAGGAAAGTGGAGACTTGCACTGCTGGATGTAAACATTAAAGAGGAAGTAAACCCTGATGGGTTTACTTCCTCTTTCATTCCCTGTAAAGGCAAAGCATAATGGACTACTATGCATCGCATAGTAGTCCATTATGTGTCACTTACCTGACACAGGAGCCAGCGATGTCACCGCTGTCCCCTGTAGTCCGCGCTGTCTACGGCGCATGCGCCGTAGACAGCGGTGCCTGTCTTCGGACAAATATCTCCTAAACCGTATAGGTTTAGGAGATATTTCTTGGACCTACAGGTAAGCCTTAATCTAGGCTTACCTGTAGGTCAAAGTGGTTTGTAAGGGTTTACAACCACTTTAAGCAAAACTGTTGCCATCATGTCTCAGTGGGTCCTTCTGGAGGGGCAAGGTAGGTTAGGTTAGGTAAGGTCAGGGCAAAGGGGGCAAAATGGATAAGTTCACTCTGTCTTAAAGTTTACTTATACAGCACTTTAAGAAAAATTTAAACTATTATGGGGCTTGTTATTTGATACTGTTATACACACTCTGGAGCTTTTGTTTGAGCATTATAATAGGCATTTCATTGTTGAAAGTGCTGAACGTTCACGCAATATACCGATGATGGCCTATATACACAGCTGTGAATTATATATTATGTCCATCAAATCTGAATCCTCACCTTCTGGGCATTGGCTGTCCGCCGGTTAAGCTGTGCCCGTGGTGGGACAAGCTCCTTCACCCTGTATGATGAGACAACATTGAGTCAGTGTGACTGTGAAATTATCTTGTATATATTATTACAAAGTGTTAGAATTCACAGATATTCATTACGGCTGGTGGCACTTGGGTGGCTTATTATTTTCCTGCTGAAGATCGTATGTCAGGCTGATCACAGGTTTTATGGGCACTCTGTGAGACAGATATAGTTATAAATTGGCAGCTGTTATCTGACGCTGTGGTCTGCTGGTCGTAAACACTGGTGGAAGGGAATTAGCAGCTGTGGAGCTCTGTGTTAGGACTTCTGACCTTAAAACACTGATTGCTTTCTACACTGATTGAAGACTAAGGTTTGTAAATGTAAAAATGTAATAGAGGTGCCCAACCTGTGGCCCAGGGGATGCACATCACATACCAAAGGGCACATGCAGGCTTAGGGCTGCAGGTTGGTCATCAGGACAGGGTTCTAACTTCAGACCTTGGACCCTAGCAGTCTGTAATGGGAACATTGATTAGGGTAATAGCACTGATCTCTACTAGCCTCATGTAACATGTTACTAGTTTCGTTTCGTCTTCTGCAGCATATCCCCAGCCAACAATACAGCATGTACACACTCTCTGACCCTCATTTCCTCTATTAAGTCTGCAGCTTCTGAAGTCCTTTCAAGCTTTACTTATATTTAATGAACATTATGTGCGGTCCTTTGTTGATGTTAGGGGCTGCATTTGAGGTCCCTTTTAGCTGATTAGTGGACAACCAATGGGTTAGAACCTATTAAGAAGGGTGCCCTCTTGACAAAGGCCAGATTGTAAAGAGTGCCCACTTGAGCAGATGTCAGAGTAAGAGTGTGCCAACTTAACCAGAGAGTAAGGTGGTGCAGACTTGGAGGCACCAGAAGCCAAATTGGGGATGGAGTAAGCACCTCCTCACCACTTTACTTAGGCCCTGTTCACATTATCGCATAGTGGGAATGAACGTTTCCGCAATGTGATTTTGATGTCACAACTTTCTTACGATTCTGCATGTCACATAGGGTAGCCTATTCACCTGCATAGGCTGCCCTATACGCGTTTGTCACCTGAAAATAACCTCCTGCTTCTTTTCGGGCAACAAGCTTCACAAGGTTTGTGAAGGAGCGGTTAGCCGCAATTGTTGGGTGATACTGTCATTGCATTGCTTTTGGGGTGCCATTGAAGGATAATGGAAACGCGTGCAGTGCGTCATGCTATGATTGCCAAAATGATTTGGGATTGTGGGCAGTGGGCGGAATTAGCAGGGTCGCACTTGCGATGGGCCCTGGTGTTCCACCACTGTCGGGGGGCCCCAGCGGGGTTGCTGGCCGCAAGGCTCTGAGTGCTTCCCCTTGATACAGCCCAGAGCCTGCAATGACAGTTCTCCCTCCCTCCTCCCTCAAATGGATGGGAGAGGAGAAAGCCGATCTGCTCCTTCTCTTTCTCACTCCTCCTGTGTGTGCACCGCAGGAAGTGTGAAGCTTGTCTCAGCTCAAAATCCTGCTGAGGAGGCTCTGATAGGCTGGACTGATGGGCACTGATAGGTAGCTCTGATGAGCCCTGATAGGCAGCACTGATGGGCACTGGTAGGTGGCATCGATGAGCACCGATAGGTGACACTGATAGGCTGCACTGATAATCCAGGCACTGATGATCAGTGCCCTAATTATCAGTGTAAACAATGTACTGACAGTCTTGCCAGTTATCGGCTCTCCTTTCCTCACACAGACACAGTGTGGGAGGAAAAGACTGGCAAAGGACCAGGAAAGGAAAGGACTGTTTACATGTGATCAGCTGATCACATGGTATCACAGTGATTGGCCCTTCACCGTGATCTGTGACTTTAAAGCTGAACTTCAAGAAAACTTCAAGAAAAGCAATATCCATTCAATATGCATATTCTTCTTGAATTTTGGTGTGTTTGTGTATTTCTTTCAGATCTGTCCAGTAATCCAGTGTGAGACTTTCCCTCTGTACAGGAGCTTCCTATAATAAAGACCGCTCACTGCTGCTTTCCGTCTTTGTGCCGGGTGATTGGTCTCGTCTCCGCGGACAGCCTGTAGTGGGTGGAGTCCCTGCCACATCTCTTCTCTCTGCACAGGCTATGTCCAGCACACTGATGATGCCACTGCAACCTTTACTATGTAATATTTGCATTTGCAAAGGCAAAACACACAGTGGATTACTATCCTTTGGTGGCTATTGAGAAATATATTTAAACAAAAGTTTGTTTTTGTGTTGAACAGACAGGACAGACATAGAAGAGCTGATTTTGATACTCACTTCAGTTCCATCTCCTCTGCCATGCGTTTGGGCACCAAGGGTTTCTCCAGACTGAACTCTAGCACCAGGTAAGCCCCAGACTCCACATATTGCTGGAGAGAAGGGAAGAAAGATAATCCGTGGGTAAGTGCCACTTCGCAACAGAGGTTCGTGGTACTCCGCAACACACACAAGCACAACGGCAAGGATAGTGGGGCTCGTACTGGGCCATAATGGGAAAGTTGACTTGTATTTGCAATATGTGAACATCCACTATACACAAAGGTGGTTTATAAAAAACACATTTCATAAAAAATTGCTGGAAAAAGTTGAGTTGCCTAACAAAAAAAAACAACACTTTTTTTGTAGGCAAACAATCAACTTGAAATTAAATATCCTTTGGGACTACAATCTTACAGTGAGGAAAATAATTATTTGATCCCCTGCATATGTTGTAAATTGTGAATTTGCCCACTTACAAAGAAATGAAGGGTCTCTACCCTTGTTATCATAGGTATATTTTAAATGATAGAGACAGAATATCAACCAAAAATCCAGTAAAAACACACGATACAAATGTTATAAATTGAGCACATACAGTATGTGCTCACGTGGTACATAGATTAGTCCTGTCAATTTAAAGTGTGCCCAACAACAACTCGTTATGAGTATAAAAGACACCTGTCCACAGAATCTCTTTCTTCCTCAAACCTCACCATCATGGGCAAGACCAAAGAGCTGTCAAAGGAGGTCAGGGACAATATTCTAGACCTGCACAAGGCTGGAATGGGCTACAAGACCATCAGCAAAAAGCTTGGTGGGAAGGAGACAACTGTTGGAGCGATTATTCACAAATGGAAGAAATACAAACGGGCGGCACAGTGGTGTAGTGGTTAGCACTCTCACCTAGCAGTAAGGAGGGTCGCTGGTTCAAATCCCAACCACGACACTACCTGCCTGGAGTTTGCATGTTCTCCCTGTGCCTGCGTGGGTTTCCTCCGGGTGCTCCGGTTTCCTCCCACAATCCAAAGACATGCAGGTAGGTTAATTGGCCCTAGTATATGAATGGGGACCTTGGATTGTAGGCTCTTTGAGGGTAGCGACCAATGTGAGTGTGCAATGTGCAGGGGTGGTTGTAGACACTCACTCAGTTTGAACTGGATGGACTGGTGTCTTTATTCAACCTTACTAACTATGAAACTATGAAACAAAATAACCATCAATTTCCATTGTTCTGGAGATCCAAGCAAGATTTCGCCCCAGAACTACACGGGAGGAACTTGTAAATGTTCTCAAGGCAGTTGGGACCACAGTCACGAAACAAACCATTGGTAACACAATACACTGTCATGGATTGAAATCCTGCAGCACCTGCTAGGTCCCCTTTCTCAAGAAGACACATGTACAGGCCCTTCTGAAGTTTGCCATGAACAGCTAAATGATTCAGAGAAGGATTGGGAGAAAGTGCTGTGGTCAGGTGAGACCAAATTAGAGCTCTTTGGCAACTCAACTGGCCACTGTGTTTTGTGAAAGAAAAATGCTGACTATGACCCTAAGAACACCATCCCTACAGTCAAGAACATGTAAGTAAAAAAAATTCTAGTGATTTCACATTCCCTCTCCACGCATTGCTCTCAGTAGAAAGTGTGTATTACCTGGCCTTCTAGATTGGGAGGTACAGCTTGAGTATTGGCAGTTGCTTGATCGAGGTCTGCTACTTCTGATGACTTCAGCACTGCCGACATCTGCAAACAGAACAGGCATAAACTTTTTTTCCAGTGATATATGTAGCACCCAGGAGTTTAGGCAGTGTTGCTCCTCAAAAATGTACCTGCCAGGATTAGTTATCCTGGTTGATTGTTAGAGATCTATTGATTTCTCCCTAAGTTTGGCCTTGTTGCACTTTTCTCTTCTACCAGTAGGTGGCTGGGTACTTGGTGGTACTAGATACAAGAAGGGCAATGCAAGGTCAGATTATGGGTATATGGGGTATCTCAGCCAGATGATCTTAGCAGCCTTGTGTGTCAAGCCAGGGATCAAGCAGGCCAGTGGGGTAAAGCTTGAGAGGTATCTCTAGTACCAAGCTAGGGACCCAGCAGAGAGGCGGTGGTTACGCTTGAGGAAGATACTACTATGAAGATTGGAGGAGCTCAAGGGATTCAGTGTCAGTGAATCTAGTGAGAGACCGGAAGCTCAGTGGGCTGAAGAACTACAAGGAGTAATCGTAGTGGAAGTGAAAGGAACTGTTACACTCTGTGTTGGGAACTGTTAAAGACTGTTTCCATAGGAGACAGCTTTCCTGCACATGCAGATGTGGCATCTTGCTGGATGCCTTTCCCCGCATGGTTGTCCTCCTATTGAAGTCTCAGTCTGCCAATTGAGCTTGCAACTACCTAAGGGTGTCCTTGCCATAACCCTCTCTCCTCCAAAAGTTTGTTAAGAGAAATAAACTCTCTTTTGTATTCAAGAAGTGTCTGGTGCCCAATAACTTTAACCACCTTGCACCCACTATGCTTCACAACCCACCATTTACAGAAAGATGTCAGCTACTTCTGGCTCTGGAAGTTCTCATTAGACCGAAGGAGGCCTCTGGGACCTCACTATATATATATATATATATATATATATATATATATATATATATATATATATATATATATATATATATATATATATATACATACATACATACATACAACCATCTTTCACCCCTGGAGCCTGTGGGAGCTTAGGAACACCTCCGGCCTTACAAGGCTTACCCGTCTGCCGTCCTTCTCCTTGGGGCCTTTCTCCATGCGGCTGGGTGTCGGCTTCACGTGTGAAGAGTTGGGGCCTAATGGAGCGCCTGTGACTTTCCCCATCAAGCTGTTGTTCCGCACGAGATGCCGCAGAATGGACGACTGAACCTTTGTCTGTGTCAAGGAGGGAATAAGATCTTATAGTGCTAGCTCACCAACTGAAAATGTCATATATATGCAATACAATTCTAACAATTTCATTTGGATGTATGAGTACATTTTTAAATTTAATTTGGATGTATACTTACATTTTAAATATATCTTTTTCTCCAATATTTCTGACCTGATGTGGAGATATTATTTCACTTCTGGACCCTTCTGGATCCTTTCTTGTCCTGTGACAGCAGGACAAGAAAGGAGACCAGCTGTGGTCACCAGACAAGACTACACAAAACAGTAATGAGAGGAAGCAAGGAGAAAACTAGCCAATGGGGGCACAAACCCCATTTAAAAACAACAGGGATTCTATTCCATCCCACTCTGTCTAAATGAAAAAAATGTGGTCAGAGTTGGGCTTTAACTTGTTATTAGATAAATATAGAGACTGTAATTTTCTTCTGAACATTATATTTGCCTGGCTGTTATGCTGTTCTAGGTTAAGGACCAAGACCTACAGAAGCCAGACACAGCCAGGCAACTAACATGGAGAATGGTGATGGCAACTCCAATATCTCTCCCATCATAGGTGTATTTTAAAAATAACTTATCACCAGACCATTCATTTGAACAATAGTCATTCCATAATGATATATGTGCATTCAATGTACTGTATTTATGCATGTTATTTACCTGTAAAAACCTTTTTTTTTGTAGACCTTCAAAAGCCCAAAGGCTGTTGCTGGGTGCCGCCATCTTGGATGTGTCGCTGTCACTCAAGTGACTATATATTGTCCACCTCCCCTCCTTCCTAAAAGATTATGAAGGAGGGGAGGAGTAGCTGGGCCAGCACAGACAGTAAATAGACATTCTCAGAAGAGGACAGGGCTAAGATGTGTACAAAGAGAGGGCGGCTATGTTAGGGAATTTACTTTTCTTGATTAAGCCAACTTTACTAGCAAGTTACCAATCAACAAAAATACCAATTCTGCAAGTAAGCACTTAAAATAATTTTACCTGCGACCAGGATGATGACAGGGTCTCTTTAAGAAGAGGGTCTCCTAGCCCCAACCAGTCAACTTGCAGGACATATGATAACCATAATCAATCCAAGACCCAATGTTGGCCAACTACCCTCACAATGCCCTTTGTGCATATTTGATTCTTGATGGGTCTACACAACTACAGCTATGTCTCTGGTGTGGATGATTCTGTATTTTTTGCAGAAATACAGAGATCGGAATACAGTTATGTTTTTTTAGACTCATCTGTATAATTTCACCTTCTCCAACACTTCAGCTTCCTGATAGGCTAGAATCCGATAGGCTCCACGAAGACGCTTCACTCCTGGATACAACAGAGGCACCATGTTTACATAGGCAACACCATGAAATGATATTTGGGTGTCCTCTTCACTCTGCTGGAAATTATAATGGAAGATTGAAGAATGAACCAATGGCATTAGTGAAGAACTACCAAAAAAAGGGTAATAATAATAAAAAAAAACAAAAAAAAAAAACACTATCTATGGGTTCCACCAACATATCGGAAGGAAGAAAAGAAAGAAAGGAGAATAGGAGAAGACAGCCCAAGAGTTAATAAGAAGGAAGATAGGAAGAAGAAGGGAAAAAAAGAACGAAGACGACAATCTAATGCCGCGTACACACGATCGGATTTTCCGTCAACAAAACCGTGGATTTTTGTCCGAAGGTTGTTGGCTGAAATTTGTCTTGCATACACACGATCACACATATGTTGGCCAACAATTCCGAACAGGGAACACGGTGACGTACAAGCAAGACATACGACGAGCTTAGAAAAGGGAACTTCAATAGCCAGTGCGGCTCCTTCTGCTTGATTCTGAGCATGCGTGAACTATTGTGCAACGGCCTTGTGTACACACGATCGGACTTTCGGACAACAAAGTTTTGTTGGCGCAAAATTTGAGAACCAGCTAGCAAAGATTTGTTGGCGAAAAGTCCGACAGCAAATGTTCGATGGAGCTTACATACGGTCGGACTTTCCGTCAACAAGCTCACATCCAACATTTCCCGTCAAAACATCCGACCATGTGTTGATAAGACAGAAGGAGGAAGATAGGACGAATAAAGAAAGAAAGAAGAAAGAAAGAAGAAAAAAATTAAAAAAAAAGGGAGAAGAAAGTAGAAGACAGCCCAAGAGTTGATAACCTGCACTCAAGTAAACATAAAAGGGTCAACAGTGCCAGTCTGATGCATAGATTAATCCCCAGTCCAACAGCACCAATATAAAAGTAGAAATAAAAGGCAAAACTTTTTTTTTTTCATTTGGATAGAATAAGGGAGGGTTATAACCCCTGTCACGTTTCTTTTTTTTACCACCGGTGTCCCATAGGGGAGAGATACATTCACTTACTGTCCCATAGCTTCAACAGGAAGTAAGGGGAAATCCCTCCAAAATGATGGAATATCTGATTGCCACCAGAACTAGTTTCCTCATCGGAATATTTCTCCTCTACTCCTGTTCTGGTGAC
This sequence comes from Lithobates pipiens, assembly GCF_037356315.1. NCBI lineage: Eukaryota > Metazoa > Chordata > Amphibia > Anura > Ranidae > Lithobates > Lithobates pipiens. The sequence goes on along the minus strand of NW_027507784.1, from coordinate 324,147,735 downwards.
CATTTAAAATTTGGGATTTTCTTTCACTTTCACTCTTGGCGATAACAACAGTCACCAGGACAAAAAGAGAGAGTGAATTGCCCTAATGAAGTCACAGACAGCTATAAGAACCTGACATGGGTTTTAATCCTTCTCCATTCTATCTAAACTAAAAAAAAAAAGTTTCAAGTGCAGGAATAAGTGGATGACTGCATTCTGATAAAACCACTTTTATTGATACCTATCCATGCAATGATTACGCACTGTTTAGTTTAAAAGGTATTGGACGTTTCCTTCCTCCCACTGTATCAATAAAAGTGGTTTTAGCGGAGTGTAGACATTCTTCAGTTAAGAGTTGGCATCTGAGTTTTCTGGAAGAAAAGAGTGGACCAACCTGGATCGGTATTTATGATTTTTTTTTTTTGCTTTTTTAAGTTTTGCCTTTAAATATCCTTTAAGCCTAATTGATCTTAAAGTAATAAAAACAAAGGTATTACTCTCATAGATGTCCAATACAGAGCTAGAAAGGCTTGTAACGGTTCCAGGAGAAGAAGTTAATCAAAACCTGCCATGACCATTGGTCAGGCTGATGGCAGGAACCCTCTCCAGACTCCAGTACAAGTCTCTAACTCTTTCCACCATATCCCAGAATTCTTCATTCTTCTGGGAATGTTTAAAGGGGAAGACGCAGGACTTACGCTGCCCATCAGAGTTTACATTTACCTTATTTTGCAGATCATTATTTTATATTGCAAGATCACTTACTACTAATTTGATAAAAAGTATAGTGTCTATATGTTCCATCCAAGGCTCTTATACTGGCTTGTAGCACCTTGAATAATGATGTTGCCATAATGTGTATATTATATATATATATATATATATATATATATATATATATATATATATATATATCTATACACTGTGAGGGGGTTAGCTCGGTAGCGGGTGTGTGTGACCCCCTGGATGGGTTCACAACACAAAGTCAGGCACAGCAGACAGCGGTGTAGGTGCAAAAAACAAAAGATCCGGTTTATTTAGGCTACATGCAATGATACATATAACAGCCAAACAAAATAAAACAAGAAAATAAATCCTGGTCAGCTTGACCTCTAACTACACACGTAGATTCCCTGTCTAACAACTGGGTGCAGCCTTGTGCTGCCCCAATCTCTATTGTAGGGGTTTGCCACACAGGCGTTAACTCACCGCACAGAACAGCTCTCAGACTCCCCAGTCTATACACACAAAACTGGTTCCAGGATGGAGCATCTCCCTAAGCATGCTGGGGTTTTTTGTAGAGGTCTTAATGAGCCCACTTACTACAGCTGGGCTCATTAACTCTTCCCCTCTAATTGTAAAAGTCTGCATAAAGCCTGAATCTAGGACACACATATTTCCCATCCTGAATACAACCAGGTGATTTTACCTGTGTGCTGCCACATACCCCCCCCTCTTGTTTCAACCCTGGGGTTGTAACACAAGCAGCCAGACACGCATGTATCCGAGACAAAGCATCCACATTCCCCATTTTAACACCAGGGCGATGCTTAACTGTAAAGTTAAATTCCTGTAGGGCCAGGAACCACCTATTTACCCTTCTATTGGTCTCCTTGTTCTGAGCCATCCACTTTAAAGGAGCGTGATCAGTCACCAGGTCAAAGTGCCTACCTAGCAGATAGTACCGAAGGGAATCTAGAGCCCACTTCACTGCTAAACATTCCTTCTCAATCGTGGAGTAATTTACCTCATGGGACTTCAACTTCCTGCTGAGGTAAATGACTGGGTGCTCTTCCCCGCTCCAGACCTGGGATAACACTGCTCCTAACCCAACGTCTGATGCATCAGTTTGTACAACAAAGTCCTTAGAGAAGTCTGGTGAGTACAACACTGGCTGGCTACATAAGGCTGTTTTTAAGGACTGAAATGCTTCTTCAGCCTCTGGGGACCATTTAACCATAACCGACTCTTTCCCTTTTGTCAGGTTGGTGAGGGGCACAGCCTGAGAAGCAAAATGGGGAATGAATCGTCGATAATAGCCAGCGATTCCCAGAAAGGCTCGTACCTGTTTCTTGCTGTTGGGACGTGGCCAACTCTGTATGGCCTCGACTTTATTGACTTGGGGTTTTATCACCCCCCCTCCCAATAGTGTACCCAAGATATTTGGCCTCCTCCTGTCCAATGGTACACTTCTTTGGATTGGCCGTAAACCCAGCTTCCCGGATAGAGTCTAGGACTGCTTGTACTTTTGGCAAATGTGAGACCCAGTCTGTGCTATGGATAATCACATCATCCAGGTAAGCTGCAGCATATTTCTGATGGGGCCTCAGAATCTTGTCCATTTTCCGCTGGAATGTTGCCGGTGCATTCTGTAACCCAAACGGCATTCTCTTATATTGGAATGCCCCATCTGGGGTTACAAACGCAGTTTTCTCCTTGGCCGCCTTGGCCAGGGGAATTTGCCAATACCCTTTGGTGAGATCAAGAGTTGTCATATATCGGGCTGTTCCCAGCCGGTCAATCAACTCATCTATACGTGGCATGGGGTAGGTGTCAAATTTTGTAACTTTATTTAATTGTCTAAAATCGTTACAAAACCGCCAGCTCCCATCAGGTTTGGGCACTAGTACAATAGGACTGGACCAGTCACTCTGGGACTCCTCTATCACACCCAATTCCAGCATCCCTTGAACCTCCCCACGTATTGCCTCCCGTCGGGCCTCTGGTATTCTATAAGGTTTTAGTTTTACCCTTTCTCCTGGCGGGGTGATAATGTCATGCTCTACGCCAGATGTTTGTCCCGGAAGCTCAGAGAAAATCTCTTTGTTACGAAGTACAAACTCTTTAACCTCCTGTTGTTGGGGTTTCGATAAGGTGTCTGCTATTCCAACCTCAGGAACTAAGCAATCAGACTGGGCTTGTGACCAAGTCACTGCGACTAGGGATTCCCTATCCCTCCAGGCTTTCAGCAGATTGACGTGATAGATCTGCTCCGGCTTTCGCCTTCCTGGCTGTCTAACCCTGTAGTTCACCTCACTAATTTTTTCAATTACTTCATATGGACCTTGCCATTTGGCCAGAAATTTGCTTTCAACCGTAGGGACTAGCACCAAGACCCTATCCCCCGGGGAAAAAGTACGGGTCTTGGCCCCACGGTTGTACACTCTCTGCTGTGCTAACTGCGCTTGGGTTAAATGTTCCTTTACAATTGGCATTACCTGTGCAATTCTATCTTGCATCAGGGCGACGTGCTCAATCACACTCCTGTGAGGAGAACTCTCATTTTCCCAAGTTTCCTTGGTGATATCCAGCAGCCCTCTTGGGTGTCTCCCATAGAGCAACTCGAAGGGTGAGAAACCCGTAGAGGATTGGGGTACCTCCCTAATGGCAAACATCAGATAGGGTATTAGACAATCCCAATTCTTTCCATCTCTATCCACCACCTTCTTTAACATTTGTTTTAGGGTTTTGTTGAATCTTTCAACCAACCCATCTGTTTGGGGGTGATACACAGATGTACGCAATTGCTTCACTTTGTACAACTTGCATAATTCTTTCATAACCCGGGACATAAAGGGTGTACCTTGGTCCGTAAGCAGTTCCTTACAAATACCCACGCGGCTAAAAACAAGGGATAGCTCTTTGGCTATGGTTTTGGCCGAGGTATTTCGGAGAGGAATTGCTTCCGGATAACGGGTGGCATAGTCCAATATAACCAAAATGTACTGATGCCCCCTAGCAGACTTCATTATCGGACCTACCAAATCCATTGCGATCCTCTCAAAGGGGACCTCAATGATAGGAAGAGGTACCAGTGGGTTACGGAAATGTGGCATAGGTGCCGACTTCTGACACACAGGGCAGGAGGAACAATACTTTTCTATTTCCTTCATGACCCCAGGCCAATAGAATCTCTGCAATACCCTCTCTCTGGTTTTCTCTGTCCCCAGATGACCTCCCAGAATGTGTCCATGAGCCAATTCTAACACCAACTTCCTGTAAGGTTTGGGTACTACAAGTTGCTCAATGGTTTCTTCTGCCCTTTGAGCCACTCGATATAGCAGGTCCCTTTCCATAGTGAAGTAAGGATAAGGGCAAGTCTTATCTGGGTTCACTAACTCGCCATCTACTTTCACCACATTTTCCCGTGCCTTTATTAGGGTGGGGTCTTTTAACTGTTCTGTGGCAAAATTTTCCCTGTGAACCTCAAGATCCGGAAACTCCACAGACGGCATGTTTTCAACTGAGGATATTGGCTCCTCCCCAGTTTCTCGAGTTTCCCCCGCCAATACCGACAAGGGAAATTCAGGAGAGTCCTCACCACTCCCAGAGGAATTCTGGTCATCTTCCTGGTCTATAGGGGCACCAATGGGGGCCTCAGGACAATCCCAGAGTTCCCAGAATTTTGGAAAATCCCTTCCCACAATAGCATCATGTGGTAACTGAGACACTAACCCCACCTGATGAGAGAGGTTACCTTTGGGGGTCTCAAAAAACACTGAAGTTACAGGATACTCTCGGGTGTCCCCATGCACACAAATAACAGCCACCCTGTTCTTCCCAGAGACCTCTGTAGTAACTAATTCAGCTTTTATCAATGTTACCAGGCTACCTGAATCCAGCAACACATCAACATTTCTACCATTAATACACATTTTACATAAATGTCTCTCAGGTCCCCGAATGGCAGTGCATGCAACTGTCGCAAACAGCGACTGACGTCTCTCCCTTATAAAGTCACATTGCATAGGCTCATCCACAACTGGGCAATTGGCTGCAATATGTCCCTCTTGCTGGCAGCGGTAGCAAATAATTTTTTTCGCTGCCTCTTGCAGCATGGGCTTCCTGGGCTGCTCCCGCCAGACCTTAGGTAGAACTCCCACCCTCTCACTCTCTCCACCCTCAACCCTTGGAGTCATCTTACCCGCCACTGGGGATGATCTGGTCTTAGGGGGGAAAGTCCGTGAGTCCCTGGAAGAGGTGGTCAGGTTCTCTGTAGCCAAGTACCTCTCAACCAGATCCACAAGTTTATCTGCATTTTCTGGGTCTCCATGGCTTACCAATTTTTGGATGGCAGTAGGAAGAGCTCTCAGGAAACGATCCATAACCACACGTTCCACAATGTTTGGTGCGGTCAAAATCTCTGGCTGCAGCCACTTCCTGCTCAGGTGAATGAGATCATACATTTGAGACCTGGGAGGTTTTCCAACCTGAAAAGTCCAGTTATGCACACGCTGAGCCCGGACTGCCAGGGTGACACCCAGCCGTGCCAATATTTCTGCTTTTAGCACCACATAGTCTTTTGCTTGGTCAGGCTCTAGGTCATAATAAGCTTTCTGCGATTCCCCAGTTAACAGAGGGGCCACCAGTCCAGCCCATTGCTCCTTAGGCCACTTTTCCCTTTCAGCAGTCCTTTCAAATGTGGTCAAAAACACCTCCGGATCATCCTCTCCAGTCATTTTTGTCAGTAAACGGCTCACACCAAAGGTTGCGGTATTATTGTACCCACTTGCTTCATTGGTCTGCGGACGTTGCTGTATCAATGTCTCTATTTGCTGTTGAAAATTCTGCTCTTGCTTCTGCAACAGGTCTATGAAGCGGGCTTCAGATTGCTGCTGGGCTTGTTGCTGAGCTTCCAAACTCTGCTGCAAAGTTGCATTTGTCTGCTGCTGATTTGCATTTGCCTGCTGCTGGGCTTGTTGTTGAGCTGCAAGGCTCTTTTGTAAAGCTGCATTTGTTTGCTGCTGATTTGCATTTGCTTGCTGCTGGTTTGCATTTGCTAGAGCCAGCTGTCTCAGTATCTCCTCCATTGCTGGCCTTTAAAAAAAATTGAAAAAAAAACTTGCCAAAATTCTCCACCAACTGTGAGGGGGTTAAGCTCGGTAGCGGGTGTGTGTGACCCCCTGGATGGGTTCACAACACAAAGTCAGGCACAGCAGACAGCGGTGTAGGTGCAAAAAACAAAAGATCCCTGTCTAACAACTGGGTGCAGCCTTGTGCTGCCCCAATCTCTATTGTAGGGGTTTGCCACACAGGCGTTAACTCACCGCACAGAACAGATCTCAGACTCCCCAGTCTATACACACAAAACTGGTTCCAGGATGGAGCATCTCCCTATGCATGCTGGGGTTTTTTGTAGAGGTCTTAATGAGCCCACTTACTACAGCTGGGCTCATTAACTCTTCCCCTCTAATTGTAAAAGTCTGCATAAAGCCTGAATCTAGGACACACATATTTCCCATCCTGAATACAACCAGGTGATTTTACCTGCGTGCTGCCACAATATATATATATATATATATAGTCTTAGATTCAGTGTACTCACCTTTTCTGCCTTGCCTGCTTTAGATTTGCTGGCGGTCGATATTGGTGTTCTCATTATCTCTACAGGCCAGTAACGGCACTCCGCTATCCGCTTCTGTAAGCTATGAACACACCAATGTCATTCATATGAGTTATAATGCATGTGAAGGAGATGGAGTCACATTTAAATCTTGAAGCAATGCCAGAACTTTGGTAAAATCCACAAACAGATAGCCTTTATTTAAGTAGAACAACACATAAAATCCACACAGGGGGCCAATGTGTTTCGGCGCTTAGGCCTTAATCATGGATAGAGATGGTGTCACATTTGAATCTTGAAGAAATTCCACCACTTCCGTAAAATCCACAAACAGAAAGGCTTTAGTTATGTAAAACAACACATAAAACCACACAGGGGGCCAACGCGTTTCGGCGCTTAGGCCTTAATCATGGATGGAGATGGAGTCACATTGGCTTGCACCACATTTAAAAAATATCTATACGTTTTTAAATCCAAGTAACCTAAAATAATACATATGAATATTTTGTCTTTTCTATCTCTTGGCTCCCTTTTTTCACATACTCTAGGTTTTGCCTTTGCTTACAGAGTTCAGTATCTCAAACTGGATGGGTCATAACAATGACTCCTCCCTATTCCTTCCTACCTACTCTGTTCAGACAGAGTTTCAATCACAGAGAGGCAGTCAAAAGCAAGCTAGAAAAACCATAGTGAATCGAGTGTTATGGGTGTGCCCTAAATGAAATGTTTGTATGTATAATAATAATAAAAAAAAACATACATTTTATATTATAGAGCTATAATATCAGTTTATAAAATGCATAAACATGAATAAATAATGAAAAATCATTATAATTCTCAATTATAGAAGACAGGAGTCTACACATTACCTGGTCAGGGCAGGCTTATCGAGGTAGCACCTCCTCTCTGTGTCCCACATCACTCTCTTACGTTGGGTTTCGGCTTCCATGCGGAACTCTTTGTCCTGCAGATGGTGCACAGGAACATTTTTATATCACTTATATTCCCTGATATAGATCACTGATATGTGAACATGTCTGAAGGAAGAACTGAACTTGTCATTAGCAACAAATCAGATTCTACCTTCTATTATCCCAGTGCAGTGTGATTTGATATAGGGTCATGCTTGTTTTTCAAGAACTGAAATGAGTACAGAATATGCAGTCATTTTCAGGGAGGATCCCATAAATTGCGAAGAGTTATGTGGGTGAGAATATTAAAATTAATTGGGATCAGATTCAGCCCACCTGTCTTCTCCCTGTATTGCCTAACTCTGCCCATTGCACACAAAGCTCATCTGGTGACCATGATTACAGTGCTGAGGAATCACAGGACATGTAAATCCACAAAATGCTAGGAAATTATGTGCAGCGTCTGCTCTAGGCATCCTAGTATAGCTGAATATACAAAGGCTCTTTGATGACACCGCAGGCAGGGCTGCTAATAAGGCAGTACAGCCAGCCCTCCTGTACTGGGCCCGGGCCCCATCAGTTCAAAAGGGGGGCCCAGGCACATGTTGAGCAGGAGGGTTGGCTGTACTGCCTTATTGCTGACACTTGGGGCTCTTGTGAATCCCCCTGCAGTGCTGCTGGCTTCTACTCTTCTTTCTCTCTCCACTTCAGGGGGATCGGTTCTAGGATCTGCACCCCCTTCCGCCTGATGTTGGACCTCCCTACATTCTCCCCTTTCCCTGCAGCACTGTCAGCTTCCCTTCTCTCCTGCCAGCTGCTGTGGGCACATAACATGTTGTTTCAGGATGGAGAGCAGGGAGAGTAAATATGTAATATTTATTGTCCCCTTCCTTTCCTGAACGAACACAGTAAGCGTTTAGTATTGATTGCTCCTGTGTTCAATCATTGAAGCATAGTGTTTACTATGTTTCAGTTTGTCATTAAACAAGAAGCCTCAGAGCGCCTACCATTCATTCACTGTAAATTAGGATTCAATTCAAATGTGTTTTGCTCTCTGAAGAGCAGTTAACATTTGGAGCGCTCTTCACAAAACATTTGATAGGTGGTGAGGAGCCATATTACCTCCTTCCTGCCTGCTTTAACCCAGCACTAGTGACCCATAACTGCGTGCTTGGGGCACATGCAGGGCAGAACTTTTCAATTAAATGAGCCTTGATCGATGATGGTGATGTAGCACCCTGGTGTTTAGGTATGGTTGCTCCTAAATTTACCTGCCAGGTATCTTGGCTAATTGATGATCAATTGATTTCACTCTAAGTCTGTAATTGCTGCACTTCTCTCTTTTGGCACTAGGGGGCCGGGTACCTGGTGGCATTAGATATGAGAAGGGCAATGCAAGGTCAGATTATGGGTACAGCAGGTATCAAGTCAGGGACCCAGCCAACAGAGGTGATGCTTACAGAGCAGCTGTGTGTTTTAAGCCAGGGACTGAGCAGGCCAGTGGGGTGAAGCTTGCAAAGTATCTTGAGTGCCAAGCTCGGGATCCAGAAGAGAGGCGGGGGTGACACTTGAGGAAGATACCACCCTGAAGATTGGAGGAGCTCAAGGGATTCAATGTCAGTGAATCAGTGGGTCTAGAGAGAGACCGGAAGCTTAGTGGGCTGAAGAACTACAAGGAGTGATTGTAGTGGAAGTGAAAGAACTGTTAAGCTGTGCGTTAGGAAATGTTAAAGACTGTTGCCATAGGAGACAGCTTCCTGCACATGCAGATGTGGCATCTCGCTGGATGCCTTTCCCTGCATGGCTGTCCTCCTGTTGAAGTCTCAGAATCTGACAATTAAACTTGCAAATGCAAGGGTGTCCTGGCCATAACCATCTCTCCCCTAAAAAGTTTATTAAGAGAAATAAACTCACTTTTTCATTAAGAAGTGTCTGGCGCCCAATAACTTTAACCACCTTGCACCCACTATGCTTCACAACCCACTATATACAGAAGCATGTCAGCTATCTCTGGCCCTGGAGGTTCTCATTAGACCGAAGGAGGCCTGGGACCTTGCCACACACACACATATTATATTATATTATATATATATATATATATATATATATATATATATATATATATGATACAACCATCTTTCACCCCTGGGGCCTGTGGGAACTTAGGAACACCTCAGGTTTCACAAAGCTTACCCCTCTGTCATCCTTCTCCTTGGGCCTTTCTCCATGCGGCTGGGTGCCAGCTTCACATGTGACCATGCCTCACAACCCACCATATACAGAAGGATGTCAGCTATCTCTGGCCCTGGAGATTCTCATTAGATCGAAAGAGGCCTGGGACCTTGCTACAGTATGATTTCTACCATTGATGCAAAGCATAGCATTGGGGCTGTGGCCTTTTAGCAAAAAATATCACTTGATATTTTTTTGGGGGGGTGGGGCCTTGTCAGGTAGGCTGTATGGGGCCCTGTGATTTCTAACAGCAGCCCTGGTCACAGGTACTAATATATTGAATTTATCCTTTCTGCAGCTCATAAACTGAAAATGTTAAATGCATTGGATTTGTGTATAGGTAGAGGAACAATAGTAGGTGAGAAGGCAGGAATCCCGAGATGAGCTATAAAGTGAACCTGTTTCTTTAACTTGAGTTCCCCTGAAAAAATGTATGTATTCGGTTCCATTCATAAAGCTAACATGCCAATAAAGGATACCCTTTTTTCAAAAAAGTGACAGTTCTTTTTAGAGGAATCAGATAAGATTTGAAAATGATTCATCTGGCAAAACTTTGTTAATTGAGCCTATTGTGTTTTCTTTTTCTTAGTTGAACATGATGAATAGGAATCTTTTTTTTATCCCAACTCTGTAACCATCTAACCTCTTTGCGATTCATCTCTCCGTCTTCCTCTTCATATGCTCCCCCTAAAATTAACGATTCTGGGATATGCTGGGCTCCTGGCGCCATGATACCGCTCATTGGCCATCTCTTCTGCCTGGACACAGGCTCACTCTCCCCGCCTGCCTTCAGGGTTCCATTTGAGAAGATCAAATTGAGGTCCTTCTGTGTCAGGAGAAAAACAAGAAGGACCAAGAAAAGTTGAACAACTGGGTTTCCTATTTTATTTTTCTGGGAAAAAAAAGCAAATATGCTTATTGGGTGGTTCAATTTTTTTCCAAATCACCCCTGCCACCAACAAACTTTCTGCTTGCAATAAAACCCAAGCTCGAAGTGATATTAAGGGCTAGTTTTTAAAAAAAATAGCAAACATGGTATACCTTACCTGCTCTGTGTAATGGTTTTGCACAGAGTAGCCCCGATTGTCCTCTTCTCGGGTTTCCTGCCTTAGCTCCTTGCCCCTACCTCCTGCCTAGTGCCCCCATATTAAAGCGGGGTTCCACCCTAAAGTGGAACTTCCGCTGATCGGAACCCTCCCCCCCTCCGGTGTCACAATTGGCACCTTTCAGGGGGGAGGGGGGTGGAGATACCTGTCAAAGACAGGTATTTACACCCACTTCCGGGCATAGACTCCCGTGGGAGTCTATGCCTCTTCCTGTCCTGCCGAGCTGTCTGCTGGGACACACACGGGGCCCAGAGACAGCGTGGACAATTCCTATTGCGCTGCGCGACTCGCGCATCGATGGATTGAGATAGAGCTCAGGTAGGTATTGGGGGGGGGGGCTCGGGGGGCTGCTGCACACAGCTTGAACCTTGAGCCTTTAAAACCACTTTAAAGTGCAGGTAAACACTAAAGCCGGCCATAGATAATGCAGTTTTCTTTCCTGCAACCCGTGCAAATTGTCGGTGCTGATGGGGAATCCCTCCCGTGGTGCTATTGTGTTCTCCCAGCGGGGGCGGGGGGGGGGGGTTGGGGTTGTTTGAGGGAGCATAGTGATTGTTGCTAGAGGCTATAGCCACTGGCAATAATCACATGCCGAGAATCTAACATGCAAAACATATAGAGTTAGCACAAAACAAAGTCATTTAATTATTTTATGCCAAAGCCCATATGAAAAAAAGTTTGCAATAAAAGGATTCCATGTGCTATGGGGTCAACCAGATGGAAACCATAACAATGGAGGGGATAATGGTCCACAGTTCAGGGCCAGCCTTGTGTGGGGGAGCAGAATCCGTCTCCAATCATACAAAGAGAGAATAGTACAGGCAACTCTTAGTGTAGACTGTAAATATGTTATATGATGTCTTCCACAACCCCAGCAATCTCATTCACCCAACCACCGAGGTGAGTGAGAAACTCATGCTATCATCCTTTAGGCACTTGTGTGTATACTCCAGTCTTCACACATGAGCTTTGTCCATACAGATAGCAGGCCCTTGCTGATCTCTCTGGCTAACACTTCTCTCTAGGTGGAGCCTTCCTGACTCCTGGACAGAGAACTCCTTCCACCCTAGTCTTTAGGAAACCTCCAGGCCATCAATCATTAGATGTGGTTGCTGCATTTGTTTCCTTTGTTCAGGCTTTTCCCCTGGTGATCTGCCCAGTAACACACCTTCTGTTTTAGGGTGCCCCCACTCTGGATGAAGAAGCAACAGAGATACCTTTGGACAGCAGCATTGTGAACTTGACTTTTCCTGGGCTCAGTTCATGCTGTGTATGTTCCGCCCACTTCCCCGGTAGTCAGCTGACCAGGTCAGATCAATAATTTATATAAATCTGAATGCAACTCTTTTGTATCCTATGTGCCCATGCATACCAGTTTATATTGGTCCACAGTGTTTAGCTGTGTAGACACAGAGTAGAAAAATCTGCGTCCAGTGTAGGCGTTTGGTCATAATTTTACATTGTATGCATGTAAACAGTAGTGTTAATATTTACATGGGTACAGGGTATTGGACCTTGCTGCTGCTGCTGTTAAAGCACAGCTCCCAACTGTCCCTGATTTGGAGGGCCTGTCCCTAATTTGGAGCAATGTCCCCCTGTCCCTCATTAATCCTCATTTGTCCCTCACTTTGGTCTGATCCATATAGTTGTATATAAAATGCACTTTTTATCTTTTAAAAAGTGTTTCCCAGCACTAAACCTTTCATCCAAATTCTAAATTGCTGCATTTGTAAATTTTAGAAGCCAATATAAACAAAATAGTAGTGGTAAAAAAATAAAGTCCTTGTGGATTTAATTAACCTTTTTTTGGTTAATTCACCTTTAAGGGGGTGTGACAGGGGGCGTGTCCTATGCCTACATACATTTGCCAGTAGGTGTCCCTCATTCCCATCTCAAAATGTTGAGCAGTATGGTTAAAATATGACCTTTAATGAATATTGTGTAATCAGTGGGTACTAATTACAATATTTGCATGTTGGTAGGAATGAGTAATTCCTGCGGCGTTAGTGAGGAAATGTCACTTGCACACCAAGGATTCCTCAAAATGGATTCAAAGCTTTATTTTCATGGTGACGTCACTTGTCAGGCGAAGGGGCCCTGCGCGGCTCTGAAACGTTGCCTTATGTTTACCATGTGACCACGAAAATAAAGCTTTGGACTCATTTTGAGGATTCCTCGGTGTGCTGGTGACATTTCCTCTCTTGGATTGTCTGCGGTCATTATAGCTCCCAGTAATACCGAACAGCCATTATCGGGAATGTGTGTGTAGACAATATTGCATTTAATTCCTGCGGTGTTGTTGGTGCATGTACAGTATAACCTCAACCCTCACTGACTAAAGGACAAGGCATTTTGTCCTTCATGAATGGCTCATTTAGGGTCAAAAAGATATTTCACAAGTGACAGGTCCTCTTTAAACTATGAAGAGACTCACATTCTAGAAATGATCTTTATTTCATTTCCCACCTTTTACATTGATCCTTGTTTGGGTTACCTTGGATGGTTTATTTCTCACCTCTCCCAAAGATGGTAGCTGAAGGCTGGTGACATAGTTGTACTGTGGCCCTTGTGGGTTCCAGGACTCGGGGACACAATAAGCAGCTTCCATGGTCACTCGAATCAGATTCCCATTATTAATTTGTGACTCGGTAAATAAAGGCTCCGGGACAGAAACCGCCACCTCCAGACTCGGCTTAAAAAGAAAACAAAAACAGTGTATGCATATGAAAAAGGAGGATTGAACTTAGTTCCACTAATACCCCGAGTAGAAACTTAAGGATCTCATTTGAATATCTATCAGCTTCGAAGGTCATTTGGTTCAGGTCACGGTTTGTCATTTTGGAGATTTGGGAAGTAAAGGCTCCAGAACAGAAAGCACTATTGCCAGCCTTGGCTAAAACAGAGCACACTGCATGCATAGGAAAAATTAAATCTAAACTCAGCTTCCCCATTACCCTGGATGGAATCGCAAAGCCCTCATTTTAGTTTCTAGCAACTTCCACTTGGATCATATTTATTCTGCAAATTTCTTATTCACTGGCCCAGAACCAGAATGCAGTGAATAAAAGTCTTTATACTTTTTTTCAACAAAACAAACAAAAATTAATGGTGTGTACACACGACCGGACTTTTCAACAGCAACGGATCCGTCTGACAATTCGATTGTGTGTGGGCTGCATAGGACCTTTGGTGTCTAAAAATCAGACAAACTTTAGATTTAAAACATGTTTCAAATCTTTCCGACGGACTCGAGTCCAGTCGAAAAATCCATTTGTCTGTATGCTAGTCCGACGGATGAAAACCGACGCGAGGGCAGCTTTTGGCTACTGGCTATGAACTTCCTTATTCTAGTCCGGTTGTACGTCATCACGTTCGAATCCGTCTGACTTTTGTGTGCTTGTGTGTGGCCAAGTCTGTGCGTTCGGAAAGTCCGTCGGGAAGACCGTTGGACCTAGTCCGTAGAAAAAGTCCGGTGGTGTGTACGTGGCATAAGAGGTTCAAAGGATCTGCCAGACAGCCAAGCAACTCTAATTTTCAAAAATAAGGGTCAACATTCATCCTGCATATTTTGTCATAGCAGGTTTTCTAGTATGCCCAAATACTACAAGTGTCTCTAGATCAGTGGTCTCCAAACTGCAGTTGAGGGCTGGATGTGGCCCTTTGCTTGCTTTTATTCAGCCCTTGGGGCAATATTTCACCCTCTTGAAATATTGAGGGAGCTGGACTGTGGCCTGTGTGAGTAGAAAATGCCCTAAGAGTAAACAATGCCCCATCATTGGTGTCAGTGAGAGAAATAGTGCCCCATCATTGGTGCCAGTGAGAGAAATAGTTTTCCAGCATTGGTATTAGTATTAGGAATAGAGCCCCGGAGGAATAGGGCCTTATCATTGGTATCAGTGGGAGGAATACTGCCCCATTATTGGTATCAGTGGGAGGAATAGGGCCTCATCATTGGTATCAGTGAGAGGAATACCGCCCCATTATTGGTATCAGTGGGAGTAATAGTGTCCCATCATTGGATTTAGTGGGAGGAGTAGTGTCCCATCATTGGTATCAGTGGAAGGATTAGTACCCCATCATTGGATTCAGTGGGAGGAATAGTGCCCCATTATTGGTATCAGTGGAAGTAATAGTGTCCCATCATTAGATTCAGTGGGAGGCATACTGCCCCATTATTGGTATCAGTGGGAGGAATTCTGCCCCATTATTGCTATCAGTGGGAGTAATAGTGTTCCATCATTGGATTCAGTGGGAGGAATAGTGTCCCATCATTGGTATCAGTGGAAGGATTAGTACCCCATCATTGGATTCAGTGGGAGGAAAAGTGCCCCATTATTGGTATCAGTGTCAGGAATTGTATCCCATAGCTGGTGTCAGGAGTGGTGTCCCATCACTGGTGTCAGTGGGAGGAATAGTGCCCTATTGTTGGTGTCATTGGGGGGGATAGTGCCTTGTATCAGTGGCGACAGTGGCTCAAGTAGTGCCTTAATGGATGGATATAAGGAAGCAAAGGGCTACATCCGGGCCCCTGGACCACAGTTTAAATACCACTGCTGTAGATCATGGGCATAAAACCTGCAAGCATTGACTTGTATAAGGGTATTAGCAGGATCTCTACTAACTTCGAGGTACATGTCCTCAGTCTCCCACTGTCTTCTGCAGTATCAAAACTCCAACAAAACCTGTAGCAAGTCCAGAGTCTCTGACAATAATTTCTTTTAGTATGTCTGTAGTCATATTACATACAATATACTGTGCAGCATTATGGGTGATGTCAGGGGCCATAGTTGAGGTCATGAAAGGCCTCAACCAAGGGAAATTAAAATGAAAAGCATTAAAATGAATTCAATGAACACAAAGTACGCCAGTTGAACCTTCAGTGTGGTATAAATACCTTGGCATCTGGGTGAATGTTTTCCAGCGGAGAGCCAGTTGCTGGATGCAGCGGCACCGTCATCTTAAAATTACATTCACCTAAACAAACGGGTTTATGCAATCAAGATTTACAATATAGAAAGATAGGAACGTATCTCTTTTTCTCTTTCGTGTTTCTCTCTCCCTTCATCTATATATTGTAGTTATTTCTCTCTAAAGCTCAGCACGTTACATTTGGAATGTACCATCTCCTTTCGATCTGCAATAACTATATAGTGTGACTGGAAATTAAATTAATACATTTAGTGAATAGTTTAGGACGTTCTTGTTAAAATATACAATATTATAGATTAGACTAAGAGGTCAGATTGTAATATGTGTGTAGGCAGGTGCAGTCTACTTTCTCCACTGCAATCGGTGCTTAACCGCAGCGGCATTGCAGAGAGAGAGAAGGTCGAGAGAAACATTGTTTCTCTATGGCTTCCTGGGTCACTGTGGAAGCTATCTGATTGGATGCTGCCACCCCATGTGACTATGGTGGCCATCTTGGGTCAGGCAGAGTCTATTTAAGACCCTGGCTCCCAGGCTAGCAACGTATTTTATGGGTGGGTAGTGTGCGGTCAGGTCACCCATTTGATAGGGACAGTATTAGCGCTAGGGAGAGGTTACAGATGAGTACAGAAAGAGTAGGGACACTCTAACCTTCCTGGAAGCTTTGCCATTTGGGTACAGACCAGCCAGGCCGCATTCTATCCCTCGAGACAGACGCCATCGGAGCATCCGAGACTTTCTATACACAGTCTTTTGCAACATTCTGTGAATGCGCTAGATTGGGTTGTCTTATCTCAGGGTAATTGTGCTCATTTGGACAATACAATTCTGTTGCTGAATCTGGACTTTGAGTGTTTACTGCCGCTACACCATGCTGCACCTCCCCAAGTGTGTGTATGGCCAATTGGTGCAAATTGTCATGTTAGCCCACTCTCCAGTCATGTAGTGCAGTGGCCATCAACCCTGTCCTCAGGGCCCACTAACAGGCCAGGTTTTATGTATTACCTTGGAGATATGCAGACAAGAATACTGCAATCACTGAGCAGCAAATGATATCACCTGTGATGTATTTCAGTTATCTTGCAAACCTGGCCTGTTAGTGGGCCCCGAGGACAGGGTTGATGACCACTGATGTAGTGCACTTAATCAGCCATACTCCCTTGCCCTCCCTAATAAAATAGGTACTCCGGGTATTAGGGAGCATGTGACCTCCCCTTTTTTCTCAGTACTCAGGTGTGATTGGCCAATTAGCAGGCCTAAACACAGTCACATGCCATGGATAAGTAGCACTGGACCCTAAAATTGTACAAATAGTGTTGCTATCCAATAGTGTTGCAGTGGTGTAGGAACAGGATTTCTGAATTCCGGGCTGGCAGCTTCTACACACCAAGGGATATTTCAGAGTTTTTTTGCTTTGTAATGTAACTAAAAACGATCTAAGACGTGCCAAACCAGGAATTATTAGTTCCAAACATATACAACAATATACAACAAACATATAGAAACAATGCGTTTCAGGCAGAAGTCAATCCTTTACGAAGGCTAAAAAATGCAACAAAAGAATATACACATAATTCAATATAATTTGTGCCATGATGCCATCCCCTGTCTAAGTTGGGGTTGGTCCATAAATATAAAAGTCTGAGGAGGCGGACTATCAGCAGACACTAATTTTTTCGGCAAGTGACAATGTATTTTTTTACTTTTTTTTACTTTAGCCAACCATACATGTATCAAAATTCAACCGGTTCAGCAGGGACTGGCTAAATTTCGATTCATGTATGGGCGGGCTGATTGTACTCAAGTTGATCCATCAATGGACTTGGGAACAGCAATAGCCACCAGCGGTAAACATTGCATTCTGTCAAACAGGAATGCTTCCACGCCCCCTGCTGGCAGAATACAATAGCGCAGTGGGAGGCATTCCCCATCCACCCCCGGTCAGGGCCATCTTTAATATTGATTGGACCCTGGACAAAACTTTCCTTTGGGCCCCCCCCCCATGCAGTTTTGCTCTCCGCCTGCTCTGAGATCTACAATAAATAGCAGTTAGACTCAAAATTAGTTTACGGAATCAGATCAGGCAGCTATTGCGATTGGTTGCCAGAGGTTACAGTGTATCATTACCGCTCACTGACTGGTTGCTAGAGGTTACAGCACATGATTTCTGCTTGTTGATTGGTTGCTAGAGATTACGGTGGATATGACCTCAGAGGGGCATGATATACATATCATGGCCCCCTGAGGGGGGTATGATATCTCCTATTTACATATGAATGCCACCTTTATTTACATATGAATGCCTGTAATTTACATGTAAACACAGGGTCTGCAGGTAAGTCATCTTTACTAAAAAATAGGGCAGAGCTAGGCAGCATTAGTTGCAACACTTCACACTGAGATATTGGGACACAGCACAGGACTAAAACCTCAAGGGATGAGGGAATTTAAACCAGGATAGTTGGCAAGTATGAGGCAGCTGCTTTGAGCCCCACAACAATGACAGCTGCCCCTTTTGCCCTGCCTTAAAAACGGCCATGCCCCCGATGGAAGGAAAGAAAACCATATCATCTATGGCCTCCTTTTTTTCTTTTTGCTCTTTATCGCATTCTCTCTCCTTTTTAATTTTTTCTCTTTCACTTTTTTCAGCAATGTCACTTCAATTTTTATCTTACTGTGGCTAGGTGGAGCTTGTAAGTAATATAAAAAGTCAATAAGAGCCAATTAAAAGGAAGAAGCGTAAACATTCCTCACCTTGTAGCAGAGGAAGCAGATCCACAGCTGCCTGCCCCAGAACAACGGTCTTCTCCTCTTTCTGCTTCTTCTCCTTGGGCAGTATTTCAATGACAGTGACTGCAAGTAGAGGAGGTGAGTATTACCAATCCGAAAGAATTATGTATCAATTGGGCTTGAGCTTTCATCACCTGCCGGTTTTTAGTCAACACTGCAGTTTAAGCATTTGCTGTGCACACCTGTCTTAATCAAGGAAGTCTTTAAGTAGAGTGCTGGACATTCAGCAAGTGCCTGATCTGCTCACCTCCTCGAATCAGGCCTGTCTGACTTCAGCCTATTCAGACCCTGGATAACTACAGTGAAAAGTTTTTTCTCAATAAGTCTGTGCTTATTCAGATCATTGGCCTTTTTTAGTTTGCAATAGGCTAGGGAAGATTTAAAACATTTGCCATTTTATATATTGCTACCAGTGACCACCTGATTACATTTTTGTTTGCTTCCTGTCCTGGAGACACAACAGCAAACGAAAGATAGCTTTCCAACAGAATGGAATTCTGAGAGTTTGCACACAAAAAGTGTTTTAATTGGCAGATTTGAATTTCTTCTAACTTTTTGTCTCTGTTGCAATGCTCACCAGAACAAATGGAGATGGCAAATCTCCCCAGTGTGGACATAAATGGCAATAAGGACCTAGAGGTAGTGGTCGAGGGGTCCTGGACACAAATTTTTACAAGTCATCAAAACCCCATTATTCAGTAGCTCACCCCAAAGACAAGGCTTCCCCAGGAGAGGACATTCATCCAAGTTGAGAAATCCAAGTGTAATAATGTTAAATGGACTCAAAAGTATTTCTAAGCAGACTGATCTGCAGGCAGAGGATGTTATATACAAAAGTCAGTGCTGTTGGTCATAGTAGAAGTAGCCGCTTCTACACTGTAATATAATTTATACTTATATAATTTACAGAGGAACCTCAGATTGCAAGTAACGCAGTTTAAGAACATTTCGCAATATGAGTCGTTTAAAAAAAAAAATCCTGACTCGCTTTGTGAGGATTCAAGTCTCTGGGGTGTGCAGTACCGCATTTAGCGACACTCGGAGCCGACGGGAGACACTTGGAGCCGCTTGAAAACACTCTGAAAAACACTCCGTTCCAGAGTGTCTCCGAGCATCTTCCAGAGTCTCTGGCGCCCTGGTACCTCTGGCCACATGCGGTACTGCATTAACAAGCAGAGGCTATGGAACTGATTATCTGTCAGGGCTGGGGCTCCACCCTTCCTTCTCTGAGCTGGCCGCTCAGCTGTCAGCTAATTGCCAGCTCCTATCTCTCCACAGTTACTCAGCTGTTGATGATATCCTGCTGGTGAGTCCTGCCTACTTAAGCCATCCAGTCCACAGGAGCTCTGCCTTCTTCTTGGTCGACATCACAGAAACTATCTCCTGCGATCCTGTTGAAGACTTGCTTTGCTGACATCCCTTCTGGCTCCAGATACTGCTTGCTGTTCCACTACATTGATCCCTGACTTCTGGCTTAACTGACTATCCGTTCCGGTTACTGAACTTTGGCTATGTTTTGACTACCTTTGTTCTTTTTACTTTATTATATACTTTTTTATTATTAAACAAGTGTGATTTAACTGTCTTGGCCTGATTTCATGGTTTCTGACATTATCTGAGTTTCCATTTTTTTCTATGCGGAAACTTGCTTTGATATTCGAGTGCTTTGGATTACAAGCATTCTTCTGGAACGAATTATGCTCTTAATCCAAGGTATTACTGGATTACATAATTTATATATATTATATAATTTATAATTATTCTGGGTAGTTGACTCAGAAATGAATGGATCCAATATGTAAGCAAGGCAGGCAAGCAACTAACATTTTATAAAGGGTCGGTAATGGTTACATACATATTTCACTCATGACAGGTTTGCTTTAAACTCACCTGTAAAGTTTAACCCTTTACAGTTGCTGAAATCTTTCACACTGGATATGAAAAATGGTTTGGCTCTGACCTCTTTTAGGTAAAATAAACATCATCTCCAAGCTGAGTTACTTACCTATGAAAGGTTTGTGGGCCACATCGTCCAGACTATGGGGGCTTTCACCGCCAAGGTCAAAACTTGTGGTGAAGTTGTACTCAGTCTGGTGGTCGGGGGTGGCTTCCAGTTTAGGGGAGTCACCCAAGAGGACGCTGTTGAACTCTGACCTCAGGTAAGTCACCGGAGAGTCACCTTTAACCCCTTTCTGTAAAAAGCATATTCAGCACATAAGCAGAAGGTGAATACAACAGATGTTTATAATAATAGCCAACAGTTAGCGTAGGACTTGTCTGAGATAGATATTTGGGCAGTCTCCATTTATATGTCAATCAGTGTCTTCAAGAAATAACAACGGACAAAAGGAGCACCAAACTGAGTGGTAAACCATAAGTCCAAATTCTTTTAATGCTTCACACATAAAAGAGGCAACGCGTTTCAAGGGCAAACTCCCCTTTTATCAGGGATTAAGGTTAAGTAAGAACTTGAAAGTACCCAGAAATGTTTCTGCCTAAATCTGTTTACATGTGAAATGACTGGATTCAAAGAGTCAATGGGGTTGATTTACTAAAACTGGAGTGTGCAAAAGCTCTGCATAGAAACCAATCAACTTCTAAGTTTTATTGTCAAAATTGAACTGAACAAGCTGGAGTTAGAAGCGGATTGGCTACCTTCCACAGCTGCATCCGATTTTGCACTCTCCAGTTTTAGTAAATCAGCCCCAATGCATCAATAAGTATCAGCATTATAGGCAATGATAGTTTAGCTGGTTTATTGGTTTGGTGCTCCTTCTGTTGTCTTCTGCTTTAAGTGACCCACTGGAGGGTAGCCATGTTTTTAAGGGAGCTACCTAGCCATAGCCAGTAAGTTGTCTGAATGATCAAATAATTGCCAGCACCTTTTGGATATGTGTTTTTAGAGTCTGTGTCTGCAAGTCTTTGTTCAGTAAAGCGGAACTCCAGGAATGAACTTCTCTGCAAACTTACATTGGGCCAGCTTGGCTCGGTGTAAGTACCCATATCAGATATCCAGAGGGCTGCTGCAAATCACTGTAGCAGCAAACACTATACACAATAAGAACTACAATGTTCTGGGTAAACAGCTTCCCTTCTGCACACTGGACACAGGGGTCACTTGCTTGGCACCGCGGCCATTAATAGGACATATTGTATTTTTTCAGTGAATACAAGACATTCTCTGATTGGACAAGATGGAGATGTCATCTGCCCCTCCTCTCCACCTCATCCAATCAGAAAATGCTTTATATTTATTGGAAAAAAAAATAGGCTTTCTGTGAATGGCAGGAATATTGAGCAAGCAACTCCCCCTTTGTTAAGTTTGCAGAGGGGAAGCTTCTGGAGCAGCACACGGAAGATCACGGATATAACTGTGTACAGTCATATGTAGCTTCCCAGCGGCCTTCCGAATGTGAAAAGTTGGGAGGTATGTATGTGATCCAGGAGGAGGGGAACAAGGAGGAGCAGGGCCGGGACAAGGGGTGGGCAGGAGGGACGGCTGCCCCTGGCGCAATGGTTTATTGCAGGGGCAGAGGGCATCCTGACCCTAACCCTAAGGGAAAGGGAGGTCCAGTTTGGCATCTTTGCCCTGGGTGCTGGATAACCTTGTCTCGGCACTGAGGAGGAGGTACTAGACATGTGCAATTCTATTTGTTATAAATTTGTTTTTGGATGAAATCGGCATATTCGTTCATTCGGGAGCATCTGAATGAACAAAAGACTCTTTTGATGAATGCGTGCAAAAACAAAAAATTGTCTGAAAGAACGAAAACCCGAAAGAACTAAAATCCGAAAATATAAAAATCCAAAAGAACGCAAAATGATTAAACCTATGAGCTTAATGAATCGATTACATTCGAATAATTTTGTTTTTCTTATTTTCGTTCTTTCCAACTATTTGTTATGACTGAATATAAAGAAATAGTTGACGAATGCATTTGTATTTCTTTTGGATAAATTTGGATTCATTTGATTTTCAGATGGGCAGTATAATGCCGCGTACAGAAGATCGGACATTCCGACAACAAAATCCATGGATTTTTGCCAACGGATGTTGGCTCAAACTTGTCTTGCATACACACGGTCGCACAAAGTTGGCCGGAAATTCTGAACATCAAGGGCGCTGTGATGTACGACGAGCCGAGGAAAATTAAGTTCAATAGCCAGTGCTGCTCTTCTGCTTGATTCCGAGCATGCGTGGCACTTTGTGTGTCCGAATTGTCTACACACGATCGGAATTTACTTGAACGGATTTTGTTGACGGAAAATTTGAGAACCAGATCTCAAATTTTGTGTGATGGAAATTTCGATGGAAACTGTCCGATGGAGTCCACACATGATCGGAATTTCTGACAACAAGCTCCGATCGCACATTTGCCGTCGGAAAGTCAGACCGCGTGTACACGGCATTAGTGTGTTATCTCTGGCCAATGAGCTTCCACTTTGTGTTTTTCTGTGTCAGACTGCATTCCATCCAGAGTCCAGAACAGGGTGTGGTGGGCCGGTTAGGAATACAACCACCAATGTCGGAATGAACAAAGGGTCCGAGCCCGAAGTAACGAATGCCGTCTCAATACAAATGGAACGGAATGAATACGAATGTATCCGAAAGTTACGAATGATCCGAAGTAACAAATGATCCAATACACAAAAAACAACTAATGAAACTTAAACAAAGCAAAACAAATTTTTTCGGTAGTGCATATGTCTAGGAGGTACCACCTGCCTACCCTATACGGATATCAGATATGAGTACTTACATTGAACCAAGCTGGACCATGTAAGTTTGCAAAAAAGTGATATTACACCCTCATTTTGTAAAGCACTTTCAGCAGCTGATTCAATCAATTACTTAGTATGTAGCTTTTTTTTTAAATCTTTTCTATGTTCCAGTTTCAGCTGGGGCCACAATTGCTTCCCCAGGATGGAATAGTGACACCATGGATGGGTCACTATTCTATCCACTGACACCATTGATGGATCAATATTCTTTCCACGGTGCAGCATCCTATGGAGCCCACCTTTGCATGCAGGTACTAAAGTTGTGTCTCAGTACACTGCGTACATCAATAGAAACACACAGCCCCATAACTTAGAATTGCAAGGCACCCCTCTTCTCCCCCCTCCTCCTCCTCCCTTCTCCAAGCTAACAGACCAGCTAGAGACTGCACTGTCCACTGTTAACTTTCCTGTGAAGGCCAGACGTTCAGGAAAGCAGCACCAGCAGTTTTGTGGTGAGAATTTTAACAAATGGTTTCATGGGGAATACTTATTTAATTGTGCTCAATGAGTTATGTTAAAAAGTGATGAGGGTTTTATACCATTTTAATTCCTGAAGTTTCGTTTTAATGTTCATCAGTCTATGTTTGTCAATGTGCCAGCCTGTGTAAGTGTTATAAATGCAACTGTCCGGAGGAGGCCCTGTGTGTCTCTATGGCCTTGACACTCTTCACTAACTATACACATTATCTCACAAAGTAAGTACACCCCTCACATTTCTGTAAATATTTTATTCTATCTTTTCATGTGACAACACTGAAGAAATTACACTTTGCTACAATGTAAAGTAGGGAGTGAACAGCTTGTATAACAGTGTAAATTTGCTGTCCCCTTAAAATAACTCAACACACAGCTATTAATGTCTAAACCGCTGGCAACAAAAGAGTGAAAATGTCCAAATTTGGCCCAATTAGCCAATTTCTCTCCCCGGTGTCATGTGACTCGTTACAAGGTCTCAGGTGTGAATGGGGAGCAGGTGTGTTAAATTTGGTGTTATCCCTCTCAGGCTGCTTTTGGTTTTCAAGTGTTTTAGCGATAGAAATAGCCTCTAACTAACGCCTAAAAACCACCTCTCCATTCATTTCAGTGTGATTTTTCACACTGGAGCGGTGTGCTTGCAGGACATTCTGAAAAGTCCTGCAAGCAGCATCTTTGGGGTGGTTTGGGAGCAGTGTATACACCGCTCCTAAAAACACCCTGTCCATTGAAATGAATGGGCCACGCTGCCGAAGCCCCTGCAAAGTGCTTCAGGAGTGCTGCAACACGGTGCTTTTAACCCTTTCTTTGGCCGAAAAGCGCCACTAAAACACTTGTAAAGTGCTGCTAAAACTAAACTGGGCTGCAGGGCAGTATTCCAACATAACGACCCCAAACACACCTTCAAGATGACCACTGCCTTGCTAACAAAGCTGAGGGTAAAGGTGATGGACTGGCCAAGCATATCGCCAGACCTAAACCCTATTGAACATCTGTGGAGCATCCTCAAATGGAAGGTGGAGGAGCGCAAGGTCTCTAACAACCATCAGCTCCGTGATGTCGTCATGGAGGAGGGGAAGAGGACTCCAGTGGCAACCTATGACGCTCTGGTGACCTCCATGTCCAAGAGGGTTAAGGCAGTGCTGGAAAATAATGGTGGCCACACAAAATATTGACACTTTGGGCCCAATTTGGACATTTTCACTTAGGGGTGTACTCACTTTTGTTGCCAGCGGTTTAGACATTAATGGCTGTGTTGAGTTATTTTGAGGGGACAGGAAATTTACACTGTTATACAAGCTGTACACTCACTACTTTACATTGTAGACAAGTGTCATTTCTTCAGTGTTGTCACAAAAGATAGAATAAAATATTTACAAAAATGTGAGGGGTGTACTCACTTTTGTGAGATCCTGTATATATATATATATATCCACATTACACACCGTATATAAACAGGTATTGTAGGCATTCAATGGACATTGGTATGGAAGTCTTTTATCTACTATACCTGCTTTTGTATTCCCCTTTTTGTGTTGAGCCCCAAAGGCATTGGCTGATACTATCCACTGCAGTGATTCTCAACCAGGGATCCATGGAACCCTAGAGTTCCTCCAGAGGTTGCTAGGGGTTCCTTCAGCATTGGGCAATTTCTGCCTCTCAAATAAGTTCCCACCGACACCATTGATCTTTTTAGCCATCTGTAAGGAGGTAATTCTTCCCAATGACCACAACTGTAAGGACCATTCTTCCCACTGACCATCACAATAATGTCTCATGAGTTGCAGATTTCTAATTTTTAGCAGGGGTTCCCCGAGACCGGAGAATTATTTCAAGGGTTCCTCTGTGTTGAAAAGGTTGAGAAAGGCTGATCTACTGAATCTATCAATCAATCATAGAGAAAACCTGTGGTGTGTCAGTGAAGGGTTAACCCAGTTGGTAGCCCCTCCCCCTGCTAAGTGCTATTTATGAAAAGTGTTACCAGATCATGTGCTCGAAGGACCGTGATGTGTACCGGCACAGGGGGGCGAACCAGTGGTGTCTCCATAGCGACAGGTCTGAACGGAGACAAGAAAGCATGAGATTAGGGATGTAGGTCCCATTACAAGTGTCACTTATTAACACACTCCATCTTAGGGGGTCGGGGGGGGGTGACTGCAGAGCCAACATAGCCGCTGACCACCTTTGAGAAACACATAAAATCCGCAACATACAAACTTGACTTAAAGGGATTGTCCATTAGGAGATTTAAAGTGGAACTTTATGTTAAAAATTAAAAATGGCCGAACCGGCTGGATTTTTTAATACATGTTTTGTCTCTTCTGCAGTAAAGTTACTTACCTGCCTGCCCTCCCCTGTACAGCGATCTGCACATGTGTAGCTCAATGCTCAAGTTCGGCAATGCCCAACTCACTGAACTGAGCATGTGTGGGAGTGACCCCACCTCCGCCTGACCAATGAGAGCGGCAGGGATTGATACCTGGAAGCTGGAGACCCGTCAGCAGCTGGCGGGTAGATCAAGGACATTGCATCACTGGACTGCAGGTGAGTCTAGTTCTGCTTTAACCACTTGCATAGCGGGCACTTAAACCCCCCTCCTGCCCAGACCAATTTTCAGCTTTCAGCGCTGATGCACTTTGAATAACAATTACGCGGTCATGCTACACTGTACTCAAATGACATTTTTATCATTTTTTTTCACACAAATGGAGCTTTCTTTTGTTGGTATTTAATCCCCACCTGGGTTTTTATTTTTTTGCTAAACAAACAAAAAACAAAACAAAACACAAAACATTTTTTAAAACAAAAAAACAAAAACACAAACAAGTTTCATAGTTTGTTATAAAATTTTGCAAAAGGGTAATTTTTCTCCTTCATTGATATTTACTGATGAGGCTGCACTGATGGGCACTGATAGGCACAGACAAGGCAACACTAATAGGTAGGCACTGATAAGACAGCACTGATGGGCACTGATAAGGCAGCACTGATGGGACCTGATAAGACAGCACTGATGGGACCTGATAAGGCAGCACTGATGGGACCTGATAAGGCAGCACTGATGGGACCTGATAAGACAGCACTGATGGGCACTGATGGGACCTGATAAGGCAGCACTGATGGGACCTGATAAGACAGCACTGATGGGACCTGATAAGACAGCACTGATGGGCACTGATGGGACCTGATAAGGCAGCACTGATGGGACCTGATAAGACAGCACTGATGGGACCTGATAAGGCAGCACTGATGGGACCTGATAAGACAGCACTGATGGGACCTGATAAGACAGCACTGATGGGACCTGATAAGACAGCACTGATGGGCACTGATGGGACCTGATAAGGCAGCACTGATGGGACCTGATAAGGCAGCACAGATGAGCGGCACTGATGGGCAGTGGTAGGGGGTATTGATAGGCAGCACTGGTTGGTGACATTTATAGGCGACGCTGTGGGCACTGGTAGGAGGCACTGGTGGGCACAGAAGCCTCAGCAGAGGCTCTCCACAATCGCGACTAATGTCCCTCTCACAGCCGCCGGTGATTGGTTTCTTTTTCTCCTCACGTTGCCAGTGTGAGGAGAAAAGATAGCCGATTGCCGGCTCTGTTTACGTCAAATGGTCAGCTGTCATTGGCTGACAGCTGATCACTTGGTAAGGGGTCTGTATCAACCCCTTACTCCGATCTGTGATCAGACGAGTCTCAGACTCCCTGATCACAGAGCACGCCGCGTGCGCCCTGCAGGGGGCGTGCAGGTTGCTCAAGCGCATGAGGACATCTATGGACACCCTCCCGGCAAATTGGGTCTGTGCTGCAGCCGTCTTTCGGCTATAGAGCGGACGGGAGGTGGTTAAAGAAGACCTGTACAGAAAGAAAAATAGAGGCTGGTGTTATAAAAATGCTCAGTGCCTGGCTGTCTCTAGCTTCAAACATTTCTAAGCCACGGACTTGACTGAGCAAAAGCAGCAAGTTAACCTGCGCTGACCTGCCTACTTGTTTCAGGTGCGTACTGTAACTCGGGAAGTATGAAAGCCGTTGGATAAGCATGCATAAACATGCATTTTAAAAACTATAAATAAAAGTAGAACTGGCGTAAGGAGTACTTCTCTCTTTACAAATTCATAATGAGTGGACTACCCTAACACAACGCATGTTAAAGCAAAACTAAACTCAGCTATTTTAATGGTTTCCCAAAACAGCTACTGTACATTCAAGGTGTGCTGTGAATGCTGTCACAGTTGCTTGTGCTCTCAACGCAACCATCAAATGGCTGGTGTTATAACTAAGCAGATAACTTCAGATTTTCCAAAACCATATAATATGCAGTCAAACCTTAGGAGTTTAAATGTGTATGCAATCAGGCAGGCCCTTGCACTACATGGTTTTGGTAAATCTGAAGATAAAAATCAGCAGAAAATCTGATAGTGTGTATGGGGCTTGAGTGTCACTTTTGTCTACTGCTTCTTTCCTGTGCTATCAGCATGAATTATCTCTCACGGGCTTTCCTGACACCAAGAGAAAATGGTGACAGGGGAGGGACCTCCAGCAGATTGACAGCCTCAGCTCTGTTCCTGTGCGAAGGGGGTGTGTCCCTTCCCTCCAATCAACTTCATGCCCTATGAGGATGAGCGACAATGTGAATGAGCCCTGAATAACCATTTCAATCTTTAGTAATAGAACACATTGCAAACAATAAATAAATCTCAACGCTGCTGTTATTTGGGCTCTGTAAAGGTGATGCAGTGCATGCATGTTTTTGCACGATTTTGCTTGTCTTGTTTCGGGCAGCCTATTAATTTCACTGGGTACCCTACAAATGAAAAAATTGCACGGACCTTTTTTTTAAACTGCACCAAACGCACGTCGCACATTAGCAAGGTTGCATTGGGGTGTCATTAACGATTAATGACACTGCCACAAGCCTGCAAAAGGGATGCATGTTAGGGATGTAAATGTTCCTGCAATGCACAAAATGTGACCCTAGCCTTTCCCCCTTTTGTGTCTGCCATTGGTCATACTCCTGTATTGTTTCATTGTGTATTATTATTGATTTTGCTACTTTGTACTTACCAGTAGGTGGAGGCATTGAGCTAAATTACTAATGGAGTGCAACACACAGTGTCTATGTATTCCATTCTAGATCTTATCTATCTATCTATCTATCCCTCATCCCCTTTAAAATAATCACATTTTGTTGCTTTGCAACCTGAAATGAAGACAGACACGGTTTATGTTTTATCCAGCTGTATTTACTAGTGGAACGCCAACATATCCGAAAAAAATTAAATAAAATAAAATGCAAAAATAGAATCACTGAGGGCCAGTTCACACCACAAAAAGGCATTTCATATGCGCTCCGGATGCGTTTCTGCATGCGTGTTTTTAATGTGTGTATCAAGGTCTCCTGGCCTCCTTCAGTCTGATGAGAACCACCAGGGCCAGAGATAGCCGACATCCTTCTGTGAATTCTTGAATGTAAAACAGATGTTTATTTCTCTTACAAACTTTTTGGGGGAAGGAGGGTTAGGGTCAGGACACCCTTAAGTAGTTGCAAGTTCAACTGGCAGACTCCGAGACATCAATGGGAGGATAGCCATGCAGGGAAAGGCCTCCAGTAGGGCGCCTCATATGCACGTGTAGGGATGCTTTCTCCTATGGTAATAGTCTTTAACAGTTCCTAACACAAAGCGTAACAGTTATTTTGCCTTCTCTACAACTTCTCCTTGTAGTTCTTCAGCCCTCTGAGCTCCCGCTCACTCACTAGACCCGCTGATTCACTGCCACTGAATCTCTTGAGCTCCTGCAATCTTCATGGTGGTATCTTTCTCAAGCGTCACCCCTGCCTCTCTGCTGGGTCCATAGCTTGACACTCCAGATATTTCTCAAGCTTCACCCCTGCTAATCGGCGAGGTCCCAGGTCCCTGTCTTGGCACACAAGGCTGCACTGCAAGCGTCACCTGCACTGGGTCTTTGACTTGATCACTGCTTGAAGTTTCCCGATTCTCCACCATGCCGTTCGGTGAGAATACTGCTCCAGTACTTGCTTCAGTTACTCACTGAGGTCCCCGGTAATAAGGCGGATGGTCCCTTAATGGCGACAGCTTCCCCTCTATCTTCGACCACGACAGGTTCTCTGGCCGGCAGAACCGTCATTTCTGGTTAAACTGCAAGCCGCAATCCCAACCCTGCGCTGCTCTCTTGCTTCTGGATAGGTCCTCAGGCAGCCTAGCAGTCAGATCCCCCCCCGGGATAGGCCCTATCTCCGGCCTAGCAGCGCGGGGGGGGGGGGAATACATGTGCACCCAGATAGCCGTCCCGGTGGCACAGAACATAGATCAGTGGTTACCAACCCTGTCCTCAGGGCCCACTAACAGGCCAGGTTTTATTTACACCCCACATAACCGGAACCTTGAGTTGCCCTTCTCATATCTAGTACCACCAAGTACCCAGCCACCCAGTGGTAGAAGAGAAAAGTGCAACAAGACCAAACTTAGGGAGGAATCAATAGAGCTCCAACAATCAACCAGGATAACTACTCCTGGACAGTAAAATCGTGAGGAGCAACCCTGCCTAAACTCCAGGGTGCTACATCCTCCCCCTGCCCAGAAAACTACATCTACATACTTAAAAATAATTTGAGCTCCCAAGCTTGAGAATGAATGTCCTGGCAAAAACTGGGATGGGTGGGGAAAACAGGAAAGGGTTCACAATATAACAGTATAGAAATATAAACATATATGTGTGGTGTACCTCTTGAATAAACATGGTTGTCAAATAGTTATATACAAAAACGATGGGAACCTAGGTGTAGGGCCCACATGACTGGGGGTCGCTGAGCAGGTTGCACGGACCAGTTCCTGTGTATGTCCAGGTCAAGGGGGAAGGGGGTGGCTTACACTGGAGCAATAGAAGGGTAAGGGGTGCGGCCTGGTTACTGGATTGTCCCGGGGGGGCACGGGGGTTGTAGTTTTATTAATTGGGGACAGCAGGACACAGAGATAACAGCACAGAAAGTTTTTTCTTTCTTTCTGTGCTTCTCACACTATGGAGGATCTGGACAGACTGGGGCTTTTGCGTTCTGCTGCCCTGGCTAATGGTCCACAGTGGCTGAATTCCCAGCTGTATGCTGTGCTTCAGGGGTCGGGGCAGGGATCTGCTACTCCTGCTCCCGTGTCACCATGTGCGAGGAGGTCTCGGCCTCCTGCGCGCTTTAGCCCCGATGTGACCCCCAGGGTGAGCCGTCGCACAGGGAGCCTTTCCCTGTTCGTGGTGCGAGCCGGCGTGGACGATCTGCGGGTACTGGTGCAGGCCACGCACCTAGGACGGCCGTGGCCACCGATGGGAGAAGCAAAGGTACCTCGGGTGACAGTCCTGGAGTGGTATCTGCAGGCCGGCAGAGGGCTCGTCGTGGGAGTCAGGCCGCAGGGAAGCCGCGTGGTCCTACGGGCGCCAGATGATGACACCACACCCGGGCGCCTGTTTCTTTCTTCCTCGTCAGCATCCCCTGGTGTACAGGGGGACCCACAATCAGAGGGCGAAGTGTTGGACACAGATTCGGAGGGGCCCGTGGCAGCTGTGGTCTAGCAGGGACCTCGTCAGGGATCTGGAGGTGCGGCTGGACGGTCGGTTTCCCCTGGGAAGCCTGGTAAGTATTTTTCTGTATCTTTGCCTAGGTCTGTTCCTGTGAGGGTGATGTCTGTGTCTGCGCCTGTCCAAATGCTTCAAGAAAGGAAAGAAACTGGCTGATGCTTGAAAGAAGGACGACTCTGGTGAAGGTGGAAAAAAATGGCGCTGTACCTAAGTAGGTATCCGAACAGGGTTGCGGCAAGAATGTTAAGGTTGGGTTTTAAGGAGGGTTTTCCAATTCCGAGTTTCGTTGGTCAGCATCCCTCCTGTTTCAGTGTATGCTCATCCGGATGTAGTTTCTGTTAAACTGCAGAAGGAGGTGGCGTTGGGCAGAATGTCTGGCCTGTTCTTGGTTCTGCTGGTGAGGGACCTGGTGGTTTCACCATTGGGGGTTGTCCCCAAGAGGGAACTGAACCAATACCGGCTGATTCACCACCTTTCCCACCCAAAAGGGGGAGGGGTCGGTTAATGATGCGATCGATCCCTCCCTCTGTACTTTCTCATATGCTCCATTTGATGGGCCCATCAGTGCCCAGCAGTACAGCCTATCAGTTCCCACCAGTGCCACCTATAAGTGTTGTCTTATCAGTGCAGCCTCATCAATGAAGGAGAAAAGCATAAAAAAAAATTGTGGCAGAATCGCAGTTAAAAACCTGCAAAGACACTCAAAAGCAAACTACATAGGTGTGAATGGACCCTTATATTCTTTCCCAGGTAAGCTGGCTGGAGTCGGACCTAGAAGTGGTGCCAAACACATCACTTTCTGGGTTGGCAACAAGGAGGGAAGGAAAGCGGATGCATCTCCACTCTGTTCCCTCCCCTCTACCCAGCGGCACCCGCTATGTCAGCCCCGGGCCTGCAGATGGGCAAGTGGAGCCCAGGATACATGGCAGGGGAGGCGTATGCACTGTTACCTGCAGTGTGTGTGTGTAAGCAATTGTGTGATAGCGCAGCTGCCTGAATGGTTCCAACAGCCAGGAATGTGTGTGACCCCCCCCACTGTCTGGCGGAAAAAGGGTTAAAGGCAAACTCCAACCAAAATAAGTTAAAGTGACACAAAGTCATATCCTTATTTTCCCCAAAATAATGCATCCACTAATTATTAGCCCCGTAGTCAGTTTTTTTTTTTCATTTGTTTATTCTTACTGTGCTTTTCTGCCTCCTTGCAATATCCTCTGCGAACTCCCAAACCTCTCCCTTTCCCCCTTATTTTTGTTTTTAGAACCAGCTGCGTGTATTAGTAGTGCCCTATACACCACACATCCCATGCATTCCTGGAGCAAGCAAAAGAGGATCACTACATTTCTAGATACAACAGGACTATGGAGAACGAATGTAGCCACCCTGTAACAGGAAGCAGGGTTGCCAACCGCCAGTAAATTTACTGTCAGTTTGTAAACAATCTGTGATTTTTTTTTTTTACAATTGCCAATAAATATCAGGGGCTGATAATTTCATGCTGTGTTGACTTTTTAAGTGTAAATGAAGCAAAATACTTTTTTTTTTTTTATAGGTGTTGTCAGTGTTTCCATATCATGTTTATACTGTTCAAATAGTCACTGTTACTTTTCAATTGGAGTTCTGTAATTTCTCTGGTTGCCAGTAAAAAAAATGTGCTCCGCTAGTAAATTTTCCATGTTTTGTCAGTTAAAAATGCTGTGGGAGGTTGACAACCCAGACAGGATGGCAGATCAGAGCAGCAAAAATATACAGTAAAAAGAAAGTTTGGAGGAGGCTGAGAGCAAAACTTTTGAAAAAGTTAAAGTATAACTAAAGGGAAACGTTTTTTTGTTTTGGATAGAGGGGAGATGCATTAGAACCCCTGTCAGGTTTTTATTGATGTCTGTGCACCCTGTCAGGGAAATTCAACCTACTTCTCCTGTTTACCATTATCATCTGTGAACATAAAAGAAAATTCCCAGATTTTGAGTTGACACAGAAAACAGGACTAGAGGGGACATCTTTCAATGGGGACACTAGTTCTGGTGACTACCAGGGATTTCCTCACTTCCTGTTTTGGCTATGGGACAGGAAGTGAAGGGAAATCACTGCAATGGGACACACATGGAAAGAAAATGACAGGGGTTATAATCCTCCCTTATGCAATCTCAAATGAAAAAAAAAAAGTTTTGCCTTTAGTTATACTTTAAGAATGCATACTTGGATCAATTTTTTTTTTAAACCAGGAGTTAGTGTCAGCATAGTGCACAGTGTCTGTGCATATATATTTATTTATTACACTATATATTTTACACACACACACACACACATTATATATATATATGCATGCACACACACGGTAGACGCCACAAAATATGGAACAGCAAGTTTTTAACAGTTATGATAGACATGCAAAAAAAAAGTTATGAAAAATAAATACATTAGAATATATTCATTATTGTTTTTTTAAACACCCTGGGGAGGGTTCTAATTGTCATAGCACATGTGATGACCCTCATTGGGGTTGCTTTACTAAAAGAAAAATATATAAAAAAAAAAATACTAAAAAGAAAAAAAAATATGTACTAAAGTAAAATAAAATATATATAAAAAAAAATTCTGCTTGCACATGATTAGATGATTGAAGTCAACACTACCCCCCCCCCCCCCCCCAATGCACTAAGCCAAGATTTTTATTTTTATTTTTTTAAGTCACAATGAATTTTCACTTAGTGAATCCAGTGATTCTACACTGACTCAATCATTCAATCATGTCCTGTCCAGCAAAAAAAAAAAAAAAAAAGAAGTAGTCTTTTGCTTATTTTTTTTTTATGTTATTTTCCTTGCACATGATTGGCTGTTCTGTGCCTTTTTGCAAAATGAGATTTCAGTTAGCTTAACCTTGAGCTAAGTAAAATGAAAAAAAATGAAAGATGTGTCCCCATTTGTCATAAAGAGCCCATAGTCCTATATAGTCCCCACCCCTCCGTCACCAATTGTGGATCAATCTGGGTAAGTGCTGTTGGGCCCCTGTACCCCATACCTGGACGTCTCCTGCACACAGATCTGCTGCTTCTGCTTCCCAGGCTCAGCGTCCTCGTCGCCTAGCAACAAGCATAAACAATGGAGGCCAGGCCCACAGCCATCCTGCTGGTTGCTAGGCTAAGGGAGAGCCTGTCCATCCAGCTCTGCACTGTGTGCTCTTATTTCCAGGATCAGGTCCTAGGGAATGTGTCTAAAGGATTCCAAGTCAGCTGCTTAAGAATACACCCCCCCCCCCCACTCTGCACAAAAAGATCTCATACACAATGCAGCCATAGATCCTCCAAAACCTTTATATTTTATGGCCTAATTCACATCCACCTGCATCCAGAGCGATCGCAGGTCATCCTTCCATGAGCGCCGCTGGGATCTCGCATGTAATAGTTGTCAGGCCCAGTCACAGGTGTGAGTGTGGGGATAGGGATTATTTCACCTGACTGACACCACTGATAGGAATTATTTTATCAGTGGTGTCAGTTAGATGAAATAATCCCCATAATTGGTGTCAGGGAAAAAAAAACCCTGTCAGTGGTGTCAGTTAGGGATTATTTCCTCTGACACCAATTATGGGGATTATTTCATCTGACACCACCGCTAGATAAAATAATTCCTAACCGACACCAGCGATGCATGAAATAATCCCTGACACCAATCAGTGGTGTCAGTTCGATAAAATAATCCCTATCAGTGGTGTCAGTTAAAACAATTCCCAACTGACACCACCGATGGATGAAATAATCCCTGACACCAACGATAGGCATTATGTCACCTGACACCACTGATCAGAATTATTTTATCCCTTTGGAACCCCAATGGGCCGTATAGCACTCCCACTTTCTCTTCATTGTGTGACTGTGGGCCGTAAGGTTAATTTTATTTCACTGACACAAATGATAACGATTAGTGCCCCGATAGCCCTGGAAATTTTCAACATTTTGTCATGTTACTTAAAATCAAAGACGTAAATGTATTTTATTGGGATTTTATGTGATAGACCAACACAAAGTGGCACATAATTGTAAAGTGGAAGGAAAATAAGAAATGGTTTTCAAAGTTTGTTGTTTTTTTTTTCCTACAAATAAATATGTGAAAAGTGTAGCGTACATTTGTATTCAGCCCCCTTTACTCTGATACCCCTAACTAAAATCTAGTTGAACCAACTGCCTTCAGAAGTCACCTAATTAGTAAATAGAGCCCATCTGTGTGTAATTTAATCTCAGTATAAATACAGCTGTTCTGTGAAGCCCTCAGAGGTTGGTTAGAGAACCTTAGATAAAAAACAGCATCATGAAGGCCAAGGAACACACCAGACAGGTCAGGGATAAAGTTGTGAAGTTTAAGGCTGGGTTCACACTGCTGCTGGATGCAGCTTGCAGCAGGGGGCCGGTGCATCCCTGTTCTCCGTTTCAGGGACAAATTGGGGCCAAATCTTTGCGTGAATTCCGCCCTGAAAAATGGAGCCAAAACAGTGTGAAGCTGCATTTGATGGTTTTGCCTTCCCCCAAAAATTTGGAGCACCAACCCCACTGCCAGCGAATAACTGACTCTGTTCTGTGAATGGAGGTGGTGGACCTTTCAATCATCCATCTGTCCTCCATTCATAGATCATGTTCTATCCTGTAAATTAAGTAGTGGGGTGGAAAGGGCAGGCATTGTCAGGTGCTTTTGAGGAATGCCTCTGACAGCTCTTCAGCTCTATTAATCCGTACCGCACCAGATGATTATGGCAGCGTTGGCATTAACTAGGAGCATAAGGAACACATCACATTGAGGATATACAATGTCCCTTGTGCTGATTTTGTCAGTAAGCTTGGGCTTAATAAAAATAAAAGGGGAGGAGCAGAATGGAAAATTTTCCTCAAAAAACTAAAATTCTACTCGGGTTTCAAGAGCCAGAGAGAAAAAGGGCTTGGGAGCAGAGTCATGGTCATTAGTCTCGTCAGGTTAAAGGATAAGTTCACCTTTTGTAACTAGTTACACCTTGAATATGGGTGTAACATGTTACAAATCCACTGGCCCCCACACCTCACTGACGCGGCAGGCAATCTTCTTCCCCACCTCTTTGTCATACTCTGCAAGGAATGTGGTCAGTCACGTCACTCATTCACAGAGTTGTGTGAATGTGAAAACTACAAGGTCTGGCAGCCTCTGCAGCTGACGGCTTGTAGTTCTCAATGAACTACCATGGCGCAGTCGAGGGTTGTGATAGTTGATTTCTATTCCCTGATGAAGTCACATGATTAGTGACGATACGCATAGGATTGGATGAGGAGGATACCGGAAGTGACGTCCAGGGTACGAACGTGGAGCTCGTTCGTTTCTATGCTGTATATTTACTTTTGATTGTGTGATTAAATGTGAGTACCCAGGATTATGTCCTTTTTATAATAAAGTATATTTGACAGTACATACTTCACTATTGGAGCTCCCTTTCTCTCTTTTATGGATATGATCTGTGGTGTATGGCTGAGAATCTAGAGGGGATTACCTGCAGTACCTATACCAGTTGATAACAACATTGTAACTGCTGGAATTGGGAATTATTTGCGGTTTACCTTACAGCAGGAAGGTAAGGTAGCCATTGTAAACACCCAACTCGGAGGATTCACAAGATCACCGGTGGAATTATTATTACCTTTTCTTTTCACAGAGCTAGTTTACTTCATGGCACAGTGTGGATTCACATACTGCATGTTTTGATATAGATTATCTTGATGTTATAGATAAGAGACATTCTTATTTCGAATGGACTTTTCTTCAACAGTTTTTCAAGATTTTTTTTTTTTTTTTTTCCACTGGATGCACTTTATGAATTGAGACACAGTTTATTGCAATCGTATTCACTGTATGCACCTTATGGACTGAGACACAATCTAGAATTATTATATTTTCAGTAATTTATTCTTTACTGTCTGAATTTATTTACATTTTTAGTATTAATTTATTTTCACTGCATGCACTTTATTTGGAGTATTTGATTATGCACATTGCATTTGATTGAATTTTGTTTGGTTGGCACTAATGCACTTTAGAAGGTGCAGATTTACAGTAATAAGTTTTGAATAGTCATATGTAGCTATTCTTTTGCATTATTTGTTAGTATTTATTCATTTATTTTATTTGATTGATTTATTCTTGTGGAGCGCAACACCATTTATTTACCTGATATCACATTTCTAGGGGAGGGTTTGCACCCCTGTCAGTGTTTTTGCTGCAACCATAGTTTCTTTTTTGCTGTTTGAACCATTGTGGCACGAGGATAACTATTAATCATTAATGATAGTTGATTAATGCTTCCTGCTAGTAACTGTTTGACCGTACAATGTAGAGGCAGACAGATTACAGAGAGTCTGCAAGAGCCCTGCATTGCACCCGCTATCTGCAGATGGTAGGTGCAATGCTTTCCAGGCAGGGCCAGATTAAGAACATCATGGGCCTGGTGCTGAGGATTTTGGTGGGCCCTTTTAGAAACAATAAATAAAAATGCAAACTATTTT
Source organism: Lithobates pipiens (assembly GCF_037356315.1). Lineage (NCBI taxonomy): Eukaryota > Metazoa > Chordata > Amphibia > Anura > Ranidae > Lithobates > Lithobates pipiens. The sequence continues at coordinate 324,110,086 of NW_027507784.1, read as the reverse complement.
TTGTTATAACAAATTAAATAAAAGAGAGAGAGGGAGGATGAGAGCGAGAGAGAAAGGGGATGAAAGACATGTGAGGGGTAAGGGAGGGAGGATGAGATAGAAAGGGGGGGGGATGAGTTAAAGAGGATGCACATGAGCATGTGTGGGAATGACATCAACGCAGCCTGGCCAAGGCAAGTGACCAAGGCACAGAACCCAGAAGGAAGACTGGGTGAAGATGGAAGTGCCCAGGCCCCACCGGATTGATCACAGTACTGGAGGGCTCAGTCTGACAATTTAAGTGTACCCTAATGTGCTAATATGCTGGGCATACTTGTACATTATGGCATAACCTACCCCAGGGCCTCTAAAAAGTAGTAATGTTAGAAAAGTTTACTACCACTTTAATATCACAGGAGCCTCTAATGGGGCTCCCTACTGACCCTGTGGCCCTTGGGCAGTGCCTAGTGCATAGTCAACATTTCAAAAATATTTTCAGGGATGCTTTTTTTTTTTTTTTACAAGTGCTATATTTAGAGTAGCTAACATCCCCGTGTTCCTCTATACATCACAATAGTAATTACAAAATTAAATGACTAATAATGGGGCAGAACAAATATGAGAACTGTGAGATTTCCTTTAGTTGAACTAACAAAGGTGTGCCCATTCTAGAGCTGGTAACATTGAGGATATTCAGTATAATTTTAAAGAACAGTTTTTGTGGGTTAAGAGGCATAGGGGAGGAGTATGGATGGTATAAAAGTGGGAAGCATGTGCAGGTGAGGGAGAGGAATGTGGAGGGTCTAACAGTGGGCACTATGTACATGAGAGGAGAGTGAAGGGTATGACAGTGGGCAGTATGTTTAAGAGAAGAGTGTGGAGGGTATGACAGTGAGCAATATGTACAGGAGTGCGGAGGGTATGACAGTGGGCACTATGTACAGGAGAGAAGTGTGGAGAGTAGGACAGTAGGCACTATGTATAGGAGAGAAGTTTGGAGAGTATGACAGTGGGCACTATGTATAGGAGAGGAGGATGAAGTAATCTGGGAAGGAAAAATGTAAAGGTTTGTGGAAGGATGTTTAGGGACTGCGTAGTGGTTAAGCGGGCCATACATGGATTGAAATTACACCAATTAAGCAGAGACCAGTCATAGTCGATCTATGTATGGGCTAGCTGGTTTTACACAAGTCAACCTATTAACCGACTTGAGTACAACCAGCCTGTCAAGTTTTTCCCAAAACAATCAGTGCTGTCAGCTATAGTTAGCAACACTAATCATTGTATTCACTGGCAGAACACAATAACACTGCGGGAGTGATTGCCCCATTTACAAGTCAGCAGGTGAGAGGGTGTGTGGGGACAGGCTGGGAAGAGATACTAGTCAGTCCCTGGGTAGGCACTGGTTAATATCGTGTAACATAAAAAGTTGCAAAGACCACCATTTTATTCCATCGGGTGTCTACTAAAACAATATATAATGCTTGAGGGTTCTGAGTAATTTTCTAGCATAAAAAAAAATGATGATTTTTAAATGTAGGAGAGAAGTCTCAGAATGGGCCTGGGTGGCAAGGGGTTAATTATCATAAGTAATATACAAATAATTATTATAAGCACTGCGAGTTCATCCTCTCAGTCTGCTGCAGAGTGTTCCAGCTTGTATTTAAACTGGCCGCTCTGTACGTAGCTTCTGATAGCAGCCCCATATTTAAACCAGTGCTGGAGTTGGTCTTTAGCTACCTACCCCCCAAATGTGGGGTCTCTGTGACTCCAGATTGCCGAGCTACAATCCTCGAAGTCGATCTTTTTATTTTGATTTTTTTTGGGCAAATGGGCCTATCTTGAGAAAGGGGCCTGGAGCTGCAGCTCCAATAGCCCCTATGTTAATCCGGCCCGGTTTCCAGGCTTAGGCCTCATGCACACGAGACGCAGATGAAACCTCTGTTAAAAAAAAGCTGAAACGCGCGTTTTGCCGCGTTTGCATGTCGCGTTTAGACGCATTTGCGTTTAGACGCGTTTATAAAGATAACATCATGTAGACCCTCCCCAAGCTCTCAAAGCATTTTTTTTAACTAATTCTGCTATTTTGATCAGAGTGAGTAGCAGCAGCATAGAGAGCAGTTGTACACTTGCATTTGCCGTGTCACTTGCCACGGCACCTGCCACAAGTTGTGGATTGTCCACTTGCCACGTCACTTGCCACAAGTTGGGGATTGTCCACTTGCCACGTCACCTGCCACAAATTGTGGATTGTCCACTTGCCACGCCACTTGCCACATCACCTGCCACGTCACTTGCCACGAGATGTGGATTGTCCACTTTCCACGTCATCTGCCATGCCACCTGCCACAAGCTGTGGATTGTCCACTTGCCACGTCACCAGCCACATCACCTGCCACAAGTTGTGGATTGTCTACTTGCCGCGTCACTTGCCACATCACCTGCCACGTCACTTGCCACGTCACCTGCCACAAGTTGTGGATTGTTCACTTGCCACGTCACCTGCCACGTCACCTGCCACAAGTTGTGGATTGTCCACTTGCCACGTCACTTGCCACAAGCTGTGGATTGTCCACTTGCCACATCACTTGCCACAAGTTTTGGATTGTCCACTTGCCACGTCACTTGCCACGTCAGCTGCCACGTCAGCTGCCACGAGATGTGGATTGTCCACTTTCCACGTCATCTGCCATGCCACCTGCCACAAGCTGTGGATTGTCCACTTGACACGTCACCAGCCACAAGTTGTGGATTGTCCACTTGCCACGTGACTTGCCACATCACCTGCCACGTCACTTGCCACATCACCTGCCACAAGTTGTGGATTGTCTACTTGCCGCGTCACTTGCCACTTCACCTGCCACGTCACCTGCCACGTCACCTGCCACGTCACCTGCCACGTCACCTGCCACGTCACCTGCCACAAGTTGTGGATTGTCCACTTGCCACGTCACTTGCCACAAGCTGTGGATTGTCCACTTGCCACAAGTTTTGGATTGTCCACTTGCCACGTCAGCTGCCACGTCACTTGCCACATCACTTGCCACAAGATGTGGATTGTCCACTTTCCACGTCACCTGCCATGCCATCTGCCACAAGTTGTGGATTGTCCACTTACCACGTCACCAGCCACATCACCTGCCACAAGTTGTGGATTGTCCACTTGCCACGTCCCTTGCCACGTCCCCTGCCACGTCACCTGCCACAAGTGGATTGTCCACTTCCCACATCACTTGCCACATCACCTGCCACAAGTTGTGGATTGTCCACTTGCCACGTCACCTGACACAAGTTGTGGATTGTCCACTCGCCACGTCACTTGCCACATCCCCTGCCACAAGTGGATTGTCCACTTGCCACATCACTTGCCCCATCACCTGCCACAAGTTGTGGATTGTCCACTTGCCACGTCACCTGACACAAGTTGTGGATTGTCCACTCGCCACGTCACTTGCCACATCACCTTCCACAAGTGGATTGTCCACTTGCCACGTCACTTGCCACGTCCCCTGCCACAAGTGGATTGTCCACTTGCCACGTCACTTGCCACGTCACCTGCCACAAGTTATGGATTGTCCACTTGCCACGTCACATGCCAGTCACCTGCCACAAGTTGTTGATTTTCCACTTGCCACGTCACCTGCCAAGTCACTTGCCACGTCACCTGCCAGGTCACTTGCCACGTCACCTACCACAAGTTGTCTATTGTCCACTTGCCACGTCACATGCCAGTCACCTGCCACAAGTTGTTGATTTTCCACTTGCCACGTCACCTGCCAAGTCACTTGCCGCGTCACCTGCCAGGTCACTTGCCACGTCACCTGCCACAAGTTGTCTATTGTCCACTTTCCACGTCACTTGCCACTTCACCTGCCACGTCACTTGCCACAAGTTGTGGATTGTCCACTTGCCACATCACTTGCCACCTGCCATGTCACTTGCCACAAGTTGTGGATTGTCCACTTGCCACAAGTTGTGGATTGTCCACTTGCAATTGCAATTGTTTAAAATATTTTTCTAATGGTTTTTCATCATTTGCAATCATTTTTGAGATTTTTAATGTAAAAAAAAAGGTCACCTTTAAAAAACGCATATAAACGCAAACGCGGCTAAACGCGGTAGCGGCGTTTTGCCGCGTTTTGCGTCTGAAACGCAGAAATTTTTGTTTCTGAACGCATTTTTTTGCTTCTGGAAAAACTAGATTAAACGCAACTGCATATAAACGGAAAAAAACGAGACTGTGTGCATGGACACATAGGATAACATTGAATGAGTTCAGGTGCAGTTGAAAAAACTGTCCAACTGCATCTGAACGCGCGTTTAACTGCGTCTCGTGTGCATGAGGCTTTAAACAAAAAAACAACCCCCCTCACACACACACACACACACACACACACTAAAAGTGGAGGTCCACCCACTGCTGCAAAAAAGAAATTTTTTTTTTTTTTTTTTTTAAACCAGCAGCTGCACATACTGAAGCTGCTGACTTTAAATAATCGGATACACCGGGAACCCTACTGCACATCCGCGAGGCTCCTCTCTCCTACTGGCCAGGTGGCTGGAGAAGGAGGAGGAAGCCCGGGCGGTGACAATACCTGCGACTAAGGCTCCCAGAAGTGGGAACAGGATACCTGTGAAAAACAGGTGTCCTGTCCCCCCTCCCTCTGAAAAAGGTGCCAAGTATGGCATCGGAAGGGGGGCGGGCAAATGGAAACAAAAGTGGAACCTCTGCTGGTTTTACAGGAGTTTTTCATGGAGATACATTTTTGACTATTTGGAAGAAAACCATCCCCCCCCCCCCACACCACAAACACAGCATAATGGAAATTTTATAACGGTTACTATCTGTCAAGTTATATCATGCAGGAGAGGTTTTAAAAACGTCCCGTGTACATGAAGCCCTTGGTAGGAATCTTATTTTAAACCTTACTGTATTCATCGCATTAGGTTTCAAATTCTAATTCTTTCTAATTCAGATCATTTGGTTCGAATTTATTTCAGGATTTGTTGAAATTTGTTACCATTGTGATTCAGATACATCCAAACTCTGAATTAAAAAAAAAAAAAAAAAAAAAATCACACAAGTCTAATAATTGCATTAGTGTTCCAAACAATAGTAGGCACAGGACCGCTATAATTCATCACTGTGACGTGATTGTTGTTAAAATTTGCAAAGGTTTTGCGCGAAAGAGTTGCCATTCTGTACCACCGATAATTTAATCTGGACCAGCGAGTCACTCCCCTGCAACAAATTTGCTGAGGACCAAGGACTTTTCTCATCTGTATGCTTGTTTTGAGTCAGTGACTCAAAGTATTGTAGCCAACGGGACATGATAACAGTCAGAGAAAATAGCATTTTCTAAATTAGGCCAGCAGTAGCAAGCAATTTAATTTCTCCTTACTAAATAACGTGCATTTCTACAACTCACCTGTTTTGTGGTGCTAATGGCACCCCAAATATTTATATATATATATATATATATATATATATATATATATATATATATATATATATATATATATATATATATATATATATATATATATATATATATATATATATATAAAAATACACAAATACACATATATATATATACACACATATATACACACACACACACACACACACACACACACACAGCATTATGAAAAGAGGGTCATGCACGTTTTCTAATCCATCACGATGCGTTGGCAGCCCATAATTTATAGGCTGCTTTACCATCTGTGTCCACATTGGGGATATTTCCCTTCTTGTCCCAGAGATCAAAAAGGAAAGGACTCAGATGTTAGGTGTATACATTCAAATTTTATTCATTAAAATAAAATTCCAGTATTTCAGATTTTACAATAAACCAAAAGAATTAAAAAAACATTCTGGGTTTGCTTTGGGAATGTATTGCAATTATGCAGAATGTCTGAGTTAATATATCTTCATGGTGGACCTTCATCTTGGCAAGTAGGACACTACCACCATGCAATTTACTTTCCTACAGTCCATCTCTGCCTAAAAGGTTAACCCCGCCTAAGACTGACCACTCAATTTAAGGCCGGCTCAAAAAGGGTTCAATTATTTGCCTTCATTTTTAAACCTTCAACACCCTGCCTGGGAAGTTCCTCCACCGATTGAAGGAACATATGGAGAAGCCAGTGTGGAGGCATGGGTGAATTCATAAACTCTCGTGGTAGACTGTCTATTCCACCCAGGAAGTGGAATCCACTCAAAGCCCTCCCAGCACAGTATACTCACCCTCCCTTCACTCAGCTGCTGGCAGTAAAGATAAAACCCAGTACTTCCAGGTACGGGGGAGCATGCAAGTCACTCTCCTTCCTACCATGTGATTTCACTGGTGCTTGGTGAAAAGCCATTGCTGTCACATTGGGCATTGTCAAGTAGCTCATAGGCTTCTTTCATTGCTACCAGTGGTTGAAGAGTGTAATGGGGGGGAGATAAGAGGCGATACGTAATGCTGGGTAAGGGGCATTAAAAGAGAACCTGTAAGGGCAAAGCACAGGTCTGCTTTAAGGTTGCACCCTCTTTGTTACTGTATTTTTAATGTTGAGTAAAACAATAAAATTCGACCCGTTAAAAAAAAAGGAAAGGTTGTACCCCCAAAATGAGAATGCTTAAGTGCGAAAGGCAATTAAGGTTTACTTGTGCTTGAATGTGACCCAGGCCCCATCATCCACATACACTGCAACATGCAACGGTTCAGTGAACGTGGTAGTAAAGCTGTGTATATGTCTGTATAACCCTTTAGATGGGTGGAAGAGCTCATAAAAGGACAGTCTACCAGCCTCGTAATCCAGATAGATTCCAATCACTTGAGAGCATTGTTCATGAAGCAGCGACTGAGCTTTGGAGTTGTGGGCTGCCATGTATTTTTTGGTGTATTTGCGCAGGCACCACGACTTGTTGTTATCGCCAATACCGGACTGTTTCCCATCTCGCTCAATGCTAGGATAGGCTAAGCCAATGTCCCATATACCAGCAACGCTAGCCTCTACTTCCCAGTAGTGCTGTCCTTCTTTAAAGCCATTTACACTCAGCACCTGGTTGTAAACCATAAATCTCAGGGGAGACCCCAGCCGGCCATGGTTTATATCAGAGTCAGCCATGGATTTCAAGTCCACAGATAATGCCATCTTGTTGTGAGCCGTTCTGTCGTCCATTAGCAGCGGCGACATATCACATATGTGGATATTTTTCTTGACGGCATTTGTAATATCCAACAGACCAGTGTGCAAGATATTGGAGACCAAACCTTCGTTCAGGTCACCAATGAGTTGGCTTGTTTTCTCCTCTTCAGGAAAATTTTCAAAAACACCCCTTGCCGAGTTTTGCCTTTGCAAGATGGAAAAGGGATCCTCGTCATTGCAGATGCCCTGAATACGGTTAATACTCCGAGTGAGCCGATCTGATTTTATGTCCAACTGTTTGATCAGATTGGATACTTGCGATCTAATCGCTTTGGTCTGCCTGTTGAGCTCTCCTAAAATTCTCCTCTCCAGACTGTTCAGTTGGTCTCGGATATCCTCAAGCAATCCATTGACTTTCTTGGCGATAGAATCTGCATTCCTCTGCACTTTCTCTACGTGGTTTATGGCCGTTTGAAGACCCTTTTCTGATTCTCTTTTTCCTGACATCAGAGTTTCCAAAATATTCCTCATCTCCTTTGTTTTCTTCTCGGAGACTTCATAGATTGGCTGCACCAAGTGTCCCCGATGCTCTCCCACGGCAAAGCACGATATGCAGACGCAAACTTCGTCTTCGAAACAATAATACTTCAGCATCTTCTTGTGAGTGGAGCACTGCATGTTTTCAAGAGAAGTTGTTGGGTTTATTAAGCAATGGTCAACGGACTTGTTATGGTGACTCAAGTGCTTGCCGCAAAAAGAGGTCTCACACTGAAGACACATCTTAGTAGCCGGTTCTGGAAAATCACAGTAGGTGCACGGCATCTTGGTCTTCTCTTGCTCTGGGTGGGCCAGTAAGTAACACTCCACGAGTTTACAGAGATTTCTGTTCTTCTCTGGCTGAGGGCGCTCTAAATACTCCGCCCTGCACACCGGACACGTATAAGCGGCAGACCTCTCCTGGGTATCCAGCACAGATTTGATGCAACTCTGGCAGAAGTTGTGACCACATTGCAGGGATACTGGGTCCGTGTAGCTTTCCAGACAGATGGAACAGCTCAGCTCCTCCCCCAGATCATCAGATGAAGTCATCCTAGAAGGATCAGAGTTAAAAAGGACATGTTATGTGACATTTTTTTTTTTTTTTTAAAGTGGTTGTAAATCTCAGACATGAAATATCAACAAAGCATATCCCTCTATAGTGTGTACTTGCCTCAAATAACACTTATGCCGCGTACACACGACCGGACTTTTCAACATCAAAAGGTCCGACGGAACAATTCCGGCAGACCATTCGATCGTGTGTGGGCTGCAGCGGACTTTTGATTTGCAAAAGTCTGACAGACTTTAGAAATGGAACAGGTTTCAAATTTTTCCGCTGGAACTCCGCCGGACCCAGTTCCTACCGAGAAATCCGTGTGTATGCTAGTCCGACGGACAAAAACCGACGCGAGGGCAGCTATTGGCTACTGGCTATGAACTTCCTTTTTCTAGTCCGGTCGTACGTCATCACGTTCGAATCTGTCGGACTTTGGTGTGATTGTGTGTGGCCAAGTCCGTTCATTTGGAAAGTCCGTCAGAACTCCGTCGAAAGTCTGTTGGACCTAGTCCCTCGAAAAGTCCGGTCGTGTGTACGCGGCATAAGTGTCATTTCTGTCTGCTGCTTTGTTCCTCTGTTGTCAGAAGCAATTCATGTTGATAAGTTTTCCTGACACCAAGAGAACAATGGTGACAGGGGAGGGACCTTAAGCAGATTGACAGCTTTAGCGCTATTCCTATGTGCTGTGTGGAAGGCTGTGTCTCTTCCCTCCAATCAGCTCTCATCACTGTGCTCTGCAGAGTATAATGTCAGCTTTCCACCCCATTTTTTCTGAACGCTCAGACAAACTTTATAAAATTCAGTACTTTGAACAGATGCAGGAAAAAATAAATAAATAAAAAACTTATTTACGAGGATTTGTTTCATCTCTGTATGTCACCTGAGGTCAGTTAACTGGATTTATAAACACTTAACGACTTCCCGACCATTTGCCAAATGACGGCTACAGCATGATTGCACATTTCCAGGAGGGCATCACGCTTCCCATGAGCCCACTACTGCATGCTCTGATCTCTGTATCCTTAGGACACATCTGATCACAGATCGGGGGTTGAAGGGCCAAATCACAGTGGCCATTTACTTTGTGATCAGCTGTGTCCAATCACAGCTGATCATGATGTAAACACATGCCAGCTATTTGCATTCCTTTCCTCACGCTGACAGCATGAGGAAAGGAGAGATGATAACTGGCTTGTGTAGGGACATCTACACCGATAATCAGGGCCTCCTCATCAGTGCCACCTCGGTGAAGTAGAAAAATTACCCATTTGCAAAATTCTATAATCAACTATAGAAAACTTTTTTCCCCCCAGAATTTTTGGTCTTTTTTGTTTATTTAATAAAAAAATAAAAATAAAAAAAAACAAGTGGTGAATAAAATACTATCAAAAGTTTTGTGTGGAAAAATAAAAAAATAAAAAATCTAAGTCATGTCTACAGTGTTGCACGACCTCGCAAATATCATTCAAACTGTGACAGAGCTGAAAAAATGGCCCGGGCAGGAAGGGGTTGAAAGAGGAATGGTTATAACAAATGCATTGAGGCTGCCAGCTCTGGAACCGTAATTGTCCTTAAAGCGGGAGTCCGCCGGGACTCCACGTTTTTTTATTTTTTTAAAAGCCAGCAGCTACAAATACTGCAGCGGCTGACTTTTAAAATAGTGACACTTACCTGTCCAGCGCGCCCGCGATGCCGGCACCCGAAGCCGATCTTTAGATCGTCACTCGGGTGCTGCCGCCGCCATCTTGGGTATGGGAATCAGGAAATGGAGCCTTTCGGCTTCATTTCCCGGTTCCCTACTGCGCAATAAGGACGGTCCCCGCTGCCTCTGGGATCTGTGTGTTTCCCAGCAGGCAGCGGGGCACTTGCGGAAGGGGGCGAGCACTTGCGGAAAGGGGCGTAATCTACGCCCCTTTCCGCAGAGAGCTATCCCGGAAGTGGGTGCAGTTACCTGGATTATCCAGGTAACTGCACCCCCCTCCCCCCTGAAAGGTGCCAATTGTGGCGCCGGAGGGGGGGGAGGATTCCGATGAGCGGAAGGTCCATTTTAGGGTGGACCTCCGCTTTAAAATCGCAAGGAAAAAAAAAATAATAAAAAAAACAAACACACCTGGAACAATTATGGTGGTCCTTATGCTAGTGGCTTATTCCCGAACATTGACTGACCGGGGGCCCAACTACACGTCATGGGACCCCCATAGCAACATTTTGATGGAGGAAAATTCAACAAGATTTTTAGTAGCAATAATAAGAATGACATCATTTATAATTGGACATACAGTGCATCCGGAAAGTATTTACAGCGCGTCACTTTTTTCCCACATTTTGTTATGTTACAGCCTTATTCCAAAATGGATTAAATTCATTATTTTCCTCAAAACTGTACAAACAATCCGCCATAATGACAACGTGAAAGAAGTTTGTTTGAAATCATTGAATACTTTCCAAAAGCACTGTATACCCCTGTACACAATTAGAAGCTAGGTTCAAACCTATGCAGGTCATGGTTGGTGCGTTTTTTCCAGGTGCATTTTTGAAGTGTTTTAATGCATTTTTGAGGAGGTTTCTTATGTGGGAGAAACCAGCAAAAACGCAGCCGAAATGCATCAAAAGCACAAGCACTGAATTTTTGATGCATTTAAGAAAAAAAAACAAAAAAACAAACACACAATATCACTTAGTAAAAACAGCACACAGTTAACCCCCTATGATCACCTAGATATTAACCCCTTTCCAGCCAGTGTATAAGATCACTGAATTAGTAGCACTGGTGATGTCAGTGCCAGTCAGTTCCCCCAGCCATCGTCAGATTGCCCACCACACTATCACAGTCCTGAGCACCGCCATTACTAGTATAAAAAAAAAAAAAAATAAGAAAAATTCCACTACGTATACACTCACACAATAGTTTGTAAATGGTATAACCTTCACGCAAACAATTTGATTTGCAAAAATGTTTTATGGATTCTAGTTCACACCACAAAAGCATATTCCAATATTTGTTTCGGTTGCATTTCTGCATGCGCTTTTCCAGAGGTGTTGCAGATGCTTTTTTTCTTCCACTGTGGTCCGGTGCATTTTTGATGCATGTAGGTGCTTTCTAGTGTGTGCGTTTTTTCTATGCATTCTGTGTTCCAGTACAGTCCAGGAAAATTGCAGCATGTTTTTTTTTTCCTTCCCCTGGAACAGCAAGCATTGGTGTAAACCAGAGGTGCCCAACCTTTTAAAAGAGTGAGGGCCACTTAAACGACTTAGTAACCAATCACGGGCCACAATGAGCAGATGACAGGTCCACGTCCACTCTGCGTATGCAAAGCGGACACAGACACAGCCCACTCTACTCTATGGGCCCTCTCATCTGATAAAATGGAAGGGAACGCATCCACTTCTGTTTTTTTAGCAGATCGGACTGGAAGTAGGCAGATAGGCAGGTGTAAACGGACATGGAGGTGAATGGAGGATCCAATTTGGGTCAGACAGATCATGTTAAAAAAGGGGCCTAATGCCGCGTACACACGACCAGACTTTTTGACAGCAAAGGTCAGACGGAACGAGTCCGTCGGACAATTTGATCGTGTGTGGGCTCAATTGGACCTTTGCTTGACAAAAATACGGCGGACTTTAGAAATAGAACACATTTTAAATTTTTACCACCGGACCGAGAAATCCGTTCGTGTGTGTGTGCTAGTCCGACGGACAAAAACCGACGCTAGGGCAGCTATTGGCTACTGGCTATGAACTTCCTTATTCTAGTCCGATTGTATGTCATCATGTTCGAATCCGTCGGACTTTGGTGTGATTGTGTGTGGCCAAGTCCGTTCATTTGGAAAGACCGTCGGACCTAGTCCCTTGAAAAGTCCGGTCGTGTGTACGCGGCATAAGGCTACTTTTACACTGATGGTCTGCGGTCTACCCACACTATGGATGCAGCTCAGTGCATTTGTGGCTTTCCTACGGGTTAGCTGTACTTTGCCATAGAATTCTATCATATCCTGCAGGGGCGGTGCACGTTCTGAAAGCGCACCAAACCTACAGGTAAAACCAGAAGTCTACGGCTCAGTGCAGGTAAGCCCCAGGTGCTCTGCACTACACCTGAAGATCAGTTTTAAAAGCAGCCCAGTAACCACTGCAGAACAGATATGCCCATATATACACTGTGATTTTAGTAATGAACTTGCTGTCCCAGGCAGAGTGCATTTGGCATCACTCCACCTATGACAGGAGCCGGCGCTATACAGGAAGCATTGGCTTATGTGGCTCTGCTCCGCAGCTGCTTGCTTCCTCTACCGCTGGCTTCACTCACAACACTGATGCTATGGCATGGCGGGTAGGCAACCTGCAATCTGGGCTTGCCAACCCAGAGCAGGAGGTCGCAGGCCACATCAGAGGGCTCTGCAGGCCACAGGTTGGGCACTCCTGGTGTAAATTATACCATTGGAAACAATGTAACCTACTTTCTATGCACTTTGGATGCAGAAAAAAATAAAATAAAATAATAAAAAAAAAAAGGCACTGGAATACATGTGCTGTGAACTGGCCCTTGGGGGGAACAAAACAAAAAAACTACTAAAAAAAAAAAAAAAAAAAAAAAAAAAAAAAAAAAAATCCACACACGCCATCAGAATACAATGATTATCGCTGCCGGCTAAAGCCGGTGGCACTGATTGAACAGGGAGGAAACCCAACAGGGCAGAAGGCAGTCAGTAGATCAACTTCAGTACAAGCACATATATCTGGCTTGCTCTTGCTGAACCGGTAGAATTTCAATCCATGCATTGGAAAAAGCCAGACAACTAGCACTTCCAGAAGGAAGACACCAAACTTCTCTGGACAGGTTTCTTTTACCTGCTCCCTATATAGACATTTTCTGCTCCCTGTCCATGAAATTAATAAATGACAATGGAAGTTAAATGTACCTTATAGTATACGAAATGTTTGCAAACCGATCAAAGCCCCAACCTCAGAAATTGTGAAAAGCACTCAGGGAGTGTGAGGAGAACCTTCCCTTATCACAATCCTCTGTGCTCAGCTGTGCAGAGACCTAGTTTAACCCCTTTGTGACCCAGAGGACCTGCCATACTAAAAGTGGTATTAACCCCTTGGCTACCAGACACTTTCACCCCCTTCCTGCCCAGGCCAATTTTCAGCGCTGTCACTCTTTCAATGACAATTGCACGGTCATGCAACACTGCACACTGTATCATTGTTATCACACAAATAGAGCTTTCATTTAGTGGTATTTAATCACAACTGGGTTTCTTATTTTTTGCTAAACAAAGGAAAAAAGACAGAACATTTTGAAAAAAAAAAAAATTTCATAAAATTTTGCAAACAGGTAATTTTTTCTCCTTCACTGATGTATGCTGATGGGGCTGCACTGATAAGGCGGCGCTGATAGGTTTCACTGATAAGGCAGCACTGGTGGGCACTGATAAGGTGGCGCTGATAAGTTTCACTGATAAGGCAACACTGGTGGGCACTGATAAGGTGGCGCTGATAGGTTTCACTGATAAGGCAGCACTGATGGGCACTGATGAGGAGGCACTGATGGGCACTGATTTGGCTGCACTAATGGGCACTGATAAGGTGGCACTGATGAGGCTGGACTGGTGGGCACTGATGGGTACTGGTAAGGGGGCACTGATAAGGCGACGCTGATAGGTTTCACTGATGAGGGAGCACTGGCGGGCACTGATAAGGCAGCACTGATAGGTTTCACTGATAAGGCAGCACTGATGAGGAGGCACTGATGAGGCTGCACTAATGGGCACTGCTAAGGTGGCACCGATGGGGCAGCACTGATGGGCACTGCTGCACTAATGGGCACTGATGAGGTGGCACTGATGGGGCTGCACTGAGAGCTGGCACTGATGGGCACTGATAGATGACACTGTATTATCATGCGATATTATCAAACCCATATTTTCAGTAACAAATACACTACAGTTAAAGGAGAAGTATAGCCAAAGTTTGTTTGGCTGGGCTTCTCCTATGGATCACGGGAGAGCAATTTGTTTTGCACTCCTGTGACCTGTTTTCAGCAGAGATTGGTCTACTCTCTGCTGACGTCACTGGAATTGCCAATAAAATAAACTTTGTTACCCAAAATTTACCATAGGCGACGTGGACGTGGAGTCACCCATGTATGAAGGGACTAGAGTTGTGTCTCACTACACAGTGTGCATCAATAGAAACACACAGTCCCATTGCCTATAATGGCAACAGCTTGGAGACTGCATTGGCCATTGTTCTCTCTTTCCTGTGAAGACGTTCGGGGAAGAAGCACCGAGAGAGCAGGAGCCAGCAGCATTTAAAATTGTAAACTGCAAGTGCTGGAGGAAGAATTTTAACAAATAATTTAATAGGGAATGTTTATTTTATTGTGCTCAGTTTTTTTAAGTGATACTATAGGTATTTTTTTTTTAAATAAAGATGTTATATTTACCTGCTCTGTGCATCCATATTGTACAAAACGTTCCTTTACCTCCTTTCTGGAAGTCCCTCATCACTGCTGCCTACTCCTCCTTGCAAACGGATGCTATGGGTGCATTCTCACCTCGTGGAGTTTCAATGATCATGAGAACGGTAAAGAAACAGCCCAGAACTACACCAGGGGGATCATGTCAATGATCTCAAGGCAGCTGGGACCATAGTCACCAAGAAAACAATCGGTAACACACGTGAAGGACTGAAATCCTGCAGCGCCCGCAAGGTCTTCCTGCTCAAGAAAGGACATGTACAGGACCGTCTGAAGTTTGCTAGTGAACATCTGAATGAATCAGGAGAACTGGATGAAAGTGTTGTGGTCAGATGAGACCAAAATCGAGTTCCTTGGCATCAACTCAACTCGCCTTGTTTGGAGGAGGAGGAATGCTGCCTATGACCCAAAGAACACCATCCCCACCGCCAAACATGGAGGTGGAAACGTTATGCTTTGGGGGTGTTTTTCTGCTAAGGGGACAGGAAAACTTCACTGCATCAAAAGGACGATGGACGGGGCCATGTGCCATCAAATCTTGGGTGAGAACCTCCTTCCCTCAGCCCGGGCATTGAAAATGGGTCGTGGATGGGTGTTCCAGCATGACAATGACCCAAAACACACGGCCAAGGCAACCAAAAGAAACGTCGGACCTCTGTGATTGCCAACAAGGGTTTTGCCACCAAGTACCAAGTCATGTTTTGTGAAGGGGTCAAATATTTATTTCACTCATTAAAATTCAAATCAGTTTATAACGTTTTTAGATGTATTTTTCTGGATATGTTTGTTGTTATTTTGTCTCTCACTGTTAAAATAAACCGACCATTAAAATTATAGACTGATCATTTCTTTGTCAGAGGGCAAATGTACAAAATCAGCAGGGGGTCAAATACTTTTTTTCTTCACTGTTTTAATAGCACTTTGTATTAGTTCAGGAAGATTCCCCAGAGGCGGCGCATTTTATTGCCGTTAACTGTGTGGATGTGTACTGCTCTGATCCTTGCCGGCCCTTCAAGACCCACCCACACTGTGCCCTCCTGACCCACCAACACTGCACCATCCAGACCTGCCTACACTGTGCTCTACTGATCCCTGTACTGTGCCCACCTGACCCACCCACACTATACACTACTGACCCTCCCACACTGTGCCCTCTTAACCCACCCACACTGTGCGTTACTGACCCCCGTATCGTGCCCTCCTGACCCACCCCCACTGTGCCCTCCTGACCCACCCCCACTGTGCTCTACTGACCTGTGTACTGTGTCCTCCTGACCCACCCCCACTGTGCCCTCCTAACCCACCCACACTGTGCCTTACTGACCCATGTACTGTGTCCTACTGACCCACCCACGCTATGCCTTACTGATCCCCATACTCTGCCCTCCTGACTTAACCCCCCTGTGCCCTCCTTACCCACCAACACTGTGCTCTACTGACTCCTGTACTGTTCCCTTCTGCCCTACCCACACTGTGCCCTACTGGCCCACCCACGCTGTGCCTTACTGATCCCCGTACTGCCCACCTGACCCACTCACACTGTGCCCTCCTTACCCAACCACACTGTCCTAACTGATCCCCGTACTGTGCCCTCCTGACCCACCCACACTGTGCCCTCCCTACCCAACCACACTGTGCCTTATTGATCCCTGTACTGTGCCCTTCTGACCCACCCACACTGTGCCCTACTGACCCACCCACACTGTGCCTCACCAATCCCTGTACTGGCCACCTGACCCACCCACACTGTGCCCCCCCTTTCCCAGCCACACTGTGCCTTACTGATCCGCCTACTGTGCCCATCTGACCCAGTCACACTGTGCCTTCCTTACCTAACCACACTGTGCCCTCCTGACCCACCCACACTGTGCCTTACTGTTCCCCATAATGTGCCCTCCTGACCTAACCACACCATGCCCTCCTTACCCACCCTCACTGTGCCCTACTGACTCCTGTACTGTGCCCTCCTGACCTACCCACACTGTGCCCTACTGGCCCACCCACACTGTGCCTTACTGGTCCCCATACTGTGCCCTCCTGACCCACCCACATTGTGCCCTCCTTACCCAACCACACTGTGCCTTACTGATCCCTGTACTGTGCCCTCCTGATCCACCCACACTGTGCCTCACCAATCCCCGTACTGCCCACCTGACCCACCCACACTGTGCCCTCCTTACCCAACCACACTGTGCCTTACTGATCCCCGTACTGTGCCCATCTGACCCACCCACACTGTGTCTTCCTTACCTAACCACACTGTGCCTTACTGACCCCCATACTGTGGCCTCCTTTGCTCTGCTTTATTCTATAAACTATATATACTTTAATTCTTGAGAGTAGGTGTGTAAATTGGGGCAGGCTGGTAGGGGCCCCAGTACATTACTTCACCCAGGGGCCCATGATTCTATTAAGAAGTGTGTGGAAGTGATCGGGTAACTTTACAGCCATCCTAATTATTCCACCAGAAAGCTGACAGTAGGCTTGACAGTTTTTAAACACAGAGTATATTTAAAAGCCCTTGCTATCAACCGCCATTTATATACGGCGCTGGAAGACAAAAGGCTAAGCGTTACAAATGTATTATTCTTCCATTTAATGTTACAGTTTTTCCAGCAAACGAAAGGCTCTAATTGGTCCGATGTCAGTGAGAAGATGAAGCCCAAACTTTGAGAATTCGTTTTATTCACTTTCGTCTTCTCTCAAGTTCTCGTTAGCCTCGCCGACTAACCTCACCGAAACCAAATTAGAACGCCGCTGTTTTTACAATCCCGCTAATTACCCGCATTCACAAAGACTCCGCTAGTTCCCTTCAAGATAAATCTGATCCGTATCTTCGCAGCTTGCCTGACCCCGCGCCCCTCACAGCCTCAAAAACGCACCATTGATTTCCCCGTAAGAAAAACTCAGTCTGTCGAGGCTTTTGGCAGCAAAAAATTCTTAAGTACAGCAAAGTGCTAATAGACGCGGCTAAAAATAGCTTTAATGAGATTGAAGCCACCACGCGCGCTGGTCAAGATTTTATGTCCGTTGCTAAAATTAAAAAAATTTTAAAAAAAGTGCTGGAAGCAAAATGCTATCAACTGACGCGCTTCTTGCTCTGTGACATGATTACATTTTGCACAAATCTGTAATATTTTAGGCAACTTTTTTGTTTTTCCTGGAAAAGGCGCTAATTGCCTTCCAGAAAGACTTCAAATACAGTTCTATTAATAGCATTACTGTAATAAAAATGACACTTTTTCACACAGCCTACACAGATTTAAAAAAAAAAAAAAAAAGAACTGTTTGAGTCTAATCCTGCCACTAATAATTTAAAGCGGAACTTCAGTTATTTTTTTTCATCTTTCCATCTATTAAATCTTCTGCCCTTGTTGTTTTAATTTTGGATAGTAAAACATTTTTTTTCTGCCAGTAAATCCCTTATACAGCCCACTTCCCGTTTCTTGTCTAGTCATTAGCCTAGGCTTATGATATCATTCACAGCGCTCTCTCTCACTCTCATGAGAGTTTGCCAGGAAGGGGGGGGGGAGTTATATGAGGGCCAATGAGAGCTGCAGAGCTGGAGGTATGTCTGTGTAAATCCAGGAAGTGAACAGGCAGCAGCTTCAGCTGCCCACAGTTAAAATGGCTGCAGCCAGACTCAGTGGAGAGAGATTTCTGCAGCCTATTGGGCAAGTACAGAATCACAGTATATATAAAATAATATGCAAAGTGGTTGGGGGGAAGCTTCAGAATATCAAAGATGTTTTTATTACAAATTATTGGAATAGACTGCAGTTCCATACCTCCCAACTTTTTTGAGATTGGAATGAGGGACACCTACTATCAAAAGTATGTAGGCAAAGGACACCCCCCGTCACGCCCCCTTAAAGGAGAATTAACCCAAAAATAAAAGATTAGTTAAACCCACAAGTGTTTTTTTTTTTTTACCACTTCTATTCCTTTTATTGGCTTTTGAAATTTACAAATGCAGCCATTTAGAAATCAGATGAAAGGTTTAGCTCTGGGAAACACTTTTTGATAGATAAAAAGTGCATTTTATATACAACTATATAGATCAGACCAAAATGAGGGACAAATGAGGAGGAATGAGGGACAGAGGGACATTGCTCCAAATCAGGGACAGTCCCTCGAAATCAGGGACAGTTGGGAGCTATGCAGTTCCTCTTTAAAGCTAAACTACAAGTACTTTTATTTAAATCTATTGCTTATTAAAGCGGGGTTCCACCCTAAAGTGGAACATCCGCTGATCGGAACCCTCCCCCCCTCCGGTGTCACAATTGGCACCTTACAGGGGGGAGGGGGGTGGAGATACCTGTCAAAGACAGGTATTTACACCCACTTCCGGGCATAGACTCCCGTGGGAGTCTACGCCATTTCCTGTCCTGCCGCGCTGTCTGCTGGGACACACACGGGTCTCAGAGACAGCGCGGACAATTCCTATTGCGCTGCGCGACTCGCGCATGCGCAGTAGGGAACCGGGAAGAGAAGCCGATTCGCTTCACTTCCAGATTCCCTCACCTAGAATGGTGACGGCAGCAGCCAAGAGCCGAGCGATCGATCGGCCTCGGCTGCCGGCATCGCTGGAACCCGGGACAGGTGAGTGTCCATTTATTAAAAGTCAGCAGCTGTAGTATTTATAGCTGCTGGCTTTTAATATTTTTTTTTTAGGTGGAATCCCTCTTTAACAACAAAATGATATAAGTCCACTTTGTGTGCACCAAATGCCTTCGCAATTCCAGTTATTTCTCTGTAAGGGTAGCAGCAACATCATCACTGTGCAAATGAGGGTACCTTTAGATATTTGATGAAATAAACTGATTAGTTCCCATTGCACTGAGATCAATATAACTGCATTAATGTCTTGTAACCCTATCACTACTGGCTGGTTCTGATGAAGTGGAGCTCTCTATGAAACGCGTTGCCCTTATTTTGTGAAATGGGAAAGTCAGTATAGTGCAATATATAAGTGATCTTTGTAGTGGGCCAAAAAAGAATATTGCATTGTGCATAATAATTTATTATTTTAGGTTCCGTTCACACCAATGTAGGTAGGAATGAGCATGTGCGCTTCAAATTGTCATGTGTAGGACAGCCCATTCATTTTAATGGGCTGTCCTACATGTGATAAAATGGACATAAATAGGCCCTGAACCTTTTGCCAAATCTTGCAGTGCCATGTTTTTTGGCACATGCATTAGCATATGCATAGGGGTGCCATTAAGAATTAAAGTGATACTAAACACACACTGTTTAATATACATTACCCCTTCTATTTCTGTATGGGGATGATTGCATTGTAATTATTTTAATAAAAACAAAACATATAAGCACCTTTTTCCTAATCAATATACAGCTGTCACATGACCCGGCTCTTTCCCAGCCTGTCTGCAGGGAAGTATTAGCAGGAGGAGCTTCTAGTCCTCTGCTGCTGGCCACATGTTCAGAAAATAAAACAAAAACAGCTTTTAGCCACTTGCCGCCCGCCATGTAGCAGAATGATGTTGGCAAAGTGGTTTCAATATCCTGACTGGGCGTCACATGATGTCCTCAGGATATTAAGCTGCTGCGTGCCCCCCGGGGGTGCATCCCGGCGATCGTTGTTGGGGGAGTCAGTCTGAAACACCGCAACACTGATTTTGGTAAACAGTCTCTGAAGGAGGCTCTTTACCACGTGATCAGCTGTGTCTAATCACGGTTGATCACGATGTAAACAGGAAGAGCCGGTGATCTGCTTTTCCTCACTCGCATCTGACAGCTGCGAGTAGAGGAGAGCCGATCTGCGGGGGGTCTGTGCTGACCCCCGCCTCAGATCCTGCCCAGGACCACCAGTATACCGCCCAGGACCACCAGTATACCGCTCAGGATCACCAGTATACTGCTCAGGATCACCAGGATGGCCATCCACACTGGACCACCAGGTATTCCCCCCCTAGACCCCCAGGAAAATGCACATCTGTGCCCAGGCAGCTGCTAATCAGTGCCCAATGACAATGCCTACCACTGCCAGTGCCACCAGGGATGCCCATCAGTACCTCATATCAGTGCCCATCAGTGCCACATATCAATGCCCATCAGTGCCCAGCAGTGCCACCCATAAGTACCCATCTTTTCAGCCTTTCAGTGCCCACCTGTGCCACCCATGAGTGCTCACCAGTGCTGCCTATCAATGCCCATCAGTGATGCATATCAGTTCCACCCATCAGTGCAGCCTACCAGTGCCCATCAGTGCCGCCTTATTAGTGTCGCCTTATCAGTGCCCATCAGTGAAAGAGAAAAATTACCGTATTTATTGGCGTATAACACGCTCCGGCGTATAACACGCACCCCAAGTTTAGGAGGGAAGTTTAAGGAAAAAAACTTACATTTAAATGCCCATCAATGCAGCCTTATCATTGTCCATCTGAAGCCTTGTCAGTGTCATTTGCAGCCTTGTCATGCACCCTGTCCATCATTGCAGCCTTGTCCATCATTGCAGCTTGTCTATCATTGCAGCCTGTCTATCATTGCAGCCTTGTCCATCATTGCAGCCTTGTCCATCATTGCAGCCTTGTCCATCATTGCAGCTTGTCCATCATTGCAGCTTGTCCATCATTGCAGCTTGTCCATCATTGCAGCCTTGTCCATCATTGCAGCCTGTCTATCATTGCAGCCTTGTCCATCATTGCAGCCTTGTCCATCATTGCAGCTTGTCCATCATTGCAGCCTTGTCCATCATTGCAGCCTGTCTATCATTGCAGCCTTGTCCATCATTGCAGCCTTGTCCATCATTTCAGCCTGACCATCATTGCAGCGTGTCCATCATTGCAGCCTGACCATCATTGCAGCCTTGTCCATCATTGCAGCCTTGGCCATCATTGCAGCCTTGTCCATCATTGCAGCCTTGGCCATCATTGCAGCCTTGTCCATCATTGCAGCCTTGTCCATCATTGCAGCCTTGTCCATTATTGCAGCCTTGTCCATCATTGCAGCCTTGTAATGCAGCCTTGTCCATCCTTGTCAGTGTTATTTTCAGGTTTTATTTTTAAAAATGGCGCCGCCGAGATGTCCTGTGTATCTCTGCGGCGCTCAGTAATTCTCGGCCGCCATCGGCCCTTCTCAGCGGCTTTCGGCCGCCTTCGGCCCTTCTCAGCGGCTTTCGGCTGCTCTCGCCCATTCTCTGAGGTTTTCGGCTGCCGAGAAGGGCCGAAGGCATGCGAGGTGATGAAATACCACCAAAAGAAGGCTCTATTTGTGGGAACAAAATGATAAAAGTTTTTCCAAATTTTCCATATCCTTGGTAGCCATCTTAGAAAGGCCTTTATTCTGTTGTAGTTATTTGCTGCTTTGGGATGATGGCACTCTAGGGTTTAAAGTGGATGTAAACCCTTACATATACCCAGTGAAGTGACTGGTCTCAGGTGATACACAGAGATGGAAAAAATTCCTCCTACAAAAGTTGTACCTGTTTATCTGCAGCCCTCTCTTCTCTACAGCTGTTTACTGTGCAGAATTTAGAAAGCTTGTCTGAACATTCAGAAAAAAAGAGGATGGAGAGCTAAATTTACACTCCGCAGAGCTCAGTGAGAAGAGCTCTGGAAGTTGATTGGAGGGTAGGCTTGCATACTAAATGGGATATGCTTTGCTTGTATTTTATGCCTGAGGCTTACAAGTACTTTAAGTTCAGTGTCAGCTTGCCTTTCTCTTTTCAGATTAAAAAAACATTTTTTTGGGGCTTTTGCTGAAACCTGTTAAAATTTTACCTGCAGTGCTGACAGCCATTTCTGTAAGTTTAGTAAAGTCAGGATAGCTCAGCTTCGGGGGGGGGGGGGGGGGCAAACAGTCCATCCACAGCCATCCTCCCCCTGGTCGGTAGGGTAACCTGCAACACCCCCCTCCCCCTCAGTCAGGCTTACCCCATCTATGGCAGTCAGCGCTTTCCCCTTGCGACAGTCGGTGGGCATCATGGCGGCTTCCGTCTTTCCCTCCTCCTCAGAAGCCAATCAGAACACTTCCCCTTTCGGCTAATTGGAAAACGGGTCTCAGACCCGCGTCCTGATTGGCCGGAAGGAGAATCAGTATAAAAATAGCGAATGTTCATACGCTATTGTCACACAACTGAGTGGGCTCGGTTCACAAAGTGCTCAGCGCCCCGAGCCCACCCTATTTTGAATCATGTGCTTCAAAAAAACACCCCCATCCCACTGCAATTCATGCACCCCGGCGTCCTGCATGGGACACAAAACTCTCAATACTTTTTGGTATGAAGGAACCTGTGACACACCTCTGCCTCCCTGAAATGCAATGGTCGGGGCAGCAAATTGTAAGCTTGGCTACATGAGGACAGGGGATGACCATTTCCAGTGACTTTAAGAAAGTTGATGGCGGGCATCTGACCAGCAGAGAAGCGGAATAGGAAATGAAGGGTGCCCAGCAGACTATATGGCCTGCATGGAAGTTTTAATTTCCTTACAGGTCCACTTTAAACATTGTGAATCAAACTAAAGTTAAACAAAAAGAAAGTTTAACGTTTCTTCACTTTTTTTTTTTTTTAAATATATCTATTATTGTCAGATAGACTCCGATTCTCCGTAATCTGCAGGATAATTGTCATTGTCACAGCCATCTTCCATGACATCTGTGAGTGCGCTGATTTTCAATGTCACCGACAACTCATAAAGGATGAACATTTCATAACGCTTTATTGCATGCTGCGGCATAATATACAGCCCCCAGAAAATCAACGCTGAACTTTCATAAATTAAAGAGAAACATAAAACCTATTATTCTATAATAAACTGTTCAGACTCTTTCACGTCACCACTACTTTCACATTTGTTTTTGTTTTTTTAGTACGTTAAGTGGTGCTCTTATGCTTTCCATATAGACCTATGTAAATGCAGCTTTGTGAGAAGAAAAGGCTT
Organism: Lithobates pipiens; assembly: GCF_037356315.1. Classification (NCBI taxonomy): domain Eukaryota; kingdom Metazoa; phylum Chordata; class Amphibia; order Anura; family Ranidae; genus Lithobates; species Lithobates pipiens. Next base: position 324,086,490 of record NW_027507784.1, on the reverse strand, counting down.
TAGAAAGGCTAATGCACTGAAGTGCTCAGAAATAGATTGCCATATTGTAGCATTGCATAATGGTGTTCAATGTATATCATTTTATTTCCTCTATTGACTGCTGAAAGGAGAACTATTAACCGTAATTGGCTGAATATATGGAATAATCAGGTACAACCAATAACTACGGTATGTTAAATAACAACCAGAGAACAGCAGTATATTACATCAGAGGACTTTACATCAGAGGACTGGCAAGCAACCAAAATCATATCCGTGCCATAAAGCTGGGGGCCGGAGGTAGCCAACTCTGAAGATGTAGAGATCCTGAACGACATGGAAGAGATCAAAGATTTCTGTTTTAAGATTACAGTTTTTCCAGTGCTCTTTTTTAAGAGAAAATCTAGCAGGGAATTATTATAAAGTAAGGAAGGTTTAAAGAGTTTAGGGGTCAGTAGTATGTAATGCAGAGTCCAGAGGTCAGTAGTATGTAATGCAGAGTTCAGGGTTCAGTTGTATGTAATGCAAAGTTTAGGGGTCAGCAGTATGTAATGCAGAGTTTAGGGGTCAGTTGTATGTAATGTAGAGTTCAGTGGTCAGTTGTATGTAATGCAGAGTTTAGGGGTCAGTAGTATATAACATAGAGTTTAGGGGTCAGTAGTATTTAATGCAGAGAGTTTAGGGGTCAGTAGTATGTAATGCAGAGTTCAGGGGTCAGTAGTATGTAATGCAGGGTTTAGGGGTCAGTTGTATGTAATGTAGAGTTCAGGGGTCAGTAGTATGTAATGCAGGGTTTAGGGGTCAGTTTTATGTAATGTAGAGTTCAGTGGTCAGTTGTATGTAATGCAGAGTTTAGGGGTCTGTTGTATTTAATGCAGAGTTCAGGGGTCAGTAGTATGTAACATAGAGTTTAGGGGTCAGTAGTATGTAATGCAGAGTTTAGAGGTCAGTAGTATGTAATGCATAGTTCAATGGTCAATTGTATGTAATGCATAGTTCAGTGGTCAATTGTATGTAATGCAGAGTTTAGGGGTCATTAGTATGTGTTGCAGAGCTTAGGGGGGTCAGTAGAATGGAATGCAGAGTTCAGTGATCAGTAGAATCGAGTTCAGGAGTCTAGGGGTTAATAGTATATAATGTACATTTCAGGGAACGGTTGTATGCACTGCATAGTTCAAGGGTCAGTAGTATGTATTGCAGAGTTTAGAGGTCAGTAATGCAGATATTAGTATCATGTACTAGGGGTAAGTAAAGCAGAATTGAGGGGTCTTCTTTCCTTTGTAAAATTCACTCTATGCTTCAAATATAGCAGTACCCGAAACATGGTAGCAGTGGTGGGACAAGGACATCTAGTGCCTAGGGCAAACATGCCAAACTGCCAAACATGCCTCCCCAAAAAAAGTCACCCTCCTAGAACAAATCCTCAACCCCTCAAATTTCCCCTCCGAATACACCTCCTCTCCTGCCCTCTATTTAAATCCAGCTCCTAGCACAAATCCACCCCCTAAATTTCCCCTCCTAGAACACATCCCCCAGCCCTGTCCCAAACAAAACTCTCCCCCAACACAATTCTCCTCCCCCCTTCTAGAATACACCCCCAAATCCCCCCTCCTAGCACAAATCCACTTCTCCCACCCCCCTCCATATACCCAAATACCCCTAAATCACCACTCCAGCAATTCGTACCCCCTGCCACCCCCAAATTGTCCCTCCCAACACAAATCCCCCCTCAATCTCCTTGCAGCGCCCCCCTCCTCACATGAAACTACAGTGCCCCCCTCCTGCCCACCCCTTGTCCTGGCCCTACCTGGTAGAGTGGGGGAGGTACTCCCAAGTCTCATACACCATATGACATATTAGAGCCTAAGACTTCCATTGCATTTTCCTGAAAGGCATTGGACAGGATCAGGAGCTGGGTAAATTTTTAGATATTTACCTACACTTTGACAGTGAATACTAGTACAGCCCTTTTGGCCTCTGCAAACAGTAATCTGTGGTTTCCTATTGCCCTGTAAAAGCATTGATGTCTAGCAGTTTCAGGTAATTGGTCTCCAGTCTTTGTCTCCGGAAGCATGTTCCCAGCCTCAAAGAATGAATATAGCATATTTGCAGTAATATGTTAGCAGTCTTCAAATATCCCTTATACCAAGCTTGTAGTCCCTGACCATCTCTTGTAGAAAGCCTATAGTCACTTACCATCACTGGTAGCAAGCCGGATAGTCTCTGGTCTTCTCTAGTAGAAAGCCCTGTAGTCTTTGGCTATCTCTTGTAGGACTGTAGTCTCTTACCATCCCTTGTAGCAAACCCGTAGTCTCTTACCATCTTTTGTAGCAAGCCCATAATCTCTTACCATCTCTTGTAGTTGTAGCATGCTCATAGTCTCTTACCATCTCTTGAAACAAACCCGTAGTCCATAGGCATGTGCCTAGACACACCCTAATCACATCATGTGCATTAAAATTATCCAAGGGTGGCACCAGGTGGGTGGTTGGGGGTTCTAGTGGCCAGTGTAAATGCCTCCATTATATTAAAAGCTAGGTTCAACTTTAGGAACACATTACACCCGAATTTAGGGTGTAACATAATATGCTGCCTATCAACTGTCTCCCACCATCAGAGCATCCTCTCTGTGGCAGCAGGTGGCTTGACTAGTGTAGTCTGAATGTTCCCCTTATACTATTCCTTACCTATTAGAAACGAGACCACACCATAGGTTGGAGTAAACTGGCCACAACAGCCTTTATTAAACATAACTCAAAATTCACTCCAATAACTTGTAAATATGAAAATATATAAATATATATAAATATATAAATATAAATAACTTTATTAACATTAAACCACATTAAATAACATTAACTGCCCATTCTGGTGATCTCTGACGGTGACCCCACTTAAGCCAATACCAAATCACTGCGGTACACCTGACCAACTTCCCAAAGGCCTCCACCTGTGACCGGTCGGAGACAACTTCCGCCAGTGAACATAACCGTATTCCCTCCAACGTTCAGGAATACCCAGAGGGGCCGATCGTTAGATGAGCCCCCCACACCCTCAGATCCCTTTTGAGTACCTGTCTACCGTCAGAAACCACCAGAAAACACACCGCCAACACGAGAAACTTTCAGCTGCCGTGACAACCGACGAAACCTGCAAAAGAAGAAAAGACCAGCAACAAAAGACACAAAAACAAACACATAACATTAGGACGGGAGGGTGGGAAAAACTGCCTCCTCTGTGTCACACTGGGCTCCGAATGATCCCTTAAAGCCACACCCCTCCCTTTTATGTGACCCCTCCCCTACACTGAACTTGTTTCCTGCAAACCTTTTCCTCAACTCCACCCATAAAGCTTAACCCTCTGTGTCCCTCATCCACACTGTCATGTCCAGCACTCCTTATATCATTTCATTCTTAATCCATGCTTCTCTTGACTAGTGTAGTCTGAATGTTCCCCTTATACTATTCCTTACCTATTAGAAACGAGACCACACCATAGGTTGGAGTAAACTGGCCACAACAGCCTTTATTAAACATAACTCAAAATTCACTCCAATAACTTGTAAATATGAAAATATATAAATATATATAAATATATAAATATAAATAACTTTATTAACATTAAACCACATTAAATAACATTAACTGCCCATTCTGGTGATCTCTGACGGTGACCCCACTTAAGCCAATACCAAATCACTGCGGTACACCTGACCAACTTCCCAAAGGCCTCCACCTGTGACCGGTCGGAGACAACTTCCACCAGTGAACATAACCGTATTCCCTCCAACGTTCAGGAATACCCAGAGGGGCCGATCGTTAGATGAGCCCCCCACACCCTCAGATCCCTTCTGAGTACCTGTCTACCGTCAGAAACCACCAGAAAACACACCGCCAACACGAGAAACTTTCAGCTGCCGTGACAACCGATGAAACCTGCAAAAGAAGAAAAGACCAGCAACAAAAGACACAAAAACAAACACATAACATTAGGACGGGAGGGTGGGAAAAACTGCCTCCTCTGTGTCACACTGGGCTCCGAATGATCCCTTAAAGCCACACCCCTCCCTTTTATGTGACCCCCTCCCCTACACTGAACTTGTTTCCTGCAAACCTTTTCCTCAACTCCACCCATAAAGCTTAACCCTCTGTGTCCCTCATCCACACTGTCATGTCCAGCACTCCTTATATCATTTCATTCTTAATCCATGCTTCTCTTGACTAGTGTAGTCTGAATGTTCCCCTTATATTATTCCTTACCTATTAGAAACGAGACCACACCATAGGTTGGAGTAAACTGGCCACAACAGCCTTTATTAAACATAACTCAAAATTCACTCCAATAACTTGTAAATATGAAAATATATAAATATATATAAATATATAAATATAAATAACTTTATTAACATTAAACCACATTAAATAACATTAACTGCCCATTCTGGTGATCTCTGACGGTGACCACACTTAAGCCAATACCAAATCACTGCGGTACACCTGACCAACTTCCCAAAGGCCTCCACCTGTGACCGGTCGGAGACAACTTCCACCAGTGAACATAACCGTATTCCCTCCAACGTTCAGGAATACCCAGAGGGGCCGATTGTTAGATGAGCCCCCCACACCCTCAGATCCCTTCTGAGTACCTGTCTACCGTCAGAAACCACCAGAAAACACACCGCCACAGCCCGAAAGGGTGACCCCCTCAACCTTGAGGGCCACCCCACACCCGAAGAGCTTTCTGTATCCCCTCCTGTAAACCCAAGGACCAGAGGTCAATCCCCACATCCGACAGGTGAACGCCATCCTGTCGAAGATAAAGCCCCACATTCACCTCCAACTCCCGATGTCGAACCACAATGCCCCCGTTCTGCACCACAAACCGCCCAACCACCTTATTCACCCTTATCCTAGTTTTTTCAATGCTGGCTAAAGACCTAGCCCAACGCCACACCGTCCTGGCCACAATGTCCGACCACACCAAAATGGTGCCCGGGAAAAGGACTCGCAGGCGCAACACATCCGCCTTAATATCTGCCAAAATGTCCTTCACCTTCCGAACGCCCAGGCCCCCCACCCCAGAAATCCCAACAACAAACCACAACACCCCCAGCCGCAACCATCTTACTCCAAGACCAACTGCGGCCGGACATAGGACCGGAACCTCCGGGACTCCCACCTACCAATCCGGCGAACCACCGCCTCCTCCAGCCCACATCGTGCCGCTTCCGTTGCCGCCCCAATCCGGAAAGAGTGGGACGCGTACTCCCGCTCATCCAAACCCACCGCTCTCAGGCATTGCCGGAAAACCGACACAAACTGAAACCGGGATAGAAAAGAGCCCTCCGCATGCACCAAAAAGGGGACTGCCCCCGCAGGCCGCACCGCCCGGAAGGCCCGTACCGCCGCCACCGGGCATACTGCCGAGCCCGGAAGGGCGAGCAGCGTAATCGCAACTCCCTTGCCCCGCTGATCAGTCTTGGATCTACGCAACCGTATACTCACCCGATCCGCAACCACCTGCACATCCTGATCCAACAGACCCCCAGCCACCCGTTTCGAGCGACACACCAACTCCCCTATCCTAAACGCCCCATAAAATGCCAACGAAAAAGCTGCCGTAAACAGAACGGTCTCGTAAGCAGACGAGCAAACGTCCACCAGCCGAGAACAAATTGCCACCAAATTGTCAAACGACACCGGCCGGCGCGCATCCCGACCCTTCCGATCTCTCCGGTACCCCTTCAACGTTTGCCGCACCCAAAAATCCTTCGTCCCGTCCGGCTCCCCCCACAGTTTAAACAAAAAGGCCAACCCGCCAGCTTCCGCTCAATAGACGCAGGCGACAGACCCGTCTCAATATTCCGGGCCACCCAATACAATACCACCCAGCGCCGGTCGGAGCCCCGACCAGCCACGCCAACCTCCCGCAGGAACGCCCACCATTCCGCCCACACCCTAGAATAAGCGGACCATGTAACCTCACTCAATGACCTTTTTAACCAACCTGCGGCGATTCCAAGGGCAGCTCCCACATCCACCCGGGGCAGGGCGCCCCCGACTCCTCCGCTCCCGGCGCCAGCTGCCGGAACTTGTCCCACTGAAAACGAGAGAGTGAGTCAGCCAAAGAATTCTCCACCCCAGGTATATGCACTGCATAAACGTAAACATTGAGCCGCAAACAGCGAAAAACCAGCTGTCGCAGCAGCCGGATGACAGGGGGCGAGGAAGCAGTCATCCGATTGAGGACCTGAACCACCCCCATGTTGTCGCAATTGATGCGCAACTTCAAATTACGAAACTCCTCCCCCCACAGCTCCAACGCCAACACTATCGGGAATAATTCTAGCAAAACCAAATTGCCCAACAACCCCGCAACCTCCCAGGAGCACGGCCAAGGTTCAGCACTCCACCGGCCCCGAAAAAATGCCCCATAACCCGTAGACCCAGCCGCGTCAGTAACCAACTCCACATCGAAGTTGCTCACCGGCCCCGACATCCACATGGCCCGCCCGTTATACGACCCCAAGAATTCATGCCATGCCCGCAGGTCCTCCCTGTGTTCCTTCCGCAAACGCACAAAATGATTAGGGGCGGACACCCCGGCGGTGGCCCCCGACAGCCGTCGGCAGAACACACGGCCCATAGGGATGATCCGGCAAGCGAAATTCAGCTTGCCCAACAGGGACTGCAGGGCCCGAAGCTGAACCTTCGGCCGGCCCTGCATCCCTGCCAACTCTGCCTGCAGATCCCGCAATTTATTCTCTGGCAATCGACACTCCATTGCCAGCGAATCAATCACGATCCCCAAAAAACTCAATTCCGTAACCGGGCCTTCCGTCTTATCCCCCGCCAACGGCACCCCGAACCTGCCCGCAATGTGCTGCAACGTGGACAGAAGAATCGCACACACATTGGAGGCAGGCGGGCCCACGCACAGAAAATCATCCAAATAGTGGATGACCGACTCCAGGCCCGAAACATCCCTCACCACCCATTCCAAAAATGAGCTAAAAGCTTCAAAATAGGCGCATGAAATGGAACAACCCATGGGCAGGCACAAATCTACATAAAACTTGCCCCGCCAATGGCATCCCAACAGCCGGAAGCTGTCCGGGTGGACCGGCAGAAGTCGAAACGCCGATTCCACATCCGCCTTGGCCATGAGAGCCCCACGACCATACCGCCTGACCCACCGTACCGCCGCGTCAAAAGACGTGTAGGAAACCGTACACGCCTCCGGGTCAATGAAATCATTGACCGACCCCCCTTTCGGAAAAGACAGATGATGAATCAAGCGAAACTTCCCCGGCTCCTTCTTAGGAACCACACCCAACGGGGAAACCACCAGGTCCCCCAACGGCTGTACTTCGAAAGGCCCGCCCATCCGGCCCAGCGCCACCTCCTTACCCAATTTGTCATCCACCACCCCCGGGTGATCTAAAGCCGAGCGCAAATTCCTGGCTAACGGCGGCATCCCTTCCAAAGAACAGGGAATCCTAAAACCATCCCGAAAGCCCGCAATCAACCCCCGCGCCGCCTCACCATCCGGATACCTATTTAGGAAAGGAAGCATCCTTCCCAGGTTCACCGGCGTCATCCCTTTTGTTACCGGCGTCACCGGCGCGCTTACCCTTTTTGAAACAGCGGGACAGGGGGTGGGTGCCGCCGCACCCGGAGCACTCATGCTTGAAACGGCACGCGCCCCCGAATTTACAAGCCCCTTCATTAAAGGGCCAGCACACCCCCCACTTTTTACCGGCCGGCAGTCCCGAGGACGACGCACTCCCGGCCCCCCCCTGAAGAAACGGAGTGGGCGTCCGCGGGGCAGACATAAGCCTCATCCAGAGGCTTATGTCCTTGTGATCCCAGCGCAGGTCAGCCCGCACCGCCTTCCGCTGGCGAAACTGCTCATCATAGCGCAGCCACGCCAACCCCCCATACACCCGATGAGCCTCACCAATCGCATCCAGGTAACAAAACAACGCCGAGCAATGCTCGGGGTTCTTTTCCCCTATCACGCTAGCCAAGATAGCGAACGCCTGAAGCCAATTCGCAAATGTGCGCGGGATCAGCCGATACCTACGCTTCTCCTCGTCGTCCTTCTTGGAACTGTCCGGCTTGACCCTATCCAAGTTAAACTTCTCCAGGGGGAGCAAAGAGAAAATCTCCACATACTCACCCTTGCCGATCTTGTCCCTCACCTCCTGCTTCAAATGCGCCCCCAACGGGCCCTCGAAGCAAACATAAACTTCGCACCGGGCAGCATCCGCGAGCCTAACCAGATCAGACCGCGCCCCCGGATCCGCGGGCACTGGGGGGACCCCCGAGCCCTCAGCTCCTGCATCCACGCTCCCCGCTGCCACCGCAGGCGGTGCGTCCCGCGCAGGCACAGCCTCCACCCCCCCGGCCCCCCCCCCAGTACTCAGCCAGGGGGCCACCTGAGGCGACCCCGAGCCCCCAGCAAACTTACCAACAAGGGCCTGCAGCCCCTCCAACAGCTCCTGCAGCGGACCCGAGGGCCCCCCCGGGGCTACTGGCCCCGCCCCCCCGATGAACCAGCCGAAACCCCCCCCATGTCAGCCCGGGACCCCGTGGGCCCCGCACTCCCCTGTGACACCCCCATCAGACCACGCAAAGCATCCGCCAGCAAAGTAGACTCGTGCAACTTACCCGGCCCCCCAGGGCCCCTGCGACCTGAACTGGTCCGGGCGCAGAAAAGGCCACCTCCTCCTCCTGGGACAGCTCGCTCTCGGACCCGACCACACCAGCGCGCACCGGGGACGCCGCCATCCCCCTGTGCTCCGAGCGGTCCTTCCGGTCCATGCGATCCGGGACTGCAGGCAATGTCCTCCTCCCCCCGCCGCCCCCGGCATGCCGGCGTCTGAAACCGGCCCTGCCAGGCACCTTGGCGGCCTTCTGCGACCCGCCCTCCCCCCCACCCGCATGTGTCCCCCCCGGAGCGCCCCCCGCCCCCCCGCCGCGCGGATCACCGCTCCTGAGCCAGCAGGCCGCAGATCCACCGCCATGTGCACCCCCCCTGGCACCCAGACCCCGAGCCACCCGCACTCCCCCCCTCCTCCGCCGGGCCCCTTGCAGGCCCGGCGCCATTGCCATGCTGCCGCGAAGCCCCGCCCCCTCCGGTCGGCGGCGCAACGACCGCCCGGACCGGGGAGAGCCGAGAACCGGCCGTTTCGCCAGGGGGACCGATCGGTCCTCCCCCGGGCTCCGGGAGTCACGAGGCGGCCGAGGTGTAGGCCCAGGGGAAAAACGCGCCGGAGGCCGAGACCTCCGCGCGAGCAGCTGCACCTCACCTGTCCCGCCGCTGTCCTCATCGCCGTCCGACAGGTCACCCACGCGGTCCCGCAGCCAGTCCGCTCCGTGCACCTCCGCCGCCCGTCGCAGCCGCGCGAAGAGTCCCTCAAGGTCAGCCATAGCAGAGGAGCAGCGAAAAACTGCCTCCTCTGTGTCACACTGGGCTCCGAATGATCCCTTAAAGCCACACCCCTCCCTTTTATGTGACCCCTCCCCTACACTGAACTTGTTTCCTGCAAACCTTTTCCTCAACTCCACCCATAAAGCTTAACCCTCTGTGTCCCTCATCCACATTGTCATGTCCAGCACTCCTTATATCATTTCATTCTTAATCCGTGCTTCTCTTTCATGTGTGTTTGAGCTTTGGGTTGCACACCCTAATGCAATAGGCCGTATGCCATAGTCTCTTACCATCTCTTGATACAAGCCTGTTGTCTCTGATCATCTCTTGTAGCAAGCCAATAGTCACTTACTAGTAGCAAGCTTGCAGTCTCTAGTCTTACTTGTAGAAAGCCTGTAGTCTTTGGCCATTACTTGTGGAAAGCCTATAGTTTCTTACCATTTCTTAAAGAAAGCCTTTAGTTTCCTGTCATCTCCTGGAGCAAGCCCATAATCTCTTATCGTCTCTTCTAGAAAGCCTATAGTCTCTGATCATCACTTGTACCAAGCTTATAGTCAGTTCCCAGCACTAGTACCAAACCCGTAGTCTCTGGTAATCTCTTGTAGAAAGCCTGTAGTCTCTTAGCATCGCTTGTAGTAAGCCCGTGGTCTCTGACCATCTCTTGTAGCATACTCATAGTCTCGGACCATCTCCTGTTGAATGTCTTCAATCTCTGACAGCTTTCTGTGGCATTACAGTCACTGAATATTATGTGTGGCTAGTGATGGACGAACTTCCGACGGGACGTTTCGCGAACGCGAAACGCGAACGGGCACAAACGTTCGCGAAAACGACCGTTCGCCGCGGGCTCCATTGACTTCAATGGGAGGCGAATTTCGCAAACCTTTAGGTCGAATTTGCGGCCACGGGGTAATTATTAGGGGGTAGCACGTAGTCCCACCACCTGGACAATAGCATAATACATGTATGAGGTGAATTTGGGATCGATAACTACAAGCATTTTTTTTTTATTTGGGAAATTGTTCTGACAATTCAGGACTATGGAGCTAATGAAGGCAATGGAGGAGAGGGAAGGTCAGGGACCAGGGTAGGCAAACAAGAGGGTGCAGGAGATACAGAGCACTGACAGCAGCACCGTAATACAGAGCACTGACATCAGCACCGTGACATACAGCGCTGACAGCAGCTCCGTGACATACAGCGCTGACAGCAGCTCCGTGACATACAGCGCTGACAGCAGCTCCGTGACATACAGCGCTGACAGCAGCTCCGTGACATACAGCGCTGACAGCAGCTCCGTGACATACAGCGCTGACAGCAGCACCGTGACATACAGCGCTGACAGCAGCTCCGTGACATACAGCGCTGACAGCAGCTCCGTGACATACAGCGCTGACAGCAGCTCCGTGACATACAGCGCTGACAGCAGCTCCGTGACATACAGCGCTGACAGCAGCTCCGTGACATACAGCGCTGACAGCAGCACCGTGACATACAGCGCTGACAGCAGCTCCGTGACATACAGCGCTGACAGCAGCTCCGTGACATACAGCGCTGACAGCAGCTCCGTGACATACAGCGCTGACAGCAGCTCCGTGACATACAGCGCTGACAGCAGCTCCGTGACATACAGCGCTGACAGCAGCTCCGTGACATACAGCGCTGACAGCAGCTCCGTGACATACAGCGCTGACAGCAGCTCCGTGACATACAGCGCTGACAGCAGCTCCGTGACATACAGCGCTGACAGCAGCTCCGTGACATACAGCGCTGACAGCAGCACCGTAAGCAGCCCCAGGAGGAAGTCAGCACAGCACAGGGATGGTGTGATCCCCTCATAATAAGAACCCCCAGGAGGAAGTCAGCACAGCACAGGGATGGTGGGAGCCCCTCATAATAAGAACACCCAGGAGGAAGTCAGCACAGCACAGGGATGGTGGGAACCCCTCATAATAAGCAGCCCCAGTAGAAATATGACACCGCTCAACCTCTTCAAAGAGGAGGGTAGGGGCATATAGTACGGTGTGCTTTTTTGGGTCAGGGAAGTGAGCCAAATGAATTAAGAAGGTCTGTGTGCTTGATTCCAAAAATTGTTTATAGACATATACATGGTCTACTGATCACATGTGTTGAATTCCTCCGAGATCCATGCCTCATTCATTTTTAGAAATGTGAGGTAGTTAACACTGTGGTGAGCTAGGCGAGTACGCTTATCGGTCACAATCCCCCCTGCTGCGCTGAACGTCCTTTCGGACAGGACACTGGATGAGGGGCAAGCCAACAGTTCGATTGCAAATTGGGCAAGCTCTGGCCAGAGGTCAAGCCTGCCCACCCAGTAGTCTAGGGGTTCATCACTCCTCAGAGCGTCCACATCGGCCGTTAACCCAATGTAGTCGGACACCTGACGGTCTAGGCGTTCCCTGATGCTGGATCCGGATGACACCTGTCGATGGGTCGGCTGAAAGAATGACCTCATATCCGAAGTCACCAACACATCTTCAAACCGGCCTCTTCTTGCAGGCGCTGTTGGATTGGTACCCGCAAATCCTTCTCTGGGAGTGGGAATTGCTCCTCTGCCAGCGCACGCAAAAGCAGAATGCAGCATTTCTCGAAGCAAGGCCTGGAAGTGCTGCATTCTGACAGCCCTCTGCGACGGCGGTAACATTTCCGCCATTTTGTGTTTGTACCGGGGGTCTAAGTACGTTGCCACCCAGTACTGGTCCTTGACCCTCATGCTTTTTATACGGGGGTCCCTATTAAAACACTGGAGCATGAAGGCCCCCATTTGCACTAAAGTGGAAGCGGTGTGGTGGCCTGGCTCCTGCTCATCATCCAGGATAATGTCGTCCTCTTCATTCTCCTCTCCCCATCCTCGCACAACAGGGATCCCAGAAAGGTTTAAAGCATGCTCTTCTTGCTCCTGCTCATCCGCCCCGGCACCATCCTCCTCTGACTCCTCATCAGACTCCTGTTGTTGACTTGTCTCAGATAGAGTAGCCCCCCCTGGGAATTCATCCAGCATTGCGACTTCCTCATCTTCCCGCTCCTGCTCCTCCACAGCCTGATCAATGACACGACGCAATGCACGCTCCAGAAAGAAGGCATAAGGTACCATGTCACTGATGGCGCCATGGCTGCGACTGACCAGTTTGGTGATCTCCTCAAATGGCCGCAGAAGTCTGCATGTGTCGCGCATGAGCAGCCACTGGCGCGGTGAAAAAAAACCCAGCTCCCCAGAACCGTTTCTTTCGCAGAGTTCATACAGGTAGACGTTAACTGCACGTTTCTGCTGGAGCAGCCTATCAAGCATATAGAAGGTTGAGTTCCATCGCGTCGGGCAATCGCAAATAAGACATCTGACCGGCAGATGGTGTCGCCGCTGAATGTCAGCAAGGCGAGCCATGGCCGTGTAAGATCTTCTGAAATGGGCCGAGATTTTCCTTGCCTGCCGCAAGATGTCCTGGACCCCAGGGTATTTGACAAGGAATCGCTGCACGACCAAGTTTAAGACGTGTGCCATGCACGGCACGTGCGTGATTTTGCCCTGTTTCAATGCGCTAAGCAGATTGGCACCGTTGTCACACACCACTTTACCAACTGTCAAATTGAGCGGTGTTAGCCACTCATCTGCCTGTGAACGCAAAGCTGAAAGGAGTGCCGGGCCAGTGTGGCTCTTTGCTTCCAGGCACAACAGACGCAGCACGGCATGGCAACGTCTCACCTGGCATGTGGAATAGGTTCTGGGGAGCTTGGGCGGTGCAGTGGAAGAGACGCTAGCAGCGGAAAAGGAGGAGGCAGCTGAGGAGGAGAGGGAGGAGGATGGAGTAGGAGGAGGAGAAGAAGAGTCAGGCCTGCATGCAATCCGTGGCGGTAAAACCAAATCTACACGGGTGCCACGGGTTACATGCTTGACGGCCGTCAGAAGGTTCACCCAGTGGGCAGTAAAACTGATATACCTTCCCTGCCCGTGTTTGCTAGACCACGTGTCTGTGGTCAGATGTATCTTGGCACCGACACTGTGTGCCAGAGATACATTCACTTGCCGCTGAACATGGCCATATAGCTCTGGGATGCCCTTCTCTGAGAAATACTTCCTTCCTGGGACCTTCCATTGTGGTGTTCCAATGGCCACAAATTTGCGAAAGGCCTCCGAGTCCACCAGTTTATATGGCAGTAGTTGGCGGGCTATGAGTTCTGACAAGCCAGCCGCCAACCGTTGGGCAAGAGGGTTATCCGGCGTCATCATTTTTTTACGCTCAAACATTAGGCCCACGGAAGCCTGCCTTTTTGCAGAAAAATGTGAGCTTGGCGTGATGGAAGGTGGAGTGGAGGACAATTGTGAGGAGAGAGGAGAAGGAGAAGTAGAAGACGAGGCTGGACGGTGAGAGCCTGCAGTGTGGCTTTGTGTGTTCCGTTGCTCCCACTGGGCTCGGTGATGGCTGCTCATGTGCCTTCTTAAGGCGGTCGTCCCTAGGTGAGTATTGGGCTTACCGCGACTAACGCGTTGACTGCAAAGATTGCAGATGGCAACGCTATTGTCAGCAGCGGACACGTTAAAAAAAGCCCACACTGCGGAGCCATGTGCCGGTGTCCTGGGAGCGCCAGATGTGACCGTACATGGTCGATGACTCGCTCCTGATACATTTGCAGTCTGCTTTGTCCCTGCTGTGCAATGTAAGTCATTGCTGCTTCTCCTCCCTATCTGCTGGTCCATATCTCCCTCTGAACTCCCCTCCTCTTCCTCTCTTGTGGGCACCCACGTGACATCACTAGACACGTCATCATCAACGTCACCTTCCCCACCGCTATAAGTAGAGTAGGCAGCAACACCGGGGACCAACCTCCTCCTTGGGCTGATCTGGGTACTGGCGTCAGACTGCTGAGTAGCGCTTGTTGCTACCTCCTCTTCCTGATCCAATACCAAGAGTGGCTGCGCATCAGAAATGTCCTCTTGATATGGATCGGAAAATAATTCCAGTGACTCAAGCGGAAGGTATGTGGTGGTGGTGGTGGTGGTCGTGTTGTTGGTGGTAGTGTCTTTGGGGGTGCACATAGCAGAGAGTGAAGAAGAGGGTGCAGATCGAGAGGATGAGGAGGGTGCAGAAGAGTAAGGCTGAGCGAGCCACTCAACCAAGTCTGGTGCATCCTTTAAAGTAATTGAACGCACCTTCTGCAACTTCCCACTTTGGCTCAAGCCTGTTGCTCCTGCCCTACCCCTACCACCCCTGCGGAAGGGCCTGCCTCTTCCTCTGCATGTCATTTTTTAAATGACCCTGTGACAAAACTCTTAGTCCCTATACCGCTGAAGGACTGCTGCAGTATAGGTGAGCGGTCAGCAGTGGTGCACGTCAACCCTATCTATTGTGGACCTATAGCGGTCCTTACAGAACAGCAGACTGTACCGCACTCAAGCCTATGTACCGTAGCACCCTATACCAAGTTACCAGTCCTTATAAGAACTTTTGTGGACCAAGCAGGTTGTGTATTAGTGTTTAGCAGACTGTACGTCAGTCCCTATACCGCTGAAGGACTGCTGCAGTATAGGGCAGCGGTCAGCAGTGGTGCACGTCAACCCTATCTATTGTGGACCTATAGCGGTCCTTACAGAACAGCAGACTGTACCGCACTCAAGCCTATGTACCGTAGCACCCTATACCAAGTTACCAGTCCTTATAAGAACTTTTGTGGACCAAGCAGGTTGTGTATTAGTGTTTAGCAGACTGTACGTCAGTCCCTATACCGCTGAAGGACTGCTGCAGTATAGGGCAGCGGTCAGCAGTGGTGCACGTCAACCCTATCTATTGTGGACCGATAGCGGTCCTTACAGAACAGCAGACTGTACCGCACTCAAGCCTATGTACCGTAGCACCCTATACCAAGTTACCAGTCCTTATAAGAACTTTTGTGGAACAAGCAGGTTGTGTGTTAGTGATTAGCAGACTGTACGTCAGTCCCTATACCAATGAAGGACTGCTGCAGTATAGGGCAGCGGTCAGCAGTAGTGCACGGCAACCCTATGTATTGTGGACCGATAGCGGTCCTTACAGAACAGCAGACTGTAACGCACTCAGGCCTATGTACCGTAGCACCCTATACCAAGTTACCAGTCCTTATAAGAACTTTTGTGGAACAAGCAGGTTGTGTGTTAGTGATTAGCAGACTGTACGTCAGTCCCTATACCAATGAAGGACTGCTGCAGTATAGGGCAGCGGTCAGCAGTAGTGCACGGCAACCCTATGTATTGTGGACCGATAGCGGTCCTTACAGAACAGCAGACTGTAACGCACTCAGGCCTATGTACCGTAGCACCCTATACCAAGTTACCAGTCCTTATAAGAACTTTTGTGGACCAAGCAGGTTGTGTGTTAGTGATTAGCAGACTGTACGTCAGTCCCTATACCAATGAAGGACTGCTGCAGTATAGGGCAGCGGTCAGCAGTAGTGCACGGCAACCCTATGTATTGTGGACCGATAGCGGTCCTTACAGAACAGCAGACTGTAACGCACTCAGGCCTATGTACCGTAGCACCCTATACCAAGTTACCAGTCCTTATAAGAACTTTTGTGGACCAAGCAGGTTGTGTGTTAGTGATTAGCAGACTGTACGTCAGTCCCTATACCAATGAAGGACTGCTGCAGTATAGGGCAGCGGTCAGCAGTAGTGCACGGCAACCCTATGTATTGTGGACCGATAGCGGTCCTTACAGAACAGCAGACTGTAACGCACTCAGGCCTATGTACCGTAGCACCCTATACCAAGTTACCAGTCCTTATAAGAACTTTTGTGGACCAAGCAGGTTGTGTGTTAGTGATTAGCAGACTGTACGTCAGTCCCTATACCAATGAAGGACTGCTGCAGTATAGGGCAGCGGTCAGCAGTAGTGCACGGCAACCCTATGTATTGTGGACCGATAGCGGTCCTTACAGAACAGCAGACTGTACTGCACTCAGGCCTATGTACCGTAGCACCCTATACCAAGTTACCAGTCCTTATAAAAACTTTTGTGGACCAAGCAGGTTGTGTGTTAGTGTTTAGCAGACTGTGCGTCAGTCCCTATACCGCTGAAGGACTGCTGCAGTATAGGGCAGCGGTCAGCAGTAGTGCACGGCAACCCTATGTATTGTGGACCGATAGCGGTCCTTACAGAACAGCAGACTGTAACGCACTCAGGCCTATGTACCGTAGCACCCTATACCAAGTTACCAGTCCTTATAAGAACTTTTGTGGACCAAGCAGGTTGTGTGTTAGTGATTAGCAGACTGTACGTCAGTCCCTATACCAATGAAGGACTGCTGCAGTATAGGGCAGCGGTCAGCAGTAGTGCACGGCAACCCTATGTATTGTGGACCGATAGCGGTCCTTACAGAACAGCAGACTGTAACGCACTCAGGCCTATGTACCGTAGCACCCTATACCAAGTTACCAGTCCTTATAAGAACTTTTGTGGACCAAGCAGGTTGTGTGTTAGTGATTAGCAGACTGTACGTCAGTCCCTATACCAATGAAGGACTGCTGCAGTATAGGGCAGCGGTCAGCAGTAGTGCACGGCAACCCTATGTATTGTGGACCGATAGCGGTCCTTACAGAACAGCAGACTGTAACGCACTCAGGCCTATGTACCGTAGCACCCTATACCAAGTTACCAGTCCTTATAAGAACTTTTGTGGACCAAGCAGGTTGTGTGTTAGTGATTAGCAGACTGTACGTCAGTCCCTATACCAATGAAGGACTGCTGCAGTATAGGGCAGCGGTCAGCAGTAGTGCACGGCAACCCTATGTATTGTGGACCGATAGCGGTCCTTACAGAACAGCAGACTGTAACGCACTCAGGCCTATGTACCGTAGCACCCTATACCAAGTTACCAGTCCTTATAAGAACTTTTGTGGACCAAGCAGGTTGTGTGTTAGTGATTAGCAGACTGTACGTCAGTCCCTATACCAATGAAGGACTGCTGCAGTATAGGGCAGCGGTCAGCAGTAGTGCACGGCAACCCTATGTATTGTGGACCGATAGCGGTCCTTACAGAACAGCAGACTGTACTGCACTCAGGCCTATGTACCGTAGCACCCTATACCAAGTTACCAGTCCTTATAAAAACTTTTGTGGACCAAGCAGGTTGTGTGTTAGTGTTTAGCAGACTGTGCGTCAGTCCCTATACCGCTGAAGGACTGCTGCAGTATAGGGCAGCGGTCAGCAGTAGTGCACGGCAACCCTATGTATTGTGGACCGATAGCGGTCCTTACAGAACAGCAGACTGTAACGCACTCAGGCCTATGTACCGTAGCACCCTATACCAAGTTACCAGTCCTTATAAGAACTTTTGTGGACCAAGCAGGTTGTGTGTTAGTGATTAGCAGACTGTACGTCAGTCCCTATACCAATGAAGGACTGCTGCAGTATAGGGCAGCGGTCAGCAGTAGTGCACGGCAACCCTATGTATTGTGGACCGATAGCGGTCCTTACAGAACAGCAGACTGTAACGCACTCAGGCCTATGTACCGTAGCACCCTATACCAAGTTACCAGTCCTTATAAGAACTTTTGTGGACCAAGCAGGTTGTGTGTTAGTGATTAGCAGACTGTACGTCAGTCCCTATACCAATGAAGGACTGCTGCAGTATAGGGCAGCGGTCAGCAGTAGTGCACGGCAACCCTATGTATTGTGGACCGATAGCGGTCCTTACAGAACAGCAGACTGTAACGCACTCAGGCCTATGTACCGTAGCACCCTATACCAAGTTACCAGTCCTTATAAGAACTTTTGTGGACCAAGCAGGTTGTGTGTTAGTGATTAGCAGACTGTACGTCAGTCCCTATACCAATGAAGGACTGCTGCAGTATAGGGCAGCGGTCAGCAGTAGTGCACGGCAACCCTATGTATTGTGGACCGATAGCGGTCCTTACAGAACAGCAGACTGTACCGCACCCAAGCCTATGTACCGTAGCACCCTAGACAGACCAAGTTACCAGTCCTGATAAAGAGCTTTGTGGAACAAGTGAGTTGTGAATGATTAGCAGACTGCAGCAGAAGGGCAGCAGTCAAGTATAATATTCTTTCTATATTTGGAAGAAAGAATATTATACGTGTACAAGCCTATTACCGTACCACTGATACCAGTCCTGAAAAGAACCTTTGTGGAACTAATAGTAACAGCAAGTCTTTAAAATTATCCTCACTGCCTGACACACTGCTTCCTGCCTGTCCCTATACAAATTGGCAAAAAAGAGTAGGCTGGAACGATTAGCTGGAACAGCTCTTTTGTGGACCTGATAGTAACAGCTAATGATGATGATGATGATGATGATGAAGAAAGACTAATCTGGCTGAGCTGTCCCTAAAATAGCAGCATACAGCGCTCTGTCCCTTTATCTAAACTGACAAAAGAAACTCAGGCTGCTGACCTAACACCTATACCAGTCCTGAAAAGAACTTTTGTGTACCAAATAGCTAGCGTTTTCTCTGTCCCTACTCCACACAGGATCCTTTCCCTACAGTGACAGAAGAAAGAATGTAAAATGGCCACCGGATCGGGTGTATTTATAGGTTAGGGGGAATGTCCAAGTGTCCATGAGCTGTCATGTCTCAATTGGTTGTCCTGTAACACATGATAAACGTGTCACGAAAGGTTAAAGTTCTTGTATACATTAAACACGTAAGTCCGCCGGGGCGAACGACGGAAAAAGGCGTTCGAACCCGCGGACGGCGAAAGTCGGAAATTCGCCGCGAAACGACCGCCGGGCGAACCGTTCGGCCATCACTATGTGTGGCCCTTTAGGGATAGAAGGGGCCACATCCGGGGCCCCCTATATGAAGAAAGTTGACCACCATTGCCTTATAATGTCTTCAGAGATCTTGAAATGTTAATATCTCCCCACTGATGTCAAATGAGTACATTATTTGTTAAGCTTTGAATTTTTAAAATTTCGTTTTATGTGATGTCAACATTCTGTGATTTTTTTATTGAACATTTCGGTCGGAGAACTCCTAATTTTGTTCCACAAATGTTTGCTTTTTTCCCAACCTGTCCAGACAGACATGGGGGATATTAATAGGAGACAGGTTGCTAAAACATTCTGGCAGCTGCCACCCCCCCCCAGGGGATGTATTCCTTTCCTATCAACGTGTGCTGGGGGTGGGGGGGGGGGGGCATTTGGAGCCTGCAGGTTCTCACATTCACTCCCAAGACCCAGGACTTTGCACAAGACGTACTAAGGACCGAAACAGCAATTCCACACAGAGGTAAACCTGAAAAAAAAAATTAACTATTTTTATTTTAGGATACGAGCCCCAAAGTGTTATTATGAAATGACGCACGACTCAATTTTAGTCGTTTTTTTTTTTTTTTTTTGCCTTTCTGTGCCGGATAAAAACAGAGAATACAACTCAACTCATTTATATTTATAGATTCCCAGGAGGAGTTTTATTTCTGAAGAATTTTATCTTGCATGCTGGAATGAGATTTTAACACTGAATGGTGATGAAGTTAAATGCATATTGTATATTTTGTAGGATTTTCACTTTGGGAACCAGTTGCAGCTTTTTACTATCTACAAATACTTATTAAATTTGGTTACTTTTTTGTTGGGTTTTTTTTGGTTAAAAAAAAAAAATGCTACGTATTACTGGTTACTTGTAATTAAAGGGGAAGTACAATATATTTTTCTAAAATTATTCTTAAATTCCTTAACATAAAATATTTTTAAATAGCTTTTACAGTTTTACAAACACTTTCCATGTTTTTTCATTGCATTAAATATGGGGATTTGTAGATTAAGCACTAGATGGAGTCCTCACTGGCTGAGTGATATTACTTTGTCTTTCTATTGATATCCTTTCAGATAAAATATGAGGCACAGAGAGAGAGAGCTTTTTATGAGTCCACTGACTTATTAGGCTTAATTTACAAAAGCATAACACACGTTGTAATTTCATTCTTGTGCATTATTTTCTTTTGGTTGAAAGGTAATATACCATTGATTTAATTTTTAATCATTTTTATATAACCCGTGCATGTTATTTTATCAATGGTTGTAATATTTCAACTGATAAAGCCATTCATGTGCCAATTTATGGCACAGTTTATGATTGTATAGACCAGTGGTCTCCCAACTGCAGACCGGGGGCCAGATGTGGCCCTTTGCATGCCTTTATCAGCTAATTGGGACATTCTTTCTGCTGATACAAGGCATCTTTTTCCTCTACACCAACAATAGGGCATGATTCCTGTCACTGATACCAAAATGGCACACTATTCCTGCTACTTAGACCAATGATGAGATCTCATTCCTCCTACGGGCACCAACTGCAGGGCCCTATTCTTCCAACTGACACCAATGATGGGGAACTATTCCTCCCACTGACACCAACAATGGGGCCCTATTCTTCCAACTGACACCAATGACGGGGAACTATTCCTCCCACTGACACCAACAATGGGGCCCTATTCTTCCAACTGACACCAATGATGGGGAATTATTCCTCTCACTGACACCAGCAATGGGGCACTATTCTTCACGCTGACACCAAGGATGGGACACTATTTCTCCTATAAGCACCAGCTGCATGACCCTATTCTTCCCCTGATACCAAAAATGTGGCACTATTCCTTCCAATGATTGGGCACTATTTCTTCCCTTAATACCAACAATGGGACAAAATTCTCCCCACTAATACCAATGATAGAGCATTCTTTTTTTTTTGATTGACACCAAGGCATTTTCTACTCCCACTGGCCACAGTCCTGCCCCCTTAAAGTCTGAAGGACAGTAAACTGGCCCTTTATTCAGAACGTTTGGAGACCCCTGGTATAGACAAAGCTTTTTCGTTCGTTTTGGGTAGAGTAGGAAAGAGTGAAAATCCCTGCTGGGTGCTTCTTTTGTTGTCTGTATCTCATTAGGGAGATTTCACTTCCTTTTCCTGGAAACGCAACAGGAAGTGAGAAGAAGTCTCTTCAAAGTGAGGGGAATCCTCCTCCTCCCCATTACACACAGGGCCACCAAGAAGCAGAGCCATAGAATATGATAGGCTGCCTGAAGTGGGGCTGGGCACTGCATCTGTCCCTCCCAGGAGGAATAAGACACTAGAAGGGACGCCCTGCTTCTAGACTGCAACATGTGAAAGGTGCCTTAGATCGGCCATACACTTTTTTTTTCAGCCAGCGGATTCTTCAATCCACCCAAATGAGGTTGGTGGAGGAATGTCCCCTGCTGGGACATTGTATTCTCATAGCTGTATCTGCCACTGTCAAAATACACTGATCAGTGACTGCAGCTGATTGGCCGCAGCTGAGAAATGTTTTCCAGCATGTCCCTTCAAAAGAAGCCGATCAAACAGGGACGGCCACACACTGATCGTAATTCAGCCAGTCTCTGCTGAACTTTGATCAGTGTAGCCAGCTTTGTACAACTGGTATCATCAGAGTTCTGTTGACAAGTGCAAGATTTTGGATTTCCCACCACCAATAGGAGCTGATCAAATGGTCGAACTGGGATGACCACACACTGATCGGAATTCAGCCAGTCCCTGCTGAAATGTCAGAATTTCGATCAATGAATGGCAGCTTTGGACAGTTGTCACCATTGAAGGGTGGACCCTTTGAAAGATTTGCCTTCAATTCGAGTTGTGGTGACAAGTGTAACATATGGGATGCCCTTTCTCTTCTAATAACAGTGGTCACCAGGATAATTGCAGAGGCAGGTAGACCTAGCGGGGACACAGATAGCAATAGAAACTTTGGTTTTTGCATTGAACTTTATACACAATTTATGTTTGGCATAAACTTTAGGAGTTTTGGACATCCCGGTGTGGTCCTTCAATTCCAGATTATTTTATAGCATTTAAAGCTTAACGGGGATCCAGTCCTTCTGTACTCTATATAATACAAAAAATGTTTTTTGTATTTTTAGGACAGAAATGGATAGTAAATATCTCCATTCAGTGGCTTAACAATAGCCATAACAGCCCAAGTGGCTGCTATGGGGCCTGGGGTAGGAGGAGGGCCCCATTAGGGAGGCAGTTGAGAAGAAACTAAACTGTGAAGTTTCCAGTATAGAAGGTCTGAGGTCAAACCTCAGGATTGCTACTGGTCACTAATTCCTCTTTGTGCAGTAAGAAGTATTTGCTTAGCTGTCTTAGCAGTTTACATTTATTTAGCTCTGAACTTCTGCTGCAGACTGAAAATAACCCTGTCTGCCTAATGCAGTCATAAATCCCAGAGGTTCTCCTCTGCTAAAACATTATACTAGCATTTCAACCTTTTTCAGTTGAGACACCCTTTAAAAGTATGTAAAAACTCAAACCATCTTGGCTTGAAAATTAAACAATATAAATATTACTTATCAATGGAAAACCTAAGCCTGGAGTAATGTACACAACCCCCCTAATGAAATTTAGAGGTTCAAATGCTCAAAGGCTATCAAATCAGAGGGTCCCCCATCGCATCAGAGGTTCCCCATCACATCAAAGGTTCCCCCATCTCATCAAAGGTTCCACCATCACATCAAAGGTTCCACCATCACATCAAAGGTTCCCCCATCTCATCAAAGGTCCCACCATCACATCACAGGTTCTCCCATCACATCACAGGTTCTCCCATCACACCACAGGCTCTCCCATTACATCATATGTTCCACCATTACATCAGAGGTTCCACCATTACATCAGAGGTTCCACCATCACATCAGAGGTTCTCCCATCACATCAAAAGTTCTCCCACCACATCAGAGTTTCCATCATCACATCAGAGGTTTCACCATCAGATCAGAGGTTCTCCCATCACATTAGAGGTTCTCCCATCACATTAGAGATTCTCCCATCACATTAGAGATTCTCCTATCACATCAGAGGTTCCCCGGCACATCACAGGTTCCACCTATCACATCAGAGGTTCCCCCAGCACATCATAGGTTCCCCCATCACATCCTCTTCAGCTGCCTGCCCTTGAATTAGGCATATTTTTATTTTAATATTAATAGTGATTCAGAAAGCTGGGGGGTGCCACTCCAAGCTTCTTCGCCTTTAATCCCATCCGGTGGTGCACGCTATAAGTGCTGGCTGAAGAGGGAGTGTCCCAGCTCAGTGCACTAAATCCAACAAGAAGAAAGTCCCAAGCGCCACACATCAACATGCCAGGCCATGCTCCATGCAGGCCATGCCCCTTATGAGCTTTGTCCCACCCACAGGGTTTAGTCTTGGAGGTCACGACCACGTATTGTCACAGTTGACAATGACAGCTGCTACAGAGTGCTTTAACTCATCAAAATGTTGCCCCATGATTTGTAGTTATACCCCTCGCTCCAATAGGAACACAGACAAACAGTACAGTAGCGTGGGGAATACTCAGAGCTTCTGACAATGTTCTTAAGAGTATCCTTACTTTGCTCTTCCGATGACATAAATTATTGCAGGAAACATGAAGTGAGGGAAAATCTCCCTAATAGCATACCTGCCAACTTTTTGATATGGGGAAACCTATTAGGAAAAGTAGGCATAGGACACACACCCTGCCACACCCTCTTAAAGCAGAATTATACAAAAAAATATATGTAGTGCTGGTATTTTTAATACCAATGCTAGTATTTTTGTAAATTTAAGTTTGTCTGAAGCTGCAGTTTGGCTCAGAATAATTATACTAAAGTTCTGGCTTCTGTACCAGTTTGGCTGGGTTGTGCTAATTTCCACTTGACCATGAGTGTCGCTGTCACCACCGCATTGGGTACCCCTTTTTTTGGCTGGGTTGTGCTAATTTCCACTTGACCATGAGTGTCGCTGTCACCACCGCATTGGGTACCCCTTTTACTCAGAAACAGCCCAGTGGGAGTGGTCTACGCGCTGTGCATTTTGGGTAAGGGTACTTAAGGTACAGGCTCTATATTTTTGAGTTTGTTTTTTTCCAACCTCATGGCCCTCCTGGCCTGAGGTGTTGCCATATTCAATGTCTCGGGGCCGGCTGGCCTGAGGCTCCGTAACGGAAAAGTAGGCTCAGAGGCTTTGGGGCCTACTGATCAAAAGATGATCCTGTGCTGTCTTGCCTGAGGGGAGAAGCCATGCAACTGGAGAATCCAGGGGAGGACTTTTTCGGAAGAGGACCGAGCAACAAGGCTAGTGCCTCATGGAAAAAGGGTTGTCTACCACACAGTATCGCCGGGTCGGCTGAAAGAATCAGGTACTGTGGGGAAACTCTTTAACTTTGCAACCAGAAGCTTATCGTGCCTTCCTCTGGCAGAGGATAGCATAACAAGATCGCTAAACTTATCAAGTCTGTGGCAGAGACTTTGACTGAACATATCATCGGCTGCTATGTCAGTGAGAGAGGCCTATCCAGTGGTTGTTAGATCCAGTCCGTGGAAATTGTTTGTCCTCTGGATCAAGGAAATACCTTTAACCCGCAAAACTACAAAGGTACCTGAATCCTCCCCTATCCCCTACCCCTCTATTGCAAAAGTGTGTGTTTTTGTTAAATAAGCATCCAGAAAAAGTGTCGGAGAACTATTCTTTGACCAACCCTTTTTACGGGGCCCCTAAGATGGACACAGTGGATAGGTGAGGTCAGGGCTGGACTGGGACAGAAATTTGGCCCTGGACTTCATCCAGACCAGCCCACTTACATTTTGAGTGTCCCATCAGCACTCCCTTACATCAGAGTGTCCCATCACCAACCTCCTTACAACAGAGTGTCCCATCACCAGCCTCCTTAAAACAGAGTGTCCCATCAGCACCCCTTACATCAGAGTGTCCCATCAGCACCCCTTACATCAGAGTGTCCCATTACCAGCCCCCTTACATCAGAGTGTCCCATTACCAGCCCCCTTACATCAGAGTGTCCCATTACCAGCCCCCTTACATCAGAGTGTCCCATTACCAGCCCCCTTACATCAGAGTGTCCCATTACCAGCCCCCTTACATCAGAGTGTCCCATTACCAGCCCCCTTACATCAGAGTGTCCCATTACCAGCCCCCTTACATCAGAGTGTCCCATTACCAGCCCCCTTACATCAGAGTGTCCCATCACCAGCCCCCTTACATCAGAGTGTCCCATCACCAGCCCCCTTACATCAGAGTGTCCCATCACCAGCCCCCTTACATCAGAGTGTCCCATCACCAGCCCCCTTGCATCAGAGTGTCCCATCAGCACCCCCTTGCATCAGAGTGTCCCATCAGCACCCCTTACATCAGAGTGTCCCATCAGCACCCCTTACATCAGAGTGTCCCATCAGCACCCCTTACATCAGAGTGTCCCATCAGCACCCCTTACATCAGAGTGTCCCATCAGCACCCCCTTGCATCAGAGTGTCCCATCAGCACCCCCTTACATCAGAGTGTCCCATCAGCACCCCCTTACATCAGAGTGTCCCATCAGCACCCCCTTACATCAGAGTGTCCCATCAGCACCCCCTTACATCAGAGTGTCCCATCAGCACCCCCTTGCATCAGAGTGTCCCATGAGCAGCCCCCTTACATCAGAGTGGCCCACTAAGCCATCGGCCCACCGGGAGACTCCCGGTAGTCCCAATGGCCAGTACATGCCTGGGTGAGGTAATGGTAAGCCCAACAAAAACCAGCAGCTCCTTCGGGGGTCAGTGTGACATATATATTAGTTAAATCCACATTTTTTTTCCCTTTATACTGACTTCTTTTGAAATGTACAAATGCATCAATTAAAAAATGTTAGAAACACTTTTTGAAAGATAAAAAAGTGCATTTTTGAGATGGAAAGAGGGACAGAGGGACATTGCTCCAAATCAGGGACAGTCCCTTGAAATCAGGGACAGTTGGGAGCCATGCCAATGTAGAGTCACAAAGAGAAATAAACACCTAACAGAAAATGTACACCTTTACCAACAAAAACATTGAAAAAAAACCTATATATTCCCTTTAAAGTTTTTTTTTTTTTTTCCTGAAGCTATAATAGATAGCTTGGGTAAAACCTTGCAGTGGTATTAGCATTAGCAGCCAGTACATAGCTGTGAGGCACAATTGTGCAGTGTGTTCTTGTTGGTGGTCTGACTTTGTAACCTTTGCATTTCTGCTAATAGTAACAGTGTAAGCTGTCAGCGCTTAAAGGACATTTCCTCATTGAAGTCGCGTTCACGTTGAGAAGCGGCACTCACTGAACAAAGTCTTGGGACTCCAGCTTTCGAACTTTAAAGTCCAACAGGACCTTCCTATGTTATTACTGTAGAGCAGTCAGGATGCATAAACAGTACAAAAAAATCTAACGTCTATTTTTCTTTGCCTTTTAATACTACTGTTGGTTGCAGAGAGGATTAATATAGACCCTATACTAGCAAAGAGACCCAGGGTCAGTGTTGCTAACCGCCAGAGGAGCCGAGAGGAGCCGAGCGGCGCCGATATACATACATAGCCGAGTGTACTCGGCTAGTCTCGGCTTCACTCAAAATCACGCCCAGTTCCTGTGTTATGTCCATCATAGGGCGGGACTGGGCGGGACTGTGAGAGGAGCCTCTGCTATGTATGTTTATCCGCGCCGCTTGCTCCTCCGCTCAAAATCAGTGGGGGGTCGCCGGGGATTGGCGTATAACACACACCCATGATTTTCCCCTGATTTTAAAGTGGTTGTAAACCCTTACAACCAACTTTGACCTACGGGTAAGCCTAGATTAAGGCTCACCTGTAGGTCCAAGAAATATCTCCTAAACCTACGCGGTTTAGGAGATATTTGCCGAAAGACAGGCACCGCTGTCTACGGCGCATGCGCTGTAAACAGCGGTGCGCAGGCGCACTGAGCGCGCCGCTGTCAACAGCGATATGCCGCGAGTGGCGGCTCCTGCGCGCATGTGCGGGACTGACGTCATCACGGCTTCGCCCAATGACAGCGGCAGGACAGGGAATCAAAGAGGAAGTAAACCCATCAGGGTTTACTTCCTCTTTAAGGGGAAAAAAGTGTGTGCTATACGGTCATTTCCCCTGATGGAGACTAGTATCTCTCGAGCAAGTGCCATCCGAGTTCAGGCTGTTTTGTTCTTTATCGAGCAGGAAAAGATTCAATTTTTTTTTTTTTTAATTAGGTAATTTTTTTTAATGATTTTTCCTCTGAAATTACGTTACAAACATTTTCAACAGAGGAAAAACAAAGCAGGATTAGAGGTTTTTAATTACTGTCCATGTCCCTATTAGGGAAATTCCACTTCTTGTCAGGGAAGAAAGTTAACGGAAATCAGTACATTGCAATGGCAATGGGAACAAAAACAGAAAATTGTATTAAAATACTTACCCTAATTTTCCTTTCCTGATGCCAATCCATGGCAGCACACATGTGATATAGCTCCACCCCTATACCCACCCACAGGACCTGTTTAAATATATAAAATTCTCTTTAAGAATAACAAGGGCAAAAAAGGGAGGGTTCGTATGCTTCCATTTATGACAATGGACATGGAAGCCTGGACCGTCATCCTGTCGAAGTCCATTGACATATGAGCCCCTGGATCTTCCCTCTAGCGCCTGAGACAGGTGCACTGCGGTAACCAGACTGCTTCTTTGCAGAGATGTCCATAGACATTTTGCATGTGTTGCCCCAAACGTAACCACTAGCCGACCAGCCGCCATCGTTATATGGCAAATCGCATAGCTGTACATTGGCTCAAACAGGCGCAATAGTGGGCACGCACCACTGGAGGCACACTCTTGCTCCTGCTGCATACTGCGGGAATGTTCCCGTGAGTCAGGCGGACTCGCTGTCCGTAGGCGACCCCCGATCGTCTAGTACAGAGGCAGAAGGGGGATCTGACTTTGTAAACAAGTTTCAACACTTGATCAGCTGTTGCAACACTGATTCTCCTCCTGGCCAATCAGGAAGCGGGTCTGATACCCGATTGGCAGAAAGGACAGGCGATCCTATTGGCCCGCCTAGGAGGAGGGGAGGAGATGCGAGGCGGAAGCGAGGAGGAGCTGCTGGCCGATGCCTGGATGCCCGATCCTGGCTGCTCCGCGAATGCTTGGTACCCCATCCCTGCCTTTTCTCGGAAGCCCGATCCTTGCCACTGCTTGGTGCCCCAATCCCCACCGCTCCTTGGACGCCCGATTCCCACTGCTGCTTGGTGCCCCTATCCCCACTGCTCCTCAGATGCCCGATAACCACTGCTGTTGGGGCCCCGATCCCCGCCGCTCCTCGGATGCCTGCCGATGCATACCGATGCTAGATGGGGTAAGTGTCGGTGGACCGGCTGGCAGACAGAGGGGGAAATGGGGTGGTTTGAGTTGGGATGGGGGTGGTTTGGTTGTTTGCCACCCAGTGTTCCATCTACTATCGCACGAGCCAGTTTAGGGGGACGGGACCTTGTTACAGCGCCGTCGAACACAGACACAGCTCTGCTATGTGTGACACATAAGAGGAGAGAGGAAAGTGCTGCAGCCAGCCACAGCTCAATGCCGCCCCAGGGCAGGCGGCCTACCGGAAAATTTCCCGGTATCCCGGTAGGCCAATCCAGCCCTGCCACCCCCCCTCCAAACAAAAAACCACCAGCCACCACTGCATATGGCCATTACCTATGGCAGTCTGCATGCAAATGTAGTCTGACTAAGCACACCCACTGCCTCAGACTGGCATCTACCCAACAATTCTTCCAGGAACCAGCCCACCGCTTGCATTAGGGCAAAGGGCTCTTGAGAGGAATACTAAGGCAAGATGCTGTGATGTTATCAGGAAGCTTTGTACAGCAAATAAGATATGTAATGAAAACGGAAAGATTTTATATAAAAATGCCATTTGAATGTTGATGGGGTGAAAGAGGGGAACCAAGGAAGTTAAAATCTAATTGGATTAAACGTCAGCTTTAAATGCTATCAGACAGATCTCCAATCGGGGAAGTACAGTGGTATTAGCATTGCCAGTAAGCCAGTACAGCTGTGAGGCACTATTGTGTTCTTGTTTGGGGTCTGACTTTGCAACCTTGGCATTTCTGCTAAAAGGACCAACAGTGTAAGCTGTCAGCGCTTAAAGGATGTTTCCTGATGAAAGCTGTGTTCATTCCGAGAAACTGGGATTTGGTAACGCCTGCCAGAGACTTTCCTGAATACCGACCGGCACCAAGCTGGAAATGGGCTTACTTTAAATACTTTACTGTCCAATGAATTTTCTGCAAGAAATCGGACCGGTGAAATGGCTAAAAGGCATCTTCCCAGCATGCAAAAAGCGCATGAAAAATAGACCCCTTTTAATCGTTTCTTACAATTGCAAAGTTGAAAAATCCCGCTTGCCGCATCTGTAGACCTCTTTCACACGTGTGCGCTTTTGTTTGCGGTAAAGCACACTTTTCCAGCATAACAAAAGCGCATGAAAACTTTTGATTCATGCCAATCATTGTGTACAACTGTGTTGATCTCTGTGATTGGTCACAGTGATCAAATGGTACAGACAGGGACACTCACAGCCCATCTGTACCATGTGATTAGCTGTGGCCAATCTCAGCTAATCAACAATACACACTGAATAAATCTATTTTATTCAGTAAAAATGCTTGCTTATAACAGTGAGATTCACTGCTATAAGCAATCATAATGTGTAAGAAAGAAATCCTGCTGACTTCCCCAGAGTAGTACATGTTTACTAAGGTAACATTGTATTGCTCCGGTCACAGCATGTAAAAAAGCATATAAAAAAAGAATAAATTAAATAAAAAGGAATATATTATTTTAAAAAAACTTTATTTTATTTTTTTCTACATACTGTCACCAGTCAGTATCCCTGATCACCGCTCCACCAGTTGATCATATGATGACGCTGTTCTGCACTGGTGACAGTATGTAAATTTTTTGGGGAAAAAACACATTTTTTAATTTCTTCATTTTCCAAAAATACAACTTCAGAAAACACGCCATGCCTCTTACTAAATACCTTGGACTGTCTACTTTGCAAAAAGGGCTAATTTTGGAGGGTATTTGTACTGTCCTGGCATTTTTGGGCCTCAAAAAATGAGATAGGGCGTCAGTACATCAGTTTTGATTGATTTCCAGATACAGTATATACCACAGTTTTTGAACTTTATAACTTTCCCACAGACTAAATAATATACACTGATTTGGGTTATTTTCACCAAAGAAATGTAGCAGAATAAGTTTTGGTCTAAATTTATGAAGAAAGATGATTAATTTGCAAAATTGTATAACAGAAACTAAGAAAAAAAACATTTTCAACCTTTTCGGCCTTTTTTAGTTTATTTAGCAAAATAAATAAATAAAAACCCAGCAGTGATTAAATACCACCAAAAGAAAGCTCTATTTTTATGAAAAAAAAATGATAAAAATTAAATTTGGGTACAGTGTTGCATGACTGCGTAATTTTCATTCAAAGCTGGAGACTGGCCTGGGCAGGAAGGGGGTGAAAGTGTCTGGTATTTGCCGAACTCAGCATATCTTCAGTGCTCTGATCTCAGCTCCACCTCACCGCAAACCAGCCACCGCAATGGAAATGCAGCGGCTGGTGTGAACTACCCCTAAGTCAATGAGAACGCATAAAAAGCACATGAAAAAGCACACCAAAAATGCACCTTCCATTGAGGTCTATAGAAACGCACCAAAAACGCAATACACTTTTTTTTTTTTTTTTGAGTCCATTTTTCCTAGGTAAAAAGGGATCAAAATGCATGTAAAATGCATTATGTGTTGCATTCAATTTTAACGCAATGCAATAAAAAAAAGTGATATGTGTTTTCAAAAATGCATATCACATTTTATAATGCACAGGTATGAACAGGCTCTTAGCCAAAAAAATGAGAGCTCCATTTGCCAGTCCATACTTGTATATTTGGGATAATCCCCCTAGCAGGAGTCACTAATGACCATGTCCTATGAGGCTGGTGGGGACCTCTGTGTATTTTAGGATTAGTGGTATGTGCCCAGAGTGAAAGTGTCAATAAGACTGATGTATGGAAAGTGACCCGGGCCTGACCCTTTACATTGCAGCCCCATGGTGTCACTCACACTTGTGCTATGGCTGTCCTATATGTCATTAGTCTCATAGGAGGTGACAGCTCTTTCAGAAGAGATTCCTGGCCTGTGCGGGGAAACCTCTAATTATAGGTCAGACATCTCACCCCCCCTGTCCGCTGCCATAACACGGACTGACAGCGATGAGTGTCAGGTGATGGGCCTGTGTCTGACACTCAGCCAATTTAATCAGATGATGAGCTAATATTAATATACCGGATTAAAGAAATAATGCAAAGAGACAAGCCTGTTAATTTCCTGCAGTGAGGGAAGGAAAAGGCGCACTCCCTCTATCGCGGGGAAGTCGGTGATATAGATCCAGTATAGGTAAATGATAGATAAATATAACCTCTGTTCAATCATCTACAACACGTCTTGTTGGTATTGTATAGTCTGACTGTAACATGTATAGTAAAATATAGACAACGGAGGGGGAGATTTGGGACTTTAAATGAAGTACAGTTAAGTACCTCCATCCCGGTAATTAATACGCATATAAAAGGGAAGTTTGGGACTTTAAATGAAGCACTTGGATAGTAAACGACAAAATTATTTCATTGGACCATATTAATTTATTTAATTGAATGTTCAAAGGAACTACTCATTATAAATAAGTCCAATTGAAGATATATATAAAAATAATGATACAGAAGAAACATAGTATATGACATAATGTATAGTATCCATAAATAATCATACATAACAGTAATAGATAGGTTGGTTAGGTAATATGGCAAAATGATGCCCATGACAGCATATCCGACATCAACACATGTATGCACATGATAGAAAAGCATCCCATAATTGTAAACAAAATTTGTAATAGATGGTCAAGGACTTCTAAATAAGTAATTCGAAGCTTGTAAATGTGGTTTCGTATACAAGTATAACCCGAGCATCAAAATGCAAAGCTCGACGCGTTTCGTGGGTATCTCCCCACTCATCAGGAGCAGATGCTACCACATAGTTTCTATAAAAAAATATAAAATAGAATAAAAATTATACAAATAATATACTGACCAATAAATTAAGATAGTAAGTACATAAAACTATGTTATGGATAGATATTTTGGTTAGGGCAGACTCACCAGTCCAGGCGTCAAATGCAACGCACAGCGATGGGCGCCAGGCGGGCCAGGGACAAAACCCACTATGCGGGCACTGAGGCGGCAAATAAATGGATACGATATCTGGAACAGAAGAAATGTATCAGCATGAGAGAATGTGCTGAAATGGTGTTAATACTAAGAAAAGTAAAAGTGAAAAATAAATAAATCAGTTCACAGCGAACTTCGCAAGATGATGCACACAAGGCAGAGTGAAGATGAGTAGGGGTTATACAAAAAATAGCTGACATATTGGAAACAGAAAAAGTGTGGAAAGGTTAAAAGAATGAGTATGTAGGAGTGTGTGGGAGTGTGAGTGCAGGGGATATGATAAATGTGATAATAAAAAGTAAGGTAAGTGTAGGTAATATTAACCAAAGAGGGATAATTAATAAACAATAAACACAGGATGTGTCAGTAAGGACACATGTCCCTGGCCCGCCTGGCGCCCATCGCTGTGCGTTGCATTTGACGCCTGGACTGGTGAGTCTGCCCTAACCAAAATATCTATCCATAACATAGTTTTATGTACTTACTATCTTAATTTATTGGTCAGTATATTATTTGTATAATTTTTATTCTATTTTATATTTTTTTATAGAAACTATGTGGTAGCATCTGCTCCTGATGAGTGGGGAGATACCCACGAAACGCGTCGAGCTTTGCATTTTGATGCTCGGGTTATACTTGTATACGAAACCACATTTACAAGCTTCGAATTACTTATTTAGAAGTCCTTGACCATCTATTACAAATTTTGTTTACAATTATGGGATGCTTTTCTATCATGTGCATACATGTGTTGATGTCGGATATGCTGTCATGGGCATCATTTTGCCATATTACCTAACCAACCTATCTATTACTGTTATGTATGATTATTTATGGCAGGGGTCTCAAACTGGCGGCCCTCCAGCTGTTGTGAAACTACAAGTCCCATGATGCATTGCAAGGCTGACAGTTAAAAGCAGGACTCCCACAGGCAGAGGCATGATGGGACTTGTAGTTTTGCAACAGCTGGAGGGCCGCCAGTTTGAGACCCCTGATTTATGGATACTATACATTATGTCATATACTATGTTTCTTCTGTATCATTATTTTTATATATATCTTCAATTGGACTTATTTATAATGAGTAGTTCCTTTGAACATTCAATTAAATAAATTAATATGGTCCAATGAAATAATTTTGTCGTTTACTATCCAAGTGCTTCATTTAAAGTCCCAAACTTCCCTTTTATATGCGTATGTATAGTAAACTTCAGAGGACCAACCTAATGGGACATACATTTAAAGGGTTGTAAAGTTGATTTTAAAGCCTACATTAATGCAGCTCTGCCTTCATGATTACATCATCAACCTTTTCACTGCCAAAGATGGTTTTTATTTTTAATATTTTATTTTTTTGCACACGTTTAAAAAATAATTTTAGGCCTCAAGATTATGTCTAACGCCCAAAAGATTATATATTTTCTGAAAGCAGACCCCCTAGAGCAGTGGTTTTCATACTGCAGCCCGGAGGCTGGATATGGCCCTTTGTGCTGCTTTTGTCCGGCCCTTGGGGCATTATCCCCCCCCCTCAATGAGCAACAGTGAGGCATAACCACTAACATCAATGATGGTGCACTATTCCTCAGTTTGACACCAATGATGGCGCACTATTCCTCCCATTGACACCAATGATGGCACACTATTGTTCCCATTGACACCAATGATGGTGCACTATTCCTCAGATTGACACCAATGATGGCGCACTATTATTCCCATTGACACCAATGATGGTGCACTATTCCTCCCATTGACACCAACGATGGAGCACTATTCTTCCCATTGACACCAATGATGGCACGCTATTCCTCCCATTGACATGAATAATGGTGCACTATTCCTCCCATTTACATCAATAATGGCGCGCTATTCCTCCCATTGACACCAATGATGGTGCACTATTCTTCCCATTGACACCAATGATGGCGCGCTATTCCTCCCATTGACATCAATAATGGTGCACTATTCTTCCCATTGACAACAATAATGGTGCACTATTCTTCCCATTGACACCAATGATGGCACGCTATTCCTCTCATTGACATCAATAATGGCGCGCTATTCCTCCCATTTACATCAATAATGGTGCGCTATTCCTCCCATTGACACCAATGATGGTGCACTATTCTTCCCATTGACACCAATAATGGCACGCTATTCCTCCCATTGACATCAATAATGGCGCACTATTCCTCCCATTGACACCAATGATGGGACACTATTCCTCTTATTGACACCAATGATGGGGCACTAATCCTCCCATTGACACCAGTGATGGGGCACTATTCCTCCTATTGACACCAATGATGGCACACAATACCTCCCACTGACAACAGCAATGATGACACATTATTCCTCCCATTGACACCAATAATGGCACACTATTCCTCCCATTGACACCAGTGATGGGGCACTATTCCTTCCATTGACATCAATGACGGGGCACTATTCCTCCCATTGACATCAATGATGGTGCACTATTCCTCCCCCTATTACCAATCATGGGGCATTTTTTACTACTTCAGATGTCAGGACATTTTCTACTCCAGCTGGTCACAGTGCTGCCCCAAGTTTGAAGGACAGTAAACTGGCCCTTTGTTTAGAAAGTTTGGAGACCCCTGATCTAGAGAACAAAATAGCAGTAGTTCCAGACTTCCAGTTTTTCATCACACCATATTAGCACAATGGTTTATGAAACATAATGTAACATTTCAGTAAAAAAAAAAAAACACAAAAATTTATTTTGGGCACATAAACTCAATATATTATCCAATTTTTTGTTTTTTTCTTGGGGTGCTGCAGTTCAAAAAGCATGTTGATAGGAGGGGAGGGCAAAGGGACAAAGATGAGTCCCTCGGTCTACTGCTTCTCCTTTTCTGTCCAGTCACAGGAAAAGGGGCGGGGAGGAGACCTGTAAGTGAAAATGAAACTGCAACAGAAAAAGATCAGCTTTCTTCCCCTGCCAGCCAGGACTGTGCTGTATGGCAGATAGGTGTGAATCTCAGAACTGGATGGACAGAAATACAAATCCTTTGACAGGTAAAACAGCTCCAATGTACTGTATGTATTTCATCTGTAGATTTACATATTTACCTGGAGTTCTGCCTAAAGCATGTTGCCATTTTTCGTATGATATTTTTAAAAAGAAAGGGATATGCTGGTAGAAAGAGAAAGCAAAGTGACAGAAAGACGACTCCATCAGTCTACTGCTTCTCCTTTATTGTCCAATCACAGGCAGGGGCTTGGTAAAGAAAACTGTAAGTGAAACTGAAAAAAAAATAACAGCTCCCTTCCCCAGCCAGACAGGGCTTTGCTGTATGGCAGAGCTGTGTGAATATTAGAACTGGATGGGTATAAATACAAATCCTTTGGCAGATAAAACAGTCCCAATGTATGCATGTCAGCTGTTTGCCTGAGGTTCTACCTGAAGCAAGTTACTGATATTTTGGAAAAACAATATAATACTGATAATGATGATCCACTTTTTGCCTCCAATGCAGCTCTATACCTGCAGACACCATGGCTGAGAAAAAGGTGAGATCTGCAAAGTCGAAATCGGCTGATAAGCCTAAATTGGCCCCAGGAGCCACCAGCGGCTATTATACCGACTCTCTGGGATTCATGGCCATGGATAGCAAAGTACCCGGCTTGTCCAACGTCATCCTGAAGAAACTTAACATGGGGAGCCTAGAGGAGTACAGGTGACTAGAGAGACGCCATATTGTCCCTTGTTCTCCCACATCTTAGTTTTAAGGACCAAATAACAGTAACCCAATATTTATTTTTGCTTAGCCCATCTCAGGGTCCAGTATTTCACATCTGTCTCTCTGCTCCTCACAGGTCTGCGGTGGAAGGTAACAATCTTGCTACAAATTTCGGCATCAGGTCATATTCTGAGATGTTTCAGAAGATGGAGGACACTTACAAATTCTGCGTTCAGTGCAAGAAGCTCCCGTCCAGTGCTCCCGATGCCCGTAGTATGAGGCGTTGTAAAAGGTAGAGTCCGGTGTTACGTTGTGCTACCACATCATGTCATCTTCAGGAACAGAACTTCTGCTAAGTTTAGAGTACCATTATACCATGAGAGACTAGGGATGGCCAGGGGTATGAACCCCCAGGAGAGCAACTACTTGGCTTGGCTATCCCAAATTGTACACTGCCTCAGGATCTGGTAATAAAGTAGTCCTCATAACACCAGGAGAGAGCGGCTGTGCTCTCTCTACAGCTTCCTCCAGGTGCCTTTCCAGTGAGGCTGTGCAGGCTGGATCCTTAAGTGAAGTCTCGGGAGTTAGAGATACTTTCAAGTGTAGGACCTTGTTGACCAGCAGCATGAACCAGTAGGACGTTTTGGGATAGGAGTAGCCACCGCCACATGGGCAGGTGGCATCCCTTCAATAGGAAGCCATGCTGTTCTAAAGCTCAGACTTTTTATGTGCCCAACTCCCCAGGGATGGGTTGCAGCACCATAAATATTTAGGTTGTCAATTTGCTTTGCTGCGCTCCCTATACTCTAGAAATCTCCAGAAGGCAGGGGAAAGCAATCAAACTATTTATGCTCTCCTCTGCTATCTTTAAGGCCCACCTCCCCAGGGATTGGCTGCAGCGCCATAAATATTCATGCTGTCCATTTGACTTTCCTGCACTCCCTATGTTCTAGAAATCTTCAGCAGGCAGGGGAGAGCAATCAACCAGCAGCATGTGAAGCCCAGAACAGCCAAAAGAAATCTGCAACTGCCCACTGATTACAGGACCCAAAAAGTACAAAATCATCCTATCATCCTAGCAACCCAACTAGGAGGGTACTACACAAATATATTCTTAGCTCAGAAAAGTCCCTTCTATCGCTCTCAGCCTCCTCCAAATCTCCAAATTCTTTTTTTCTGCTGCTGTGATCTGACCTCCTGTTAGAGGGTGGCTATGTTCATTCTTCATGGTCCCACTGTATGTAGGAACATAGCCACTCTCTCATGCTTGCTCCTGAGATGGGCTATGGACTGTGGGATGTGTAGAATGCACAGAGAGTGCACATGGGCCACCGAAGTCTAAACTCAATGCACCGCAATGCAATGGCAGTTCCCATACTTTTAGCCCCTGTACACACGGTTGGAGATTCTACCAACCAAATCCATCGGATTTTGTCCGTCGGATTTAGTCTGACGGATTGTGTCCGAAACTGTTGCATACACACGGTCGGACTAAGTTGTCGAAAAATCCGATCATTCAGAACATGATGACGTAATTTCGTTACGATGGGACTACGTTCAGGCTAGTAGCCAATAGCTTTGATGTAGGAATTTGATCTGAGCATGCGTGGCACTTGGTCCGATCAAAATTCGCTACACATGATCCGAGTATGTCCGATCGAACCAGTTGGTCGGGAAATATTTCCAACATGTTGGAAAATTGGGTCCGACGGATATTCGGACGGAATCAGTCCGATGCATACCACACACAGTCAGATTATCCGACGACACGGTCCGATAGGACACATTCCGACGGATTCTCCGACCGTGTGTACAACGGCTTAGACAGGTTCACTTTAAATACACCAAAAGCAAAATGTCAGTTGAAATTTTGAAATGTCGGCAGTTATACATCGGTACTTCCTTGCAGGTGTCAGAACGTTTACTATTGCAGCTCGGAGTGTCACAGGGAGAACTGGCCTATGCACAAGAAGTTCTGCAGGAAACTAAAACTGGCTGCCATTGACAGACTGATGGAGTGGCTGATCTTTACAGGTAGGTGTGAGTTCACTTGAGATTGAGGAAGTTGGGAAATGAAGTGCAGGGACAGTAAAGGAGATCAGAAATGGAAGCAGCAAAAATGGGTATGACCACATGGGCAATGTTCAAATAAGTATGGCAAATAAGTATGGCTTGAAACAGAACAAAACCGTCCTATAGTTTTCAGCCAAGAAAGCTGCCATCTTGGTCTCTGTTTGATCTTCAACTGCCATGATGCTTCACATGTGATCAGTTATGACACCAGTTATTGGATGGTTTGACAGTTTGGTTGAGAGCACAAGCAACTGTGACAGTTGCATTGTAAGTCAATGGGTTTAGTTCTGCTTTAAAGTGAAACTAAACCCATTTATTTCATAAATGTTTAAATAACACTTAAATTCCCAGAATGCAGGTGTCCGTCAGATTAGGCGATCCGTCAGATTTGGTAAAAGGAAGTGACGTACTGTCGCCACCATCTTGGTACACTCCGCACTCGTCCACAGTAAGGATACAGTGAGAAGGCGGCAAGCGGACATCTTGTTTCACCCAGCCGAGTCATGTATTTCACACTTATTTTTAACAGTAAACTGAGCTTATATAGTGAAATTCAGTATTTAAAAATCTGTCTGACTGTTTAGATGATGGATTTTAAAAGCAGCAGCAAGGCTGCTGATCTCACAGGTTTGCAAAACTGACAGAGCAGTGCTGGTTTGAAAAATCAACATCAAAACAGTCTGACGGATTTCAAAATACTGGATTTCACTATATAAGCTGAGTTTACTATTAAAAATAAGCGTGAACTGCATGACTCCAGTGGGTGTAACAAGATGTCTGCTTGCTGCCTTCTCACTGTATCCTTACTGTGGACGAGTGTGGGTGTAGCAAGATAGCGGCGACTGAGCGTCACTTCCTCTACCAAATCTGACAGGACGCCTAATCTGCAGAAACACAGGGAATGCTAACTGTCACATTGGTTGTGCTCTCAACCAAACTGTCAAACCATCAAATGGCTGATATCATAACTGATCACATGTGCAGCATCATGGCAGTTGCAGATCAAACAGAGGCCAAGATGGGAGCTTCCTCAGCTGAAAAGGAGGGTTTAGTTCCACTTTAAAGAGGAACTGCAGGCAAATTGCTAAATACGCCATTTAAATACATATCTGGGAGTTATGCTACCTGCCAAAGGATTTGTAATTCTATCTGGCCAGTCCCTAGATTTGCACAGCTTAGCCAGACAGCACAGCAATTTGGTGACCTAACCTTTCTTTGCTGCGGGTAACAGGTAAGCAATAAAGATTGGTCACCATGATTACATTGGGCTGAGCCAGAATCTTTTACAAGTTCCTTTCACATTATAGGACTACTCTACAGTTGTTACTCAACTACCAAAGACCTGTAGTTGATAGCAGTGACACACATAGACGCGAGGCAGCATCCCATAGAGTACATTCAACCAACCTGAGAGCCCACCCTCACTTCTTCCATCCTTTCATCTTCCATTCTTTACTGACCCACTCTGGAAACTGCCCTACCTGACAGGACGAACCAGAGCAGGACAGCAGTGATGTCTCTGGTGAGGTCGATTGTCTGCAACAATGGGGTAGTCTCTACTGGGTATGGGACTATATGGGTGCTGTCTGCCCAACTTTTTTTTTTATTGCAAGTTGCAACTGTCAGACAGGCATCAGAGGCACTGTAGTTCTAGTACCATAGATCCAGAAGATGAGAGTCAGACTCCAGTATTAACTCATCCTGTTATTCCGTTTTCAACAAAGTAACTGCACGAGCGATGTCTTCACCAAGAAAAAACACATTTCCTTTGGGTAGGTAGAACTTACGCTATCCTCCTAAGCAAGCCCACAGTGGTGAGGTGCCATCATGTATGCAATTGATTTCTTGACAACAGAATAAAATACCAGGATGAGCTAATACTGGAGTGCAACTCTTATCTTCTTAAATCTTTAAATGTTGAGTAGACGTGGGCTGCAGGAGCCAGCAGCCGTTCATGAATAACAGGAGGTGAGGGTCTGGATCGGTGCTGTGGATTTGGGTATGAACTTTTTATAGATTCCAGGTGCAGAAGATGATCGGGGGCACGCACATCATGGAAAGCAAAGGGGTTGGCATAGTTTTATATCGTTGTCCTGGGCACTGGATGACCTCGTCCCAGCACTGACTACAAGAAATCTCACTGCTGCAAGAAAATACGGAAACCACCAATATATACTCAAAGTTAAAATATCAGTTTTGCTGGAGCTGGCCATCAAGAAATGTCTTCCACTTGCCAACCCACTTACAATGATTTTACTGTAAGCAGAGGGCAACTACAGGCTCAGCGACATACGAGTTTGTTGCTGAGCAAATGCACACCGGCATGCCCCCTGACCAATCATAGCGATAACATGATTATATGTAAGCAAAACTGTCATGAATGGCTTCCATTCATTACTGTTTTGCATACTGTTGTGATACTGTGATTGACCCACAGCTATCACATGATACCTGGGCCAATCACACCATAATCGTACCATGAGAACAACTGTAGCCAATCAGATCAAAATAGTAAGCAAGCTGTCATGAATAAAAGCCATTCATGACAGCTAAAACGATTGATTATAACAGTGATTGCATATAACAGTGAGGCCGCGTACACACGCGGGGACTGTTCGCTCAACTTTGTCCGTCAAACAGTTTCAGCGAACAGTCCGCTCAAAATTAGCATGGACGGACTTGCCCACACACGACGAACGAACAGTTTGCTGAAACCGTGCGCGATGACGTGAACGGCACGTACGACGGGACGGAAAATACGACGTCCTATACACTGCATTACAACTTTCGGCGTGTAAATCCTTTCTGAGCATGCGCGGAACTTAGTTTGACGAACAAGCCTACACACGAGGGGACTGTTCGTTGAAACCAAGTTTCAGCGGACAGTTTTTCGGAATTTCCGAAAAACTTTGTTCAGCAGACTGTTAGCTGAAACTGTCCGCTGAAAGCCCACACACGGGCGGACTGTCCGCCGAAACACTGTTCAGCGGACAAAGTTGGGCGAACAGTCCCCGCGTGTGTACGCGGCCTCAGTGTTTAAAATAAATTTCCTGATCATCTTCCCAGAGTAGTGAGCGTATGTAAATAAAAAATCCTAAAAAGGAAAAGAAAATCTTAAAACAAATAAAAATGTTTCAAAATTGAGCAAAAAATTATATATATATTTATTTTTACATACTGTCACCAGTCAGTATCCCTGATCACCACCACACCAGACATATGATGACGCTGTACTGCACTGGTGACAGTATGTGAAAAAAAACAAGTTTTATTTAGTTTCTTCATTTTCCAAAAAATTGTGGCAAAAAATTACAACTTCAAAAAATTTGCCATGCCTCTTACTAAATACCTCAGATTGTCTGCTTTCCAAAACAAGTTTGCCTTGTCTTTTCTCTGATGTTGTCATGGTCACCAACCCAACCTAATTCTCCAAAATATTGAAAAGCACACAAAAATATTTGATATATTATTCAACACAAGTAAATCACCCTAAAAGCAAAGGTCTATTTTTTGCTGCAGTGGTCGAGGTTAGGTAGATCTCCATCCAGGGGGTGCAATGGTGACAAACCATTGGAGGGGAGGTAGTTCAAACTCTATTTGCTCTTTAATAATCCTTGGAGCATACTGTATTTTCTTGTAGGAGATATTCCTTTTACCACCTCCCCTTGGACCAAATCTATTGCTAATGTGAACACCTGGGACGACTGGTTCTCCATGCAGGAGAACCTAGAGGAGAAGATAGCAAACATCATCATGGGACGATACATGGGCATCCTCTGGTCCAACTGTGGAAAGCCAAAACCTGAGAACGCGGAACTGCGAGAGTCCATCAAACGGTTGATCACCGACTTTTTCACAAGGCCGTTGACCATTGGTTTTGCCATGAACGCCTTCCGCGTTGATCCCTACACTGGCCCGATCACTGTGCATGTGGTTGGCGCCTCTCACATTGAGACATTGAACATCCGGGAAACAGACTACGATGAGCTTGCCAAGATGTTTCCAGGGAACCAGGGTCTGGAGGTGGTTATGGTCGGCCCAGAAGTAGTCCATGGCCCGGTGATGAGACCTCCACTGACAGCTTATGGCCCAAGAGGAAAAGTCTACCTGAGTGGTTACAAAGCCCTATACCATATCTTCTGGGAGACGCTGGTGGAGAACCAACGAGCAGCGAGGCCTGATCTCGTGGTGGGCTTCCATCCAGGTATTTATCTCACTTTGCTTTCTCTGTAATCTGTGCAGCGTGATACGTGATCTACCACTAATAAGGATGTGTGGAATCTGGAATTCTCAGAACAGAACTCAGTTGAAATGCAATCCAAAGCTTCTGTAGTCATAAAACATTCTGCTAAAGCAAGTGACAAGGAGGCATCCTGAAGAGCTTTACATTAAACTGCTGACAAAAGAATATGGTCTATAACATATATATATATATATATATATATATATATATATATACTGAGATTGGAATAGCTATATACATTTTTATAGCAGAAAGTAAAAAATACTTATTTACTTTTTTTGTTTATAGCGCACAAAATAAAAAAAAACAGCAAAGGTGATCAAATACCACAAAAAAAAGCTCTATTTGTGGGGGAAAAAAGGACGTCAATGTGTACAGGGTTGCACAACTGTGCAATTTTCAGTTAAAGTAACGCAGTGCCGTATCGCATAAAAATGACCTGGCCATGAAAGGGGGAGGGGTAAAACTTCCAGTGATCAAGTGGTTAATTTGATGGCCATGATTCCGCCTTTTGTTTATATTGAGTGGTGTAGGTCTTCACTTTCCTGGCTGGACAGGTGAAGACTTGCATCATTGATATAAATAAAGCCTCACAACCACAGCCGCCAGTTGTAGTAGGTATGTATCTGTGCAGGGGGAAGGGTGGGTTATGTTGGGTCAGGAGAAGGGGGGGGAGGGGGTAAAAAGGGTAAGTGATCTTTGTTTTAAAATGCACTTATCCATTAAGCCTCGGAATACACTATGACGCGATGAGCTCAGAGGTGCCGGGTTACAGTCCAATGTTAGAAATGTTCTCCATCCATCGTTACATCTTTAGATGGAGCCAAACAATCCTGCGTATTTATGGCCCTTGTAGAGGTTTATCTGAGGATCTCCTGCGAAGCCCCTTTTATCCGACCCCTTGCCTGCCAGAATCGGTAGCCTGAAACCCCAGATCAGCGGGCGAGAGCTCTGAATAATCTCCCAACTACGCCAGAGATACACAGGGACAGCTGTGCATATACCATGGGTCTGGGCCTGGGATAAAGAGGGCCAACCAGACAGGTGGTTAAGTGAAATCAAGCCCAGGATGGATGGATGGAGAGCCAGGAACACTGGGAGAAGGTCTAGAAGCGCAGATTAAATTTAGACTTACAGCGATTTATTGGGCATTTATTGCTTGTTCTAGAGGTTTAGAGGCTAAACAATTATGTAGCATCAACGAGAAACAGAAAAATAGAGAAATGATTAAATAAAACATCTAAACCCATGATTTACCAGTATGTAATCTATTGCAGCCTACTGGTCCTTAGATGCGGTGGCTGCATTTCTTTTCATTTTTGAGGCCCTATTCACATTTGATTTGAAATCAAGGGGCAGGAATCGCACACGATTCTGCCTGCATTTCCAAATCGCTTGGCAATCACTCACATTCGGGTGCCATAAAAACTTGAGGCCCCCATTCACATTTTGCATGGCGAGAACTCGTGCTCAGCTATTTTGTGTAAGTGATTTTTACGCGGTTCTGCATGCCCCCCCCCCTCCCCCCCAGAGGACAGCCCATTCACCTCAGTGGGCTTCCCTATGCGCGTTTGTCACCCCTCAAAACTCACCTTTTAAAAGGAGCAGGGCCTTCTTTTGAGGGGTGACAAGCACGCATAGGGAAGCCCACTGAGGTGAATGGGCTGCCCTCTGGGGGGGCATGCAGAACCGTGTAAAAATCACTTACACAAAATAGCTGAGCACGAGTTCTCGCTATGTAAAGTGTGAATGGGGGCCTCAAGCTTTTATTTCCTGTATTTTAACCTGGCGATCCTGCATACTTTATATCCTAGGGTGACAAAGTTCGCTCTATCTATTAAAAAACAAAAAGCACAGTTATCAACCTTGGACTACAAACACCTCCTCATCTCCAATTCTCCATAACATAAAGGAAGTGGGTCCTATAGTCCGCAGAGAGAGCAGAGAACAATGTAACTGAGAGCAGTCAGAACAGGCAGAGTGTACAGTTATCAGCTCAAGATTTCTGGCAGAATAAACAGGTATTTTTGCATTTATGGAACAAATATAACAAAAGAAAAAAAAAACACCTATCATGGTAGATTTAAAAAGCCGAAAAGGGACCAAATAGGAAAAGCTCATTGTTAGGATTTTCACCATTTAATCATTACATAATATTGACCACTACCTATCAGTGAGAGCTCTGTGATCTTTGGCTTCTATGAGTGTCCTTCTTGATGCTGCAGATTCAGACTTTTTTCTTCTGAGAGTCCAATTATACCTCCAGGTATGTGTGTATATATATATATATATATATATATATATATATATATATATATATATATTGTGACACCTTGAGGTATAATTGGAGTCATGGAATAAATAGGA
This sequence comes from Lithobates pipiens, assembly GCF_037356315.1. Taxonomy (NCBI): domain Eukaryota; kingdom Metazoa; phylum Chordata; class Amphibia; order Anura; family Ranidae; genus Lithobates; species Lithobates pipiens. The sequence continues at coordinate 324,041,587 of NW_027507784.1, read as the reverse complement.
TCTCACACACATTTCTGTATGCTTACTTATGTTTTTTTTATTATTATTACATAGATTTGATTTAATTTTTTTTTTTTTTTTTACTATCACATAGATTTGATTTGATTTTACTAGACTGCCTCCCATTTCTTGCCTGTAGGTGGAGCTGTGCCCATAGGCAGCTTTTTTGTGCCAGTTTTTGGAAATTTTTAGTTCTCCTCCAGTTTATACTTGTACAAATAAGTTTTTTTTTCTTAGGACCATTAGAGAATTCATGGGATAATCACAAATCTCTTCTGCCTTGTTTCTACATTTTGCAGGATTCCACGCCTCGCAGGGTCTTACAGAAGGCTGGCTTCCCACCCTGCTTCTCCTGCGGGATTATAACATCCCTTGTCTGTTTACAATGTACAGGTAAGTGTGCAGCAGCTGTGGGGTGTCATTTGCAGTGGTCCTGTTCTATTTAAATACCAACATAAAAAAGTTGCATGCATTTTAAATGCTTACTTTCAGTGTTTTTGCTTTTCACAAACTCTTTTTTTATGAACTTACATTTTGCCTCTGAATTTGCTAGAAAATTTGAATACTCCAAAAATAAATAAATAATAATAATAATTCCCTGGTGCTTTTGCTACACGTTTCCCTGTGTGTAAATCGACATACATCTAAACCCTACTATTCTGCAATAGGCCGGACTGCATGTAATCTGGAAGCTGTATTAACAAAACAGGGTGGGGTGAAACATTAGGAAAAAACTGATAAGAAATGCATACAAATCATTGTATAAAACATGCAGAAGCACAATAAAATAATCAGGCTGCAGATGGCCATAAGTCCAGTAGGGAATGTAAATTCAGTCCTCAATATGAGCTGCAGATATGATGGCTGGTTTCCCCTTTCCCTCAGTTCTGAGTCTGAGCTCCCAGGATGTACCTGTTTCCTCTTCTTAGACTGAAGGATGATGGGAGCTTTTATTAAAGCTGAACAGTCTTTGGCTCCTACTAATAAAATTTAATCTAGGTTCCATCTAGTGGCCAAAATTAATATTACAGGCTGAATTTCCATCCTGGAAGCAGAACAGGTCTTCCCTCTCTTGCATGTCTGTGCTGTGCCAACTCCTTCACCTCTCCCTTTATGACCCAAATAAACTTTTATATAGCTGCCGAGAGAAGAGAGAAGGGGAATGTCACTCCTCAGTGCAGGTTTGGCTCTAATTGGTGGTTCTGGGGCAACGCACAGACATCTACTGAGCTGTACATAGATGGAATAATTCATAGAAGGTGATGGGCAGAAAGACCTCCAGCTGTCTTCTGTGCTGCAGTGGTCAGACTCACAGCCAATCAAGGACTGACCTGTGTCCGCTCATATGGAGATGTTCAACCAGATTGGACAATCTCTCTGATGAGCGCTCCCCTGTGCCTAGGCACTTGACCATGTGATTGCTGCTGAAGGGGAGGATCAGAGTTCAGTCTGGCTTTGAGTGTGACCACTGAGAGCCTGGGCTTTTGGTCAGGTGGTCAGCTATGGAGGGAGCCAAGAGCAGCTTTTTCTCCATGAAGGTTTATCAGACCCATTACTCTTTGTTTATACATCCCAAGCTAGACCGATAAAGCCAACTAGAATCAAAACCTTTAAAAGGATATGTTTAAGCTGCTTATATCTTGCTTGCCCTGGTTTCCATCTTCCAAACCCTCATGGACATGCTAACAACCCCCCTTTTTTTATATAAAAACTTGTCCCTCTGTCCCTCATTCCTCTTCATGTGTCCCTCATTTTGGTCTGATCTATTTAGTTGTATATAAAATACACTTTTTATCTATCAAAAAATGTTTCCCAGTGCTAAACCTTTCATCTGATTTCTGAATTTCTGCATTTGTGAATTTCAAAAGCCAATATAAAGGAATAGTAGTGGTAAAGAAAGCACTCGTGGGTTTTAACCAATCTTGTTTTTTTGTACAATTCTCCTTTAAGGGGGTGTGACAAGGGGCGTGTCCTATGCCTGCATACGTTTGCTGATAGGTGTCCCTCATTCCCATCTCAAAAAGTTGGGAGGTATGCTAACGCTCGGAATCTTTTCTATGTTGACAGTGATCAAGAGCTGAAATACTCCCTACAGATCTTGGCTGAGTTGGAAACGAAGGTTATTGGAGCCGGGCCCTTCCCGTTCGCCTCTCAAAAACCAGAACAGGTCCAGTCCGACCCTAACAAGCCCCCCGTCACCAGCAACTCCCACTTCCTGATCTTCAAGGGGCCCACCTGGCAGGACGCAGAAACAGACATGGGAGAGCTGGAAGAAAGCTAGATCTGCGTTATACTAGACCTTCAGAACCGGCCATTCCTTTCATGTAATATGTGGATTACCACCAATAGAATCCTCGCAGACCTAGAGGGAACCTATAGTGCATAGTCAGTGAGAACACATTACCAATCATGAGGGCAAGTTACCTTTCTGATGTAACTTTCATAGTTTGCTTGCTTTCTGTTCCATATTTGTAATCGGTACACTATCCCTCTAGTGGCCCTTTGAATGCTAAGCAGTACAGACAGCATCCTTGCTGAACAGTGCTAAGATACAATCAACTAGTCACACAAAGTTGTGTTAGTTTTTGATTGGTGTGAGTCCATGGAAGAAGTCACTTCTGGAATCCTCAGGAGCTATAAGAAGCTGATAAGGGCCACCCAAATCCATCTACAACTGAAACACCACCCTTGCATGGACTGACTCTTCACCCTGATCACATTCAAACGAATATCTGAAAAAGCTATATAAAAAAAAAATTAGGTTCCCTTTGAAGAGAACCTGTTAATCAAGTATAACATTTAACAGTAAAAAAATAACTTTGCCTAAAACAGAAATCTGATAGCATAAGGTTGCCAATCCTAGGCCTCGCCAATTATCCTGATGTCCCAGGGCAGACACCAAAGCTCATCCACTCCCTATTAACGAAAGACTGGTTGGACACAGTCAATAATCCTATTCTTAAACCTGTCAAAAGACGAAACGCGTCAACAGGGAGACCCCCTAGGTCAGGCTTTGATGTCTGTGTCTCTAAACAATAAAGTTGTATTGGATGCTGTGTGCAGCTGGTCTGATATTGCCCTAGGTTGGGTAGACATGTTGGCCATGTTGCGCCACTAAGGGCCTGAGTTCCCGTGATGTGGGGATAAACTATTCTCGGTGGATCCGAGTCCTACCCACAACCATCCCCCTTTCCAATACAAGCACCTCAGTGGTCAAAAGGGTTCAGTCAATGGACAGGAAAATTTATGAATGGGCATTACAAAGTCAGAAAATTTAACCAAACAGAATCATAATGAGATTAGAAAGGCCTACTAAAAGAATTTCTTCTAAATAATGGAGACAGTAGTGGGAATATTGTGGGGTCTACTCATAGGTGGGACTTACTTTTAAAAATCTAAGGTGGCTGACTGGTCGATTTTAAAGCTGAACTATGGTGAGTGTAATGTTTCCATGGGATTGGTTGTTCTGGGGCAATGGGGACTGTTAGCACCTCATACATTTAGATAAGCAAGGAGCAGGTGTGCTGCTTATCAGAAGAGTCATCTAAAGTGGAACTAAACTGAAATATACAGAAACACCTCTACTGGGATTTTAAGGGCAACCAAACAATTTCACCTGCATAGTATTAAAGCGGGAGTCCGCCGGGACTCCGCGTTTTTTTTTTTTTTTTTTAAAAGCCAGCAGCTACAAATACTGCAGCTGCTGACTTTTAAAATAGTGACACTTACCTGTCCAGCGCGCCCGCGATGTCGGCACCCGAAGCCGATCTCTAGATCGTCTCTCGGGTGCTGCCGCCGCCATCTTGGGTATGGGAATCAGGAAATGGAGCCTTTCGGCTTCATTTCCCGGTTCCCTACTGCGCATGCGCGAGTCGCGCTGCGCAATAAGGACGGTCCCCGCTGCCTCTGGGATCTGTGTGTTTCCCAGCAGGCAGCGGGGCACTTGCGGAAAGGGGTGGGCACTTGCGGAAAGGGGCATAATCTACGCCCCTTTCCGCAGAGAGCTATCCCGGAAGTGGGTGCAGATACCTGTACTGTACAGGTATCTGCACCCCCCTCCCCCCTGAAAGGTGCCAATTGTGGCGCCGGAGGGGGGGAGGGTTCCGATGAGCGGAAGGTCCACTTTAGGGTGGACCTCCGCTTTAAGATAAAACATTTTCTTTACTACAAGTATTAAAATACATAAATCTTAATCGTAAGATAAGATCTATTTTTATAAGGCAATAATATCACCATATACAGTTGAGGACTACATCTGAAGTCAATATACACTCACCAGAGGCACGTTATTGGGTACACCTTGCTAGCGGGGCCGCTGTTAAAAATCATGGGGCCCCATACAGTCTACTTGGCGGGGCCCCCCACATAAGCCTGAACCTGAGCACCCCTCCCTCTAACCCGTGGACTGTGTACAATGGAGAAATGCAGGGTTTAATATACATATGCAAGAATCAGAAGTGTGTAATGTTCATGTTTTAGGGGTCAGGAGTGAGTAATGCATATAATGCAGGGGGTTTGGAATATGTAACATACAGGCATACCCCACTTTTAAGTACACAATGGGGTTTATTTACTAAAGCTAGAAAGTGCAAAATCAGGCTCACTTCTACATAGAAACCAATAAGCTTCCAGGTTTTATTACCAAAGCTTAATTGAACAAGCCGAGGTTAGAAGCTCATTGGTTTCTATGCAGAAGTGAGCCTGATTTTTCACTTTCCAGCTTTAGTAAATAAACCCCATTGTGTACTTAAAAGTGGGGTATGCCTGTACAGAATAAAGGGGTCAGGAGTTGGTATTGATTAGTTCAGGGGTCAGGATTGGGTAATACATATAATACAGAGGATCTGGAGTATGTAGCATACAGAGTGCAGGGGTCAGGAGGGGGTAACAGGCAAAGGTAGCAAATAGGGTAGGGTTGCCACCTGTCCAGGATTCACCCGGACAGTTCGGGTTTTGAATCATGTGTCCGGGTTTCAGTCCACTTGAAACCTGGACACAATATTAAGGCTGTAATGCACGCAGAACAATGAGGGTGAGGGGGCACTATGCAAGCCACATTACTATTCTCCTTGGAGCGCCCAAAGGTGTCCTAGGTCTTTTGCAATCCTTTACAGAATCCCCCAAATTTTTTTTTTGCTGTGCGCCACTAAAGTGTTTGGGTTTGGCTTGAAGAACAAGTGGCAACCCTAAAATAGGGGTATACAAGTGTTATCTCCCGTGTGGCATTTGATATCCCAAAATGACCCATACCATTAAAGGGGACCACTTGCAACTGTGTACAATGAATGTAGTTGCAGCCAGGTACAGGTTTTATTGGATTAAATCAGGAGGCAAATTATTGCTTCCCCACCACCTAGCAAAAACCCACTGAAAAGTGATCCACTGTGGATGACTCTTCAGTGGCCAACACAAGCATTCACTAATGCACAGCAATTATGCCCCTGAGATGTGTCACTCCAGCCATGTGGTTACTGTGGCAGCATTAATACTGTATATTAACGCAATAGAAAGTACAGCAGGGAAAAGACTTTCACTCTGGGCACGGTGAATACCCACAATATTTTAGATATGTGGGAGAGCAGTATGGCCAACTTTATGCTCAGAGCCCGGGCCCAGTCTCTACCTCCACCTAACATCCCCCGACTTCACAAGTACCTGGTCCTGCTGGCCTCTTTTATCTGGGGTCCTCATGCAGTGCTTCTCCTGGGGTGGGGGGCTTGGATCCTCTGGATCTGGGAGCGTGGGGACCGGCCAGAAGCTGAGCTCCTCTAAAACCTCTGCTCCTTCCACCTGGGCATGAAGTTGGACAGCCGGAAGCAGAAAGCAAAGTATTTAAACACTTTCGGGAGTAATCTGCAGCCATATGTCCAGACAATTACATTACACAAGTCCCGGCTGGCGTATTGATATAGAAGAGACTGGGACTTGTGTGATGTACTGTATGTAATAGTCTGGACATACGGCAGAAGATTACTCCCAAAAGTGTTTAAATAATTTGCTTTCTGCTTCCTCCCACGCACACTACATGGGACCCTAGCTCAAGATTAGTATAGTCCCTATAATGTGGGAGTCCCCCCTCTGCCTCTGGGCCCCCCTACAGGCAGGGCCCAGTACAGGAGGGCTGGTGGTCCCCCCCTATCAGCGGCCTGCTTGCTAGTACCGAGTTCTGCAAGATAACTGAAATACATCCCAGGTGATATCATTTGCTGCTCAGTGATTGCAGAATTCTAGTCTGCATCTCCCCCAAGGTAATACATAAAACCTGGCCTGTAAGTGGGGCTTGAGGACAGGAGAACCACTGCCCTATTGGATTGAGATGTGGTGACTGTGGAGGCCATTGGAGTACAGGGACCTCATTGTCCAGTGGTGAGATGATTGGAGCTTTGTGACATGGGGAATTATCCTGCTGGAAGGAGCCATCAGAAGATGGGGACACTGTAGTCATAAAGGGATGGACATGGTCAGCAACAATACTCAGGTAGGTGTTTTGGTGTTTAAATGATGCCCAATTGGTACGAAGGAGCCCAAAGTGTGGCAAGAAAATATCCCCCACACCATTACACCTCCACCAGCCCGAAACGTTGATACAAAGCAGGATGGATCCATGTTTTTATGTTGTTTACGCCAAATTCTGACCCCACCATCTGAATATCGCAGCTGAAATCGAGACTCATCAGACCAAGCAACATTTTTCCATCTTCTATTGTCCAATTTTGGTGAGCCTGTGCGAATTGTAGCCTCAGTTTCCTGTTCTTAGCTGACAAGAGTAGCACCCGGTGTCGTCTTCTGCTACTGCAGCCCACCTGCTTTAAGGTTCAATGCGTTGTGTGTTCAGAGAAAGTATTCTGCATACCTTGGTTGTAACAAGCGGTTATTTGAGTTACTGTTGTCTTTCTATCATCTCAAACCATTATGCCCATTCTTCTCTGACATCAACAAGGCATCCACACTGCCGCTCACTGGATATTTTCTCTTTTTCTGACCACTCTCTGTAAACCCGAGAGATGGTTGCGTGTGAAAATCCCAGTAGATCCGCAGTTTTTGAAATACTCAGACTAGCCCGTCTGACTCGAAAAACCATGCTGCGTTCAAAGTCACTTAAATGCCCTTTCTTCCCTATTCTGATGTCCGATTTGAACTTCAGCAAGTCATCTTTACCACGTCTAGATGCCTAAATGCCTTGAGTTGCTGCCATGTGATTGGCTGACTAGCAATGTGTGTTGCCAAGCAATTGAACATGTGCACCTAATAAAGTGGTATACCCAGACATGTTCCTGATGCTTAGCCAAAATTCTGCATATTTCACAGCTGGGCCTTAACACTGAAAGAATCCAACGCGTTTCAAATGAAATGTGTACAAAATTCTTCATCGGGGATAATTTACCACATTCTAGTAAGAAATAGTGATATTGTTAGATATTTGCAAATCAAATCATACAGAAATCAGAGATTTTCACCAAACTCAGTGTGTGTATAGCTTTCTTCCTTGAGGGTGGTGGAGACGCATGTGGTGGCTTATGAGGACGTTTGCTATGCAAATAGCTATACACGAGTTAATAAAGATTTGCCATTTACCAAACAACAATTGTTAAAAGACAGCTTTTATTTACTGGTTGTTGGAGGATAAGAAATCCATAAATATGACAAACAGTATCAGATCCTGTAAACTTGTGGAAGAAGAATGCACTAGATAGAGATGACAAATGATCGGATGGCCAAAAAAGTGGCACTTGATCGCTAAACTAATTGTTTGCCAATTGTGAAACATGTCCCTCTGTGCACAAATTAGTTGACTGTTGCATTTTGCCATATGTCCACTAGGTGGCCCCAGAAGTCTTTCTTTTCCCCAAGAACTCTAAGGTTTGAGCATAGAACCTTGCACCAATCTTAGCTCTTCTGAGCATTTTTGCAACCCCCAAAGACAGGATGCAGGCACCATTTCACCCCAAGGCAAGTGGCTAAAATGGGGGATTGAGTAGAACATTGGGCGCCACTCACATTTGTTTTTTAAAGTTTTATTGGAGAACAGTCAAGGAAGTGAGAGTTCGGGGTGCCGGCAGTGGCGGCCAGTAATGTAGGGCAGAAGAGCGCCGCCCCCCCTATCCATGTGTCTGGCCCTCTAATATACATGTGGGGTGCCGGGCGGATGGATTCCTGTGTTTTTTTATATTTTTTGAAGCACGTGATTAGAACCAGAGGCTCTAATAGGCTTAAAAAACTGGTGGGCTCGGGGTGCAGACCCGACGGACTGGGAAGGGGTGGTTGTTGGTGTGATGTGGGTGACCCAAATGACTGGGAAAGGGGGCTGTGGGTGCATTGATTGCTGCCCCCCACCCAAAACAATATACCACTAGCCGCCTCTGGGTCCCAGGTACCACAGCAGATCACTTACAGCATAGGTTGCCCAACCTTTTGAAGAGTGAGGGCCACTTAAGCAACTTGGTAACCAGTCGCGGCCCACCTGGATGATGGGTCCCGTGTAAGCTCTACTCTATAGGCTCTCCGATCTGCTCCTCCCAGATGGAAGGGAATTGATCGTATTTTAAGTAGGCGGTGTAAATGGACATCTGCCGCTCCATAGAGATGAATGGAGGGTTCGACTGCATTTGTCTGAAAAACCAACAGGCAGACCCGATCGGACCAATCGTGTGAAGGGGGCCTAAGACTGCTTTCACACTGATGCGCTGCAGCTTATCTGCATTGTGAGTGCAGCGCAGTGCACCTGTGGCTTTCCTGTGGGTTACCTGCACTTTTCCATAGAATTTTATTGTATCCTGTAGGCGCGATGCACTTTCTGAAAGTGCAGCAAAATTCCTGCATTCAGGAGTTTTGGTGCGCTTTTAGAAAACGCATCAAACCCACAGGTAATAACTGTAGTCTATGTCTCAGTGAAGGTAACCCCCAGGTGCACTGCTCTGCACATGCGGATCAGTTTGAAAGCAGCCAAGAGTAACCAGTGTACAGAACAGACATGCCAATTGCTTGACTTCAATCTTCACTTCTTCCTCAGGACTTCTGCAGCTATCTGTCCCAGGCTGTTGCTGTCCCAGGTGGGTATCACCAGCTGTTGCTCTCCCAGGTGGGTATCGCCGGCTGTTGCTGTCCCAAGCGGGTATTACCAGCTGTTGCTGTTCCAGGCGGGTATCACCAGCTGTTGCTGTCCCAGGCGGGTATCACCAGCTGTTGCTGTCCCAGGTGGAGTGCATTTGGTATCACTCACCTGTGACAGGAGCCAGCACTATACCGAAAGCATTGGCTCTGCGCTGTACTGCAGCCGCATGCTTCCTCTACTGCCGGCTCCTTTCTTACCACTGATGCTCTGGGATAACGGGTTGGGGACCCATGATCTGGGCTTGCTGACCCACCATCCCAGAGCAGGAGGTCGCGGGCCACATCAGAGGGCACCACGGGCCACAGGGGGCAACGATTGGGCACCCCTGACTAACAGACTCTCCAGATCCAGCTTCACAGTTCCAGAACCTTTAATCTAACCCGGCAACACTGTAAGCACATTTCCTAAACTCAGTGCATCCTCCAAGTGAGTCACCTGGCCAAGGCCATCTTTAATATTGATTGGACCCTGGGAAAACATTTTCTTGGACCCCCCTCCATGCAACTTCGCTCTCCACCTGCCGACACACCATTGACCGGGGTGGTGAGGGGACCCATCAATAGACAGAAAACTACTAGAGATCCTGAAACTCCTGGGATCAGTGGCAGTGCTGGGGGGAAGGGGGGGGGGGTGAGTGGTATCAGTGGCAATGATGATTTTTTTTTAGCAACTGCCAATATAAAGAGGAGTTTCAACACTGGCCACCAATGTAATGGGGGTTTACACTGACCACTAATGTAATAGGAGCATTCAGGCCGCGTACACACGCGGGGACTGTTCGCTCAACTTTGTCCGCTGAACAGTGTTTCGGCGGACAGTCCGCTTGTGTGTGGGCTTCAGCGGACAGTTTCAGCGGACAGTCTGCTGAACAAAGTTTTTCGGAAATTCCGAAAAACTGTCCGCTGAAACTTTGTTTCAGCGAACAGTCCCCTCGTGTGTAGGCTTGTTCGTCAAACTAAGTTCCGCGCATGCTCAGAAAGGATTTACACGCCGAAGTTTGCATTGCAGTGTATAGGACGTCGTTTTCTAGTCCCGTCGTACGTGCCGTTCACGTCATCGCGCACGGTTTCAGCGGACTGTTCGTTCGTCGTGTTTGGGCAAGTCCGTCCATGCTAATTTTGAGCGGACTGTCCGCTGAAACTGTTTGACGGACAAAGTTGAGCGAACAGTCCCCGCGTGTGTACGCGGCCTTACAGTAACCACCGATGTAAGGAGGGGGACCTGCGCACTGGCCACTAGTGTGAATAAAAGGATTTTACACCAAGCCCCAATGTAATGAGGAGATTTACACTGACCACCAATGTAATAGAAGCATTCATAGTAACCACCGATGTAAGGAGGGGGACCTTCGCACTGGCCACTAGTGTGAATAAAAGGATTTTACACCAAGCCCCAATGTAAGGAGGGATTTGCACTGACCACCAATGTAACTGAGACATTTAGCCTCCGTTCACATTAGTGTGTGTCAGGAACGCATGCAAAATCGCTTTCCTGACACCACAGAAATGTGCTGCCCTTTAGCAAATACACAGCAGTGCCATCAATTGTTAATGACACCCTCACACATCTGCTGACGTACGCTGTGCAACCATGTGATTTTTAAAAAGGATTTGGGACTTTCTTCTAGCACATAGAGCAGTCCATTGAAATAGTTGGGCTACCCTACACGTGACCTACATCTTTATCCACCCTGTCAGTACACCTTTGCATCCTAAAACTGCTAACCTCTGCACCCCAAACCTCCCCCAACCTCTCCACTAGAATCCCCCCCCCCAACTATACCTGCCTCCTCTGCACATCTTTGCACCCACCTTTCTTACCAGTCCTTGCTCACCTGTGCACCCAAACTGTAATTCCTTCTCTGCTTACCTCTGCACACACCACCAATTTGCTTACCTTTGCAGAACAGGCTGATGGTAGGCTGAATGGCCACAGTTGGCCACAGTTGCAGGCAGGACTTTCAAGCATGCCTCTTTATCTCCCCAGTGGGCAGCATTCAGTATAGGTGATGGTGGTTATGCCCACAGGGGGGGGGGGCATGAAATACATATGACTGCCGTCTCTATTTACATACAGTCTGTGGCTATTTACATATGAATGCTAGTTATTAACATGTAAACACAGGGTCTGCAGGTCAGTCATCACAACAATAGGGCAGAGCTGGGCAGCATTAGTACCAGCACTTCACACTGAGATATAGGGACACAGCACGGGACTAAAACTTCAAGGGAATTTAAACCGGGATAGTTGGCAAGCATGAGGTAGCTGCTTTGGGCCCCACAACAATGACAGGGCCCAGGGTAGCTGCCCCTTTTGCCCTGCCTTAAAGACGGCCCTGCACCTGGCCCTTCTGAGAGACCAGCCTTCTTCCTGGCTCTCTCCAGTAAGGGGCCTCCCCTGGGTCTCCTCCTTGGCACAGCTTCGTCCAGACTACGCAGGACAGTTTCAGGACCACTTCAAACCAGAGTTCCACAGAGTTTCCCTTTACATCAGGCTTCCTATTTACATCAGGGGCTGCAGAGTTCCCCCTTACATTGTATGGGGGAACCTTGCGGACTGTGATGTAAAGGGGAACTCTGATGTAAGGGAGTACTTTGCGGACTAAAATGTAAAGAAGAACTCTGTGGAGTCAGATGTAAGGGAGAACTTTGTTGACTGTGATGTGAAGAGGGAACTCTGGAGTCTGCTGTAAGGGGGAAACTATGTGGACTGTGATGAAAAGGGGAGCTCTTTGGACTTTTGTGTAAAGAGGGAGCTCTGGTGACCAGAGGCCCCCTTACATCAGCGTTTCCCTTTATGCCAGAGTCTGTTTAAAATAAAGGGGGATTCTGTGTTGGGTTATACTATATAAACCTGACCTTCATGTAAATAAAGAAATGGGTTTTGTGCCTTTTGTTATACCTTAAACACATTGCTACTAGCACTAGCTACGTGCATGTAGAGTAGCTTAAATATTTATATTTGCATGGTTTTGCACTGAAAATGGTCATTTTATATACTTTTTTTTGAAGTATCAGTAAAAATTTGGCTCTGTCAGCAAATCTCATGTGTTGTGTAAGTAAAAAAATTCTTGTCAGTAAATTTTACGTCGGGAGGTTGGCAACACTGGGAGGGAATGGGGGGCAGGGCTGAGCCCCGCTCTATGTGTCTTATAGACATACAAAGACAGCTCGGGAGCGAGCATGCGCGGTTGCCCCCAGAGCAAGCGGCTTGCTCTGGAGGTACTCAGCAAGTAGGAGGAGCCATGGGTGCTGGCAGGGGACCGAAAAGAGGAGGATCGAGGCTGCTCTGAGCAAAACCACTGCACAGAGCATGTAAGTATGGCATGTTTGTTTTGTTTTTTTAAAGCTGAACCTTTAGTACAGGAATACCCCACTTTTAAGTACATAATGGGGTTTATTTACTAAAGCTGGAAAGTGCAAAATCAGGCTTACTTCTGCATAGAAACCAATGAGCTTCTAACCCCAGCTTGTTCAATTAAGCTTGGGTAATAAAACCTGGAAGCTCATTGGTTTCTATGCAGAAGTGAGCCTGATTTTGCACTTTCTAACTTTAGTAAATAAACCCCATTGTGTACTTAAAGCGGAGGTCCACCCTAAAATGGACCTCCGCTCATCGGAATCCCCCCCCCCTCCGGCGCCACAATCGGCACCTTTCAGGGGGGAGGGGGGTGCAGTTACCTGGATAATCCAGGTAAATGCACCCACTTCCGGGCTAGCGCTCTGCGGAATGAGCGTAGGTTACGCCTCCGTTCCGCAAGTGCCCGCCCCCTTCAGCAAGTGCCCCGCTGCCTGCTGGGAAACACACAGCTCCCAGAGGCAGCGGGGACCGTCCGGATTGCGCCGCGCGGCTCGCGCATGCGCAGTAGGGAACCGGGAAATGAAGCCTAAAGGCTCCATTTCCTGATTCCCATACCCAAGATGGCGGCGGGACCCGGCAGCCGAGCGAGCGATCGGCTTCGCTTGCCGACATTGCAGGCGCGCTGGACAGGTAAGTGTCACTATTTAAAAGTCAGCAGCTGCAGTATTTGTAGCTGCTGGCTTTTAAAAAAAAAAAAAAAAAACGCGGAGTCCCGGTGGACTCCCGCTTTAAAAGTGGGGTATGCCTGTAACACTTTAAGAAAACGATACTTCATTTTGGCCAGTAGATGGAGCTAAAGGTATAGGCATTAATCTCTGTTTGCCTCCGTTGGCCTGCCATGACCTGCTTTCACCTCAAGCGCTTTAAAAAAAAAATTATTATTACCTGAAAAAAAAAAATAATTTGAGTCAGACTTTTCAATTAAACTTTGCGTCTTTGTCAGAATGGTACTGATTGTACCTTTTTCAGATGTGTTCTTGGTTGCGTCACAGTACTGATTGAGGGGTAATCCCAATGCTCCGCTGCTGAGTCAAATGCCCACACATTTAGACATAGCACCAGGTGCCAGTTTCCCAGGTGCTTTGCCCCCCTCTCCATAATCAATCACAATCAGAGGAGGGCGTAGCCACGCTCTATAAATAAGTTCATTGCGAGTGAAACGCGTCAGCCGGAGGAGCACTGATGGTCTGCTGTGCATCAGATCCATCCATAAACACAGATTACGGCTTTCTACTTCAGAGCATAACTACTCTCTTCTCTGATTGTGATTGATTGTTGGGGAGTTTAATGAAGTCTAACTGCTGGAGCATTTATCATGTCAAGTCTCTTGAATGTTTGCCATGGCACACTACACACGCCACGACTATGTCACCCTTCTACGCTTCTCGATGGATTAAAATCTCCGTAAGAGGGGGATGCGCATGAAGGGGATGATTGAGGACATTTCGATCTGTCATATATTGTGTCATTGTGGTGTAATTTGATGTTCTTAGTTAAAGAGTATGATAATAGACCGAGTATAACCCTGACAAGGGATGTACTAGGATAACCCTGCCCAAAGGCAAACAATGACTAGGACTAGCAGGTCACAATCATAGCCTATAGCATTAGGTTGTCCATCCCAAAGCTCAAACATAAATGCATGTGTGTATTCTGTATATATATATATATATATATATATATGTAATATATATATATATATATATATATATACATACACATATATATATGTGTGTATATATATATATATATATATGTGTATATATATATATATATATATGTGTGTATGTATTTATGTATATATACATATACAGTATACACACACGCATGTATGTTTGAGCTTTGGGATGGACAACCTAATGCTATAGGCTATGATTGTGACCTGCTAGTCCTAGTTATTGTTTTCCTTTGGGCAGACAATAACTGCCCAAAGGCAAACAATAAAGGGGGCCTGGGGGTCCTATATATATATATTATATTGCCATGCTGAAGTTTTTTTTTTTTTCAGACCTGCAAGGGAAGAGGCATAATGAGCTTCTATGCACCGCATACTAGCTCATTATGAAATAGGTACCTTGGAACGAGGCCCCCGACATCTCGCCTGATCCATGCCGAGGGAGTTGACATGTTCCCGGGTATCGGGTTCCCGGGTATGTCTTCCGGGTATCGCGGCTCCGGCGCTGTGAGTGGCCGGAGCTGCGATATCAGCACTCCCGCTCATGCGCGCAGGAGATTTCTTTCCGGCAAGGTCCGGTGTCTGCCGGGCTTTCAGCCGAGAATCCCCTGTGCGAATGCGCCGCTGCAGTCAGTGGCTCATTGCACGGGGAATATAGATTTTTTTTTACCTACAGGTAAGCCTTATTAGATGGCTTTCACCATAGCGTCGGCTGTAAAATGCCGCATTTTGGCTGCTAGCGGGGCGCTTTTACCCCCCTCTAGCAGCCGAGGAAGGGTTAAAAGTGCCCGCAATACGCCACAATAGCGGCGTTTTGCTGGCGGTATTGCAGCGCTGCCCCATTGATTTCAATGGGGAGCAGCGGTGGAGGAACAGTAAACACACCGCTCCTTCACCGATCCAAAGAAGCTGCTGGCAGGACTTTTCCTGACGTCCTGCCAGCGCACCGCTCTAGTGTGAAAGCCCTCGGGGCTTTCACACTGCAGACAACGGAGCAGCAGTTTAAGGGCAGATTGCAGGCGCTATTTCTAACGCTATAGCACCTGCAAAACGCCCTGGTGTGAAAGGGGTCTTATAGGCTTACCTGTAGGTAAAAGTAAAAAAAAAAAGACTATACAACCACTTTAATGGCATCCCAGTCTTATGCCCTGTACACACAGTTGGACATTCCGACTACAAAATCCGTTGGATTTTTTGCCACAGATTTTGGCCCAAACTTGTCTTGCATACACACGGTCGCACAAAGTTGTTGGAAAATCCGATCGTTCAGAACGCGGTGACGTAGAACACCTACAACGGGACTATAAAGAGGGCAGTAGCCAATACCTTTCGTCTCGTAATTTATTCTGAGCATGCGTGGCACTTTGTCCGTCGGAATTGTCTACACACGATCGGATTTTGTTGTCGGAAAATTTTAGATCCTGCTCTCAAACTTTGGGTGTTGGAAATTCCGACGGAAAAAATCCAATGGAGCCCACACACGATCGGATTTTCCGACAACAACAAGATCCGATCGCACATTTTTCGTCAGGAAGTGCGATCGTGTGTACGGGGCATTAAGTCCGTAGGGTTCAATATTGAGTTGGCTCACCCTTTGCAGCTATAACAGCTTCAACTCTTCTGGGAAGGTCGTCCACAAGGTTTAGGAGTGTGTCTATGGGAATGTTTCACCATTCTCCCAGAAGAACATTTGTGAGGTCAGGCACCGTTTGTCCCATTTTTTTGCTGTGGCTTGTATCTGTTGGACTTTTTACAATTAAAGGCTATATTCCTGGATGCGGCTGTCCAGAACTTCCTTTTTTGCCTTATGTTGATATATGCTTAGCCAGCACCTGGTGTTCCAGTTCCGAGGAGAGTTCTAGAACCCACATTTTCAACTGGAGCGGTGATCCCCTTCCCAGGATCTCGCAGACCGTCGTAACTGTACGTCGGCTCCTTTTAAGCAGGATAGCAGACATGCGCTGCATTGCGGGGGTGCCGATGCACCTGGCTGGCAGTCGCGATGACTACCGGCCACGCGCGTTTCACGGGCACAAGAGGCAGAACTGGGACGCGTCTGTGAGGAGAGGCAGATTGTGTATCCTAATAGCTAGGAATCACCATCTATCATCTCCTATAGTCAGTCCCCTCCCCCTACAGTTAGAACACACAACTAGGGAACAGTTAACCCCTTGATCGCCCCCTAGTGTCAACCCCTTCCCTGCCAGTGACATTTACACAGTAATCAGTGCATTTTGATAGCACTGATCGCTGTATAATTGTCAATGGTTTAAAAAATGTGTCAAAAGTATCCGATGTGTCCACCATAACGTCGCAGTCCCGATAAAAATCGCAGATCGCAGGCATTATAACTTTTGCGCAAACAAATCTATATACGCTCATTGTGATTTTTATTACCAAAAATATGTAGAAGAATACATATCGGCCTAAAATTAGGAAAAAAATGTATTTTTTGTAAAACAAATTGGGGATATTTATTATAGCAAAAAGTACAAAATATTGTGTTTTTTTCAAAATTGTCACTATTTTTTTTATAGCGCAACAAATAAAAACCGCAGGGGTGATCAAATACCACCAAAAGAAATCTCTATTTGTGGGGAAAAAAAGGATATCAATTAAGTTTGGGTACATCGTCGCATGACCGCGCAATTGTCAGTTAAAGCGACGCAGTGCCAAATCGCAAAAAATGTCCCGGTCATTGAGCAGCCAGAAGGGGCTGGCTGTAGGCGGGAATTACGAGCAGGTAATGATAACCAGGTGAGCCGCTGTGGAAACAATGAGTGCTGACAATTATCCACCAGCTGAGCAGCCTGAGCACAGAGAAGAGAGCTGCTAAGGGTCCTTTCACACGGGGCGGATCAGTTCTGATCCGCCCCGTGGATGTCCGTTTGCTCAGCGGGGATCACTCCGCCGATCCCCGCTGAGCAGGGAGATGACAGGTCTGTCTCTGCACACTGTGCAGGGACGGACCTGTCACAGCGCCGCTCTCCCCTATGGGAGATCGGATGACGACGGACCGCAGTGCCCGTCGTCATCCGATCCGATCCGCAGACGGATGGAAAAATAGCTTTTTCCTCCGTCACACTTTTTCGGATCGGAGCGGGTCGGATGTCAGCGGACATGTCACCGCTGACATCCGACGCTCCATAGAGCTCTATGGAGCACCCGTTCAGGTCCGCCTGAAAAACTGACAGGCGGGCCTGAACGGCACGTTGGTGTGAAAGAGGCCTTAGAGCCCAGCCCTGACAAAAAAGGGCATATTTTCTGGCCCTTTTCCCCACTCTCCATCTTCAAACATCCCTGTGTGCCTATAGCAGCAGCCGGCGGGAGAGGAGGGAAGCTGTTAGCGCTGCAGAAAGGGGGGGGGGGAGGGACACAAGAGGGGCCTGGGCAGCAGGGGGAATCTGTACTTCACAAGATGATTAGGGTGTGCCCAGGCACACCAGGCACACCTGTGCAAACCGCTGTGTTCACAATAAAAGCACAGAAAGAAAAGTCAAAAAACCCTTATCCAATGTTCAAGTGCAGTAGTCAAAGCGGAACTTCAGTAATTTTTTCATCTTTCCATCTATTAAATCTTCTGCCCTTGTTGTTTTAACTTTGGATAGTAAAACATTTTTTTTCCTGCCAGTAAATACCTTATACCAGTGTTTCTCAACTCCAGTCCTCAAGGTGCCCCAACAGGTCATGTTTTCAGGCTTTCCATTATTTTGCACAGGTGATTTGATCAGCTTCGCTGCCTTAGTAATAGCCACAGCTGTTTCATCTGTGGAAAATGCTAAAAACATGACCTGTTGCGGCGCCTTGAGGACTGGAGTTGAGAAACACTGCCTTATACAGCCCTCTTCCCGTTTCTTGTCTGGTAAAAAGCCTAGGCGTATGACATCATACACATCTCTCTCTCTCTCTCATGAGAGTTTGCCAGGAAGGGAGGGGGGGTGAGTCATAAGAGGGCCAATGACAGCTGCAGAGCTGGAGATGTGCCTCTGTGTGAGTCTATGTAAATCCAGGAAGTGAACAGGCAGCAGCTTCCTCTGCCCACAGTTAAAATGACTGCAGCCAGATTCAGTGGAGGGAGATTTCTGCAGCATATGTGGCAAGTATAGAATCACAGTATATAAAAAATAATATGCAACGTGGATGGAGGGAAGCTTCAGAATGGCAAAGATGTTTTTAATACAAATTATGTGAGCAGACTACAGTTCCTCTTTAAAGTCCATATGAATTCATGGAAGTACACGTAGGGCTTCACACTTCTTTCAGTGGCAGCAATCTATCTTCCAAATTGGATCTTAGAACTTTCCCATCAATACCATATAAAGAAAAAAAAACGCAGGAGAGCAAGCACCACTGTCTAAGTGTAGCATGTATGGAATATTGTGAAACAATGAACACAATAAGGTAATGCACTCACAAGTACTTGAACAGGGGCGTAGCTACAGGGGGCACAAGGGTCGCACTTGCGACCCAGCCCCATGCTCCATGGGGCCCCGGAGGCCCCCCTGTACAGCTGAATAGGAGGGGTGGCATATAGTGGAATTGATCACTCCCTCATACAGCAGGAGGCAGGAATCTATTCCTCTATATGTTACTGCCCCGTCGCCCCTCTGCGGCTCCCGGGCCCCTATCTTCCAGCTCCACACTGAGCTGCTCGAGAACACACCTTGACATCACGGCACGCCAAGCAACCTGCTGCTCCGAAGAGTGAGACATTGATGAGCTGCCGGGATGGGTGAGAGCTGTGAAGGTGTGATAAGCCGCCCTAGCATTCTGTCACAGTAGGGGGGCCCAGCGGGGTTGCTTGCTACAGGGCTGTGAGCTGAGAGTGTATCTTCTATACAGCTCAGAGCCTGCACTGACCCCCTCTGGCACGGACAGGACAGGAGAGAGCCAATCTGCTCTTTCTTCTCCCTCCCCTCTCCACTCGTGTGCACCGCAGGAACTGTGAATCTAAGCAGATGAGTTTAATCATTCAGCTACCTAGCTTAACACTTTCCGCAGAGCACACAGGAGGAGAAGAATGGGAGGAGAAGGAGCAGATCTGCTGTCCTGTCCATGCGAGGGAGGAAGGAGTGGGAACTGTCAGTGCAGGCTCTGAGCTGTATGAGAGAGATGCTTTCAGCTCAGAGTCCTGCTGATGGGTACTGATAGGCAGCATTGATGAGCACTGATAAGTGGTACTGATTGGCACTGATAGAGGGCATTGATGAGCACTTATAAGTGGCACTGATGACCATTGATAAGGGGCATTGGTAAAAACTGAAAAGTGGTACTGATGGGCACTGATATGTGGCACTGATAGGCAGCACTGATGGGCACTCATAGGTGGCATTGATAAGCACTGATAAGTGGCACTAATAGACAGCACTGAGGGGCATTGATTGACAGCATTGATGAACACTAATAGGTGGCACTGATGGACACTGATAGGCGGCACCAATGAGCACTGATATGCAGCACTGATGGGCACTGATAGACAGCAGAGATTGGCACTGATAAGTGGCATTGATAAGCACTGATAGGTAACTCTGATGTGATGAGCACTGATAGGCAGCAATGATAATCAGTGTAAACAATATACTGACAGTCTTGCTGGTTAACGGCTCTCCTTTCCTTAACCACTTCAGCCCCGGAGGATTTGGATGCTCAATAACCAGCCCATTTTTTGTGATTTGGCACTACGTCGCTTTAACTGACAATTGTGCGGTTGTGTGATGTTGCACCCAAATAAAATTGACGTCCTTTTTTTTACACAAATAGAGCTTTCTTTTGGTGGAATTTGATCATCTCTGCAATTTAAATTTTTTGTGCTATAAACAAAAAAGAGCGACAATTTTGAAAAAAAAGCAATATTTATTACTTTTTGCTGTAATAAATATCCATAAGGCTAGGTTCACATTGCTGCGATGCGGGAACGCCGCGAATCCGCGGCGTTTTCCCGCATTGCACACCTCCCGCCGGCAGTTCACACTGCCCTATGCGGACGGCTGGGGGTGTCAATGTTATGTTAATGACACCCCCAGATCCGTCGGCATATCGCAGTGCGATCTGCCGACTCGCACAGGAATCGGATCGCATGGTGTGAACCCCCATGCGATCCGATTCCGTTGCGGACCCAAAAAAGGGTCCCGTGCGAGTTTGCTGCGGGACCGCTGCGAGTTCAGCCATACTATCTGTATGGCTGAACTCGCAGCGCTACGGAGATCGGATGTGATTTGCTGTGCGAATCCCATCCGGTTCTCCCCCCGCAGCGGTGTGAACCCAGCCTAATAAAAATATATAAAAAGAAAATTTTTTTTCCTCAGTTTAGGCCGATATGTATTTGCAATGGAAATTTGTAGGTTCTGTATATAATTGTATTCTATTTTATATGTATTACACGATGCCCTCACTGTGCACACGGCACTAATAATGTTTTCAGTACATGTTTTGCATTCTTTCGAGTCCTGATTAGAATTAGCCTGCCTATGTAACGCCCCTTGTTACCATAAATGTACAATTGTAATATTAATGTGATACCTACGTAATCATGTGTATAAAAATCTTCACATGCGTCATAATAAAGGAGAACAGTTATTTGAAAAGATGCTGAGCGTATCTTTTGTGTCTGTTCCCTACTGCAGTAGTTATTATTAATTTGGAACCACTAATCAATATGAGGATAGGAGTTGCCTATCTACAAAATATCTATTTCAGTATTCTACATATTTTTGGTTAAAAAAATTGCAATAAGCGTATATTGATTGGCTTGCGTAAATTTTAAAGCGTCTACAAAATAGGGGATAGTTTTATGGCATGTATATTATTATTATTTTTTTTATTAGTAATGGCGGCGATCTGCAATTTTTATCGTGACTGCAACATTATAGCGGACACATCTGACATTTTTTACACTATTTTGGGACCATTGTCATTTATACAGCGATCAGTGCTATAAAAATGCATTGATTACTGTGTAAATGACACTGGCAGTGAAGGAGTTAGCCACTAGGGGGCAATGAAGGGGTTAAATGTGTCCTAGGGAGTGATTCTAACTGGGAGGGGGCTGGGCTTGAACACACAGGGCAGTGATCGCTGCTCTCGATGACAGAGAACAGTGATCTCTGTCCTGTCACTAGGCAGAATGGGAAAATACTTTGTTTACAAAAGCATCTCCCCGTTCTACCTCTCCGTGACTCGATCGCCGGGAGACCAGCAGACATCGAATCTGCGGGACCCGCATGCGCGATCACGGAGCACGTGATGGGGGTGCGCCGGCACGGTGGGAAATTCAAAGGGACGTACAGGTATGCCCATTTGCCCAGCCGTGCCATTCTGCCGACGTAAATGTACATGCGGCGGTCGGCAAGCGGTTAAACAGACACATTGTAAGAAAGAAAGGACTGCCGATAACAGCTGATCACATGGTAAAGGGCCGCTGTGGTTAGCCCTTTATCATGATCTGTGGTCAGCTGCGTCACAGAGCGTGCTGGATGCGCACCCCAGGCGGCACGTGGGAGGCAGGGTTCTGGGAGGATGTCCATGGACACCTTCCCAGAACTGGAAGCCCAGGGCTTGGATGGAAGAGGGGGGAGGCGTTAGGGGGGCCCTTCATGGTTTCTTGCACTGGGGCCCTGAAGGATCTAGTTACTCCTCTGTACTTGGATACCATGCTTCCAGAAGCACTTATCTTTTTACCCTAACTAAGATAGGGGTTTGTTAGTGGAGGCGAGGAGGATGATGGAGTTGGAAGGTGGAAGGCAATGAGGGGAGGTGGGAGCCAAGAGTTCAGCTTTATTATAAATTGAATTTGCAACCTAATATGGTTTTGCTGCATGACATAATGTACTGTCACAGTCTGATATGTTCTTGCTGGATCCTATATTTGCTGTTGCTGGTTGATGAAATTTGCTATTAGAGTGTAATATGTCTTTTACGACCATTAACATAATCTGCTGTAATGGTGGAATACACTTTCCACAGCAGCATCAACAAATGTTATTTTTACTGCTTGCAAACATTTGTTCAAACTTCTAACTACCTGGCCCTTTAAGGGCTTTTAGTCAACTCTTTCAGGACATTAGTGGTCTCTTGTTGTCTCTTTCAGCATATTGATAGTCTATTTATCCTTTAATTGGCCAGCATGAGCCTGCACCTAAGCTAAACATGAATGTTCCTTGTTAAATTAGAGGTCATTGGAAAAAAGCTCCCATACATTGGTGGTCAGTGGCAGAAGGACATATTGGTAGTCAACGGAGAAGGATTCCCTCTCATTGAGGGTCAATGGAAGAAGGGCCCTCTTAAATTGGTGGTCAGTGGGAGAAAGACTGTCTTACATTGGTGGCCAGTTGGTAATGCCCCTTTCATTGGTGGTTAGTGGAGAAAGGTCCCCTTATATTGGTGGTCATGGGAGAAAGGTCACCTTATATTGATGGTCGATGGAGACAGGTCGCCTTACATTGGTAATTAGTGGAGAAAGGTCCCCTTATATTGGTGATCAATGAAGAAAGGCCACCTTATATTGGTTATTGGTGGTCAGTGGGATAAATCCTCTCACTTCTCACTTCAGTGGATAAAGATCTCCTATCATTGATGGTCAGTGGCGAATTGGCCTCCTTGGGTCAGTGGAAAAAGGTTAAGTGGTCCATTATATTGGTGATCAGTGAAATTAGAATTTTCACATTTTGGTGGTCAGAGAGAAGAGGGCTACCCTTACAGACAGCTAAAAAAGATAATTTGTGTCAGAGGTTACTTGAGAGAGTTATTTGAGAGACAAAAAGAGAGGCTCCACTGGACCCAGACTGCTGGCTCTGTTGAGTAACATTGTTCCGGTTCATGTATAGCAGACACTGTATGTAGGAGTTAAGTCTTCCTCTGCTCAGTGATCAAGGATTCCCTACCAACCTCTGGAGAAACCCTGGTTGGGTAAGGTTGCTCTATGATGCTCTATGTGGTTGGTACAAAATACTTTACTCCTTGTCATTTCTCTACCCATCTGATCAGCATCTCCCAGGCTTGGGGACAATGAACTTTTGAGAAGTTTTTGCTTGAAGAAAAACCTTAAAAAAGGGTGTCGGGGGTCCCCTACTTATGTTTTTGTGCATATGACATGGAAACAAGGCTAAGGGAATCAACTATGCAGGAAAACATAAGAACTAGGGGTCAGAACAATGGTAGCAGGTGCTCTGGACTGATGAGTCAAAATTTGAAATACGTGACTGTAGCAAGACGCAGTTTGTTGGTGAAGGACTGGAGAGCGGTGCAATGAGTGTCTAAGAGCGGTACAATGAGTGTCTGCAGGCAACAGTAAAGCATGGTGGACGTTCCTTGCAAGTTTAATGCTGCATTTCTGCAAATGGAGTGGGAGATTTGGTCGGAATCAGTGGTGTCCTCAATGCTGAGAAATACAGGCAGATACTTATACAACATGTCATACCATCAGGGAGACGTGCCCCAAATTTATTCTGCAGCAGGACGATGACCCCAAACATACAGCCAATGTCATTAAGAACTATCTTAAGTGTAAAGAAGAAAAGACAGAAGGATTTGAGGCAGCCGACATCCACAGAAGATCTGTGTTCTTAGTGATCTTAGTTCTCCAAGATGTTTGGAACGACCTACCTGCTGAGTTCCTTCAAAAACTGTGTGCAAGTGTTACCTAGAAGAATTGATGCTGTTTTGAGGGCGGGGGGGGGCAGTCAGACGAATTATTGATATATTTTTTTATTTCTCTTCTGTTCCGTATTTACTTTCTATTTTGGTAACTGATAAAAAATAAACTATTACCACTTCTATTGCTGAAAGCGTTGTTAATTTACAACATTTTTTCACACCTGCTTAAGACTTTTGCACAATAAATAAATAAATAAATATATATATATATATATATATATATATATATATATATATATATATATATATATCATGCCCCCCTGAGGTCATATCCACAGTAATCTCTAGTAACCAATCAACAAGCAGAAATCATGTGCTGTAACCTCTAGCAACTAACCAGTGAGCTGTAATGCGTTCTGTAACCTCTAGCAACCAGTTAGTGAGCGGTAATTATACACTGAAACCTCTGGCAACCAATCGCAATAGGTGCCTGATCTGATTCAGTAATCTGATTTCGAGTCTAGCTGCTATTTATTGTATGTCTCAGAGCAGGTGGAGAGCGAAACTGCATGGGGAGGGGGCCCCCAAGAAAAGTTTTGCCCAGGGTCCAATCAATATTAAAGATGGCCCTGCTAATATATATATAATATATACACAGTATAATCTATCTCCTATCCTATATCCTTTGTATGTGTTCAAATTAAAAAAAGTTTAGAGATGCGATTAATATATGGATAGTTACTGTATATAGGTATCAAATTTATTAAAACATTTTCATTATTCAGAGATTCGGATATACAATATCCAAATACCTGAATTACAGTATAAACAAAGTTTACAGGATGCTCAGAATAACAATCCAAATTTCCGAAATTCTAATTGAAATGCAAATCAAATTTTACATCGAATTCCATTCGAATTCGAACTGTAAACATATATTTCTGAACTCAGAGTCTGTGTGTGTTCTAATGCCGTGTACACGCGGTCGGACTTTCCGTCAGAAAAAGTCAGACGGAATCATTTCATCGGATATTCTGATCATGTGTGGGCTTCGGCTGATTTTTTTTATTTTATTTATTCTGATGGACCTAGAAATAGAACCTGTTTTAAATCTTTCCGACAGAATCAGGTCCTATTGAGAAAACCGTTCGTCTGTATACTGTTCCGACAGATCCAAAACGACGCAAGGGAAGCTATTGAACTTTCTTTTTCTAGTCCCGTCGTACGTGTTGTAAGTCA
Organism: Lithobates pipiens; assembly: GCF_037356315.1. Lineage (NCBI taxonomy): Eukaryota > Metazoa > Chordata > Amphibia > Anura > Ranidae > Lithobates > Lithobates pipiens. Next base: position 324,016,610 of record NW_027507784.1, on the reverse strand, counting down.
CCGCGTTCTAGGCGATCGGACTTTGGTGTGATTGTGTGTAGGCAAGACCGTTTCATCAGAACTCCGTTTCTTTAGAAGAACGTTTCATCAGAACTCCGTTTCTTTAGAAGAACGTTTCATCAGAACTCCGTTGGAAAAAACGTCAGAGTTTATTCTGAAGGAAAAACGGTTGTGGAGTACCTTTTTGAAATAATGCTTTTTTTTGTTAAGCCAAAGGTGATTTAAAGAGTCATTGTAATTATTTGATGAAGGTTTTTCTTTTGTTTGTTCACTTTGCGCATTCAAATAAAAAAAAAAAATAACATTTTCGATTCTACAGATTCTAAATTTATCGATTTAAGCGTTTTGAACAAAAAAAAAACAGTAAATTAGAAGCAAATTCAAAGGAAGACACAAAAACGAATTACGAATATGAATTCCAAACCTGAATCCGGAATACGAATTGAACAAACCAACTTAATTTAACTAAACTAAATAACTAAATTAACTAACCTAAACAAAATCATTTTTTTTGTCATGCACATGTCTAAAATATATCACATTTCTGGAACATGCAGTCTCTATCATCTATCACTAGGTGGCGCTGTACCCTTTGTGTTGCTGAACAAGCTACAGATCTAAAGGGAAAACAAATCAACAAGATAGCATTCTAAAAGTGTTACTAAACCCAGGAGCCTGCATTTACTATAGCCGGTCTCCCCCCAGTACACAGGACATGGGAATGCAATCGTTTTAGTAAATATAAACTGCTAAATACCTTTTCTCATCAGCAGTATATAGCAGTCTTATGACTTTTATTAGTGTCTGTTTAAACCTTGTAGGAGGAGTTTTCATTCTCCTCTGACTGTCCTATGAGGATGCAGGACCCTAACCCTCTGTCTGGATAGTGCTGATTGGTCCTGTGCTGATCACATGCAACCTCTCAAGAAAGAAAAACTCACTAACAATACACATCAATCTGAGCATGTGTAGAGCTCCCCCCAAGGCTCTGTTGTATCAGGAGGTGGATTGGGAACAGTGGAAAAAGAGGAGGGTCAGAGAATACAGGATCAAACAGCCTTTTTACACAATGCAGAGAATTAACTTTACTGCATATACAGACTGATTTTACTTAACTTTAAGGTGTACCTAATATCAGATGTATTTTTCATGTTAAGATCATCAATACTAAGTAATAGATGTTAACCACTTGCCTACAGGGCACTTTCACCCCCTTCCTGCCCAGGCCATTTTTCAGCTTTCAGGGCTGTCGCACTTTGAATGACAATTGTGCAGTCATGCTACACTGTACACAATTTTTATTAATCTTCTTCACACAAATAGAGCTTCCTGTTGGTGGTATTTAATCACTTCTGTTGTTTTATTTTTTTAGAAAAAAACAAAAAACAAAATTTTTGAAAGAAAATTTAATTTTTCTTAGTTTCTGTCAGTAAATTTTGTAAATAAGTAACTTTTCTCCTTTACTGATGAGCACTGAAGAGGCTGCAATTATTGGCACTGATTAGGTGACACTGATGAGGAAGCCCTAATATGCTGCACTGATGAGCACTAATAGGCAGCACAGATAGGTGCCACAGATAGGCAGCACTGATGGGGACGGATAGGCAGCACCGATGGGCTGGACTGATGGGCAGCACTGATGGGCTGGACTGATGGGCGGCACTGATGGAAGCCACTGATGGGCATTGATGGGCAGCACTGATGAGCAGGCACTGATGGGCACTGAAAGGTAGCAGTGATTGGTGTCACTGATGGGCACCGGTTGGTGGCACTGGTAGGATTTACTGGAATCAAGGCACTGCTGATCAGTGCCTTGATTACATATCCAGGTGTTCCCTGCGAGGAGATGCCGCTGATCGGCTCTCCTTTCCACACACTCTGTCAGTGTGAAGCGATGACAGCCGATCACCGGCACTTATGCATTTACATGTGACACAGCCAATCACATGGTTAAAGAGCCACATGATTGGCTATTTACATGCCCTAGCAACACGGTGCAGCCGCGATCGTGTGACTCCTGTGTTCATAAATGCCTGAGACAGATCAGTCCCTCTCCCCTCCTCATTTGCTACAACGTTAACTTTGCAGTCTGATCACTGGAGGGGGGGGGGGAGAGAAGGAGACGGAGGAAATGCTTCATTTTGCCTGCAGTGTACTGATGACATCATCGCAGCCTAGGCAAAGTCACTGGCCTGGAGCTCTATTTTTGGAAAAATTTTGTTGTTTTGTATGTTGAGGGATCTAATCATGCAGACTTGTAAAGTTACTGAAAGGCAGAGGCGTTGCTAGGGGGTGGCTTTTGGGGCTATAGCCCCGAATCTGGGGGGCTTTCTGGGGACCCTAATTTAAGGGGAGGCTCTCTGGGGACCTTGATTTAAGGGGAGGCTCTCTGGGGACCCGGATTTAGGGGGAAGCTCTTTGGGGACCCTGATTTAAGGGGGGAGGCTCTCTGGGGACCCTGATTTAAGGGGGAGGCTCTCTGGGGACCCTGATTTAAGGGGGAAGCTCTCTGGGGACCCTGATTTAAGGGGGAGGCTCTCTGGGGACCCTGATTTAGGGGAAAGCTCTTTGGGGACCCTGATTTAAGGGGGAGGCTCTCTGGGGACCCTAATTTAAGGGGGAAGCTCTCTGGGGACCCTGATTTAAGGGGGAGGCTCTTTGGGGACCCTGATTTAAGGGGGAGGCTCTCTGGGGACCCTAATTTAAGGGGGAAGCTCTCTGAGGACCCTGATTTAAGGGGGAGGCTCTTTGGGGACCCTGATTTAAGGGGGAGGCTCTCTGGGGACCCCGATTTAAGGGGGAGGCTCTCTGGGGACCCCGATTTAAGGGGGAGGCTCTCTAGGGACCCTGATTTGAGGGGAGGTTCTCTGGGGACCCTGATTTAAGGGGCAGGCTCTCTGGGGACCCTGATTTGAGGGGAGGTTCTCTGGGGACCCTAATGTAAGGGGGCTCTCTGGGGACCCTAATGTAAGGGGGGGCTCTGGGGACCCTAATGTAAGGGGGGGCTCTCTGGGGATATATACACACACACACACATTATATACATGTGTATGCCCGCCTAAGCATATGACTTTCTTTACTACACTGCTATGGGCTCTAGCCCCAGATCTTTTGTAGACCTAGCAACACCCCTGCTGAAAGGTCCACTTTAAGAACAATACACTCTCCATGAGGCCGATATCTTATGTGAACGGTTATTAAAGCATTACATCATTGTAGCAGTCACGCTGCTTAATATAGTTATGCTTTATTTGATACTGAAAGGTCGCCTTTAAATACCACACTGTACTTTTTAGAGAAAGCTACATGTAATCCGATGATTGATTAACTGTTTTATTCAAGAAACTGCCAAATTAAAACCATAAAATGGCTACACAGAAATAAATTACATTAATATGCAATATAAATTATAAACATTGAACAATTTTCTCTTTTTTTATTTCATGATTGTGGTAAAGTGGCGTGGCTCACTAGATAAAAAGTGTCATTCAAGTTTTATGCTTTTATTGTGTAATACATGATAAATGTGGTGACTTTTGGAAAGAAAAATGTTCAACTGACAACCCCCCGCCCCCTGTTTGCCCCCCCCCACCCCCTTCACCACCCCCGCACCACAAGTCCAGCATTTGCAGGATAAAGAAATGAGACATTCTGGAAGGAATTATTGAATGATTGTCAATGATACATTTGAATGATCCGATGAACACTTGGCTGAGTAGTGGAAGCATCGGTAAGTCCAGAGACGTGTGCTTGGACCGTCACGTGATGGAGATCCTATAAACTTGGCATTTTTTGTCCCCCTGATAATATCTGTTAATGTAGTATTCTAGCTAAAGCTTAACTAGTCTTAAAAACACATAAACACCCCAACACATAAACTTACTGGCCAATGTAAAAAACATGTATATACGGGGTGTGACAATTTAATTCCTGAAATGGAACAGGTGTAGCACTATGGTGGAAGTCACACAGCCAATCACACTCACGCCTTCTGTCATGTTCTAACATGCCTCACCTGGGTTGCAGGCCAGGTCACTCAGTCTTTCTGGAGTAGTGGAAAAAAATAACATATGTGCTGTTGGCAAAAAAAATTGTGAGTGGAATCTGGATCAGTGGATTAACATCAAATTTTGCATGAAAATTGGCAAAAGTTGTAAGTGAAACTTTAGAGCTGGTACACCAGGCTTATGGTGAACATTACATGAAGAAATCAAGAGTTTTTGAAAGGCAAGAACATGGTACAATGATCATGGTGCAATGTTCATGGTACAATGGTCAACCAAGATTGTTACCTGGAAATTTTTAAAAAGGTTAAGGGAATCTGTTTAAAAGACTGGAATTCTGGCCTGGAAATTGGATTCTCCACCATAAAAACACTCCTGTACATGATGCGTTAGGTGTTTGTGAGTTGCTGGCCCAGAAATCCATTCCGAAACTTGACCAACCACCTTATTCTCCTGACTTGGCACCCTGCAACTTTTGGCTGTTTCCAAAACTATAAAAATGACTCTAGGCCTACAGTAAAACCTTGGATTGAGAGTAACTTGGTTTGAGAGCGTTTTGCAAGACAAGCAAAATTTTTCGATAAATTTTGACTTGATATACAAGCGATGTCTTGATATACAAGTAGCGTCATGTCACAACTGAGTATACAAGAGAAGAGAGACTCCTCTAAGTGTAGCAATATGGTTACATTTAATGAGGGACTTATGAATAAATGGTTGTGGAACAAATCATCTGAGTTTCCATTATTTCTTATGGGGAAATTCGCTTTGATATACGAGTGCTTTGGATTGCAAGCATGTTCCTGGAACGAATTATGCTCGCAATCCAAGGTTTTACTGTACTTCTTTTTGTTTAAAGTTAAAATCAGTATTTTTTGCTAGTAAATTACTAAGGCCCCTTTCACACTGGGGCGGTGCGGGCGTATTTTTAGCAGCGCTTTACCGTCGTTTTAGCAGCGGTATGCGGCTGCTAGCGGGGCAGTTTTAACCCCCGCTAGTGGCCGAAAAAGGGTTTAAAACTCCCGCAAAGCGCCACATAGCGGCGCTTTGCTGGCGGTATAGCCGTGCTGGCCCATTGATTTCAATGGGTAGGAGCGGTTTAGGACCGTTGAATACACCGCTCCTTCACCGCTCTAAAGATGCGGCTAACAGGACTTTTTTTCACCGTCCTGCCAGCGCACCGCTCCAGTGTGAAAGCCCTCCGGGTTTCACACTGGAGTGAAAGGGGCTGTTTTTTTCAGGCGCTACAAAGGTGCTATTTTTAGCGCTGTAGCGCCTGAAAACCGCCCCAGTGTGAAAGGGGCCTTAGAACCGGGGTTCATTATAAGGAGGGGGAGGGGGTTGAATATAAGTTCACTTTACAGATTTTTTTTGTTGAAATATAATATAATAGCTGATGTTGCACTGAGTAAATAGATACCTAACATGTCACGTTTTGAAATTGTGCACGCGCGTGGAATGACGTCAAAGTACGATACCTAAAAATCTCTTTAGGTTATGTTTAAAAATCTTTACAGGCTAACAGTTTTGAGTTACAGAGGAGGTCTAGTGCTAGAATTATTGCTCTCACTATAACATTTGCGGCAATACCTCACATGTGTGGTACAAACACCATTTACATATGCGTGCGCGACCTACGTATATGTTCGCCTTGGGGGATGGGGGGCTTTAAAAAAATGTTTTAATTATATATTTTATTTAAAATAAAATAAAATGTACACTGTCCCTTTACATTTTTTTTTCCTTATTTTTTTTTTCTTTCACAATAAATGGAAATATCCATTTATTGTGATAACAATAAAGCATAACAGGTCCTCTTTATGGAAACATCTGGGTCTCCTCTACCTTTGAAAGCATCAGATCAAAAAAAAACAAAAAACATTCATCTGACGCTTTCCAAAAAAATTGCGCTTTTAGTGAAAAGAGAATCACCGGCTGAAAATATAATAATATATAATATAATATATATATTATTATATTACAATTATATAATTTATAATAATATTATAGAATATAATTATTGTATAATAATTATAATTATAATATAATTATATAATATAATACCGGGGCTAGGGCTGACAGCTGTAGCCATAGCCCCAGTAAACCGCTTTAAATAAATGTACATTAGGGGGTGCTGAAGTGGTTAATAGGACACAGATTTTGATGACATTCCGGACATCCAGTGCGCCACAGCAAAGATACTGCACAGAATTCCGCAAAACAAATTCCAGGAATGTTTCCAGTCATGTGATCTGGCTCCCCCCTGTCATCCAGTGGCAGCTGTAGGGGAGAGGAGGGACTGCCGACAATGGCTGCACCATAGGAGCCTATGGGTGATGTCATCGCTTCCAGCTTTAACAGCCATTGTCAGGCACACTCTCCCCTGCGCTGGTTGACTCAGGGGATCAGACTCAAAAAATGTTTAAGACTAGCAAGGCTTTAGCTGCAATTCTCCTTTAAATTCATATAACTTAAAGAGAGACAGCCTGCTATCATAAAGCTGAACTCCAAGTAATACTAATTCTAGTTTAAAAATGTAATTTCTTACCTTCCCCAGATATGATCTTTTTTGTAATGTAATGCACTAGATACTATTTAGAGAGCTTCCAAAGGCTCAATTTCCCTTGTTCCCTGTTGTAAGACCGGTGGCTCCTAGTGGGAGGACCTAGGCATCCCATAATCCTGGTCTGTCCCTCCCACCGTGCATCATTTGATTGGCAGACTTGGAGAATCCAGGTCTGTCGAGCCCATTCTTACATCATATGATTGGCCACCAACCTGCCCACATTCACTCTCATTCCCAGCTACAATTCCCATTGAATGACGGGAATCATAGCGTGTACTGTACTAGCCACACCCCTCAATGAGCAAAAGTGACATTGCTTCTTCTCTGGTGCCCATGCAGAGCTAATATGTCTGCATACAACTAATGACATCATAGACTATAGAAAGGTAGTTTTCTCCAAAAATACAATTTTACAAAAAAAAAAAAAAATGTTTTTGTACTGTACATATGGAGAGGAAATTTCAGTCCAAATTTTAAACGATCCTGGTTCAGTTTAAAGCTTTTAAAAATAAAAAAGGGCCCAAAAGCCCTTTTGCTGTGGCCCTTTGATCCTACTTATACTTTGTTACTAAGGGGTCAAATTCCCCAAATTGGCAATAAGTTCCACCCACAAGAAGTAAGCCTAATTCTCTCCCGATCACACTGACCAATAAGACCGTTTGTGAAGCATTCTCATTGGACAGGGAAGGGCCTATAGATGAGGTTTAGCTCCGAGTAGGAGGGGTTAAAATAGAAGGCAGGAAAGCTGGATCTTTGGTAACAAGGTGAAGCCAGGATGAGAGGGGAGCACAGGAAAAGTTTCGGGTTTAGTTAGTAGTGGGCACCTTGTACTACCTGCTCCTAGGCATTACTTCAAAAGCTGGAAAAATGGCTGACAAGTACACTTCAAAGAACAACTCCATGTGCATAAATTTTTCCTTTTTACTTTGAATGGCCAGAAAGTGTATTTCAGTCCATTCAGTGCACTACCAATTACCAGCAAAATTACAAGAAATCTGTCTATATATTAATCAATGGGCCACTGCCTGAGTTCAATTTACTCGCATTCTGCTCCAACTCCTCCCCTTGGAGCCAAACCCCATCCAAACCCCATCCACCTTCCGTTCCCCCCCCGTGCAATGAGAGCATTCAGTGGCCATTCCCATTTTCGCTAATTTGCTGGCTCTGAAAACGTTGGTCACTGTTTTAGTGACCATGTAGGACAGCAAGGTATGGGAGATTGCAAGAATGTGTGTATTATTTTACAAGTTAAAAAAAAGGTTCCTACAGATGTTTTAACTGTATATTTAAATAATTGCCTGGTGTTGCATTTTTTTGTTACAAATTAAAAAAAATAACAGTATATCAATCAGGAATCAAGCATTCCATCAAAGAGCAGATTGACGAGGAATAAGCCATCACACAATTTAGTCCCCTTTTAGGTGGTCTATAGCTTTAAATTTTACAAGTTCTTACTGAATTGACACTAAACATCTTCTTCGTACTTAGTTTTTGGACTCTGCTACATCAAATACATGGCCGGACGGATCAAAGGTTTCACTTTAGTATTTTGGGAGTTCCCCTCCTGCTCATAGGAGAAGAAGCCAACTCTCCTTCTAGCTGAGTCAAGGTAGGTCACCTTTGTGTCAGTGTCTATTCCATCGTAGGGTTGACTTCTTCGTGTCAGAGTCCATGAGAATCTTTTTTCGGGGCTTCCCATGAGTTGGGAACAAGTGGCCCATCCTTTTGGCGTGAAGAAAAGACTCCATCCATTGGTTTCAGCTGTCAGTGTTGTTTGGAGAGAGGTGATTGGAAGGTCCGTTGGCTCGTTCTCTGAGTTCTGGTAGAGTAAGTGTATCTGGGGCAGAGGTCTTGCGCGGTCTGTCTTTGGGCAGTGTGAGAAATTCTGGAGGTTCGCCAGTGATGGGGGTGGCTGGGGCGCTACGGATAGCGGGGCACTGGCTTTCCGCGGTTATGGTAATGGTTGGGGCAACTGGTCCTATTTTCTCATTGGTGGCGGCCTGTGTCTCCTTCTCGTACTCTCGAACCTTTTCCATGGTCATTCCTGTGGGGTGAAAACATAAGAGTCATTTATGATGATAATTATATAGGCATTGCTTCAAAACCATGGAGTCAATTTCAATGTAGCTTCAACATGACTTGTATCCTTTCAGATTTCTGGGGCTCTTTGCAGCTTTTAACCCCAATCCACAATTTATGGGAACACATATAGGTAGATGGAAACATTAAAACCTTACCATTGAAACAACCAAGACAAGGAAGATACTAGAACAGGGTTTCTCAGCCAGGGTTCCGCCATAAGTTGCTAGGGGTTCCTTGGGCAATGAGCAATTTCTACCTCTCAGATAAGTTCCCACTGACACCGATGATCTTTTTTTAGCTATCTGTAAGGCCGCGTACACACGCGGGGACTGTTCGCCCAACTTTGTCCGTCAAACAGTTTCGGCAAACAGTCCGCTCAAACTTAGCATGGACGGACATGGCCACACACGACGGACGAACAGTTTGCTGAAACCGTGCGCGATGACGTGAACGGCACGTACGACGGGACGAAAAATACGACGTCCTATACACTGCATTATAACTTTCGGCGTGAAAATCCTTTCTGAGCATGCGCGCAACTTTGTTTGACGAACAAGCCTACACACGAGCGGACTGTTCGCTGAAACAAGGTTTCAGCGGACAGTTTTTCGGAAATTCCGAAAAACCTTGTCCGTCAAACTGTCCGCTGAAACTGTCCGCTGAAAGCCCACACACGAGCGGACTGTCCGCCCAAACACTGTTCAGCGGACAAAGTTGGGCGAACAGTCCGCCCGTGTGTACGCGGCCTAAGAGGATAGGTCTTCCCAATGACCACAAGTGTAAGGAGCATTATTCCCACTGTCACACTAATGTATCATGGGTTGAAGATATAGTAGTTTTTAGCAGGGCTTCCTTGAGACCTAAAAGTTATTTTAAGGGTCCATCAGTGTTTAAAAGGTTGAGAAAAGCTGTGCTAGAGGCTTCACCAAGTTTCCACCAGCTTGCATTTTGTGGAAAACTGAAGGCCAAGTGTTCCCTCATTCTGAGCAACGCCTACAGTAGTTTTCAAAAGGATGTTTCCCCATATTGAATCCATCACCATACAGAAATTCTGAGTTAAATCAGGCTATGATGGATCTTTGTGTACAAAATGTTATCACATTTCGGTGGACAGACCCTTTAACTTGGCTAGGATTGGATCAAGTATGGGACCCTCTCTCTAGAACAGGCATGTCCAAAGTCAGGCCCATGGGACAAATGCGGCCCTTGCTCCAGTTTAATACGGCCAACCTTGTAATTTGGATATATACATCTTTTGAGGCCCCTAGGGCCACAAAAGATATACACTGTATTTATCGGCGCTGCCTCGGAAGGGACAGGGAGGGGGCGGGATGAGTGCCAGAGTACATATAAGAGAATCTCCTGTTTACTTGGCGGCAACTACAATAGGAAGTGACGTCTCCTGGGCTGGCATTGGACAACTGTTCTGTCTATCATAGAAGGCAGGACCTTCTATTAAAGAGGAAGTAACGCATGCACCGTAGACAGCGGTGCCTGTCTTTTGGCAAATATTTGATATTTCTTGGACCTACAGGTAAGCCTTAATCTAGGCTTACCTGTAGGTCAAAGTGTGTTGTAAGGGTTTACAATCACTTTAAAGAGGCCACTGAGGAGATTCTCCTGTATGTAATCTGTCGGCGCTCATCCAGTTCCTCTCCCTGTCCCCTGCAAATAGGCATGGATCAGTCTGCACTGACTGAAATGGTGAGGCTGCATTCATGGCAATGGTGAGGCTGCAGATGGGCACTGATTAGGCTGCATTGATGGGCACTGACCCTTATTTTGCTTCACAGTTCTTTATTTCAAATTGAAGTTTTTTTCCTGAAACGTCCCTCTAAAAGTGAAGGTGCATGTTATACGCCTGTGCTTCTTACACGCCGATAAATACGGTGAATTCTAAATAACACGCCCAAGCTCATCCTTAGTTGCACTTGGGGTTTCGTTGGGGGCCACAAAAGATATATATATCCAAATACCACGCCCAAGCTCATCTCTTCACCACACACAGCCACAAAGGCAAGATAATTCTTGCTGGGCAATGTATTAGTGCTCGGAGGAACACACTTGGGCTCGGGTCACCTCAAATGCTGATGCTGCTCACAGGGTCCTGTGTGTTCTGGTTCACTGTTTCAGGTACAATTTCAGCCCGACTTTTGGGCGGAATTTGGACCTGAAATGGACCAAAAGACGCAAAGGCTCCTGTGCAAATTCGAAATGGAGCTGCATCAGAGATGTGTGACCTGGCTCCATAGAGAGCCAGTCACAATCTCCTGCTATTGGGATCCCAATAGTGTGAACCCGTCCTTTGACCGAATTTTAATGGTTCAAAGAAGGTCAGGCAAAATGGTCAGCCCTCATGCGTGTTCACGTCATCAAACCTGGCCCTCTTTGAAAAAAGTTTGGACACACCTGCTCTACAATCAACAGACTGTCAGCGCAGCAGTCATTTAGTGAGATTGCTGACTCTACTGCTTGCCATAGAGATAGCCACTAAAGGAAGACTCTACAAACATGGGACAGCAATGTAAAAGCCACATCATAAAAAAATTGTATAAAGCTAAACTCTTGGCAAATATAAAACGACAGTAATGTATTGTGAGTGCTGGGCTCAGCCCTTCCTTCTCAGAGCTGGCGGCTCAGCTGTCGGCTACTTGCCAGCTTCTATCTCTCCACAGTTACTCAGCTGTTGATAATATCCTACTCGTCAGCCTTGCCTACTTAAGCCATTCAGCCCATTGGATCTCTGCCTTCATATAAACAGAAAAAGTGTTTCTCCTGCGCTCGTGCAGGCGATATTGATGTAAAATAGTAGTAATTTCAAATGGAAACTAGTATAGGATGATCATGCGTGTCCTGCTGCCTAAACTGACCATGGGGTGGTTCGAAAGAGGCTGTTGCCCATACAAGTACACGTGATCAACTTAGTTTCTGTTTAAAGGCAGGCTTTGCTGACATTCCTTCTGGCTCCAGATCCTGCTTGCTGTTTCACTACATTGATCCCTGACTTCTGTCTTGGCTGACTATCCGTTCCGGTTACTGAATATTACTTGGATATGTTTTGACTATGTTTGTTCTTTTTACTTTTATTATTAAATAAGCGTGATTTAACTGTACTTCTGTCTCAGTCTGATTTCATGGTTTCTGACATGTATGCACCTATCTATTTATTAAAAATGTATTTGTCCTGGTGACCATAATCATGGCCACTGACACTTGTAAATCCAAGATTTTGAGTTGTTACCAGAGTTAAAAAAGATGGAAATTCTTGCAACACTGATAAAGAAAGTTAAGAGAAAACTCCCCAATGGAGCACATATAGAAAAACTTGTCAAGTGTCATAACCCTCCATGACTCTATCCAAGACTAAAAAAACAAGTTTTGGCTTTAGTTATACTAATGCTGCGTACACACAATCGGAATTCCGGCCAGAAAAAGACAGATGAGAGCTTTTCATAGGAAAATGCGACCGTGTGTATGCTCCATCGGAATTTAGTTGTCCGAATTTCCGCCAGCCAAAAATTGATAGCATGTTCTCAATTTTCCCGACGGAAAAACTTTCTATCGGAAATTCTGATCGTGTGTATGCAATTCCGACACGCCAAAAATCACGCATGCTCAGATTCAACTACAAGACAGAAGCTATTGGCTACTGGCTATTGAACTTCCTTTTTCTAGTCCCGTCATACGTGTTGTACGTCACCGCGTTATAAACTATCAGAATTTGGTGTGACCGTGTGTAGGCAAGACAGCTTGAGCCGAATTCCATTGGAATTCCGTCAGGAAAACCATCAGAGCTTTTTCCGACATGAATTCCGATCGTGTGTACGCGACGTGTATGTCCCAAATACCCCCCCAAAACCTCCATCTCCCCCTGCTTGACTTAAAGTGGTTGTAAACCCTTACAAACCACTTTGACCTACAGGTAAGCCAGGTAAGCCTAGATTAAGGCTTACCTGCAGGTCCAAGAAATATTTCCTAAACCTATACAGTTTAGGAGATATTTACTAAAAGATAGGCACTGCTGTCTACGGCGCACTATTGGCGTTAGCAGCATGCCGCTGCTAACGGCGATATGCCGTTAGTGGCGGCTCCCGTGTGAATGCGCGGGAGTGATGTCATTGCTGCTCCTGCGCTGTGAGTGGCCGGAGCAGCGACACCCAGAAGAAGATGGACGCTCCGTACTACAGGGGACAGCAGTGACATCGCTGACTCCTGTTTCAGGTAAGTGACACACACACGCGATGCATAGTAGCCCATTATGCTTTACCTTTGCAGGGAGACAAAGAGGAAGTAAACCCATCAGGGTTTAATTCCTCTTTAAGCCTGGTACAGCTCAGGTCGCTGAGCCACTATACTAACAATCCGATGTTAGTACATCGATCTCCACTGCTGACTTATTGTGTTCTGACAGGGGGACAGGCAGCCCCCTCCCCCCCCCCCCCCCCACACCCACCAGAAAATTGGCTGAGAGCTCTGATCAGGAGCCGTTCGGCAGACCTTTTTTGGTCATGATGAACCTTTTCAGCAGAAGGCGGAAGGCATACACACGGAACGGTTTCTATTAAACCAGCCGGTGCCAGCCGACATTTAACCCATGTGTACTAGGCTTAACGTTGTTCCTGTATTGAGAAACAATTTATATTACTCCCAGTGACATCACCAAGCTTGTAAAATTCTTGAATTCTTGAAGGGCAGCTGCTTGGAGTGCTAGGTGCGCTCCCAGAATTACATCTCCCAAAAGAGCCCTTTCCCTACACATCTTGTATAGGTGGGCTCCTGGAAGTCAAGGCAATAAGCATTGTTTTGTTGCTAAAGAAATCAATATATGTGTGTGGGGAGCTACAGAGGCAGTGGGTATGGGCTGGGTTTTGTAGTCCAGTAGGCAGCAGAGGTTGGGATTCCAGAGCAACATTCTCAAAGAGGCACTAGAAACGTTTAGGCCTCATGCACACTGCACATTTTAATGCTGCTGTTAAGGGCATCTGGCTTTTTTCCTGCCTCTAAACCCCCCTGAAATTTGGCCTAGGTATCCATGCATTCATAAGTGTTTAGAGGACTTTAGTTGTGGGGCATTTAGAGGCAGAAATAACTCCCTTAGTACTACCACATCCAGGAGCTGCAGCATTTTGAAAAATGTTTGATGCATCTAAAACATACGTTAATGCTAGGCACGCCAAGCACTTACGCGTTTTATTTCAAAGGCCAGAATAAATGATTAGTTTGGCCAATTAAATTAACGCCCAAGCGCTTGATTCACCTAAACGTGCCTAAAACGCATTCAATCTTTTACGAGAATTGCCAAAATGCTGCTGTCAGGAGGAAATGAGCCTAGGGGAGATGGCCAAATGTCCAGTGTGCATGACACACAGGTTAAATATGGCCCGGTATCAGCCGGTTCAATAGAAATCAGAGTGGCATTCAGCCCCAATGTACAGCAGCTGGGGCATGACCAAAAAAGGTCTGCCGATTGGCATCCGATCAGCGCTCTCGGCCAATGGCTGAGAATGTTGACTGGTGTTTTCCGGTGGGAGAGCCTTCCCCCTGTCAGAACACAATTTCTTAGTGGGAAGATCGCTGTATTAACCTCGGATTGTTAGTACAGGATCTCCTCTCAAGCTCTTCAAGCCCACTGGGTTGAACAAAAAAAAAACTGATAGGGTGTATTATCTTAAGACTTGCAAGTGTAGCTAAAGGAACACTTCAAAAAAGCTCAATAGGTCTGGCAAGATGGCTCCCACACAGTAAAGCTTCCCTTGATGGGCACCCAACAGTAGCTGAAACCATAAAAATACAGAGCGAAGCACGAGACCAAAATCGGATAAAGTCCAAGATAATTTTATTTGCTGATAAATAAAAGTCAAATAAAAACAAAAAACTTGTTTCGGGACAGTACCACTCCTCTTTCATCAGGGCACAACACAAGATAAACTTGGATAGACATGGAGGAACCTCTATTGCTGTTCAGCAACTGTTCCTGAGGACAGTTCAGTACGGGTTCTAATATAAACCTGTGAAGTCACTGGCGTCCATCCAAGTTTTATCCTGTGCTGAGCCCTGATAAAGGGGGAGCGGTGTTGCCCCTGAAACTTGTTGGCTGTTTTTATATTACTTTTTTTTATCAACAATTATAATTACCTTGGACTATTTTATCTGGTTTTGGTCTGATAGTTTAAGCTACTAATAGGTTCCCATCTAGAAAGCCTGACTGTGTTGGGATTTCAGCGCCACTGTGTTTTTAATGCAAACAGGAATTTAGGAGCATGTTACATTTCGCACAAATCAATGGGTATATTTCAGTACTTGCAGCATTTTTAAAGGGCTATAGTAGTATATGAGAAGTACATGTATTGCCAAAATGTGCAGAATAGGTTTTCCATTTTTTCTGACAAACATTTTAAATAAGCCTAAAGTGTAAGAAAAGCCTGAGTCTAACTTTTTCTTGAAAATGCCCCCCGCTCCCTTCTTATCTATCCTGCCCAACCA
This sequence comes from Lithobates pipiens, assembly GCF_037356315.1. Taxonomy (NCBI): domain Eukaryota; kingdom Metazoa; phylum Chordata; class Amphibia; order Anura; family Ranidae; genus Lithobates; species Lithobates pipiens. Next base: position 324,001,475 of record NW_027507784.1, on the reverse strand, counting down.
TTATAAAAAAATATCTGTATGTTTACATATTTTTAATCCACTCCAGTCATGTGATCCCGCAGCTCTGGCTCCCCTGTGGCAGTGAGCAGCGGCTGCAGGTAAGAGGAGGGAGCTTCGAAAACTGCTGGGTCATGGGAGTCTATGGGTGACGTCACGGCTCCTGAAATTCACAGTAGTTGCTGAGCCAGAGCTGCAGGATCACACAACCAAACAGGATTAAAAATAAATAAGTGCTCCCATCTTTTTTTATACAGGTTAGGCAAGATTGGTAGAAGGAGGAGGAGGAGGACGAGGGAATATTTTTAAGAATAGTTAGACTTAGGCTTTTTTTCATTTTAGGGCTGAAAAGATGTACTGTCCCCTTGCCCCCTGATACCTCCAAACTTAATGCCCGAGCCCCCACTAGCTAAATTTCTGATTTCCTGTCCTTCTTACATGTCCTGTTCCTCACCGCAGTACATTTCACCCTGAGCACAGTCTGCATCCTTTCCTAGAAATAGCCCCGTTGTTTTATTTGTATTTTCTTCCCTTTTATGATCCCTGTATCAAGCCTGCCTTATGTTTTCTCTAAGTTTATTAAGTTACTCTACATTGCTGTGTGTTTTTATTCTGCCTCCAAGGTATCATTGTGGTATTGATTTGCCAGGCCGATCATTCTCTTGGTACCCGCGGGAAGTCGGAATTGTGCTAAATATAAAACATCCTACGTAAAACAGAAGGAGAGATGGGTCTCCGGGGTGCAGGCTCCAGTTTTATTTCCTTCAGCAAAGTATTGTGACGCGGCTTTACACATTCACCGGAAAAGGGTTGCCAGTATCTGAGATGGAGCTTATAATCTGCTTCTACAGAAAAAGTCCTCTATGTCTGGTAGGGGAGGACTGGGCTGGGGGGCAGGTAGGCATTGCAAGCCCCCTAAGCCATTATTAATAAAATATGGTGGGCTGGTGGCCCTTAATAGGGACACTTCACCATTTAGAGATCAATCAGAGCAGGACAAGGACACATGTCGGGCTTTAGATAGTTATTGGCTGTCTGTTCATCCCAGGGTTTCGAGAGATAGAAGTTTTCCAGCACTGACTTTCTTGAAGCTTTGAGATATCATATGACCACAAAGGATGCCAATGTTGGAAGATGTGTCACAATAAACCATGTCCTTTTGGAATTCCCACCTTTCAGAGGCGTAGATAAGGGGGGGTCAGGGGCGTTCAAACCCTCCTAGAGATTTGATTGATGGTTCAGTAGCTAGGCTAGTGTAGCCTTTTGGCTGCTAGACCCTCACATCCTGTCTCCTCCACTATGCTCGCCAATGCATTATAGCACCTCTTGCTTGGTACACCATCTTTAGCCATAGAAATCTGTCCCTTTTGTGAAAATGCCACTTGGTTGTGTTTGCCCATTCCAGGTCAAAGTTCTGCAGTTCTTTCCTGTCCTCCAGTGTCTTTGATCTATCTCCTGCAGCTTTTATGCCTTTTTATTTCAAGAGCAAATGCAAGAACCTGTCCTGGCCAATCAGAAATCAGCCTTTATTATTTTTCTCTGTTCTGATGAAACATTATTGTCTGGCACTGGCAGAACTTTAAACTGAAACTCTAAAGAGAGCACTATGTTAGCTGTTATTGTTGACGTCTTGTAAAGTCACAAGATGTTGCTTGAATCTTGGCTTTACTATCTAGTGCAGCCTTTCTCAACCTTTTTACTCCAGAGGAACCCCAAAAATAATTTTCAGGTCTCTGGGAACCCTAACTGATATCAATTAATCTGGGGGAAATGGAAAATGCTGTATTCATGGGTAGTCAGTGGGAATAATAAAACCCTTACAGTGGTGGTCACCCTTAGCCCTTGTACACACGGTCGGAGATTCTGACGGAATGTTTCCTATCGGACCGTTTTGTTGGATATTCTGACTGTGTGTGGTCTGCATCGGACTGTTTCCATCGGAATATCAGATGGACCAATTTTTCCAACTTGCCGGTAAAATTTTCCGACAAAATGCTCCTATCGGACATACTCCGATCATGTGTAGCCTACTCCGACGGACAAAGTGCCACGCATGTTCAGATCAAATTCCTAGACCAAAGCTATTGGCTACTAGCCTGAACGTAGTCCCGTCGTAACAAAATAACGTCATCACGTTATGTACAACGGATTTTGCGACAACTTAGTCCGAATGTGTGTATGCAACATCACTTCCGGACCTCTTCCGGAATTAATCCGTCGGAATTACTCCGACGGATTTGGTTGTCGGAATCTCCGACCATGTGTACAAGGGCTTACAGACAGCTAAAAAGTAAGGCCCAGAGCAAGAGGAATAAAATGAAAAGGATGACAGGGTGATAAGGGTTAGCAACTCTTGGGTTAAGGAAGTGTAGGTGGTGAAATGGGGAGCGTTTGCATTGGCCAGGAGCAACAGGATGGGGAGGGGTGTGGTAGTTGATTTCAGGAGGAGGTGGGGTCTCGCAGGGATCAGTGGAGGGACAGGTGACAAAGCAGGCAGTTTCCCATCCCGCCCACCCTGTGTTGTTTGTCTGTTTTCTTTCATTACAGGTGCAGGATCTGCGAGGGAAGTCATTGCAGCTGATCGGGTGGTGGTGGTGGTTGGTCTTTTGACGGTGTAAGAAAATATTTTAGAGATGGGGACTCATCTTTGGTATGTGTCCCTCTGGTGTATTCCAGTTAAATAGGTTAGCTGTAATATGGTAATAGCTGCACTGTGGGTAGTGGGTTGTCGCCAAGCTGGTGTGTCACTGCTGGAGGCCTAATATGGTAAAAGGGCCCGCAGTGTATAAGTGGAATAGTTTTGGAATTCTGGGTGGCGTCAAAAGACCAACAGGCTGAATGAAGACTGTTATGTTGTTTTTTCAGATATTGATGTGAAAATAAATGTTAATTTTAACAAGTTGTTTTGTTAATAAAAAAGGCTGCTATGGCCATTTGTACTCCATTTCAGGTGTGGTCTCAATAATTGGAGGTAATATTAAGGGGAAGGCTAATAGTACTTCATCCCGTACTTCATCCCAAGAGTACTAATGGTCGAGCAGATATCAAAGAAGGTTGGGGACATTTGATCTACACTGGTCAAGATAATCGGCATCATGTAGTTGGCTTTGCCAGGTGGCATTGGTCTTGTAACTATACAGGCACCATCCAATGGGAGATTTGAAGTGTGAAGAACATTCCTATGCAGATGCTATAATCTATACATAAGGATAGATGTGATGACATGGACACCTTTCCATGGGATCGCTGACATATTTTTCATCATTTGCTCTGTTTCTACACTGTCCACATGTGTGTTGGTCTTACAATATAATCCATTATAAGGTTTCACCATGGACTCTGAGTGGTCATCTAGCCATATGAAGTGGCCTATCCTTGGATACTAATATAGCAAGGCATTGGTCGTCTTGGAGATGTGTTTGGGGTCATTATCATGTTGGAATACTGCGCTGCGGTCCAGTCTCTGAAGGGAGGGGATCATGCTCTGCTACAGTATGTCACAGTGTTGGCATTCATGGTTCCCTCAATGAACTAAAGCTCCCCAGTGCCGATGGCACTCATGCAGCCTCAGATCATGACACTCCCACCACCATGCTTGACTGTCGGCAAGACACACTTGTCATTGTACTCCTCACCTGGTTGCCCCCACACACGCTTGACACCATCTGAACCAAATAAGTTTATCTTGGTCTCATCAGACCACAGGACATGGTTCTAGTAATGCATGTCCTTTGTCTGCTTGTCTTCAGCAAACTGTTTGTGGGCTTTCTTGTGCATCATCTTTAGAAGAGGCTTCCTTCTGGGACACTAGCCATACAGACCAATTTGATGCAGTGTGCGGCATATGGTCTGAGCACTGGCAGGCTGACCTCCCACCCCTTCAACCTCTGCAGCAATGCTGGCAGCACTCATACATCTATTTCCCAAAGACAACCTCTGGATTTGATGCTGAGCACGTGCACTCAACTTCCTTTGGTCGACCATGGCGAGGCCTGTTCTGAGTGGAACCTGTCCTGTTAAAACTCTATATGGTCTTGGCCACCGTGCTGCAGCTCAGTTTCAGGATCTTGGCAATCTTCTCATAGCCTAGGCCATCTTTATGTAGAGCAACAATTATTTTTTTCAGATCCTCAGAGAGTTCTTTGCCATGAGGTGCCATGTTGAACTTCCAGTGACCAGTATGAGAAAGTGAGAGCGATAACACCAAATTTAACACACCTGCTCCCCATTCACACCTCAGACCTTGTAACTCTAACAGGTCACATGACAACGGAGAGGGAATATGGCTAATTTTGCCCAATTTGGACATTTCACTTAGGAGTGTACTCACTTTTGTTGCCATCGGTTTAAACAATAATAGCTGTGTGTTGAGTTATTTTGAGGGGACGGCAAATTTACACTGTTATACAAGCTGTACACTCACTACTTTATATTGTAGCAAAGTATCATTTCTTCAGTGTTGTCACATGAAGAGATAGAATAAAATATTTACAAAAATGTGAGGGGTGTACTGACTTTTGTGAGATAATGTATACCTGCTAGGATTCCATCCATGAGATTTTGTTGCCTTTTTTGGGGATGATGCTTAATACATAAGTCATTTTCACACACAGCTGCTATGGTTGGGTTTTTTAATAATTGGCCAATTACAGTAGGTTTTTATATGTTCTTGCTTTTTTATTATTTTTTATTTATTTAAAGAATGCTGAATATACAAAGTTTAATAAAGCATTCATTTTGAATCCTTACATGTGTCAAGCGATTTGCTGATTCTAGGCCCTTGTACACACGGTCGGAGATTCCGACGGAATGTGTCCTATCGGACCGTTTTGTCGGATATTCCGAATGTGTGTGGTCTCCATCGGACTGTTTTCCGACGGACCAACTTTTCCAACTTGCCGGTAAAATTTTCCGCCAAAATGCTCAGATCGGACATACTCCGATCATGTGTAGCCTACTCCGACGGACAAAGTGCCACGCATGCTCAGATCAAATTCCTAGACCAAAGCTATTGGCTACTAGCCTGAACGTAGTCCCGTCGTAACGAAATAACGTCATCACGTTATGTACAATCGGATTTTCCGACAACTTTGTCGGACCGTGTGTATGCAACAGTTTCGGACAAAATCCGTCGGACAAAATCCGACGGATTTGGTTGTCGGAATCTCCGACCGTGTGTACAAGGGCTAAGCCCTTGTACACAGGGTCGGACATTCTGACAACCAAATCCGTCTGATTTTGTCCGTCGGATTTTGTCCGTCGGATTTTGTCCGACGGATTTTGTCCGAAACTGTTGCATACACACGGTCGGACAAAGTTGTCGGAAAATCCGATGCGATGACGTTATTTCGTTACGACGGGACTATGTTCACGCTAGTAGCCAATAGCTTTGGTGTAGAAATTTTATCTGAGCATGCGTGGCACTTTGTCCGATCGGAATTCTCTACACATGATCGGAGTATGTCCGATCGGAGCATTTTGTCGGAAAATATTTCCAACAAGTTGGAAAAATTGGTCCGGCGGAAACAGTCCGATGCATACCACACACAGTCGGAATATCCGACAAAATGCTCTGATCGGACACATTCCGACGGAATCTCAGACCGTGTGTACAAGGGCTTACACTCATCCAGAGATAAATTATAGATTTTGATATATTGAGCTTTAGCTTTAGTCTTGCTTTTATAAAAAAAAAATTCAACTGTAATAAGCACAAACAGTGTTTGAATACCAGTACAGACAAAAAGTCAGTACTTAATAAAAAAAAAAAAAGTCCTCGCTCTCACACAGATATCATGATTTACTGAGACACTTACCATACCACTCTTCTACCCAGGCGAAGGCTTGCCGGTGACCGACGATCAGCAGGTCCCGAATAACCTAATAATACAGAGAAGATTTCAGAATCTCAGTTTCACAAGATGCAAATCTGTGTCCATCTACAACTGGCCGTACATGTGTCAATTCAATCATGTGATTGAACTTCCAATTCAAATTTTTTGTTAAAATCAAAAAGCAGTCCAAGACGTAAAATGGTGGTCCTGATCAATGGCAAAAAGATGGGATCAGAATAGTCCAGATTGAATGCTACAAATAAATTGGATCACTTTATATAAAATTGCTGTTGTTTTTCCAATGCTTATTTCATTTCAATTCAATCTTTCAATCAACTGTATTGAAGCTGTCAATATATGGCCCAGTTTTTACCAAATTTTGGTCAAACTCCCCTCTGTTTTGGTGGCAATGCTAACATTTTGTTTTCTCTTATCACTTTCTGTCTCAGTGATAATGGTCACCAGAACAGATCGAGAGAATGGATCTTCCTAGTGGGGACACCGACAGCAATAAACACCTGACGGTGGTTTTAACATTTCACATTATTTGGCCATCATCAAAACTATGGTTTCTATGGAGTTGGGCTTGGGACTCAACGAGACAGTACAACCATACAGGTTATGGTGAGAAGGGAATAAGGTAAACAAAAAGTCCTCCAACTGAATCAGGTCCTTCAACTAAGATGACTTTTTGGTTGCTTTAGTCCCCTCTCACCTTAATCTATATCAGCCATTCCTAAATCAGGTTCTTCCAGAGGTTACTATGGGTCCCTTGAGCCATGACTGTTTTTCCTCCCGTTTGGTGGTTCCTGTAAAGTTTTGAGTTAGCACCACTTAGCAGAGCCAGCTTCATGAACCCAATTATCTTTTTAGCTATCTATAAGGGTGGTATTCTGACCACCACAGTAAGGGGCACATTCTCACTAGTCATCAATGTAAGGAGTATTTTTCTATGCCCCACCAACGAGTTGTTTTTTGCAAGGGTTCCTTCAGAACTGAAAATTATTTTGAATGCTCTTCTGTAATAAAAAGGTTGAGAAAGGCTGATCTATGTTATATTGTCCCATTCTTGGGTTCAGATACTCTTTAATGGCCCACATAAAGGAGTTTTGCAAACGGCCCATTATCACATGTCACGCAACAAGGGATCCACAATGGGAACAAAGCCCTCACCTACCTTGTGCACAAATTGCTCGACTCGTGTCTGAAGGCCCCACACCTCGAACTTGACATTAACTAATTTGTAGGAGCACATAATGGGCTTTGTCTGGCACCTCCAGCCCTCCTTAAGAGGCCCGCGGCCTGTCTTGCTGGAGACAAAATGCCTGAGATCCTGAAATAGAGAGGGAAAGAATGAAGGCGTCCCTTTGTGTCAGCCTGACATTGCAGGCCTCGCTCTTCGAACATTTCCTGAATATGAATTAGAATTAAATTAGAAAAAGATGGAGTGCTGATAGCGGGAAGGAGCACGGTGCCGGGTCTAGTAATGAACTCTTCTCAGAATAAAGCCTTTTTCCCAGAATACTTGTATTATAGTTTTCTGGGTGGTTTAATAAGCTAAAGGGCGACATGAGAACAAGCCACTACAAAACTTAGAAATTTCATTTTACTTCTCTGGCTACAATGCAGTGAGATATGTGACTGACTATCATGGTTACTGCCTTCTGCACAGCACCATTGTACTTCGTCTTTCCCTAACATAAATCCATTGCACTGTGACCTGCCTTACTATGACACCATTGCACTTTGACCTGTCTTACTAAAAACATCATTGCATTGTGTCCTGCTTTACCATAACATCATTGCAGTTTGACCTACATTACTATCCCATAATCGCACCATCATAGCACTTTGAACTATCTCTCTACAACAACATTGCACTTTGACCTGCTTTACTATAACATCATTGCACTTTAACCTGCCTTACCATAACACCATTGGACTTCGGCCTGCCTTACTGAAACACCAATGCACTCCGACCTACCTTACTATAACACCATTGCAATTCAACCTGCCTTATCATAACACCATTGTACTTTGACCTACTCTACCATAACACCATTGCACTGTGACCTGCTAACTATAACACCATTACACTTTAATCTGCCTTACTAAAACATCCTAGCGCTTTGACCTTTCTTACCATAACACCATTGCACTTTGACCTGCCTCACTATAACATTCTAGCACTTTGACCTGCCTTACTAAAACACCATTGCACTTTGACCAACCTTTCTAAAACACTTTGACCTGCCTTATAAAAACACCATTGCAATTCGACCTGCCTTATTATAACACCATTGCACTTTGACCTACCTTATAAAAACACCATTGAAATTAAACACCATTGCACTTTGAACCACCTTACTATAACACCATTGCACTTTGACCCACCTTACTAAAACACCATTGCACCTTGACGCACCTTACTAAAACACCATTGCACTTTGACGCACCTTACTAAAACACCATTGCACTTTAGCCTGCCTTACTAAAAAAAAATTGCACTTTGGGCTGCCTTACCATAACACCATTGCACTTTGACCCACCTTACTATAAAACCATTGCACTTTGAACCACCTTACTAAAACACCATTGCACTTTGACCCACCTTACTATAACACCATTGCACTTTGACCCACCTTACTAAAACACCATTGCACTTTGACGCGCCTTACCATATCACCATTGCACTTTGACCTGCCTTAGCATAACACCATTGCACTTTCACCCACCTTACTATAAAACCATTGCACTTTGACCCTCCTTACTAAAACACCATTGCAATTTGACCTGTCTTATTATAACACCATTGCACTTTGACGCGCCTTACCATATCACCATTGCACTTTGACCTGCCTTAGCATAACACCATTGCACTTTCACCCACCTTACTATAAAACCATTGCCCTTTGACCCTCCTTACTAAAACACCATTGCAAGTTGACCTGTCTTATTATAACACCATTGCACTTTGACCTGTCTTATTATAACAGCATTGCACTTTGACCCACCTTACTATAACAGCATTGCACTTTGGCCTGCCTTACCATAACACCATTGCACTTTGACCCACCTTACTATAAAACCATTGCACTTTGACCCACCTTACTAAAACACCATTGCACTTTGACCCACCTTACTAAAACACCATTGCACTTTGACGCGCCTTACCATAACACCATTGCACTTTGACCTGCCTTACCATAACACCATTGCACTTTCACCCACCTTACTATAAAACCATTGCACTTTGACCCTCCTTACTAAAACACCATTGCAATTTGACCTGTCTTATTATAACACCATTGCCCTTTGACCCACCTTACTATAAAACCATTGCACTTTGACCCACCTTACAATAAAACCATTGCACTTTGACCCTCCTTACTAAAACACCATTGGAATTTGACCTGTCTTATTATAACACCATTGCACTTTGACCTGTCTTATTATAACAGCATTGCACTTTGACCCACCATACTATAACAGCATTGCACTTTGACCTGCCTTACCATAGCACCGTTGCTCTTTGACCCTCTGTACTATAAAACCGATGCCCATTCAGAGCACGGGCTGCTCTACCATAACCTGTGTTAAAGCATGTGCATTTAATGCATTGGAGCAGACCAGACTGGTATGAATGGGCCATAACAGTCTCTTGTTTTGCTGCCACCCACCTCGGTACTCTTGTAATATCTCTCCGGGATCTCGTCATAGGCGATGTCTAGATGTATCACCTCATGGGTGTCCTCTGCCGAGTCCGAATTAAATATCTGCAAGACAACACCTGAGTCAGTGCCATAAGAATTTGTTTTTTTTTCTGCACACAGATAGAATCTTCTAGAACGTGTTTTGGGGAATTTTGGAAGGGGGAATCACAGAAAAGGGGGGGAACAATAATTAAAATTGACCCCCAGACGGGACTAGTTATTAATACTTTTTTTACTTTATTTTTTTCTGCTTTAACCACCTCAATACCAGGCACATACACCCCCTTCCTGCCCAGGACAATTTTCAGCTTTCAGCGCTGTCACACTTTGAAAGACCAAAAATGTTGAAAAATAAAAGTTTTTCTTAGTTTATATCAGTAAATTCATTTTTCTCCTTCACTCATGGGCGCTGATGAGGCAGCACTGATGTGCACTGATAGACTGCACTGATGAGGTGGCACTTATGGGCACTGATGAAGCTTAAATATAGAGCTTTCTTTTGATGGTATTTTACCACTTTTGGGTTTTTTATTTTTTCCTAAAAAAAATTCTTAGTTTATATCAGTAAATAAATTTTTCTCTTTCACTGAAGGGCACTGATGAAGCAGCACTTATGGGCACTGATTAGGTGGCACTTATGGGCTCTGATTAGGTGGAATTGATAGGCGGCACTGATGGGTGGCACTGGGCACAGATAGGTGCCACTGGTGGGCACAGGTAGGTGGCATTGGTGGGCACAGATAGGCGACACTGGTGGGCACAGATGGGTGGCACTGATGGGCACTAATGGGCATAGATGATTGGCATTGATGGGCAGCAGTGATGAGCATTGATGGGCAGCAGTGATGGGCATTAAAGGGCAGCACTGATAGCCACTGATTGCTGGCATTGTGGGCACAGATTGGTGGCAATTGTGGGCACTGGTTGGCACTGATCACTGGCAGTGGTGGGCATACATTGCTGGCTAATTGTAATCAGGGTACTGATGATCAGTGCCCTGATTACATGCCTAGATGTCCTCTGTGAGGAGATGCTGCTGATTGGCTCTCCTCTCCTCACACTCTGTCAGTGTGAGGCGAGGAGCGCTGATTACCGGCATCTCTGTGTTTACATGTGACCAGCTCTGATTGGACAAAGCTGATCACATGGTTAAAGAGCTGCAGCTGTGGCTCTTTACACAGATCGGGGTCGCGCCGTTTTCTAGCAACATTGCTAGGCTGTGATCGTTGCGCTGGATGCCCCCGGGGTCGTTTTAGGGCGGTCATTCTGGGAGGCCGTCATATGACTTCCACCCAGAATGCGAGCCGCACCGCCCAGCCGTCATCTGACGGTGGGCGGGGGCAAGTGGTTAATGTAAGCAATATAAGTACCTACATTTGACTTGCTATCAGACTCTTGCAGTCCCTGTACAACAAAGCTGGAACTGGGGAATGTATCACATAGAAAAAAAAAAAAAAGTGCATTTAATAATTTTTTTCCTCCAGAGTATGGAACGGAATAAATAAATAATAAATAATAATAATAGGAATAATAATAATAAAATGTTTTTATTATTATTATTAATTCATTACGTTCCATACGTTTAGAATGCGGCATCCGTTATTTCGGATAATCTCGTAACTTTGGATAAATTCGTATTCGTTACGTTCAGCCAAATTTGAAAGGAAATTTCAATACCTATAATTTAATAGTTAGTAATATTTATGTTATTATTAGATCAGATTTTAGAATTTTCACATTTTCGAATATTCGAATTTACAAATATTCATAAAAATGTATTAAATGGGATAATTCAGATTTTTCTGAATTAACGAATTGTCGAAATTCGTTAAGAAAATAAATCAGGACTAAACGAATTGCACGTGTCTATGTGAATCAGGCATTAATGAGTACAGAGCTGCATTCATCCGTGTCTTTTATATCTGTCAAAAAAAGTAAGTGAATGTGGACTTTACACACACATCTTAAAGGAGCCCGACTTACACTGTCATTGTCACCGCAGTCATCAGAATATCTCGTCTCAATGTGGATGGAGAATTTTGGGAGGAAGGAGCACTGCATTATGGGAAAAAAATATTTATGTTAGAAGCCATGGCGTAACATGGGACACAGATATCAAAAAATAAACATTTGCAAAGTCGTAATAAAAACTGCAGTTCTTTGTCTAATAAGATAATTTCCTGCAATAATAAGTGCCATCTAGTGGCCATAATATGGTATTTTCCTATGACAGGGGTGGCGAACCTTGGCACCACAGATGTTTTAGAACTACATTTCCCATGATGCTCATGCACTCTGCACTGTAGTTAAGCCTCATGGGAAATGTAGTTCCAAAACATCTGGGGCGCCAAGGTTCGCCATCACTGCTCTATGATATGATAACGTTTTAATTGATTTAGTCTTTCTGATGGTTATATTATCTATTTCGGTTTTGAAACTCTAAAGCAAAAAGGAAACTTACTGTGTATTCTGAGGAGCCAGACATTCCATGTGAAGAGGAGGAGGGTGGGCAGAGAGAGATCGATGTGTAGCAGGATGACCAGTAGTACAGGAGTATTAAAGATGGAGGCATGGAGAGTTCAGACAGAAGTAATGGCAGGAGATGAAAAACAGAGACAAGAAGTGTTGTTAGTGGGTTATATCTGTATTAATAAAAGTGCAAATAAAAATTGATCATGGTTTGTGAAGCTCTTGTAACATATTATGCATTCATATATGTAAGATATAATGACTAGTCACAGAGCTGTCACATAATGGTATGCTGTCCTACTTTATGTACATTATGAGGGGCTCCCACCATCCCTGTGCTGAATTCCCAGGTCTGTACACCTGCTGTGCCCATTATGGGGGGTTCCCACCATCCCTGTACTAAGTTCCGGGTCTGTACACCTGCTGTGCCCATAATGAGGGGTTCCCACCATCCCTGTACTAAGTTCCGGGTCTGTACACCTGCTGTGCCCATTATGATGGGTTCCCACCATCCATGTAGGGAGCTCCTGGGTCTGTATACCTACTGTGTCCATTATGAGGGGTTTCCAGAAGCCCTATGCTAAGTTCCTGGGTCTGTATACCTGCTGTGCCCATTATGAGGGGTTCCCACCATTCCTGTACTGAGTTCCCATGTCTGTACATCTGCTGTGCCCATTATGAAGCATTACCAGCATCCCTGTGCTGAGTTCCCGGGTCTGTATACCTGGTGTGCCCATTATGAGGGGTTCCCACCATATCTGTGCTGAGTTCCTCGGTCTGTACACCTGCTGTGCCCATTATGAGGGGTTCCCACCATCCCTGTGCTGAGTTCCTCGGTCTGTTTACCTGCTGTGCCCATTATGAGGGTTTCCCCCCGTCCCTGTGCTGAGTTCCTGGGTCTCTACACCTGCTGTGCCCCTTATGATGGGTTCCCACCATCCATGTACTGAGTTCTCGAGTCTGTACACCTGCTGTGCCCATTATTGTGGTTTCCCATTTACTTTCTGTAACCAATTAACTTCTTTCAGCACAGCTAAAAGTTTAAATAGCTTAATGTGTAAAAAAAGGAGACTGCAGCACCATCTGCTGGCTGGCCAGAACTTGGCAATGATTGCAATATATAAAGATATGCAATATTTTCATTTTTAGATTTTATTATTTTTCTATATTATTTTCTGTCTGAGCGAACAGGGACTTAGAGAGGAGGTCCTGACTGCATCTTCTCTATAAGCACTACAATATGGCAGACATTGAAGAGGCCTACCTGTCACGGTATAGGGGTAATAATTCCAGGCCTTCTCACAGATGTAAAATATCCTGGGAACCACTGCCCGGGCCCATCCAGGTAGCTTGCTGCAAAAGAGATGGATAAGGTTAGAGTCACATATAGTTAATCAGGTTGAAAAAAGACACAAGTCCATCCAGTTCAGCCACAAAAAAAAGAAAATAATAATATCATACAATCCCATATACCCAATTCTATACCCACAGTTGATCCAGAGGAAGGCGAAAAACCCCAGCAGAGCATGATCCAATTTGCTAAAGCAGGGGAAAAAATTCCTTCCTGATCCCCTGAGAAGCAACTAGATTTTCCCCAGATCAACTTTACCTATAAATGTTAGTACCCAGTTATATTATGTACATTTAGGAAAGTATCCAGGCCTTTCTTAAAACAATCTACTGATCTGGCCAGAACCACCTCTGCAGGGAGTCTATTCCACATTTTCACAGCTCTTACTGTGAAGAAACCTTTCCGTATTTGGAGATGAAATCTCTTTTCCTCTAGACATAAAGAATGCCCCCTTGTCCTCTTTGTTGACTGTAAAGTGAATAACTCAACACCAAGTTCACTATATGGACCCCTTATGTATTTGTACATGTTGATCATATCCCCCCTTAACCACTTGCTTACTGGGCACTTAAACCCCCCTCAGTCCCAGAGCAATTTTCAGCTTTCAGCGCTGATGCACTTTGAATGACAATTGCGCGGGCATACAACACTGTACCCAAATGAAATTTTTATCATTTTTTTCCCACAAATAGAGCTTTCTTTTGGTGGTATTTAATTACAGCTCGGAGTTTTAATTTTGGCTAAACAAACAAAAAAAGATGCAATAAAAAAAATCATGTTTAAAAGTTTGTTATAAAATTTTGCAAACGGGTCATTTTTCTCCTTCATTGAAGTGCGCTGATGAGGCGGCACTGATAGGCTGCACTGGTGGGCACTGATGGGCTGCATTGGTGGGCACTGATAGGCTGCATTGGTGGGCACTGATAGGCTGCACTGGTGGGCACTGATAGGCATAGTTAAAGCGGGAGAACACCGGGACTCCGCGTTTTTTTTTTTTTTTAAAAGCCAGCAGCTACAAATACTGCAGCTGCTGACTTTTAAATAGTGACACTTACCTGTCCAGCGCGCCCGCGATGTCGGCACCCGAAGCCGATCGCTCGCTCGTGCCGCCGCCATCTTGGGTATGGGAATCAGGAAATGGAGCCTTTCAGCTTCATTTCCCGGTTCCCTACTGCGCATGCGCGAGCCGCGCGGCGCAATCCGGACGGTCCCCGCTGCCTCTGGGATCTGTGTGTTTCCCAGCAGGCAGCGGGGCACTTGCTGAAGGGGGCGGGCGCTTGCGGAAAGGGGCGTAACGTACGCCCCTTTCCGCAGAGAGCTAGCCCGGAAGTGGGTGCAGTTACCTGGATTATCCAGGTAACTGCACCCCCCTCCCCCCTGAAAGGTGCCGATTGTGGCGCCGGAGGGGGGGGGATTCCGATGAGCGGAGGTCCATTTTAGGGTGGACCTCCGCTTTAAGGCGGCACAAATAGGCACAGATAAGGCAGCACCGATGGGCACAGATAAGGCGGCACTGATGGGCAAAGATGGGCACATAAGATGGCACGGATGGGTGGCACGGATGGGTGGCACGGATGGGCACTGATAGGTACCACTGATAGATGGGACTGATGGGCACTGATAGGTGGCTCTGATAGGTGGCACTGCTGGGCACTGATGGGCGGCACTGCTGGGCACTGGTAGATGACACTGGTGGGCACGGATATGTGGCACGGGTGCAGCACCTTTGTTAAGGCAGATTGTGGGCACTGCTGGGTGGCACTGTGGGCACTGCTGGGTGGCACTGTGGGCACTGCTGGGTGGCACTGTGGGCACTACTGGGTGGCACTGACGGGGGGCACTTACTTTTTTTATTGTTGCACTGGCAGGGGGCAGGTGGGCACTGACAGGGTTGCAGGTGGGCACTAGCAGTGCTGGTCATGATCGGGACTGATGTCCCGATCACGGCCGCCGGTGATCGGCTTTTTTTTTTCCTCCTCGCGCTGACAGCGCGAGGAGGAATAATAGCCGATTACCGGCTCCGTTATATCACATGATCAGCTGTCATTGGCTGACAGCTGATCACGTGATAAGGGGTCGGGATCAACCCCTTGCACGGATCGGTGATCAGGCGAGTCTCGTAGACTCGCCGATCACAGAGCGCGCCGCTCGTGCAGGCCGCTCGTGCAGGCCGCTCGTGCACGGGACTACATCAATAGACGTAGTCCCAGAAAAGGAGATCCGCGCTGTAGCCGTCAATTGACTATAGCGCGGATCTCAAGTGGTTAATCTCCTCTTATCAAGAGTGAATAAATTCAGTTCCTCTAATCTTTTCTCATAGCTGAGTTCCTCCATGCCTCTTATCAGTTTGGTTTCCCTTCTCTGCACTTTCACCAGTTCCCCGATATCCTTTTTGAGAACTGGTGCCCAAAACTGAACTGCATATTCCAGATGAGGTCTTACTAATGATTTGTACAGGGGGCAAAATTATCTCTCTCTCTTAATACAAGAAAGGACTTTGCTTGCTTTGGAAACCGCAGCTTGGCATTGAATGCTATTATTGAGCTTATGATCTAACAAAACCCCCAGATCCTTCTCCACTATGGATCCCCCCAGTTGTACTCCTGCTAGTATGTATGATGCATATTCTTAGCCCCAAGTACATAACTTTACATTTCTCAACATTAAACCTCATCTGCCACATAGTCACCCAATTAGACAGAGCATTGAGATTGGCTTGTAATATGGAGACATCCAGTAAGGAGGTTATTCCACTGCACAGCTTGGTGTCATCTGCAAAGACGGAAATGTTACTTTTGATCCCAGACCCTATATCATTTATAAAGATATTAAAAAGTAAGGGTCCCAGCACTGAACCTTGGGGTACACCACTGATAACCTTAGACCATTCAGAGAAAGAATCATTAACCATTACTCTCTGAATTCTGTCTTTTAGCCAGTTTTCTATCCATTAAAGCGGAGCTCCACCCTAAAGTGGAGCGTCCGCTCATTGGAACCCCCAAAGCCCCAATTGGCACCTTTCAGGGAGGGGGGTGCAGGTACCTGTACAGTACAGGTACCTGCACCCACTTCCGGCATAGATATCTGCATAATCTACCCCCCTTTCCGCATAATCTACGCCCCTTTCCGCAGGTCCCCCACTGTCTGCAGGGAAACACACGGATCCCAGAGACAGCGGGGACCATCCTTATTGCGCAGCGCGATTTGCGCATGCGCAGTATGGAACCGGGAAATGAAGCCGCAAGGCTCCACTTCCTGATTCCCATAGCCAAGATGGCGGCGGCAGCACCCGAGAGACGATCGAGAGATCGGCTTTGGGTGCCGACATCGCGGGCGCGCTGGGCGGGTAAGTGTCCTTATTTTAAAAGTCAGCAGCTGCAGTATTTGTAGCTGCTGGCTTTTAAAAAAAAAAGGCGGAATTCCCGCTTTAAGTAGTGGAATGTTAGTGTGAGAGATGTGGAGTCATTGTTCTATGACAGACAAACATGGCTATAGGAAGGAAGAGTTCCTTAACTGCTGAAATCTTGAGACACATTAAAAAAAACCCCATTAGAAATGTATTTAAAGACTGCATGACCTGAACTCAGAGGAAGTGGGTTGGATGTTGGTGATCAGACTGAGGACATCTAGTGACAGAAAAAATACTGCATGGAAATCTCCAGATCAAAGCTGAATACTGCAGCATGGGCTGGGGGCTCATCCGGAATGATCTGAGCTCAGAGGAAGTGGGTTGAATTAAGCTGCCAATCAGACTGAAGACATCTAGTGACAGAAAAAATATGGCAGGAAAATCTCCAGATCAAAGCTAAATACTGCACCACAGGTTGGGGGCTCATTCGGGATGACCTGGTTTCAGAGGAAGTGGATTCAATGATGCTGGCCATCAGACTGAGGACATCTAGTGGCAGAAAAAATACTGCGGGGAAATCTCCAGATCGAAGCTTAATACTGCACCACAGGTTGGGGGCTCATCCGGGATGACCTGGTTTCAGAGGAAGTGGGTTGAATGATGCTGGCCATCAGACTGAGGACATCAAGTGGCAGAAAAAATACTACAGGGAAATCTCCAGATCAAAGCTGAATACTGCAGTATGGGCTGGGGGCTCATCCAGGATAACCTGAGCTCAGAGGAAGTGGGTTGAATGATGCTGGCCATCAGACTGAGGATATCTAGTGGAAGAAATAATACTGCAGGGAAATCTCCAGATCGGAGCTGAATACTGCAGCATGGGCTGGGGGCTCATCTGGGATGCCCTGAGCTCAGAGGAAGTGGGTTGAATGATTCTGGCCATCAGACTGAGGACATCTAGTGACAGAAAAAAATATGGCAGGGAAATCTCCATATCAAAGCTGAATACTGCACCACAGGTTGAGGGCCTGATTTCAGAGCAAGTGGGTTGAATTAAGCTGTCAATCAGACTGAGGACATCTAGTGGCAGAAAAAATACTGCAGGGAAATCTCCAGATGGAAGCTGAATACTGCAGCATGGGCTGGGGGCTCATCCGGAATGACCTGAGCTCAGAGGAAGTGGGTTGAATTAAGCTGCCAATCAGACTGAAGACATCTAGTGACAGAAAAAATATGGCAGGGAAATCTCCAGATCAAAGCTGAATACTGCACCACAGGTTGGGGGCTCATCCGGGATGACCTGATTTCAGAGGAAGCGGGTTGACTGATGTTGGCCATCAGACTGAGGACATCTAGTGGAAGAAAAAATGCTGCAGAAAAATGTTTAAATCGATGGTGAATATTTCAGAATAGGCTGGGGCATGTCTGGGATGACCTGAGCTAAAAGGAAGTGGGTTGAATGATGCTGGCCATCAGACTGAGGACATCTAGTGACAGAAAAAATACTGCAGGGAAATCTCCAGATCGAAGCTGAATAACGCACCACAGGTTGGGGGCTCATCCGGGAGGACCTGATTTCAGATGAAGCGGGTTGAATTAAGCTGCCAATCAGACTGAAGACATCTAGTGACAGAAAAAGTACGGCAGGGAAATTTCCAGATCAAAGCTGAACACTGCACCACAGGTTGGGGGCTCATCCGGGATGACCTGATTTCAGAGGAAGTGGGTTGAATGATGCTGCCAATCAGACTGAGGACATCTAGTGGCAGAAAAAATACTGCAGGGAAATCTCCAGACGGAAGCTGAATACTGCAGCATGGGCAGGGGGCTCATTCAGAATGACCTGAGCTCAGAGGAAGTGGGTTGAACGATGCTGTCCATCAGACTGAGGACATCTAGTGGCAGAAAATATACTGCATGGAAATCTCCAGATCAAAGCTGAATACTGCAGCATGGGTTGGGGGCTCATCCGGGATGACCTGAGCTCGGAGGAAGTGGATTGAATGATGCTGCCAATCAGACTGAAGACATCTAGTGGCAGAAAAAAAAATACTGCAGAGGAAATTTCTAGATTGAAGCTGAATATTGCAGCAAAAGCTGGCTTTGTTATTTCTTTCTTTATTTATTGGGCTATTTTTTTTTTTCTCGCTGAAGTTCTGCTCTAATGTCCATGAGTGCACAGATCTCCTGGATACCGGGGACTCGTAGCCGCAAATCTCCTTGATTCAGGTATCACTTCTGCTGGAGGCACATGACACAATGCCTAAGATCTGGTATGAACCCATTGTTAACACATCTGTGTTTTTCCTGGGCTGTCTGTAGCACGTGATTCGGAAACGCTCTGTTACACAAGCCGTAGTTGTTTATGTGGAAAAATCGATAAAAATTGATTTGAAAATGTGACATATAACACCGCCTAACCGCTATAATGGATTCTCTGTATCATTTTCAACACTATCTCAGCGTGAGATCCAATGCTAAGAAAATCCTGCCTGGCAGTTTTATTCCCTAACAAGGCCCGCTCCCAGCTGAGACGTAACGTCTTGTGAAAGGTGTCCTGTACCTTTAAATCGATCAGCGCTGGAAGCTGGATTCTAGGGCATTAGGACACATTGAAGAAATCACTTTTTGGGCTGGTTCGCATACTAAAGCAGCGGTTACGCCTGCTGCGGCAATGCAGGCTACCTTGCGCGGGCGTTATGCGTCATGCTGCAGCCTTGAACCCCAGTCATTAGGAGAATCAGCAAAGAATGCGCCTTGTGTTGGAAAATGCGGCAAAATGCGTCAGCCTGCTCTATATGGCTTTCCTATATATGGCTGGTATTACTGTCCTGTACTGGAACCGCGCTCAGGTGCACGTCCCCCGCCACTGTGACCAAGCTGTCACTTGTGCCCTGACGGAAAATGTGCGATTGGATCGTGTTCTCGGAAAATCCGATTGTGTGTGGGATTCCATCTGACTTTTTCCGTCCAGAATTTCCAACACACAAAGTTTGAATGCAGGATCTAAAATTTTCCGACAACAAAATCCGATCGTTTAAATTCCGATCGTGTGTAGACAATTCCGACGGACAAAGCGCCACGCATGCTCAGAATAAATTACGAGGCGAAAGCTATTGGCTACTGGCCCGTTTATAGTCCTGTCGTACGTGTTCTACGTCACTGCGTTCTGAACGATCGGATTTTCCGACAACTTTGTGGGACCGCATGTATGCAAAACAAGATTGGGCCCAAAAATCAGTCGGAAAAAAATCAGACGGATTTTGTCGTTGGAATGTCCGACCGTGTGTACAGGACATAATAGTTCCTGGTCACTTAGCAATCAGTGATCGGGAGCGGGTAGGACGGGCACGTAGCACCACTTTAAGACCAACCTAACCACTTTAAAGTGGTTGTATGGTCAATTTTTTAACTTTTACCTACAGGAAAGCCTATAATAAGGCTTACATGTAGGTAAAAATAATATCTCCTAAACCTGTACGGTTTAGGAGATATTCCCCTCGGTATGCGCCGCTGACTGCAGCGGCGCATGCGCACAAGGGGGTTCTCGCCGTGAAAATCCGGCAGCGCTCGTCCGGCCGCTCTGAAATCTCCCGCGCACATGCGCGGGAGTGACGATATCGTGGCTCCGGCCACTCACAGTGCCGGAGCCGCGATACCCGGAAGAGACGCCGAGGGAGCATGTCAGCTCCCTCGGCGTGGATCGGGCCAGATGTCGGGGCCTCGTTCTAAGGTAAGTATTTCATAATGAGCTAGTATGCGGTGCATACTAGCTCATTATGCCTTTTGCTTTGCAGGTTTAAAAAAAAATAAAAAAATTTGCGGGTTTACTACCGCTTTAAGACCAGGCTTTTTATGGCACTTTTGGTTACAAGTTTAACCTCTTCTCACCAAGCACATGCAAATATGCGGTCTCTCGGTGGCCGGGCCTTGGTCCCGAGCGATTGGATATTTGCGTGCAATAGTGCCGATAGAGCTGTGCCAGGAACACGCCCTGCACGCTCTTGGCACAGTTACTGGCAGCTAACTGAATGCGCTCATTCGCCGCTTGCGAATGGGAGCTTTCCGATCACGTGACCGCCTTGACAGCCAATCATGACCATAAGCCCCGCCTCCCGGCATTCTAAACCACTTAACGTCCCGGCATGCTCTAATGCAGGGGTCTCAAACTGGCGGCCCTCCAGCTGTTGCCAAACTACAAGTCCCATGAGGCATTGCAAGGCTGACAGTTACAAGCAAGACTCCCTCAGGCATGATGGGACTTGTAGTTTAACAACAGCTGGAGGGCCACCAGCTTGAGACCCCCTGCCCTAATGGGTTAAATTTGTGTTTTTTGCTAGAAATATACTTATTACCCTCAAACATTATATTATTATATTTTTTTTTTTAGCAGAGACCCTAGAGAATAAAATGGTAATTGTTGACATTTTTCATGTCACACGTTATTTGCGCAGCAGTTTTTTAAACAAATTTTTTGGGCAAAAAAACAAAACACTTTAATGAATAAAAAAACAAAACAAAAGACCACATACAGCGCCTTGAAAAAGTATTCATACCCCTTGAAATTTTCCACATTTTATCATGTTACAGCCAAAAATTTAAATGTATTTTATTGGGATTTTATGCGATAGACCAACACAAAGTGGCACATAATTGTGAACTGCAAGGAAAATGATAAATGGTTTTCAAATTTTATTACACATAAATATCTAAAAAGTGTGGCACGCATTTGTATTCAGCCCCCTTTACTCTGATACCCCTAACTAAAATCGAGTGGAACCAATTGCCTTCAGAAGTCACCTAAGTAGTAAATAGAGTCTGCCTGTGTATAATCTCAGTATAAATACAGCTGTTCTGTGGAGCCCTCAGAGGTTTACTGGAGAACCTTGCTGAACAAACAGCATCATGAAGGCCAAGGAACACATCAGACAGGTCAAGGATAAAGTTGTGGAGAAATTTAACCTCCCGCTGGTATTCCTGAGTGTGGTTCGGGGTGAATTCTCATTACCAAAAGCGCTAACCCAGAGCCACACTCGGGATTGTATCGCAGAATCCAGGCAAAGTTACTTACCTTATCCGCAGGATCCTGCGATGTCTCCCCGCTGTGTCCTCCGCTCAATCTATCACAGCGTCGAGCTCCGTTCCCTAAGAGCGTTGTGGCGCACGGGGATGGAGCCAGGCGCCAAATTCAAAAAGTGAAAAAAACATAATACATACAGTACACTGCAATCTTACAGATTACATTACTGGATCAAATCATTTCACATCCCTATTGTCCCTAGTGGTTTATCCAGGGCCCTGCATGCAGTTTTATATTATAAATACTGTTCTCTCTACCTGGAAACTGGAGATTGTCCATGGCAACCAAAAGTGTCAAACAGTGATAGTAAATTAGAATCACTTGCAGAATTGAGCGATAGCGATTCTTGGGGAAATTCGTCATCAAACACTGAAAGTAACGACAGCGACACAGCTCTTTACCCATGTGATCAGCTGTGTCCAATCAAACAAAGAAGTGCCATTTATCGTCTCTCCTCACCTAACACTGATAGAGTGTGAGAAGAGGAGAGCCGATCAGCGGCATCTCCTCACAGGGAAGACTGTACAGATAATCAGGGCACTGGTCATCAGTGCAGCCCCAACAGTGGCCATCAGTGATGCCAATCTGTGCCCATCAGTGATGCCAATTTGTTCCCATCAGTGATGCAAGTCTGGGCCTGCTCATCAGTGCCGTCCATCAGTGCTGCCTATCATTGCCCATAAATGCTGCCTATCAGTGCAGCCTACCAGTGCTCATCAGTGCTGCATATAAGTGCCACCTCATCAGTGCCCATCAGTGCAGCCTTATCAGCGCACATTAGTGAAGGAGAAAAATTACTTACTGTATTTACAAAATTTTCTGACAGAGACTAAGGGCCGGTTCACACAGCGAGCCGCGGCGAGGCGTCTCCGACTTACCTCGCCGCGACTTGCGGGGAGCTCAGCGGCGACTTGCAGAGGACTTCTGCATAGAAGTCAATGCAAGTCGCCCCCGAAGTAGTACAGGAACCTTTTTTCTGAGTCGGAGCGACTCGAGTCGCTCCTCTCAGAACGGTTCCATAGTACTGAATGGGGGCGACTTGCGGGAGCGAGGCGAGGCGAGCCGTGTCGCCTCGCCTCGCCTCGCTGTGTGAACCGGCCCTTAGAAAAACTTTTCTTTTCTTTTCAAAACTCTTTTTGTTTTGTTTTTTTTTGGCAACAAAATAAAAACCCCAGTGGTGATTAAATACCATCAAAAGAAAGCTCTATTTGTGTGAATAAAAAAATTAATTCATTTGGGTACAGTGTAGCATTGTCATTCAATGTGTGACAACGCTGAAAGCTGAAAATTGGCCTGGGCAGGAAGGGGGTAAAAGTGTATTGAATCGGTTAATCTCTGAAAACCAGACAACTCAATAAAAGTGTAATAATTCTTAGATTGTAAGCGCTAAGGAGCAGGGCCCTTTAATTCCTACTGTATTGACCACTTGCCGAGCACTGCACGCCGATATACGTCAGCACAATGGCAGCAGTGGGCAAATGGGTGTACCTGTATGTCCCCTTTAATTTGCGGGGCTGGTGGGCGCGCGCCCGCTGCATACATTGTGACCAGGGGTGGACTGACCATTCAGCCACGCGGGGGGCCCCATAAGGGTTGCCAGCTTCAGTAAAACCAGGGACAGTATGGAAAAATCTGTGTTTTTTTTTTTACATCTGTCTCTGAAATGTCCCTTACCGACATCCTTTTGGTCTAAAAATTCTAAAATTATAGCTGCCCCACCTCTCCAGTACCTTCTCAGCCAATAGAAACATGTCTGTGTATACCGCATGATTGTGTGTGTGTATACTGTGTGGCCCCATAATCTCTGATTGCCTGGGGACCCCATAATCTCCTATTGCCCGGGGGCCCCATGAGTTGTCAGTCCGCCCCTGAGTGTGACTGTGCCCGCCTCGGTGTCAGTCGGTGTCCCACGATCGCGTCATGGAGCGGCAGAACGGGGAGATGCCTGTGTAAACAAGGCATTTCCCTGTTCTGCCTAGTGACATGATAGGGATCTACTGCTCCCTGTCATCGGGAGCAGTGATCGCTGTCATGTGAGACAGTTAGAATCACTCCCTAGGACACACTTAACCCCTTGATCGCCTCCTAGTATTTAACCCCTCCCCTGCCAGTGTCATTTACACAGTAATCAGTGCATATTAATAGCACTGATCGCTGTATAAATGACAATGGTCCTAAAATACAAAGAGTCAAAAGTGTCCGATGTGTTCGCCATAATGTCGCAATCAAGAAAGAAAAATCGCAGAACGCTGCCATTACTAATAAAAAAAAGAATAATAAAAATGCCGTAAATCTATCCTCTATTTTGTAGACGCCATAACTTTTGCGCAAACCAATTAATATACGCTTATTGCAAATTTTTTTTACCAAAAATATGTAAAAGAATACATATCGGCCTAAACTGAGGAAAAAATGTGTTTTTTTTTATATATTTTTGGGGGATATTTATTATAGCAAAAAGTAAAACATTTTTTTTCAAAATTGTCGCTCTTTTATTGTGTATAGCGCAAAAAATTAAAACCGCAGAGGGGATCAAATACCACCAAAAGAAAGCTCTATTTGTGAGAAAAAAAAAGGACGTCAATTTTGTTCACACGACCGCAGAACTGTCAGTTAAAGCGACGCAGTGCTGAATCGCAAAAAGTGCTCTGGTCAGGAAGGGGGTAAAATCTTCCGGGGCTGAAACAGTTAACGTGTATTGTATTTGTACCGTCTACCCTCAAGTTGTAAAGCGCTGCGTAAACTGTTGGCGCTATATAAACCCTGTGTAATAATAATCATAATCCATAAGCCTAAACCTCCCCACCACACACAGGGCTCTGTGAATAAATAGCCCCGCAAATTCAAACGGACGCTCCGTCACGTCTTACATGGAGCGCCAGAATGCGCCGTCCGCACCTTCAAAGGCAATTTAACAAAACCATTGATTATGTTTATGGAAATCCCAATTAAAAAAAAAAAACGTTGACGTTGAATAAAAAGCCATGTAAAGATTGGTCCGGCTGGACTGTCAATGGTGGAGGATTGATCCTTTTCTATTTTTGTTCCCTGCCTTAAAGGAAATCAATGGCAAACAAATGAAATCCCCCCGGCCCCTCTTTAAGGTTTAAGAATGGAGTTGGGAGGCTCTTTGCGAGGAGGTTGTGAATGAGCAATGAGAAGGGAGTAAGATCAACCAAGATGACTTGTCAGCGGGGACCCACTTACTGTTACTATAAATAGAAGGAAAGTGGATTCGTGAGAGATGGAAGGAGCTATAAATAGACTCAGCGCTGTCGGCGCTCCTTCCCCCCCACCCTCACCTCCTGCGTGGGTCTGTGACATCCATCTACCTGGATATCGGCGTTACCTTCGTACGCCAGGGTCCTCTGGGAGCGATTACCAGGGAAGTGTGAGCGCGGCTGGGGCTCGGGGATAGCGCTGCCTGACAGCCAATGTTCCCATCACTAGTCTGAGGAGCCCATGATAAAACCTTATATAACTATGCCACGCAATCTGGACAGACTCTGCTGCGTTTCGAGGATGGAGAAAAACCGCCATGGACGCCATCTATGTCTAAAAAAAAAAAAACAATACTAGCTGCCTGGCTGTTAATCTGATCCCATAGCCTAAGGGCCTACTCAGACCTTGGGCGTCCTGGATTATTGTGTTAATAAACATGCATTCTCGCAATTTATTTTTTATTTTTTTTGCATGTCAACACTCATTGTGTTAAGGTAGCCCACTCAAAAATACATCAAAACAGCAAAAAATAAACATAAATTGGATATGCACCACTTTTGACAACACAGCGCAATGCAGCACACAGTATTGCATCACCATGTGCTGCAACATACACTGCCTTGAAAAAGTATTCATACCCCCTTGACATTTTCCACATTTTGTCATGTTACAACCAAAAACTTAAATGTATTTTATTGGGATTTTATATGATAGACCAACACAAAGTGGCACATAATTGTGAAGTGGAAGGAAAATGATAAATGGTTTTCAAAATGTTTTACAAATAAAAATGTGAAAAGTGTGGCCTGCATTTGTCGTCAGCCTCCCTTTACTCTGATACCTCTATCTAGTGGAACTAATTGCCTTCAGAAGTCACCTAATCAGTAGAATCCCCCTTTGTGTAATTTAATCTCAGTATAAATACAGCTGTTCTGTGAAGCCCTCAGAGGTTTGTTGGAGAAGCTTAGTGAACCAACAGCATCATGAAGGCCAAGAAACACACCAGACGGGTCAGGGATAAAGTTGCGGAGAAGCTTAACCTCGCTGGCGGTATTCCAGAGTGTG
Source organism: Lithobates pipiens (assembly GCF_037356315.1). Taxonomy (NCBI): domain Eukaryota; kingdom Metazoa; phylum Chordata; class Amphibia; order Anura; family Ranidae; genus Lithobates; species Lithobates pipiens. The sequence goes on along the minus strand of NW_027507784.1, from coordinate 323,975,395 downwards.
GCTTGGGGTGAATTTTCATTACCAAAAGCGGTAACCCCGAGCCACACTCGGGATTGCGTCACAGGATCCAGGCAAAGTTACTTACCTTATCCGCAGGATCCTGTGATGTCTCCCCACTGTGTGTGCAGGCCACGTACGCCGCTCGATCTATCACAGTGCCAGGCTCCGTTCTCTAAGGGGATTGCAACGCACAGGGACAGAGCTCGACTTCAAATTCAAAAAGTGAAGAAACATACTACATACAGTACAACAGCACCATGAAGGCCAAGGAACACACCAGACAGGTCAGGAATAAAGTTGGGGAGAAGTTTAAAGCAGGGTTAGGTTATAAAGAAATATTCCAAGTTTTGAACATCTCACGGAGCTCTGTTCAATCCATCATCTGAAAATGGAAAGAGTATGGCACAACTGCAAACCTACCAAGACATGGCCACCCACCTAAACTGACAGGCCGGGCAAGGAGAGCATTCATCAGAGAAGCAGCCAAGAGGCCCATGGTAACTCTTGAGGAGCTGCAGAGATCCACAGCTCAGGTGGGAGAATCTGTCCACAGGACAACTATTAGTCGTGCTCTCCACAAATCTGCCCTTTATGGAAGAGTGGCAAGAAGAAAGACATTGGTGAAAGAAAGCCATAAGAAGTCCTGTTGCAGTTTGTGAGAAGCCATGTGGGGGAGACAGCAAACATGGTAGAAGGTGCTCTGGTCAGATAAGACCAAAATGTTACTTTTTGGCCTAAAAGCAAAACGCTATGTGTGATGAAAAACACAGCACATCACCCTGAACACACCATCCCCACCGTGAAACATGGTGGTGGCAGCATCATGTTTTGGGGCTGCTTTTCTTCAGCAGGGACAGGGAAGCTGGTCAGAGTTGATGGGAAGATGGATGGAGCCAAATACAGGGCAATCTTAGAAGAAAACATGTTGGAGTCTGCAGAAGACTTGAGACTGGGGCGGAGGTTCACTTTCCAGCAGGACAACGACCCTAAACATACAGCTAGAGCAACAATGGAATGGTTTAGATCAAAGCATATTCATGTGTTAGAATAGCCCAGTCTAAGTCCAGACCTAAATTCAATTGAGAATCTGTGGCAAGACTTGAAAATTGCTCTTCACAGACGTTCTCCATCCAATCTGACAGAGCTTGAGCTATTTTGCAAAGAAGAATGGGCAGAAATGTCACTCTCTAGATGTGCAAAGCTGGTAGAGACATCCCCAAAAGACTTGCAGCTGTAATTGCAGTAAAAGGGGGTTCTACAAAGTATTGACTCAGGGGGGCGCCATACAAATGCACCCCACCCTTTTCACATATTTATTTGTAAAAAAAATTGAAAACCATTTATCATTTTCCTTCCACTTCACAATTATGTGTCACTTTGTGTTGGTCTATCACATAAAATCCCAACAAAATACATTTACGTTTTTGGTTGTAACATCACAAAATGTGGAAAATTTCAAGGGGTATGAATACATTTCAAGGCGCTGTATGCATTGTAGCTGTGTCGCCTAAGGCTAGACAGTGTGCATTGCTGGAATGTTCACAAAATCACACGTTTTCCAGCAACACACAAAAAAATGTGTACCCTTTTGCACATACGCAACAGTGCCATTCATTTTTGAAGGCACCACAAGGTACCTTGGGAACCGAGCAACAAATTACCATGTATTTAATGCAGGACAATTTAAATAAAAAGGTCATGCACGCTTTTTTTTGTGTGATTTTCTTGCAAAGGGCAGCCCGTTAAAATGAATGGGATGCTCTAATTGCGAGGCACAAAATCACGCAAGATAACACAAAAACGCGCATGCACCGTCGCACCTGCATAGGTGTAACTGGAGCCTAAGGCCTGGTTGGGAAGGGGTTAACATCTAGGGCAATTAAGGGGTTAAATGTGTGCCTAACAGTGTTGGGTGCATTCACTGTGAGCTATTTTTACTAAAGGATGTGCCGAATTTCATTCCTTGCTTTGCAGGGAAGCAAAAGCAACACATCCCCACTGACGGGACAGAACTTTGTATTGTTTACATTCACAGAGCTCTGTCCTCTTCACCGATCAGCAGGTGCCGGCTGTCGATCATTAGCTGGCATCCGCTGATTGGCTTGTGCTGTGACTAATTACAGCACAGCCAGCATGCCGGAGGATCGCGTGCTAGATGCTGGATCATGTACTAGACACGTGATCCAGCGCAGAAAAGACGCTCTGCCACCGTACTCCTACATGAGGCTGTCAGCAAGAGGTTAAAGCCTATAGAAAGCACTAAGGGCCTATTCACACCTGTCTGGTGTGGTTAGTCGTAGTACTGTGCACATTACCACAATGCACCTTAAGTACATTAGTGCGTTGTTTTGTAACTCATCTTGAATACTGCGAATCCACTGCGGAGACCACTTTTATTTGAAAGAGGACCGCTCGCTGTTTCAGAAAATACCGGGGTTATGGCAGCTATCTGCTGCCATAACCCCCCCCCCCGTATTCTACATCAAAGTACCTACATATAACAACAGCGGCTGTCCATAGTTGCTTAATTTTCTCTTACATGTACAATTTATTTATAAAAAAATTTTTATTGTATATTTAACGTGTCTTTTTGAAATCATTAAACTTGTTTCCTTGAACGGGCGTTGTGCATTTAAAACAAGAGGCCAACCTTCCTCGCAAGCGCGGAATGTATATTTTCTAAATGTGTCCCTCTGATATTAATTTGTCTTTCGCAGAGTCCCCGGCTTATAAATAGCCTCCATTTATCCTCAAACGTCAGCACGGAGGACACGTGCTGTGCAGACCGGACTGGCAGTGAAAAATCCAAGGACATTGCAGGCGAGAAACAAGGCGATTCGTATCCAACGCAGAATCTGCGCTGGGGGTTTATTTTTCATATGATGGGAGAGGAACAGCTGCAGATTTTTATAATGTATTATTTATTATATGGTAAGTGCTCTGGCGCCTTGGAGAATCAAAGCAGCCTGATATTAGAAGGCTTTAAAGAATTGCAGTCATGGTTAAAAAAATTAACGGCTCGGGGGGCGGTCTACCCAAAATGGACGTTTTGGGTAGACAGGGCCCCCAGTCTCCTTGGTGGCTCTGTTGTTAAGATCTCTGTGTTGAGTTCCAGGTTCTGCAAACCCTTTATGGAGTGTCCCATTCTCAATGCTGGATTATTACATTCCTCTTAAAGTGGTTGTAAACCCTTACAAACCCTTACAACACACTTTGACCTACAGGTAAGCCTAGATTAAGGTTTACCTGTAGGTCCAAGAAATATCTCCTAAACCTATACGGTTTAGGAGATATTTGCCCGAAGACAGGCACCGCTGTCTACGGCGCATGCGCCGTAGACAGCGGCGCGCAGGCGCACTGAGCGTGGCATTTCCAAGAACGGAGCTGCCGCGCGTGTCGGCTCCCGAGCGCATGCGCGGGAGTGACGTCATCGCGGCTTCGCCGAATGACAGCGGCGGTGCTGCGAGACCCCACCGACAACATGGATGTGCCGGACTACAGGGGACAGCGGCGACTTCGCTGGCTCCTGTGTCAGGTAAGTGACACATAATGGACTACTATGCGATGCATAGTAGTCCATTATGCTTTGCCTTTGCAGGGAATGAAAGAGGAAGTAAACTCATCAGGGTTTACTTCCTCTTTAAAAACACCACAAGATGGACCATCTATATAGAAACCTAAAACCTAAGCAGGAGCCTAGGGCCAACTGAATGTCTATGGGGCCAAGCTGCAACTTGGGGGTGGCCAAACTCATCCACTTGTCCATCACAAAGGAAAATACTCTTGTAGACAGATGGTGTGTGATGGGACCATACCAGTATAGACAATGGGTTAGCTCCTTTGAGACTACTGAAGTCTCTATAAATATCACATGAAGGCATGGAGGGCAAAGCTGCTACCTTGTTTAGGGCTCCATTCTGCCATAATCCATCTAGAACACCCAAAAATCTAAGGTTGACAGGAGCAAAACCAGGAATTATAGATGGGAGAAATCCATATACCACGTACACACAATCGGAATTTTGGTTGGAAAAAGCTCTGATGGTTTTCCCGACGGAATTCCGACGGTATTTCGCTCAAGCTGTCTTGCCTACACACGGTCACAGCAAATTCCGACCGTCAAGACCGTGGTGACGTACATCACGTACGACGGGACTAGAAAAAGGAAGTTCAATAGCCAGCAGCCAATAGCTTCCGTCTTGTAGTTGAATCTAAGCATGGGTGAGTTTTTGTGCGTCGGAATTGCATTTGCAAATTGAATTTCCGATAGAAACTTTTTCCGTCTGAAAAATTGAGAACCTGCTTTCAATCTTTTGCTGGCTGAAATTCAGCCAGCAAAATTCTGATGGAGCATACACACGGTCGCATTTTCCGACGAAAAGCTCTCATCGGTCTTTTGCTGGCCGAAATTCCGAGCATGTGTACGCGGCATCAGAATATCCAAGACCTGCAAGATGCCAAGATCTGACACAACCCATCAGTCTCTGTCTAAAAAAATTGGACCGACCCTTTAGGTTTTGTGCCCTTTCAGCTTTTAAAGAGTTCCAAGGAGTTTATGCAAGTGCAGACATCTCCAATCAGGAGTAATATTTCACTAAGGAAGTAACTAGAGTCATCGTAGACCTTGTGACTGCTACCCATAGCCTAGAGGCCCAGCATTGGTTACCCAGAAATGGGTGCAATTAGCAAAAGCATTTTGCAAAAAAATTTGGATAAAAGGGATGTATATATAGTTTGGAATTATAAGGCCGCGTACACACGCGCGGACTGTTCGCCCAACTTTGTCCGCTGAACAGTGTTTGGGCGGACAGTCCGCTCGTGTGTGGGCTTTCAGCGGACAGTTTCAGCGGACAGTCTGACGAACAAGGTTTTTCGGAAATTCCGTAAAACTGTCCGCTGAAACCTTGTTTGAGCGAACAGTCCGCTCGTGTGTAGGCTTGTTCGTCAAACTAAGTTCCGCGCATGCTCAGAAAGGATTTACACGCCGAAAGTTATAATGCAGTGTATAGGACGTCGTATTTTTCGTCCCGTCGTACGTGCCGTTCACGTCATCGCGCACGGTTTCAGCAAACTGTTCGTTCGTCGTGTGTGGGCATGTCCGTCCATGCTAATTTTGAGCGGACTGTTTGCCGAAACTGTTTGACGGACAAAGTTGGGCGAACAGTCCCCGCGTGTGTACGCGGCCTAAGTACAAAAACAATTACTATTCTGTATTACTGGAGGAATCACAAGATTGAGATTAATGAGCCATTCATGGTTTTGCTATGATGACCCATCACATATACTCAGGGCCGTCTTTAATATTGATTGGATCCGAGGCAAGAATTTTCTTGGCCCCCCCCCATGCAATTTCACTCTCCACCTGCTCTGAGACATACAATAAATAGCGGCTAGAGTTAAAATAAGTTTACTGTATCAGATCAGGCAGCGATTGCGATTGGTTGTCATTGGTTACAGCATATCATTACTGCTTAATGCCTGGTTGCTAGAGGTTACAGTACATATTACGGTTCACTGATTAGTTGCTAGAGGTTACAGCAAATGATTTCTGCTTGTTAATTGGTTTCTAGAGATTAATGTGCAGTAATACTGCTCACTGATTGGTTGCTAGAGGTTACAGCACATCATCTCCTCACTGCAGGGGAGCATGATACACATCTGAATGCCACCTTTATTTACATATCAATGCCGCAGACCGCAGCTATTTACTTAGTAATGCCACCACTATTTACATATGAATGCCGGTTATTTACATGTAAACACAGGGTCTGCAGGTGAGTCACCTGTACACAACAATAGGGCTGTGCAGCATTAGTACCAGCACTTTACACTGAGATATCGGGACACAGCACAGGACTAAAACTTCAAGGGACAAGGGAATTTAAACTGGGATAGTTGGCAAGTATGAGGCAGCTGCTTTTGGGCCCCACAACAATGGCAGGGCCCAGGGCAGCTGCCCCTTTTGCCTGCCTTAAAGACGGCCCACATATACTTATGTCCCTGACCAGAGATAAGGAAAATACTCTAAAAGCAGATGGACCAACAGAACAATGGGTACATTCTGTCCTTATTACATAGATCTGAACCACTAGCTGATATACTACATGGGCAAATGTTTGTAGACACCTGACAACTGCATTTACATGTAGCGCTAGCCCCAAAGAAGCCACTAAGGTTCTCCGTATGCAGTACAGTGGCTGCCAGTCACTCAAACAGTCCATCCACTCTGGCTCCAATAAACGGTCTATGCTAGGATTTGTCTTTTTAAAATTTATTGCTTGCAGACCCCCCAGGGATTGTCCAGAACATAGTAAAAATTCAGGCCACTCATTTGAATTTCTTTCCCTAAGTCCAGGAAGCTTCTCCCAGAGGCAGGGGGAAGCAATCAAACTCTCAGCCCGTGAAACCATGAGCAGACCAAGGCAAATGATCACTATACTAGGAGGGTGCTACATATGCTATATTGGTATATGAGCTTGTTAGACATCCCAAACCACAAGCGTTAATATGGAGCTGCCCCCTCCTTTCCCCCACTCCACTTTGTTGCTATAACAGCCTCCAAACTCCTGGGGATTATTTCCATAAGATTTAGGAATCTGTTTGTAGAAATAGGTGCCGATTAAGCCAAAAGGAACATTTGTGAGGTCAGGTACTGATGTTGGCTGTGAAGACCTGACTTGCTATTAGCTCTCCATTCATTCAGTAGGGTTGAGGTCAGGGCTCTGTGCAGGACACGCAAGGTTCTCCACACCAAACTCATCAAGTCATGTTTTAGTGTAGCTGGCTTTGTGCACAGGGGTGTCGTCATGCTGGAACAGAATATGGTCATCAAAGTATTACCTCAAGGTTGAAAGGGCACCATTTTCAGAATTTTTTTCATATGCTGTAACATTAACAGTACCCTTTGCTGGGAACACCTGAACTCAATCATTTGTGGGTGGTCCACAAACGTTTGGTCATATAGATAGGTTAGATAGTCAGCTGTTAGCACTCTTAGCTATTTAACCACTTGCCGCACGCTGATTTACGTTGACAGAATGGCACAGGTGCGCAAAAGGGCGTTCCCGTACGTCCTTTCGTATTTCCCACCTAGCGGGCCCCTCGGACTCGATGTTCACGGAAGGATTGCAAGGAGGAGAGGCAGAACAAGGCATCTCCCTGTTCTGCCTAGCAACATGACAGGGATCTACTGCTTCTAGTGATCGGGAACAGTGACCTCTGTCATGTTCTAGTGAGCCCATCCCCCCTACCGTTAGAACACACTGAGGAAAAACATTTAACTCCTTTCCTGCCAGTGAAGTTTATACAGTAATTTTTAGCTCTGACTGCTGTATAAGTGTCAATGGTCTCAAAATAGTGTCAAAAGTGTCCGATCTCTCCGCCGCAATGTCGCAGTCACGATAAAAATCGCAGATCGCCGTCATTACTAGTAAAACAAAAAAATATATAATAAAAATTCCATAAACCTATCCCGTTTTGTAGAAACTATAACTTTTGCGCAAACCAATCAATATACGCTTATGTAGAAGAATACATATCCACCTAAACTGTGGAATAAATTTATTTTTTTTTTTATATCTTATTTTTGGGAATATTTGTTATAGCAAAAAGTAAAGAATATTGCTTTTTTTTCAAAATGTACGCTCTTTTTTTGTTTATAGCGCAAAAAAAAAAAGAACGCAGAGGTGATCGGATACCACAGAAAGAAAACTCTATTTGTGGGGGAAAAAAAGGACGTCAATTTTGTATTACGTTGCACGACCGCGCACTTGTCAGCTAAGGCGACGCAGTGCCGAACTGAAAAAATGCTCTGGTCAGGAAGGGGGTAAATCCTTTCGGGGCTGAAGTGGTTAATATAACATGGTGCACATATAAAGCCAAGTGCTTCATCATTCATATAAGGGATAGTCATGTAGTCAGTTAGTGAACAAAGGTCAATCGGTATAGCTGAGGAACCGTACTTCAGAAAAGTGCATGGGCCAGATGGCTGCTGTGCAGTCTTCAAAGATAGATGGTTAATGGGCAAATCAATTCCAGGATGTATCTGTTGCTTTATAGTTCAACTGCTGATATATTCATTGCTCCCTTTCATTGATCTCACTTAAGAAAGCTTGTTTTCCACATTACCATTGCATCTCAAAGAAAACCAGTCATGCAAGAAATATTGAGACTGCCCTTGCTAACCTCCTTCTGGAAATGCTAGCCACTTGGCTGTTATACCTTGTACACACGGTCGGACATTCCGAACACAAAATCCGTTGGTTTTTTTCCAGACGGATTTTGGCCGAAACTGGTGTTGTATACACACGGTCGGACAAAGTTGTCAGAAAATCCGGTCGTTCGGAACGAGGTGACGTTCGTTGCGTACGACGGGACTACGTAGAGGCTAGTAACCAATAGCTTTAGTCTCGTAATTCAATCTGAGCATGCATGGCACTTTGTCCGTCGGAATTCTCTACAAATGATCGGAAAAAGTCTGATCGGAAAATTTTAGATCCTGCTCTCAAATTTTTTCAGACGGAAAAGGTCCGAGCCCACACACAATCGGATTTTCCATCAATATAATCCAATTGGACCTTTTCCGTCACAATTTCCGACCGTGTATACAGGGCATCATCCTAATCCTCTGGCTTCAGAGCTTTAAACCTGAACTCCAGCTTCTATGACAAATTCGAAAACGAATAGCTATGGCCAAGTTAAAAAAGAAACAAAGTCCTTGCAGCAAAACTCACTCTTCACATTTGAGAGTTGGCTTCTTTAGGCATTTTGGAAAAATGTTAATACCTGTTTTTATATGTATTTCTGCTAATTTCAGGTGTAAGCATTTTTAATTATGCCAATGGAAAGCAGGATACAGTTGAAATCTGTGGGGTCAAGAATGTGTTATCCTATCCCAAAAGAGGCACCTGTATTTTTTTGGCACAATAAGCAACAGCACATCACTCAGATGTGAACAGGTCCCATAGAATATAATGTAAATCTTATTGTTGAGCATTGTCACACTTCTGGATACTCATGATAAATTGCTCAGGTGTGAACGTAGGCCTAACCCAGTATTATCCTCAGCAAAAGGTCCGCACCATTCTGCCACTGCGGGTCTTCTGGTTTAAGGATGGCCATTAGTGTTAACCTTAGGCATGTTCGGACATGAGTGCCTAAGTTATTCCACCGAGGAGCCTTCAAAACTGACTGTTAATCATAGGCAGCAGAGACATTCCCTACCCCACAGCTGCAAATATATGCACCCCTTGCATATGTGTGGCTGCAGTGCAGGGAATGCATCTGCCACCTATGACTGGCTGTCAGCTTTGACAGTTCCCCGGTTGGATAACTCAGGTAGGTTCGGACTTGTCTCTGATCCCACCTGAGCTCTTCCCTCTTGTATCATTCAACCAGAAGACCCAAGCTCATCCTTAATTGTGTCACGCAAACCATTTACTGTAGGCCCAGGCTGTCGAAGATCTGCCCCTTGTGGACTTGTCATCTTGTAGTATGGGCTCCCTTATGTTAATGTTGGTTTTTAAAGATTGGAGTGGGGCTTAGGGGGTAGGGATTGGTGGTTATGAAAGCTGGAGTGATTCATGTCCAAACCAGCCTGTGCTCAGCCTTGCTGGCCATCATTCAACCAGAAGACCTGAGCTCATCCTTACCAGCCCTATCATCCCTACCCAACCAGCATCATCCAACCCACTTCCTATTGGCCCAGTCTGTCATGAACCTGCCCGGGCCCTGGGAGCTTCTCATCATGTAGCTTGGGTTCACAATACTTCTAGACTGAGCGATGCTTAAATGTCATTGTGTTAGCTCCATTAAGTTCAAGAAGAGGGATCACCACCTTCTGCTAAGTCGAGGAAGGACCTGTGACATCAACGATCAAAGATAATGGTATATAAGTTTTTTTTTTTGGTGTTTAAAGATTCAGGGGATGCTTAGCGGGTAGGGGTTGTTGGTTATGAAGAAAGTTGGAATTGGCTCATAGCAAAACCAGCCTGAGCTCATCTCTGCTGGCCAGTATTCAACCAGTAGACATGAGCTCATCCTTAATGGCCGGCATCATCCAACCCACTTCTGGTGGGCCAAGGCTGTCATATACCTGCCCCCTTAGAACTTTTCATCATGTAGCCAAGGCTCACAATAGTTCTGGACTGAGAAGTGCTTAAACGTCATTATAAAATCTCTACTAAGACCAGGAGGAGAGGCCGCCACCGCCAAAGAAGTAATGGAAGGACCTGTGGCACCTACAGACAAGGAAAGGGGTGTATAGGGATTTGGGGGATTTTACAGATTTCAAGGGTGGCTTAGGGAATGGCGTTTTGTAGGGTATGAAGAAAGCTGGATGTGGCTGACTCACTAACTGCATAGTAGTTCAGGGACAATGACTCAAACTATTTGAGAAAGTGGATCATCATGACAGACTGGCCATCAGCATTTTCCGGGGGAGCGGTCAGCATTGGCAGGCCTACGTGTTCTCTCACATGTCATAACTCACGCTAAAACCTAATTAAGCCGCTGCCTGCCTGTTTGGCAATACGGCCGTAACAACATTATTTTTCTTTAGCCTCAGGAAGGGTTAACCGCGAGCTTGGCAATGCATCAGATCACATTCTGCTTCAATTAACCTTAATAGAGCAATTTGGGCAACTGCCTGACTAGGAATATAAATGGGCGCTGTCATCTTACGCTCCGGCTCGCTCTGTAATTAGCTGCTGAGTGACTGCAAACAGTCCATGAGATAAACATACAGGTTTGCTTATGGGCTCAGCTACATGGCAAATTTGAACTGCCTGTGAGCGCCGGGGGGCTCATTTCCGAGGAATGACTGGCTTGATGGCCATAAATTCTGTTTAGATGAGGAAACTTGTCAACAAGGGGTTAAGTTTTGCGCCTACGGCCCGTTATTAGGGGCAAGGTCTTGGTGTATCTTGATGCCCAATGAGCGAGTCGGCAATTATAGCGTTGCAGCTTGTGTTGTAGTTGCTAGGCATCAACGGCCACCTGTACCAGACCCAAATAGATCTCAGTGGAACAAAATGGCTACCAAGGGCCCAAGTATTGGTTGTGAACCAATGTAGCGTTTTGGATTTATGCTGCTGGTTACAGTCCATCTGCTTGCTGACGTCAATATCTTTATGTGAGGCGAAAAGCCTAGTTTAAAGAGATCAGTCATTTCAACAACCATCTCCCTATCAGATTATATGTGCATGTAATGTATTTTATGCATGTTTGTTACATATAATGCCACGTACACACAATCGGAATTTCGGCCAACAAAAGACCGATGAGAGCTTTTCATCGGAAAATGCGACCATGTGTAGGCTCCATCGGAATTTAGCTGGCTGAATTCCCGACAGCAAAAATTTGATAGCATGTTCTCAATTTTCCAGATGGAAAAACTTACTATTGGAAATCCCGATCGTGTGTATGCAATTCCGATGCGCAAAAACTCACGCATGCTCAGATTCAACTACGAGATGGAAGCTATTGGCTACTAGGTATTGAACTTCCTTTTTCTAGTCCCGTCGTACGTGTTGTACGTCACCGCGTTCTTGGCAGTCTGAATTTAGTGTGACCGTGTGTAGGCAAGACAGTTTGAGTGGAATTCCGACAGGAAAAACATGAGAGCTTTTTCCGACGAGAATTGCGATCGTGTGTACGCGGCATAAAAGTGTCCCCTGTATAGGCGTCCAAAAGCGTAGAGCAGCCTTTCTCAATCTTTTCAACACAGAGGAACCCTTGAAATAGTTCTCCGGTCTCGAGGAATCCCTGCTAAAAATTAGAACTCTAAGGCTCCATGCACACTGAAGCTCAAAAAAGCTATTTCTGGACGCCAGATTTCTGGCAGAAAACGCTGGTTGAAAAACCTGCTTTTAACAGCGTTTTATACCAGCGTTAATGAGCGTTAATGAGCGTTTTACAGCGTTAGCGTTAATGGGCGTTTTTTATAAAAATACACAGAGGACACTCCAAAAATCCCACAATGCATTGAAAAATAGAATGCCGAACACTAATGAACGAGCGTTAATGAGCGTTAATGAGCGTTAATGAGCGTTTGTCGTTTTTTGCCGCTGAAAAACGGCACTTTGAACGCGAATTTCTGGCGTTCAGAAAAAAGCCCATAAACTCCACTGCTCATTAAAGCTGAAAAACGTCCATGTGTGCATGGACACATAGGCTAACATAGAGTGGAGTTTATGGGCTTTTACAAAAAACGCCCAAACGCCAATAAACTGCAGTTTATCAGCTTCAGTGTGCATGGAGCCTTAAACTCATGATACATTAGTGTGGTGGTCAGTGGGAGGAATGATCCTTACACTTGTGGTGATTGGGAAGAATTACCTCCTTACAGATGGCTAAAAAGATCAATGGTGTCAGAGGGAACTTATCTGAGAGGCAGAAATTGCCCAATGCTGACGGAACCCCTAACAACCTCTGGAGGAACCCTGGTTGAGAATCACTGGCCTAGAGACTGCAGCTGGGTGTCACCATCTTGGATGGGATGTCAGCAGCCCCCAGCAGACTCAAGTGAAACTCTACAGTATTCCCCTTCACTTCTTCCTCGACTGCTACATAGAAGGTCATGTAGGGCCATGAGGGGGAGGGAGGAAGGAGCTGGGTCAACACAGACAGTAATTAGCCACTTGCAGAAAAGAAGACTATGAAGTGTAGAGAGGGGGCTGACCCAGGAAATGGACTCTTATCTGAATACTCAAATGTGCTAGCAAGTCCGAAGAAACAAGTTAATAAAAATAAATTGACCCCCTTTGTGACCACAATACTTCTTTTTAAAGAGGAACTTCATTCCCCTGTAATGCTGGCTCTAGCCGTCCCTCTTTGGTACGGCCATCTTTGAAAAACGGTCCCATGCTGGATGTGCCCCCAAGTGTCAGACTATCCAAAAAAAAATCAGTTTTATAAATGAATAGGATGTGCTACCTCAGAATCCCCCTTTACTTAAGGATCCCCCTCAGAGTCCCACTTTTATCAGTGTTCCCTCCTTACTTACATCAGGATCCCCAATAGAGTCTGTTAGGGTCCCTATTGGAGTTCCCATTACCAATGTAGTAGCAGGGTGTGAGCTGGCCTTGGAGGCCCAGCAGGCCTGGATGGAGGAAATCCTATCATCCAACAATGGGGAACAAAGCAGTGGGAGAGGAATCTGTGCTACAGACTACGGGGTGGGGGATATCCAAAAGCAGAGACCATAGTCACCCTCCGTGCACACTGAAGATGTGCTACTGACCCTAGCTGTGGGCCAGATACAATTTTGCAGCGGGTCAGATGTGACCCACCGTCCATAGTTTGAAGACCCCAGGCCTAGAACACACACACAACTCAGGACAATTATAGTGAAGTCCAAATGCCTAATCTGCACACTTGTCAGTGACCCAAAAAGTGTTGGAGCCAATGGATCAAGATGATAGCCAATATTTTTAGAAGGGGTGCAGCCTCCATAGATCCTCAGTACAGAATTTTTGAGTAAATCAGACTGCACAGGATGCTTTCTCACCAGGATAACCGACTAAAGCAATTTTCACATGTTATAGAAGGAACGCAGTAAAGTGTAAATCATTTCACAATTAGCAGGTTCTGCCCAAGTTTAAAGCAGGTTGTCAGTTCTTTTCTTTTTTTTTTTTTTTCTTTTTTTTTTTGTTGCTTCTAGCAAATTCCCTAACTCAGGCGGATTGGCTGTGGCTTCTTCCATGTCTGCAATCTGCATCTTAATTTTCTTCTTGCTTAATGTAGACCTACCTGGAGAGGTGGACCCGTTTCTCTGTGTACTGGCCCGATCCATAGACCGGATCGTGATGCGCTCTGTTCTCCATGACCTCTACGCCCTCTCCTCGATCGCTCTCCTGGTGGCTGTGCTTGCTGATAGTATACAGCTGTCCGATTCTGTACTGTTAATGAGAAAGACAAAGAGAGGGCTAAAAATAACCACAACTGGCAGACATTAATTATAATACAAAAACAGCACTAACCACAGCAGAGACCTCTCCAGTAAAATAAAGGACAGTGATGATACCTTTTCGTTTTTGATTGGAAAGAGCATGAAGCAATCAAAGCAATGCCCTAACCTAATACCCCCCTCTGTCACCCTCCCCCATAACGCTAATCTCACACTAACCCTTACAATAACCCTCCCTATAACGCTAACCCTCCCTGCAACCCATCACTAACCCTCCCTGTAATCCCAACACTCACACTAACCTGTGTATTAAGCCGCCTATAACGCTAACCCTCCCTACAACCTATCACTAACATTCCCTGTAATCCTAACACTCACACTAACCTGTGTATTAACCCGCCTATTACGCTAACCCTCCCTGCAACCTAAGGCCGCGTACACACGCGGGGACTGTTCGCCCAACTTTGTCCGTCAAACAGTTTCGGCAAACAGTCCGCTCAAAATTAGCATGGACGGACATGGCCACACACGACGAACGAACAGTTTGCTGAAACCGTGCACGATGACGTGAACGGCACGTACGACGGGACGAAAAATACGACGTCCTATACACTGCATTATAGCTTTCGGCGTGTAAATCCTTTCTGAGCATGCGCGGAACTTAGTTTGACGAACAAGCCTACACACGGGCGGACTGTTCGCTCAAACAAGGTTTCAGCGGACAGTTTTACGGAATTTCCGAAAAACCTTGTTCGTCAAACTGTCCGCTGAAACTGTCCGCTGAAAGCCCACACACGAGCGGACTGTCCGCCCAAACACTGTTCAGCGGACAAAGTTGGGCGAACAGTCCGCGCGTGTGTACGCGGCCTAACACTAACCCTCCCTGTAATCCTAACACTCACACTAACCCTTGCATTAACCCTCCCTATAATGCTAACCCTCACTGCAACCTATCACTAACATTCCCCGTAATCCTCAGCCCTTGTACACACGGTCGGAGATTCTGCCAACCAAATCCGTCAGATTTTGTCCGTCAGATTTAGTCTGACGGATTGTGTCCGAAACTGTTGCATACACACGGTCGGACTAAGTTGTCGAAAAATCCGATCTTTCAGAACGTGATGACGTAATTTGGTTAAGATGGGACTACATTCAGGCTAGTAGCCAATAGCTTTGATGTAGGAATTTGATCTGAGCATGCGTGGCACTTGGTCCGATCAAAATTCTCTACACATGATCGGATTATGTCCGACCGGCCCAGTTGGTCGGGAAATATTTCCAACATGTTGGAAAATTGGGTCCGACGGAGATTTGGACGGAATCAGTCCGATGCATACCACACACAGTCAGATTATCTGACGACACGGTCCGATAAGACGCATTCCGACGGATTCTCCGACCGTGTGTACAAGGGCTTACACTCACACTAACCTGTGTATTAACCCTCCCTATAACGCTAACCCTCCCTGCAACCTATCACCATCCTTCCCTGTAATCCTAACACTCACACTAACCCTTGCATTAAACCGCCTATAACACTAACTAAGTGTATTAACTTGCTTACAACACTAAGGCCGCGTACACACGGGCGGACTGTCTGACGGACTTGGTCCGCTGAAACGTGTTTCAGCGGACAATCCGCTCGTGTATGGGCTTCAGCGGACTTTTTCAGTGGACAGTCTGGCGGACTAAGTCTTTCGGAATTTCCGTAATATTGTCCGTCCAACTTTGGTTTCAGCGGACAATCCGCTCGTGTGTAGGCAAGTTGGACGGACTAAGTATGGCGCATGCTCAGAAAGGATTTACACGGCCGAAGGTTGCATTGCAGTGTATTGGACGTCGTATTTCTAGTCCCGTCGTACGTGCTGTACACGTCATCGCGCAAGCTTTCAGCGGACTGTCTGTTCATCGTGTGTGGTCAAGTCCGTTCATTCAAAAGTAGGACGGACTGTCTGTCGGATTGTCTGACAGACTTAATTGGCCAGACAGTCCGCGCGTGTGTACGCGGCCTAACCCTCCCTGTTATCCTAACACTCACACTAAGCAGTGTATTAACCCGCCTACAACACTAACCCTCCCTGTAATCCTAACACTCCCATTAACCCTTGCATTAACCCGCCTATAACGCTAACCCTCCCTGCAACCTATCACTAACATTCCCTGTAATCCTAACACTCACACTAACCCTTGCATTAGCCCTCACTATAACGGTAACCCTTCCTGCATCCTATCACTAACCCTCCCTGTAATCCTAACACTCACATTAACCCTTGCATTAAACCGCCTATAACTCTAACCCTCAATACAGCCGCCTATCACTAACCCTACGTGTAATCCTAACACTCACTCTAACCCATGCATTAACCTGCCTATAACACTAACCCTCCTTACAACCTATCACTAACATTCCCTGTAAGACTCACACTAACGCGTATTAATCTTCCCTCTAACACTAACCCTTCCTGTAATCCTAAGACTCACACTAACCCTTGCATTAGCCCTCTCTATACTGCTAACCCTCCCTACAACCTAACATGAACCCTCCCTGTAATCCTAACACTCAAACTTATCCTCTCTATTATCCTAACACATCACTACACCCCATCCCCCACCCAACTTTTTTTCACTGCTTGCTAATCCCTCTTATAACCAATCTAACTAACGAATAAACGACGCCATGTTATGTATAACTTAATTTTTCTATAATATGAATCCATCAATGACCAAGTAACAACCAGCCTACAGCTGCCAAGCACTTCTATACACCCCCCCCCAACATTATCCAATGACAACTCACAAAAAGTCTTTGCATGTCCATCTGCAGGTGTTTTACCCCCCATCCTCCTCTCTGGGTCCCAGAACGTGGCCCTGCAAGCTCGGTGGACTATGCACCCACCCGGAGGACACCGGGGGGGGGGGGGGGGGGGGGATGTGCAGCAGTGACAGCGATGGGATTATTGGACAACTACAATCCTGCAATGCCGGTTTGTGCGATACATCCTCATGTCTTCATCCCCCCATTAGTAACTATACCTCTATGTGTATGGAGATATAATTTTGCTCAATTTGAAATGCTATAGCTATACAATTTTTATATTGTCCAAAGTCTTTAATTAGAAATTTTGACATTTTCTTAGAATATAAATCCCCCTGAAGAGACCGGAAATCGCAAGGGTCGAAATGCATCGGGGGTTTTCATGTGGATACATGTTACAAATACAATTGGCAAACCATGCTTGTACATAGAGTGTTGTTTGCTATGAGTGATCTTCCATGTTTGTTTTTGTGTCGCACCACCTATATGGATGATTCATCATTGTACATTTGAAATTAATACTGTCTGTTAAATAAATTATATTTTTACATCAACCATTTTTATACAAATTCTCTGCTGCTAAAAACCCCTGGGGAAACTTCCTGTTTTTTGTATACTTTTGGGTTATGCAGCTTTGGGGGCTCCCTTATTTTGTTTTCCTTTCTATATCGTCCTAACACTAACCCATAGCCGCAGCACCCATGGCGGTCTGGATACCAGAGCAATCACTGCATATGAGTCTACCTGTTTTGTTTTTTTTCCAGTCAACTTTTGTGGAGCTGGTTGTTGCCAATAGGGCCACCCACAGCTTGAATTTCATCCGATTCAGCGGGAATCAACCAAAATTTGAGACATGCATGACCAGCTAAAGTCTGACACTTGTGCTCCCTGTAAACACCCCTACAACACTAAGGCCGCGTACACACGGGCGGATTGTCTGTCCAACTTAGTCCGCTGAACCGTGTTTCAGCGGACAATCCGCTCGTGTGTGGGCTTCAGCAGACTTTTTCAGCGGACAATCTGACGAACAAAGTCTTACGGAATTTCCGTAAGACAGTCCGTTCAAACTTGGTTTTGTCCGTCCAAACTTGGTTTCAGCGGACAGTCCGCTCGTGTGTAGGCAAGTTGAACGGACTAAGTATGGCGTATGCTCAGAAAGGATTTACACGGCCGAAGGTTGCTTTGCAGTGTATAGGACGTCGTTTTTCTAGTCCCGTCGTACGTGCTGTACACGTCATCGCGCACGCTTTCAGCGGACTGTCTGCTCATCGTGTGTGGTCAAGTCCGTTCATTCAAATTTTGAACGGATTGTCTGTCGGATTGTCTGACGAACTTAGTTGGGCAGACAATTCGCCTGTGTGTACGCGGCCTAATGCTAACAATAACCTTCCCTGTAATCCTAAAGCAAATCTCATTGCAACCCTAACACCAACCCTCTCTGTAACCCTAACATTATCCGTCCATGCAACCCCAACACTAGCCCTCCCTGTAACCCTAACACCAACCCTCTCTGTAACCCTAACATTATCCGTCAATGTAACCCTAACATTATCAGTCCATGCAACCCCAACACTAGCCCTCCCTGTAACCCTAACACCAACCCTCTCTGTAACCCTAACATTATCCGTCAATGTAACCCTAACATTATCAGTCCATGCAACCCCAACACTAGCCCTCCCTGTAACCCTAACACCAACCCTCTATGTAACCCTAACATTATTAGTCAATGTAACCCTAACATTATCCGTCCATGCAACCCCAAACACTAGCCCTCCCTGTAACCCTAACACCAACCCTCTATGTAACCCTAACATTATTAGTCAATGTAACCCTAACATTATCCGTCCATACAACCCCAACACTAACTCTCCCTGTAACCCTGACACCAACCCTCTATGTAACCCTAACATTATCCGTCAATCCAACCCCAACAACCCTCCCTGTAACCTTAAACACCAACCCTACCTGTAACCCTAACATTATCCATCCATGCAACCCCAACAACAACCCTCCCTGTAACCCTAGCATTATCCATCCATGCAACCCCAACACCAACCCTCCCTGTAACCCTAGCATTATCCATCCATGCAACCCCAACAATAACCCTCCCTGTAACCCTAACATTATTCATCCATGCAACCCCAACAATAACCCTCCCTGTAACCTTAAACACCAACCCGCTATGAAACCCTAACATTACCCATCCATGCAACCCCAACAACAACCCTCCCTGTAACCTTAAACACCAACCCGCTATGTAACCCTAGCATTATCCGTCCATGCAACCCCAACATTATCCATCCATGCAACCCCAACACCAACCCTCTATGTAACCTTAACATTATCCGTCAATGCAACCCTAACACCAACCCTCCCTGTAACCTTAAACACCAACCCGCTATGTAACCCTAACATTATCCTTCCATGCAACCCCAACACTAACCCCCCCTGTAACCTTAACATTATCTGTCCATGCAAACCTAACACTAACCCTCCCTGTAACCCTAACACCAACCCTCTATGCAACCCTAACATTATCCTTCCATGCAACCCTAACACTAACCCTAAACACCAACCCTCTATGTAACCCTAATACTAACCCTCCCTGTAATCCTAACACCAACCCTCTGTGTAACCCTAACATTATCCTTCCATGCAACCCTAACACTGACCCTCCCTGTAACCTTAACACCAACCCACTATGTAACCCTAACATTATCCTTCCATGCAAACCTAATACTAACCCTCCATGTAACCCTATACACCAACCCTCTATGTAACTCTAAAACTAACCCTCCCTGGAACCCTAACACCAACCCTCTATGCAACCCTAACATTATCCTTCCATGAAAACCTAACACTAACCCTCCCTGTAACCCTAACACCATCCTTCTATGCAACCCTAACATTATCCTTCCATGCAACCCTAACACTACCCCCCCCCCCCCGTAACCCTAAACACTAACCCTCCCTTTAACTCTAAACACCAACCCTCTATGTAACCCTAACATTATCAATCCATGCAACCCTAACCCAACCCTACACTAGTACTTTACATGCCTGTGATCTCACCACTAACACTCCCTGTAACCCCAACACTATTTAATTCTATAATCCTAACACTAAAACCCCTGTAAGCCTAAGGCCTATCCCACACTAGCAACTGACAACACGCAAGCAACCAAAAAGACCTCCGTTGCAGCTGGAATCTGTGAGTTGTGCCCCCTCACTGGTGACCCTTCCCCTATAACATTCCCCTTAATACTGCAAGCTTACTTTTATATTAATAAGCAAGAACAAGACAGAGGCCTTGAATTTTGATTAGCCTCGTGTGTAACTTAAGTAGTCCCAGTATTGCAGAATAGCGCCATAGGGTATGGCCTGTACTGGCATTGTTTCCAGGGAAGGGGAAGACGATGGCTTGATTCTCATTTTGTGCCTTTAACACAATGTGTTGCTTTAATCCCACTGTGACAGGTTCATAGGTGTGTGCACAGGGTGTGCTGGGTGTGCCTGGGCACACCCTAATCACCCTGTGCCATGCCGATTCTCCCTGCTTCCTGGCCCCCCTTGTCTCCCCCCTGCAGTGCTGCCAGCTACCCCCTCTCTTCTCCCACTAGCTGCTGTGGGGGATGTTTCAGAATGGACAATTGATTGAACACAGTGAGCGATTTGTACAGATTACTAATGTGTTCATTCTTAATTAAAGCATAGTAAATCATGTTTACTATGCTTTAGTTTGTGAATGAACAGGAAGCGGCTCATCACAGAGCACTTCTCAGATGTTCACTGTCCAGTGCAGCTGAGGCTGCAGGAAAAGGGACTGGGGGAGCTCTGCCCCTTTATCTCTGTTTAGACCCTTGATGTTTCACCAAAGCCCTCAATGGGCTCCTAAAAAAAAATTGTAAAAATTACATCTTTTGTAAAAAATAATAAAAAAATGATAATAATAAATACTGATGCCGTCCACTGCCCAATTTTATTGGCTTGTCTACTCTTGTGGTGGTCATTGCCGCCCCTCAGAAAAGGGATATGTGGTGGTCTTGGACACGTGTTTTGACCTTTGAAAGCCATGTCGCCCCCACATGCAGTTGCAGTGGCCCCTTATTTACTTGAACATGTCGTGTTTGGTGGCTGTGGTAAATGTTTTACTGCGACCTCGGTAGTGTGTACTATGTTAAATTGCGCCTAGGTGTTTGGTAAAACCGTGGCTCAACAGCCTATTTTTACTGCCCCCCCGTCCACCTGTGTAAATGAGGCCTACATTTTGATGATGGTCATCACACAAGAGGGTGACCCCCTCACTGCTCTACCCAGTGATGGGATGAATTAACCCTTTCACCTCCAGAAACCCCTGTCTGCTATGCCAGTTGCAGATCTCTTGCTGTTCGCTCTTTTCTAGAAAGGTTTCACTGAGGATATAGCAGGCTTGTCCTGGGGGGGGGGATGGGGGGTGGCAACCACACTGATATCCTGCCTTTTGTTAACCAGCAATATCCCACAGATCCCCCACACCGTATCCAGGCTCCTACTTGGAAGATCATTTAACCCTTGAATAAAAGCCAGCTCTGCCCTCCACAAGGAGTTAAGGAGTCTTAAGCCTGCGTCATGTAATGATGTCACATGTGCGTTAATAGTGGCCCGGTCACCCCACGCTAACGACCCCCCCTCCTTCCGAGGGACGGCGGATCGCAGCAGCGGGCTCTATCGGTACCTGTGACTCGCACAATTAGCGCTCACATCGTCTGTAGTGACAGCGCAGAAAGCGTCCATCACCTTTGTTACCATAGCAACACCATCCAGCCCAGTGCGATTACACTGCCGCTCGCTTCTTCTTCTTCTCACTTTTTCTTCTTTTTTCTTCCTCTCTCATTGCTCACTCGCTCTCTTCTTCTCACTCCCAACATCACTCTTCTCGCTTTTCTCTCACGCTCCCTATCCCTATCTCTTCTCTAATCCTTCCCTCTAATGGTCCTTTTTCTCCATCTCTCACTTTTTCTTTTTTTTGTGTAAACTTTTATTTTTTCCTTCTTTTTCATCCCCCCTCTCTCTCTCCTAATTATATAAAATATCTCTCTCCTCCCCTCCCCCCATTTTCTCTCTCCTTTTTTCTCAGCCTTCCCCTTGCTCTGTCTCCCCTTTTTCTTCTCTTCCCCTCTCCCCCTTTCTGTCTCCCTCTCTTTCCTTCTATTTTACTCATCTCTCTTTTCTTTTTTCCTTCTCCTCTTTCTTTTTTTCTTCTTCCCCCCTCTCTTCTCTCTCTCTCCCCTCTTCTCTCTCTCTCCCTCTCTCTTCTCTCACTTCTCTCTCCCCCTCTCTTCTCTATCTCTCCCCCCTCTCTCTTCTCTTTCTCTCACTTCCCCCTCTCTCTCTCTCTCCCCTTCCCTACCTTTCTCTCCCTTTCCTCTCTCGCCCTCCCCTACCTCTCCTCTCTCCCCCTTCTCTCCCCCCCTCTCTTCTCTTTCTCTCACTTCTCTCCCCCCCTCTCTTCTCTTTCTCTCACTTCTCTCTCCCCTCTCTCCTCTCTCTCCCTTTCCTCTCTCTCTCTCCTCCCTCTCTTCTCTTTCCCCCCTCTCTTCTCTCTACCCCCCTCTCTCTCTCTCCCCTTCCCTCTCCCCCTCTCTCTCTCTCTCTCTCTCCCCCTCCTTCTCCTCTCTCTCCCTCCCCCCTCTCCCCCTCACCCTCCCTCTCCTCACTTTTCTCTCCGCCCCTCCCTCTCCCTCCCCCCTCTCTATTCCCCTCTTTCTCTCTCCCCCCTCTTTCACCTCCCCCCTCCTCTCTCTCTCCTCTCCCCCTCTGTTTTCTCTCTCTCCCCTTCCTCTCCCCCCTCTCTTCTCTTTCTTCTCTCCCCCCTCTCTCTTCCCTTTCTCTCACTTCTCTCCCCCTCTCTTCTCTCGTTCCCCCTCTCTTCTCCCCCCTCTCCTCTCTCTCTCCCCCTCTCTTCTCCCCCTTTCTCTCCCCTCGCTCTCCCCCTCTCCCTCCCCCTCTCTCTCCTCCCCCTCTCTCTCTCCCCCTCCCCTCTCTCTTCCCTTTCTCTCACTTCTCTCCCCCTCTCTTCTCTCTCTCCCCCCTCCTCTCTCTCCCCCCTCTCTCTCTTCTACCTCAACCTTTCTCTCTCCTCCCCCTCTCTCCCCCTCCCCTCTCTCTCCCTTTCTCTCGCACTGCAGAAGAACTGATTGGCTTCTAATGCTGCTTCTCCCACTCCCAGTCTGAGCTGTGCTGTATAGGGATTTTACAGGTTAAATTCAGGTACTTACACTTGTTGCATTAATAAAAAAAAAAAAAACTATTAATGATGTATTACTGAATACAGAGGTGTCGTTTATATCTGCCCGGAGTTCAGCTTTAACAAACCGTTGTGCTTTCAGCATGAATTTGTTTTTCATTCTGAATAATTATTGAATACTAATTTACATTTTCAGTTTGCTGGTGTTTTGCTGAGTTTGTAGCTGGTATTCAGTGGGAAGTAATGCAGAGACACAAGAAGAAAGACTTACAAAAATATACAAATATTACAAAAACGTATTGAATTCATTTCACAGAGCTGCATTATGGGAAAGGTGGTGAAGATTGATCCGCTTATATTTTGGTTCCTCCCCACCTCATTGCCACTTACACCAGAAGATTTCCCCCTTAATGACCGGTAATTTTTTTGCGATTCTGCGCCAATTTAGCTGACAATTGCCCGGTCATGCAGCGCTGTACCCAAACAAAATTGATGTCCTTTTTTTCCAACAAATAGAGCTTTCTTTTGGTGGTATTTGACCACCTCTGTGTTTTTTATTTCTTGCGCTATAAACAATAAAATGCGAACATTTTGGAAAAAACTCAATATTTTTTAACTTTTTGCTATAATAAATATCCCCCAAAAAATTAAAAAAAATTTTTTTTTTTTGCTTTTAACCACTTTAAGGCCGAGCCTCTTTTTTAGATGTGGTGTTTACAAGTTAAAAATTGTTGTTTTTTTTTTTTTGTAAAAAAATGACTTAGAACCTCTCCAAACATTATAATTTTTTTTTAACATCCTACAGAATAAAATGGCGGTTGTTGCAATACTTTCTGTCACACCGTATTTGCGCAGTGGTCTTACAAGCGCACTTTTTTAAAAAACAAAATACACTTTTTTGAATTAAAAAATAAGACAAGTTAGCCCATTTTTTTAATATTGTGAAAGATAATGTTACGCTGAGTAAATTGATACCCAACATGTCATGAGTTTGTAGCTGGTATTCAGTGGGAAGTAATGCAGAGACACAAGAAGAAAGACTTACAAAAATATACAAATATTACAAAAACGTATTGAATTCATTTCACAGAGCTGCATTACGGTTGCTATGGAGGAGGTTTAGGGCTACAATTATTGCTCTCGTTCTACCGATTGCGGCGATACCTCACATGTGTGGTTTGAACACCGTTTTCATATGCGGACACTACTCACGTATGCGCGCAAGCTCGGCGGGACGGGGGCGCGTTTAAAAAATAATATATATTATTTATTTTACCTTTTGCTTTTCATTTTTACACTGTTTAAAAAAATAAAAAATCTGTCACTTTTATTCCTATTACAAGGAATGTAAACACCCCCTGTAATAGAAAAAATAGCATGACAGGACCTCTTAAATATGAGATCTGGGGGTCAAAAAGACCTCACATCTCATATTTACACTAAAATGCAATAAAAAATAAAAAAATTGGTATTTAAAAAAATTTTAAAAAATAAAATGCCCCTTTAAGAGCTATGGGCGGAAGTGACAGTATGACGTCACTTCCACCCTGCAGTGTCATGGAGACGGGTGGGGACCATCTTGCCCTCACTCATCTCCATGTCAGCACAGGGGACAGATGCGATCGCCTCTGTTGACAGCTCCGGTAAGTGGAGGGGGGCACCGGATCGTGGAGGAAGAGGGGGGCCCCTCTCCCGCCATAGATAACAGTGATCTCACAGCGAATCCGCCGCAGAGACCACTTTTATCTTGTACCGGACTGTCAGCCAAACATTGGGATACCGGGTTTATGGCAGCTAGCTGCTGCCACAACGATATCTGTCCCCAAAGTAGGGACGTACATCAGCGTGCGGCGATCTGGAAGCGGTCAAGGGTAACAAAGAGATTTTTTTTACCCCAGAGCTCTCCATAAAGAGGGCCTGTCATCCTTATCCATGTGCAGAAAAAGGGGGGAAGCTTGGGACTTTGAATGAGGTGTGTGCGGTGGAGCCATACAAATCCACATACGTATAAACATCTGTTTATTTATTAGTAAACCAAATGGTCGAAGGGAGATTAAAAAAAAAACTTTTCACACCATTTTGGGGCCACTATCATTTATACAGAGATCAGTGCTATAAAAATGCACTGATTTCAGTATAAATGACACCGGCGGGGAAGGGGTTAAGTGTGTCCTAGGGAGTGATTCTAACTGTGACTCAAAAGTGTCCGATGTGTCCGCCATAATGTCGCAGTCCTGATAAAAATTGCAGATCGCCGCCATTACTAGTAAAAAAAATTATAATAATAATAATAAAATGTCATAAATCTATCCCCTATTTTGTAGACGCTATAACCTTTGTGCAAACCAATCAATATACGCTTATTTTACCAAATATATGTAGAAGAATACGTATCGGCCTAAACTGAGAAAGAAATTAGTTTTTTATATAATTTTTGGGGATATTTATTATAGCAAAAAGTAAAAAATATTGCTTTTTTTTTTTCAAAATTTACAGCGTTTTTTTGTTTATAGAACAAAAAAGAAATATCGCAAAGGTGATCAAATACCACCAAAAGAAATCTCTATTTATGGGAAAAAAAGGACGCAAATTTCGTTTGGGTGCAACGTCGCACGACTGCGCAAATGTCATCTAAAGCGACACAGTGCTGAATTGCAAAAAATGCTCCGGTCAGGAAGGCAGTAAAATCTTCTGGGGCTGAAGTGATTAAACAGATAATGTAAAAAATACAAATAAAAAAAAAAAAAGTGCTCCCATCCTGCACAGAAGCGAACGCATACGTAGGTTGCACACACATACGTGAACTGCGTTCGCACCACGCGTGAGGTATCGCTGCAAACGTTAGAATGAGAGCATTCATTCTAGCGCTAGACCTCCTCTGTAATGCTAAACAGAGTTGCCTGTGGAGATTTTTTAAGTATTTTGTCGCTATTCCACGAGCGTGCGCAATTTTGAAGTGTGACATGTTAGGTATCTCTTTACTCTGCATCATATTTTACAAAAAAATAGGGTCTGTATTGTGTTTTATTTTTTTAACATTCGTTAAAGTGTATTTTTTCCAAAAAAATTGCGTTTGAAAAACCGCTTCATAAAAACTGTGTGACATTAAAAATATTGCAACAATTGCCATTTTATTCCCTAGGGTGTCTGCTAAAAACAATGTATATCTATATCTATCTATCTATATCTATCTATCTATCTATCTATCTATCTATCTATCTATCTATCTATATATATATATATATATATATATATATATATATATATATATATATATATATATATATATATAAATGTTTGGGGGTTATAAATAATTTTCTAGCAAAAAATACTGATTTGTAAAAAATAAGTGCCAGAAAAGGCATAGACTTTAAGTGGTTAAGGGAGGGGGGGTTCATGTAGGAGGGTGTTAAAAATGCAGCTCAGCTGCACTTTTTTTTACCTCCCCCACCCTTGACCACACATCTAAATAAGAGCAGCCATCAATGGTGATTTCAATTTAAAAAAAGCAACGGCATTCATATGACTGAAGCCAGACCAACTAAGATGTATTGGGTACTGCAAATTGCAGATAACAGTTTGCTTGTTGCATTGCCTTGCATTGTCATGTAGTGAAGTCAGGCAGGATGTGACAGTTATATGCTTTCTAAAAGGGTGTCGTCCGGGTTTTGGCTTTCAGTTCCTGTGCTCGCCGTTCTAGGTGTCCACTGTAAGATACTGACACAACTTATGTTAACAAAAATATCTCACATGTCACGCCTGGCCTGTGTGAGAAGCCTCAGATGTAAAGCTACCAACATCCGACACCTGGATTGTCCCCCAACTGTGACATCACCCACAAGACAGCCAATTAGGTTCATCTTCACCACCCTCAGACCCCATACACACTAATAGAGTTTCTGCAGATTTTTGTCTTCAGATTTACCAAAAAATATATAATGCAGACATCTCAAGTCTCCCGCGACTCGTGGGATACTCCCGCATTTGACGACGGGCTCATGGACACCCGCGAGTGCAGCATGATCTCCCGGCTGAGCCTGCACTGCCACTCAGCCTGGAGTAATCACAAACAGCGGGTGTCTCCCGCTGTGTCATGCAGCTGCAGTCTTAACTGTTGGGCGGCCGTCCACTGTAACAAAGCCCCGCCTCCTCATTCATGAGAGACGGAACACTGATTCAATTTCCAAGCTTTGTGTCAGTGTTCAGTTGACCGTCTATCATGGATGAGGAGGTGGGGCTTTGTTACAGTGGACGGCCACCAAACAGTTAAAGCGGAGGTCCACCCTAAAGTGGACCTTCCGCTCATTGGAATCTTCCCCCCCTCCGGCGCCACAATTGGCACCTTTCAGGGGGGAGGGGGTGCAGGTACCTGTACAGTACAGGTATCTGCACCCACTTCCTGGATAGCTCTCTGCGGAAAGGGGCGTAGATTACGCCCCTTTCCGAAAGTCCCCCGCTGCCTGCTGGGAAACACACAGATCCCAGAGGCAGCGGGTCCATCCTCATTGCGCAGCGCGACTCGCGCATGCGCAGTAGGGAACCGGGAAATGAAGCCGAAAGGCTCCACTTCCTGATTCCTATACCTAAGATGGCGGCGGCAGCACCCGAGAGACGATCAAGAGATCGGCTTCGGGTGCCGACATCGCGGGCGCGCTGGACAGGTAAGTGTCACTATTTTAAAAGTCAGCAGCTGCAGTATTTGTAGCTGCTGGCTTTTAAAAAAAAAAAAAAAATGCGCACTCCCGGCGGACTCCCGCTTTAAGACTGCAGTTGCATGACACAGCGCGAAACACCCGCTGTGTGTAATCAAGGTACTGGCGAGGCTGCAGATGGGCACTGAGGATGATACAGATGGGCACAGTGAGGCTGCACAGTGAGGCTACAGATGGGTACAGTGAGGCTGCAGATGGGCACTCATGAGGATACAGATGGGCACAGTGAGGCTGCATTGTTGACACGAATAAGGCTGCAGATGGGCACAGTGAGGCTGCTTTGCACTCAAGAGCTGAAGTTCCTCGTAGTACATCACTACGTTCGTGTTTATTGGCCAACAATTGTGTGCCATTAGTATGCAAGACAGACATCAGACGCTGGCCAACAATCGGACTGTGTGTACGAGGCTTAAGACTGCAGTATTCTTTCTCTACCACTAGATGTGGCAGTCTCATGGTTAGCATCATTCAACCTACTGCATCCTAGCTCAGGTAATCCGGTACTTGAATCTAACCTGTGACTGGACAGTGAAAGGAGAAGCAGCGCAGTGATGAGCTCATCTCTCTGTCACTCTGCTCTCTCCTCCTATCAGGCATGCTTCTTGTCAGCACATGAACTGATGGACAGACAACTTGTGCAACTACTTCCTCTCCCTGTCTGAGCTCTGCTTTACAGGGAGTGCAAGTGGCTGATACCAAGTCACATTCAGGTATTTTTATTCAAAAAATGTATTATTTAAAAAAAAACACATTTAACAATGTATTATGGATTATTATTCCCCTTCAGTATTCTTTCCCTACCACTAGATGTCCTCAGTCTCATGGTCAGCATCATTCGACCCACTTCCTGTGAGCTCAGGTCACCCCGTACGTGCCCCCAACCTGTGACTGGACAGTGAAATGAGAAGCAGCGCACGGATGAGCTCATCTCTCCGTCACTCTGCTCTCCCCATTCTATAATGGCGCTTACACACGATCATAATTTTTTTCGGAAAAAGCTCTGATGGTTTTCCCGACGGAATTCCGACGGGATTTCGCTCAAGCTGTCTTGCGTACACACGGTCACACCAAATTCCAAGCGCCAAGAACGCGATGACGTACAACACGTACGACGGGACTAGAAAAAGGAAGTTCAATACCCAGTAGCCAATAGCTTCCATCTCGTAGTTGAATCTGTGCATTCATGAGTTTTTGCACGTCGGAAATTGCATACACAACAATCGGAATTTCCGATCTTTTTCTGTCAGAAAAATTGAGAACCTGCCCTTAATCTTTTGCTGGTGGAAATTTGGCCAGCAAAATTCTGATGGAGCATTCTGACGAAAAGCTCTCATCAGTCTTTTGCTGGCCGAAATTCTGACCGTGTGTACGCGGCATAAAGCATGTTTCTTGTCAGCGCATGAACTGACTGGTAACTTTTGCAGCGTCTTCCCCTTCCAGTCTGAGCTCTGCTTTGCAGGTACTGCAAGTGGCTGATATTTTTTCGTTTGTATCTGGAGTTCATTTTTACCAACTGGGTGACACGGTGGAAGGGTAAAAAGTCAATGCAACAAAAATTGTGGGTGATTTGACCCGTTGCAGTTCCTGGACACGGTGGTGTGAAATTATAAAGACTGTCTGGTTGGTTGTACAGACAATGCAGTGAAGACGTCTTGTGGTTCTGTGGCTCTCTCGCCATCTTCTACACACATAAAAACCTTCAGCTAAATGATAGACCCCGAGGAAGGCGGTTAATTGTTAAAACCAGCAATCAACATGGAAGGTTCCATGACGCCCGACCGTTTCCACAGCAACGTGAGTGACAGGAAGTCAGCTTGGAGGCCTCTTCCTGTCTCAGGTGGCTGAAAAGATAACACCGCTGTAACCCTTCATAGGAAAGTCTTTTTGAAGAAATTAAAATTTCAATTCGTAGTTATCGTTATTTATTTCTTGCGGCACTGCTGCCCATCATATTAAAGAGGACCTGTCATCAGATATAATGGATGCATTCTAGGTATTATATAAGTGTAACACTTCCAGGTATTTATTACTTCTCACAGAGATCACTTTACTTCCCGGCCAGCATTATTAACTACCCGCGGACCGCCCGCTGTCATTATACAGCGGCTGTTTAACAGTCAAATACCGTTGTTATGGCAGCAGATAAGTGCCAAAGCCCCGGTATTGTTTTAAACAGCGGGCGGTCCGCATTCAGATAAAAGTGGTCTCTGTGGCAAGATCACTTTTATCGGTGTCAGGAGAGGTGCCCCCCCCCCCCTCGCCCACCGATCCCCGGTGGTCTCCGCCACTTACTGGAGCTGTCGGTAGCGGCGGAGACGATCAGGTCCTTTCCCCTCTGAGGCATGGAGTCGAGTGAGGGAAAGATGGCCCCCGCTCGGCTCCATACCATTGGATGACGGAAGCGACGTCAAACGTCACTTCCGCCCAATGGTCTTAAAGGGGAAATTTAAATGAATGAATGAATTAATTAATTAATTACATTTATTTTTTTATTGCATTTAACTTGTAAGTACCCCCCCCATTGTTTTCAGCCAAGGAAGCTGCCATCTTTGACTTTGTTTTTTCTACAACTGCCATAGTGCTGCACATGTGATCTGTTATGACACCAGCCATTGGATGGTTTCATACCTCCCAACATTTTGAGATGGGAATGGGGGAATGAGGGACACCTACTAGCAAATGTATGTAGGCACGCCCCCTGCCACACCCTCTTAAAGGAGAATTAACCAAAACAAAAGGTTAATTAAATCCACAACAGCTTTATTTTTACCACTACTATTCCTTTATATTGGCTTTTAAAATTTACAAATGCAGCACTTTAGAATTTGGATGAAAAATTTACCACTGCGAAACACTTTTTGAAAGAAAAAGTGCATTTTATATATGGATCAGACCAAAATGAGGGGGAACGAGGGACAGAGGGACATTGCTCCAAATCAGGGACAGTCCCTCAAAATCAGGGACAGTTGGGAGCTATGTGGTTTGACAGTTTGGTTTAGAGCAGTGGTCATCAACCCTGTTCTCAGGGCCCACTAACAGGCCAGGTTTTATGTATTACCTTGGGGGAGATGCAGACTAGAATACTGCAATCACTGAGCAGCAAATGATATCACCTGTGATGTATTTCAGTTATCTTGCAAACCTGGCCTGTTAGTGGGCCCTGAGAACAGGGTTGATGACCACTGGTTTAGAGCACAACCAATGGGAGTGTTACATTTCCGGCACCTGCCAGAAATGAAACTGTTTTATGGATGGGTTTACTTCCGCTTTAAAGAGGAAGTAAACCCTGATGAGTTTACTTCCTTTTTCATTCCCTGCAAAGGCAAAGCATAATGGACTACTATGCATCGCATAGTAGCCCATTATGTGTCACTTACCTGACACAGGAGCCAGCAAAGTCACCGCTGTCCCCTGTAGTTCGGCGCATCCATCTTCTCGGTGGGGTCTCGCAGCTCAGCTCATTCGGCGAAGCCGCGATGACGTCACTCCCGCGCATGTGCGCGGGAGCCGAGACGCGCTCAGTGCGCCTGCGCGCCGCTGTCTACGGCGCATGCGCCGTAGACAGCGGTGCCCATCTTTGGGCAAATATCTCCTAAACCGTATAGGTTTGGGAGATATTTCTTGGACCTACAGGTAAGCCTTAATCTAGGCTTACCTGTAGGTCAAAGTGGTTTGTAAGGGTTTACAACCACTTTAAGCGTAAATATGAGATCTGAGGTCTTTTTGACCCAAGATCTCACATTTAAGAGGTCCTGTCATGCTTTTTTTCTATTATAATGGATGTTTATATTTCCTTGTAATAGGAATAAAAGTGACCCAATTTTTTTTTTTATTTCAATTTTTTTATTGACTTACTGTTTTTTTATCATCACCGCTATGTGATGCTAAGCCTCAAGCAAAGGGTGTCATTCCAACTCCCTCCCCCCCTTCACCCCATATGGGAGCAGACTGTGACGGAGGCAGAATGGCTCCAGGCTAAATGGTTTAATGTCATACATTTTTTCCCCTAGTTTACACCGTTGAGAATTTCTGGACAGTGGTTCAGTGAGGCAAGTACTGAAACCAGTATAAATAGAACTAACGATGAGGTGATATCAAGTCATAGAGACAGAGCTCACTAACTCTTTAGAGGAACTAACAAGTGTAGTGAATAACAGAACCAGGAAGGTAAATTTCTCTTATCAATCTTAACTTAGCATTTATCTATCACCTACTATAATTCCACCTTAAGTCTCACAACTGAACCTCGAGAGAGAGACTTTCTCTGCATTGTAAAGGAAAAGGAGAAAAGGATAGACACAAAATAAAGAGAAAGGGAGAGGAGAGGGGAAAAGAAGGAATTGTTTTATGATCTTTGAGTTAGGGAGAGAACTAGGATGGAGATGTAGAAGAATTAGGGGCAAAGGAGCTCGTTGTCTGCACCATACCTATGGTCAGGACAAAGGTACATGAATATATGATGCCCAAGGTTCCCACGTTCGTTCAAAAAAAGCACTTCGGTCATTGATGATACTAGCAATATTTCCATGTATCATAATCCATGATATTTTGTGTTTAAATCGACTGTAGGATATTAGGGGTGTCTTCCATGCTGTCTTCCATGCTCCCGCAATAGTCAGTGTCACCTTAACTGCCAGCAGTATAAAGTAAATCAGCCATTTCAACGGACGCGGCCACTCATTAAGTGTCAAAACATTAAGCAAAGCCAAGCTTGGTTGTTGCTCAATAGAGAGCCCTGTCACCCCACGGAGAACACACTATTCCAGAATGCTCTAATTTTAGGGCATTCCGATTATACGTGCAGCACCGACCCTGCAATAAACAGCCCCTGAAACATTCCGAAGTTGCCGTGGCATACATCCTGGCCAGGCGAGTCGGGACCAAGTACCATCTGATGAGTACCTTAAGACTGGCCTTCACCAGTGATACATTGATTATTCCCTTATAGGCGTCCTGAAGTCTGGCCAACCAGGATTCCAGGTCCTCCTCATGGTTGAGAGCCCTTTCCCAGGCCAGCATGTATGGCTGTTTCTGAGGTGGGGTGAGCAACGATTCATACATCATGGAGATGCCCCCCTAGTGCCCTGATCGCTAGTGCACCATTGTTCATATGTAGTCAGTGAAGGGGGTTCTCCTGCCGGCCAAATTGAATGTAGAAAGTGAGAAATTTGGAAAACAAATGAACTTTTCAGAAACTGGCATTTTTAGGACCGAGGAACATTGAGGAAGGGTGAACGGGCCTCTATGAGTAAAGAAATGGCCGATACGATATAAGACCTTGTCTGTCCACCACTTCCCCTATATTCATACCGGGTGGGAAGGCAGGATTATGGAATATGTGTGCCAATGAGGTGAATGCAGAAGTCAGTAAAGGGTTAGGTCGCAAACAATCCCATAAAGCAATTGAATGATATAAGGTAGGAGCTCTTATTAAGGGGTGATCATTAAAACGGCGCCATAGTAAATAATCTATTGTGAATGAGGGGATGGCTTGACGTTCCATCTGAACACATTCCGGCCTCTCGTGGCGAGAGTACACCACTGACAGTTGCATCAGTTGGGCTGCCTTATAATATACATGAAAGTCGGGTACACCAAGACCTCGCTTTGCTCTAGGAGCAAACAAAGTTGACCAAGCTAATCTATGATTCTTTGTGCCCCAAATAAACTTTCAAAGTTTGTCCTGAAAAGAGACTGACACAGAGACACTGGTAAGGATCTAAATAGATAGAAAAGTTTAGGCAGGAGAGTCATTTTGACTGCGTTTATCTCCACGAATGACCGTATAGGGCCCAGCTACAAAGTAGTAGTTCTAAACATTGAGAGCAAGCAGGATAATTGACCGCATACAATGTCGAGTATGTGGGGGGAGGTTAATTACCAAATATGGGAGAGCTGTATCCATCCACTGAAATGGAAAGGAATCCCGTAAACGAGAAAACATTGATTCAGGGATGTTGATGTTCATGGCGGAGGATTTTGTCTCGTTCACTCTGAGCCCAGACACCTGACCAAACACATATAAGTATATTTGGAAGGGAGGAAATGGGGGAGGTGATGAACAACAACATATCCTCCGCAAATAATGTGCACTTATGTATAGAAGAACCACATTTCACACCCTGTATGTTTGTATCTTCTCGTGGCTATAGCCACCGTCTCAATTGCAATGGCCAAGAGCAACGGGGATAGTGGGCACCCTTGCTTTGTGCCCTTTTCAATTGGGATGGTGGCAGAATGATAGACCATCAGTTTCACCCTAGCTTGTGGGCAAGAATAAAGTGTTCCCAAGATTTGCAAAAAAAAAGGGACCAAAACCCCAATTTTCCAAAACCTGAAACAGATAATTCCAGGACACCAAATCGAAGGCCTTCTGCCAGTCTATTGACAGGAGAAGTCCCTCTTGCGTGGGATCTGACCAACCAGAGTGTAGCAATGAGATAACGTCCACTGCCCTGCGGATCTAATCTGGTCCTTGACACCCTGGGATAAAGCCCACCTGATCCCTATGGACATATGTATTTATGAAGGAGGACAGTCTATTAGCGATAAGTGAGATGGGCCAATAGTTCCCAACTTCCCCAGGGCCCTTATTAGGCTTCGGTACCACTGAAATGTAGGCCATTTGGGAGAGAGGATCCAGAGGGGCCCCATCCTGGAGAGCATTATAGTATCGGAAATGTCAAAATACCAAATGCGGGACCAGCGCGTCTTGAAATTTGCAATAATAGAGAGCGGGAAATCCATCTGGTTCCAGGGCAGAACCTGACCTAGTAGACTTAATAGCCTCTAATATCTCTAAGCCGTGAAAGGGGCTTCCATAGGTGATCTATGTAGTGCTGAAATTTTGGATAACGAGACACCTTGCATGTATTGGGTACATAAATGCGGGTCCTTCCCACCCTGATTTTTATAAAGAGATGAGTAAAAGTTACTAAATGTCTCCAATACCTTATGGGGATTCTGGCAATATGAACCATCAGAACATCATACCCTGGGAACAGTTCTCGCACGTTGGTTAAGCTTATCAGCTAGCAAGGACCCTATCTTATCGTATCTTATCCTTATGCATGTAAAATTTAGTGGAGGACCAACGGACACTCTTCTCTGCCCTAGTTGTCAATGCTAAATTTAGCTCTACCCTGAGCTCATCAATTCGCTGAAGCAGCGAACCGTCAGGGGAGCGCTTATGACGTTTGAGCATAGATTGCAGCTCAGTGTCCAAAGCTTGGATCTGTGCCTTCCGTGTTTGGTGGATTTGAGATGATAGCTGGATTAGTTTCCCGTGTACTACTGCCTTGTGGGCTCCCCATATAGTAACAGGGGATATACTCTCCATCGTAGTCTCACTAAATTACTGGTTCAAACTGATCCGTATGTCCTCACACCAACATGGATCCAATAGGAGGGATTCATTGAGCCTCCACTGGTTAGAACGAAGAGGACCCGATAACGCTGACAAAGACACAGAGACCATTGAGTGATTTGACCATGCTATTTCTACGATAGTGGCTTTACAAATACTGGGTACTGCACGAGACAAATATATGGTCAATTCAGGAGTATATTGCATGGGGTGCAGAGAAAAAGGTGTAATCTCTCATTACAGGGTGGGACTCACGCCATGCATCAGCTAGGTTAAGAGAATGTAACATCTTTGCCACCCGTAAACCTGACTTTGGGGCTCGCTTAAGGCAAGCACGCGTGGGATTGGATTTATTTAAAGTTGGATCTAAAGCAAGGTTAGTGTCGCCCCCCCACATATAACCTCTCCCTCTAAGAATCTTGGTAACAAATGAGGCCTGACCGACATTAGGAGCAAAATAAGTGAAAAAAGAGCAAAGTTGCTCTCCCCCTTCACCAAAAGAAACCTACCAGCAGGGTCTCTAATTTCCTGTGTAAGAGTGAAAGAGACACGTTTTGTTTTATCAGTGGCATTAGCCATAACATAGCGGGTATTGTTTGTGGAGAAAGGACGGTCAGTAAGACTTAGAAAAGTGGATTTCCTCTAGGAGAAGAATATCAGCCTTACAAGAATGGTAATATTGAAACACCTTCTGATGGTTAATAGGGGAATTCAGGCCTTGAGTGTTGTGAGATATCACCCTACAAGTGGGCCTTGCCTTGGATGCCTAAGGGTACTCATGGTGCACAAGGGTAGCAAGAACACTTAGATCTAAATCGCCACTCATCCCATCCCAAAGTATAGGTTCCTGCTTGAGATAGACACAGAGGCACCTCATCACGAAACATCCAGGATGTGACCTAGTTCTCCAAATGGAAAGGCAAAGAAAGGAGATAAAGGAAATTAAAATGAGGGGAAGGGAGAAAGAAGAAGAGACCAACAAGGACCTAAGAAAGGGGGGAAAAAGATGTCCCCAGGCTAGGGCAAAAAGGATTCCGGTGTGGCACGAAAGTCAGGCCAAAACCTGAAACATCAGGGAATCAGCTCGATGAGTGCACATATGTACCCGGCCAGGTCTAAGCATCTTAAACATATGCAACAAAGACGGCCTACATTGCGATGAGATCTAGGAGCAAGCCTGTGACCCCCCAGAGTGAAAAAAGGGAGGTTAACTGGACCTAAACTTTCAAGGTTCCCTATATCCGGATAAGCTCCACCAATCACAATAAGGTCGCAACACTCCGTCTGAGGCATCTAGGCATCATAATGCAAACTGCCTCCAAGTATATAACAATAAAAACTGCGTGGAAGCACCAATAGGAGGTGCAAACACGTGAGGGTTCCTAAACCTAAAGAACTAAACCCATAAAATGCATAGAAGTTCCATGTAAGTTCCAAGGGGTAACCCATAAGGATGTTAAAGTTCCCGGCTATCCAGGTTGTAGTAAGAAAAGGTGACCTGCTTAACAGCAGGAGTTAACATAGTCTTCAGGGAGGCTTGGCAGTTCCATGACGACCAGAAGACACTTGCTGCCACAACGGTGAGAGTGGGCGAGTTGAGCTCCCAGAACAATCCAGGTCGGTGGAAGGAAGTTTTCCCAGATCAGGGCCGTCATGAAAGATGATTCCCAACCTCAGTAGAAGGGCTTCTCCCTCTGCATATGATACAAAGGAGTGCTGTCTGTTAGAGTAGGTTAAGGAAAAGAGGAATGGGAATGCCCCTCTGTATTTGCTTTGCGCGCGAGAGCCCCTAGGAGGGGTTTCAGGGTCCTACGCTTCTGGGCTGTAAAAGAAGAAATGTCCCCAAACACTTGGATGTTGTGACCCAAGAGGGACAAAGAAGAAGCCTTCTGCAACACCAATTCCTTAGTCACATAGTAATGAGGCTTGACTATTATGTCCCTTGGTGGACCCTCAGGTCATGGGGGTTGTAAGGCACGATGAGCCCTATCCAAGTCCAAAAGAAGAAGAGGCAAGTCAGGGAGTAGGTCCCGGAGAAAGGTATGTACCGCAGAATCCACATCCTTTACAGATTCAGGGAAACCTCTTATATGAAAGTTATACCTCCGAGATCTATTTTCTAAATCATCAATTTTCACTAGGGCTTGCTTTAATTGTTGTTGGAGGCTCTCAATGCATGTGGTGTTCTGACTGGTGCGGGCAATCGTCTCATCAACTTTATGTTCGACAGTATCAATCCGTACCCATAGTCCCTGTAGATATGCCTTAATAGTGGTGGTGATTTGCTGTACTGTTCTGGCTAAACCCTGTTCCAAGTGTGGAGAATCTTGCAAACAGTGTCTGTTGGGCCATGTCCACCACCGGGGAGCCAGGGCAGGGGTCTGATGCATGTGCACTATCCAATTTTTTTTTTTAAATGGACAGTGAAAAAAAAAGTGAAATAAATAATAATAAAAAAATTTAAAGTGCCCCGTCCCGCAGAACTCGCGCGTAGTAGCGAACGCGTGCGCATATGACAACAGTGTTTAAACCACATGTGAGGTATCGTCGCGATCGTTGGAGCAAGAGCAATAATTCTAGCAAAAGACCTCCTCTGTAACTCAAAACTGGTAACCTGTACAATTTTTTTAAGGGTCAAATTTTGACGCCATTCCATGAGCGGGCGCAATTTTGAAGTGTGACATGTTAGATATCAATTTACTCAATGTAACATTATCTTTCACAATATAAAGAAAATTGGGCTAGCTTTACTGTTTTCTCCTTCTTTCATTCAAAAAAGTATATTTTTCCCCCAAAAAATTGCGATTGTAAATACGGTGTGACATGAAGTATAGGAAAAAAAATGGTTGGGGGTTCTAAGTAATTTTCTAGCAAAGAAAAACTGATTTTAACTTGTAAACAACAGATCTAAAAAAGAGGCTTGGTCCTTAAGTAGTTAACATACCGGATTTATTGAGCGCCAATAGTTTGCACAATGTTAGGGTAAACAGTACAGTTACAATGCAATTCAATACAGGAGGAATCAGAGGGGCCTGCTGGTTAGGGTTGCCACCTGTCTGGGATTCACCCGGACAGTCCCGGTTTTAGATCCTGTGTCCAGGTTTTAGTCCACCTGAAACCCAGACACATCAGTGGCAACCCTGTATCACCAGTCCTCCTATCCCCTTCTCCCCTGCCATCGGCTTCCAGTGTTTTTAATTATATTGGTGGGGGGGGTGCTTTAACTGGGGTACCGACTGGCCTGGGGGGATTATACTTGGGGACAGATGTACCTGGTGGGATGTACTGGGGGATAGACTGACCAAGGGGGGATTATACTGGAAGACAGACTTACCTGGGGAGGATGTACTGGGGGGACAGACTGACTGTGGGTGGGGGGGGATGTGCTGGGGTACAGACTGACTATGGGTGGGGGGATGTACTGGGGGGACAGACTGACCGTGGGGGGGTGCTCAGGCATCATCCAGGATCTACTTCCTGGACTGTGATGCCGGCTCAGAGTTAATAAAGTAATGTAAATCCTGCTTGAGGTGTTTACAAATGTCTGACACAGATCAGCACCTTGCTGCAGCCTCTCACCCTGTGACTTGTTATAAAGTTACAATATCGCTGATCACTGGGGGGGCGGAGAGGAGACTGGGAAAATGCTTCCTCCTGCCTGGGGGTAGGAGTGGAGGATCACGTAAGTAAATCTTTTTTTTGTGTGTGTGAATCCACTCTGTGTGCACCAAAGGCCTTGGCCTTTGCAAACCCAGATAGTACCTTGTAATAGTAGCAGTGACATCATCACTGTGCTGTACATAGCCTGTCCAGAGAGTAGGGCTGTGGGAGAGGCCCTGCAGACCCTGTCTATTAGAGGTTGTCTGTAGAAAACTACAGGAGGGGGCGGAGACAAGACCTGTCCCCCTGCACAAGGAGAGCGGGCAGCAGTGATCTGTCTTTATTACAGGAAGGAAAAGTCTCACACTAGGTTACTGCACAGACCTGGAAGAAATATACAAAGTACACCGAGATTCAAGAAGAATACACATGACTAATGGATTTAGACAATATTTGCCTTTCCCGGAGTTCAGTGTTAAATTTGAGGGTTAATGTGGAGGTTGAGGTTAGGCGTTAGACAATTTCCCCATCTGCAGAGTTGTATTGTTGCAGCCCAGCCATAGCAGGTCACCATTTGGCTTTCATTGAAATGGCCATTGTCAGTGTCCGGGTCGAAGTACAATCCGGGATTACAGGTCGGGGTCAATATTTTACACACTTTCATTTTTATTTCTTTCCATCACCAAAAGACCCCCCCCCCCCCCATGCTAACATTGCCGGGCTGACAGATACATTTCTGAAATGATGAAGACTGTCTGGAACAGAATATCTAAAGAAGGTTTGCGGCGTTTATGAGCGTCACTATAGCAACGCAGAAATTTCTCGCAATTTCCCCAAACTGGTCTGTTTCACAATCTGTTTTCTGAGCCTCTTTGTTGCCATTAATGTAATTTTTTTTTTCTTTCTTTTATAAA
This sequence comes from Lithobates pipiens, assembly GCF_037356315.1. Taxonomy (NCBI): domain Eukaryota; kingdom Metazoa; phylum Chordata; class Amphibia; order Anura; family Ranidae; genus Lithobates; species Lithobates pipiens. The sequence goes on along the minus strand of NW_027507784.1, from coordinate 323,935,856 downwards.
GCCGCTTTATCTTCCCGGTATTGTGCACACAGAGCGCTGACATTCTATACTGACAGTCCGCCGTATTCGCAGACGGCAACAATAGATTTCACAGCTCCTGACATAAACAATCAGTGTGCGAGTTAACGATCGCAGGATAACAAGCCCAGAGAGGCTCCAGAAAACACGAGCGTGGGATGTGGAAATCGTCCAGTACGCTGGAGAATGTGTTCAAAGAGACTCAGAAAAATAATGTTCAGAATGAGACTCGTTCCAGGCGGCAGACCAACTCACCAACTCAATGACTGCAGTGAGAATTTATATGGAATTAACAATTTAACCACTTCAGCCCTGGGAGATTTGGCTGCTGAATGACCGGGCCATTTTTTTGCGATCTGGCACTGCTTCACTTTAACTGACAATTGCGCGGTCGTGCGACGTTGCACCCAACTAAACTTGACATCCTTTTTTTCCCAGAAATAGAGCTTTCTTTTGGTGGTATTTGATCGCTTCTGCGCTTTTTATTTTTTGCGCTATAAACAAAAAAAGAGCAACAATTTTGTTCACTGCTGCCCACTCTCCTTGTGCAGGGGGACAGGTCTTGTCTCCGCCCCCTCCTGTAGTTTTCTGCTGGCAAGCTGGAGTAGGTGGAGCTCCTGGCCACCTGCAACCCCCTCCCCTTTTCTGCCCTTCTTCTCACTCTTTCCCTTCCATGCCACTTTCCCCCCTCCCCCCTCTCTCTTTTAGTCTCTCCCATCCTCTCACACTCTGCCCCCAACCTATTCAACACTGCCCCCCTCCCTTGCTCTCTCCCACCCTCCCCCACCTTCATATCTACTTCTCCCACTTTGCCCCTCTCCTTTTCTCTCGCCCACTCTGAACCCCATCTCTCTCCCCTCCTCTGCCACGCTTTCCCTCCTTCTCCCATTCTGAACCCTATCTTTTTCTTTCTCCCTCCCTCTTCAATCCTGCTCCTTCTCTCTTCCGCTCTGCCCTCTCTCTCTCTTTTTCTATCTCCATTGCTTTCCTTATCTCTCTTCCTTTCTGCCCCCCCCCCCCCCCCCACCTACTCTGCCCCCTCTCCCTCTTGCACTTGCTGCTTCCTCCCTCTCCCTCTCTGCCCTCCCCACCTTGCCCTCCCCTTCCCTAATTTTCCCACTCTGCCCCCCCACCCCTCTCTGCCCCCATCCCCCTCTTACTCTGCCCCCCCATATTTCTCTCTCCCTCCCTTTTCAACTCTGCTCCCCGCTCTCCTACACTGACCTCCACTTTGCCCCTCTCTGCTCTTGTCCTTCCCCCATACTGCCTCCCACTCTGCCCTCTCTCTCTCTTTCTATCTACTGTATCTAGATTGCTCTCCCTTTCTGCCCTCCCACTTGCACTCTCACCCCCCATACGTTGACCCCCCACCCTCCTTCTCCCACACTGCCCCGCCCACCCTCCCTCTCCCACTCTGCCCCCTTCTCTTTCTCTCTTCCACTCTGCCCCCCCTCGCACTTCGACTCTAACCCCGTCTTTCTCTCTTCCACTCTGCCCCCTTCTCTTTCTCTCTTCCACTCTGCCCCCCCCCCCCCCCGTCTTTCTCTCTTCGTCCCTTTTTGACTCTGCTTCCCTCTCTCCTACACTGACCTCCCCTCTACTTTGCCCCCTCTCTCTCTCTCTCCCCCTCTGCTCTCGCCCCCCCCCCCCCTCATACTGCCACCCCATACCCTTCTCTCTCCCACTCTGCTCTCTCTCTCTTTCTGTCTATCTCCCTATCTGACCCTCCACCCTTCCTCTTGCACTCTGCCCCACCCACACTTTTCTGCCCATCCCTCCCTTTCCCACTCTGCCCCCCTATCCCTCCCTTTCCCACTCTGCCCCCCTATCCCTCCCTTTCCCACTTTGCCTCCATTTTCTCTCTTGCTCCCCCTCCTAATCTACCTCTTCCCCAACTCTCTCTTCCAGTCTGCCCCACTTCCACTCTTCTCCCCTCTCTCGCTTTCTCCCCCTGCCTCTTTGACTGTGCTCACCCTCTCTCTGACTGTGACCCCCACTCTCTTTCTCCCTATGTTCCCCTTTGCCCCCTCTACCCCCTTCTTCTTCTCTACCCCCTCTCTCCTCCTCTCTATCCCCAACACTATGACCCCCCACACTGCCCCCCCCACTCTGCCCTTCTTCCTCCTCCCCCCACTCTGCTCCATCTCTTTCTCCCCCCACTCTGCCCCCCTCTCTTTCCCCCCACTCTGCCCTACCCCTCTATCTTCATTGCTCTCCCTCCCTCTCTCCTTATCTCCGGCCCAGTCCCGATCTTTCTCCATCTCTTCCTCTCTTGAACATCTGTTGCTGCTTGAGAGTCAATTATTCCGGAGAAGTGCTGGGCACGGATGGGCTCTGTTATTGGCAGATTACTCACTTCCCGGCCCCTGATATTAGGGGGTTTCATCTGTCGTGACTCTGGCTAATGGTGGCCTTGTCTGGGAGGCAGCTTCATCACGAAATGCCTCCAATTATCCCCGGATAAACAATGTCATTAATACTGGAGTCTGATTCACAGACAAAGTCACTGGAAACAAAAGGAGAAAGTCTGCAAGAAAAACAGAAGTCTCCCAAAAGTACAAAATCCCATACTTAAAGGGGTCGTGCACAACATTCAAAAACACCTCCAGTGGACTGGTATGGTCCAGAGCTAGGTTCTTTGATCAGCATGGTCTCTGCAATCATTATTAATTGCATAATCATGACGGTCGATCCTGGCCTTAGGTCCTTCCACCAATGATCACAGACTGGTAGAATCATGGGGAGAAATGATTGGGTGCTTACAGCTCAATGCTAGAGGTCTGCCAATGAGAATTGAATAGACAAAAATCCATACAATAAAAAAAAAACACAGAGGGGTGCCCTTTTTATAATGCGACGCAAAAGCATAAAAAATGCATCGTTAACACATCTTAATGCAATATGTGCATTCATGGGCACTCTCTAAATGAGTCCTTAGTGATGTACAAGGGTCAAATCACATGTTTGCAGTGCGTTTTTAGCTCTGCTCCCATTCAACCCTATTAGAACACGCGTTTCAATGAAAGAGCATCAAAGCTACAGCATGCAGGATTTTGGTGCGTTTTCATCAGAACACTCTGTAGCACCCTCTATCTAGGTAGGTGCTAGAATAGTTTTTTTTTTTTTGTAAATGTAGGCCTAGCTGGAAGGGAAGTGTTTGTTTTGGTTTGTGTGGGCTGGTAGTGGCTAATAGTAGTAGCTATGACTCACAGACAGCATCATCTCACTGTTACCGCCCTCTTTCTTCTAGAGGAGCTGTCTGGGGTGTCTCAGGGAGCCCTGACCAATCCCCAACTAGAATTGGCAGGAGGCAGGCCTCCTTGAAATGCCCAGGGTCAACCCAGCTGGGGAGGAGTTTTTCGGGTGGAAGAACTGAGGATGGAGTGGCCTTTGAGGGAGCTCTCCAGTCTGGGGGGGGTGACCATGGGCCTGGAAACCGGGTGCGGTATGGAGTCCTTCAAGAACTCAGGAAGGATCCTACCAGAGGCACAGGAGGAGTCACAGAGGACAGAAGGAGCTAATACTGCCGGGCAAGTCTTCAGGAGGGAACCACCGGTTGCAGCCAGGAGGGTTGATGAGTGAAGTGCAGTCCGGAGGACTGGAGAGGCATGCCAGAGAGGACTGAGAGGAAACAGTCTGAGCTGGGTGTGGAGCCAGTAGGGAGGATTGCAATGTCAGGGGCAGTGAAGTCGGGCAGGTGCAGCCAGGAAGGCTGGCAGGGCGTGAAGAGGACTGACTGAGAGCAGTAGTCCACCAGAAGGACAGCTAGCACTAACAAGGTTTTCCATATTTTCTCCTACACTATAGGGGCCCGAGGTCCCTGCCTGTAAAGGGCAATTGCTAAGGCCTGACTGAGCCAGTGTAAGCCCCTGTACACACGGTCGGAGATTCTGCCAACCAAATCCGTCGGATTTTGCCCGTCGGATTTAGTCCGACGGATTGTGTCCGAAACTGTTGCATACACACGGTCGGGCCAAGTTGGCGAAAAATCCGATCTTTCAGAACGTGATGACGTAATTTTGTTACGATGGGACTACATTCAGGCTAGTAGCCAATGGCTTTGATGTAGGAATTTGATCTGAGCATGTGTGGCACTTGGTCCGATGAAAATGCTCTACACATGATCGGATTAGGTCCGTCCGGCCCAGTTGGTCGGGAAATATTTCCAACATGTTGGAAAATTGGGTCGGACGGAGATTCGGACGGAATCAGTCTGATGCATACCACACACAGTCGGATTATCTGACGACACGGTCCGATAAGACTCATTCCGACGGATTCTCCGACCGTGTGTACAAGGCTTAAGGCCCAACCACCATGTGCTAGCTGTTCCTGGAAAAACTAAATAGGAAGCGCCATTCAGGAGGAATGGATCGAACCACTAGAATAGGAAGCAATGTGCAGGAGGAGGTGAATGGAGTAAATCTTCTGGACTGTACATAGTTTTGTCCCAACCAAATTTCTATGATCTTTACTTGGCATCCCGTATATTGCTTTACCCCATCCAAGTTAAATTCCCTCAATAAAACAACAAAACAAAGCCAACGGCCTGTTCATTGTCTTGGACTGTCTGAGAAGTGACAGGTGGGCCACAACACTTAGGGGTATCACTACAACTTTAATAGAGTTCAATGGTAGTGCTGCTAAAAAATTGTGTACAGCGTGCATAAAAAGGTTCTGCACCCAAAAAATGCACCGTACGCATATGAACTAGGCCTAATGATTACAGAATTACACTACTTTGTTTCTTTTTATCTCCCTGGAGCTCAGATTTTGTTCGCTGGCGGCTGTTCGTTTTACACTTGCCATTGAGTTGTATTGTTCTAATAAACTGCCCAATGTAAGATTGTGTCCTTAGAAAGCTCCGAGTCCAGACCTCTCTACGTCTCGGAGGCAACGCGGGGGACCACGTGAATAATGAGACCTTAAAGCAAAGCTGCGGTAGTGAAAGCGATAGCAGATGGAGGCCAATATGCTGTGGCTTTCTCACATCTGCGGCAAATAATATCCACTTACAGATTCTCAATTAGTCCGAAAATGTTAATTAGTCATTACAATGCCGGCCGCACGGGTGTCCTGTGTCTAAAGAGCGCACATTGACAAAAATGGCTGCCCATCTGCCGCACCATAGGCTGAATGTGACCTCTCAACATACCTTTTATTTGGTGACCATAAGCATCTGTTGTTAAATTAGGTCCCCCTCTTTGGGGAAGGTTCACACTGTTCTTATTTAGGAAATAATTAGGAATGTCACTCAAATAAAAAACTTTCCATCATTTGGGATGGCTGTTGTTCTGTCACTACCCCCCACCCTATGCTATACAGCAAGACTCCCTTTTTCTGAGCATCACCTTTCTGCATCACCAAACTTTTGGAATGTCCACCCCTCCCATCATTTGGAATGTACACCCACCCATTAGAGTGTACCTCCACCCAACCTTTGTAGTGTAACCCTACCCATTAGAATGTACATCTCTAAAATATCTCTAGAACACTGAAGTGGCAAGATTTCCTTGTCCTGCCATAAGGCTTGGTGTCTAGATTCTTCCAAGAAGCCATAACAAAGGTGTTGGTGTTTCCTTGCTGGGCTCCACTGATTACTCTCTTTTTTGACATTATGGCGAGCCCATCAGGAGAGCGTGAAGGAGACCATCAGGATAGTGTGAATGAGCCCATCAGGAAAGTGTGACCAAGCCCATCGGGCTCGTCCTCAGAAATCCCTTTCTGCATCACCAAACTTTTGGAATGTCCACCCCTCCCATCATTTGGAATGTACACCCACCCATTAGAGTGTACCTCCACCCAACCTTTGTAGTGTAACCCTACCCATTCGAATGTACATCTCTAAAACATCTCTAGAACACTGAAGTGGCAAGATTTCCTTGTCCTGCCATAAGGCTTGGTGCCTAGGTTCTTCCAAGAAGCCATAACGAATGTGTCAGTGTTCCCTTGCTGGGCTCCACTGATTACGCTCTTTTATAACATTTTGCCGAGCCCATCAGGAGAGTGTGAAGGAGCCCATCAGGAGAGTGTGAAGGAGCCCATCAGGATAGTGTGAACGAGCCCAACACGAAAGTGTGAACAAGCCCATCAGACTCGTCCTCAGAAATCCCTTTCTGCATCACCAAACTTTTGAAATGTACTCCCAAATATCATTTTGAATGTACCGCCACCCATTAGAATGTACCTCCACCCAGCATTTGGAATGTACCCCTACCCATTAGAATGTACATCTCTAGAACATCTCTAGAACACTGAAGTGGCAAGATTTCCTTGTCCTGCCATAAGGCTTGGTGCTTAGGTTCTTCCAAGAAGTCATAATGAAGGTGTCAGTGTTTCCTTGCTGGGCTCCACTGATTACTTTCTTTTTTTACATTATGGCGAGCCCATCAGGAGAGTGTGAACAAGCCCATCAGGAGAATGTGAAGGAGTCCATTAGGCCCATCCTCAGAAATTCCTTTCTGCATCACCAAACTTTTGGAATGTACCCCATCCATCATTTGGAATGTACCCCTACTTTTTAGAATGTGCATCTCTAGAACACTGAAGTAGCAAGATTTCCTTGTCCTGCCATAAGGCTTGGTGCCTAGGTTCTTCCAAGAAGTCATAACGAAGGTGTCGGTGTTTCCTTGCTGGGCTCCACTGATTACTCTCTTTTTTTACATTTTGGCGAGCCCATCAGGAGAGTATTAACAAGCCATTAAAATGGTAATAAACACCCTTTATTTATTTTTACCTACAGGTATGCTTATAATATGGCCTACCTGTAGGTAAAATGAATATCTTCTAAACGTGCATATTTAGGCGATATTCTAGTGAGCAGAAGCCGCTGATGTCACTGGTGCATGCGCTCTGAAGGAACGGTATACCCATGCTATTCCTTTAGAGCTGGCTGCCCTGCCCAAGACTTTTTTTTACATGAGTTTACACCAGCTTTAAACTGTATATCTCCAGAATACTGCAGTGGCAAGATTTTCTCGTCCTGCCATAAGGCTCGGTGCTTAGACTCTTCCAAGAAGTCATAGCGAAGGTGTCAGTGTCTCTCTGCTGGACTCCACAGATTACTCGCTTCTTTTTACATTTTGGAGAGCCCATCAGGAAAGTGTGACAACATCAGTTAGCTGTGTAATGCCCATGGCAGTAACAGAGACTACTGAAGACTCCAAAAAAGCCAGCATGGAGTCCAATTTGGAGGCATTGATAAAACGCTGATTCAGGCAGCTCTGGGAGTTAAAGCTTAACTCCAGGCAGATATAAAAGACACAAATGAATGCAGCTCTGTATGTATTTATTAATCAGTAAGGCTAGGTTCACACATTTGTGCTTCGGGAACGTGCACAAAATCGCCCACTTTCCCGATATGTACCTTTAGCAGACACGTGGTGGTGCCATTAATTATTAATGACAACCCCACTCATCTGCTAATGAGTGGGCCAATAAGCATAGTGTCATGGTACCATGCGATTGGGTGCGGCAGGGTTTTGGAAAAGGGTCAGGGACTTCTTTTCCATGTTTTTTCACACGTAGGGCAGCCCATTGAAATGACGCGCGGGAAATCGTGGAAAGTGCACAAAAATGCATGTGCGCTCAGTCGCACCTATAGGCGCGAGCCTAGTCTAAATGTACTTTACTTTTTAAATTAAAGCAGTGTAAGTACTGGAACTTGACTTGCCACCTGTACTTGAACACTGCACAGTAGAGGTGAGACTGCGGGAGTGAAAAAGCAACACAGGGAGACAGTCAGTTGTGCTGCAGTGTTCTAACAAAAGGCACACTGATAGTAGGAGAGAGCAGAGTGGTGGAGAAATTAGCTGATAACTCGCTTCTCCCTTCACTATTGTTACTCGTTGGGGGCACGTCCGGGATGACCTGAGCAGTCCAGTCACAGGCCAGGGAAGGGACAAGACATTTAAGCATTACTGAACGGCCTCTTCCTCTACCAGATTTGCCAGACCATGCCTGGTTTACCTGGAGTTCAGCTTTAACTATCTAAAGCTCCACTTTTTCTCCTTTATCCACATGCTATAGTAAATCCTCGTTCTTGTAAACCAACCTAGAATTTATTTCTAGTGTTTGTTTACTGATAATAAATCCTCTCCGCAGTGCACATTCTGTTTTTCACCCAATCGCGCCAAACATCGTCTAAACAAGCTAAAAGTGTGCAGCAGCCGTAGCTGTACAGCGAGGCGATTAGCGCAGAAGTGCCTGATGGGAAAATAATAAACAGGTCAGGGCCAGTTACCGCCCAGCGTGAGGCTGATTCTCGGGAGACAGCGCTGGGTAAATGTTTGCAGTGGGGACTGTTTTGAGGCTTTACATCGATTGGCAGAGAGGTGATAAAAGCCGGACAGGCAACCAGGGACATCCACAGCGAGCGAAAAGATTCATTACAGCAAAGACAGCCGGAAATCAAAGACGCAAAGTTCCGAAGGCGAACGCTTTCCCTTGTGGCTTTCATTTTAATGTCTTCGGTTTGTCAGGTTTACTTTTCCGCAATCCCTTAATCCCTGAATTCAAAGTACCATCCCTTTTAATACCTACTTACCAACTGGCCAAGGCTAAAGTACCTTTCCCATCATCCCTTTCTGCATCACCAAACTTTTGGAATGTACTCCCCACCCATCATTTAGAATGTACCCCCCCACCCATCATTTAGAATGTATCCCCACCCATTAGAATGTATCCCCACCCATCATTTGGAATGTACCCCCCCACCCATCATTTGGAATGTATCCCCCACCCATCATTTGGAATGTACCCCCCACCCATCATTTGAAATGTACCCCCACCTATTATTTGGAATGTACCCCCAACCATCATTTGGAATGTACCCCTGCCCATTAGACTGTACCCCCATCCATTATTTGGAATGTACCCTCACCCATCATTTGGAATTTACCCCCCACCCATTATTTGAATGTACCCCTACCCATTAGAATGTACTCCCACCCATAATTTGGAATGTACCCCCACCCATCATTTGGAATGCATCCCCTCCCATCATTTGGAATGAACCCCCTACCTATCATTTGGAATGTACCCCCACCCATCATTTGGAATGTATCCCTACCCATTAGAATGTACCCCCACCCATTATTTGGAATGTACCCCCACCCACCATTTGGAATGTACCCCCACCCACCATTTGGAATGTATTCCCACCCATCATTTGAAATGTACCCCCACCCATTATTTGGAATGTATGCCCACCCATTATTTGGAATGTATGCCCACCCATTATTTGGAATGTATTCCCACCCATTATTTGGAATGTATCCCCACTCATCATTTGGAATGTACCCCCACCCATTATTTGGCATGTACCCCCATCCATTATTTAGAATGTATCCCCACCCATCATTTGAAATGTACCCCCATCCATTATTTAGAATGTATCCCCACCCATTATTTGGAATGTCCCCCCAACCATTATTTGAAATGTATCCCCACCCTTCATTTGGAATGTAACCCCATCAATTATTTGGAATGTACCCCCACCCATTATTTGGAATGTATCCCCACCCATCATTTGGAATGTACCCCCACCCATCATTTGGAATGTACCCCTACCCAGTGACCCATCCTTGAAAGGAAGACCCAAAAAAGGAAGAAAGAAAGAAAGAGAATAGAAAAAGAGAGAAGAAGGAGGGATAGAAAGTTGAAGACTGAAGGAAGTAATGAAGGAAGGAAGGAAGGAGGGAGGGAAGGAAGGAAGGAAGGAAGGAAGGAAGGAAGGAAGGAAGGAAGGAAGGAAGGAAGGAAGGAAGGAAGGAAGGAAGGAAGGAGAATAGTATGAAGGAAAGATGAAAAACAGCAAGAAACAAGAAAGGAAGAAGAAAAGAAAAGGGATAGAAAGGAAGGAAAAAGTAAAGGAAGAAATGTAGGAAAAGAAAGAAAAGGGTAAGAAGAAAAAAGGTAGGACAGAAGAAGTAAACTAAGGCAGAAGGAAAAAAGAGAAGAAGGAAGAAAGGGGAGAAGAAAAGAAGAAAGGTGAGAAGGATGGCAGGAATGAAAGGAAGGAAGAAGGAAAGAAAGAAAGAAGGAAAGGAAAAAAAAGGGAAAAGAAGGAAGGAAGGAGAAAAGGAGGAATGAAAGGAAGGACAGGAGAAAGGAAGAAGAAAGTCTTGAGTGTTTTGCAGAGACTCTCTGTATAAATATGAGATGTGGGGCGCACAGACCAATATTATCATATCTTGTAGTGAACACTGAGAATTGTCCTCTCCCCTCCCGGTCCCTCACCTCTCCTCTAAACTCCTCAATCTGTGCAGTTTACCTGCTAATGGCAATTCCTATTTAGACAATGCAGATCTGTCAGTGTTACTACGGTAACACATGGGGACCTGTCATGCTGTCACGAACATTAATGTCTCGTCATACCCCCCTCCACCCCCCATCTTGCAGCTTAACTCTGTCAGTGCTGAGGGGTTAGGCTGTAAACATACCATGGTCCTTGGGGCCGGAGTACATAGTAGTGTGGTTGTTCACACCTGTACATTTTGTGTGCATTTCAGGTACCGTGCAATAAAAATGTCCCTCATGCTTAATTTTTGATGCGCTTTCATCAAAACATATGTTCTATAGAGTTCAATGGTTACATGCCTAAAATGCATGTAAAATGCACCTAAAATGCAACGCCCCACAAAATACAGCACACAGATGTGAATTAGCCCGTAGTCAGTTAACACATCCAGGTGAGGGATCTGCGGTGAGCCCCATGGCAGTTCTGGCTGCAATGCTCCTCAGTAGACACGACACATAAATGAGGCCTCCTCGGGTTCGGGGCCTAATTGCTGCGTTCTCACGGCGCGTGTCGTTTCCCAGTTCTCAGCGAGCACTTTGGCAGAAAACAGGAGCTGACCGCGGGTCTATAAATATCTCATTGGCAGTAATGAGGAGATGGAGCTGAAGTGTGATCAAAAGGAAGACGAGTGATACTCGGGGTGTGATGAGAAAAGCGCTTAACCTACACGATGGGCGCTGTGACCACCGCACTGATGTCACTTCATCAGGAGACTGATTAGTAGATGAATCCTGCCACTGACGCTTGTTATGCACAGGTGATTACTTTAAGATGCGCTCAAATCAAACATATTCTGGCATATAAATGCACTCTGACCCTGAGTATTCTCTAGTACAGTCACTGCCTCTTCTCTAAAATATTTCCTGGTTCAGACCTTACCATGATCCCAGGGTTAGGTACCACTCTCCCCCTAGAGTGCCCCCTGGTTCAGGCACCATCCCTTCTCTAGAGTGCCCCCCCCCCCCCGGTGTAGGCATCACTCCCTCTCTAAAGTGTTCCCTGCTTCAGGTACCGGCTCCTCTCTAGAGTTTTCCCTGGTTCATGCACCACCCTTCTCTAGCATGTCCCCTGGTTCAAGTGAGGCCCCCTCTGTAGAATGCTCCCTGGTTTAGGCACCACCCTTTCTCTAGAGTGCTTCTTTGGTCCAGGCACTGTGCTCTGGTTCAGGCACCGCTCCCTTTGTAGAATGTACTCTGGTTTAGACATCGCCCCTGTTCTAGAGTGTTTCATGGTTCAGGCAATGCCCCCTCTGCAGAGTGCTCCCTGATTCATGCACCGCCCCCTCTGTAGAGTGCTCCCTGGTTCATGCACCACCCCCACTGTAGAGTACTCCCTGGTTCATGCACCACCCCATCTGTAGAGTGCTTCTTGGTTTATTTGCCGCCACTTCTCTAGAGTGTTTCATGCTTCAGGCACTTCCCCATCTGTAGAGTGCTCCCTGGTTCATGCACCGCTCCCTCTGTAGAGTGCTTCCTGGTTTATTCACTGCCACTTCTCTAGAGTGTTCCATAGTTCAGGCACTGCCCCCTCTGATGCTCCCTGGTTCATGCACTGCCCCCTCTGTAGAGTGTTCCCTGGTTTAGGCACCGCCCCCTCTTTAGAGTGCTTCCTTGTTTATTCACCGCCAATTCTCTAGAGTGTTCCATAGTTCAGGCACTGCCCCCTCTGATGCTCCCTGGTTCATGCACTGCCCCCTCTGTAGAGTGTTCCCTGGTTTAGGCACTGCCCCCTCTTTAGAGTGCTTCCTTGTTTATTCACCGCCACTTCTCTAGAGTGTTCCATAGTTCAGGCACTGCCCCCTCTGTAGAGTGCTCCCTAATTCATGCACTGCCCCCTCTGTAGAGTGCTCCCTGATTCATGCACTGCCCCCTCTGTAGAGTGCTCCCTGATTCATGCACCGCCCCCTCTGTAGAGTGTTCCATAGTTCAAGCACCACCCCCCTCTGTACAGCTTTCCATAGTTCAGGCACTACCCCCCTCTGCAGAGTGCTCCCTGGTTCATGCACTGCCCCCTCTATAGATTGCCTCCTGGCTTAGGCACTGCCACTTCTCTAGAGTGTTCCATGGTTCAGGCACTGCCCCCTCTGTAGAGTGCTCCCTGGTTCATGCACTGTCCCTTCTGTAGTGTGCTGCCTGGATCAGGTACCACCCCCTATGTAGAGTGTCACCTGGGTAAGCCACCACCTCTTCCCTAGAGTGTTCCTGCAATCAAGCACTGCCCCCTCTAGTGTTTTCTGGTTCAGGTACACCACGTCTCTAGAGGGTTCTTTGGTTAAGGCACAACACCTTGAGTAGAATGTTCCCTGGTTTAAACACTGGTTCAGGCATCACCCACTTTGCTGAATGTTCCCCAGTTCAGGCACTGCACCCTCTGTAGAGTGCTCCCTGGTTCAGGCACTACTCCTCTGGTTTATCCTAATTCAGGCACTGCCCAATCTGGTTCTGGCACCATCCCTTCTTTAAGTGTTTCCTGTATCAGACTCTGCTTCCTGTCTAGAGTGCTCCTGGTTTAGGAACTACCACCTCCATGTAGTGGTGCTTAGTTCAGGAACCACTCCCCTCTAGAGTACTGTCTAAATCAGGCACTGCCTCTATGATCCTTCTACTGTCAGAGGATGATTAGAAAAGGTTAACAAAGCATGGAATCACATAACAAGAGGCCCCAGCCCTTTGAGAAGCCATATCTGGCTCTACCAGATTATATAAAAGGTGAATTGATTACCCCTAAGTAATCTCTGAGCTGGAGCTCCCAGCTATGGGCTCACTAAAGATGTCACCACTGCACCCACTGAGCAGGGGGGTGATTCACTCATAACTGATATCTAGCAGTATCGTCATTTGGCCCTTTTATTATTACCGAGAGTACACAGACAGTCCACTAGAATTCACTTATTACTAGGTGACATGAGGAAATATAACTGCTGTGTGCTATAACTTAATCAGAATTAATTTTCTTTTGCTCGACTTGCACTGAGCTGCTGAAAGCTGAATTCTGATTGGTTGATATAAGTTATATATATAAGCACTGTTGGTCTTTGAAACAAGGGTTCTTTTTTCCCGAAGCAGCCAAATTTTTTTGTGATTGGCCGGAGCCACAATGACATCACTCCCACGCATGCGTGCGGGAGTCGCTGGTCACGACACAGCTCCTGAAAAACCGGCACGAGCTGGCAGTTTCTTCGGTGCACATGCGCCAATGACGTTGGTGCATGCGTATATGGCAAATATCTCCTAAAGTGTGTAGGTTTAGGAGATATTTCCAGTACCTACAGGTAAGCCTATAATAAGGCTTACCTGTAGGTAGTGGAAATATCTCCTACAAGTGGTGGAACTAGGTTTACAACCACTTTAATGAATAAGAACCACTTTAATCCTAATATTTTCATGTACCATAAAGCCATGACTTACCTCGTCTGTGGTGAGGGGCATGCAGATCCGGTATTCCTTCACCAGCATGCTGATTTCTTGACCAAAGTGGACCGCTTGGGGGAAGTCTAGAAGAGAACAGAAATAGCAATGACAAAGTGATAAGGGAGCTTATTTAAAATACGGGTCACAAAATGGTATGTTGTCCTTAAAGTGACATTAAACAATATCTTTATTCTCCAAAAAATAATCCATACACATCCACTACTTAAAGTAAAGGCAAAACTCTATTTTTCATTTCGGATATAGTAATATAGGTTATAACCCCTGTCAGTTTTTTTTGCCATCTGTGACCTTTTGGGGAGATTTCCCTTCACTTCCTGCCCCAAAGCCAAAACAGGAAGTGAGAGGAAATCTCACCCCCACTCCAAAGTGAGGGAATCGTGGAGTTACACCAGGGTCACCAGTACTAGTGTCCCCATTGGAAGATTTCCCCTCTGTTACTGTTCTGACGTCAACCCAAACTTTGGTGTTTTTCTTTACTTTCACTTTTGATGATAATGGTAAATGGGATATATAGAGAGGGTGAATCTCCCTAACAGGGGCACAAATAGCAATTAAAACTGAGAGGTTATCTAATCCCTCTCCACTCTGTCCAAAACTAAATTTTGCCTTTAGTTACACTAACCTATTTTTCGTGCATTTGTTTCTTACTATGTGTTCTGCCTCCTTGTAAAGCCCTCCGTGAGCTCCCAAACATCTCCTTTTTTGCACCGTTTCTTCTTTTTGTTTGGAATGAGCAGTGCGGTCACATACACTACTCTATGCGCAATACAAATTCCATAGTCAAGGAGTCTCCAAACTTTCTAAGCAAAGGGCCAGTTTACTGTCCTTCAGATTTCAGGGGTAGGATTGTGGCCAGTGGGAGTAATGCCCCACTGTCAGTGGGAGTAAACAATGCCTCATGCTTAGTGGTCAGTGGGAATAAAAACAATTGCATAGCGCCTGCAGTCAGTAGGGGGACGAATAGTTCCCCATCATCGGTATTAGTGGGAGGAGTAATGGCCCATTGTTGGTGTCAATGGGAGGAATGATGCCCCATGGTTGGTGTCAATGGGAGGGATTAAGCCCCATGGTTGATGTCAATGGGAGGAATAATGCCCCATGGTTGGTGTCAATGGGAGGAATAATGCCCCATGGTTGGTGTCAATGGGAAGAATAATGCCCCATGGTTGGTGTCAATGGGAAGAATAATGCCCCATGGTAGGTGGCAATGGGAGGAATAATGGCCCATGGCGTTGTCAATGGGAAGAATGATGCCCCATGGTTGGTTTCAATGGGAGGGATAATGCCCCATGGTTGATGTCAATGGGAGGAATAATGCCCCATGGTTGGTTTCAATGGGAGGAATAATGCCCCATGGTTGGTGGCAATGGGTGGAATAATTCCCCATGGTTCGTGGCAATGGGAGGAATAATGGCCCATGGTTGGTGGCAATGGGAGGAATAATGGCCCATGGCTGGTGGCTATGGGAGAAATAATGGCCCATGGTATGTGCAATGGGAGGAATATTGCCCCATGGGTGGTGTCAGCAAAAGAAATGGAGCCTTGCTGTTGGTATCAGTGTCTCGTAACAGTGTGAGGAATATCTCTCCAAATGGTCGGATATAGGCAAGTTAAGAACTAAGCTTGTCCATGGGGCAGAATTCACAGACCACTGCACTAGTCCCAAGTCCATAGTTTATCTCGAGAGCAAGAGGGTGGCTATATTCCTACATACAGTGAGGCCATGAAGAACAAATATAACCACCCTCTAATAGGAAGTTGGATCACAGGAGTTAAAAAAAGAAATTTGGATCTTTGTAGCTGAGAGCAACAGAAGGGACTTTTTTTCAGTTAAGAATACATTCTTGAATAATTAGCTTTTTCTAAACCAGAGTCTAGTGTCCATTTTCAGGCAGCAACAATTCTTTTACCCAGCTATGGCTCGCTAATAGGATTAAAAGTAATTAAAAGAACGAAGACAGCTACTGTTAATGAACTTGATTTGATCAAACTTCCAACAAGACTATGGATTTAAAGAGTTTTAATCCATTAAAAGCAATCTGAAAGCTATTGGACTTTCCATTGGGTTCGTTGTGGGGTTTCTTCAATTGGACTGCCTATCGGTCCATTAAAGACAGTAGATTTTCCATTTGATTCTCTTCTGATCTCAATGGAAAGTTGAACTGAGATTGAATGAAGGTATTCCCATGTGCTTAGTGTAGGACTGAGCTAAGTAATAGGGCTCCTAGTCAGTATAGATTAGATATGATGGGCTGGTGACCCCTGAATGAAAATACATCACCATTTTTACATCAATCAGAGGGGGTCAATGACACTTGATGGGCATTATATTGCTGTTGGCTCCAAGTTTAGACCTGATCACAACATTTTCCACTATCAACTCGTGTCTGAATGCCAAGAGCTGCAAGGAAGCCATTGCATGAGCCTTTATTTTAGCCATAGGAAATCTTTCCCTGCTATGAAAGGGCCGCTTGGTTGTATTTGCCTCGCAAGTCAAAGGTTCCTAGTAACTGAAAGGTCCACTTACCCATACATTTAGAGCTTGTGTGATGGTCTTGTATCAATGGCATCAGTTTGAGATGCTTCTGAGATCGTTCAGAATTCTTTGGCAGGTACATTTGACGTGTAAGCTGACCTCCTACTGACCTGCAATTGACCTGCTTTAAACAGATTTTACATTTACATAGACCTCTATGGGTATGTAAACCCACTTGAAGCGGATCAAAGCATAAGCGGACTTACTCTACTGTGAAGATTAGAATGGACCAACTGTGCTCTACAGAGGAAAACATTTTACATGTGTATACCATCTGGCACTTTATGGCGCTTAAAATCAAAGACGTAGGTAAGTAGGAGAACAGTGACCCCATGGCCACTCATGGACACTCCTTCAGCTTATCAAAACTGTTCCTAAAGCTGGTCCGTCCATCAGGGATTCTTATGCCCAACAACCAGTCAGGCAGACAACTTGCCCCATCTATAAAATATCAGAAGGCTCAATGTAACATATATGTACCTTCTATGCTGTTGAGCTGGTTGGCAACCAAAGTATGAAAAGTGCCAGCTCCAATACTACCCAATCAAGCAATGCTGCCCAACCAGTCAGATATATCCCTCGTAAATCTTCAATCTCATTGTCCAATGCACCATTGCCATTAAAAGGCAGCTAATGCTGACCACAATCATTACAATCTGATTGTACATATAGAGTATATTATGTGTGGGGGTGGGATGCTAGGATCATTTCAACCCTTGGAGCTATCATCCCTTCCGTGATATAGAAATAGAAATGCAAAGAAGTGGCAATTTGTGTACACCTCCAGGGGTATAATACAGACAACCAATAAAGATATAAAATATTAACACTTTATTCAGCATATGACAAACATATCCATTAAAAAAGATTTAAAACCATGTATGCAAGTTTATTTGTAAAAAAAAAACAAAATAAAATGTATGCAAGTTTATTTGTAAAACAAAAAACAAAAAAACAAAACAAACAGCCAGGTATGCAAGTTTATTTGTAAAAAAACAAACAAACATGTATGCAAGTTTATTTGTAAAAAAATAAAATAAAATGTATGCAAGTTTATTTGTAAAACAAAAAACAAAAAAACAAAACAAACAAACATGTATGCAAGTTTATTTGTAAAAAAAAAAAAAAAAACATGTATGCAAGTTTATTTGTAAAAAAAATAAAATAAAATATATGCAAGTTTATTTGTAAAACAAAAAACAAACAAACAAACATGTATGCAAGTTTATTTGTAAAAAAAAAAAAAAAAAAAAAAGTATGCAAGTTTATTTGTAAAAAAATAAAATAAAATGTATGCAAGTTTATTTGTAAAAAAAAAAAAAAAAAAAAAAAACATGTATGCAAGTTTATATTTGTAAAAAAATAAAATAAAATGTATGCAAGTTTATTTGTAAAACAAAAAACAAAAAAACAAAACAAACAAACATGTATGCAAGTTTATTTGTAAAGAAAAAAAAAAAAAAAAACATTTATGCAAGTTAGTCTTCCGAAGTAACTGTTCATATAGCCTTGAGATCCACTTGTAAAGATCGATGCGTTTCGCGGGATACCCTGCTTCATCAAGACCTCGGCTATCAATATAAAAGTGTAGTAAATTGTCATTACAAGATTTTATACAAAATCTTAAAAGTACATGTCATATATCACATGGCTTGCCTTTTCACCCCCTTCCCCTTCTTCGTTGCCCCCGCGGTTGCCACGGTCCTTCATCCTCTTTCCTTTTCCTCTTCCAGTTACTTCAGATGGCTAATTTGCATACATGTTTTTTTTTTTTACAAATGAACTTGCATACATGGTTTTAATTCTTTTTTAATGGATATGTTTGTCATATGCTGAATAAAGTTTAAATATTTTTATATATTTATTGTTTGTCTGAATTATACCCCTGGAGGAATATACAGAGCCCCACTTCTTTGCATTTCTCCATTAGATCTGCCAATAACTATGTAGACCAGAGTTTGGTCACCAGAACAAAAAAGAAGGGGACATTTTTCATTGAGGACACTTGTACCAGTGATATCTGTTTAAGGCTGGCCATACATTATACAATTCTCTTGTTCAATATCCTTTAGATTTACCTTCAACTATGTAGTGATCGCATACAAATTCAAAATGTTTAGGTTTGACCTCATATTATCTGGTTTTGGTAAAATTGTACAAGAAAGTTGGTATGTATGGCCAGCCTTAGAGGACATTTTCTTTACTTTGGGGAAATTTCTTCTCAGCTCCCCGTGGTGTCCCCAAAACAGGAAGTGAATGGAAAATCTCTTCCATAGGAAAAAGATGGCAATAAAAGGACTGGCAGAAGTTTTAACACTGTATCCAAAATATAAAAAAAAAGTTCAGATATAGTTTTAAGTTTGTCTCTGATTAAGGAAGACTGATATTTTGTAGGAGCTTTCTTGGCCGCATACTGAACAGTGACTGAAATATCTCTGAAAAGACAGGTCCACTTTAGGAAAATGTTTTATTAGAAATGAAATCAACACACAAACATCTGTTAAAAAAAAAAAAAAAAAAAAAAAAACGTGAGTGCGTGAAGGCTCGTTGCTATACCGACTGGTATCTAGAAATATCCCTTACGCCGCATCCCTGACAACCTCTAGACAAGATGCATCTATTTATGAGACAGACAAAAATAACATATTTCTTATTCCCTGGATTCTGTAGCAGGTCACAAAATGCTTTAAAGGGATAGTACAATCTTTTTCCTGAAATCTAAGGCTGGGTTCTCAAGGAAGTTCCAGTTCACGTTAGATTAGTCACTTGTCAGATGCCTATAGTTCTAGGTGTTCATCTGAGTTAGGGGTTCCCAAATGTATCAGTAAGAGAGCCACATACCCTGTTTCCCCTAAAATAAGACCTAGCGTGATTGTCGACGATGGCTGCAATATAATTCCTACCTCCCAAATAAGCCCTAGTTAAAGTCCTTCTATGTCTTATTCTCAGGGTAGGGCTTATTTTTGGGGAAAGAGGGTGGGGTTTATTTGGGGGGTAGGGCTTATATTGCAGCCATCGCCGACACTCATGCTAGGTCTTATTTTAGGGGAAACAGGGTAGTATATTCTACAAATACCTGAAAAATAATATTTTATAAATCAGGGTCCCCATCAGAGTCCTCTATAAACCTGAGTCTCCCCTTACATTAGGGTCCCCATCTGAGTCCCCCTTTACATCATGGTCCTCATCAGAGTTCCCCTTACATCATGATCTGCATCAGAGAACCCCTTTATATTGGGCACCCCATCTTAGTCTTCAATTATATCAGGGTCCCCATCTGTGTCTACCCTTACATCAGGGTCCCTATCTGAGTCTTCCTTTACATCAGGGTCCCCATCTGATCCTCCCCTTAAATCAGGGTCCCCATCTGAATCTCCCCTTACATCAGGGTCCCCATCTGAGTCTCTCCTTACAACAGGGTCCCCATCTGAGTCTCCCCTTAAATCAGGGTCCCCATCTGAATCTCCCCTTACATCAGGGTCCCCATCTGAGTCTCTCCTTACAACAGGGTCCCCATCTGAGTCTCCCCTTACATCGGGGTCCCCATCTTAGTCTCCCCTTACATCAGGGTCCTTATCTGAGTCTCCCCTTACATCAGGGTCCCCATCTGAGTCTCCCCTTACACCCGGGTCCCCATCTGAGTCTCCAATTATATCAGGGTCCTCATCTGAGTCTCTCCTTACAACAGGGTTCCCATCTGAGTCTCCCCTTACATCAGGGTCCCCATTTGAGAGTCCCCTTAAATCAGGGTCCCCATCTAAGTCTCCCCTTACATCAGTGTCCCCATCTGAGTCTCCAATTGCATCCCCATCTTAGTCTCCAAGTATCTCAGGGTCCCCATCTGAGTCTCCCCTTACCTTAGGGTCGCCATCTGAGTCTCCCCTTATATCAGGGTCCCCATCTGAGTCTACCCTTACATCAGGGTCCCCATCTGAGTTTCCCCTTACATCAGCGTCCCCATCTGAGTCTCCCCTTACATCAGGGTCCCCATCTGAGTCTACCCTTACATCAGGGTCCCCATCTGAGTCTTCCCTTACATCAGGGTCCCCATTTGAGTCCCCTTAAATCAGGGTCCCCATCTAAGTCTCCCCTTATATCAGGGTCCCCATCTAAGTCTCTCCTTACATCAGGGTCCCCATCTGAGTCTCCAATTGCATCAGGGTCCCCATCTTAGTCTGCAATTATATCAGGGTCCCCATCTGAGTCTCCCCTTATATCAGGGTCCCCATCTGAGTCTCCCCTAAATCAGGGTCCCCATCTGAGTCTCCCCTTACATCAGGGTCCCCATCTTAGACTCCAATTATATCAGGGTCCCCATCTTAATCACCCCTTACATCATGGTCCCCAGCTTAGTCTCCAATTATATCAGGGTCCCCATCTGTGTCTACCCTTACATTAGGTCCCCATCTGTGTCTAACCTTACATAATGGTCTCCTTATCAGAGTCGCCTGTTACATGGTGAGGGGGTGGGGGTGGGGGAGTGAAACTGAGATTATAAGCAGCCTCTGTTGACCTTTATTTTCAGTCTGTGCACATTAAGGGCACACCAATGATCCCAGCTGGGGGTCAGAAGGAATCTTGTATCAGGAAAGATGTGACCCAGGGGCTGTAGCTTGTGACCCCTGATCTAGGGCTACCAAAGCTTCTCCAGAGCAATTAAAAATATTTTTAATCTAGTTTTGCTAAGCTTTGCTCAGAAACTAGTGTCATACGGATTCAATGCTTCAGAGGTTTGCATAGACTCTGGATTTTCCGGGACAGTCCCGCATTCATGTGGTTTTTCCTAGTGATGCCATGTCCAGGGCTGTGTCCTGGGATCACAGCGCCACCCTTATTTAAGTTACTGAACATGTGAATTGTATTCATGAGTGCACATTTCCATCATTTGTGTGACCATGAAGTAAATAAGTCAAGTGTGGACATGGTCTCGGGACTAGAGCTAATATATTGGTAAGTATGGGCAGACAGGCCCCCATATATAAAGGTCACACCATTGGCTGTGCATACCATGACTGCAAGGCTTTTTTAAGGTATGATGGTGGAATGTTCATTCACACAATAAAGCTTTTTCATAACCGCCTAACCGCTCAATCCACATACAAATCAGTCTTTCCTGAGATACCTCGTCTTCAAAAACCAGGCTTATGGGTAGCAGAAGGTTCTCTATTTTACATTTTATGACTCACAAGGACAGCTGGGGGAAAATACTGAAAATACTGAATCAACATTAAAAAACGTCTTTACCAGGGGCTCCTCTTAATTTGCTATTATGGTCATTTATCAGTATTGGATGCCTAGAGAGCAATATGCATTGTCTGATTTACTGCAGCCAGGAGAGGCGCTATTTCATTTTTTACTATATATATATTCTTGTTTCATCCTGTGCTGCATCTCTGTGCCGATCTAAACACAAGCTGGCTATCTGCTTTTCTGACAACGTGAGGCGAGAAGAAGAAGAAAGCTGATAACCGGCCTGTGTTAAAGGGACACCGGCACTGATTATCAGTGTTCTGATTATTAGCGCAGTCCCAACAGTGTCCACCAGTGCTGCCAAACAGCGCTCATCAGTGCTACCTATCAGTGCCCATCAGTGTCACATATCGGTGCCACCTATCAGTGCCCATCAGTGCCCCCTCAGTGTCAAATATCAGTGCTGCCTATCAATGCCATCAACCAGTGCCAATCAGTGCCCAGTGCTGCCTATTAGTGCCCATCAGTGTCACCTATCAGTGCCCATCAGTGCCCCCTCATTAGTGTCACATATCAGTGCTGCCTATCAGTTCCCATCAGTGCCGCCAACCAGTGCCAATCAGTGCTGCCTATCAGTGCCCATCAGTGCCACCTATCAGTGTTTATCAGTGCTGCCTATCGGTGCCACCTCTCGATGTCCTTCAGTGCCTCCTTATCCGTGTCACATATCAGTGCTGCCTAGCAGTACCAATCAGAGCTGCCTATCAGTGCCCATCAGTTCCGCCTATCAGTGCTCATTAGTGCCACCTCTCAGTGCCCTTTAGTGCCATCTATCAGTACAGCCTCATCAGTGCCTCTTCATCAGTGCCCACCAGTGCTGCCTCATTAGTGCCCATCAGTGCAGCCTATCAGTGCACATCAGTGCTCATTAGTGCCACCTCTCAGTGCCCTTTAGTCCCATCTATCAGTACAGCCTCATCAGTGCCTCCTCATCAGTGCCCACCAGTGCTGCCTTATCAGTGCCCATCAGTGCAGCCTATCAGTGCCTATTAGTGAAGCCTATCACCGCTCTTCAGTGAAAGAGAAAAATTACCTCTTTGCTAAACAAACTATGAAAAATGGTTGTTGTTTTTTTTGCAACATTTTTGGTCTTTTTATGTTTGTTTGGCAAAAAATAAAAAAATCCAAGTGGTGATTACCATCAAAAGGAAGCTATATTTGTGTGAAAATGATAAAAATGCCATATGTGTACAGTGCTGCATGACCGCGCAATTGTCATTCAAAGTGTGAGAGCGCTGAAAACTGAAAATTGGCCTGGGCAGGAAGGGGGTGAAAGTGCCCGGTATGCAAGTGGTTAAGCATCAGGGACAGGGCGTGGTCACCCTATAACAGGAAGTGCCTGAACAAGAACCTTAATGGCAGGATCACTAGGGATTCGTTTTAATAAAAGTAGCAGATTTAAAAAGATTGGAAATGATTTTTGCAATTACACTGACATGTTGAAGCTTCTGTGAGATTTTGGTAATTGGCTTTACACACAATTGAAAGTGATGACAAAGAAGAAGTGACTGCAGAAATGACCGAGCTGCGCCACTTTTACGTATGGAGAGTCGGCGAGCTCCGCCGCTATTTGCACTCTTTTGTCCTTGGAAGACATGACATAACATTTCGGAAAAGATAAATCTTCTGGATCATACCAGTAAAATAAATCAATTATGTGTAAGTAGTAGATGAGTCACATTTTCAAGCTCGGCTTTCTATTTATAGAGCAGACATGAGGAATATAGATTACAATCTCAATGTCCAGCAATGATGGACCAATCAGCTCGCGCCCGATGATTGACGTCACAAGGACGGAGTCATCCAGTAGACCCCCACGCCGCAAGAGTTCACATGCTGACATATCCTTACTCCGACTTCCATTCGGGTGGATTTTGATAAAATAGATGACTTGAAATTTTAGTCTCTTCTCTCTGCTGTCCCTTTTTTGTTCGGCCCCAACGCCCCTGTCCCCTCATTTTACCATTTTCATGGTCAGATGCTTAAAGACCCTCAACATAGGCTCAGCAGATGGGCAGAGCTGGGAACTCACGGCAGAAATCTCCATTGCCATTGTTTTTAAAGGACAAACAAGTCCTTTGGTTTTCATTATAGGCATATATCTATATATATATATATATATATCTATATATATATATATATATATATATATATATTGTAGACATGTCACTGGAGAAGTGATCGAGGGGGTGTACATCTCACCTAGGTTGCTACACAGTGTGAGATGGTAAATCCAGGATGGATCAGTTTCTCAGCAGCGATATGCTGCTGAGTTGTTATTTAATTTTGCCGGGCCTGGGTTTATATGGAATGGCAGGTAGGTTTGGTAGAGGGACCTGTCATTCCACATCCCCCGATCCAGTTCTGGGTTTGGGATCAGGTGAGCTTTGATCCTAATTAGCCTGGGAAGCTAAAGGCTCTGTAGGGTCTGCAGGTAATGGCTTCTCAGCCAGGGAATGAACAATCTGTGTGTTGAAGGAAGCTGCAAGCACAGCCACTGCTGGAGCTAAAACTCACCCTGCGATATCCAGGCGAAAGACGCTGTGTTTGTAAGTGTCAGATAGGTGAGCAGAACCTGTTAGTAAGCGCCCAGCCGGGCTAGGACTTTTATTTTTGTTGTACTTAGAAAGCACGGTGTTGCTGTATATTTTGTTTGCTGGACTGTTTGTACCACGAATAAACGCCAAGATCTGCTTTATCAAATTCCAAGTCTGCTGTGAACTGTGTCCAAACACACCCTACCCCGGGAAGATCCCTTACAATTGGTGGAGGTAGCGGGCAACGCGGTTGCTAGGGGCAACGGTGTGGACAGACTTGGCTACAGCTGCTGATGTCCTGGGTGAAAGCTGCAACTACACTCCAAAAACAGTCCAGCAACATGGAGGAGATGCTGAAGCAGTTTATGCAAGTGAGTTTGCAACAACAGCAGGCGCAGACAGAGGCCAATAGACGACATGAACAGTCCATGGCTGCACAACAGCAGATGATGGCTACACAACAGCGGATGCATAAGGAAGAGTTGCAAGCTTTGCGCCAAAGCCAACAACAACTTATCGAGCACCTGATAGTAAATCGAAAGGCGCCTGTGGTTGCTAATCCACCCACAATGGAGGGAGCCGCTCCAGAGATTTTTTCTGGGAGAAGGACTGTGCAGAAAGCGCTGCAAAAGATGACTGCTGAGGACGATGTTGAGGCCTATCTAACAGTATTTGAGCGCGTGGCTGAGCGAGAGAAGTTACCAGCCGCTGAGTGGGCAGAGGTAATTGCGCCCTATTTAACAGGTGAACCTCAAAAGGCCTACTATGACCTCAGTGAGCAAGAGGTTAAGGACTATACTCGGCTAAAAGAGGAGATGCTTGCCCGACTAGGAGTTACTACTGCAGTCCGTGCCCGGAGGGTACGCAACTGGAGCTACAGTCTGGACAAATCAGCGAGGTCCCAGATGTATGACCTAATCCATTTGGCAAGAAAGTGGTTGGAGCCAGACACTTCTACTCCTGCACAAATCCTAGAGAAGGTCGTGATGGATCGCTACCTCCGAGCCCTTCCTACTGACTTGCAACGCTGGGTGGGACAAGGTGATCCTAAGAATGCAAACGAACTTGTCAACCTTGTGGAGAGGTTCCAGGCGACTGAGGACTACCTCCGTGATGTTCCTGCAGCATCTTCACCTCCCCGGAGCGCCAGATCTGTGCCGTCAGCTGGTAAGAGACTTCCATCTATTGGGGGAGTGTGGAGGGGTGCTGATGGGGGGAAAAGGGCTCAAGTGGTGTCTCAGGGACAAAAGACTGGTGATGGTCCCGGGTGGCTAAGGGGCTCTGAAAAGGACTCCTTGCCAAAGAGACCAGGCCCTATCCAGTGTTGGAGATGCCATGAGGCGGGACACGTGTCGGCCCATTGCCCTCTTACCTCTGAACCCATGGAATGTGACGCTAGCAGGCGTCAGTCGCTATTTGCGGAACCATCTTGTGCTGCAGTTCCTGGACTAGAGACTGAACCGCAAATCTGCAACATCACAATCAATGACTTTCCTGTTAAAGCGTTAATGGACTCAGGAAGCCTTGTAACCTTGGTGCATGCTAGCCTGGTGACTGGGGACTTAGAGTCTAAAAAGCATATGAGTGTTGTGTGCATACATGGTGATACAAAAGTGTACCCTATAGTGCTGGCTAAAGTCGGGACTGAACAAGGCACCGTACAATATGAAGTGGGTGTGGTTAAAAACCTCATGCATAATGTAATATTGGGGCGCGATTTTCCATTATTCTGGGCTCTTTGGGAAAAAAGAAAAATCCCCAAAAGGAGTGAGGATACCTCTAAGGGGGTTGCCTTGTCCACTGTGAATGATAAAAATGTGCAGGATGAAAATGATTGTTTTCCTTTGCAGGTCCTGGCTGGGGAGGAGGAGGCTCCTCCCACTGAGCAAAATATACTAGACTTAGAGGTGTCTAGCGATAATTTTGGGACTGCACAATTACAGGACCCCACTCTCAAAAATGCGAGAGAGCAGGTTGCTGTTATGAACGGGGTACCTCAGGAACCAGATGCTGAAAAAAGATTTCCACATTTTTCGGTGACTAATGATCTTTTCTATAGAGTCAATAAGATTAAAGATGAGATTGTGGAACAGCTTCTGGTACCTAAGCCGTACCGGCGTCAGGTGCTTGACATGGCACATAACCATGTTCTTGGGGGACACTTGGGGACTGACAAAACGCGAGAGAGGGTTCTCCAGAGGTTTTTTTGGCCGGCCATATATGATGACATTAAAAAATACTGTGAGTCGTGCCCCACATGTCAGGTTAGTGCCCCAGTGTCACATTTTCGCAGTCCTTTGGTTTCGCTCCCTATTATAGAGGTGCCTTTTGAGCGTATTGCCATGGATTTAGTGGGTCCCATTGTAAAGTCAGCTAGAGGACACCAGTATATTTTGGTAGTCCTGGATTATGCGACCCGCTATCCTGAGGCTGTACCCTTAAGAAACACTGCATCTAAAACAATTGCACGTGAGTTGTTTTATATGTTCTCTAGGACTGGGATCCCCAAAGAAATCCTAACTGACCAAGGTACGCCATTTATGTCGAAAGTAATGAAGGAATTATGCAGACTATTTAAAATCTCACACATCCGTACCTCTGTGTACCACCCCCAGACGGACGGATTGGTGGAGAGATTTAATAAAACTTTGAAACATATGTTGAAGAAAGTGGTGGCAAAAGATGGTCGTGACTGGGATCATTTATTACCCTACCTCATGTTTGCTATTAGGGAGGTGCCCCAAGCGTCCACAGGGTTCTCACCATTCGAGTTGGTCTATGGTCATCACCCTAGGGGTCTACTAGACATTGCAAAAGAGACATGGGAGAATGAGTCCACCCCATACAAGAGTGTTATTGAGCATGTAGCACAAATGCAGGACCGTATAGCCACTGTAATGCCCCTGGTAAGGGAACACCTCCAGAGAGCTCAAGAGGCCCAAAGTAGAATTTACAACCGGTCCGCAAGAATCAGGACATTCAACCCAGGCGATAGGGTCCTTATACTAGTCCCCACTGTTGAGAGTAAATTCTTGGCGAAGTGGCAAGGTCCTTATGAAATTGTTGAAAAGATCAGTGAGGTGAACTACAAGGTGCACCAACCAGGTAGAAGGAAGCCTTTCCAAGTTTATCACATAAACTTGATCAAGCCCTGGAAAGACAGGGAATCCTTGGGGGCGACAAATACTGTTAATAATTTGTCACAACCAATCCCTCCAGTCAAGGTAGGTGATACTCTATCAGTGTCACAGAAACAGGAGGCTCAGGAATTTTTACAGAAAAACAAAAACAAGTTCTCTGACCTCCCAGGGCGTACACACCTCATCCATCATCACATTGAAACTGAGCCTAGAAGCAGAGTAAACCTTAAGCCCTATAGGATACCCGAGGCACGTAGGGAAGCCGTATCTGCCGAGGTAAAACGTATGCTTGCTCTGGGGGTAATTGAGGTGTCACAGAGTGAATGGTCCAGCCCAATTGTGCTAATCCCAAAGCCCAATGGAACTTGGAGGTTCTGTAACGATTTCAGAAAGTTGAATGAGATCTCCAAGTTCGATGCGTATCCTATGCCCAGGGTAGATGAGTTGATTGAGAAGTTGGGTAACGCCAGGTACATAACCACCCTCGATCTCACAAAGGGCTATTGGCAGATTCCACTTTCTGACGAGGCTAAAGAGAAAACTGCTTTCTCCACCCCTGATGGGCTATTCCAGTATGTAGTGATGCCGTTCGGGTTACATGGAGCGCCTGCAACTTTCCAGAGGTTGATGGACTTGATTCTGCGACCACATCGTGATTACTCAGCCGCCTACCTCGATGATGTGGTCATTTTTAGCCCTGATTGGGAAAGTCACCTCTGTAAGGTACAGGCCGTGTTGGATGCCATAAGTGATGCAGGGTTGACCATAAATGCCGAGAAGTGTGCTCTAGCCCTAGAAGAGGCCAAATATCTGGGCTACATTGTTGGAAGAGGATTGGTTAGGCCACAGCTAAATAAAATTGAGGCAATACAGAATTGGCCTAGACCCCTGACAAGGAAACAGGTTAGAGCTTTCCTGGGTATTACGGGTTATTACCGTAGATTTGTGCCGAACTTTGCCTCAGTTGCTGCTCCGCTAACTGACTTGACAAAGGGCGGAAAGACAGCAATGGTCACGTGGACCCCAGAGGCCGAGGAGGCTTTCCAAAGCCTTAAGTCTGCCTTGTGCCAACCACCTGTGTTAGTCACCCCCGATTTCAGGCGAGAATTTCTGGTCCAGACAGATGCCTCTAGCACAGGCTTAGGTGCAGTACTCTCACAAGTAGTGAATGGTGAGGAGCATCCGGTGACGTACTTGAGTAGAAAACTAACCCCGGCCGAGAAAAATTATGCCATTGTGGAGCGAGAATGTTTGGCAGTGAAGTGGGCCCTAGAATCTTTAAAGTATTACTTGCTAGGCAGGAAATTCAAGTTGGTGACAGACCATGCCCCCCTAACATGGATGAAGTTAAACAAGGAGAGAAATGCAAGAGTGACTAGATGGTTTCTCTCCCTACAAAACTTTAATTTCACTGTGGAACACAGGCCAGGGAAATTACAGGCAAATGCTGACGCATTGTCAAGGGTAAGTTGTCTGTGGGGACAAAAGGCTCAGCCCTCCGGTCTGAAAAAGAGGGGGAGGATATGTAGACATGTCACTGGAGAAGTGATCGAGGGGGTGTACATCTCACCTAGGTTGCTACACAGTGTGAGATGGTAAATCCAGGATGGATCAGTTTCTCAGCAGCGATATGCTGCTGAGTTGTTATTTAATTTTGCCGGGCCTGGGTTTATATGGAATGGCAGGTAGGTTTGGTAGAGGGACCTGTCATTCCACATCCCCCAATCCAGTTCTGGGTTTGGGATCAGGTGAGCTTGGATCCTAATTAGCCTGGGAAGCTAAAGGCTCTGTAGGGTCTGCAGGTAATGGCTTCTCAGCCAGGGAATGAACAATCTGTGTGTTGAAGGAAGCTGCAAGCACAGCCACTGCTGGAGCTAAAACTCACCCTGCGATATCCAGGCGAAAGACGCTGTGTTTGTAAGTGTCAGATAGGTGAGCAGAACCTGTTAGTAAGCGCCCAGCCGGGCTAGGACTTTTATTTTTGTTGTACTTAGAAAGCACGGTGTTGCTGTATATTTTGTTTGCTGGACTGTTTGTACCACGAATAAACGCCAAGATCTGCTTTATCAAATTCCAAGTCTGCTGTGAACTGTGTCCAAACACACCCTACCCCGGGAAGATCCCTTACAATATATATATATATATATATATATATATATATATATATATATATATATATATATATATATATATATATATATACACATTTTTTTCTCTTTTTTTCATAACTTTTATATCATTTTAAAAAGTGTATACCCTGTTTCCCCTGAAAATAAGACCTAACGTGATTGTCGTGATGGCTGCAATATAAGCCCTACTTCTCAAATAAGCCCTACCCTGTTTCCCAAAAAATAAGCCCTACCTTGAAAATAAGATCAACAAGGACTTTAACTAGGGCTTATATTAGGGCTGCAACTAACGATTATTTTCATAATCGATTAGTTGGCCGATTATTGTTTCGATTAATCAATTAATCGGTTAATAGATTCTTTAATTTAGCGAATGTACAAAGATTTTTCACATGAATGTTCTCATCTGAAAATTGATCTGTGTGGCCAGCATAAGGCTCGGTACCCACCTATGCGGTTTGCTTTTGATCAATTTATGCAGTGCTTTTTGCTGTGCATGTTGATTTTTGCGCACATGATTTGGCTGCAATTTGCTTTTTCTTTTTTCTTTTTTTTACCTTTTTTTTGGCCAATTTGTTGTTGGGATGATTTAAAAAAAACACAAATTGCTGCAAAAACGCACTACATGCTTTTCTTTTCTTTGCAACTCCATTGAAGTATATTGAACCAAACAAGCACCGTTTTGCGTTGAAAAAGGTCCTGGACCCTTTCCAGCAGCTGAAAAAAGAAGATTTGAATGTTAAATGAACTGTAGTGCGTTTCTGTAAAAAGCATTAAAAAACACATGGGTGAAAACCAGAGACGTTTAGTAGCATAATGTAGTAGCATGTGGTTAAAAAATAAAAAATAAATAAAATTAGCCCTTCATAGTACAAAAAAAAAAGCTAATAATCGCTACTATAAGGGGTTCATGTTTTTACTGTGCAACAGTGAATGTAATATTTACAGTAGCGATTATTTGCTGTTTTTGTACTATAAAGGGGTGATTTCAGTTTTTTTAACCCCATTATGTTACTGGCCGATTAACCAATTATGAAAATAGTAATCGATTAAATTCATAATCGATTAGTTGTCGATTAAACGATTAGTTGTTTCAGCCCTAGCTTATATTGCAGCCAGCACCGACAATCACGTTAGGTGTTATTTTTGGGGAAACAGGGTATGTGTATACATATAAGATACATGTAGAAATATAAAAATAAATGTATTAAATAAATAGAATAGAAATATATAAATAAGAAAATTAGAAATTTACCACGCTAAAGAAACCAAGAAACCTAAATAAAAAAATATATACATAAAGTGAAGCAGCTATCAAAATTGCAAGATACACAGATAACAAAATACAATATGACAGCGCTAAGATAAATAAAGAAACAAAAAAGTCCCAGCAGTAAAGGTGAGTGAACTAAACCACAAAAACAACATGTGAAAAATTGGTCAACAGTCCATAAAGACATCAATGTAGGTTCTTGTTAAATTCGGGCTGTGGAAAGATTAATTCCTTGATTAATCGATTCATTTTTTTGATCGATCAAAATTCTTTTGATCGGTACTCACCTCTCCGCCGGCTTCCAGGTCTTCAGGGAGTTCCGTTGGAGATCCGGTGACGTCACGGACATCGAAGTCACCGGACTCCGGTGACGTCAAAGTTCTGATTGAACGTAACGCGTATATGGGGGAGGAGCTACGCATGACGACACCCGCTGCTGCCCTACGGAACTAACATGATTGTCGGCTTTACATGCTGTGTTTTTATCATCTTTATGTGAGTAGTTTGTGTTTGAACACAAAAATGAAATCTTATACTTAAGGGGTGAGCACTTAGATCTTTTCTTTCTACCCAAGACCTGGCGTCCTTGCTGAGATCTGAGACGTGAGAGAAGTTTATGGCCCGTGTTAACCCTTTTGATACCCGCTTGCATGACCGCCTGTGTGCACAGGGGTCCATGCCATAAGGTGAGAGTGATTGGTTAGACCGGAGGTGGAGGGATTGTCACGCTACTGTGGAAAAAAAATGACTTAAGTCAGTGCTACAGTTTGAATTTGAAAAAGTATTTGTGTGAACTGTGAAGTAAAGTCATGGATTGTGGAAACTAACTAGTGTCGGGTGATTGTATATAGTGTATACCACATTTACCACTGATTAATGCAGAGTTCCACTGCAAGGAGATCAGCTAAAAGTAGTTGGATCTGTATGTGCGTTATAATTAATCGAAATGAGTCAATTAATCGAATAAAAAAACAAAAACGATTAATCGAACATGAAAATTTTAATCAGTAACAGCCCTATGTGAAAAACACCTCTCAAGGACAGTGCACCTCCACCACATAGAATGCGCGCTTACCAAAAGACAAGCTTTGATAAGCCTGCGGCTAATAACCCAGCCGGGGCCTCTGTTCGGGGGGATGTGGGAAATCCACAGGGAGGGCAACTTGCATAGGACACCAATAATGACCAGGGAGACTCGAGTATCAACCACCAGGACGGTGGGTCAGACGTTACCCAGAAAAGCAAGAAGACTTTCCATAGTGTAAAAATGTAACAAAGATTTATTTAAAACAAATAAAATGCACTTACAAGAAAGTGAAAACAATGATCATAGAAACACAGCCGGCCGGCTTGTGAACACCTATCCACCAGATAGGCGCGATGACGTAAGCGCGTCAACCTCAATCAGCGCGTCAATGCTGGTAGGTAGTTAGGTAGGTGCTAGAGTGAGGTAGGCCTAGCTGGTGGCTAGGTCTGTTTGTATTCATTCTGGGCTGGGAGTAGGGTTGCCACCAGTCCAGGATTCACCCGGACAGTCCAGGGTTTGAATCGTGTGCCACAAGCTAGGCCTGCCTCACTCTAGCACCTCTACCTAACTAGAGGGTGCTACACACGCACATACACTTATATATATATATATATATATGTATATTTATGTATATATTAGAGCTGCACAATTCTGGCCAAAATGAAAATCACAATTTTTTTGCTTAGAATAAAAATTCTCTGACGTAACATCTTTCACATTATACAAAAAAATAATTGGGCTAACTTTGCTGTTTTTTTTTTAAATTCATTCAAATTTTTCCCAAAAAATTGCATTTGAATGACTGCTGCGCAAATACAGTGTGACATAAAATATTGCCACAAACACCATTTTATTCTCTAGGGTCTCGACTAAAAAAAAAATATATATATGTTTGGGGGTTCTAAGTAATTTTCTAGCAAAAAAATAAATAAAATATTTTAACATGAAACCATCAAATTAAAATAAAAAGGTTTAGTGTTTAAAGAGGAGCTGCACCTTTAAAAAAAAATATTAAAAGTCAGCAGCTACAAATATTGCAGCTCCTGACTTTTAATAAATTGACACTTACCTGTCCCAGGGTCCAGCCTCTGTCAGGGAATCGGGAAGTGAAGCATTGCGGCTTCACTGCCCAGTTCCCTACTGCGCATGCGCGAGTCGTGCTGCGCGTCTCCACTGGTCCCTGCTGTGTCCTGGGAACTGTGTGTTTCCCAGAACACAACGGGGGGAAGTGGGTGCAGATACCAGGATTATACAGGTATCTGCACCCCCCTCCCCCCTGAAAGGTGCCAATTGTGGCACCGGAGGGGGGGTGGGTTCCAATGAGCGGGCCTTTCACTTTAGGGTGGAGGTCCGCTTTAAGTGGTTAAACTTCCCTCATTTACACACCAAAGTGTATTCCTTTGATTTAAAGGACAAATCTTCACAATGTTTATACATTTATACTTAGGGCCGGTTCACACAGGGGGCGATGCGAGGCGACACCGACTTGCCTCGCCACGACCTGCCGCGACCTCAGCGGCGACTTGCAAATGACTTCTGTATAGAAGTCAATGCAAGTCGCCCCGAGGTCGCCCAAAAGTAGTACAGGAACCTTTTTTCTGAGTCGGAGCGACTCGAGTCGCTCCTCTCAGAACGGTTCCATTGTACAGAACGGGGGCGACTTGTCAGGTCGCGGCGAGGCAAGTCGTGTCGCCTCGCATCGCCCGCAGTGTGAACCGGCCCTTAAGTTCCAATGTTGTGATTCTTGGCAGACTGCCCGTTTATTTTTTATTTTTTTTTGACAGCTGTCGGCTTTAACAGAGCAGAGAGAATTCTCTGTATAGAAAGAATCGGGAAATACTTTGTCAAGATCGTAACTGGCCGCGCAATCATCTGGGACCGGTCACGTGTCCCAGATGATTGACAAGAGGGAGGAGGGGAGAGGCGATCTCTCTTCCTGCGCCGAGGGGAAGTGACGTCAGGAGCCCAGGCGCCGAAGGAGGCAGATTACGAGGGATCCCCTAGCAACAGGCATTTAGAGGTGAGTAAAAAAAAAACATTTTCTTCAAATGTTTTCTTTTAATTCTTTTTAAGCACGTTAATAATTATTTTATTTATTTTGGGGTGGAACACCACTTTAATGAGAAAAATCAGAATTAAAGACTGCGCATGATCAGAAACAATCAACAAAACAAGCCCTCTTTCTAGGGAGAGAAGAGGGGAAGGATTTCTTGCTTTATCTTTATAATTTTTTTATTTTTTGGGGTTTTTTTTTTTTTTTTTTGTATGGGAATGAGTTCTTGAATGTTGAATATTGTATAAATGTTAATACAATGTATGTTTTAAAAATAAATAAAAAGTAATTTGAAACAAAACAAGCCTTTTTCATATGAGGATTTTTGGACATTATTTCCTTCCTTGGTTTTGACTTCCTGTGACTTCCTGTGAAACGAAGAGGAAGATCGCACAAACGTTTTTTCTTATATCGTGTACCCCACTCATCTCTCAGCATGGGGAACTCTACTTTAGACCATGAATCCACAATTTGCAGATGTGAAGGAGTTAAACACGTTTTTTTTTTTTATTAATTTAATTAAATAATGAATTAATTATCAATTCATTCATTATTAGTAATCAGGGTACATATAGCCATGATTGTGAGCCACTAAAATAGATCCTTTTCCCTCCCTCCCTCCCTTTTTGGATAGGTGACCAATATTATTATTATCAATAATATTACAGAACAGGAAGCCTGCTTAGCTCATAATAATATTATTTCATAAATCAGTGGCCGTGTGTTGTGACAATACCTCCTGGGAGGTGACAGCCCAGAATCCTTCTGTTTTTACACAACAAGGGCTATAACACACAAAATAAGCTGGACTCAGATATATACACTTCTATGGGAGCTGCTTTACCCGCAAAAGTTTTTCTGTTCAGCCAGTTTTGTGAATTACAAAGCCCTGCCAAACAGCACAGCCAGGTCGGGGGCCTCACTTTTCCCTACTGCAGATATACAAAAAAAATTGGTCACCTCCCCCCCAGCCAGTGATTGGACAGTGAAAGAGATGGGTGGGCTCTTAGCGTTCTCCTCCCATCAACGTCTAGGTTAGCACATATGCATGCCTCAGCTGTATGGAATTAAGTATTGCCCCTCCCTCTCCTAAACTAAGGTGATCAGATTTGCGGACACCGTACTGACCATGACTACTTTTATTGGAGGTGGAGAAAGGAGCAGAGGGTGGGGATAATGGTAGCATTGTATTGGGTGTGGCCAAATTGTGCTAACAGTGGGAGGGGCTTAAAAGGGGTGTGGTTTAATAACATCTGAGCCTAGTTTGCTCCTGGTCAAGAGCACAGGTCTAGGAGTGCACTGCAGGTGACTGTCACAAGCAAGGGCAAGGCAGCATATGATACATATTCTTACCTTACTACAACAAAGTCCTCAATGCAATGTCCATAAAGGCACATTTCCCTAACAGTTGCCACTCCATCTGTAATAATGACACAGTGCCACCTACTGGAAGGAGGGAAACCTACACCTGCCTACACTGCCCCCTCTTAACGGATGTCGTCCTCAACAAGTTTACACAGGAAGAACATGTGACATAACATATGATTAGCAAAAGCACATAGAGGAGGGAATGGGAAGGCCACGTAATATCGGCATGTGACATCATCAATAACTCCAGACACGGGCAGGCATACCTCCCAACTTTTTGAGATGGGAATGAGTGACACCTATCAGCAAAAGTATGCAGGCATAGGGCACACCCCTTGACACGCCCCCTTAAAGGAGAATTGTACAAAAAAAAACAAGATTGGTTAAACCCACAAGTGCTTTTTTTTACCACTACTATTCCTTTATATTGGCTTTTGGAATTGACAAATGCAGCAATTTAGAAATCAGATGAAAGGTTTAGCACTGGGAAACACTTTAAGATAGATAAAAAGTGCATTTTATATACATCTATATAGATCAGACCAAAACGAGGGACAAATAAGGAGGAAAGAGGGACAGAGGGACATTTCTCCAAATCAGGGACAGTTAGAAGGCATGGTCAGGGGCAGACACACCCCTCCCCTCCCCAGTCCTTCTCCAGGCCAATCACAGAAAACTAGTTAAGATGGATTACCCCACAGTCTCCCAGACCAGGGAGGCCTTTATTAAAGTGTTACTAACCCCCCAACAGTTAAATCAGTCTGTATATGCAGCATAGCATGCTTGTTATACTCACTGTGGAACTTGTGTAAAAAGGCTGTTTGATCCTGTATGCACAGATCCCCCCCCCCCCCGCAATGTCTATCTGGGGAAAGCCAGCTAACACAGGCAGAGATGCCGACCTGCACACGCTCAGTTGTCTCTTTTATGCTGGAGAGAACAGTAACTTGTTGATCAGAGCAAGCCAGGTCACACGATATTGACATCACACATGTAGGCCTGTATACAGGCTGAAGTGAAAACCTCCTCCTTCCTGAACTCTCAGCACTGTGCAGTTTATCATG
This sequence comes from Lithobates pipiens, assembly GCF_037356315.1. NCBI lineage: Eukaryota > Metazoa > Chordata > Amphibia > Anura > Ranidae > Lithobates > Lithobates pipiens. Next base: position 323,899,730 of record NW_027507784.1, on the reverse strand, counting down.
TAACCATGGTATACCGATCATCCAAAAAGATATATAGTAGCAATATTTTAATGTAACAAAGATGATTTATGAGCTGTGGGCACTGTGGGGGGGGGGGGGGTGAACTATTTTCATATTACTGTGTTTAGAAACACTTTAAAGCTTTAAAAAAATTGGGGACACATTCTTTTAACTGGGTTGAAATTGGGGACTTTTTTCCCCTAAAACCAGGGATGTCCCGGAAGCCGGGGATATCTGCTCCCTCCTATCCTACACTGTGTGCTGCAATAGAGGGGGGCCAACAAGAATTTGCAAACCAAGTCCAAATCAGGTACTTGCATTTAAAAAATACTTTTCAGAATCAGCTAAAACAATAAGGCCCCTTTCACACTGGGTCGTCGGCGGTAAAGCGCCACTATTTTTAGCGGCGCTTTACCATTATATTTGCGGGAGTATTAGGCGGCTAGCGGGGTGCTTTAAATCCCCACTAGCGACCGAAAAAGCGTTACAAACCACCCGCAAAGCCCTTTGCCGGCGGTATAGACGCGCTGCCCCATTGATTTCAATGGGCAGGAGGGGTTGAGGAGCAGAATACACACCGCTCCTTCACCTCTCCAAAGATGCTGCTAGCAGGACTTTTATTACCGTCCTGCCAGCGCACCGCTCCAGTGTGAGAGCCCTCTGACTTTCACAATGGAGAGACAGGAGAGGCTCTTTCAGGGCGCTTAGCAGGCACTATTTTTAGAGCTGTAGCGCCTGCAAAGTGCCCCAGTGTGAAAGGGGTCTTATTAATATAACAAAAACATAGTGAAAACATAAATAGTCCAAAAAGTATTTTTTGTGCACAAATTAATCTCTCTTAAAGTGCCGGTGCTCAATAAAAGTACTGGTGCAATAATGTTGTCTGCTGCAATGCTAAACTTTTCACCATCAACGTTCTGTTTTGTACAAAAACTGTGCCTTTCTTTGATTGGGTGAGGGCAGGGCACCGTGAGCGCGGCTTCAATTTTGATTAATGTCAGTACACTAAAGCATCTGAAGCTACAGGTACAGTAAAAGCTTGGTTTGAGAGTAATTTGGTTTGAGAACAAGACAAGCAAAGTTTTTTAATAAATTTTGACTTGATATACAAGCGATGTCTTGATATACAAGTAGCATCATGTCACAACTGAGTATAAAAGAGAGGCGCCTCTAAGCGCCCTTGTACACACGGTCGGACATTCCAACAACCAAATCCATCGGATTTTGTCCGATGGATTTTGTCCGAAACTGGTGTTGCATACACACGGTCTGACAAAGTTGTCGGAAAATCCGATCGTTCGTAACGTGATGACGTAATTTAGTTACAATGGGACTACATTCAGGCTAGTAGCCAATAGCTTTGGTCTAGGAATTTGATCTGAGCATGTCCGATCGGAATTATCTACAAATGATCGAACCAAGTCCGATCGGATCATGCTGTCGGAAAATTTTATAGCCCAGCTCTAAAACTTTGTCGGTCGGAATATCCGACAACAGGGGGTCTGATCGGACATTTTCCGTCGGAATGTCCGACCGTGTGTATAAGGGCTTAGTGTAGCAATATGATTACATTTAAAGTGGATGTAAACCCACTCTCCTCCTTTCTAAACTACTGCAATATTGGTTATCTAGAAGGATATAAATGCCTCCTTCATGTATACTTATTTGTCAAATGTCTCCCCTCTGTCTGCTATGAGACCTGAAAAACTGTAGATTCTGTGGGTGGGTCTGTTTTCCAGGGCTCAGTGGGTGGAGTCGTGATGTCAGTAGACTCCCCGCCCACCTCTACACTCCCCTTATCAACATGCATTTTCTCCTGTGTATTTCTTACACTGAACTTCTGCTATAAACACTAATATCCAGTCAAAACCCAGAAAAGTCCCCACATGACTTCAGAATGCAAAATCATGCTGAGGTGGGGAACAGCCAATCCTTGCAGAGCAGAAGAAGAAAGGAGTGGGGGTGGGAATGAAAAAATAATGCATGTTTCTTAGGCTATGTGCACGAGATATGTAAATCACCTGTCACTCACAGCAAGGGGGAGGATTTGACAAAGTTTTTCTCTATTTGACAAGATTTATCTCACTGACCAATAATAGAGGATTGCTCAGAGCTGGATTAACTCTTTGTGGCAAGACTGGGCTCAAATTATAGGAAATCTTATACTCTACATTATGACATAAAAAAAAAAAATAATAATAATAATAATATATGGACTATAAACAGAAGGATTTTTGGATAAATAGTTGAGGAACGAATCATCTGCATTTTCATTATTTCTTATGGGGAAATTTGCTTTGATAAACAAGTGTTTTGGATTACAAGCATGTTTCCAGAAGGAAATATGTTCGCAATCCAAGGTCTTACTGTATTTGAATTACCGGTATTATAATTATATATATTATAATTATGCGCAGGTTTTTTTTTATATTATATTCATTTTTTTTAAATACATTTATTTTATGTTTTTTTTTTTTTTATTTGTTAATACATTCCTGCATGCCTTGATGTGTGCCTGTGTGTTTTTATTCTCCGGGGATGAAACTTTTAGGTTGGAGATTCTGTAGACATTTCATAAAAGGTCAGATTGAAATTTAATGGAAAAGATCAATTTCCACATTCCCGTCTCAATCTAAAAAGCTGCGTAGGTTATTTCTGGTCTCATTTTTCCGCAGTTCAGCTGAGGTCTAAATAACCCGGCAAGGTCTATTGTGTACAAAGTTTCCACCTATTTATAATAACTCTATTCTTTTTTTTTTGCTCAAAAATGTCTCCAATTATTTACAGCACCTTCATTGAAAGCTGAACTCCAGGCAGATAGAAAAGACAAATGAATGCAGTTCTATATTTGCTACCTCCCCAGTAGGTGGCGTGGTTCTGTATGTGGCTGCTGTGATTGGCTCTTGATTAGAAGTTCTGTCGGTGACAGCTCGATCCGCGCGATGGGACTGAGCGTGCTTTCAACACACAAACCTCATAGGTATGTGTGGCGGCTGGGCATTGAAGCCCACTTTTCTTCCGTTGCATATACATGCTTTACATGGCTGGCAAGCGGTAAATAAATCATTAAATGTATTTTTTCATGCAAGCAGTGTACCTGAATTTTACAGCCAGTCTCCTGATCCCGAAGCTTTGTATAAGAGAGCGCGTGACAGTGACAGCCGTGGCATCACCCGGCCCAGCCAGTGTCAGTGCTCCCTCCTCTCCCATGCAGCAGCCGCTTACCGACATAGGGAAGCTGGAGCTGCGGGATCATGTGACCAGAACAGACTAAAGATAGGTAAGTACTCACATATTTATTTATTTTTTTACACAGATTAGGCATTATAGGTAGGAGGAGGAGGGGGGAGGGAACATTTTAAATAAAAGGTATAGTTAGGCTTTTCTTCAACTTTAAGGGCTCACACTATGTGCGGCCTATCAGCGTTTTATTGCAGATTAAAACCAATGGACACACAGAATCCAATTGTTCTCTTGGTGTCCTATTCACACTGCAATGCAGCCTAGAGGTGTGCTGTAGTGAGATGCAATGAAATGCAGACATACAGATATATATTCTGTATGTATATATGTATATATACATACACACACACGCGCGCGCGCGCGCACACACACACACATATATATATATGTCGATATATATACAGAATATATATTATAAGTATATATTTATAATAATATTTATAAAATAATCCTAATCTTAAACCTATCTTGAGTTCAAGATAAAATAAGGGTTAAGGGTTAAACTAAGTTTTTAGTGGGATAGGTTTTAAGGGGTTGGGTTTGAGGAGTTTAGGTTTTAGGTTTAAGATTAGCATTATTTTATAAATATTATTATAAATATATATTTATAATATATATTCTGTATGTATGTATGTATGTATGTATATATATATACAGTGCATTGCGTAAGTATTCGGCCCCCTTGAACTTTTCAACCTTTTGCCACATTTCAGGCTTCAAACATAAAGATATAACATTTTTATTTTTTGTGAAGAATCACCAACAAGTGGGACACAATTGTGAAGTGGAACGAAATCTATTGGATTTTTGAAACTTTTTTAACTAATAAAAAAATGAAAAGTGGGGCGTGCAAAATTATTTGGCCCCCTTGCGTTAATACTTTGTAGAGCCACCTTTTGCTGCGATTACAGCTGCAAGTCGCTTGGGGTATGTCTCTATCAGTTTTGCACATCGAGAGACTGAAATTCTTGCCCATTCTTCCTTGCAAAACAGCTCGAGCTCAGTGAGGTTGGATGGAGAGCGTTTGTGAACAGCAGTTTTCAGCTCTTTCCACAGATTCTCGATTGGATTCAGGTCTGGACTTTGACTTGGCCATTCTAACACCTGGATACGTTTATTTGTGAACCATTCCTTTGTAGATTTTGCTGTATGTTTGGGATCATTGTCTTGTTGGAAGATAAATCTCCGTCCCAGTTTCAGGTCTTTTGCAGACTCCAACAGGTTTTCATCCAGAATGGTCCTGTATTTGGCTACATCCATCTTCCCCTCAATTTTAACCATCTTCCCTGTCCCTGCTGAAGAAAAGCAGGCCCAAACCATGATGCTGCCACCACCATGTGTGACAGTGGGGATGGTGTGTTGAGGGTGATGAGCTGTGTTGCTTTTACGCCAAACATATCGTTTTGCATTGTGGGCAAAAAGTTGGATTTTGGTTTCATCTGACCAGAGCACCTTCTTCCACATGTTTGGTGTGTCTCCCAGGTGGCTTGTGGCAAACTTTAGACGAGACTTTTTATGGATATCTTTGAGAAATGGCTTTCTTCTTGCCACTCTTCCATAAAGGCCAGATTTGTGCAGTGTACGACTGATTGTTGTCCTATGGACAGACTCTCCCACCTCAGCTGTAGTTCTCTGCAGTTCATCCAGAGTGATCATGGGCCTCTTGGCTGCATCTCTGATCAGTCTTCTTCTTGTCTGAGCTGAAAGTTTAGAGGGACGGCCAGGTCTTGGTAGATTTGCAGTGGTCTGATACTCCTTCCATTTCAAAATGATCGCTTGCACAGTGCTCCTTGGGATGTTTAAAGCTTGGGAATTTTTTTTTTGTATCCAAATCCGGCTTTAAACTTCTCCACAACAGTATTACGGACCTGCCTGGTGTGTTCCTTGGTCTTCATGATGCTCTCTGCGCTTTCAACAGAACACTGAGACTATCACAGAGCAGGTGCATTTATACAGAGACTTGATTACACACAGGTGGATTCTATTTATCACCATCAGTCATTTAGGACAACATTGGATCATTCAGAGATCCTCGCTGAACTTCTGGAGTGAGTTTGCTGCACTGAAAGTAAAGGGGCTGAATAATTTTGCACGCACCACTTTTCAGTTTTTTATTTGCTAAAAAGTTTAAAATATCCAATAGATTTCGTTCCACTTCACAATTGTGTCCCACTTGTTGGTGATTCTTCACAAAAAATTAAAATGTTATATCTTTATGTTTGAAGCCTGAAATGTGGCAAAAGGTTGAAAAGTTCAAGGGGGCCGAATACTTTCGCAAGGCACTGTATATATGTATGTATATATATATATATATATATATATATATATATATTATATATATATATTATATTGCATTATATATATATATATATATATATATATATATATATATATATATAATATATATATATATATATAATATACTGTATATTTATAATATATAATATTATAAATATTATTATAAATACATTTTATTATATTTTAGGGTCATATTAAGTAGTAAGGTTTAAATTTCTGTCCAGTGGCAGCCTCCAAAATTCCATGAAAGGTGCACTACCTACCCCGTTATCACCAATATCCACCCCGTGTTTGGATCAGTGCTGAGATTCCAGTGGCAGTTAAAACTAATTTATTCCAAGAAGTGGCAGATTTTTTTTTTTTTTTTAATTGCTCTCCATTTTAAAGGATTTTTTTTTTTTTTTTACATTTCATCTACCAATCTGTCATCATCATTTATTTTCGAATCTGAAAATCACAATCTACAGCTCCTATAAATTGGAGGAGATCGGAGTGAGACGATGAGTAGACGCAGGCAGATTGCCGTGATAAGACGCCGTCTCCCGCTCTGATGTCACTTAAACACACACATTACACATGGATACACATTTAATCACACAAGAGTTACAATGTAACTGATCGCCGCGTGTCATCACCATCAAACAAGCGCCTGCTTCTTGACCCGTCGCTATGTACATAGGTCGGAGTGGATTTTTTTTCTTCAGGCTTATGTTCTAGAAATCCAATAAAATGTTACCATTCTAAGCCAACAAAGGAAGAGATTTAATGGCCTGTTCTCTAAGGCCCGAGTCACACCTAGGCATTTTTAGTAATTTTTGCATTTTGCAGATTTGCACTACAGTCCATTTAACATGGTTTCCTATGGAACACGTTCTGTAGTGCAAATCTGCAAAATGTAAAAAGCACTAAAAATGCCTAGGTGTGAATCAGGCCTAAGAGAGCTTTCCGGCCCCCCAACACAACACCTGCTTGCCGTTTTCTACTGTGTTTTCATGGATAGTCCTTATAATCCTTGTAGTCTGTCTTTAAACTCTTCCCATACCGCATATAGTCAAATGACGGCCGCAGGGTGGCTCTCTCATCCGTCATATGACGTCCTCAGCTTCCAGGCCGCTAGGGGGGCGCGTGCCCTCTGCATCTCTAAGGGGCCAATGCGCGTGCCTGGTGGCCGCGATGTATGCCAGGGTCCCGCAATTGCCAGTCACAGAGCAGGGACGTGGATCTATCTGTCAGGGAAGAGGAGACCGATCGTGTGTTCCCTGTACAGAGGAACACCGATCAGTCACCTCCCCCAGTCAGTCCCCTCCCCGAACAGTTAGAATCACTTCCTAGGTAACACATTTAACCCCTTGATCGCCCCTAGTGTTAACCCTTTCCCTGCTAGTGACATTTATACAGTAATCAGTGCATTTTTATAGCACTGTTTGCTGTATAAATGTGAATGGTCCCAAAATAGTGTCAAAATTGTCCGATCTGTCTGCCACAATATCGCAGTCCTGCCAAAAATCGCTGATCACCGCCATTACTAGTAAAAAAAAAAAAAAAAAAATACCATAAATCTATCCCCTATTTTGTAGACGCTATAACTTTTGCAAAAACCAATCAATATACGCTTATTGCAATTTTGTTTTACCAAAAATATGTAGAAGAATACATATCGACCTAAACTGAATAAGAAATATGTGTTTTTTTTTTGTTTGTTTTTTTAAATTGGGACATTTATTATAGCAAAAATGTAAAAATATTGTGTTTTTTTCAAATTTGTCAGTCTTTTTTGTTTATAGCGCAAAAAATAAAAACCACAGGGGTGATCAAATACCACCAAAAGAAAGCTCTATTTGTGGGGAAAAAAAAGACGTCAATTTTGTTTGGGTGCAACATCACATGACCGCACTGGGCATGAAGGGGGTGAAAATGCCCGATATTGAAGTGGTTAAAATCCTACAAGCAGCATCTGTTGTTTCCCATAGGTGTACTGGATGTAAAGCACATGTACAAGTGGTTTGATGCTCACAGCTGCAAGTAAATCATTCCCTCTGTCTTGTTCACAAAATGAAAACTAAAACACAAGACAAACCTCCAATACACTCAAAACGCAAAACGACATATTTTAAAAAAAAAGAGTAAATTCGTGTTTAAGGCTGGGTTCACACTGCTGCGGGGGGAGATCCGGATGTGATTCGCACAGCAAATCACATCCGATCTCCGTAGCACTGCGAGTTCAGCCATACAGATAGTATGGCTGAACTCGCAGCTGTCCCGCAGCAAACTCGCACAGGACCCTTTTTTGGGTCCGCAACGGAATCGGATCGCATGGGGGTTCACACCATGCGATCCGATTCCTGTGCGAGTCGGCAGATCGCACTGCGATATGCCGACGGATCTGGGGGTGTCATTAACATAACATTGACACCCCCAGCCGTCCGCATAGGGCAGTGTGAACTGCCGGCGGGAGGTATGCGATGCGGGAAAACGCCGCGGATTCGCAATAGTGTGAACCTAGCCTAAAAATTCATATATTATAAGCTTGGAAAAGTCAAAAGAAACGAATTAAAGTATTACTAAACCCGGGACCCTGCATTCACTATATCTGATCTCCCACAGTACACAGAACATGGAAATCCAATTATTTTAGTAAATATAAACTGCTAAATAGCTTTTCTCATCAGCAGTATATAGCAGTCTTGTGACTTCTATCAGTGCCTGGTTAAAGCTTGTAGGAGGAGTTTTCATTCTCCTCTGATTGTCCTATGAGGCTGCAGGATCCCTGTCCCTCAGTTTGGACAGTGCTGATTGACACTTTAAGCTTATAAACCAGGATTCTCCAAACTTTCCAAACAAAGGACAAGTTTACTGTACTTTAGGCTTCAGGGGGCCTTGACTGTGGTCAATGGGAGTAGAAAATGTCCTAGTGTGGGAGAAAACAATACCTCATCATTGGTGTCAGTGGGATGAATTATTCCCAATTGTTGGTGTCAGTGGGAGGAATAGTACCCCATTATTGGTGTCAATGGATGGAATAGTGAATGGAATAATGCCCCATTGTTGGTGTCAGTGGCTGTAATTATGACCCATTGTTGGTGTCAGTTGGAGGATCAGTTCCTTGTTTTGTTGGTGTAAGTAATAGTAATTATGGACAGTCCTTGGTTTCAGTAGTGAGAATAGTTCCCTGTATAAGTGGGAGGAACAGTTCTTCATATAAATGGGGAAAAATTACTCCAAGGGTCGGATAAAGGCAAGCCAAGGGCCGCTTCTGGCCCCTGGGCCTCAGCTTGGAGACCACTGTTATATAGTAAACTAACAAGAAGAACAGATTTATGCTTCACTACAAGTTATCCACTTGAGATACCTACCTCCTGTTGTCTGAATCTTTTCTCTGTCCAACATTTCGAAACCCTGATGAAGTGCTACGGAGTCCTGGAAATGTGTTGGATTTTTACACTAATAATTTTAATGGAGATTAGCTAGTTTCTTTTGATCCTGAGTTTAGTTTACTGTAAAGTACAGAAACATAAATGAAGCTTATCTTTGATAAAACTGACACTAAAAGAAACCAGCAAAACAAACAAATAAAACAAATTTCTGCTCTGCCATAAATTGTCTGCTTGAGATACCTTACCTCCTGGTGTCTGAATCTTTCCCTGTCCAGCATTCTGAAGCCTTGATGAAGCCCTGAAAAGTGTTGGATTTTTAAGTAGATACTGATAAATAAAGACGAGCAAACTTCTTTTCATTGGTTTTGGTTTGGCCATATTTTTTATTTTTGTGAACCTCCAAATTTTTGACCATGATTTTAGTTTATTGCAGGGGTCTGAATTTAGTTTATTGCAGGGGTCTCCAAACTTTCTAAACAATAGGTCTGATTACTGCTCTTTAGACCTCAGGGGGGTGGACTGTGGCCTGTGGGAGTAAAAAAGGGTATCAGTGAAAAAAATTGTGCCCCATTGATAGTGTCAGTGGGAAGAATAAAGTCCCATCTTTGGTATCGGTGGAGGAATAGTTCTTCATCATTGGTGTCAGTGGTGCCCCATCATTTGTGTCAGGGGGGGAATAATGCCTCATCATTTGTGTCAGCAGAGAAATAGTTCCTCATCAATAACATTAGTGGTAGGAATAGTGCCCCATCATTGGTCTCAGTGGGGGAATAGTACCACATCTTTGGTGTCAGTGGAAGGAATAGTACCCTAACATTGGCGTGAATGGTGGAATAGTGCTCTATCGTTTGTGTCAGTGGGAGAAATAGTGCCTCATTACTGGTGTCAGTGGGAGGAATGGTGCCTCATTACTGGTGTCAGTGGGTGGAATAGTGCCTCATTACTGGTTTCAGTGGGTGGAATAGTGCCTCATTACTGGTGTCAATGGGAGTAGATCCCCATCATTGGTGTCAGTGGGAGGACTAGTATCACATATTTAGTGTCAGTGGGAGGAATTGTGTCCTAAGGGTCAGATAAAGCCAAGCAAATGGCCATATTCGGCCTCTGGGCCACAGTTTGAAGACCACTGCTTTATTGCATTGTACAGAATTTTAATCGACGCTTATAATGAAGGTGCTGACATTATGAAACCAGCTAAGTCAACAAGTAGAATACACTTCTGCTCCACCGCAAATTGTCTACATACTTCCTTCCTGTTGTCTGGATCTTTCTCTGTTCAACATTCTGAAACCCTGATGAAGTACTGCAGAGTCTTTGAACAATGTTGTATATTTAAGTGGGTGCTGTTAATAAGCATTAGAAAATTTATTTTGGTCAGTTTTGGGCTCGGTCATACATTTGGTAATTTTATTTTTTTGGCCGACCAGCGAAATTCTGAACCTGAGTTTAGTTTACTGTAAATTACAGAAATGTACATAAATTAAACAAATCTAATAACTGAAGCTCTGACACTACACCAGTGACCATCGAACTACGGCCTTCGGGCTGGATGTTGCCCTTTGCTCTCATTTATCCAGCCCTTGAGAAACTGTTCTTGCCACTAATATGAGGTACCATTCCTCCCACTGACACCAAAGATGGGGCACTACTCCTCCCACTGACACCAAAGATGGGGCACTACTCCTCCCACTGACACCAAAGATGGGGCACTACTCCTCCTACTGACACCAAAGATGGGGCACTACTCCTCCCACTGACACCAATAGTGGGACACTACTCCTCCCACTGACACCAATAGTGGGACACTGTTCCTCCTCCTATTGACCACAGATACTATGCACTTTTTTCTACTCCCACTAACCATCAAGCCTGAACATTGTCAACTTGTTTGGATTCTGGGTCATTTTCTACTACAACTGGCCAAAGTCCAGCCCCCATAATGTCTAAAGAACAACTGGACCTTTGTTTAGAAATTTCGGAGACCCCTGGACTAAACCACCAAACAGAACATATTTTTGCTTTTCAATAAGGCTTTATGCACTGTTCAGACCCATTTATGACAGACTGAAAACCGTGGTGGCTGTACGTTGTACCTAGACTTACTCGCATTTAGGGCTATATGAGTTAAGGGGAATCATTTCTAATTTTAAGTCCCTGAATGCATACAGCCCTAAACGTGAATACTGCTTTGTACAGGACCCAGCTGCCACATTTTTAAGACTGTTAAAGGACAGATGGATACAGGGATTTGCCGATGACGATCCAAACTGCCCGTATCCATGAGGTCTAAATTGCCCTCTTGAGATACTTACCTGCTGTTGTCCAAGTCTTTCAAGGGTTCAATATTTTAAAGCCCTGATGCAGGGCATCAGAACCCCTCAAACGTGTTGGCTTTTTAAGCAGATCCTGTTAACTCCGATTGAAGGTCTAACTTTTTTTTTTTTTTCGCTCCCCTTCACCGTTTACAACCCCTAATGTTCTGACGTTGAAGTGCATAGTTCCTCTGACCAATCAATATTTATCCAGTTGATTAAAAACTCTTGAAAATCTACTTTTGCCTCTGCTTTACATACAGTAGACGTTGACAAATTTTAGTTTCCCAATTTCTGCAAAACTGTAAGTCCCAGCAGGCCACGGGGCTATGAGTTCCCCAAGCACAGCTGTCCACATTTTATAAGTAATTACCAGCTACATTTGGTACTGAGGAGGGTGTAACGAAATTCATCTTGCAGAACGCTGTCTCAGGAGACCACAAATTATTATGTATCTAATTATGGCTTGCTTCATATCTCACAACTTTCTGAGACGGGAAAGAGAACCAACTTTTAATGTCAATATTTTTAGGGAAACACGCCTCTTGTCCCCACAGAACCAGCTGCACCATCCATACCTCATGAGCCCAAGATACATCAACAGACATCTACAGCCATCACCAGCAGCAAAACACAGACATAAAAAAAAGTCTCCAATGCTAGCTGCCAAATAAGATATTCTCCTAAAGAGATAAAATGGACATTCCTATAAAAGTTTTCTAGTGGTTAGAGCAGGGGCCTACAAACTGCAGCCCAAGGGTTGGATTGGGCCCTTTGCTAGCCTTTATTCAGCCCTTGGGGCACTATTTCTCCCACTGACACCAATGATGGGGCACTATTTCTCCCACTGACACCAATGATGAGGCACTGTTTCTCCCACTGACACCATTGATGGGGCACTATTTCTCCCACTGACACCAATGATGAGGCACTGTTTCTCCCACTGACACCATTGATGGGGCACTATTTCTCCCACTCACACCAATGATGGGGCACTGTTTCTTCCACTGATAACAATGGTGGGGCACTACTCCTTGTCCCGCTGACCACCAACCATGAGAACATGTTTATTCTCACTGATGCTGGGCCCGGGACGTTTTCTACCCCTACTGGCCAAAATCCGGCCACCCTAAAGTCTGAAGGACCGTAAACTGGCCTTTTGTTTGAAAATATTGGAGACCGCTGGGTTAGAGGACAAGCCTAGAATTTTTTGGTTCCACAATGAGCGAGACAACTGTTTGCATAACAGAGACGGTCTAGGTCTATCAAGAGGCCGAGACCTTCACTGGAACAGTTTTAGGTGACAGGATGATGCCTGGTCACCGGAAAAAAATGCTTATGCAAAGTACAATGACTGCATGCAAGGCATCCAACCAGGCTTCATTCAATCTCCTAATTCACATGTGTTAAAAACAAGGCTTCAGGCCATTTCATGTGGCCCTCACTCTTCTCCTGCAGCTGCAGCAACCCCCTCATCTCTGCCCCCACCTTGTCTCAGCAGTCAGTAGCAGAGAGGAGGACAGAACTCCTCCACCAGATCCTGCGCTTTCCTGTGCAGCCACAAAGAGGCTCATCTCTGCCCCCGTCTCAGCAGTCGGCAGCAGAGAGGAGGACATAACTCCTCCTGCAGATCCTGCACCTCTCTGTGCAGGCAGAGCGCCCCCTCATCTCTGCCGCTCCTGGTCTCAGCATTCAGCAGACTCAAGGTCTCCTCTGGTCCTCATCCAGACCATGCACTTTACGATTCCCAGCAGCTTTTTCCTGGGAGCAGGACAAGGTAAGGGGGGTAGACTGTGATTGAAGAGAGTGTGGGGGATTCTTGAGACTTCTAAAGATGGGGGGGCTCTTGACATCCGATGTAGGGGCAGGTGGGGGGGGGGGGGTGGACATCTAGTCTGGCAGATACAACTGGCCATTTGAGGGCAACAATAATGCTGATGCAGCCCACAATGAAATTGAGTTTGACATCCCTGTCCTAACCGATCTTCCTTCGCTTAAAGGAAACACAATTTCTTTCAAGGGGTCACTGCACTTAGCAATTGGGGTTTGCACTTTACATTTTTGCTTGCTGTGTATTTCTACACTTTACTGGTAGGTCATTGCACTTTATACTTTTTTTTTCTTCAAACAAGATTTCCCAGTGCCTAAAGGAAAACCACAAATCATATCAGGTTCTTCAATAGGTGAGCCAACAACCATTTCTATAGTGTTGATGGTCCAGATCTACCAAGTGGCTGAGGCCATCAAGGGGACAGTTTTGGGTGACAAAATAATGCTTGGCAACCATAGAAGGATTTTTAGGTACAACAATGCAAAGTGCAAACGACTGCATGCAGAGTACTGCAATCTATAGCATCCAATCAGATCTCATCCGATCGCTTAACCAACAATAAAAGGCAATAAATACTAAAGGGCTACAAACTTTGCATATAGGATTTGCACTTTGTACTTTTTGCTTGCTGTGTATTCCTGCACTTTACCTTTACATCATCTCTTAACCTACAATAAAAGGAAGCTTTATGCTAAGGGGTCACTGTACTTTGCACTGTTTAAGACAACACCAATTCCTATACTTAAGATGGTCTAGATCTATCTAGAGCAGCCTTTCTCAACCTTTTCAACACAGAGGAACCCTTGAAATAGTTCTCCGGTCTCGGTGAACCCCTGCTAAAAATTAGAGATCTACAACTCATGATACATTCGTGTGATGGTCAGTGGGAAGAATGATCCTTACACTTGTGATCATTGGGAAAAATTATCCCCTTATAGATAGCTAAAAAGATCAATGGTGTTGGTGGGAACTTATCCGAGAGGCACAAATGGCCCAATGCTGAAGGAACCCCTAGCAACCTTTGGAGGAACCCTAGTTGAGAATCACTGATCTAGAGGTTGAGACAATCACTGGGACCGTTTTAGGTGATAGAATGTTGCTTGGTGACCTGTAATTTACCCATACCTCCCAACTTTTTGAGATGGGAATGAGGGACACCTATCAGCGAAAGTATGCAGGCATATGTGTATGTTGTATGTGTATGTGGTTGTAAGCGCGCCAGGACCCAACGGGGTAAAGGACTGTGCTATACTGCAGATGGCGGTAAAAAGCGCCCTGAGGCGATTCAGTTCGCATAGGTAGCGCTATACAGGTCACTCATTCATTCAGGACACACCCCTTGCCACTCCCCGTTAAAGGAGAATTTTACAAAAAAAAAAAAAAAAGAGTGGTTAAACTCACAACTGCTTTTTTTTTACCACTACTATTCCTTCATACTGGCTTTTAAAATTTACAAATGCCGCAATTTAGAAATCAGATGAAAGGTTTGAAAAGTGGGAAACACTTTTTGAAAGATAAAAGGTGCATTTTAAATAAAACTATATGGATCAGACCAAAATGAAGGACAAATGAGGGGGAATGAGGGACATAGGGACATTGCTCCAAATCAGGGACAGTCCCTCGAAATCAGGGACAGTTGGGAGCTATGGTTTATTAGATAAAGCAATTGAAAGTGCAAAGTCGGCATGCAAAGCACAGTAAGCCATAGCACCAATCAGACTTCACCAGTCTCTTAACGGATTTGCCTTCAATTAATTTATTGATTAAAGAAAAGGAAAGGAAACATGATTTTTTTGTTAAGAGGTCACTGCGCTGTGCACTCAGGATTTGCATTTTACATTTTGCAATGAGAGCATGCAATGAACAGCAATCCACAGCATAGAATCGGACTTCACCTGGTCTCTTAACCCTCAATAAAGGGCAAACCAATTTCTTAATAAGACGTTATTCCACTTTGAACATATGGTTTGTACTTAGCATTTCTGCCTTCTGCACATTCCTGCACTTTACCTGGAAGTCATGGCACTTTACCTCTAATATTACTATTATTAGTAGTATTATTAATAATAATAAACATTATGTTCTAGTGTTTAAAGGACAACCCCGGATCTTTTAGGTCCCTTCATTTGCGAGCCAATAACTATTTCTATAATAATGATCCAGGTGTATCCAGCAGGTGAGACCATTATGGGAACAGTTTTAAGTTACAAGGTGATGCCTGATGACCAGACAAGGCTTATTAGGTAACGCAATGCAAATTGCAATGACTGAATGCAAGGAACAGCAATCCATAGGCTCCAATCAGATCTCATCTTTTCGCTTAAATTACAGAAAAAAGGCAATACATACTAAAGGGCTATTGCACTTTGCGCATAGAATTTGTACTTTTGCTTTGCTGTGCATTTCTACACTTTACCTGGAAGCAGGGGCGTTGCTAGGTCTACAAAAGATCTGGGGCTAGAGCCCATAGCAGCGTAGTAGAGAAAGTCATACGCTTGGGTGGGCATGCACATGTATATAATATGCGTGTGTGTGTATGTGCGTGTATATATGTATATATATATATATATATATATATATATATATATATATATATATATATATATATATATATATCCCTAGAGAGCCCCCCCACTTACATCAGGCTCCCCAGAGAGCCCCCCCCTTACATCATGGTTCCCAGAGACCCCCCCTTACATCAGGGTCCCTAGAGAGCCCCCCTTACATCAGGGTCCCTAGAGAGCCCCCCTTACATCAGGGTCCCCAGAGAGCCCCACTTACATCAGGGTCCCTAGAGAGCCCCCCTTACATCAGGGTCCCTAGAGAGCCCCCCTTACATCAGGGTCTCCAGAGAGCCCCACTTACATCAGGGTCCCTAGAGAGCCCCCCTTACATCAGGCTCCCCAGAGAGCCCCACTTACATCAGGGTCTCCAGAGAGCCCCACTTACATCAGGGTCCCCAGAGAGCCCCCCTTACATCATGGTCCCCAGAGACCCCCCCCTTACATCAGGGTCCCTAGAGAGCCCCCCTTACATCAGGGTCCTCAGAGACCCCCCCCCTTACATCAGGGTCCCTAGAGAGCCCCCCTTACATCATGGTCCCCAGAGACCCCCCCTTACATCAGGGTCCCTAGAGAGCCCCCCTTACATCAGGGTCCCCAGAGAGCCCCCCTTACATCAGGGTCCCCAGAGAGCCCCCCTCCCCTTGGGGATCCCTGCAGAGACTCAGGTCTATGGGCCCCAGATTCGGGGCTATGGCCCTGAAAGCCACCCCCTAGCGACGCCACTGCCTGGAAGTCATGGTACTTTACACTGTTCTATCAATTCATCTGTTCTAGTGCCTAAAGGACAGCCCCAGATCTTTTCAGGCTCCTCAATGTGTGAGCCAACAGCCATTTCTATAATAATGATGATCCTGGTTTATCCAGAGGCCGAGATCATTACGGGGACAGTTTTACGTCACAGGATGATGCTTGGTGACCAGACAAGGCTTTTTAGGTAAAGTAATACAAAGTGCAATGACTTCAATGCAAAGAACAGCGATCCATAACCTCCAGTCAGACCCTTATCTCTTAACCTACAAAAAAAATGAATGAATACTAAAGGGCTATTGTACTTTGCACATAGGATTTGCACTTTCCACGTTTGCTTGCTGTGCATTTCTGCACTTTACCTGGAAGTCAAGGCACTTTACACTGTTCTATCAAACAATATTTTCTAGTGCCTAAGGGCCGGTTCACACAGCGAGGCGCGGCGAGGCGTCTCCGACTTACCTCGCCGCGACCTGCGGGGAGCTCAGCGGCGACTTGCAGAGGACTTCTGTATAGAAGTCAATGCAAGTCGCCCCCGAAGTCGCCCCGAAGTAGTACAGGAACCTTTTTTCTGAGTCGGAGCGACTCGAGTCGCTCCTCTCAGAACGGTTCCATAGTACAGAACGGGGGCGACTTGCGGGAGCGAGGCGAGGCGAGCCGTGTCGCCTCGCCTCGCCTCGCTGTGTGAACCGGCCCTAAAGGACAACCCCAGATCTTCCAGGTTCTTCAAATACGTGAGCCAACAGCCATTTCTATAATGATGATCCAGGTCTATCCAGGGGCTGAGACCATCATGGGAACAGTTTTAGTTATAAGGTGATGCTTGGTGACCAGACAAGACTTATTAAAAGCAATGCAAAGTGCAATGACTGCATGGAATGAACATCAATCCAAAGGCACCAATCAGGCCTCACCCATTCTCTAAACATGTCTACTATCAATTTAATTAAAAGAGAGGAAACATGATTTCTCGATAAGGGGTCACCGCACTGTGCATACAGGATTTGCAATTTACAGTTTGCAATGACTGCATGCAAATAAAATCCATCCAATCCATAACCCCCTATCAGACCTCAACCTTTCTCTTAACCTACTATAAAAAGAAATCTTATTTCTTACTAAGGGGTCATTGCACTTTGCACATGTGTTTGCACTCTGCACTTTTGCTTGCTGTGTATTCCTGTTCTTTATCTAGAATTAATGGCATGAAGAGACCATCATGGGGACAATTTTAAGTTAGAAGGTGATGCTTGGTGACCAGACAAGGCTTATTAGTTAAAGCAATGCAAAGTGCAATCACTGCATGCAAAGCACAGCAATCCATAGCCTCCAATCAGATCCCACCTGATCTCTTAACCTACAATAAAAGGCAATAAATACTAAAGGACTATTGCACTTTGCACATAGGATTTGCACTTTGCATGTTTGCTTGCTGTGCATTCCTGCACTTTACCTGGAAGTCATGGCACTTTACACTGTTCTATCAACTAATCTTTTCTAGTGCCTAAAGGACAACCCCGGATCTTTTCAGGTTCATCAATGTGTGAGCCGATTACTATATCTATAATAATGATGATCCTGAACTATTCAGAGACAGAGACCATCATAGGAAGAGTTTTAAGTCATAGGATGAGGCTTGGTGACCAGACAAGCCTTATTAGGTAAAGTAATACAAAGTGCAATGACTGCATGCAAAGAACAGCGACCCATAGCCTCCAATCAGACCTCGCCTGATCTCTTAACCTACAATAAAAGGCAATAAATACTAAAGGACTAGTGCACTATGCACATAGGATTTTCCCTTTGCACTTTTGCTTGTTGTGTATTCCTGCACTTTACCTGAAAGTCGTGGCACTTTACATTGTTCTATCAAACAAAATTTTCTAGTGCCTAAAGGACAACGCCAGATCTTTTCAGGTTCCTCAATGTGTGAGCCGATTACTATATCTATAATAATGTTGATTCTGATCTATTCAGAGGCAGAGACCATCATAGGTTTTAAGTCATAGGATGATGCTTGGTGACCAGACAAGGCTTATTATGTAAAGCAATGCAAATCATTGCAAAGTGCAATGACTCAATGCAAAGAACAGCAATCCACAGCCTCCAATCAGACCTCATTCAATCTCTTAACCTACAAAACAGGCAATATATACTAAAGGGCTATTGCACTTCACACATAGGATTTGCACTTTGCACGTTTGCTTGCTGTGAATTGCTGTACTTTGCCTAGGAGTCATGGAACTTTAGACTGTCCTATCAACTAATCTTTTCTAGTGCCTAATAGAAAGTCCCAGATCTTTTCAGGTTCCCCAATGTGCGAGCCAACAGCCATTTTTTATAATAATGATGATCCTGGTTTATCCAGAGGCCGAGATCATTATGGGGACAGTTTTATTTCACAGAATGATGCTTAGTGACCAGACAAGGCTTTTTAGGTAAAGCAATGCAAAGTGCAATGACTTCATGTAAAAAACAGCAATCCATAGCCTCCAATCAGACCTCATCCGATCTTTTAACATACAAAAAAAAGGAATAAATACTAAAGGGCTATTGCACTTTGCACATTTGCTTGCTGTGCATTGCTGCACTTTGCCTAGGAGTCATAGCACTTTACACTGTTCTATCAACTAATCTTTTCTAGTGCCTAATAGAAAGCCCCAGATCTTTTCAGGTTCCCCAATGTGCGAGCCAACAGCCATTTCTATAATAATGAGGATCCTGGTCTATACAGAGACCATCATGGGGACAGTTTTAGCTGACAGGATGATGCCTGTTGACTAGAGAAGACTTATTAGGTAAGTACAATGACTGCATACAAAGAAAAGCAATCTATAGCATCCAATCAAGCTTCATCTGATTTCTTAACTTCCAATAAAAGAAAATCCGATTTCTTGCCAAGGGGCTATTGCACTTTGCATATAGGGTTTGCACTTTATATTTTTGCAATGACTGCATGCAAATAACAGCAATCAGACCTCATCCGATCTTTTAATCTGCAATAAAAGGAAATCGGATTTCTTTCAAAGGGGCTATTGCACTTTGCACATAGCTTTTGCACTTTATATTTTTGCAATGACTGCATGCAAAGATCAGCAATCAGACCTCATCAGATCTTTTAACCTGCAATAAAAGGCAATCGGATTTTATTCCAAGGGGCTATTTCACTTTGCACATAGGGTGTGCACTTTATATTTTTGCAATGACTGCATGCAAAGATCAGCAATCAGACCTCATCCGATTCTTTTAAGCTATGATAAAAAGCAATCGGAATTCTTTCCAAGGGGCTATTGCACTTTGTACATAGCTTTTGCACTTTATATTTTTGCAATGACTGCATGCAAAGATCAGCAATCAGACCTCATCTGATTCTTTTAACCTATGATAAAAGGCAATCGGATTTCTTTCCAAGGGACTATTGCACTTTGCGCATAGCTTTTGCACTTTGCACTTAGGCTTGCTGTGCATTCCTGCACTTTCCCCCGTAAGTCATGGCACTTTGAAGTCTTCTCCCACCCCAGCTTTTGTCGTGCCATTGTTCTGGGAGCCCAGGAAATGCCCTTTCTCCGTACAACGGTCTACGACAAGCTTAATCCACACTGCAGGAGCCAAGTTTTGGTCCCCGAGCCCGCACGCCTCTTCCATGGGATGTGACGGTCCCGGCACGGCTTACCTACAAAGATGCTGCTTCTCGTCCTCCGTCCTCTCCTCCCGTTACATGTGCGAGGTGTATCTTTCCTTCTTTTTTTTCCTCTCTCTCTCTCCGGCTTTCCACTTCTTTATTGCGTTGCCAGGGTTATCCAACCACCCACCCCTCCTCTGCTGCTTGGAAGCTGCTGTAATGTTTGTACAGGCAAGATGTGATGCTGGGAACGGGCGCAATCTGGTCCCTTGTCTGCGTTCTTCTTTTGTTATTTTTTTGTGTTTTTTTTTGTTTTATAATTTGGGGCGGCTTATTTCCTTTACTTCAGCATCCGTCAGTCTTTTGTCTTCTTCTGTGGCCGGGTGGGTGTGTCGGATTTATTGGTCTTTGTGTGCTCTTCTAGTCTTTGCTGACTTCTTCCATCCACGTTGCCTCTTCTTCTTCTTCTCTCTCTCTCTGTGTCTCACTATTCTTGTGTCAGGGTGTGTCAAGCATCATGCTCATTAGAATTTTCTCACACTCCCCCCCATTTGTCGCTCCGGGTGTGCTACTGTGCGCAACCTACTTTTAACCCTCTATCAGCCTCCTTCTCCAAAAAAAGAGCCTGTCCCTTTTCTTTCTATTAAGGGGGGGGGGGGGGGGGGGGGTGTGGCCCCCTCCATGATGATCTTAGAAGGGCCAGCGTTGGCGGCCTAATAAAGTGTGAAGTAGGGAGCGCTGGTCTGTGTCTCACTTTTTCCGGCCGTTCACACCTATGCATGATTTACTTTGAATGGGGCTTTGGTCTCGTCATTCACACTTGTGCAATTTTATGCAGTAAGAGTTTTTCTACATTTTATCACAGGTATCAAGAAATTACTCAGCGCTTTACATACTGTGCATTCACACCAGTCCCTACCCCCCAAGGAGCCCCCTGTATTATGTCCACAGTCTCTGACCATCTCCTGTATTATGTCCTCAGTCTCTGACCATCTCCTGTATTATGTTCTCAGTCTCTGACCATCTCCTGTATTATGTCCTCAGTCTCTGACCATCTCCTGTATTATGTCTATTATGTCCTCAGTCTCTGACCATTTCCAGTATTATGTCTACAGTCTCTGACCATCTCCTGTATTATGTTATGTCCTCAGTCTCTGACCATCTCCTGTATTATGTCTATTATGTCCTCAGTCTCTGACTATCTCCTGTATTATGTATGTTACATCCTCAGTCTCTGACCATCTCCTGTATTATATCCTCAGTCACTGACTATCTCCTGTAATATGTCCTCAGTCTCTGACCATCTGCTGTATTATGTCCTCAGTCTCTGACCATCTCCTGTATTATGTCCTCAGTCTCTGACCATCTCCTGTATTATGTCCTCAGTCTCTGACCATCTCCTGTATTATGTCTATTATGTCTTCAGTCTCTGACCATCTCCTGTATTATGTTCTCAGTCTCTGACCATCTCCTGTATTATGTCCTCAGTCTCTGACCATCTCCTGTATTATGTCCTCAGTCTCTGACCATCTCCTGTATTATGTCATCAGTCTCTGACCATCTCCTGTATTATGTCTATTATGTTCTCAGTCTCTGACCATCTCCTGTATTATGTCTATTATGTCCTCAGTCTCTGACTATCTCCTGTATTATGTATGTTACATCCTCAGTCTCTGACCATCTCCTGTATTATATCCTCAGTCACTGACTATCTCCTGTAATATGTCCTCAGTCTGACCATCTGCTGTATTATGTCCTCAGTCTCTGACCATCTCCTGTATTATGTCCTCAGTCTCTGACCATCTCCTGTATTATGTCCTCAGTCTCTGACCATCTCCTGTATTATATTCTCAGTCTCTGACCATCCACTGTATCACGTCCACAGTCTCTGACCATCCCTTATTTTATGTTCACAGTCTCTGACTATCCCCTATATTATGTCCACAGACTCTAACCATCTTTTGTATCATGTCTGCAGTCTCTGACCATCCCTTGTATTATGTCCACCGACTCTGACCATCTTTTGTATCATATTTGCAGTCCCTGGCCATCTCTTGTATCGTGTCTGCAGTCTCTGACCCTCTCCTGTATCATGTCTGCAGTCTCTGCCCATCTCTGTATCATGTCTGCAGTCTCTGTCCATCTCTGTATCATGTCTGCAGTCTCTGTCCATCTCTTGTATCATGTCTGCAGTCCCTGACCAGCTCTTGTATCATGTCCACAGTCTCTGAAAATCTCTTGTATTACTTGTTCACTTGTAAATATATGAACTTATTGTTATTATTAATTTTATACTTGCATGTGTGCCATGAGTATATACTTTGTTACATGGAATAAATACATTGTTATCCAGTACATAGTGTCCTTGTTGCTTTCCTGCTGCATGCTTCATTCAAAGTCCCAACCTTTCTGTTTTTGCTAATCTCTTGTATTGTGTCCGCAGTCCCTGACCATCTCTTGTGCCATGTCCGCAGTCCCTGACCATCTCTTGTATTGTGTCCACAGTCTCTGACCATCTCTTGTGCCATGTCCGCAGTCCCTGACCATCTCTTGTATCGAGTATGCACTTTTTGACCATCTCCACTATCATATCCACAATCTCTGACCATCTCCTGTATCATATCCACAGCCTCTGACCATCTCCTGCACCCTGTCTGCAGTCTCTGACCATCTCCTGTATCATATCCACAGCCTCTGACCATCTCCTGCACCCTGTCTGCAGTCTCTGACCATCTCTTGTATCATGCCCATAGTCTCTGACTATTTCATGTTGTGTGTCTGCTATCTCCAAGACTGAATATTCACCTCATTTTACGTATGGCCCTTTGGTGATGTTGGGGGCCACACTTGAGTCCCCCAATAGCATGAAAGTTGACCACCACTAGTTTTCGACTGTAGGAGGAACCTGGAGTACCTGGATGAAACACTCGCAAGCACAGGGAGAACATGCAAAGTCCAAGCTGGTATTGCCCCACTTGGGATTGTGACTGGGGACCCTAGTCCTGCAAGGCAGAAATGCTAATCACTAAGCCACTGTCTGCGTTGCCCTTACCATTATTTTCTATGGGGCACCTTCACTCCTGTGCATTTCAATTCCATGTATCTTGAAAAAAGTAAAAGTGCTTTTTCTAGGATGACAATGAACATTTTTGCTCCATAGACTTCAATTAGAGTGCATGAAAAGGCATAAGTAAGAATCAATGAAAAAAATCACAAAATTGCATACACACCCTGCCTTAGCAAGCCTTTAAGTTGTTGTAATTCATAAAATATACTGTACCCATTGAAGTTACTGGCCTCAGGTGATAGAGATGAAACAAATCATCCTACATAAGTTGTACCCATTTATCTGCAGTCCTCTCTTCTTTACATCTGTTCAAAGTTGAAAATGTATAAAGCTTGTCTGAGCTGTCAACAAAAAAAGGGGGCGGAGAGCTGAAATTACATTTTTCAAAGCTCAGTGAGAGCTCTGACAGCTGATTGGAGGGAAGAGACACCCCCACCCCCCAGCACACAAGAACAGAGCTAAATCTGCTGGAGGTCCCCCCCCTGTCACCATTTTTCTCTTGGTGCCAGGAAAACTTGTCAGAAATGATTCATGCTGATTGCAGGGGAATGAAGCAGCAGACAGAAATTACGCTTAGTGCTCTGGATTGAGACTCTAGACTGAAACAAGTACACACTATAGAGGGATATGCTTTGTTCATGTTACATTTCTGAGGTTTACAACCCTTTCGTAGCCCGGGGCACCTACACATGAAAGCATTGATTGGGATACACGTGTTACATATCGGAGCGTACGCCGGAGTGAGAGCAATAATTCTAGCACAAGATCTCCTCTGTAACACTAAACTGATAACCTATAGGATGCTTTTGAAACATTAACTATATCTTTTATAGGGTACTAAAGTTTGTCCCCATTTTACGAATGCACACACATTCAAAGTTTGACATGTAGGGTATGTATTTACTCGGTGGCACTTCATCTTTTATATTTTACCAGAAATGTGGGTAGTTTATTGCATTTGTTTGCCCTGAAATTCCCTTTATTGTGTTTGTTACTGAAACGGGCATTTTCTAGCCCTCTGCTGTAATATCATGTGAAATAAAAAATTTGAACTACCAATATTGTATTCTCTAGGGTGTCTGCTTTCAGAAAATGTATAATGGTTGGGGGTTGTATGTCATTTTCAGGCCTAACATTATTTTGTATTCATGTGTGAAAAAACGGCTCTGGCAGTGAAAGGGGTAATGTATAAAAAAAAACATAACTACATGCTTTGTGCAATGGTGGGCCGTCATGCTGGAACAGGAAGGGGCCACATCCCCAAACTGTTCCCATCAAATTGTCCAAAATGTCTTGGTATGCTGACGCCTTAAGAGTTCCTTCACTGGAACTAAGGGGCCAAACCCAACCCCTGAAAAACAACCCCACACCATAACCCCCCCTCCACCAAATGATTTGGACCATTGCACAAAGCAAAGTCCATAAAGACATAGATGAGCAGGTTTGGAGTGGAGGAACTTGTCTGTCCTCAACACAACACCTTTGGGATGAATTAAAGTGTAGACTGTGAGCCAGGCCTTCTCGTCCAACATCAGTCCCTGACCTCACATATGCGCTTCTGGAAGAATGGTGAAACATTCCCATAGACACACTCCTAAACCTTGTGGACATCCTTCCCAGAAGAGGTGAAGCTGTTATAGCTGCAAAGTGTGGGCCAACCCAATATTGAACCCTACAGACTAAGACTGGGGTGCCAATAAAGTTCATGTGGGTGTAAAGGCAGGCGTCCCAATACTTTTGGTAATATAGTGTATATTAAAAAAAATACTACATGTACATTTTTTCCTGCAAATAATATGTTCATTTATTTTTTTTTTGTTTTGCAGAAGGTGGACTCAGCCTTTAAAAGAATCTGTCTGCCCCGAAAGTGACATTTCAATTTTCAGTAGACGCTTTCCAGAATTAGAGACAGCTGGAAAAAAATAAAAAGGAAAAAAGAATAGAAAAAACAGCCAACAGCACAAGAAGAGTAATAATGTTGCCGGTCGTATGACTCTGAACTCGGCTTTCTTGCAGACCTACACTGGCCAAAGAATGCTCAGCACCCAACACTTCTGGGTGTGTCATACGCCTGCATAGCCCTCATGTTTAGGCAGGATTGGACTATAGATAAGGGGTAGGGCAGCAGATCACTGCAGAAGACCTTCATGGACTTGGAAACTCTTCTGCTCTCTGAGCTTATTCAAAGGCAGTCCAAAGAAGTTTACATATACAGTATCTCACAAAAGTGAGTACACCCCTCACATTTTTGTAAATATTTTATTCTATCTTTTCATGTGACAACACTGAAGAAATGACACTTTGCTACAATGTAAAGTAGTGAGTGTACAGCTTGTATAACAGTGTAAATTTGCTGTCCCCTCAAAATAACTCAACACACAACCATTAATGTCTAAACCTCTGGCAACAAAAGTGAGTACACCCCTAAGTGAAAATGTCCAAAATGGCAATATTTTGTGTGGCCACCAGGGGCGGACTGACCATTCAGCCACTCGGGCACTGCCCGAGGGCCCCAGGCCACTAGGGGGCCCCATCAGGGTTGCCAGCCTCAGTATAACCAGGGACGGTATGTAAAAATCTGTGTTTTTTTTTTCCTCTGTCTCTGAAATGTCCCTTACCGACATTCTTTTGGTCTAAAAATTCTGAGATTATAGCTGCCCCACCTCTCCAGTACCTTCTCAGCCAATGGAAAAATGCCTGTGTATACCTTGTGATTGTGTGTGTGTATACTGTGTGGCCCCATAATCTCCTATTGCCCGGGGGCCCCATGAGTTGTCAGTCCACCCCTGGTGGCCACCATTATTCTCCAGCTCTGCCTTAACCCTCTTGGGCATGGAGTTCACCAGAACTTCACAGGTCACCACTGGAGTCCTCTTCCACTCCTCCATGACGACATCATGGAGCTGGTGGATGTTGGAGACCTTGCGCTCCTCCACCTTCCATTTGAGGATGCCCCACAGATGCTCAATAGGGTTTAGGTCTGGGGACATGCTTGGCCAGTCCATCACCTTTACCCTCAGCTTCTTTAGCAAGGCAGTGGTGATCTTGGAGGTGTGTTTGGGGTCGTTATCATGCTGGAATACTGCCCTGCGGCCCAGTCTCCGAAGGGAGGGGATCATGCTCTGTTTCAGTATGTCACAGTACATGTTGGCATTCATGGTTCCCTCAATGAACTATAGCTCCCCAGTGCTGGAAACACTCATGCAGCCCCAGACCATGACACTCCCACCACCATGCTTGACTGTAAGCAATAGTGATGGACGAACTTCCGACGGGACGTTTCGCGAACGCGAAACGCGAACGGACACAAACGTTCGCGAAAACGACCGTTCGCCGCGGGCTCCATTGACTTCAATGGGAGGCGAATTTCGCAAACCTTTAGGTCGAATTTGCGGCCACGGGGTAATTATTAGGGGGTAGCACGTAGTCCCACCACCTGGACAATAGCATAATACATGTATGAGGTGAATTTGGGATCGATAACTACAAGCATTTTTTTTTTATTTGGGAAATTGTTCTGACAATTCAGGACTATGGAGCTAATGAAGGCAATGGAGGAGAGGGAAGGTCAGGGACCAGGGTAGGCAAACAAGAGGGTGCAGGAGATACAGAGCACTGACAGCAGCACCGTAATACAGAGCACTGACATCAGCACCGTGACATACAGCGCTGACAGCAGCTCCGTGACATACAGCGCTGACAGCAGCTCCGTGACATACAGCGCTGACAGCAGCTCCGTGACATACAGCGCTGACAGCAGCTCCGTGACATACAGCGCTGACAGCAGCTCCGTGACATACAGCGCTGACAGCAGCACCGTGACATACAGCGCTGACAGCAGCTCCGTGACATACAGCGCTGACAGCAGCTCCGTGACATACAGCGCTGACAGCAGCTCCGTGACATACAGCACTGACAGCAGCTCCGTGACATACAGCGCTGACAGCAGCTCCGTGACATACAGCGCTGACAGCAGCACCGTGACATACAGCGCTGACAGCAGCTCCGTGACATACAGCGCTGACAGCAGCTCCGTGACATACAGCGCTGACAGCAGCTCCGTGACATACAGCGCTGACAGCAGCTCCGTGACATACAGCGCTGACAGCAGCTCCGTGACATACAGCGCTGACAGCAGCTCCGTGACATACAGCGCTGACAGCAGCTCCGTGACATACAGCGCTGACAGCAGCTCCGTGACATACAGCGCTGACAGCAGCTCCGTGACATACAGCGCTGACAGCAGCTCCGTGACATACAGCGCTGACAGCAGCACCGTAAGCAGCCCCAGGAGGAAGTCAGCACAGCACAGGGATGGTGTGATCCCCTCATAATAAGAACCCCCAGGAGGAAGTCAGCACAGCACAGGGATGGTGGGAGCCCCTCATAATAAGAACACCCAGGAGGAAGTCAGCACAGCACAGGGATGGTGGGAACCCCTCATAATAAGCAGCCCCAGTAGAAATATGACACCGCTCAACCTCTTCAAAGAGGAGGGTAGGGGCATATAGTACGGTGTGCTTTTTTGGGTCAGGGAAGTGAGCCAAATGAATTAAGAAGGTCTGTGTGCTTGATTCCAAAAATTGTTTATAGACATATACATGGTCTACTGATCACATGTGTTGAATTCCTCCGAGATCCATGCCTCATTCATTTTTAGAAATGTGAGGTAGTTAACACTGTGGTGAGCTAGGCGAGTACGCTTATCGGTCACAATCCCCCCTGCTGCGCTGAACGTCCTTTCGGACAGGACACTGGATGAGGGGCAAGCCAACAGTTCGATTGCAAATTGGGCAAGCTCTGGCCAGAGGTCAAGCCTGCCCACCCAGTAGTCTAGGGGTTCATCACTCCTCAGAGCGTCCACATCGGCCGTTAACCCAATGTAGTCGGACACCTGACGGTCTAGGCGTTCCCTGATGCTGGATCCGGATGACACCTGTCGATGGGTCGGCTGAAAGAATGACCTCATATCCGAAGTCACCAACACATCTTCAAACCGGCCTCTTCTTGCAGGCGCTGTTGGATTGGTACCCGCAAATCCTTCTCTGGGAGTGGGAATTGCTCCTCTGCCAGCGCACGCAAAAGCAGAATGCAGCATTTCTCGAAGCAAGGCCTGGAAGTGCTGCATTCTGACAGCCCTCTGCGACGGCGGTAACATTTCCGCCATTTTGTGTTTGTACCGGGGGTCTAAGTACGTTGCCACCCAGTACTGGTCCTTGACCCTCATGCTTTTTATACGGGGGTCCCTATTAAAACACTGGAGCATGAAGGCCCCCATTTGCACTAAAGTGGAAGCGGTGTGGTGGCCTGGCTCCTGCTCATCATCCAGGATAATGTCGTCCTCTTCATTCTCCTCTCCCCATCCTCGCACAACAGGGATCCCAGAAAGGTTTAAAGCATGCTCTTCTTGCTCCTGCTCATCCGCCCCGGCACCATCCTCCTCTGACTCCTCATCAGACTCCTGTTGTTGACTTGTCTCAGATAGAGTAGCCCCCCCTGGGAATTCATCCAGCATTGCGACTTCCTCATCTTCCCGCTCCTGCTCCTCCACAGCCTGATCAATGACACGACGCAATGCACGCTCCAGAAAGAAGGCATAAGGTACCATGTCACTGATGGCGCCATGGCTGCGACTGACCAGTTTGGTGATCTCCTCAAATGGCCGCAGAAGTCTGCATGTGTCGCGCATGAGCAGCCACTGGCGCGGTGAAAAAAAACCCAGCTCCCCAGAACCGTTTCTTTCGCAGAGTTCATACAGGTAGACGTTAACTGCACGTTTCTGCTGGAGCAGCCTATCAAGCATATAGAAGGTTGAGTTCCATCGCGTCGGGCAATCGCAAATAAGACGTCTGACCGGCAGATGGTGTCGCCGCTGAATGTCAGCAAGGCGAGCCATGGCCGTGTAAGATCTTCTGAAATGGGCCGAGATTTTCCTTGCCTGCCGCAAGATGTCCTGGACCCCAGGGTATTTGACAAGGAATCGCTGCACGACCAAGTTTAAGACGTGTGCCATGCACGGCACGTGCGTGATTTTGCCCTGTTTCAATGCGCTAAGCAGATTGGCACCGTTGTCACACACCACTTTACCAACTGTCAAATTGAGCGGTGTTAGCCACTCATCTGCCTGTGAACGCAAAGCTGAAAGGAGTGCCGGGCCAGTGTGGCTCTTTGCTTCCAGGCACAACAGACGCAGCACGGCATGGCAACGTCTCACCTGGCATGTGGAATAGGTTCTGGGGAGCTTGGGCGGTGCAGTGGAAGAGACGCTAGCAGCGGAAAAGGAGGAGGCAGCTGAGGAGGAGAGGGAGGAGGATGGAGTAGGAGGAGGAGAAGAAGAGTCAGGCCTGCATGCAATCCGTGGCGGTAAAACCAAATCTACACGGGTGCCACGGGTTACATGCTTGACGGCCGTCAGAAGGTTCACCCAGTGGGCAGTAAAACTGATATACCTTCCCTGCCCGTGTTTGCTAGACCACGTGTCTGTGGTCAGATGTATCTTGGCACCGACACTGTGTGCCAGAGATACATTCACTTGCCGCTGAACATGGCCATATAGCTCTGGGATGCCCTTCTCTGAGAAATACTTCCTTCCTGGGACCTTCCATTGTGGTGTTCCAATGGCCACAAATTTGCGAAAGGCCTCCGAGTCCACCAGTTTATATGGCAGTAGTTGGCGGGCTATGAGTTCTGACAAGCCAGCCGCCAACCGTTGGGCAAGAGGGTTATCCGGCGTCATCATTTTTTTACGCTCAAACATTAGGCCCACGGAAGCCTGCCTTTTTGCAGAAAAATGTGAGCTTGGCGTGATGGAAGGTGGAGTGGAGGACAATTGTGAGGAGAGAGGAGAAGGAGAAGTAGAAGACGAGGCTGGACGGTGAGAGCCTGCAGTGTGGCTTTGTGTGTTCCGTTGCTCCCACTGGGCTCGGTGATGGCTGCTCATGTGCCTTCTTAAGGCGGTCGTCCCTAGGTGAGTATTGGGCTTACCGCGACTAACGCGTTGACTGCAAAGATTGCAGATGGCAACGCTATTGTCAGCAGCGGACACGTTAAAAAAAGCCCACACTGCGGAGCCATGTGCCGGTGTCCTGGGAGCGCCAGATGTGACCGTACATGGTCGATGACTCGCTCCTGATACATTTGCAGTCTGCTTTGTCCCTGCTGTGCAATGTAAGTCATTGCTGCTTCTCCTCCCTATCTGCTGGTCCATATCTCCCTCTGAACTCCCCTCCTCTTCCTCTCTTGTGGGCACCCACGTGACATCACTAGACACGTCATCATCAACGTCACCTTCCCCACCGCTATAAGTAGAGTAGGCAGCAACACCGGGGACCAACCTCCTCCTTGGGCTGATCTGGGTACTGGCGTCAGACTGCTGAGTAGCGCTTGTTGCTACCTCCTCTTCCTGATCCAATACCAAGAGTGGCTGCGCATCAGAAATGTCCTCTTGATATGGATCGGAAAATAATTCCAGTGACTCAAGCGGAAGGTATGTGGTGGTGGTGGTGGTGGTCGTGTTGTTGGTGGTAGTGTCTTTGGGGGTGCACATAGCAGAGAGTGAAGAAGAGGGTGCAGATCGAGAGGATGAGGAGGGTGCAGAAGAGTAAGGCTGAGCGAGCCACTCAACCAAGTCTGGTGCATCCTTTAAAGTAATTGAACGCACCTTCTGCAACTTCCCACTTTGGCTCAAGCCTGTTGCTCCTGCCCTACCCCTACCACCCCTGCGGAAGGGCCTGCCTCTTCCTCTGCATGTCATTTTTTAAATGACCCTGTGACAAAACTCTTAGTCCCTATACCGCTGAAGGACTGCTGCAGTATAGGTGAGCGGTCAGCAGTGGTGCACGTCAACCCTATCTATTGTGGACCTATAGCGGTCCTTACAGAACAGCAGACTGTACCGCACTCAAGCCTATGTACCGTAGCACCCTATACCAAGTTACCAGTCCTTATAAGAACTTTTGTGGACCAAGCAGGTTGTGTGTTAGTGTTTAGCAGACTGTGCGTCAGTCCCTATACCGCTGAAGGACTGCTGCAGTATAGGGCAGCGGTCAGCAGTAGTGCACGGCAACCCTATGTATTGTGGACCGATAGCGGTCCTTACAGAACAGCAGACTGTAACGCACTCAGGCCTATGTACCGTAGCACCCTATACCAAGTTACCAGTCCTTATAAGAACTTTTGTGGACCAAGCAGGTTGTGTGTTAGTGATTAGCAGACTGTACGTCAGTCCCTATACCAATGAAGGACTGCTGCAGTATAGGGCAGCGGTCAGCAGTAGTGCACGGCAACCCTATGTATTGTGGACCGATAGCGGTCCTTACAGAACAGCAGACTGTAACGCACTCAGGCCTATGTACCGTAGCACCCTATACCAAGTTACCAGTCCTTATAAAAACTTTTGTGGACCAAGCAGGTTGTGTGTTAGTGTTTAGCAGACTGTGCGTCAGTCCCTATACCGCTGAAGGACTGCTGCAGTATAGGGCAGCGGTCAGCAGTGGTGCACGTCAACCCTATCTATTGTGGACCGATAGCGGTCCTTACAGAACAGCAGACTGTACCGCACTCAAGCCTATGTACCGTAGCACCCTATACCAAGTTACCAGTCCTTATAAGAACTTTTGTGGACCAAGCAGGTTGTGTATTAGTGTTTAGCAGACTGTACGTCAGTCCCTATACCGCTGAAGGACTGCTGCAGTATAGGGCAGCGGTCAGCAGTGGTGCACGTCAACCCTATCTATTGTGGACCGATAGCGGTCCTTACAGAACAGCAGACTGTACCGCACTCAAGCCTATGTACCGTAGCACCCTATACCAAGTTACCAGTCCTTATAAGAACTTTTGTGGAACAAGCAGGTTGTGTGTTAGTGATTAGCAGACTGTACGTCAGTCCCTATACCAATGAAGGACTGCTGCAGTATAGGGCAGCGGTCAGCAGTAGTGCACGGCAACCCTATGTATTGTGGACCGATAGCGGTCCTTACAGAACAGCAGACTGTACTGCACTCAGGCCTATGTACCGTAGCACCCTATACCAAGTTACCAGTCCTTATAAAAACTTTTGTGGACCAAGCAGGTTGTGTGTTAGTGTTTAGCAGACTGTGCGTCAGTCCCTATACCGCTGAAGGACTGCTGCAGTATAGGGCAGCGGTCAGCAGTAGTGCACGGCAACCCTATGTATTGTGGACCGATAGCGGTCCTTACAGAACAGCAGACTGTAACGCACTCAGGCCTATGTACCGTAGCACCCTATACCAAGTTACCAGTCCTTATAAGAACTTTTGTGGACCAAGCAGGTTGTGTGTTAGTGATTAGCAGACTGTACGTCAGTCCCTATACCAATGAAGGACTGCTGCAGTATAGGGCAGCGGTCAGCAGTAGTGCACGGCAACCCTATGTATTGTGGACCGATAGCGGTCCTTACAGAACAGCAGACTGTAACGCACTCAGGCCTATGTACCGTAGCACCCTATACCAAGTTACCAGTCCTTATAAAAACTTTTGTGGACCAAGCAGGTTGTGTGTTAGTGTTTAGCAGACTGTGCGTCAGTCCCTATACCGCTGAAGGACTGCTGCAGTATAGGGCAGCGGTCAGCAGTGGTGCACGTCAACCCTATCTATTGTGGACCGATAGCGGTCCTTACAGAACAGCAGACTGTACCGCACTCAAGCCTATGTACCGTAGCACCCTATACCAAGTTACCAGTCCTTATAAGAACTTTTGTGGACCAAGCAGGTTGTGTATTAGTGTTTAGCAGACTGTACGTCAGTCCCTATACCGCTGAAGGACTGCTGCAGTATAGGGCAGCGGTCAGCAGTGGTGCACGTCAACCCTATCTATTGTGGACCGATAGCGGTCCTTACAGAACAGCAGACTGTACCGCACTCAAGCCTATGTACCGTAGCACCCTATACCAAGTTACCAGTCCTTATAAGAACTTTTGTGGAACAAGCAGGTTGTGTGTTAGTGATTAGCAGACTGTACGTCAGTCCCTATACCAATGAAGGACTGCTGCAGTATAGGGCAGCGGTCAGCAGTAGTGCACGGCAACCCTATGTATTGTGGACCGATAGCGGTCCTTACAGAACAGCAGACTGTAACGCACTCAGGCCTATGTACCGTAGCACCCTATACCAAGTTACCAGTCCTTATAAGAACTTTTGTGGAACAAGCAGGTTGTGTGTTAGTGATTAGCAGACTGTACGTCAGTCCCTATACCAATGAAGGACTGCTGCAGTATAGGGCAGCGGTCAGCAGTAGTGCACGGCAACCCTATGTATTGTGGACCGATAGCGGTCCTTACAGAACAGCAGACTGTAACGCACTCAGGCCTATGTACCGTAGCACCCTATACCAAGTTACCAGTCCTTATAAAAACTTTTGTGGACCAAGCAGGTTGTGTGTTAGTGTTTAGCAGACTGTGCGTCAGTCCCTATACCGCTGAAGGACTGCTGCAGTATAGGGCAGCGGTCAGCAGTAGTGCACGGCAACCCTATGTATTGTGGACCGATAGCGGTCCTTACAGAACAGCAGACTGTAACGCACTCAGGCCTATGTACCGTAGCACCCTATACCAAGTTACCAGTCCTTATAAGAACTTTTGTGGACCAAGCAGGTTGTGTGTTAGTGATTAGCAGACTGTACGTCAGTCCCTATACCAATGAAGGACTGCTGCAGTATAGGGCAGCGGTCAGCAGTAGTGCACGGCAACCCTATGTATTGTGGACCGATAGCGGTCCTTACAGAACAGCAGACTGTAACGCACTCAGGCCTATGTACCGTAGCACCCTATACCAAGTTACCAGTCCTTATAAGAACTTTTGTGGAACAAGCAGGTTGTGTGTTAGTGATTAGCAGACTGTACGTCAGTCCCTATACCAATGAAGGACTGCTGCAGTATAGGGCAGCGGTCAGCAGTAGTGCACGGCAACCCTATGTATTGTGGACCGATAGCGGTCCTTACAGAACAGCAGACTGTAACGCACTCAGGCCTATGTACCGTAGCACCCTATACCAAGTTACCAGTCCTTATAAGAACTTTTGTGGACCAAGCAGGTTGTGTGTTAGTGATTAGCAGACTGTACGTCAGTCCCTATACCAATGAAGGACTGCTGCAGTATAGGGCAGCGGTCAGCAGTAGTGCACGGCAACCCTATGTATTGTGGACCGATAGCGGTCCTTACAGAACAGCAGACTGTACTGCACTCAGGCCTATGTACCGTAGCACCCTATACCAAGTTACCAGTCCTTATAAAAACTTTTGTGGACCAAGCAGGTTGTGTGTTAGTGTTTAGCAGACTGTGCGTCAGTCCCTATACCGCTGAAGGACTGCTGCAGTATAGGGCAGCGGTCAGCAGTAGTGCACGGCAACCCTATGTATTGTGGACCGATAGCGGTCCTTACAGAACAGCAGACTGTAACGCACTCAGGCCTATGTACCGTAGCACCCTATACCAAGTTACCAGTCCTTATAAGAACTTTTGTGGACCAAGCAGGTTGTGTGTTAGTGATTAGCAGACTGTACGTCAGTCCCTATACCAATGAAGGACTGCTGCAGTATAGGGCAGCGGTCAGCAGTAGTGCACGGCAACCCTATGTATTGTGGACCGATAGCGGTCCTTACAGAACAGCAGACTGTACCGCACCCAAGCCTATGTACCGTAGCACCCTAGACAGACCAAGTTACCAGTCCTGATAAAGAGCTTTGTGGAACAAGTGAGTTGTGAATGATTAGCAGACTGCAGCAGAAGGGCAGCAGTCAAGTATAATATTCTTTCTATATTTGGAAGAAAGAATATTATACGTGTACAAGCCTATTACCGTACCACTGATACCAGTCCTGAAAAGAACCTTTGTGGAACTAATAGTAACAGCAAGTCTTTAAAATTATCCTCACTGCCTGACACACTGCTTCCTGCCTGTCCCTATACAAATTGGCAAAAAAGAGTAGGCTGGAACGATTAGCTGGAACAGCTCTTTTGTGGACCTGATAGTAACAGCTAATGATGATGATGATGATGATGATGAAGAAAGACTAATCTGGCTGAGCTGTCCCTAAAATAGCAGCATACAGCGCTCTGTCCCTTTATCTAAACTGACAAAAGAAACTCAGGCTGCTGACCTAACACCTATACCAGTCCTGAAAAGAACTTTTGTGTACCAAATAGCTAGCGTTTTCTCTGTCCCTACTCCACACAGGATCCTTTCCCTACAGTGACAGAAGAAAGAATGTAAAATGGCCACCGGATCGGGTGTATTTATAGGTTAGGGGGAATGTCCAAGTGTCCATGAGCTGTCATGTCTCAATTGGTTGTCCTGTAACACATGATAAACGTGTCACGAAAGGTTAAAGTTCTTGTATACATTAAACACGTAAGTCCGCCGGGGCGAACGACGGAAAAAGGCGTTCGAACCCGCGGACGGCGAAAGTCGGAAATTCGCCGCGAAACGACCGCCGGGCGAACCGTTCGGCCATCACTAGTAAGCAAGACACACTTGTCTTTGTACTCCTCACCTGGTTGCCACCACACACGCTTGTCACCATCTGAACCAAATAAGTTTATCTTGGTCTCATCAGATCACAGGGCATGGTTCTAGTAATCCATATCCTTAGTCTGCTTGTCTTCAGCAAACTGTTTGCAAGCTTTCTTGTGCATCATCTTTAGAAGAGGCTCACTTCTAGGATAACAGCCATGCAGATCAATTTGATGCAGTGTGCAGCGTATGGTCTGAGCACTGACAGGCTGACCCCCCCCCCCCCCCCACCCCTTCAACCTCTGCAGCAATGCTGGCAGCACTCATATATCTATTTCCCAAAGAAAACCTCTGGATATGATGCTGAGCACATGCACTCAACTTCTCTGGTCAACCATGGCGAGGCCTGTTCTGAGGGGAACCTGTCCTGTTAAACCGCTGTATGGTTTTGGCCACCATGCTGCAGCTCAGTTTCAGGATCTTGGGAATCTTCTTATAGCCTAGGCCATCTTTATGTAGAGCAACAATTCTTTTTCTCAGATCCTCAGAGAGTTCTTTGCCATGAGGGCCATGATCAACTTCCAGTGAACAGTATGAGAGTGTGAGAGCGAAAATTTAACACACCTGCTCCCCATTCACACCTGAGACCTTGTAACACTAACAAGTCACATGACACCTGGGAGGGAAAATGGCTAATTGGGCCCAATTTGGAATTTTCACTTAGGGGTGTACTCACTTTTGTTGCTAGTGGTTTAGACATTAATGGCTGTGTGTTGAGTTATTTTGAAGGGACAGCAAATTTACACTGTTATACAAGCTGTACACTCACTACTTTACATTGGAGCAAAGTGTCATTTCTTCAGTGTTGTCACATGAAAAGATATAATAAAATATTTACAAAAATGTGAGGGGTGTACTCACTTTTGTGAGATACTGTATGTACATGCTGTCCGTGTCCTTGAGGATCAAGAGAGAAAACCATCTAGATTCCATAATGGCATCTGCTTGCTACAAGCTAAGAGTAACCTTCAATATCCTTTAGATTTACCATCAGCTATGTAGTATAAAGGCCTGCCTGATTATGATCACAAACATAGTTTCTGTGAAGCTAGAGGAGATCATACATAGTCTGTACAATCAGACTGTATGGTGTATGGCCAGCAAAGAATGTAGATGGAATAGTCTTCTCATCTTCTCAAGCTGAACTTTGATAGACTGATTTGTGGAAGGGTCTTGACATATGCAGTGATGGCCAAAATTTCAAGATCTGGTGTTAACGGTTCAGCTTTGCATTTAGAATGATTGGGGGATGGGGAAAAAGCATTGCAAGATGATGCCATACACCAACAGAGTTCATAATAGCAATTCAATCAAAAATTACGATTGAAAACCAAAATATGGGAGAAGGGGAACATCCTAGTTCAATGGAGGATTGCTAATTCTTGGTATTCATTCAGAGGTACAAATCGACACTGGGATCCGCTGCCCTCTATGCTCAGCTGCTAGTATCACACTGTAGTGTATAATTATGTATGTCACTTCCTGACTCTGGGGTTGTTGGTAAAACATCCTGGAAGGAGGATAGTGGACAGAGAAAAATGTCCTGTCCATCGACTCCAGAGCTCATTTATCCTCCCTTATCAGCGGTCTCTGCTACCTATTATCTATGCACTGCCCGGGTTTCTGGTTGATGACCACAGGGCTTATGAAATGCGGTTTTTATTCTACTACATGTAAGTGTTTTTTTGGCTTTTTATGAATAAATTGATCTTACATACTGCACTTAAAAGCACCCTCTTGTATTTCTTTTCCTGCCCATGCTATAAAGTTATTGTAAAGGTCCCCCACCGGCGCTCTTAGGCCCTCCTCCCAGTGCCCCCATGGGAAGCCACTTTCCATGGGGGTACTCCTACATGCAAGCTTCCAAACCCTGCTGCCGCGTCCATTGACACAGACAGCGGGAGTTGGCCTTGCCCCCCGCTCCCTCGTCACTGCTGTTGATTGACAGCACTAGGAGCCCAGCAATGCCAGTGAGACCAGGTGGCGAGGGAAGCTAAGAGCTGCAGGCATGCACCACACTGGATCAAATGAGGGGTCAGATAAGTAAATGGGGGGGGGGGGGAGGTCGATGCTGATACCTAAACATATTTTACCTTAATACAAGGAATGCATTAAGGTAAAACATATTTAGGCTTTAGAACCACTTTAATCCTTGTGACAAACAGGGTATCTCTGTCCTATTACTATCTCACATGTGCCAGATAACTAGGACTGCATTCCTGGCTGGTTGGGTAATGGCTGGATGATCTCCTTATCACCGCAGATCATCTTCAGCTCTCCAACACAAAGACGGGCACTGCATCATCCTCAGGGGACCCTTCAATGGGATTTTGCTGCAACATTTATCTGGAGGTATTCCTATTAATACAACATTGTAGCTATATATACCCGGGTATATGTGCACAATTCTTCCAGGACTCTTGTTGGGCCCTTTGCTGATAATACCTGTTTGTATGTTGGATGTATGTACAGTTATTGATCTCTTCTTAAATAAACCTTCTATTATTTCTATACTGGTGTGCACAGGGCTGGTGCAAGGATTTCTGACATCCTAGACGAAACCTCATTATGCTGCCCCCTGGCTCCACCCCTGACTCCACCCCCTTTGCCCAGCAGATGTATACCCCACCTTTTTAATGAAGCGCCCATAGAATGCAGCCTCCCCAGTGCCCATCAATGCAGCCTACCAGCATGCATTATTGCAGCCTCCCCCGCGCCCATCAAATGCAGCCTATTAGTGGCCATCAATGAATGTTTGCTTGCTTCCATTCATTCGAGAGTCAGGACACAGACACAGTCCTTTGCCACCACTGCGCCTCTGACACTATGTGCGAACGGAGTGACAGCTGCCTGCCGATGCTGAGACTTAGTTGCTTGCTGCAGAGAGAAGAGAGTAGGAACACCAGTGGCTGGGCACCCTAGGCGGCTGCCTAGTGGTAGCACTGGTCCTGGGTGTGCATATATATGCTATATGCTAGTTGCAATAGTACCAATCCCAGCCCATTCACAATTGAGGAAGGGGAGCATGGAATGTTTGTAACAACAGGCAGGGAGAAGGATTGCAGCAGATCGGTGGTGAAGGTGGTGGCGGGGGGGGGGGGGGGGGTCTAAAAGTGAAACTGATCACCAATGTTCCATTGATCACCAATGATTGTGGGATTCTTTTTTTTAAAGGTGGGGTATAAAGTGTTACTAATCACCAATGACTGTAGGATTTTTTTTTTTTAACATAAAGAAATGAAAGGTAAATGTAATTAGTCTCAAATTTAATTAAATTGTAATTTTACACTTTACTTAATAGACAATATTTGGGAAAATCTTACATTTACTGCCCTTAAAATGTATCACTTCAGCAATGCTGCTATAATAAAACGATATAACTGTGCATGTCTGCCACCTGCTGGATAAATTGAAGAATGCAGCTTTGTTATTAAAAATATAAATAAGTGATCTGTACATCTGTCTTTTTTCCCCTTAAATTGTGAACTGCAACAAAAGTTAGGCTGAAGAGTAAAAATAGGGGGAAAAACATTTATAATTAGAATATTGCTTGCAGAGAGGACCCTACTAAATCAAACATTGTTCAACTAATCACACATCATATGGGGTTACACACTGCTCGCAATAGGTCACAAAGAGGTTTTGTGATCTGTATTTAATACAATTTGCTCACAGAACTCCCCAATTTCTCCTGATATTTAAAAAAATAAAAATAAAATACATAGAATTCTTGCACCTCAGTGGCTTTGAACACATTGGGGGTTATTTACGTAAGGCAAATCCACTTTGCACTACGAGAGCAAACTACAAGTGCAAAGTACGCTTGAAATTCCACTGAAAGTGCAGTCGCTGTAAAATCCGAGAGGTAGATCTATAATGAGGAGAAGTTCTGCAGATTTTATCATCCAATCATATGCAAGCTAAAATGCTGTTTTTTTATTTTCCTTGCATGTCCCCCTCGGATCTACAGTGACTTTACTTCCAAGTGCACTTGTAGTGCAAAGTGAATTTGCTTTTCGTAAATAATCCCCATTGTTTGATATTTCAGTTCAGCATTGTCAGATCATTGCAGGGATCTCAATGAATTTCTAGTAGGATCAACTGGTATTTTTTTTAACTTACTGAACAGATTAAATGCTTTCAATTGTATATTCAAATTGTACATAGAACTAAAATGATTAAGCCCACTAGGGGGCGAGACATACCTGAGGAACGTCTCCGGCAGGTAGACAGCAGAGCTAAAGCATTCTTACAATACCGGCTTTAGTTTTGGTCACAGCAGGCTCGGCATCCTCTGTACAATTGGTTGCCATTTTTCTGTAGAACATAAATGTAATATATTGCAGCTTACTAGTGTTTAGATGTGGTGGCTGCATTTGTTTTCTGTTTTTGGGCTTTTTTTCTCGCTTTATACTCACCTGATGATCCTGCTAGTATGCCAGGATCACACTTCCTGCCCTGGGTTGACAACACTTACTCACTGCACTGTATCTATGGAGGAGCAGTTTTGCCATCCTATAATAAAAATTGTTTAGGCTAATTAATGTTATTTAATGCTATTTCTACAAAAAAAATTTGGGATGAGCAGCGAGCTGTTAAAAACAATGCTCTGTGTACTGTAGATGTGAACATTATTTCAGGGGTTCCTCGAGATCTTAACATTTTTGTCAGGGGTTCCTCCAAGGTAAAAAGATTGAGAATCACTGGTTTAGGGGGCTAGAGAACACCCCCCTCCTGGTCAATATATAACATAGGGGAGGTGTTCTGTATTCACAGTGGTGACCTGGGAATAATAATATCTGATAACAGGTAGAAGACAGCACAGGAAGTTATCAGCTCTCTGGATTTCTGAACAAATAACAGCAGGCAGTGTGGAACAATTCATCCTCAAAGTTCAGAGCAGAAGCAGTGAAGTCCTTTTAGCCTGTTCCCAGTCCTCTGCTCTCCCCCTACTTAGCTTATGTCATATCCATAGGCGTGTGCAAGGGGTGTGCCAGGGCACACCCTAATCCTGAAGTTGGCAACCCGTGAGCATGTGACAGGTAAGCCACAATCCTTACTTTCCGACACCCCAGAACCTGGACAGGATAGGCGGTGCGGGTGGAAATTAATGGAACCGATCTGTATCTTCTTCTGGAGCAGCAGCTGAAAGAAGGCTTCTCCTCCTCTTCCTCTCACCGACATTCAGCTGCCACAGGAGGAAAATACAGGGGATTAGTACCAATGTATGCCACCCCCCCATGTCCCAGTTCCTCTTCTTTCTGCTGCCCATGTACCCATATTTCCCCCCTCCCCCCATTGTTTTAAGGATGACAAGCAGGGAAGGGACCGGTTAAAATGTCACAAACGCATATGTGTTGGAGCTTTGAGGTGCACACCCTAATGCAATAGGCTGCGCACCCCTATGGTCATATCTGCAATTTGGTATCGGCAATTTTATGCCTTTTCTTTAAGAAATTGCCTAGGAAACCTAAAAAGATTTACTCATTAAAGCGGTTGTAAAATTTAGAAAACAAATCATTTTTTTCCTTCTGCAAGTGAATATAATAATGTGCTAGTATGCATTGCATACTAGTACAGTATGAAACACTTACCTTGAAACAAAGCCCTCCAGTGGGGTGTTGTCACCGTTGACAGGGCTTACATCTTCACCCGGTCTTCCTTCTTGGTTCCTAGGCTCCGGCCGCTTGGATGGCCGAGCCACAATGACGTCACTCCCACACATGCATGAGGAAGCCACACCTGCCGCGCAGGGCTTTGAAGGAACGGCACGAGTATGATGTTCCTTCAAAGCACATGCGCCTGTGATGTCAGCAGCTGCCAAACAAGAAAAATCTCCTAAGCGATGCATGTTTAAGAGATAATAAAGCTTACTTGTAGGTAAACATACGAGTGGAGTTTACTACCGCTTTAGAGAGATATGTTCACCAGCGACAATCGCTCTTCATTCACCTCCTAGTGCTCGGGTACTAATCACTGAAGGAGAGAGTGTAAAGGCACCAGTAATTTCTGTATATAATTGTATTCTATTTTGTATGTATTACACTACACTAATAATGCTTTCATTGCATTCTTTCAAGTTCTGATTAGAATTAGCCTGCCTATGTTACGCCCCTTGTTCTCATACAAGTACAATTGCAATATTAATGTGATATCTACGTAAACATGTGTATAAAAACCTTCAATTGTGTCAAAATAAATCATAACAGTTATTTAAAAAGGTGCTGAGCGTATCTTTTGTGTCTGCTCCCTACTGCAGTAGTTATTTATTAGGAACTACTAATAAATACGAGGATAGGAGTTGCCGATCTATAAAATTTCCAGAACAGAGAGCGACAGAGCAATTTGTAGCAACAAACACCTATGTACAATGTAAGCATAAGCCCTCATGCACACGGACGTTTTAAAAAACTGGCTGCAAAGCTAGCTCCGATGCCTGGAAAAATCGTCATTAAAAAACGTGATTTTTACCGCGTTTTGCATTTGCGCGTTTTTTAGCGTTAGCGTTAAGTAGCGTTTTTTAAGAAACACATCTCTTGGCTATAGCACTCAGAAAACAAAGAAAATATGTTGCACGTTTATGCGCGTTTATGCGCGTTTATGCGCGTTTTTGCACGATTCGCGTTTTTACAGCTCTAGCTCCAAGAAACTGAACCCACTGGTCCTGGGTTTTTTTTACAGCTTAAAAACGCCTATGCCATTTGCAGCTCAAAAACGCCTAGGTGGGCATGAAGCCATAGACTAACATGGACA
Source organism: Lithobates pipiens (assembly GCF_037356315.1). Lineage (NCBI taxonomy): Eukaryota > Metazoa > Chordata > Amphibia > Anura > Ranidae > Lithobates > Lithobates pipiens. The sequence goes on along the minus strand of NW_027507784.1, from coordinate 323,857,390 downwards.
GGCCTTTTTAAGCTGCAAAAAAAGCTCAAAAAAGCGGCTGTAAAAACGTCCGTGTGCATGAGGCCTCAGTGTGAGCGGTAGCTGCAGAAAATTACTGGTTTACAACAAATTTCCAGTACTGGCTAAATATCATTTATCGCTGGTGTAAGGCTGCATTCACACCTCAGCATTTTGAATCTGAGGCAGATTTGCTGCAATTCTACCCACGATTTCAAAGCGCTGAGGTGTGAATGACAAATCGCAGAACGCACATTTGAGATGCCATTGATTTGAATGGCACCTGAACTCACGGTGCAGTTATGCCACGATAAATTGCGCTGTAATTGCAGCAACCCGCATCGCGTGAAGCTTGTCGCCTGAAAAAAGTGAAGGAGCTACTCTTGGGCGACATGCTACATGCGATGCGGGTTGTCGCAATTGCAGCATGATTTATTGTGCGACAGAACCACACTGCGATTTTAGGTGGCATTCAACCAAATGCCACCTCAAATGCACAGCAGAATCGTGGCAAATGTGCCCACGATTCAAAATGCTGAGCTGTAAATGTAGCCTTAGCGATTTGTAGTTGTGAGGAGTAGCCCGATGAAATTGCCTGTGCGAGATCATTCTTCCTATGCTCCTGATCTGTGTTTACGTTACAGATTAGAAGGTTGGCAGGCAGCCAACTTACTGTGGGGAGGAAAAACATTTACTCCAAGAAAACAAAAGTGAAAGGGTTTTCTGCAGAACGTGGAGGATGAATTTCTCCACAGTGTCTGCAGCTACAGGGGTCAGTAATAAAGTAGTGAGTGTGCAGCTTGTATAACAGTATAAATTTGCTGTCCCCTCAAAATAACTCAACACACAGCCATTCATGTCTAAACCGCTGGCAACAAAAGTGAGTACACACCTAAGTGAAAATGTCCAAATTGGGCCCAATTAGCCATTTTCCTTCCCCAGTGTCATGTGACTTGTTAGTGTTACAAGTTCTCAGGTGGGAATGGGGAGCAAGTGTGTTAAATTTGGTGTTATCGCTCTCACTCTCTCATACTGGTCACTGGAAGTTTAGCATGGCACCTCATGGCAAAGAACTCTGAGGATCTGAAAAAAAGAATTGTTGCTCTACATCATGGATGCTCAACCTGTGGCCCTCCAGCTGTTGCAGGACTACAAGCCCCATGATGCATTGCAAGCTTCTGACGGTTACAAGCTTGACTCCCAAAGTCAGAGGCATGATGGGAGTTGTAGTTCCATAACAGCTGGAGGGCCACAGGTTGAGCACCCATGCTCTACATAAAGATGGCTTAGGCTATGAGAAGATTCCCAAGATACTGAAACTGAGCTGCAGCCCGGTGGCCAAGACCATACAGCTGTTTAACAGGAAAGTTTCCACTCAGAACAGGCCTTACCATGTTTGACCAAAAAAGTTGAGTGCATGTCCTCTGCGTCATACCCAGAGGTTGTCTTTGGGAAATAGACGTATGAGTGCTGCCAGCATTGCTGCAGGGGTTGAAGGGGTTAAGGGGGGGGGGGTCAGCCTGTCAGTGCTCAGACCATACACTGCCCACTGCATTAAATTGGTCTGCATGGCTGTCATCCCAGAAGGGAGCCTCTTCTAGAGATGATGCGCAAGAAAGCCTGAAAACAGTTTGCTGAAGACAAGCAGACTAAGGACATGGATTACTAGAACCATGTCCTGTGATCTGATGAGACCAAGATAAACGTATTTAGTTCAGATGGTGTCAAGCGTGTGTGGTGGCAACCAGGTGAGGAGTACAAAGACAAGTGTGTCTTGCCTACAGTCAAGCATGGTGGTGGGAGTGTCATGGTCTGGGGCTGCATGAGTGCTGCCAGCACTGGGGAGCTACAATTCATTGAGGGAACCATGAATGCCAACATGTACTGTGACATACGGAAGCAAAGCACAATACCCTCTCTTCGGAGACTGGACCGCAGGGCAGTATTCCAACACAGCGACTCCAAACACACCTCCAAGACCACTGGCTTGCTAAAGGAGCTGAAGGTAAAGATTATGGATTGGGCAAGCATGTCTCCAGCCCTAATACCTATTGAGCATCTATGGGGCATCCTCAAATGGAAGGTGGAGGAGCACAAGGTCTCTAACATCCACCAGCTCTGTGATGTCGCAATGGAGGAATGGAAGAGGACTCCAGTGACAACCTGTGACGCTCTGGTGAACTCCATGCCAAAGAGGGTTAAAGCAGTGCTGTAAAATAATGGTGGCCACACAAAATATTGACCCTTTGGGCCCAAGTTGGACATTTTCATTTAGAGTCATTAAACCGCTGGCAGCCAAAGTGAGTACACCCCTAAGTATCAATATTTTTGTGTGGCCACCATTATTTTCCAGCACTGCCTTAACCCTCTTGTATGTATGAGAAAGTCTCCTGTTAGTATTGCTTCCTTTGTGTGAAATCCCTGGTGTTCCTGTCAGCCCCTCCACTTTCCTATTAAAAACTGATCACACTAACCAGGAGAGCACACTGTGGTCAGTTCTCTAGCTGTGCTGGGAACTTTGTGTTCTCTCTTCCAATGGTCAGACTTGTGCTGAAATGTCCCCCTTTGCACAGCCATTCACTGGGAAGCTCAGTGTGCTGCTTCTCCTCCTCCCCCAGCAGCTTCCCTCTGTTCTCAGCTGTAGCTGAGAACAGAGTGTATGTGGGCGCTTAAAAAATAAAAATAAAAAAAATAGGGGAAAAATGGAGATATAAATACACACACAACGTTTTGCCTTTTGTTTTAACTGAAATGGGTTGTTTTACAATGTAGGTTTTCTATTGTGTTGCATTAATACATACCACCTAATGTGTGCTATAAAACAAATGAATGTGTGTTGTATTAAGGCATCCAATTCATTAATTACCTTCAGTCTTGCACAGTTGTACAGGTTCCACTCCTATACTGAACTTCCTTACCGATACCACTGCACACTGTGAGCTTCTCACAATGTGCATTGAAAGCTACAGCAAGTCAAATAGAACCCGTCTCATCCTGGCTGGAGGACATTCAGCCTCATCTAGTCCTTTCCAACCCCCCAGCCCCACTGTCCCTGATCTACCCGTTCATTCCCTGGTTTTTAATCATGGAAGATCAGCATCCCACGTGGTTGTTTCCTACAGCGATCTGCATGCAAGTGAAGCCTGCTGAGGAATGCCGGCTCCTCCAGACCGCAATCCACCCATCAAGGCATTTTGATATTTACTCCACCTAAGACCCAGCCCACTGCTTGCATCAGGACTGAGGACTTGAGAGAAGGACTGAGGCAAAGTCCTGTAATGTTTACAGGAAACTATGTACAGCCCCTCCCATTAGCCATGATATGACCGCATTGCATAGAGAAGCACAGAGACCAGGTCGTGATGTCACTGGCTCTAAAATGATGTACAATATTAATATGTTGATGAGAAGGTAAACGTGAAATCAAAGAAGGCAAAACGTAAGCACAATAGACCTTCCATATTCTATTTAGAGAGAAAATAATTATAGCTAAAAGATTCACTTTAAATATAAGCAATGCAACAAAAAAAACAAAGCCAAGATTTTACAAACAGATACAAATGGTTCACTTTAATGAGCATTGAAGTGATCAGAAATAGAAAGAGGCTGCATTCATCCATACTGTTAATGCTGTCATAGCAACTCTACATTCCCGTCATGAAACCGCACACGTGTGTGAGTCCAGTGAAATGTGAAATCTTGTTGAAAAAAAAAAAAATACAAATATATGGTAATTATTAGGTAACAGGCTCTTTTAAGTGGTTGATCGAATAAAATAACGATGATCGTCTCACAGCTGTCCGGATTTATGGGGGGGGGGGGGATGGTCAAGATCACAAAGTAGGCTTTGGCATGGTCTGTGGCTCTTGGTAAGACCAGGACGACAGAGAGAGGTCCCAAAACGTGTCACATTGTGGAATCTAGACATTTGAGAGCTGGCAGCTCAACATTTGGTTCCGTTACCACAGTTTTGGTGAATCCTGACCGGGTCTCCTGTCCATGTGTGGCTTCTTCCTTGGTTATGACTTTGGTCTCCTGAGCGCCTGGGTTTTGCCACTGCTTGAACTGGCAGGTGGTGACCAAAATGGCTGCCTAAATCAGAACTAAACCCATCCATTTAATGATTTCAAAAAACAATTATATTCCTGGCATTGCCGGGAAGCTGTCACTTGTGGTTGCAACCAAATTGTGAAACCATCAAATGGCTGGGGTCATAACTCATCACATGTGATTGTGGGCAGCACAGTGGTGTAGTGGTTAGCACTCTCACCTAGCAGTAAAAAAGGTTGCTGGATCAAATCCCAACCACGACACTACCCGCCTGGGGTTTGCATGTTCTCCCTGTGCCTGCGTGGGTTTCCTCCAGGTACTCTGGTTTCCTCCCACACTCCAAAAGACATGCAGGTAGGTTAATTTGACTTCTGTCCAAAATCAGCCCTAGTATATGAATAGGGACCTTGGATTGTGGGCTCCTTGAGGGTAGGGACCGATGTGAGTGTGCAATGTACAAGGATAGGGACAATTGTAGACACTCACTCAGGCTGGACTGGTGTCTTTATTCAACCTTAGGAACTATGTGCAGCTGCAGGTCTAACAGAGGCAAAAATGGCCACTTCCTTGGCTGAAAAGAATAGAAGGGTTTAGTTCCGTTTTAAATTATTAACATACCACTTATAAAAGCAACCAATGGTCTGCAAAGAGAACCAGTCATCAATGGACATTTGTGGTAATATAGATGCCCACTCTTAAACCATTATAACAAGGAAACTGTTTTTCACATGAATTACTTGTCTTATCGTTATTTGCTTGTACTCTCTCCTTGGCAGAGCAGAGATGTCAGGTGGAGTGTCAGATGATAAGACCCCCATAGGGGCTGTCCAATCTCATGCCTGAAACTGCCATATTGTAAATATGCTGTTGGGATTATACAAAACATTTGCTCATTTTCAGCTTTGTTCTCCTTCAGCACAGGACAGGAGTGTATCACACTGAGGCAGGCAGGCAGGAAACAGGACAGCCCCCATACATTGCACACGGTGCAGAACAAGGAACGTTAAAATCGGGAAAAGATCAGCTTCTGGAAGACCACAGGTTATACTGGCGACTAGTTCTTTGCTCTCTGCCTGCTTTTTTTGGGCACAGTTTACACAGTACAGGTTCTCTAAGTTTGGGCAATGTAAAAGTAGTACAAAAAAAAAAAAAAAAAAAAAAAAAAGGTAAAACTAGCGTTTTGTTACAAAAGAAATTGAAGAGTTACATATATTTATTTTATGAAGTGCTCTAAAAAAATTGCAGGAATTTGGCTTCTAAAGCCAACTCAACCCTTTCTTTACTCAAGAGTTTTTCAATAAAGCAGTGCAAAGAGCTACGACAATGTGCCAAGTCAACTAATCCAGAGGCCCAAATCAGAAATTGTCTTTGATATCAGTTCAAATATCAGTTCCAAAAAAAAAAATTCTCTTAAAATCCAACTCAAAGCCAAAGCTTTTGTTTGGTTTTAAATAGAGCCGAAGAACCTTTGTTACGTTTTTATCGCCATCTGTGTCCCTACAAGGACAGGACATTGTGGAAAAATCTTTCTAATGGGCACACCAACAAAACAACTTTTACCAAAACGAGGAAAAGTTTGGACTTCCGACAATGTTTTTAATGCTGTCCATGCTTCTCTGTCCTTGAGAAAACCATAAGTTCCATTTTTTATATGGGTGTCACAGAGGCATGAACCGAGGGACATTTTCCACAATGGGAACCATACAGAAATGTCAACCTTTCCACACTCTTTACAGAATTTTTGCCTGCAGTTGGGCTTTCAATTGGGACTACAGTTGGCCGTTGTTAATACTTAAACCCTCTTACCAAGCCATTTGTATATAATGCATTCTAAAGTACATTATTTTTACTTTACTCCAAAAGGTGGTATAGGACAATTGCTTCAACCAGATATACAGTATGTATTGTTTTTACCATCACGTAGACCTGGCTTTGAATTTATGTAAACAGAGCTGGTCAACCTGTTGAAGTATTGGAGTCTAGGCCGGGACTGTGAAGAAAACCATTCTAAATGAATAGACTGTGTCTACAATATAAGCCACCAGGTTGATATAAGTCAAGATGGTTATCCCGACTGCATCATCCCAAGGACACTCATAGCCAGCTGGACATTGACCTCTGTCTGGAAAGGCCCTGAAGAAGTAGTAGGGCCATATGACCGCCACGGTGACATACATGGCCACTGCCAAGATATTGTAACCAATGAGAATCTTCTCAAAGCTGAAGGGCAGTCTAGGCAAGATACGTCCAATGGTTAGGATGATGATCAAAGTGGTAATGATGAAGCAAATGGAGTAGACAGCTACACACCACTGCAAACCTGGGCTGAAAGAAACCGGTAGAAGAAGAGAGAAGATAATACAGGCAACGTAGGCTTCAAATACCTTCAGCAGGCCAGGGATAGTAGAGAGGAAGCCACTAATCTCTCCTGGTTTTGCCCTGGTAATTCCCACTTCGATGGCATAGGCGAAAAAGCACAGGATGGACATGGCAGTGGCAGAACTCATACAGGCACATACATGTCCGCTGCAGCCGCCCTTCAGGAAGACGGATGGGTACATGATGGATGTGGTAAGGAGCATCAATGAAGCCAACATGGAGAAGGCTGAAGTAAAGTCATCCCAGGAGATAGGAACTCTACTGGCAAACCCTGTCAGCTCCAGAACAACAATTAAGATAGTCACCACAAAACACAGGATCCACGTAATCATACTCCAGGCTCCATATTGGTTTTGGTACATTTGGACACTGGCCACCAAGCTGAAGGCGGTGCAGGAGAAGAAGATTTGGAGGAAGCGGAGGATCAGCAAGGGATTGAAAAAGGAGCGAAGTTCCATCTTGCGGTTATGAAGCTATAACGAGGTGAAGGTGTACAGAGGTGACCCGAATGAGGATATCAGAGAGGAATCTGTTCTATGACTAATTTCCAACAAGCTTCCACCTTTGCTGTATGAAGCGGTCTGTTCCTAAAACACAAGAAAAAAAAACGTGATGTAGGTGCTGAAATGTTATTAATCTCATATACAATGTTGAAACGCAATTCAGGGCAAAACTTTTCTTGGAGGGAAGAGTTAGAACTTCTATCAGACTTATTGCTGTTTGTGTCTTCAATCAGTTTGCCATATTGTACATGATGTCTGTGTCTTTACCTGTTCTGTCCGACTCCTGCCACTAGGACAGGAAATTTCTCTTATGGGGACACAGGCACAGCAGCAACATCCTAACAAAGGTTGTAAACCTTTCTTGCTTTACTATAAAATGTATTTTCATCGCTGTTGGGAGTCCTTGCTCAGTGGATTTTACCTCCCTTCCTGTTCTCGCTGACACTTGGGCAACCAGAACAAGAATTTAGGTAAATCTCCCCAGCAAGGATCTGGCACCAAAACAGGAAGCGAGTTAAATCTCCTCAGCAGGGACACTTTTGTCTGGCACCATTCATACAGATAGAAATTGGTGAGATTTTTTATTGCACTTTCTGTCCTGTCTGTGCCTGTCATGTAGACAGGAAAAGAGGAAAAAACTCCCAAATATAGGCACATCTAAGTATGCAGGCATCCGGGGTAAAGCTATGCACATAGACCATCCTCCTCACTGCTCTCACGGCTGTCAGTCTGCAATCGTGACCGGGAAGACTACCCTGCAGTACAGCGATCTGAAAGTGAGGCTTGAAGCGCTCATGAAGAGCAGGGTGGAAGGGATGACGTCAATCGCGGTGAGGAGGACGGTCTACGTGGACAGCTTTACCCCGGATGCCTGCATACTTAGAAGTGCCTGTTTTATTCATCAACCATGTGAATTGCTAAAATGTACTTTCATTAATGCTGCTACACTTTGGAGGCGCCTCTCTTCTCTTTGATACGCAGTTCTGACTTGACATCACTTGTATATCAAGTTAAAATTTTAAAAATGTGCTTGTCTTGCAAAACACTCTCAAACCCAGTTACTCACAGTACAGTAAAACCTTGGATTGAAAGTTGTGTTCCATGTACATACCCCCCAACTCTCTAAAAAGGAAAGCGGGACACCCCCTGCCATGTCCCTGGACCATGAAGGATACACACAGAGAAAAAAAAATTAAATGGTTAAACCACCAAGCATTTTCTTTTTATATCACTACTTTATCTTTATATCGACTTTTCAAAATAGCAAAAATTCAATTATTCTGATTTTGGATGAAAGGTCTAGTGTAGGCTTTGTCAACCAGAGACGCATGGAACCCCGGGATTCCTCCAGAGTTTGCTAGGGATTCCTTGAGGAATAAACCATTTCTGCCTCTGAGATGAGCAACCACTGACACCAATGATTTTTTCAGCTATTTGTAATGGGAGAATTCCTCCCACTGACCCCCAACGCAAGGGGCATTCCTCCCACTGACCCCCAACGCAAGGGGCATTCCTCCCACTGACCCCCAACGGAAGGGGCATTCCTCCCACTGACCCCCAACGGAAGGGGCATTCCTCCCACTGACCCCCAACGGAAGGGGCATTCCTCCCACTGACCCCCAACGGAAGGGGCATTCCTCCCACTGACCCCCAACGGAAGGGGCATTCCTCCCACTGACCACCAGAGGCTGTAGATGTATTTGTTTTGGCAGGGGTTCTCTAAAACCTGAAAGTTATTTCAATGGTTCCTTCAAAAAAATAATAATTATATAGGAAAGGCCGGTCAAATGCAATATTAAAAACTTTTGATAGTTAAATAGTCTATTTTTGTGAAGGCTATAAACCAGACAAAAAAAAAATAAATATATAAAAAAAAAAAAGGGGGACAAGGGAGGAGGAAAAATGTAGAGAGGATTTGGTTCTACAAGACGGACTGTCCTTAAAAATGAGGGATAGTTGGGCCCGTTTGTATGACATGCTTTAGGTTTGGGGTTTGGTTTATTCATTTCCTCAGCCGGTATACTAGCCCCAAATCATATGCTCTGTGACTTTATTTTTCTAAAGGAAAAAAATACACCAACCACTACAACACAGATAAGCCTGCTTGATTGCTCCACATTCATTTATTGCATTATTTACCCAGTCAAAAGTCCAATAGATTATTCAAACATGACATTACAGGCGCTGTTCTGCTCTAAAAAAAGGCCGGACATAGACGTGGATGTTCTTTCATCTGATATAATAAAGGTGTGACAAACTTCTACAAAAATCACATCGATTGCAAACAGTGGATAATATAGCAAATATATGTATGTATAATTTTTACAACATAAAAGTTTCTCAATTCATCAGATGTATTTAGTGTGCAATGATGAAAATGGAAAAAGGTTTTCAGGGAGGTAATCCTTTACATTTTTGATCATCAAAATCTCAAATTTGGAGAAAAAAAAAAAATGATGCATTTAGGGCCAGCTTGGCAGATAATAGGTATAATGTATGCACCAGGTTCACTCAGCTGCAGCTTACAGTCCAACTCCGGGCTCCTCCTCCCACCATTGGATCGCCCTTGTATCCTTTAAAGAAAAAAAAAAAACTCAGCATGTAGGTACTAGGCAGGTTGGAAATATGTACAGCTTAGTTAGCCAGCAGCCGGCCCAGGCTGGGGAAAAGGTTAATGGTTTTAGCTTAGTTCCCGGGTATTTTGGTCCTATTTGGTCCTATTAGGCCCCTATAAAAAGGGGGACAGCTATGGTCCAGAGCTGAAGTAGGAGTGGTAGTGAGAGCGGGAACGTAGGTACGGGTGGCACTGCTGGAGGAACCGGGAATTGTGGAGGACATCCAAGCCATGGACAATGCCATAATGGGTTCTCACTTCAAGGAGGTATGCCTGGGCCACCACATTATTCTAGTTAGGATCAGGGAAAGGACATTTGTTTACATTGAACTGTATGCTGCATTGTGTTTAATAAAGTTATATTACCGTTCTAAGCCTAGTCTGAAGTTACTCAAAGGGGTGCATGTTGGTTCTGGTGTCTCTAAAGCAGTGTTTCTCAACTCCAGTCCTCAAGGCACCCCAACAGGTCATATTTTCAGGATTTCCTTCAGATGAAACAGCTGTGGGAATGACTTAGGCAGTGAAACTGATCAAATCACCTGTGCAAAATAATGGAAAGCCTGAAAACATGACCTGTTGGGGTGCCTTGAGGACTGGAGTTGAGAAACACTGCTCCAAAGAACCTGTAATTGCACTACAGGAAATGACGTAATACTACTACAAGAAAGGTTAACTCGGCCAGACACAGAAAAAGGGAATTTATTTGCTATGGGTTACCAGGTGAAGGAACAAGCTACAAGCAACCAGCTTTTAAGCATGTTACCTGGTAAGGATGGCAGGTTCTCCAGTGTTGAGTGGTTGATGTTCTGGCTTTCTAGCAGTCAGTATCCAATAGCAACTGGATCTGAATCCACGTTACAGAGATCTATGGCCTGGTCATGAGGTACGGAAGGGAGAGAGTTAAAGAGCACTCATAAGGGCACCGCTAGGTGCTCTGTGGACCCCATTCTGTTCCTGGTAGTGAGATAACAGAGGTACACTGGACTGGTGGAGTGGGCGCAGGCTCAACATGTCCCTCCTAATGCAATTCGTTCAGTGTGTAGTGACATGGGACAAGTCAATTTTCAGAGGAACTCTGCACTGCACCCAGTGAAGGCTCATTTCTAGGTCAGGGGAACTACTGTAATGTTAGATTTTCAACATAAATCGCAGTCTCCACCTGGTCCTGGGCATTGATGAGCATTTTCCGTGCGAAAGGTACCACCTCGTGCATGGGCGCAGAAGACCTCGCTCACAAGTATACATACCTGTTTCCCAGGGTTTCTCAGTCGGTTCACATCACGAGTCTTCTTTATCTTCTTCTTTGGCAATGGGCAGACCATCAATACTGCAGAGAGCTTTTCTCTACACCAGTAATTCTAAACCTGGGTTCCTTGATCTGTGGTTGATTGACCTATCTTATGGTGCCTTCCGAATTTCCCAAGACCTAAAAATTACTTCAAGGGTTCCTCTGGGTTCCTTCAAGGGTTTGGTAAAAAGGCATCATCCTCTAGTGAATCCAGGGGCGAAAGAATGTGGGGGGAACCATGACACACTGGGCCCAGGAAGTGTGCTGAATGATGCCTAGAACCCCGAGGTGAAGTGGCACAGCATCACCGGATTGGTAATTTGGCAAGTCTGGTAGGACTACCTCAGAAAATAGGGGAATATAGCAGCCAGAGCTATTTTAAGAGCTGCTGTGGGGATCTATTGTTTGTTAATTGCCCAATATAAAACTGCCTGTACTCTGTAATAATAATTTAAAAAAAGCTTTCACTGAAATACTCACCTTCCCCTAGGGACTGTCTCCTGGAAATACTCTGCACCATCCAGAATTGGTCTTTTTCCATGTTGAATAGCGTCCAGTGTCATCACTTTCCTGGGCTTACAAGGGAATATTGCAGAGAAGAGTCATGTCCATACATACAGGCTGTTCTTTGCAGCATTTAGGTCCACCCATCAACAATGAAGGATAGAAGAGGACCCCACTCATGTGATGAGCGAGAATACAGCTAAGGTACATATAATGAGATTTCTTTTTAAAGCAGTCGTTTTTAAACAGGTAAGCTAATGATAAAGCTTACCCGTAGGCACAGTAGAAATCTCCAAGACATGCACCATTTAGGAGATATCCACAGTGGCAGCAGCCTTTGATGTCACCAGCGAATGTGCAGTGTGCTCTGCGCACACTGAGTGGGCCATCAACGAAGAGAGATGTATTGCGATTGTGACTCCTGTACTCATGAGCGGGAGTGATGTCAATGCAGCCTGGCCACAAACCGCCAGAGAGTGAAAACACGGAAGGTAGACTGGAGGATGAAGATGCAAGTGCCTGCACATGGGCGTCCGCAGGTAGGGGCAAGGGGGGTCAAGTGCCCCCCTTGAAATCAGGGATCAAATCTTAAATTCAGCACAGTTCCATCACTATTAGGGTGACACCATCAAGGTTCTGTCAAGCCCCCCTATCAGTGTAGTGTGACTGCGGGCCCTTATCCCTGCTCAGTCCAGCAGAGAACTCAGCGGCGCTGCGACAGGAGAAAGGTGAGCTGCAGGATATCAGGTTTCCCCCGGTCACCCTCCCTTTCTCCTGTCAGGGAGAAGAGACGACGGCTCTCACCAGGTTCCCCGCCCAGCTTCCTGCCCACTCCGTTCCTTCCCTATTGGCCACAACTGAGGGCCAATCAAAGGAGACTAGGAGAGGAGAGCATCATGGGACATGTAGTCCCAAAGATTGGCAGCCCGATTTTCTACAGGGAGGAGGCTACAGCTCGATCAAGAGAGAGATTGAGAGACTGCAGCCTGGAAAAAAAGGTAAGGGAGAGAGTGCTACAGGACAAAGAACGAGGAGTGTGCTGGGCAGAAACCAGAGAGCTACACTGCCCCGTGCCACCAGAGAGCCATGCTTTCCAGCGCCACCAGAGAGAGGCACACTGCCCAGCACCGCCAGAGATAAAAAGACTGAGCCACTGCCAGGGTACACTACTGACCAGAGTCACCCCTGGGAAACCCAGAGTGAGCAATGGTCAAGCCGGAGGGATCACTGCCGTAGTTTCGCTGGGTCTGGTAAGAGGGTCTGTCGGCCATTATCCACTACTTATCCTAGGGACTGTACTATGTCTGCAGTCTCTGACCATGATAATGTGATAATGACATTGTCGAAAAGGGGCGGTGCATGGGTGACCCTAAAATTATGCCCCCCCCTGAAAAAAGTTCTGCGGACGCCCATGTGCCTGCAGCAGTGACAGCGCCACTGGAGGGCTCCATTAATGCAATGCATACTAGCCCGTTATGTCATTACCTATTAACCTTCAGGGAATTTTTTTTTTTTTTTTTTTTGCAATGAAGTTTTCTACTGGTTTAATGTGGCAGCATTAATGGAATAAAATTATACCAGCGCAAAAAAGTTAAAATATAAAAAACAGCTGCTGAACACTCAAGGCAAGTATACAAAAAATCCCAGGCAATAATACTACAAAGAATAGTGCAGCGCTAAATATCACAATTAATACATCTCCTCATCCAAAAACTACTTTAAATCCGCTCTTTTTTTGTTCAAAATTCCCTTACTTTTTCCACTTTCAACTAGAACATGCAATTCCTCTTTAAATTGAAACATCGGATCCTTAGTTAATAATTGACATGTTCCCTGGTTGCTCAACAAGCGATTCATTTTGGTTTGACAATAGGACCTACTCGAAAACCGCCAAACCTCCTCCCTTATCTGCAGGGCGTATAACGATATCTTTGTTCTTTTCCAGGGAGGCTAGACTATTTTTTTATATTTTGGGGGTCTGCCACTTTTTTAATCTTTTAATCCCTGGTGGCTCAACCTCTTCTGATCACAGGGACCTTCCACTTTTTTAATCTTACCTAAATCTCTGGCTACCATGTTCTTAAAAACATCACAGTACTTGTCATCACTTTTTCAAGGATTAAAAACAGACTTTTCCCCGCAAATTAGAATGTACTCCTTCAGATGAAGGCACATTTCTAGTAATGGGATTGGATAAAATATACTTTTTAATATTTAAATTATGCATAAACTTCTGTAGATTAATGTAAGTTTGAAATGTATTTTTTTTTTTTTTTTTTTTTTTTTTTTTACAGGAGCAAATTTTAGCATTTTAACAGACATATTTCATCCTCATTAAAGGAGGGTACCACTTAGGTTATAGATACCAGCACCTACTGGGGTTTTTGCCTTTTCTAATCTCCTATCCCCTCTCCTTCCTCTCTGTCTTATTTTGCATGGTTGGTCTCGACTCTCGAGTAGGGTTTAGAGTCCCTTCGCCATCCATCTGGGTTTGGTGGATGTTGAGACTGGGGGCCATGTATGTACAGTGGATATAACAATTCTACATACCCCATGTTAAAATGTCAGGTTTCTGTGCTGTAAAAAAAATAAATTATATATATATATATATATATATATATATATATATATATATATATATATATATATATATATATATAATTTTAATCCGATTTATATATAAATATAACAAAGATAAATAAATTTTACAACTTTTTCCACCTTTAATGTGACCTATGAACTGTACAACTCAATTGAAAAAACAAACAAATCTTTTAGGATTGGGTGAGATTAAAAATAAAATAATGTGGTTGGAAAGGTATGCACACGCTCTTATAACTGGGGCTGTAGCTGTGTTCAAAATTAAGCAATCACAGTCAAACTCTCTACACTGTTAAATAGGAGTCAGTACACACCTGCCATCATTTAAAGTGCCTCTTATTAACCCCAAATAAAGTTCAGCTGTTCTAGTAGGTCTTTCCTGGCATTTCCCTAGTCGCATCCTACAGAAAAAGCCATGGTCTGCAGAAAGCTTCCAAAGCATCAGAGGGACCTCGTTGTTAAAAGGTATCAGTCAGGAGAAGGGTACAAAAGAATTTCCAAGGCATTAGATATACAATGGAACGCAGCAAAGACGGTCATCATAAAGTGGAGAAACCATGGCACAAACAGTGACATTACCAAGAACTGGACGTCCCTCCAAAATTGACGAAAACACGAGAAGAAAACTGGTCAGGGAGGCTGCCAAGAGGCCTACAGAAACATTAAAGGAGCTGAAGGTATATCTGGCAAGTACTGGCTGTGTGGTACATGTGGCAACAATCTCTCATATTATTCATATGTCTGGGCTATGGGGTAGACTGGCAAGATGGAAGCCTTTTCTTATGAAGAACAACAACCAAGCCCAGCTAAATTTTGCAAAAACACATCTGAAGTCTCCCAAAAGCATGTGGGAAAATGGGTTATGGTCTGATGAAACCAAAGTTTAACTTTTTGGCCATAATTCCAAAAGATATGTTTGGCACAAAAACAAAACACTGCACATCACCAAAAGAACATCATACCCACCGTGAAGCATGGTGGTGACAGCATCATGCTTTGAGGCTGTTTTTCTTCAGCAGGAACAGGACCCTAGTCAAGGTAGAGGGAATTATGAACAGTTCCAAATACCAGTCAATATTGGCACAAAACTTCTGCTAGAAAGGTGAACATGAAGAGGAACTTCATCTTTCAGCTTGACGACGACCCAAAGCATATATTCCAATCAACAAAGGAATGGTTTCAGCAGAGGAAGATTAAAGTTTTGGAATGGCCCAGCCAGAGCCCGGACCTGAATCCTATTGAAAATCTGTGGGGTGATCTGAAGAGGGTTATGCACAGGAGATGGCTTCACAATCTGACAGATTTGGAGTTTTTTTGCCAAGTCGAGATGTGCCATGCTGATAGACTCATACCCAAAAAGACTGAGTGCTGTAATAAAATCAAAAGGTGCTTCGACAAAGTATTAGTTACTCCAGGGGAATGGCAGTGGACTTTGCATGTGCCCAAACTAAAGTTGGGCTTTAATGCTGGCCACCGGAGCTGCATGCACTCTCTCTAAAATGCTCTAACATGCTGTTCTACTCTAACTACCTAAGCAATGTAGCCATACACCTCTAACCCGACCCCCGACACAAGAGAAGAGTGGCTACAGAGGCAGGGAGTATGAACTGGAGCTGGATGTCTCTTGGCATACCTGACCAGACAGTATCACCGCCCCCCCATAGCCATTCCGCGTATACTTACCACACAGAGCCGAATCAGTGACACCCCTGGGGACATCATTGAAACCCTTTTAAATTTCTACAAAGACCTATATACCTCCAGAGCTGACTACAACGAAGCCCAACTAACTGAATACCTCTCCCCTCCCTCACGACTGAACAGAAAGATGAGCTAGAGGCACCTAACTCAGTTGAAGAAATCGCAGTAGCCGTCTCACAAATGCCTGCTCATAAAACTCCCGGCTTGGATGGCTATCCAACCGAATTGTACACACAATTTAAAGACATACTATTCCCATTTCTTTTACACACCTACAACAAGGCTTTAGATATAGGGGTCCTCCCCCCTACTATGCATGAAGCCTTGATTATACTTTTACTAAAACCCTACAAGGACCCACTTAAATGAGAATCATACTGCCCGATAACACTCATAAAATGTGGATGTTAAGATCCTGGCCAAAGTGTTGGCAAACCGTTTAAACACTGTAGTGACGACCCTGGTACACAGTGACCAGGGAGGATTTATACCCGGAAGGTCCACCAGAATGAACATCCCCAGACTATTCCATAATCTGCAATACCCACACAATTGTCTTCCTACAAGGGCAATAGTATCCCTAGATACATGTAAAGCATTTGACAGTGTGGAATGGCCGTACCTCTTTCAGGTGTTGAAAATGTACGGCTTTGGCCCCAGAATGGAGGCATGGATAAAACTCCTTCATGCTTCACCGAGGGCCCATATTCAGGTTAACTCTACAGTCACCGAGTCCTTCATAATCAATAGGGGCACAAGACAGGAGTGTCCACTGTCCCCCCCCCCCCCCCTCCTCTTTGCCCTGGCCATGGAGCTGCTAGCGGTATGTATCCGCTCCTCTCCATCAATAAAAGGTCTCCCCATTGCCGCCATTGAGGAATAAATCTCGCTCTATGCGGATGACACCTTGGTGTTCCTGGCAGACACCGATGTGTCACTCCAAACATTGTTATCCGAGATCAATATATTTGGAGACTACTCCGGATTCAGGGTGAATCGGGACAAATCCAGTCTTTTCCTCTTGGACCCAGACGCAATTTCTCATATTTACCCAGACTCTAATCTGCAGGTGGTGTCCTCCTTTAGGCATCTTGGGGTTCTGGTGCAGACACCTCTGTCCACTTACATTATCAATAACTTAGACCCACTACTAACTCCCTTAAAAGGAGAAAACTAAACAGTGGATGGAACTGCCCCTGGATCTCATGGTGAGGGCAAATACCCTCAAAATGATCTATTTACCAAGACTGCTATACATCCTGGCCAACTCCCCATGCAAAATACCTAAATCTATTTTCAAAACGTATAGACACAATCTGTACAACGTTCCTGTGGAATGGCAGATCCCCCAGAGTGGCACTTGAGACACTAAGGTTACCGACACACTTGGCAGGATTGGCATTTCCAAACTTCTTTCTATATTGCCTAGCATCTCGACTTGTGCATATCCATGACTGGCTACACCTGATAGCAGCAAATGCATGTACTACCACTGAGGGGGCCATTGCGTCCTCCATGGAAACCCTTCACAATATTGTCTATAGGGACAAAATCCCGCCGTGCCACTTCTATGCTGGCCACATCCCTTTCATTGTTCAAATACATCACCACCAAAATAACACGGCACACATGGTCGGTATCCCTGAATAACCCTCTATGGTTCAATCCCACCTTGCAGGAACTTTACTCTTTACCTGACTCTAAACGTTGGTACTCCAAAGGGATTAAATACCTTTGTCACCTATACACTGCACAAGGCTTTAAATCCTTCCATCAGCTCAGACTTGACTTTGACTTGCCGCACTCATACCCGTTTTACTACTATCAGTTCAGACATGCTATCAGAGCACAGTTCGGCTCCTTAGATGACCCAACTAACCTACCACCACTAGAGAAACTGCCAAGACAACCTGACCCTACTAAACTTATATCTACTTATTACGCTGCCCTAATGACTGACTTTAACCCTAGATTTAGTAGGGCCCAGGAAAAATTGATCTCTATGGACATTTCCCTTGCAGAGGAGGACTGGACGGAGTTTAGTGACACATACAAAACATCAGTTATTTCCTCAAGAGATCGCATTATACAGGTAAAATTTTTCCATCAATCTCACCTCACCCCAACCAGGTTGAAAAAGATGGGTTTGTCACCCAACGTTTCCGCGGCTGCGGCCAAGAAGCCGACTTCCTACACTGTTTTTGGGCATGCCCAATGGTTCAGAGCCTCTGGGCAGAGGTTGGCTCCTTTATCTCCACAGCCCTAGGCCTCCCTAACATTATTCACCCCAAGAATTGTCTGCTGGGCATCTTTGGTGACCTGCAAATATCGATGCCTGCCAAAAGGCTACTCCGCATTCTATACTTTTATGTTAGAAAAGTTATATTGTTGTCATGGAAAGGAACACAGAGCTCTTTAAAAAACCTTATGGTTGAAGCTATGTCAACGATGCTATCCCAATGTACAAACTTACCTTTGAACTTCGGAAACGAAGCAAAAAACATTCCACAAAATATGGGACAGGTGGCTGGCTAGCCCCCTCACCCTCCCCTCACAATAGAAATAGACTGCAGATTGCCTGTAGGTCGTGCCACTCTATAAACATATATATATATATATAATTTTACTGGTCCCAAGTAACCGACACCTTGATTGTATTCTACATATGAATGTATGATACTTAAAGCGGGAGTCCACCGGGACTCCGCGTTTTTTTTTTTTTTTTTTTTAAAAGCCAGCAGCTACAAATACTGCAGCTGCTGACTTTTAAATAGTGACACTTACCTGTCCAGCGCGCCCGCGATGTCGGCACCCGAAGCCGATCGCTCGCTCGGCTGCCGGGTCCCGCCGCCATCTTGGGTATGGGAATCAGGAAATGGAGCCTTTCGGCTTCATTTCCCGGTTCCCTACTGCGCATGCGCGAGCCGCGCGGCGCAATCCGGACGGTCCCCGCTGCCTCTGGGATCTGTGCGTTTCCCAGCAGGCAGCGGGGCACTTGCTGAAGGGGGCGGGCGTTTGCGGAACGGGGGCGTAACGTACGCCCCGTTCCGCAGAGAGCTAGCCCGGAAGTGGGTGCAGTTACCTGGATTATCCAGGTAACTGCACCCCCCTCCCCCCTGAAAGGTGCCGATTGTGGCGCCGGAGGGGGGGGGGGATTCCGATGAGCGGAGGTCCATTTTAGGGTGGACCTCCGCTTTAAACAATGTATTATCATAAGTCTCCAGGGCTGGATTAATGTAGGGGCTATTGGAGCTGCAGCTCCAGGCCCCTACCTTAATATAGGCCCAGCCACCCAAAAAGGACATGGAAAGCAATGGGTCAACGGGAAGAGATCTTCCCTGGCGGGCCCTGCATTCCACATGCACCGCCTGGGCAGGGTGGTGCGATTGATAATGGGCACTGCACAAGCAGTCCTAACAGAAGCCTGGGGCAAGCCAATGCTGGGCTCTTACAGAAGTCTGGGGCTTCCATAGTGTTAGGCCTGTGCAGCTGCACTCTTTCAGCTCAGAGTGCACACCAATGCACGGCCCTTACAGAAACCTGGCAAATCAAATGCCAGGCTTCTCTAGTGTTATGCCTGTGCGGCTGCGCACTTTTGAGTTTGGGCGCATGCCAGCACAGGCTCTTGGAAAGCAGAAGGGTGCCCAGTAAAAGGCCCACCAAAATCCTCAGCACCAAGCACATGATGCTCTTAATCCAGCCCTATAAGTCTCCCAAATGCACAAGCCTAGTATTTGAGGCTGTGTATTTGAGGCCAAGTTTTGTTCTTGTTTTTGTAAAGCATATATTTTTTTTTTTGGTTCGTCTCTTTGTCATAAAACTAGCAAAGCTAGCTCTGACGCCTGGAAAAATTCGCATTAAAAACTTGATTTTTACCGTGTTTTGCATTGGCGGTTTTGCGCGTTTTTTAGCATTAGCGTTAAGTAGCGTTTTTTTAAAGAAACACATCTCTTGGCTATAGCACTCCCAAATTCCCCACAATGTCACAGAAAACAAGGAAAATATGTTACGCGTTTATGCGCGATTCACGTTTTTTACAGCTCTAGCTCCGTGCCACGGAACACACTGGTCCTGGGGTTTTTTTACAGCTTAAAAACGCCTATTACTGAGGGCCACCGGCTCTGGACCCAGAAGAAAGGCGGGGACAACTCTGGAGCACGGAGAGCAAAAGTATAACTTGGCAATGCTTTTTTTCCCTTAGAAGTGGGGGGCAGGAAAAAAAAGAAAAAAAGAAGGTATACTTTAAAGGGTAACTCCACTATTGCGGGTAAAAAAAAAAAAAAAAAAAGGAAATAAAGAATAATAATAAATATAGCGTATACAATTGCGACTCAAGTTTGAATTGAATGTTATTTAAAAAAAAACAAAAAACACCCTTTCCTTTTCAATCTAGGAGTGCTAGGAGTAGTGATTCAGGATTGTGTTGGGAAAGGAATGGGAGAAGAGGATTTGTGCTAGGAGGGGGGATTTGGGGGGTTTGTGCTAGAAGAGGTGATATGGTAGAAGGGGGTGGGCATTTGTGCTACTAGGGACGATTGGGGAACGTTTGTGCTAAGAGGAGGGATGGGGGCAGATATTTGTGCTAGGAGGGAGATTTGCAGAGGGGGGATGTATATTTGGAGGGGGCACTTGAGGGGTAGAGGATTTGTATTGGGAGGGGCATTTGTGCTAGATGAGGGGAATTGGTGATATGGTAGAGGGGGGAGGGGGATTTGTGCTAAAAGGAGATTTTTTTTTGCAGGGGGGGGGGGGTTTGCTAATAGGGATGATTAGAGGGGTATTTGTGCTAGGAGGGAGATTTGGAACAGGGGGAGAGAGAATGTATACTCGGAGAGGATTTGCATTAGGAGGGGTGATTATTTATACTTTGAGGGGGGGTTTTACCAGAGGGGCAGATTTGAACGGGGGGGGGGGGGGGAATTTATGCTTAGGCGTAATCATGCAGATAAATGCACAATTTTTTTAGGGGGTGGATTTTTACTGACACATAATTCTTATAACTCTTGGGGGGGGGGGGGGGGGTTTGCAATGGTGACCTTGTTTCCACACTGTTCACACCTATGCATTTTTTGCAATAAAGTCAGAAAACGTAAAGATGTTTTTATTGGCCTTATAGAATACCGTATATACTCGAGTATAGGCCGACCCGAATATAAGCCGAGGCCCCCAATTTACCCCGAAAAAAACTGGCAAACTTATTGACTCGTGTATAAGCCGAGGGTGAGATATGCCTGTCCATCCCTGTGTGTCCGTCCATCCCTGTGTGTCCGTCCATCCCTGTGTGTCCGTCCATCCATCCCTGTGTGTGTGTGTGTCCATCCATCCATCCATCCCTGTGTGTGTGTGTCTCCATCCATCCATCCATCCATCCCTGTGTGTGTGTGTCTCCATCCATCCATCCCTGTGTGTGTGTGTCTCCATCCATCCATCCATCCCTGTGTGTGTGTCCGTCCATCCCTGTGTGTCCGTCCATCCCTGTGTGTCCGTCCATCCATCCCTGTGTGTGTGTGTGTCCATCCATCCATCCATCCCTGTGTGTGTGTGTCTCCATCCATCCATCCCTGTGTGTGTGTGTCTCCATCCATCCATCCCTGTGTGTGTGTGTCTCCATCCATCCATCCATCCCTGTGTGTGTGTCCGTCCATCCCTGTGTGTCCGTCCATCCCTGTGTGTCCGTCCATCCATCCCTGTGTGTGTGTGTGTCCATCCATCCATCCATCCCTGTGTGTGTGTGTCTCCATCCATCCATCCCTGTGTGTGTGTGTCTCCATCCATCCATCCCTGTGTGTGTGTGTCTCCATCCATCCATCCATCCCTGTGTGTGTGTGTATCCATCCATCCCTGTGTGTGTGTGTGTGTGTGTGTGTGTGTGTGTGTGTGTGTGTGTGTGTGTGTGTGTGTCCAGCCTACCTGTGTCCCGAGCCTTTGTCCCGAGCCTCCGTCCCGTGCCTTGCCTCCTTGCCTCCGTCCCGTGCCGTGCCTTGCCTCCATCCCGTGTCGTGCCTTGCCTTGCCTCCGTCCCGTCCCGTCCCGTGCCGTGCCTTGCCTTGCCTCCGTCCCGTGCCCTCTTCGTCGGCGCCTCGGCGGCCATTGTAAAATTCAAAAGCCGCGCCTCCGCCTTCGCCTGTGATAGGCGGAACACTGAATTTCCCAGCAGCCTGTGTTCCGCCTATCACGGACATCGTATCATCCTCGTCCGTAGTACGAGGATGATACGATGTCCGTGATAGGCGGAACACAGGCTGCTGGGAAATTCAGTGTTCCGCATATCACAGGCGAAGGCGGAGCCGGAGGCGCGGCTTTTGAATTATAGAATGGCCGCTGTCTGTCTGCTCGACACGCTGATCGAGCGGGCAGACAGCGATGACTCGAGTATAAGCCGAGGGGGGCACTTTCAGCCTCAAAAAAGAGGCTGAAAATCTCGGCTTATACTCGAGTATATACGGTAATTGTGTGCAAGAGCATTATTCATAACTACAATTATTTTTTATAATTGCTGTTACAACCAGAACTTTTATCCTAAGCTCACTTTGTAGTGTACCGACTATACTGACAGCTCTCCTACTACCTGTCCTTCATTTAGACATACACTATATTACCGAAAGTATTGGGACACCTGCCTTTACACGCACATGAACTTTAATGGCCTCCCAGTCTTAGTCCGTAGGGTTCAGTATTGAGTTGGCCCACCCTTTGCAGCTAGAACAGCTTCAACTCTTCTGGGAAAGCCATCCACAAAGTTTAGGAGTGTGTCTATGGGAATGTTTGACCATTCTTCCAGAAGTGCATTTGTGTGGTCAGGCACTGATGTTGGACGAGAAGGCTGGCTCGCTGGCTCCGCTCTAATTCATCCCAAAGGTGTTCTATCAGGTTGAGGTTGAGGTCAGGGCTCTGTGCAGGCCAGTCAAAACTCACTCATCCATGTCTTTATGGACCTTGCCTTGTGCGCTGGTGGGCAGTCATGTTGGAACAGGAAGGGGCCATCCCCAAACAGTTCCCACAAAGTTGGGAAAATGAAATAGAAGTCTTGGTATGCCAATGTCTTAAGAGTTCCCTTCCCAAGCCCAACCCCTGAAAAGCAACTCCCATACCATAATCCTCCCTCCACCAAATGATTTGGAGCAGTGAACAAAGCAAGGTCCGTAAAGACATGGATGAGCGAGTTTGGGGTGGAGGAACTTGACCAGCCTGCACAAAGTCCTGACCTCAACCTTACTAAGCACCTTTGGGATGAATTAGAGCAGAGACTGCAAGCCAGGCCTTCTCATCCAACATCAGTGAACGACTTCACGAGTGGAAGAATGGTGAAACATTCCAATAGACACACTCCAAAACCTTGTGGACAGCCTTCCCAGAAGAGAGTTGAAGCTCTTATAGCTGCAATAGTTAGCAATTAGATGCTTCCATTGTTTTGTACAAGGAATTCTGGTTGTACGATGCTGTCAGGTAACTAATGGTCTACAATAGCTTGACTTTTTGACATGTATGACCTATAGCATGTATGATACATAAGTGACAGCTAGAGACACACTCCTAAACCTTGTGGACGGCCTTCCCAGAAGAGTTGAAGCTGTTATAGCTGTAAATGGTGGGCCAACTCATTATTGAACCCTACGGACTAAGGCTGGATTCACACCTATGGCATTTTTAGCATTTTGCAGATTTGCACTACAGAACGTGTTGCATAGGAAATTAACGGACTGTAGCACAAATCTGCAAAATGCAAAAAATGCCATAGGTGTGAATCCAGCCTCAGGCTGGATTCACACCTATGCATTTTTATCGCTTTTTGCAGATTTGCACTACAGAACGTGTTCCATAGGAAACCATGCTAAATGGACTATAGTGCAAATCTTCAAAATGCAAAAAGCATTAAAAATGCATAGGTGTGAATCTAGCCTAAGGATGAGCTCCGGCGTGTTCGCATGCTCCACGTGCAGAGCCCGCCAATAAGTCGGCGCATCGCTGCTCTAATCACAGGCAGTGAGACATTGCCCCGATGCATGGCTGTAGAGATTGGGGCAATGTCTCACTGCCTGTGATTAGCGCAGCACCGCGCCAATTTCCTGGCAGGCTCTGCACGTGGACCATGCGAACACACCGGAGCTCACCCTTAGTTCTGAGGCTAATTTAATGCAGATAAGGCACTAAGTGGGTTTAATTACCACCTTAATCATTCAAAGAACCCGTGTAATTCATATGTGTTCGGGTTTAAAGGGATGAGGTGGCAAACCCTAGTGTAAAGACAGGTGGCCCAATACTTTTGGTAATATAGTGTATATTTATGTTATGCTCAATGACAGGTCACAGTTGACTCTGCCAGCTGCTACACATTTATCTATAGGGCCCTGTGATTCATCGTTACCCCCCTGCCCATAAGCCTGGGTTCACACTGATGCAAATTTACAGCGGGTTTGATGCGTTTAGGAACACACAGATTTAAAGATCATGTAAAAAGCATAGTATTCCGTGGCTTTGGTTCACATCTATGCGTTGCGAGTTTCGTGCGAGGGGGGAAGAAAAAAAAAAAAAAAAAAAGGGGGGGAGAAGGGTCTTGTGCATGTTAACTGCGGGTGCGATGCAAATTTTCTCATAGGCTTCAATTGAACTTGCAGTAAACTCGCAGCACATCTCTGTACATTTTTCACTGTCTGCCTCCTGAAATTTGCGTAAAATTGCGGTAAATTCTCACTAAATTCGCACCAGTCCACCTCAAAAACGCATGGCAAATAAATAAAGAAAAAAACGGATGAAATTCGCAGTACATCGCATTGCAGTAGTGTGGTCCTAGGCTAATGCCCCGTACACACGATCCGAATATCGTACGACCGATCTCACGACCGTTAGTGATGTCATGTGTTGTAATGTATTTGTATTGTATTTTCGGATGACAACTATACTGACTAAACAAAAATCGTACGATCTGTAATCGTACTCGTAATCGTAAAGGAAAATTTCCGTGCATGTCCCATCGAATAATATCGGCTGAACGGTCGTGATCGGCTGTCGAAAGTTGTGCACACACGATCCAAAAATCGTACGATCCTTCCTCAGATGACCGTTTTCGTACGATATTCGGATCGTGTGTATGGGGCATAAGAGTTATTTAATGGCCTCTAAAAACGTGGACCAAGGAGAGACCCAACCACAAAAAGTGTTCCATACCTGTGTGCCCCTACAAAGCCTGGTCACATGCCTTCGCCCGTCCCTGCACACTATATGATGCTTGGCGAAGGTGTCAGATGGCGTCAGCCGATTCGGTGCCAGCTCCTGGTTTACAGGATGTAAAGTTTTTCCTCATCTGTGCTAGGTGGGTGACCCGGGCATCGGCAGGGGACCGTCATCTGCAGCAGAACAGGACAGGAGTGTCCCCCCCCTGGTCGGGATACAACTGGATCCCTTAGATACACCTCTCTGGCTGAATGCCTGGGTGTGTGCCGTCAGCCGGTGCCCGCCCTGTTCAGGTGTGTGCTCAGATATCTGCCTGCTCTGAGATCACACCCAGGAAAACAGGATACACCTCTACCTGATCTCCAACCCCGTCCACCCCCCGGGGGGGGGGGGGGGGGGGGGGGGAGACGATTCGTCACACAACGCTGCAACAGTTTGTGACAACCATTCAGGCATTCAGGTTACACATTTTATTTCTTTTTCTTACTCTATGCAAAAAATAAAAGATTTTCCGCAATGCAAGAGAGCAGTGTCCCATAACATAAAATAAGACAGAAAAAAAAAACAATAGAGCATACATTTAATAAAGCATTCTTTAAGGCTCGATTCACATCTATGCATGTTGCTTTTGAGCGTCTTTGCAATGCTTTTTGTGGTGCTTGTCGCGTTTTTTGACAGGTGTTTTTGCCCTCGATTTTGCCGCGTTTTTTTCTTTTTCTTTTTTTACACTGTGATTGCTTAGCAACCAGATATATACAGTGAAAAAAAAATGAAGAAAAAAAACGCAAATCGCGGCAAAATCGCAGTAAAAACGCGGTACTTGCGTTTTTGATGCAGGTCCATTGACTTCTATTACATGCAAAACGCTGCATTTTGCATGAAAAAAAAGTCCCCGACCCTTTCCAAAAACGCAGAGGCACAAAATGCATTGATGTGAACATGTTCCATAGGAACCCATGTTAAAAAAATTACCCTGCATTTCTGCAAAATGCATCAAAAAACGCATTAGTGTGAATCAAGCCTAAAGGGATACTAAACACACACTATATAATTTACAATACCCCCTCTATTTCTGTATGTGGATAATGGCACTGTAATTATTTAAAAAAATTAATAAATGATTTTAAAAAAATACATAAAAAAATGATAAATTGTTTAAAAAAATTAATAAATTATTTAAAAAAATGAATTCTAAAAATATATATATATATATATATATATATATATATATATATATATATATATATATATATATCAATTATTCTAAAAAATTTTAACAAGAAAACATCTGTGTATGTTTTTCCTAATTGATATACAGTTGTCACATGACCCAGATATTTCCCAGCCTGTCTGCAGGGAAACATAAACAGAAGGAGCTTTTCGTCATCTGCTACTGGTCACGTGTTAAAATAAATAAAGAAAATAAACAGCCTTTGGAATGCAGAGTAAAAATAAATATTTAATGTCAATAAACTGTTTTAACCACTAGCTTACTGAGCACTTTTACCCCCTTCCTACCCGGGCCAATCTTCAGATTTCAGCGCTGTCACACTTTGAATGACAGTTGCACGGTCATGCAGCATTGTACCCATATGACATTTTTATCTTTTTTTTTTTTTTTTTTTTGCATAAATAGAGCCTTCTTTTGATGGTAAACAACTGGGTTTTTATTTTTTTGCTAAACAAACAAAAAAAGACTCAAAATTTAAAAAAAAAAAAACAAATGCTTTTTTAGATTCTGTTATAACATTTTAAACAAGTAATTTTTCTCCTTCACTTATGTGCACTGAGAAGGAGGCAGCACTGATGAAGCTGCACTAATGGACACTGATGAGGAGGCAATGATGAGGCTGCACTGATGTGCACTGATGAGGGGGCAATGAGGTGGCTGCACTAATGGGCAATGATGAGGAGGCAATGAGGTGGCTGCACTAATGGGCACTGATGAGGAGGCAATGATGAGGCTGCACTGATGGGGAGGCAGAGATGAGGCTGCACTGATGAGGAGGCAATGATAAGGCTGCACTTATGGGCACTGATGAGGAGGCAATGAGGTGGCTGCACTAATGGGCACTGATGAGGAGGCACTGATGAGGCTGCACTGATGGGCACTGATGAGGAGGCACTCATTAGGCTGCACTGATAGGCGGCACTAAAGGGCACTGATGAGCATGTTTTTTTAGTTTCTGTTATAACATTTTTTAAACAAGTAATTTTTCTCCTTCACTTATGTGCACTGAGGAGGTTGCACTGATGAGGCTGCACTAATGGGCACTGATGAAGAGGCAATGATGAGGCTGCACTGATGGACACTAATGAGGAGGCAATGGGCACTTATGAGGAGGCAATGATGAGACTGCACTGATGAGACTGCACTGATGAGGAGGAAATGATGAGGCTGCACTGATGGGCACTGATGAGGTGGCACTGATGAGGCTGCATTAATGGGCACTGATGAGGAGCCAATGATGAGGCTGAACTGATGGGAACTGATGAGGAAGCAATGAGAAGGCTGCACTGATGTGCATGGATGACGAGGCAATGATGAGGCTGCAGTGAGGGGCACTGATGCGGAGGCAGAGATGAGGCTGCACTGATGGGCACTGATGAGGGGGGCAATGATGAGGCTGCACTGATAGGCACTGATGAGGAGACACTAATTAGGCTGCACTGATAGGCAGCACTAAAGGGCACTAATGAGCACTGAAAGGCGACACCAATATCTTGAACAGACTGTACGACCACGCTGTAGCTGTAATTTTGCTAAAGCACAGTCGACAACTGGTTAAATTGCCATACAAATATTTATTTGAAATCTAATCTTTATTATTTTTTTGCTAATAACATGATGTGGACGGATTTCAGCCAGTCACAGGCTGTGTCACGCTGTTCCAGTCTGTGTCTTAGAATAAGAGGGTGGCGAAGCCTCCATCAATCTACATGTAATATCCCACCCCCATTGTGTTTAGCTGGTTAGTGGGCATGGAGGAGGAGGGAGGGAGTGGGCTGTCATTTACCACTTTGTATACGCCCACATGTGTGACTCTATAGTCACATGGGCTGCTCAGATGTGATGGGGAGGAAATGCTCAGCAGAGAAACTCACTGAAAACTGAGCATGTGCAGAGTTGCCAACACTGCACTGCAAAATCCCTAGCTGAATTGGGGACATGGACAGAAGGTGTCGATAAAGAGCAGCAAGATCAACCAGTTTTTTTTTTTTTTGTTGCAGAATACAGAAAGCAAATCTCATAGTGACTGAGTGAGTACAAACATACATTCTTCCATAGTTGGGCTGGACGAATACTGGCAGATGAAATTGTAGCACACGCACACAATTTCATGTAGGTACCAATGATAAAGAGTATCTGCTGGCAGCAAATAGAAAAGATTTCACATGTTTTTTTTCCACCCCTGAAATGCCCCACAACCACCTTACCGGACTGCGGTGAGGTTGTGTGACAGTATACACAGTACTGTACTGAGCGCAGTATTATTCAGTATTATTGTTTTCTATGGGCCCAAGCACACAGCGTGTAAAGCTGTGTTCAGATTTGTAAAATCCTCGCCCACAAAAATTAGCGCCTGACTTTAGTAATTTACACTTCTACACGTGTAAACACGTATGTGTGTACTGTACATGCATGATAAATCTTAGCTTACAAAAAACATTACATTTTACTTGTATGAACATATGCACATGCAAACCAGTGAAGAGTTTTTCACTTCCTGTGACATGGTGACAACACCCCCCCCCCACCTGCCCAGAAATCAGGGCAGCGTTGTCACCCTCCTGCCAGCCGTGTTCTGTGGCTGGGGGAATGACCACGACTGATAGCCAAGGTTTTTGCTTTTGTTGATCAACTGCTGACCAAGCCAAGCCAAGCCCTGATTATAAACTTCAGCTGGGCTGTTTTTACAGCTTATCAGTTGCCATAGGTGATGCCCAGCCTAATTAGCATAAGGCACAAATTATAACATGCAGATGCCAAATAGACCAACATTTGTTTAACCACTTGCTTACTGGGCACTTAAACCCCCCTCCTGCCCAGACCAGTTTTCAGCTTTCAGCGCTGATGCATTTTGAATGACAATTGCGCGGTCATACAACACTGTACCCAAATGAAATTTTTATCATTTTTTTCCCACAAATAGAGCTTTCTTTTGGTGGTATTTAATTACAGCTGGGAGTTTTATTTTTTGCTAAACAAACAAAAAAAGATGCAAAATAAAAAATAAATAAAAAATGTTTATGTTTAATAGTTTGTTATAAAATTTTGCAAACAGGTTATTTTTCTCCTTCATTGAAATGCGCTGATGAGGCGGCACTAGTGGGCACTGATAGGCACAGTTAAGGTGGCACTAATAGGCACAGATAAGGTGGTACTGATAGGCACAGATAAGGCAGTACTGATGGGCACAGATAATGCGGCACTGATGGACAAAAATGGGCACAGATAAGATGGCACTGATGGGTGGCACGGATGGGTGGCATTAATGGGCACTGATAGGTACCACTGATAGATGGCACTGATAGGTGGCTCTGATAGGTGGCACTGCTGGGCACTGATGGGTACTGGTAGATGACACTGATGGGCACGGATATGTGGCACTGAGGTGCAGCACTGTTGTTGAGGCAGATTGTGGGCATTGATAGGTGTCACTATGGGCACTGATGGGTGGCACTATGGGCACTGATGGGTGGCACTTTTTCCTATACTTAGGTGGCACTGGCAGGGGGTAGGTGGGCACTGATGAACTGGCCCCAGCTCCCCGTGATCGGGACTGAAGTCCCTCTCACGGCCGCCGGTGATTGGCTTTTTTTTTTCTCCTCGCGCTGTCAGCGTGAGGAGGAAAAAATAGCCGATTACCGGCTCTGTTGTGATCACATGATCAGCTGTCATTGGCTGACAGCTGATCATGTGGTAAGAGGTCGGGACAACGTCAATAGACATAGTCCCGGCAAAGCAGGTCCGCGCTGTAGCCGTCATTCGGCTATAGCGCGGATCTCTAGTGGTTAAGCGATTGAAGCCTAATGCCCCATACACACGGTTGGACTTTCCAACGACAAAATCCGTCTGATTTTTTCTGATGGATTTTGGCCCAAACTTGTCTTGCATACACACGGTCGCACAAAGTTGTCGGAAAATCTGATCGTTCTGAACGAGGTGACATAGAACGCGTACAACGGGACTATAAACAGGCCAGTAGCCAATAGATTTTGTCTCGTAATTTATTCTGAGTATGCGTGGCACTTTGTCCGTCAGAATTGTCTACACACGATCGGAATTTAAATGATCGGATTTTGTTGTCGGAAAATTTTTGATCCAGATCTCAAACTTTGTGTGTCGGAAATTCCGACGAAAAAGTCCGATGGAGCCCACAAACAATCGGATTTTCTAACAACAAGATCCGATCGCACATTTTCCATCGGAAAGTCCCACCGTGTGTACAGGGCATTAAGCTGGCCATACACTGTTCACAGGCTGGACTGTACAGTGTGGATGGACAAATCTCCCACTGTGCCTACTGGATCTGATTGGATGTAGCTGCTGGACGGACAGGAGGAAAGGGCTGCCCACAGACTGAATCTCAGCTGGCTCATCGGGAACTGGTTGAAATTTTCATAGTGTATGGCCAGCTTACCTCTGTGGCAAATCGTACTCCATGAGCTGAGATGTACTTTAAATCCTTCCCGCCCAGTCCCGGCGTTCGGGTTGCCATCTCATCCCTGTAACCACTTATACCCCCTTCCTGCCCAGGCCAAATTTCAGCATTTTGAGTGACAATTGCGTGGCAATGCATCACCCTACCCAAACTAAATTGTTATAATTTTTTTCACACAAACAAAGCTTTTTTTTTTGTGGTATTTAATCACCACTGCGGTTTTTATTTTTTGCTAAAGAAACAAAAAAAGATCGAACATTTTGAATTTTTTTTATTTTTTCATAGTTTGTTATATAATTTTGAAAACAGGTCATTTTTACTTATGCGCGAATGTGCACTGATGAGGCTGCACTGGTGTGCACTGATGAGGTGGCACTGATGAAGCTGCACTGATGTGTGCTGATGAGTTTGCACTGATGAGGCAGCACTGATGAAGCTGCACTGAGGCTTCACTGATGACGCGGCACTGATAGGTGGCACTGATGAAGCTGCACTGATGTGTGCTGATGAGGCTGAATTGATGGGCACTGATAGGCACTGAGGAGGCAGCACTGATGAAGTTGCACTGATGGGCACTTATAGGCACTGATAGGTGGCACTGATGAAGCTGCACTGAGGCTGCACTGATGAGGTGGCACTGATAGGTGGCACTGATGAAGCTGCACTGATGTGTGCTGATGAGGCTGCATTGATGGGCACTGATAGGCACTGATGAGGCAGCACTGATGAAGCTGCACTGGTGGACACTGATGAGGCTGCACTGATGGCCTCTGATAGGCACACATAGCTTTCTTTTGGTGGTATTTAATTACCACTGCGGTTTTTATTTTTTGCTAAAGAAACAAAAAAAGATCGAACATATTGAATTTTTTTTATTTTTTCATAGTTTGTTATATAATTTTGAAAACAGGTAATTTTTACTTATTCACTGATGTGCGCTGATGAGGATGCACTGATGTGCACTGATGAGGCTGCACTGATGTGCACTGATAGGCACTGATGAGGTAGCACTGATGAAGCTGCACTGATGTGTGCTGATGAGGCTGAATTGATGGGCACTGATAGGCACTGAGGAGGCAGCACTGATGAAGTTGCACTGATGGGCATTGATAGGCACTGATGAGGTCGCACTGATAGGTGGCACTGATGAAGCTGCACTGAGGCTGCACTTATGAGGTGGCACTGATAGGTGGCACTGATGAAGCTGCACTGAGGTGTGCTGATGAGGCTGCACTGATGGGCACGGATGAGGTAGCACTGATAGCTGCACTGATGAGGCTGCACTGATGGCCTCTGATAGGCACACATAGCTTTCTTTTGGTGGTATTTAATCACCACTGCGGTTTTTATTTTTTGCTAAAGAAACAAAAAAAGATCGAACATATTGCATTTTTTTTTCATAGTTTGTTATATAATTTTGAAAACAGGTAATTTTTACAGCTGCACTGATGTGTGCTGATGAAGCTGCACTGATGAGGTGGCACTGATGAAGCTGCACTGAGGCTGCACTGATGAGGCAGCACTGATAGGCACTGATGAGGCAGCACTGATAGGCACTGATGAGGTGGCACTGATGAAGCTGCACTGAGGTGACAATGATAGGTGGCACTGATGAGGCTGCACTGATGGGCACTGATAGATGGCACTGATGAAGCTGCACTGATGAGGCAGCACTGATAGGTGGCACTAATGAAGCTGCACTGATAGGCGACACTGATGGGCACTAAGAGGTGGCACTGAGAGACACTGGTAGGCGGCACTGACAGGTGGCACTAATGGTGAGGCACTGATTGACAGTACTGATAGACATTAATAGGTGGCACTGATTAGCTACACATGTGGGCACCAAGGCAGGGACTGATGTCCCTGTAATAGAAGCCGGCTACCGGGTTTTTGCTTCTCTCCACGTGCTGATCGTGAGGAGAAAAAAAGTCAATAACTGGCTTGTTTACTTCCATGATCAGCTGTGTATTGATGCCCTCCTGGCACTGGAAGCCTGCGCTGTAACTGTTATTTGGCTACAGCTCAGGCAGAAAGTGTTTGAACCCGATCACATAATAATTACATAGGTTGTATGGCTGATTAAGGTGGTAATTAAACTCTGTGCATTATCTGCATTAAATTAGCTGTAGAACCAGTGTAATTAATATATGTTCGGGTTTAAAGGGATGAGGTGGCATCTTTTTAACAAGATCTTAATGCCGGGGGGGGGGGTTGGAAGGAGCAGCTGATCATGTGATCCAAGTGATTGGCTGTCACAATGGTCACATGGTTGGGAGCTGGTCCCGCTGGACAAAAGTTGTCTTTGACAGATTGGTCTCTGTTCTGGGCGTGGGCGCACATACATGTGTACGTACACATGCCGATGTTGCAATGCTCTTTGGCTCCAGCCTGTCAAATGTGCCCATTAAACACCATGGGAGCGTGCAGCAACAGCAAGCTGCTGCTCTGCTTCAAATGCTTCTTTTTGCATTGATATACCTTCTTAGACCCCATCTGTCTGGACAGTATGGTCACCTGCTGAATTGGCACCATCCACAGGCAGCTTAACTCTTCAACAAAGCACCATAGGGATGGATTTACTAAAAGTAGAGAGTGCAAAATCTGGTGCAGCTCTGCATGGTAGCCAATCAGCTTTTAACTTCAGCTTGTTAAAAAAAAAACTGGAAGCTGATTGGTTTCTATGCAGAGCTGCACCAGATTTTGCACTCTCCAGTTTTGGTAAATTCAGAGGACAGTATGTACTGCTGCCCAAGTAAAAGAGCCCTGTTTTGCCATCTATTGCTAGCTGTGCAACTAATGAGCTTGCTTCCATTTCTGGACTGCTCCTTGGAGGCTGTCTCTGAAGAAGGGTGATGTGTGCCATTTAGGCACAAAGCGGGACCTGCTCTGTGTTCCACTGGAAGCGAATTACCACTAGGAGTCATGCCCAAAAAAAACCTGTAAGCGTGCATCCTCATTTTGCATTGTGACCCTTAAAACTAGTATAAGGTAGTATGAGTTCAGGTCCAAGTGAATCATCTGTCACCATCGTTTTCATTACAGGAGCCTGGGAAGTAGGTGGGGGCCCATCAGTGTCTCCATGGTTGAGGTGAAATCAGCATTGCCCCCAGAAAAAGGGGACAAAATTATTTTTCTTCCTTGTTCCTCCCTGTGAACCTGCAGACTAGGGGAAGTGGAATACCATGCCGGGGTACGGGTTGATAAAAGTTGAAAAACTGGATATCAAGTATGTATTGTATGACTCGACAGATTCCAATTTCCAGATTTCACAACAGGAGAGGTTTCATCTTCAATGACTAAGAAAACAAAAATGTTTAAGTCCTTTTATTTCAAATGCAACCTGTGACTATGAACAGCACTCATACTCAGCAATCACTGTAGGTAGAGCTATAGAATCTCATAGATCAGGAGGGTCAAACTCCATTTCATCTCAGGCTACATCATACTGTATGTATTCGACATTGCATGCAGATTTTATCATCTTGTTCTAACATTTACATTTGCAATATGGACTTTTTACATTGTTGAGGATTTGTGTGCATCACACGGAGCACGTGCACTTTAATTATATTATTTAAGTTTGGTTTGTTTTACATTATAGGTTGCATAAGGTATTAGTTAATTATAAAAAAAATAATAATTTGTAGTACCGCACTTTTGGTATATCAGTTTGAATTGTCACATTTGGGAATTGTGGGCAGTGCTGGCAGCTGTTTATGTTTGATTTTTACTTTTATTTTATTATATTTATTTACATAGTTACATAGTAGTAAGGTTGAATAGACACCAGTCCATCCTGAGTGAGTGTCTACAATTGTCCCTATCCCTGTACATTGCACCCTCACATCAGTCCCAACCCTCAGGGAGCCCACAACCCAAGGTCCCCATTCATATACTAGGGACAATTTTTTGGACCGAAGCCAATTAGCCAACCTGCATGTCTTTGGAGTGTGGGAGGAAACTGGAGTACATGGAGGAAACCCACGTAGGCACAGGGAGAACATGCAAACTCCAGGCAGGTAGTGTCATGGCTGGGATTTGAACCAGTGACCCTTCTTACTGCTAGGTGAGAGTGCTAACCACTACACCACTGTGCCGCCCATTTGATTTTTTTTTCATTTATTTTTTTCATTTATTTTTTTTCTTGCAGTCTTATTTTTTTTTAGTTATAGTTTCAGGTTAGGAGGTAGGCAGCTCACAAGGTTAAATCCATTTGCACCACATTTTATGCCGTGTACACACGACCGTTTTTTCTGTGTGGGCAGTGCTGGCAGCTGTTTATGTTTTATTTTTACTTTTATTTTATTTTTTTAGATTTATTTTTATTTTCATTTTATTTTCATTTAAATTTTATTTGATTTTTTTCATTTATTTATTTTTATTTTTCATTTATTTTTTCTTGCAGTCTTATTTTTTTTTTTTCGTTTTTTTTTTTTAGTTTAATTATAGTTTCAGGTTAGGAGTTAGGCAGCTCACAAGGTTACACCCATTTGCACCGCATTTTATGCCGCGTACACACAACCGGTTTTTCCGCGTGGGCAGTGCTGGCAGTAAAGCACAGAAAATACTAAATGATCCTGCTAGAAATCCAGTGTCCTTGTCGCTTCCTGTGTACTGAACTAAAGTCTTAATCAATATTATCAGCCTTCCCAGTCATCTAACTACCAAACACCTTCCTCCTATGTCATTCAGATAAAAAATGCCCGTATCCACCGCACCAACCATTTCCACCTTGCCTCTATCACCCCTAATTTTTTTTTTCTCATTTGCATATCTATAGATAGTGATCCCCTAAATTATTTTTTTTGTATCACTTTTATTCCTATTACAGGGCATGTAACCATCCCTTGTAATAGGAATAGGACATGACAGGTCCTCTTTACAGAGACATGTGGGGTTCTTATATAGATCTCTCCTTTAGCCTGAAAAGACTGAGATAAAAAAAAAAAAAAAAACCTCAGCCTTTCCATCTGAGTGCACGGCAGTGTTTAGAACCGCCAGGCTGGATGTGACGTCATAAGGTTGCACCTGCTCTTCGAAGGTCCTAGAGACTGCTGGGGACCATCTGGTCCGCTGTATTCTCTATGGTAAACTTCCGCCAGTGGCAGATTCCTTCTCCGGTTCGCCGATCGCAGGGGAAAGCTGTTAGATGCACTTGAGGGCGGCGCGGGGGGGGGGGAGTGGGGGGCAGGGGTGTGTCCCCTCCCGCCGCCACTGAACAGCCACTATGATTGTTTTTACAGTGCAGGGAATAGCTAGCAGAAAAGACTGATATCCAAATGATGTTAGAAATCACAGGGCCCCCACCCCCTCCAGACCAAAAAGGGACTGAGGGCAGAAATGTATCAGTCCCTTTCTCTGCTGAATGGATAGGAAACACTCTGAGGCTTCTTGCTCATTCACAAACCGAAGCATAGTAAACACAGTTTACTATGCTTTCATGAAGAATGGGCACAGGAGTGATTGGTACCGATCGCCCTCTGTGTTCATTCAGGAAAGGAAGCATCCAGTAAATGACATATTTACCAGTCCCTTCCCTGCCAGTGGGAGAGAAGAGGAGGAAAGCCATCTGCCCTGTGGGTAGAAATGGCACACGGGGGGAAGGGGGGGTCCCGGACAGCAGATGGGAGGGGCACATGTGCTAGAACCAATCCCCCTGCAGTGCAGCCAGAGGAAGAAAGAAGAGGAAAAGCTGGCAGCGCTGCACGGGGAGGCAGAAGAGGATAAGATAGTACAACCGGCCCTCCTGCTCAGAAGTTGCCCGGGCCAACCCTGTTCAACTGATGATGCCCGGGCCCACTACAGGAGGGTTGGCTGTACTGCCTTATCAGTAGCCCTGGCTGCAGGCATCATTCAGATATCCCCACTTAAAACCCCAAACCTCATATGATGTACAGCCAGCGGGACGCGGTTAAAGGTGTAAGGCTAGGTTCACACCTATGCAGTGCGATTGCAGATTTTCAGAAAGGCGCTGCAGTCCATTTATCATTAGTTCCTATGGATTGCGTTCAAATCTATGCAGTTTCCACAAGTGAGTTTTTTTTTTTTGTTTTTTTTTTGGACAGATGCAGTGACTTTTCTACACCCAGCACAGTGCGTTTTTGGCTCTATAGACTTCAATATAATTGTATTGAAAACGCATGAAAAATATGTGTACATGTGTTTTTGGTAGATTTTCCTTTATAAAAACAAACACCTCCTCCCTAGCAACAAATAACACAAAAAAAAGCATTAAAAACGCATAAAAAAATGCAAAATGTGCCGGAAAACGCATCAACTGCACATGCATGGGCATCTAGCCTAAATGCACATGAAAGCACTGAAGTGGTATAAACTAGGCTCAGGGAAATCCAATTCTTCCTCTTGCATGTGCGGTCATTAGAAACGCGTTGGGCCGTATCTTGTGTAAACAAGCCCCGTAACGCACACTTGACTTCTATACATTGTAATCTTTTACAACTGTTTGAGGTCAATAAAAATACTTTAGAAAGAATGTAAAGTCACGCTGTCCTTGTTATGCGGAATGCGGAATGAATGTGCGACGACGTTATTTCTCATTGGCACCCTAAAATTGGTGCAATTTTTGCCACGATGGTCGCACAAAATCACGGGACAGGTGTCGCCCAAAAGATGTCCCGGAACTTCTTTTTGGCAACATGCCCGCAATTTTCCTGGTGCGATTTCCCCTCGATTATGTAGTGCAACAATCGCTGCAAAATTGCACTGCGCTTTGGGGTGGCGTGGAGAAATATAGGATTCGCAAACGCGCTCTGCGTTTTGCCGAGAATCTGAGTAGCAGGCAGAACTGCCAGCGATTTCGCCCATAATTCAAGTCGCTCAGGTGTGAATGGAGCCTAAAGCCTTGTACACACGATCAGATTTTCCGCAGACAAAACCTCTGAAGGCCTTATCTGAAGGCGCGTGCCTGGATTTTGTCTTGCATACAAATGGCAAGGAATTGTCGGCCAACAAACACGAACGTAGTGACGTACTACGTTGTTTTTCATCTCGTTAGCGCCACCCTTTGGGCTCCTTCTGCTAATTTTTTGTTAGTAGAAGTTTGGTGAATGTTGATTCGCGTTTTTTCATTTTGCGCTTTTCAGTTCATTTCTGAACGCCTGTTCATCAACCAGCCATTTTGCGGTATCGGAGAAGATGACATGTTATTTATTTATTATTGGCCTTGCAGTTATTGCTTTGCTTTGACCCAAGTCCAGTCCAGGAACAGAAGTAGGAGGATTTCTTGGACCAAAAATTGGTTGCTTTATTAATAGTGACCTATTATGTCATATGCCTTTGCTGTGGGAACTCCAGAAGAATAATCCGGATGTTTTTCGGAATTATCTCCGGATGACCGTTCCCTGCTTTCACCAACTCTTGGCATTGTTGACCCCCCTATATTAAGAAGCAGGACACATGCATGAGGCTTTTACTTTATTTTTTTGGTTGAATAATGATTTGATTTGTTATATTTTCTATATTTTTGGATGCATATAATGCACTTTTTGGTTAAGTTCTATTGACAGATATCATGTCTAATTTTATTTGTTTTCTTTTTTTAATACACAATAAAATAATAGTGTCGAATAATACTTGGCTATGTGTTTTACTTCAAATGACAGTTTGGGAGTAGGCAGTTACATAAAAAAAAAATACAATGTAAAATTGACAAGGGACTCCAACATAGTTGTATCTTTGATCTTAAAAACTACAGGATAATGGGTGTTGTGGTAACTTGCCCAAATAAAAAAAAAATAAATAAAAAAAAAGCATAATAATATTATTCTTGATATCACTAGAAAAAAAAGCCTTTGAAAATGTGTTTGCAATAACTCCATCAGTATCACCAGCAATTGCAAAGCAGCTTCATTATTATCCCATTACAGAAGAAGAGAATTTGTCGCTGCATTTCGAGATTTCATAATTTGCCGCGTCACGAATGTTAATTCTCCATTACCAACGCTACTTTACAAGACCGACCGCTTCTGGCTGGTCCTTACTTCCGAGCATGCGTGTTTGTACTTTGGACTTTTGTACGACGGACTTGTGTACACACGATCGAAAATCCAACAACACACATTTGTCCGTGGAAAATTTTAAAGCCTGCTATCTAATGTCCGTGGAAAATCCCACAACAATTGCCTGATGGAGCGTACACACGGTCAGATTTTGCGCCAACAGCCTGTCATCACACAATTCCCGTCGAAAAATTGGATCGCGTGTACGTGGCTTAAGACTCTATTCAAACCTGATCGTTACGAAAAATTTGCTAAAAACATGTGTCGCAGTGACATTTATGCCGCGTACACACGATCGGGCAATCCGCCCGTGTGTGGGCTCCGGGCGGACTTTTTCTTCCAAAAGTCCGGCAGACTTAGAAAGAAGTTTTGACTCAAAATTCGCCTGTCTGTGTGCTAGTCCGGCAGAAGAACCAAAGAGCGGGGCAAGACCCCAGAAGAGCGGACAAGACCCCGAAGTCGGAAGAAAACCCCCGGACGGCGACGAAGAAGAAGAAAGCCGGGCTCCTCCGCTAGTAAAAGAGCTAGCAGAAGATAGCGGAGGAGTCCGGCGAGAAGACCCCCCCAAGACGGAAGAAGAGAAGACCACTGGAGCCATCTAATAAATTATTTTAAAAACGTGTTTTTTTTTTTAATTTACACTTTTTTCACCAGGTGAATGGGTAGGGGTACATCGGTCTGCTATGGACTTTGGGGGGACCCCCACAGCGTTTTTTTTGGCGTAGCGGTTCCCCTTTAAATCCATACCAGGCGACGGGGCTAGTGAGGTGTCAATCTCGCCGATGGAAGCGGCAACATTCACTCCCTTCGCTAGTCCCGGCTACCTGGAGCCACGCTCAAAATGAACAGACTTTTCAAAAAGTCCAGCAGACTCCTGCCATAGTCCGCCGGGTTGTCCGCCGGACCTAGCCCGCCAGAAAAGTCCGGTCCTGTGTGGGCAGGTCCGCTCGTTCGGAAAGTCCAGCGGACCTCAGCTGCAAAGTCCGGTGGTTTGTCCGCCGGATTAAGCCCGCCGGATAAGTCCGATCGTGTGTACGCGGCATTATTGTTAATGGCATCCAAAATGCGGCAAGCAGATGCGCGTTTTGCAGCGTGGAGAAATGTCCAACAAACGTAGCGAAAAGCTGCATGAGCTGAATTTGTCCCACATAGGGCAGCCCATTGAATTGAATAGGCCGTGTCTATGTATGTCACATGAAAATGAGCAAGCAAAAAAAAAAAACATGCAGAAAAAAACGACCCTTTTAGATAATGCTAGGTGTGGATAGGGCCCAAGAAATTTGCTGCAACACTTTAACTTTATTGATCGTTCATGCAAAGGGTGCAGCAATGTTGTTGCATGTTTAAACCATGTGTAAAAGGTCTGTGTTGGTGGTTGTAGATCGGGATAGATCGGGATAGATCGGGGTAGATCAGGATAGATCGGGATAGATCAGGGTAGATCGGGGCAGATCGGGATAGATCGGGGTAGATCGGGATAGATTGGAGTAAATCGGCATAGATTGGGGTAGATTGGGGCAGATCGGGGTAGATTGGGGCAGATTGGGGTAGATTGGGGCAGATTGGGGTAGATCGGGATAGATCAGGGTAGATCGGGATAAATCGGGATAGATCGGGGCAGATGGGGGAGATCCAGGCAGATAGGGGTAGATCGGGGCAGATCAGGGCAGATCGGGGTAGATCGGGGCAGATCAGGGTAGTCTCTACATGTTGTTGTGTTACGCCTGTTCTTTTTTCGGCACCAGGCAGACTGAGCTCCAGATTCCATCAGCCACACCTTGTACAGCTCTGCTCATTGTATGTTTGGTAAACTGTCAGGACTTGGCAGCACCATCACATCTCCGGGTCCTCTCATTGTTCAGAGTCTTTCATTCGGAAACATAGAAGAAAGGAACGCCACCACGGAAATAAGCGCTAGTCACTGGGCAAATGTGTCAACTTTTACTGTACCATGCACTGTCTGTGATGTCTTTTGCATGAAGGATCAATAAAGGTGAAGTGTTGCAGTGAATGTTGCAGTGAATTCCGGATTACTTTTGATTGTGTTATAGAAGAAAGGAAGCCTTGTGATATCTCCGCATCTATAGATAGGCGTCAAAGTGGAACCATCATGAGATTTTGTTTTTCATGCCAGGATCACGGAATTCCTGGTGTCTGTGTAGTTCTTGGTCGATCACCCCCTGCTGCATCCTCTCACCTTGTGACAAGTTACAACATTTCAGTCTGATTCCTGTTGGAGAGGAGACTTTGCTCTGGTTCCCACCTGCTGCGACTTCTCATGTGACTTGACACAGAAAGTCGCATGTTTTCTACCAATGTATGTTTTTTTTATATTTGGCTGGTCGGTATTTTTCCAGCGCCATTTATAAACAGTGATGGAGAAAACACCCTCAGGCAGCTGTTTTGCCTGCTAAATTGCTGTGTATTGAGCTGTCATTAGGCACTCGGGGTACAGAGCTGATCTGAGTGGCTCCGTACCTGGTGATCGCCAATTATAGCATTCATAAACGACTGTTTAAATCTTTATTCCCTCCCCTTCCTCTTCCAACAGTGGAAGGAGAGGAATTGTAATAAGTAATGATTGACCCTATCAGAGTACCCCTTATATCAGTGTCCCCATCAGAGTCTCTCTTACATCAGTGTCCCTATCAGTGTCCCCATCAGAGTTTCTCTTACATCAGTGTCCCCATCAAAGTCTCTCTTACATCAATGTCCCCATCAGAGTCTCTCTTACATCAATGTCCCCATCAGAGTCTCTCTTACATCAGTGTCCCCATCAAAGTCTCTCTTACATCAATGTCCCCATCAGAGTCTCTCTTACATCAGTGTCCCCATCAGAGTCTCTCTTAAATCAGTGCCCCCATCAGAGTCTCTCTTAAATCAGTGCCCCCATCAGAGTCTCTCTTACATCAATGTCCCCATCAGAGTCTCTCTTACATCAGTGTCCCCATCAGAGTCTCTCTTAAATCAGTGTCCCCATCAGAGTCTCTCTTACATCAGTGTCCCCATCAGAGTCTCTCTTACATCAGTGTCCCCATCAGAGTCTCTCTTACATCAATGTCCCCATCAGAGTCTCTCTTACATCAGTGTCCCCATCAGAGTCTCTCTTACATCAATGTCCCCATCAGAGTCTCTCTTACATCAATGTCCCCATCAGAGTCTCTCTTACATCAGTGTCCCCATTAAAGTCTCTCTTACATCAATGTCCCCATCAGAGTCTCTCTTACATCAATGTCCCCATCAGAGTCTCTCTTACATCAGTGTCCCCATCAGAGTCTCTCTTACATCAGTGTCCCCATCAGAGTCTCTCTTACATCAGTGTCCCCATCAAAGTCTCTCTTACATCAATGTCCCCATCAGAGTCTCTCTTACATCAATGTCCCCATCAGAGTCTCTCTTACATCAGTGTCCCCATCAGAGTCTCTCTTAAATCAGTGCCCCCATCAGAGTCTCTCTTAAATCAGTGTCCCCATCAGAGTCTCTCTTACATCAGTGTCCCCATCAGAGTCTCTCTTACATCAATGTCCCCATCAGAGTCTCTCTTACATCAGTGTCCCCATCAGAGTCTCTCTTACATCAATGTCCCCATCAGAGTCTCTCTTAAATCAGTGCCCCCATCAGAGTCTCTCTTAAATCAGTGCCCCCATCAGAGTCTCTCTTACATCAATGTCCCCATCAGAGTCTCTCTTACATCAGTGTCCCCATCAAAGTCTCTCTTACATCAATGTCCCCATCAGAGTCTCTCTTAAATCAGTGCCCCCATCAGAGTCTCTCTTAAATCAGTGCCCCCATCAGAGTCTCTCTTACATCAATGTCCCCATCAGAGTCTCTCTTACATCAGTGTCCCCATCAGAGTCTCTCTTACATCAATGTCCCCATCAGAGTCTCTCTTACATCAATGTCCCCATCAGAGTCTCTCTTAAATCAGTGCCCCCATCAGAGTCTCTCTTACATCAGTGTCCCCATCAGAGTCTCTCTTAAATCAGTGCCCCCATCAGAGTCTCTCTTACATCAGTGCCCCCATCAAAGTCTCTCTTACATCAGTGTCCCCATCAGAGTCTCTCTTACATCAGTGTCCCCATCAGAGTCTCTCTTACATCAGTGTCCCCAAAGCGCCATTAAAAGTAGTTTTTTTTACCCTATTTTTACTTTTGGAGGAAGTGTCTGATCGATTATTGACTCCTCCCCCTCTTGGTCTAAAAAAAAAAAAAAAAAAACTGTTTTAGGGGGCTCTTATTCTGATTCACTTTGGGATTTATTACGGCGTTGTATCGACTGTTGGCGACGTCCCCGTCCCTGTGATTTGCTGCGCCCACGTCGTACTGTCAAGTCAAAAACATAATCTTTCTCAAAGTCACGTCGAATTTCCTTTGCTTAATCATTTTTAAATTTAGCTGAACTTTTTTTATTTCTTTTCTAAGAATGTCATTTTGATTGCTGAACTCGTCGACATCTTTGAACACTTCCAGGCCTCGGGCACTTTCCTCTATTTGTTCTTGTATGGTTACTATTTATGTCTTTTTCTCTTCAACAATTAACCCCACGGCGGCCAGCCCATGATTAATGCAAAGTTCCTTCCATTTAGGTGAGAATCTGTCAGTATGTAAATGTTCTGCTGGGATAGTTTTATCCCTCATGCCGCGTACACGCGATCGGAATTTCAGGCAGCGAAAGACCGATGAGAGCTTTTCAGCGGAAAATGCGACCGTGTGTATGCTCCATCGGAATTTAGCTGTCCGAATTCCCGCCAGCAAAAATGTGAGAGCACATTCCCAATTTTCCCAATGGAAAAACTTTCTATCGGATATCACTAGAAAGAAAAAAACCTTTGAAAATTAGTTCGCAATAACTCCATCAGTGTCACCAGCAAAGCAGCGTCATTATTATCCCATTAACCACTTTCAGCCCCGGACCATTTTGCTGGCTTAAGACCAGACCACTTTTTGTGATTCGGCACTGTGTTGCTTTAACTGACAATTGCGCGGTCGTGCGACGTGGCTCCCAAACAAAATTGACGTCCTTTTTTTCCCACAAATAGAACTTTCTTTTGGTGGCATTTGATCACCTCTGCGTTTTTTATTTTTTGCGCTATAAACAAAAATAGAGCGACAATTTTGAAAAAAACGCATAATTTTTCACTTTTTGTTATAATAAATATCCCCCAAAAATATATCTAAAAAAATGTTTTCCCTCAGTTTAGGCCGATACGTATTCTTCTACATATTTTTGGTAAAAAAAATCGCAATAAGCGATTATTGATTGGTTTGCGCAAAAGTTAT
The DNA here is from genome assembly GCF_037356315.1 of Lithobates pipiens. Classification (NCBI taxonomy): domain Eukaryota; kingdom Metazoa; phylum Chordata; class Amphibia; order Anura; family Ranidae; genus Lithobates; species Lithobates pipiens. Next base: position 323,813,616 of record NW_027507784.1, on the reverse strand, counting down.
AGCGTTTATAAAATAGGGGATAGTTTTATGGCATTTTTATTAATAATTTTTTTTTTACTAGTAATGGCGGCGATCAGCGATTTTTATTGTGATTGCGACATTGTGGCAGACCAATCGGACATTTTTTACAAATTTTTGGGACCATTGTCATTTATACAGCAATCACTGCTATACAAATGCACAGATTCCTGTGTAAATGACACTGGCAATGAAGGGGTTAACCAGGGGGTGGCAGTGTAGGGGTTAAGTGTTCCTAGGGGCGTGTTTCTAACTGTGGGGGGCTGGGCTTTGTGTTAGTGAACACTGATCTCTGCTCCAATCACATGGAGCAGAGATCAGCGTCACTTGTTGCTAGGCAGAACGGGAAGACGCTGTTTACAATGGCATCTCCCCGTTCAGCCACCCCGTGAGACGATCGCGGGTATCCCCGCGGCGATCGAGTCCGCGGGACCCACGACCGGACTCACGGGGGTCCCGACCGGCATGCGAGCACGCTGGCGGCAGCAGTTAAAAATGGACTTACCTGTACGCCAATATGCCTGCCCGTGCCATTCTGCCGACGTACATCGGCGTGCGCCGTCCTGGAACTGGTTAAAGAAGAAGAGAATTGTGCGCTGCATTTGGAGATTTCATAATTTGCCGCGTCGCAAATGTTAATTCTCCATTAAGAACGCTGGTTTACAAGACCGACCGCTTCTGCTTCCGAGCATGCGTATTTGGACTTGTGTACACACGATTGGACAATCCAACAACAGACATTTGTTGGCGGAAAACTTGAGAACCTGCTAGCCAACATTTGTTGGAGGAAAGTCCGACAAGAATTGGCCGATGGAGCGTACACACGGTCGGACTTTCCGCCAACAAGCTCACATCCAACCTTTCCCGTCGGAAAGTCCGATCGTGTGTACGCAGCTTTGGGGTGATAATGCTGTTCCTCCATAGATACAGTGCAGTGAGTGAGCGTTGTCACCGTAGGACAAGATGTGTAATACTAAGCAGGGTCACCAGTTGGAACATAAAAAAAAAGGAAAGAATGCCGGAAAAAAAGAACATTGAATACAGGCACCACAGCTAAAGACTGTTAAATATGTATTACATTTTTGTCCTTGGGTTTCACATAATGCAGTATGTTGTGGAAAACATGTGTAATTGTATTCACTTGTCAGGAGACGGAGTACATGGAGATGGTTAAGTGTGACATACAAAATGGACGCCGTCACGTTTGTTCTCTCTCTCTGTCATTAACGCCCACACTTGTATTTTTCCATTGTTCTGAACTGGATTTGGTGATAAGGTGCAAGAACACAAATTCTACTGGGGAATCTGTATCTTTTATCTGTCTGATGAATAATAAATGCCCTATGTCTTGTGATATTTCCAGTTGACACAACAGGCAGCAATGTGTAGAGTTTAACCTCTTCCTCATCGGCATCGGTGGTAAATTTCCCGGGTGCCGTCAGGGGTGGACTGGGACAAAAATTTGGCCCTGGACTTCATCCAGACCAGTCCACTTTAATTTTGTAAACACGCACAAAAACAGTATATAAGACTATACGCAATTGTGCAAATAAACATAAGTAGCATAACATAAGGAGTCCTCACTAACCTCTTTTATTATTTCACTTATTCTCCTCTGTATTTTTCTCATCTGTCTCACATCACTGCGTGAAGTTGAGGGCGAGCCACACAGCCATTACTTGTCACTGAAATCGGCCCACTGAGCCATCGGCCCACCGGGAAACTCCCTGTAGTCCCGATGGCTAGTACATGGCCTGGGTGCCGCTTTAAAGGGTATCAGCCATGGCAGCTGCCATTGTTCACTTGTTTTCAAAGATGCATGCTCAGAGATGCTACCCTGCCTTCACCCTGACCTCGCTTTTTAGTGAGCCACTGTTCTAGAGCAAGAGTCTCCATATTCACCCAAGATTCACATACATTTCACCAAGATTTACATAAGATTAGATTAGTATATTGTGTAAATTGGGTGAAAACCTTGATAAAGTGACCCCTAATGCCACGTACACACAACCGTTTTTTCCATCAGAATAAACTCTGACGGTTTTTCCGATGGCGTTCCGCTGAAATGGACCTGCCTACACACAATCACACCAAAGTCCGATCGTTTAGAACGCGATGGCATACAACGGGACTAGAAAAGGAAGTTCAATAGCCAGTAGTTAATAGCTGCCCTTGTGTTTTTGGTTCGTCAGAACAGCATACAGACGAACGGTTTTCCCGATAGAAATTGATTCCGTCTGAAAGATTTAAAACATGTTCTATTTCTAGGTCCATCAGAATTTTCAAAAAAAAAAAGGTCTGCTGAAGACCACACATGATCGGAATATCCAATGAAATGAGTCGAACTGACTTTTTCTGAAGGAAAGTCCGGTTGTGTGTACACGGCATTAGTGTCCTTGTAGGCAGGTGCAGTCTATTTTCTCCACTGCAGGTGGCGCTCACATGCAGCAGCAATGCAGGTGAAGGAGGAAATTGAGAAGATAGTTCCTCTATGGTTTCCTCGGTCACAAAGAGGCATCATCCGAGTGGATGCTGGCAGCCCATGTGACTTTGGCAGCCATCTTGGGTAAGGCAGAATCAATTTAAGACTCTGGCCCTTAGGTTTGGCGAGCATTTTGCATGTGGTTAGAGTAAAGACGGTTAACATGTCTAACAGGGCTAGTGCTTGGTGTCAAAGAAAGGTTCCAGATGAGTAGGGAAACTGCAGGGACACTCCATCCTTCCTGGAAGCCCCTCCACCTGGGCACGGACCAGCTAGGTCACAGTTTGTCCTGCAGGACAGATGCTGTGGGCTCACCTTCTGCTACTACTTATCTCTGTTACATCTTATGAGTGCTCCCAGTCTGGTGCCTTCCCGCTGAGCATGTTGTGTTTTCTGCGACTGGACTCTGAGTGTTTTTTTGGTGGCCCACCACACTGCACCTACCCACATCCTTGCCACATACAATAAGTCAAAAAGGATTATTGCCTCTGGAGCAAGCTCCTTAAAAGTGGCCCAATCAAGTATTCATCTGTTTCCCATTATGGGGTTAGTGACCCCACTAAAAGAATTGCCCAGTATTATGCCATGTACACACGGTCAGACTTTCCGACGGAAAATGTGCGATCGGATCATGTTGTCGGAAAATCCGATCATGTGTGGGCTCCATTGGACTTTTTCCGTTGGAATTTCTGACATACAAAATTTGAGAGCTGGATCTAAAATTTTCTGACAACAAAATCCAATTGTTTAAATTCCGATCGTGTGTGGACAATTCTGACGGACAAAATGCCACGCGTGCTCACAATACGAGACGAAAGCTATTGGCCCGTTTACAGTCCCGGTGTACCTGTTGTACATCACCGCATTCGGAACGATTGGATTTTCTGACAACTTTGTGCGACTGTGTGTAAGGCCGCGTACACACGGGCGGACTGTCTGTCCAACTTAGTCCGCTGAAACACATTTGAGCGGACAGTCCGCTCGTGTGTGGGCTTCAGCTGACTTTTTCAGCGGACAGTCTGGCGGACTAAGTATTTCGGAATTTCCGTAATATTGTCCGTCCAACTTTGGTTTCAGCGGACAGTCCGCTCGTGAGTAGGCTAGTTGGACGGACTAAGTATGGCGCATGCTCAGAAAGGATTTACACGGCGAAAGGTTGCATTGCAGTGTATTGGACGTCGTATTTCTAGTCCCGTCGTACGTGCTGTACACGTCATCGCGCAAGCTTTCAGCGGACTGTTTGTTCATCCTGTGTGGTCAAGTCCGTTCATTCGAAAGTAGGACGGACTGTCTGTCGGATTGTCTGACGGACTTAGTTGGCCAGACAGTCCGCCCGTGTGTACGCGGCTTAAGACAAGTTTGGGCAAAAATCTGTCGGAAAAAATCCGATGGATTTTGTCATCGGAAAATTCCGACAGTGTGTACAGGGCATTACTGTTCTGATGACAATGCAAATTTTTTCACTGACTTTCAATTTTATTGACAATAGTCACCGGGTCAAATAGAGCTGTGAATCTCGAACAACAGGAACAAAAATAATAAAAATGTCACAGAGGTTCTAACTGTTCCACGCTCTTTCCAAGGCTAAAAAAAATGTGTTTGGCTTTAGATAAACTTTTATGCCCTGTACACATGGTCGGACATTCCGACAAAAAAATCAGACGGATTTTGGCCCAAACTTGTCTTGCATACATACGGTCGCACAAAGTTGTCGGAAAATCCGATTCTTCAGAACGAGGTGATATAAAACACATACTATAAAGAGGCCGGTAGCCAATAGCTTTCATCTCGTAATTCATTCTGATCGAATTTTGTGTGTCGGAAATTCCCGAATGAAAAAGTCAGCTGGAGCTCACACAGGACCGGAATTTCTGACAACACAATCCGATTGCACATTTTCCGTCAGAAAGTCTGACCGTGTGTACAGGGCATAACAATGTATGCCATCTTTAAGCTCATGTGTAAAGTCTTAAGACGTAGAAGTTAACACCAACAGCCATTCAGGGTTGATCCAGCGCAGAGGTTTCCAAACTTCGTAAACAAAGGGCCAGTTTACTGTCCTTCAGCCTTTAGGAGGCTGAATTGTTTCCAGTGGGGGTAGAAAATGCCTTGGATTCAGTTGGAATAAACAATGCCCCAAGCTAAATGGTCAGTGGAAGAAAATAAATTATATACCTCCTGTGGTTAGTAGGAGGAGTGGTGCCCCATCATTGGTGTCAGTGGGAGGAAGAGTACCCCATCATTGGAATCAGTAGGAGGAATAGTGTGTCATCATTGGTATCAATGGGAGGAATAGTGCCCCGTCATTGGTATCAGTGGAAGGAAGTGTGCCCCTTCATTGGTATCAGTGGGAGGAAGAGTGCCCCATCATTGGTATCAGTGGGAGGAAGATTTACCCATCATTGGTATCAGTGGGAGGAAGATTGCCCCATCATTGGTATCAGTGGGAGGAATAGTGTCTCATCACTGGTATCAGTGGGAGGAATAAGTGCCCCATCATTGGTATTAGTGGGAGGAAGAATGTCCCATCATTGGTATCAGTGGGAGGAAGTGTGCCCCATAATTGGAATCAGTAGGAGAATTAGTGTCTCATCATTGGTATTAGTGGGAGGAATAGTGCCCCATCATTGGTATCAGTAAGAGGAAGTGTGTCCCATCATTGTTATCAATGGGAGGAAGCGTGTCCCACCATTGGTATTAGTGGGAGAAATAGTGCCCCATCATTGGTATCAGCAAGAAGAAAAGTGTCCCATCATTGGTATCAGTGGAGGAAAGTGTGTCTCATCATTGGTATTAGTTGGAGAAATAGTGGTCCATAATACTAATATCAGTGGGATGAACAATGCTGCATTGCTCGTGTCACTGGCAGGAACAGTTTCTAGACCACTGATCTAGGAGTATAGCATTTGGGTAAGAAAACTTTGTCCAATTGCTGTTGTTTGCCTCTAGCCCAGGCATATGCAATTAGCGGACCTCCAGCTGTTGCAGAACTACAAGTCCCATGATGCATAGCGAGACTCTGACAGCCACAAGCATGACACTCGGAGGCAGAGGCATGATGGGAGTTGTAGTTTTGTAACAGCTGGAGGTCCGCTAATTGCATATCCCTGAGTATAGCCAAACCACAAGATGTCTTCAGAGCTGTCCCACACCTCTCTCATAGGCTTAAACACTAATGCATGTCCAATACAAACAGTCATTATTGGTTACCCTAAACTGTGTTTTGGGTAGGCAAACACGTTCATGACCAACACAAACTGGAAGAAGGGGAGAAGATGTTTTAGCTGGTTGGGAGAGTTTTTGCCATCATATTTGGTGGCTAGGTATTCAGCTTAAATGATCCATTAGGGTGGGCACCGGGAAGGATGACTAATGCCGTGTACACACGACCGGACTTTTTGACAGCAAAGGTCCGACGGAACGAGTCCATCGGACAATTTGATCTTGTGTGGGCTCCATCGGACCTTTGCTTGCCAAAAATCCGGCGGACTTTAGAAATAGAACATGTTTTGAATTTTTCCACCGGAACTCCACCGGACAGAGAAATCCGTTCGTGTGTATGCTAGTCCGATGGACAAAAACCGACGCTAGGGCAGCTATTGGCTAACTGGCTATGAACTTCCTTATTCTAGTCTGGTCATACGTCATCACGTTCGAATCCGTCGGACTTTGGTGTGATTGTGTGTGGCCAAGTCCGTTCATTCGGAAAGTCTGTCGGAACTCCACCGAAAGACCGTCGGACCTAGTCCCTCAAAAAGTCCGGTCGTGTGTACGCGGCATTAGACATGTCGCTCCCATGGTTAAAAATGTCTGCTCAGTATAGCCTAGGGTACATGTTTGGGGAAAGGCCGTCAACAGACTTACAATAAGTCCATGCAGTTGGATCATGTTTAACTTTGTATAACTGTGGACATCTTTATTGTCAAGGTGCAGAGAGACTCAGACTGCTACACTGACACCTTGCACTTGATTTCACATGAATAAACATTAAACACCTTGCAATCGGAGTTATTCATTCCATATTATTGGTCGGGTCACAAAACAGAGCCAAGGTCACCTTATCTCCTCAGTCATCTTCATTTATGACTAGCTGCTTTTTGGTGGAAACCTTTGTCCAGTGATATCACCACTATCACCTTCATGTCACATGGAACAAGTTTGATGTCACCAGTGCATAGTGGGGAAGGGTTAGAACTTCTGCAAATATTTTCAGTGTTGTCCATGCTTCCCTCTCCTTGTGACCACCACAAACACAAACCTAATTTTTTGTAAAGGTGTCACAGAGGCAGGAACTGAGGAACCCAGAGGGGCTACAGACTGAAACAAAAACCTGACAAATTTGATCTTCCCATCTCTCTATCCAACAGTGTTGGCCTACAGTTGGCTTTCTAGTTGCCGCTGTTACCACTACAACAATGTTTCCACACAATTTGTATACAATGCATTTAAAAGTAGATTTAAACAGATTTAATGTATTTAATAATCCAATGTGGTAGATGGGAATTGCTTCAAACCCATATTGTCATTGTTTTTACTATTATGTAGACCAGGCTTTTAGTTTTCTGTAAACAGAGCTTATTGAGTTTTTGGATTCTAAGGTAGGACCAGTGGTGTGACAATAGCCATAGTAGTCCACTAGGAGCTGCTTTGGGACCTGTGAATGGAAGGGGGCCCATAATTAAAGGAGAAGTTTGGGGTAGATAACATAAAAAAAAAAAACATTTATACATAGCTCTATGCTGTAGCCTTGGTGGGAATGCCGAAGCGATCCCAGTTCAGCCCTAAAGCCACGTACATGCGATCGGATATTCAGACGGGAAATGTTTGATGTGAGCTTGTTGTCGGAAAGTCCGACCGTTGTGTATGCTCCATTGAACATTTGCTGTCGGACTTTCCGCCAACAAATGTTTGAGAGCAGGTTCTCAAATTTTCTGCCAACAAATTAGGTTAGTTTACACAAGTCCGACGGACAAAAGTCCAAAGTACAAACAAGCATGCTTGGAATCACACATCACTATTGAACTTCCTTTTTATCAGCCGTCGTACGTCACTACGTTCGTAATTGTTGGCCAACATTTGTGTGACCATGTGTATGCAAGACAAGTTTGAGCCAACATGCTTCAGATAAAAATACACGGTTTTGTTGTTGGAAAATCCGATCGTGTGTACGGGGCATAAGAGATGAGTGATCAAATGACCACCGATTGCTCAGTTCTCGGTCTGTTTAGAATTCCAGTACTGTTTAATTAAAGTGTAACTCCAAGTCTGGATCCTCTACTGAAGAGGAGGAAAGTTATTTTAAGAGCTGCTGGGAGATCAATTTTTTTATTAATCTTCCCAATATAAACTGGCCATGCCATATAATAATAAAAAAGCAGCTTTCATTGTAGTACTCACCTTCTCCTCAAGGCTGTCTTCAACAGACACTCTACTACCTCCAATAGTGTCGGTTCTCTTCAATTATGCTTCCTTTCTTGTGTGAATAAGACACATAGTGGCAGTCAACAGGCCCCAGGACAATGTCAGGTATGACGAAACACGTAGAGAAGATCGATGTGCTGACGTCACTGCGTTCACGCTGATCCCGGAGTGACGGGCTGCTATCAAGAGCCGGCCAGCTCGCTTATACTGCAATCTATTATTGTTTTAACTGTAAGTGCAATACTTTCTAATTTAAATAAAGTAACCTAGGATTTTACACTATGGAAGCTTTTATGTCTTTTTGGGGCTCAATAGGCAACACGTGCCCCTGAAAGATTACATTCTGTGAAGACGCTGGGATCACCATTCCATCTCTCAAAGGGCCCAGGCTGGGTATTAAGCCTCAAGCGAGTGTGATCTCCTGTAATAGAAGATCATTTGGAGTCGGTAAGCGGCAATGTGTGCAGAGGTGGAGGGCTTTATCTCTTTTAACCAGGACTCTTGGGTGTATCGTGTGTTCATTTCACATTTGAAAATCACCTTAAAACAATGGACTGTTTAAAACATTATCTAATCAATTAATCAATCATTTTTTTTATTTATGTACTAGTATTCACTCACATGAGAGCATAGAGCAACTTAATATAGAAAGTTCTTTTCAATGTTGGTCAACATTCATTGTCATTCACCCTTCTTCCTGTGAGCTTGGGGTGTTTTATCATCTTTAAACAGTGCACCTGAGTATGGTGGTCTACCACAAGATCTTCCTACACATCCGTATCCTGGCTCCAGACACAAAAGCACTAGGCCTTGCTGCCCTCTCGGGACTGGGCTAGTCCCAACACCAAACTAAAGAAAACACAAGAAAGAGAGGGTGCACCAGCCTAGCGCATTATCTCAATAAACATTTTTCTAAAAAGAAGAACATGTATCGATGTAGCTTTTTTGGCTCTGAAAAAGAGGGTACAGCCTTTGAAAAGCATAAGCTGATTGGATCCAAGGTACACCCTCCAAAGCCCCAGGAGCATGCTGAGTGGACTGTATTTTCCTGATGAGCTTTGTCGGTTGTACTATTTGTAAGTAGATATATGTTCTTTTTATCAATAAATGGTTATTGAGATAATGCGCTATGTTGGTGCACCCTCTCTTTCTTGTGTTTGCTTCAATGTCATCACCTTTGGCCTGGGCTTACAAGAAAATGTTGCCAAGAAGGGGGTCATGTCAGTACTTGTGCCCTTCTCTGCAGCATTTAGGATACATTCAGGACCACCCACCAACACTGGAAGACAGAAGAGAAGCAGGAGGACACCACTCATCATGCCAACCAGAGAAAAGAAAGGTAATAAAGGTATGTATATTGAACTTGTTTGTGGTAGTAGTGGCTCCGGGGGAGCAGAGGAAGACTTGGGGGTGCCCAAACTGGTATTGGGCTTTAATGCTGATTAACGGAACTACACAAACATTCTTTTTGCTACTCTCTACTACTACATGGGAAACCAAGCAAGGCACCTGTCACTTTTGGGTATGAAGGAGCATGTGGCTCATTCCCCTTCCTCTTGTGTATAACAAATGACCATTTAGGCACTGAGGATAACTCCTGGGGTTGAGGGAGTTTCCTTTGTAAGCTCCAAGCTGCTGCTTCTTCTCATTCACATGGGTGAATGGAGCACTGGTAAAACAATGGGAAGTTGGGTGTAAGCAACTGTGGCGGCAGTATTAAAGTGAACCTGTTGCTTCTCCCTGCATAGGAAGGTCCCTATTTCTGTCTGGGTCCCCATCAGGAACACTTCAATGTCCTCAGAGATACAACAGGAAATAAGTGGAAAATTCCCCAAAACAAGAAGTCGCACCTCTGACAGTTTTAACAATTAACATTGTGACAGACCCAAATGGTACAGGGGCTTTTGGAGTAGGCTGTATGATGGCCTCTTGAATACTGACTATGGAACCTGGCTTTTGAGGGGGCTCTATTCTTTGGAAGGTGTGTGCCGGAGGGACCTTTGAAGTGCTTTTGCTTTGGATCTCTGGGTTCATGCCCCCCCCCCCCCCCCGAAACACACAGACTCTGAGAAATGGAAGACCCGGATACAGGGGCCTGTATGCCCAAACCAGTATTGACTGCTTCAACATCTCCTGTAGTCTCAGAGCAAATGTTAACAAAATTAACTCAAAACAACCTGATGCTGGGGTCTCCTGCTATAATCTGAAAGTGTCTTTCTCTGATGGTGTGCCTCTTAGGTGTGAATCCCCATTATTATTTGAGTCACCTATTGTTTCTGTCTGTCTGCTAATTCTCTTGGAAATGTGACTAGCATTGTTCCCACTTTACCTTGTTAATAAACCATTGTGGGGTGTTTATGTGTTTATGTTAGCTGTTTGTTAGATGTACTTTTATTTGTACCGATGATATTATTGTTTAAAGTTTTCATTGTTTAGGATAATGTGATCAAGCTCTTATCTGATCTTGTGTGGTATACTGTATATTCTGTGTGAGCTTACAATAAAGTCAGTTCCTGTTTGCACCTAAGCCATTGTTGTCTAGTTCTTGGGTGCAGTGCTCAGCTAAAATTCCTGGTTCAGGTTCTAGAGTGGAGGAAGCTGTATCTTGGCGGTAGCACCAAAGCGGGATACCAAGCGGTCTGTCACAGACAAGTTCCCTCTATTCCTAGTCCACTTAGATCTCCCCAAAAGGAGTACAGGTAGCAAAAAAGGGATCAGTTCCAGTAATTGCCCTTCCCCCGATGCACGGACCACCCTCCCTGTCTACATCCAATTCACCCTCCTATCTGGGCCCCCCTGCTGGCCCAGAACTCATACTGGAGGACCAGTGGTACCCCCTTATCCATGGCCCTGGATGTGATCTCAGGACATGGCCCAGGGCCAGGACACAGTATTGACGGCACAGAGGGCCAAGATTTGAGACTATACCAGAATATCTGGCACAGTTGGCTTCTAGCAGTCTCAAATAATGTGCCCCACCATTCCTATATCATGTTTGGTCATGCCTGGTCTCTGATCCTTTTATTTGCAATCTCTAGACTTCTTATGTGACATGCTTGTAGTCTCTGGCCATCTCCATAAGCATGTCTACAGTTTCAGTAGAATTACATTTCCTGAATATTATGTGCACCCCTTCGGCCACACTTGAGACCCCTATATTTAGTAAGTTGACCGCCTTTCCATTTCATTTATCTGAACAGACTGTGCAGTAGTCCAGGTAGAGTACGGCGTGTATCGCTCGCTGGAGTGATGCTTGTGATGTAATGGAAGCATCAGACAGGACTCCTTAGTACAGTGAACGTTCTGGTTAATCATTATGTGCTATCAACACTTCATATGTCAAGGTGTGTCCTGATCTCTGCTCTTTCACAATGTCTCTAGTGTTTGTACAAGCTTCAATATTCCTCTTAACTATTGCTTTGCCAGGCACTTCCTCTTCAGCCTGCACTAGGCGGCTCGGTTTGAAAAAGAGGAACACCCTATAAAACAACATGCATTCATTTAAAACGTGTTTTACATCTTGGAGGAAAAAGTAGTCAAAGTAAATGATCCATAAGTAAAATGATATATTATGCAGGTCTATAGGATCACTGTTACCGAAGAGAAGCCAGGCAAGAATAGTAATAATTATGGAAATATATGTGTGGTCATCAGGGCCGTAGATCATTTTTTGTTGGGGGGGGGTCAGCAACAGGTACAAAGTAAAAGTCATTTTAAATAAAACAAATTGCACTAAATTCATAAATACTGGAAAAAGTAAAAGCGATGCATTGCTTATAGTAAGCAATCACATCCTTAATTCTATTTTTCTCAGATCCTCTTGAAAATCAAACCTGATTTCAGTTTTGCCTTCTTCCAGTTTTTTTGAACGTTGCTGTGAGTTTGGTTATTGTCCAGTCTAAGGCCCGGGACACACTGTCAGCTTTTTTGGGTTCAGCCAGACAGATCACTGTACTAACACATGCAGCAAAGAAGAAGCTTGCTCCCTGATTGTGGCTTGCATGTGGATTTTCTGAACACAAGTGGATTTTTTGAACTAAAGTGGAGAGTTAATAACCAGGAGTTGAAAACAGGAGTTAAGACAGGAGTCTCTAACCTCCATCCTCTCCTCCATTTTAAAGATCCCACTGCAAGGGGCAACCAGACAGCTTTCCATAAACATCAGGCTGACAGCAAGCCAGATTCACCGGAACCAGAGTGTTTAAAGGGGACAACCGTAGCCAGGTAAGCTCGCACCTCCACTCCCCCCCCCCCCCCCCCCCAGTGATTGTTCCAGGGACTCCGTCCGACCGCCTACGGGGGTCAGGAAGGAATTTTTGTCCCACTGGTGCATTTGGCTGCTGCTGTCAGGGGGTTTTTCGCCTTCCTCTGGAACAACCATAGGTTAGCATACCCCTACCTCCGGCCTCCTTTCCATTTTTTACGCTATCCTAGGACGACTATTCCAGATCACAGCCAGACTTCTTTTCTAAGCGGAGACCTCAACCGTAAGTAAAGGCAGCTGGAACAGCCAGCAACCGAATACAACAACTCCTTCCGCATCCATATAGGCATCCCCTGATCAACTTGCGCGCTAATAGCCTCAAGCACGGCGGCAAGTCTGATACCTAGCCCCACCTCAGGATCAATACCCTGATCAGGATCATCATCTTAGGCCCATAGTTCCATCAACAGCATCCACAAACCATGTGCTACTTCAAATACTCAGCTGAAGTTCTGCACAGACTAAGGAACATCAACACCACATTGCCATCTTCCATACAAAAAATACTTCAAAGAGAACAACTATTAAAAACCGGACGACAAGCAGCTCCCAACCACAGGAAGACATCTACTCGACCACTACAATTAGATTGCGCCTTGATTAACGCCAGGTCTGCAGTCAAACATAGACTGGAAGTACACGACTTCATCATCGAGAACAATGTAGACTGCCTCTTCATCACCGAAAGCTGGTTAACCTCTGACTGCAACACCATCCTCACCGAATTGGTGCCGGAAAACTACAGGATCATAAGCGAACACCGGATAGGGAAAAAAGGAGGAGGCCTAGCAGTGATCTTTAAAGGTCACCTTGATCTCACTAAACCATCATCTCAGAACCCAGTGTCTTTTATGGAAACCCTGACGCTACATTTTCAACCAACACCCCATGACACCACTCATATTCTACTGTGCTACAGACCACCGGGACCAAAGTCCAATCTTCTTTCACCCCTCACGGAATCCTTTGCAATGCACACCCTAAAATTCAAAAATTTCCTGGCACTCGGAGATTTCAACCTTTGGGCAAGCGAGCCTAAAGACCCCATCGCGACTGCCTGCATCAATCAACTAGAAGAACTGGGTCTACAGCAACTGATAAAGACTCCCACGCATGGGTCAGGACACACCCTGGACCTCATTTTCAAACAGAATATCGACGTCAACATACTCGACAACATAACTCTGCCATGGACGGATCACCACGCCATCAAATTCAAAATCGCTACCAACATCACCAACGCAAAACGGAAACCTGTAACAACGCACTGGACCAGATCGCATAAAAAACTGTACTCCGAAGCCTTCAAAACCACTCTGTCCAAAAAAATATCTACAATAACCTTAAACCACTCTACGGAGGAAACACTCAACTCCCTGAACAAGGCATTACTGCAATCAGCAGACTCGGTAGCACCAAAACGCAGGGCTCTCATCAGGAAGAAAAATGCTGGATGGTTTAATAGCTCCCTCTCCGTACTAAAGCAAGAACGCAGAAGAGCGGAAAGAACATGGAGAAGAAATCCCACCGAGGAAAACCTATTTAACTACAAAGGTCTGACAGAGAATTATCGGAAAGCAATCTTCAAAGCCAAAAAGGACCACTTCTCATATACAATCTCAACGGCCGCAAACCAACCACGGGAACTGTTTAAACTGGTTAATCAATCAATGAATCCGGTGTGCCTAGAACCCCCAGAAAGCGAATCCCAGGATTACTGTGACAAACTGTCGGATTTTTTCATCGATAAAGTCAAAACCATCAGGGAAACAATTTGTCAGAAGAAAACATCCAACCTCAGCCAGCAAATACATAAAGAGGATGTCCGCACCAACATACCGCAACCGCCAAAATTTTCACTATCCCCAATTACCGTAGACACCGCAAAAAACATCATTAGTAAACTGCGTGACAGTACCTCACCTATTGACATCATCCCCACAAAACTACTGAAAGAATGCTCCGACATCGTGGCTCCAACCATAACCCACCTCATAAACCGATCATTCCACGAAGGGATTGTTCCCAGCATCCTCAAACAAGGCATTGTCAAACCTCTACTCAAGAAACCAAACCTGGACCCTCAGGATCCAAACAACCGTAGGCCGATTACAAGCCTCAACACCATTTCTAAGATCATGGAGAAAGCTGTAGTACATCAGCTACAACTTCACCTGGATACTCACAAACTCCTGGACCCGCTGCAATCAGGCTTCCGCCCGGGTCATGGAACAGAAACGGCTCTCCTCAAGATTTGGGATGACGCCCTCGAAGCAGCAGATGACGGAGAGCCGTGTCTCCTCGTACTGCTAGACCTAAGTGCAGCGTTTGATACAGTAGATCACAATACTCTACTCGTCCGCCTCACAGAAGTAGCCGGAGTCCAAGACATAGATCTCCATTGGTTCGCGTCCTTCCTAGGAAATCGGTCACAGACAGTGAAACTAGGAAAATTCCTCTCCAAAACTCGGGCAGTCACCTGCGGAGTCCCTCAAGGCTCTCCATTGTCACCCGTTCTCTTCAACATTTACATTCGCCCACTTCTCCAAATCATCAGATGCTCAGATCTCTGCTTCCACTCTTACGCTGACGACACACAACTTTATTTCCGGATCAATGGAAAAAAAGATCACCAACAACAACTTGAAAACTGCCTCAAATCAATAGAGGACTGGATGACCACCAACTCCCTCCAGCTGAACCAATCAAAGACAGAGCTTCTTATCTTACACCCAAATCATAAGCCCGCAACCAAATCCTCCTGGTCTCCACCAACCGTCTTTGGGCAGACTATCTCCCCAAAGACCAAAGCGAAGAGTCTCGGGGTTATTTTAGACGCACAAATGTCAATGGATGCGCAAATAGGATCTGTAGTCAGTCGATCTCACCATCTACTGTGCATGCTTCGCAGACTCATCCCTTTTATCCCAAAGAATGACAAAGCAGTGGTAGTTGGAACAATCATTAATTCAGGACTGGACTACGCAAACTCGCTTTACATAGGATTACCACAATATCAACTTGCGCGATTACAACTGATCCAAAACACGGCGGCAAGGCTGATAACAGGAAAAAAAACCCTGGGAATCCATTTCTCCTTCACTGAGGAGCTTACATTGGCTAACCGTAAAAAATCGGATCACGTTCAAGACCCTTTGCCTCACCCACAAATGCGTGCATAGAGAAGCTCCGCAATACCTAATGGAGAAAATAAATCATTACACACCAAACCGCAGTCTTCGATCAGCCAACAAAAACCTCCTCCTCGTGCCCAAAGCCCGGTATAAATCCAAGGGTGATCGGAGATTCGCTGTCCAAGGGCCTCAGCTATGGAATGCTCTACCAATCAACATCCGCCTGGAAGAAAATCACCTGGCTTTTAGGAAAAAACTCAAGACCTTCCTCTTTTAGCAGATGATCAAAGCTCGCCACAGCGCCTAGAGGCGATTCAGTTCGCATTGTGCGCTATATAAGTATTTCATTCATTCATTCATTCATTCAAGAAGAAGACGGCGACGACGATGAAGAAGGAAAAAGCCGAGCCACCACTAGCAAAAGATCGGCAAAAGAGCAGAAGATAGCGGAGGAGCCTGGGAGAAGAACCGGAAAGTGCGGAGAAGTCGGAAGAAGACCCCAAAAGTCTAAAGAAGACCCCCAAAGTCAAAAGAAGACCCCCGGAGCTGTCTAATAAACTACTTTAAAAACCTGTCTAATGTGTTTTTTTATTGACACTTTCCACCCAGGTAAATGGGTAGGGGGTAGGATGTACCCCATACTTATTCACATAGGGTGGTGGGCCGAGATATGGGGGCCCCCTTATTAAAGGGGGCTCCCGGGTTCTGATAAGCCCCTGCCCGCAGACCCCGACAACCAACGGCCAGGGTTGTCGGGAAGAGGCCCTTGTCCTCATCAACATGGGAACAAGGTGCTTTGTGGTGGGGTGGCCGCAGGGCGCCCCCCTTCCCCAAAGAACCCACCCCCCATGTTGAGGGCATGCGGCCTAGTATGGTTCGGGGGGGGGGGGCTCGCTCATCCCCACACTCTTTCCTAACCTGCTGGGCTACGTGATCGGATAAGGGTCTGGTATGGATTTTGGGGGGGACCCCACGCCGTTTTTCCAGCGTAGGGGGTTCACCTTAAAATCCATACCAGACCTAAGGGCCTGGTGTTCAGTACCCTGTAGCTGAGAACCAGCACGATAGGATCGCACTGGAAACATTCTCGCGGGCAGGTGCTGTAGCTGCCCTTGCGTCGTATTTAGTCCGTCGGACCAGCATACAGACGAACAGGCTTTACAATTTTAAAACATGTTCTATTTCTAGGTCTGTCGGACTTTTGGGAAGAAAAAGTCACGTGGAGCCCACACACGATTGAATTGTCCGACGAATTCTGGTCCACCGGACCAAGTCTGCCGGAAAGTCCGATCGTGTGTACGCGGCATTACAGACCACTTTATGCTACAGGTAAGCCTACAATGAGGCTTTAATGTAGCTACCCCGGATATCTCCAAAACCTGCATGGTTTATGAGATATCCCCTGTGTTTGCATGTGCCAACGTCATCAGCACATGAGCACTGAAGCAAACTGAAGCAATGGCACGTATGGGCCGTTTGCTTCAGTGAGTGTGCCATTACTGGCGGCTCCCGTGCATGCGCGGCAGTGATGTAATCGCGACTCCGGCCAATCACAGTGCCAAGGCCGCGATACCCAGAAGTAATTCCGGGAGCGATGTCGGAGGCCAGAGCTGTGTACAGGCACCACAGTGAGGGCTTCGATCTCAGGTGAGTGTTAAATAATGAGCTAGTATGCTATGGGCTGATGGAGAGAGAGAGCGGTCGGACTACAGGAGACAATCAGAGACTGCGGATACACTACGGGAGATAATCAGAGACTGCGGATGGATTACAGGAGATAATCAGAGACTGCGGACATACTACAGGAGATAATCAGAGACTGCGGACAGATTACAGGAGATAATTAGAGACTGCAGACATAGTACAGGTGATATTTAGAGACTGTGAATGGATTACAGGAGATAATCAGAGACCGCAGACAGACTATAGGAGATAATCAGAGACTGTGGACAGATTACAGGAGATAATTAGAGACTGCAGACATACTACAGGTGATATTTAGAGACTGCGTATGGATTACAGGAGATAATCAGAGACCGCAGACAGACTACAGGAGATAATCAGAGACTATGGATGGATTACAGGAGATAATCAGAGACTGTGGATGGATTACAGGAGATAATCAGAGACTGCGGACGGAATACAGGAAATAATCAGAGACTGCGGATGGACAACAGGAGATAATCAGAGACTGCAGATGGATTACAGGAGATAATCAGAGACTGCGGATGGATTACAGGAGATAATCAGAGACTGCGGATGGATTACAGGAGATAATCAGAGACTGCGGATGGATTACAGGAGATTTTGCAAGGGCAAGAAGGTTAGGGCCAGGACACCCTTAAGTGCTTGCAATTTCAATAGGTAGACAGGGAAATGCCCCAGCAAGGTGCCACTTCTGCACATGCAGGTTTGCTGTCTCCTATGGTAACAGTACTTAAAAGTTCTCTCAGCTTCACTACAATGTCCACTTGTAGCTCTTCAGCCCCTTCAGCCCCTTGAGCTCCTAGTCTCTCACAGGACTCTCTGATTCACTGACTCTGAATCCTGTGAGCTCCTCAAGGCTTTTGGGGTAGTATCTCCCTCAAGCGTCACCCACGCTTCCCTGTTGGGTCCCTAGCTTGGCACTCTAGATACCCTTTCAGCTTCACCCCTGCTGACCGGCTCGGGCCCTGGCTTGACACATAAGGCTGCTCTGCAAGTGTCTCCTCCGCTGGTTGGGTCGTTGACTTGATCACCAGCTGAAGTTTCCCGATTCTTCACTGTGCCCGTCCGGTGAGAATGTTACTTACATGCTTTAGTTACTCACTGTGGTCCCTGGTAATAAGGAGGATGGTCCTTTAGTGGCCACGGCTTCCCTTCTACATCCAACCACGACAGATTGTCCAGCCGGCAGAACCATCACTTTGTACTGCAAGCCGCATTCCCAGCCCTTACTTCTGGATAGGCCCCTCACACCTGGCAGCCAGATACCCTCAGGATAGGCCCAATCTGTGGCCTAGCAGCCTGGGGCAGACGACACACGTCCACCCAGAGGGCAGTCCTGGTGGCACAGAACATAGATCACCTGACTCCACCCGAATATTTAGGTTCTCCCAGTAGGCCAAGGGATTCAAGAAAACCCCTGCCCATTGGCTGAGATATCCCATATACCCATAATCTGACCTTGAAATGTCCCTCTCACATCTAATGCCACAAGTGCCCGACCACCTAGTGGCAGAAGAGAAAAGTACAAGGCCAAACTTAGTGAGAAGTCAATGGATCTCTACAACTATCTACAGTAGCTACTCCTGACAAGGAATTTGGCGAGGAGCTCCTTGACTAAACCCCAGGGCGCTACATATAAAATGTATTTATTCATAATATAATTTCAGAGATCATCGCTACCGTTGTTTTTACTTATTTATCCACTCATGCTGCTTGCATCAATGCTTTTTAAGAATGAGTAGTAGCAATAAATCTTAGATGATCGTACCATGCTCCATGTACAGTATGTGTGATGTATCAATATGATGCTACTACGGTGCTACAGGAGGCGTTTTTTTTTTCTGTCTAGCGATCAATTTGCTGCTCCCAGATATTTTAGCTGCAGATCTGATCTCCCAAAAACCTCCTCTGTAGTCTAATTAGGTGACAGCTAGCTAGCAAATGCTTGAAGAAGGACTATCATTTACATTCTTTTCCCTCTTCTATTCCCTGTGGGGCACAGTATATGTATTACATTGTCCCATGTTGCTAGGTGCTTCCTACGGCTAGCTATACAGTCAACCTGGAGGGCCTCCTTCTACATAATAACTAAGAAGGAGATGGCCACTTATCTCATTTCCAAGCACCTTCCCAGGACATGTGATGGCAGGAAGAATGCAGAGGGAGTGTCAGCCTCCTGCTCTACTGCATTCCTCTTACCACCGTTTTTCTTGGAGGTGAGAAAAGAGGCCATCCACTTCCTAGATATGAGGTCAGCCTGAGCTCCACAATATGGCTTCTTCTCTTAGCACCGGAGACCTTTCCCAAGACAAGCGGCAGCAAGAGGAATGGAAGGGGGGGGGGGGGGTGCCAGCCTCCCGGCCTTCGCATTCCTCTTACCAGCGTTTTTCTCAGAGGTGAGAGAGGAGGCCAACCACTTCCTAGCTATGAGGTCAGCCTGGCACCTACCTCCACAATGTGGCCTCTTCTCTAAGCACCGGAGACCTTTCCCAAGACAAGCAGCGGCAAGAGGAATGGAAAGTGTGGGGGGGGGGGAGGGGTGCCAGCCTCCTGGCCTTTTGCATTCCCCTTACTACTGTTTTTCTTGGAGGTGAGAGAATGGGAGAAGAGGCCATTCCCTTCCTAGCTATGAGGTCAGCCTGGCACCTACCTCCACAATGTGGCCTCTTCTCTAAGCACCGGAGACCTTTCCCAAGACAAGCAGCGGCAAGAGGAATGGAAAGGGCGGGGGGGGTGTGTCAGCCTCCTGGCCTTCTGCATTCCCCTTACTACCGTTTTTCTTGGAGGTGAGAGAATGAGAGAAGAGGCCATTCCCTTCCTAGCTATGAGGTCAGCCTGGGCACCTACCTCCACAATGTGGCCTCTTCTCTAAGCACCGGAGAATGGAAAGGGGGGGGGGGGGGGTGTACCAGCCTCCTGGCCTTCTGTATTCCTCTTGCCCCTGCGTTTCTCTGGAAAGTGGCCAGTGCTGAGAGAAGAGGCCATTTCATTCCTAGCTATGAGGCTGAACTGGGTGACACCTTAACCCGCAGCTGCCCCACAACATAGCTTAGAAAAGAGAAATACAGATGGGGAGGGGACTGACATGCCCTTTCTCCTTCTGCATTCTTCCTGCCGCCGCTTGTATTTATAAAGTGCTTGAAGCCAAGAAAAGTGTCTCTCTCCTTCCCAGCTGTGTTGTTGGATGGCTATAGGGTGGGTGGGAGGGGGCGATACGGGAAAGAGGGTGGGGTAGGATTGTGCCCAGTCTGAGCTCATAGCTAGCCTTAGGAAACACATAGCAACATAAGACAAAGCAACATTGTCAACAATACTGTTTTGTTGGAAGGGAGGAAGAATTCTTCCTAAATGATTTACATTTCTGCAGAACTTCTGCAAAGTTTTGGCCATGAAAGTTACTGTAGTCTTTGCTGCCACCCGGTGGCCAAACTGTAAATTGCATTTCTACTTACATATCTAATATATACATATATAGATAGATAGATAGATATATAATTAAAATCTATCTAGCTATGTAATCTAGCCTATCTATCCAATAACTCTTACCATGTGGACTGGAAAAGAGCCAGGGCCTTGTTTCATTTAAAGTTTATATAAAGCCCATTCTTTTTTTAACTTTTTGGTGGTTTAGGGCAGGGTGGTCAGAGTTTAGAAACTCTGTCAGGTTTTTATTGTTGTCTGTGTGCCTGCTGGAACATATTAACTCTCTCTACTTGTCCTGGTGACCAGGACAGCAGGTGATGAGAAAACCACATTTTGACAGTTGTCTCCTGAACAGGAAGTGAAGGAAAAGCTTCCACTGGGTACGCTGGTTCAGATAACAGCTGTCTAAGAGGGCTCTTCCACACTCTTTGTATACCCTGGCCAGGGAGTCTCACAGGAAGGATACATACCAGCTGTGATAAAATAACTCGGTTGTTTGTTAGAAATAGAATGGCAAGGCAATGCACCAGTTTAGAGATTAACCATTAAACACAGTGAATAAACACAATAACATCACATTACAGTCAAATACCCTTTAAAGTGTGGTCACCTATGTCCTGTGGCACCAAAAGCATAAACAATAGCCCTCTAACTGAGAGATCACTCCCCAAGTAAGATGTATAAGAGTAGCAAGGAAACAACAGGCTAGCTCACTTGTAGGCCCTCAGACAGGAGAGTCTGGGTTTAAGCCTGGAAAACTGTTAGACCTCCTGCACACCAGCAGTAACTAATAGACCCAGAGTATATAGACAGTCTGAAGATAAAGGCTTCTGCCGGCTTAGTTGGGGCCCATACATAGACAGTCAATGTAAGGTGCTGTCCCTTTAAGATGTGGACCAAATGGTAACATTTTATTTAAGAGGCACAGTTTGCTTTAAGGTTTGAAGTTGTTGACAAGGGTCACTTTAAGAGATGAAGTTTTGGGTGTAGTTCACTTTAAGAAACTAGATTAGATTTTGGCAGCTAAAGCACCCTCTCTGAGTGGCCTGGGCTGCAATAGATGTAGCTATGGGGAAATATCTGCCAAGCAGGTAGTAAAGGGTTGGCTCTATTCAGAAACCTGCAGCAGTGACCACAATAGTAGAAAACGTCAGCTTGCAGCAATAAAGGGCAACACTAGTTCTAGTCACTCTGAAGCTCCAATTTGTGACATTAAGCTTTGCACAAATACTCTTGTGAACAAGCTACAAATTTACAGTATATCAATAGAAGGGGCCACAATGAAAATCATGAAGGCCTATGTAAAGTTATATCATTTTTTTGATGATTTTTCAAATGCCCCTGATGACGTCTTTTCATAACGAAACACGTTGGGTGGAGCTTGTACATGTGACGTTGACACATGAGTGGCTGCCATTTTGTTGGTTGGAAACTTTCTTACCATTTTGGATTGACATGCTGTTTTTATCCGCAATGCTTGTGAGTATTTTGGTGTACCTTAAATAAATGTAAGATTGTTCTTAATACTGCGCAATGAGGCGTTCTTGTTTTACCTTCTGAATACTGCATGGTTTGATGCCGCTTCTGATGGAGTCTCCGATTCAAGAGGATTGAAGTATATCAGGAGGCTTTTCTGGATATTCTGATTGGTGATCGGATAGATGTTTAATTGAGTGCTGTTGACCACTTATATTTGGGTGGTCCACAACAGAGGGTAAAAGGAAGCTCCAATCTGTGGCATTAGGCTTTGTACATACACCCATGTAAACAAGCCACAGATTTACAGTAAATTAACAAATGAGACCACAATAAAAACACAAAGGGCTACATAAGGTTACGTCACCTTTCATACACCAGAGAATCTATAGCAGCGGTTTCCAAACTGCAGCCTTTATCCAGCCCTTGGGACATTCCCACTGATAAGAAGCTCTATTCCACTTACTGACACCAACAGTGGGGCATACTTCCTTCCTCCAACACCAACACTACATTCTTCCCACTGACACCAATAATATGGCAGAACCTCTTCCTCTGACACCAATGGTGGGTAACTATACCTCCCACAGACACCAAAGATGGGCCAGTATTCCTTCCACTGGTACTACCAGTGGGGCACGATACCTTCCACTGACACCAATGATGGGATACTAGTCCCACCAATGATTGGCAATATTTCATTCACTTTCACCAATACCAAGGATGGGGCACTATTCCTCCCACCGATACTAATGATGGGGCATTATTCCTCCCACTGACACCAATGATGGGGTACTATTCCTCCCACTGACACCAATGATGGGGTACTATTTCTCCTACTGATACCAATGACGGGTCACTATTCCTCTTACTGACACCAGGGATGGGGCATTATACCTCATATTAACAACAATGATGGGGCACTATTCCAGCAATGATGCTGGCCCCTCTATACTGACAGCAATGATGTGGCCCCTCTAGGTCAGCAAACTGGCCCTTTATTTAGTAAGTTTGGAGACCCCTGATCTATAGTAACAAAAACAGCAAACTGGAATAGAACCAATAGGTTTATTTATTTTTGTAATTCCTTATTTATTTATTTATTTTTTAATAAAAAGTATGTTTAACATTCAACACAGATAGCGGAGATACCTAATAAAAATCATACAGAAAAATCAAACATGGTCATGAGATGAGGAAAACATATCAGATACTCCGCACAGCAAATAAGGCACATGAAAAGAAAAATACGGTGTAGAAATACTATCGGTGTGCGAAGCCGGGAAGGCATTCTAAAGCCGCGTACACACGATCAAACAATCCGCCCGTGTGTGGGCTCCGGCGGACTTTTTTTTACCCAAAAGTCCGGCAGACTAAGAAAGTATTTTTGCACATCAATCTGTCCACTGGACTCGCATTTCGGCGAACAATACGGCTGTGTGTGTGCTAGTCTGGCGTACTTTTGAAATGAACGGACTTTTCCCGCCCGGCGAAAAGTCCGCTCATTTTGAGCGTGGCTCCAGGTAGCCGGGATCAGCGAAGGAGGCGTCGCTGGCCCCGTCACCTAGTATGGAGTAAAAGGGGAGTCCCTACGCTGAAAAAACGGCATGGGGGTCCCCCCCAGGTCCATATCAGACCCTTATACGAGCACGCTACCCGGCCGGCCAGGAAAGGGGGTGGGGACAAGCAAGCGCCACTCCCCCTCCTGAGCCGTACCAGGCCGCGTGCCCTCAACATGGGGGGTGCTATGGGGGTGCTTTGGGATGGAGGGGTCCGCACGTCCCCCTTTTCCCAAAGCACCCCCCATGTTGAGGGCATGCAGCCTGGTACAGCTCAGGCTGCGGACTTTCGTGTGTATGGGCGATTCCGTTCATTTCAAAAGTCCGGCGGATAGTCCGCTGGACCTAGTCCGCCGCAACAGTGCCGTGTGTGGGCAGGTAGCTCGTTCGGAAAGTCCGGCGGGCAGTCCGGCGGTTTGTCCATCAGACCAAGTCCGCCGGATAGTCTGATACGTGTGTACGCGGCATTACAAGTACTTGCGTGACCTAGAACTGGTAATAACGTATGCAAAGCTATGCAATACAATAAAAAATTTTTGATTTTAACAGTTGTTTGGGAGGCAAAGCAACCCAAAAGCCAGGTGGGCCCAAACGTGGGACACTTGAAATAAGTAATGCACAACAGGATATTCACAGTATCTGGTCAAAACAGCCCATGATGGGTAAGAGCTATGTGGAGGGGGTGTGCACCGAAGGGGGAAGTAGAGGGTCAGATAACCGGGAAAGGAACAAAGACCAGTGGAGAAAAGGAGTGAGGCGAGGGGGAGAGGAGAGGTGGAAGCCTAGTGGAGTGTGGAGGCAGATAGCCTAGGGTAGGAGAAAAGTACAGTAAGGTAAGGAAAGGTAGCGTAGTACCCACCGACTAGGGAGTCGACCGAGCCTAATGGGTCAGCCAGACTGTGCAACCTCACGGAGATAAGCGTCCGTATATATAAAGTGTTGCCAGGGTCTCCAGCTCCACCAGAAGGTCTTCTCCCTGTTGTGCAAGGTGGAGGTGAGATCCTCCATGTCTCTTAGTTCGTTCACTTTAGAAAACCACAGGGACTTCGTTGGCGGGTTCTCCAAACTCCAACAGAGGGAGATGCCTTGGCATTATTCAGTAGCTGGATGGTGAGAGATTAAGTATTTCTTAATGGGTTGTTTTTCAAAAGGTGAAGCAGGCAGGCCGTGGGGTTCCCCTCCAAAGAGACATCACTCAGGCGTTTGATCGAGAGAGTCGCCTCAAGGCAGAAAGGGGATAGTTTGGGACAAGCCCAAAAAATGTGCCGCATCGTTCCCTCTGCAGTGCCAATAGGTTTATTTTTGAAAACTTTTTTTGTGATTCTTCATGACCATCCCGTGAAGTGTAAGCTCTTTGGAGCAAAGGAGGGGGGGGGGGGGCAGCTATATCCAGCTGAATCATGAATTCTTGTTGCATATTGTTCCTCAGTTTATGAGAACGCCCCATATGTATTTATAATTGTTAGTTCCAGAGGAATGTACTGCGTATACACGTGGAACTGTATCAATAAACATATACATAGATGTATGACAGATAAAATGCACAAGCTGCCTTGGAAATATGTAAAGGGCAAATAAATATTTAGAAGCCAGATTTTCAGTGTTCGCTCTGGGGGCTTAAAGTGACTGCCTTCCTAGAATACCCCTCCGCAGCCTTCAAAATCCAAAAGTGGGGGGTTTTGGCTCATTTAAAGAGATCCTGTCACAGACCTTTCATTGTTATGTGCATATTATTTAGCTGTAAAAGTCTCCCTTTTATCAAAAAGCCTGGAGACTGCTACTGGATGTTACCATCTTGGATGTCCCAGAAGACTCAGAGCTGTCATTCTATAGCAGGGCTTCTCAACCAAGGGTCCTCTAGAGAACTGGTTCTCAACCTCAGTCCTCAACTACCCCCAATAGGCCATGTTTTGGGAATTTCTCTTAGATAAAATAGCTGTCCAAAATACCAAGACATTGTTTTTTATAAATGGAAAAATGCACTGGGAACTCAAATGTGAGTTCATATACCCAGAGCTAATAGACCTGGGCCAGTGGTTTGGCTTACCCTTCTAGTCGCTGGTTCTTGCCACAAATAGAGCTTTCTTTAAGCCCTTGTACACACGGTCGGACATTCCGACAACAAAATCCATCGGATTTTGTCCGACGGATTTTGTCCGAAACCGGTGTTGCATATACACGGTCGGACAAAGTTGGCGGAAAATCGGATCGTACTCAACGTGATGATGTAATTTCGTTACGACGGGACTACGTTCAGGCTAGTAGCCAATAGCTTTGGTCTAGGAATTTCATCTGAGCATGTGTGGCACTTTGTCCAGTCGGAATTCTCTACACACAATCAAAGTCCAATTGGATCATGTTGTCGGAAAGTTTTGTAGCCCAGCTCTAAAACTTTGTCCGTCAGATATTCCGATGGATACAGTTTGATGGAGCCCACACACAGTCGGATTATCCGACAACACGGTCCGATCGGACATTTTCCATCGGAATGTCCGATCGTGTGTACAAGGGCTTAGTGGTATTTGATCACCTCTGCATTTTTTATTTTTTGCGCTATAAATAAAGAGTCACTTTTGAAAAAAATAAAAATAAATATATATATATATATATATATTATTTTCTGCTATTAAACATATCCAACAAAAATATCTTCAGCAATTTAGGCCAATATGTATTCTGCTACATATTTTTGGTAAAAAATCCCAATAAGCGTATATTGATTGGTTTAGCGCCTACAAATATGGCATATATGGGACACTGGCAAGTGGTATTACACTACTCAAATCAAACATAGCCATACTTGGCTCCATAGGGGGCTGAAAGGTTTAAAAATATAGTTTGCCTACTTTGCATCAGTACAGCAGGCTCCAGTTTATGCCACTGTTTCTCTCATTGCCTGTACATTGTCACAATTGCCCATTTGTTGCTCAAATAATGTAACCTTTACCCGTTTGCTGTCCTTGAATAGTAAAAACTGTTCATTTGTTGCCTACCTATTGTAATGATTACCCTTTTGTTGCCTGCATATTGTAATGATTACCCATTTGTCGCCTGCATATTGTAATGATTACCCATTTATTAAACACCTATTATAACAATTGTCCATTTATTAACCACCTATTATTACAATTGTCCATATGTGAAAAGAGACCTATAGCCAAAGCCTTTTTGGCTATACTTCTCTTGTTGGTCACAGGAGTGCACTTACTTTTACTTTACCGTAACCTAAGTAAACTAATAGTGCATTATTGCCTACTATCAGCTGACGTGGCACAGCCCAGGCTCTGGAAAGATCCAGACAACATTGTCAGGATCCACCTGGCTGCCTGATTGGTGGCTGGCTCCACCTCTCAGCATGTGGCTGAGAGCCAAAGCTAGCTGTGCCCACCCCATCCAATGCCTGCCATTCCAGGGAGCACTGGAGGGCAGAGCGGAGAATGACATTCACTGCCCTCCACTCTGAACAGACAGAGAACTGAGTGATCCGAAGTCATGTGATTGCTTAGTTCTTGAGCTTAGGGCCGAAGTGTGACAGCTGCAGCATGGAGGTGAGCATAGATATTTAATTTTTTAGACTCAATACGTCTCCTTTAAATACCTATTATTATAACCAGGGCTGTGGATATGGGGGTACCAACGGTCCTCCTGTACGGGACTCAGACCAGCAGGGGGGCCCATGCAGCTGGGTGAATCAGATGTACACAGGGAGGGTGATCGGTGCGGTGGGTTAGGCAATTACTGGAACTGATCATCTGTAAGGCTCTCTCTGCAGTACCTGAAAGCTTCCCGTCTTCCTCCTGCCAGCTTTCAGCTGTTGCAGAGAGAGCCATACAGGTGATCGATTCCAGTAATTGTCTAACCCCCCCTACCACGATCACCCTCCTTATGCACCATACGTTTCCCCCTGTTGCCCAAGCCCCCACTCATTGAACACAATGAGTGATCTCTTCTGGTCACTCACTGTGTTCATTCATAACTGAAGCATTATAACATGTATATATTTGGGGGGTGTCAGTATGGGGCCCTGTGGTTTCTTTCAGCAGCCCAGATTATAACGCATGTCTATTTGTTTCCCATCTATTGTAATAAATGCCTGTTTGTTGCCCATCAATTGTGATGATTGGCTGTTTGCTGACCATCTATTGTAACTATAGTAACGAGTGACTGATGCCAACTTTTTGTTACAATTACATGTTCATTGCTCAAGTATTGTAATGATTGTTTGCTTGCCAGGGTGCTGCCTCACTATTGTATCAATTGCCTACCTGTTACCTGTGTATTGCCCACTTGTTGCCATTGCATTTTTTGCAAAACCCTGCAATTTGTCTCCTAAAATGTACCCACTATAGCACTTTAGAACCTTTTATTATACATGGGAATGATTTACTGGCAGCAACATGATGTGTGGGTAGCTGTGTGCTGCCCCTGCCAGCCCTGACATCTATGTTGGCTATGTAGAAATGCCCCAGGTTTGGAAAATACAAATCTAGCTGGAGTAGACTTAATGTGACCCCTTTTAGATTTACTGATGTGCATGGTCTATCTTGGAAAGAGGTGAAAATCTACCCAGGACTGGTTCTCATTGGAGGGTGCGTAGAAATGCCAGGCAATTACCTGTCTGCCCAACACGGCTTATCTATCTGAATGAGTTTTTGTTGATCTCTCCAAGAAAGAAAGACGAAAGGCGTGGCATTGGGTCTGAAATGTATTTATTTATGGAGCCCTTCAGACCACAAAGTATACAATAAAAAAAGCAGATAAAATATGGACCCCAAACAGCTATACATAGAAAACATAAACAAGATGAATGGTGTCGTTAATAAATCGTTAAAAATATCTGAAGGAAAAAAAAAAAAAAATCTGTGACATAACATTATATATAAATGCTTTTTCTCTCTGGTTCATCATAAAGTCTCACAGCTTGATAAAACAATCTTCTCCAGCTGAGCCAGTCTAGGAATCCATCTTGTCCCCAGTGTTGTTGGCGGTATTCAGAACCCACAATGTTCTCCAGCCTGAGGCGTCATCTAT
The DNA here is from genome assembly GCF_037356315.1 of Lithobates pipiens. Classification (NCBI taxonomy): domain Eukaryota; kingdom Metazoa; phylum Chordata; class Amphibia; order Anura; family Ranidae; genus Lithobates; species Lithobates pipiens. Next base: position 323,785,101 of record NW_027507784.1, on the reverse strand, counting down.
ACAATCTCGGTCCTTGTGGCAGATCATGGTAGAAAATCAGAAATGTTGTATTTGAGTAGAACGTACGGGACGGTTTGAAAAGACAGATAGGTGCTTCTGTTTGCTCCTTCCATTCTATATTGCTGTGGATCTAGCTGGGAGGACCTCTTATGTTGGAGAGCAATTCTAGTAGTTATAGCTTTGATATATTTCAATGAGTGTGTATGTCAAAAAACGAAAAACGATGGGTGAAACTGCTTTAGCTTTAGTCCCAAGTTGTTGGGGCCCACCACAATTCTTTCCCCAGCTCAGTTGGAGAACAGATAAAGAGCATGATATTTCAAAGGCTCAGACACCCTCAAAAGAAAAGGGCCACCAGGTTTGTATGCAATATAGAATTCTGTCAAAGCACCCAATATGTTACATATAATGAAGGGATGTTTTAGCTACAGGTGGCGTCTGGTGAACTGAGTCTTGAATAATCCAAGAGTGAGATGTCCCTTCCATAATTCCTATCTCTCTTCCTGCCCTTCTGAGAGATTTTTGGTGTTCCTGGCCAACATTGCGTGTTCCAGCTATTCTTGTAACATTCTTCACAATATAAAATAAAATCCAAGGAGAGAGGGGGCCTCTCATTATGGTCACAGACCAGAACAAATCGCACAGATCGCTTTCTGAGAGGAAACTATCGGGGGAGGGGGAGGGGTAAACTGTCCTACCAAACTATAGACTATCCATTTGGGGTCAATAGACTCTTTAAAGATCAACTAGACCCAACACTAATATATCAGGCTGAATCACACACTGGCTTCTTATTCCTCTAGTGGTCAAATAAACTCACCATCCAAATGCTGTAGCAAATGCAAAGTCCAATGATGGTGTCACACTCCCTTCATGGATTCTTTAGAACAGCCTTTCTCAACCTTTTTTTTATCCCAGAGGAACACCTAAATTCATTTTCAGGTCTCGGGGGAACTTTTTACCAATTTATTGGGAAACAATGGGAAAAACACCCATGACATTGGTGGTCAGTGGGAAGAATGCCCCCTATATTGGTGACCAGTAGAAAGAATGCAACCCTTACAGTAGTGATCAGAATGTCACCCTTACAGATAGCTAAAAAGATGATTGGTTCCCTGCCGTTCTACCCCAAAACTATGCAGACATCATCAGATGGGAAGTCAATTAACAAGAGCTCAAGCAACCCCTAGTCATCCTAGTAGGCACCCTAGAGTTCCACAGAACCTTAATTGAGAATGTATAGAAAGCCCTTGTACACACGGTCGGACATTCCGACAACAAAATCCGTCAGATTTTGTCCGACGGATTTTGTCCGAAACTTCTGTTGCATACACACGGTCGGACAAAGTTGTCGGAAAATCCGATCGTTCAGAACATGGTGACGTTATTTTGTTACGACGGGACTACGTTCAGGCAAGTAGCCAATGGCTTTGGTCTAGGAATTTGATCTGAGCATGCGTGGCACTTTGTCCGATCGGAATTCTCTACAAACGATCGGACAAAGTCCGATCGGATCATGTTGTCAGAAAATGTTATAGCCCAGCTCTAAAACGTTGTCGGTCGGATATTCCGACGGAAACAGTCCGATGGAGCCCACACATGGTCCGATTATCCGACAACACGGTCCGATCGGACATTTTCCGCCGGAATGTCTGACCGTGTGTACAAGGGCTAAGTGTTTAGAAATTCTAACTGTGACATAGAAACAATGTCGCTACGGCCTTTTGGGAGAGGGCAGAGACATATTATTGCTGAAAGGCCTCACCATTGGGATCTCTGAGAAGCCAGCAGATAATTAAACCCACTGGCGCACATGGGAAATATCTGTTTAAAATCAATTCCATTTTGTGAAACATCTTCTAAGAACATGCACCAATATGTTTGCAAAACCCCACACACCCGTATAGAAAATGTTAAAGCTGAAATTTAAGCAAATATAAATGATACAAATGAACGCAGCTCTGCATTCATTAATACATCATTGAACCTATTTTTTAAATGCAAGCAGTTTAAGTACCTGCACTTTGGCTTGCTATCAGCCTCCCTGTACAGCAGAGCTCACAATGGAAGAGGGAGAAATAAACAGCACTAGGCACCAATCAGTTGCCCTGCAGTGCTCATGTACTAACAAGGGACATGTTGATTGGAGAAGACAGCAGAGTGACAGAGAGATGAGCTCAACAGCCACTTCTTCTCTTTTTACTGTCCGGTTACAGCTGGAGAAAGGACAAGACCTGTAACTGTTATTTGTCTACAGCAGACAAAAAAAATGTGTGGAGCAGCTATGTAAATCCTAGGACTGGATAGGCAGAAATGAGACTCTCTTCAGCTTCCTGTATTGGTGGCAGTATCTTCACCAGGACAGGAATTAAATGGAAATCTCTCCAACAGGTCCTCAGGCAGCAGTAAAACCAAGCAGAGGTTCTAATGCCGCGTACACACGACAGGACTTAAGTCCGGCAGACTTTCGACGGAGTTCTGACGGAGTTCTGACAGAGTTCTGATGGACTTTCCGAATGAACGGACTTGGCCACACACAATCACACCAAAGTCCGACGGATTCGAACGTGATGACGTATGACTGGACTAGAATAAGGAAGTTCATAGCCAGTAGCCAATAGCTGCCCTAGCGTCGGTTTTAGTCCGTCAGACTAGCATACACACGAGCGGATTTCTGGGTCCGGCAGAGTTCTGGCGGAAAAATTTGAAGCATGTTCCATTTCTAAAGTCTGTCAGACTTTTGTGAATCAAAAGTCCGTTGCAGCCCACACACGATCGAATAGTCTGCCGGAATCATTCCGTCAGACTTTTGATGTTGAAAAGTCCGGTCGTGTGTACGGGGCATAACTCTGCCTCAGCCAACCCAAGCCAAAATGGGTTATACCTTAATTCTCATTATTGGTACATTAGGGGGATAGAGCTGCACATTCTGGCCTTTAGGTAGCTTTTCTTATGGTTTACATTGGGAGGCAAAGTGATGAAGAAAATATATATTCAGAGACAACTTTATACAGTTGTCTAACATCAGGTGGTTGAACATCATTGACAACCACTGCCCAATGGTGAGAAGGCTTAAAATTGTAAGAAGAAGCCACAGAAATTTTTTTTTGAATGTATATGTGGCAAAAATATTATGTATACATAATTGTATCTCTGCCTGAAAGCAAGCTTCCACCGAAGATACTAGAAGCTTTATGTGGGACTGATGGTAGACCTGTAGAAAACTGTCAGTTAGACATCACCAAATGAGAAAAGACAGCTGACAAAACTGGACTTGTCTGTCCAATATGGAATTGATGAGTGCATTGGACATAATAGTCATAATCAAGATTATTTCATAAAAAAAAGTACAAACAAAAGAAAAAAAAAAAAAACTCTGCAAGTCATGATTGAAGCCCAAGAAAATTTAGCAAGCCAAAATATCTGCTAAATTATGGCTAGCGGGCCTTGTCATTGTGCTATTAAAGTTAGGAGGAGAAAACTGCATGGAAACCCTTTTAAGCGGCACAATACTAACACTCAAAGGGTCTCTGATTTATGAATATCACTTTAGCACTCTTTACGCATATAGTAAATACCTGGAATGTGTCTATCAGATAATAAAGCAGTGTCAGGGTCTGTTAGGGCTGGACTGGAACTAAGAATCAGGCCAGGTCACATTTGCATACCCAAAGCTGGTGAAAGCCAACAGGGAAATCATGCCTATGTATGAATGAGTCTGTTTGTCTCCTGAAAAGATAGACAATGGCTCTTTTTGATAAGCCTCTAAATAGTCCTCTTATATAGTTAATGAATGGGGAAGGATGGGTGAATCCTAGATAAGCAAAGGGTTGGTCTGTCTCCTATAATGAGTTGGTGGGTAACTTAGACAAATTTGGTGAGTCTTTGGATTGCCAAGTTGCCTGCTCTCTTTGATAGACAAATTGGTAGGGCTCTTAGATAGACAAAGGCTTGGTACACTTTTTCGATAGGCAAGGTGTCCTATAAACAAAGAACTGGTGTGTCTCTTAGATAAGCAAAGCGTTGCTGTGTCATCTAGAATGAGTTGGTGGATATGTTAGATAGACAAAGTTGGCAAGTCTTTGGATAGCCAAGTTGGTTGCTCTCCTAGATAGACAAGTTGGTAGGGCTCTTAGACAAAAGCTTGGTAACTCTTTTTCAATAGGTAAGTTGTTGTCATAAAAACAAAACTGGAAGCAGTGACTTGATGGGCCTTCTAAGATGGCTAGACAATTAATTATTGGCTCTTTTAGATGGAGAAGCAATGACTTGTTGGGTCTATCAGTTGGTGCATCTCACAGCTGAATGCGCCAGAGTTGGTGCGTGTCTTAGAAAGGCACTGGCTTGGTGCATCTCAAAAATGAATAGGCAACAAGTTGGAGTTTCTGTTATGTAGACTAGCAAGAAAGACAACAATTTATATCTTTATAAATAGACAATGTGTCGGTGTTTCTTTTAAATAGGTGATGGGTTGGTGAGTCTCGCAGACAGACAATGAGTTGACGTTTGTCCTAAATAGGCAAAGAATTGATAGGTCTTAGATCGGCAAGTTGTTGTTGTGTCTTGTAGATAGACAGGGAAGGAGTTGCATGCCTTTGTAAGCAATATCTTTGTACGTTTGTTGGATGGACCATCCCCGAAAACTCAGAGAGTCTGTGTCATAGATTGGCAGTGAAATTCTCAGTTCGTGGTTTAGGCACATTGCTCCAGATATCGGCAACGATGACTCATAAACTGGACACGTCTTTCACCTGTGCTGTGCCATTCTTTTCATTCAGTCGGCTGACGCGGTAGGCCTCGTAGTGTATATTGTGGGTTATGTCTTTCAGGTCCTGCAGGTTGGATCTAGAGGAAGATGAACAAAGAACAAAATCATAACGTTGGCAAATTACTACAAAATATCTTTAAAAATTCTTCCTTAATGATGTGTGCCATAGACTGATCACAGCATGCTGCGCTTCTTCACATGTAAATGCATCAGAATGCACATAAAACACATGTAAATGCAGCTCAATAAAAAAGTTCATAAATAAAAATACACCACAAATGCATTACAAATACATGTAACCCTACAGGCATACCTGCACACTGAACGCAGGGATTGCGATGTAAACAACTCCTTATTTTGAGGTCATGTGAACGCATAGGATTCTTTATGGTGACTTTTCAAAGTCGGCGGGTACGTTTTGTTGTTGCACACAGTGGGGAAGTATGTTCTCCGCTGCTGCGCGCTATATGCAGCTGATCGTACTACAGTAGGGTTGCCACCTCATCCCTTTAAAACTGAACACATATTACCTACACAGGTTCTGTGGCTGATTAAGGTGGTAATTAGACTCACTTGGTGCTTTAGCTGAACAAAATTTGCATCATAACCTGTGTAATTAATATGTGTTAGGTTTAACGGGATGAGGTGGCAAACCTATATTCCCCCTAAGGAAGATACGTAATTTCCCGGTATCGACACGTTTGGGGGGGGGGGGGGGGGGAACGGGACGGGACAGGACAGGGTGTGAGACGGCAGAGCATTCTCAGCAAGGGACACATCGGCTCAGTTTTTTTATGATTTTTGGCATTTGTATAGAGTGGTGCATTGCAGCACCCACTAAATGTGAGTACCCTATGAAAGGGGCATTCGTTACTTTTTTAACCGCTTCCCAACCGCTGCACACACATATACGTCGGTAGAATGGCACAGGCTGGCAAATGGGCGTACAGGTAAATTTGACGCCTTTCGGGAGTATGCCCGTGGGTCTCAGGAACTCGAAGTTCGCTGGCGATCTGCGATTGCGGTGTGGAGAGGTAGAACGGGGAGATGTAAACAAGGCATTTCCCCATTCTGCCTTGTGTCATGACAGAGATCCACTGCTCCCTGTCACCGGGAGCGGTTATTGCTGTCATGTCCTAGGTAGCCCATCCCCCTCACAGTTAAAATCACTCCCTAGGACACACTTAACCCCTTCATTGCCCCATATATATATATATAATTTTTGCCCATGGTCACTTTGCTGTCAAGAGGCATAACCTTCAACAATTATAGTATGTATTATAATAGTGTATTTGATTTAGTGTATTGATGCAAATAGTAGCACTAACCTAAGTGGTGGTCACATGGTAAGATCTATATAGCGCAGCATTTTTTACGGTAGTTAACCCTATATAACAGCCAGGCTCTTGCTGAGAGCCGCTGTCAATCAAGAAGCAGGACTAGGCAGGGAGGTGTGGCAGCTGATCTGACTACAGGAGATACAGACACAGTGTGGGTTGGCATGATGTCCTATATCTCACAAGGGGAGTCAGAGAGCTGCAAGCTGACCAGGCCAACATTGATCTGCTTCTGTGCTTGGCATGGTCAGAATTAAAAAAAAAGAAAGAAAGAAGGGGTAACTGCTAGGATCACCAGGTATTTGGAAGGGATAGAAGCAGTCAAAAAGAAACAGGTAATATTTACCTTACATAACATTTAATCACAGATACATACATGAGATTCAATTTTGTAATATAAACTTTAAATCTGTTTAAGCTGCAGTACCCCCTGGGTAGCTGTAGGAGGCAGTGCAGCACCAATTTCACCGTCAAAATCCCTCTCTAGGATAACTGGATCTATATTTCATATCTCACCTGATTAGCAAATCCCTCAGATCAGCAAATTCACAGTGTGACGTGTTCTCAACTGCAAAATGAAAAGAAAAGACATGAGCCAAACAAGTAAAAAAAAGAAGACATTTCTCCATATAAGATATAATAAGAGGCCATTTTGCTTAGAACAGGCTCCATTCACAAGGCTCAAGGTGGCCATGTACAAATTGATCTGATCATTCTATCAATCGCTAAGTGCAAATACAATGATTGAATTAAATAAAAATCAGAAACCCTCTGCTCGATCGATATAGAGAACTGTGGATTGACTCCAAACCCTGCCCTGCCAATCGGCTATGGCAGAATTTTGTCAATCGCTTCTGATCACTCTGACAAATATCTGTGTGTGCTGTAGACCATAGTAGAGATCAATTAAACAACAGCTTGTTTTTATGACAGCCCCCCCCCCCCCCCCCACAACCGTAATGCTATGTAAAGCACATGTGAACAGGCCCCTTCATTTTTTTTATTTATTTTTTTATTTTTAGAACTACACATTTTTATTTTTTAGAATTCTATTATTTATTTATTCCATTATTTAAGTATCCAGTTGGGGAGCTTTGGTAAAATGTCAGGGGTATAAACAGACCTCTGATGTCTTACATTTGATACAGAGAAAGGGACTGAGATTCATCAGTACCTTTGTCTGCAGCCTCAGCTGCAAATAAATAATTTTCAGAGGTTTCCTGTTCGTTCACAATCCAAACCATAGTAAACACAGTTTACTATGCTTCGGTGATGAATGGACAAAGGAGTAATTGGTACCAATATGACATATTTACCAGCCCCTGGCTCTCCATCCTGAACCCAATCCTCCTGTGTGCCCTCAGCAACTGCAGGCAGGAGAAAAGCGAAGGGAAGACAGAAGTACTGCTGGAGAGGCGGGCACACGGGGGTATGACCGGAGGACCGGACAGCTCTATGCTTGCTTTCGTTCTATGCTTGCTGGGGTTTGCCATTAAAAAAAGTTGACAGTTGTTTTCCGCCAATGCGAAAAGACGGAAATTTGGAAATGAAAAAATAAGGTTCCTTATCCTTTGAGTTTGTGCATTGAGCCAAAGGAGGTTTATCAATAAAACAAAATAAAGAAAACTATAACAGACCAAATACACCAAAGATGGAGGGGAACTGTCTTCCTTTTCATTTTTAAAGGAGGGCTGCTTAAAAAAAAAGCTTATCTGAAATCCTTCTTTCTCCACCAATCATTAATTATTGATGAATTGCTGATACCGGAATCCTAAGGTTTAAGTTGAATCTGCTGATATTTTGCCCCCCCCCCCTCAAAAAAATCGCAAAAAATAATATATATATATATATATATATATATATATATATATATATATATATATATGTGCTTCTCTATGCAATGCAGGAAGAACATGGCTGGTGGGAGGAGCCAGCAGAGTGCTGTACGCAGCTTTCTATAAAACATCAATGCACCGTCTCAGTACTCCTCTCAGGAGTCCTTAGCCCTGATGCAAGCAGTGGGATGGCTCTTGGGAGGAGTTATGCAAATATCAAAATGTCCTACTGGATGGGTGTCATTCTGGAGGAGTGGGTGGTCCTAGGCAGGCTGGATTTGCATGTAGACTGTCCTAAGTAACCCCCGCCTCCATGATGCATGAACTGAAATCCAATAAATTAAAGGGGTGAGTCAGGGACAGTCAGGCTGGGGAGGAAAGGGCATATGATGGTGGACGTCCTCCAGCCAGGAAATGAGGAGGGGCTCTATTTGACTTGTTGCAGCTTCTAATGCACATAATGAGAAGCTCACAGTGTGCAGTGAAATCAGAGGAAGCCATATCAGTTCAGGAGAGGAGTCGGTACAACTGGGCAAGACTTTAGGGAAGGCTGGAGGTCAGATTTGAGCTTTCTAAATTGAGCCTAATGTAGTTTAGTTAAAAAATAAAATTATAACATAAACCTATTTCTAATTATTAGTTATTAATTATTGAGACGATTATCATTAACATAAAAATGAAGCCTTGCAATATATTGAGGAATTGGTTCAGTTTTATCTGAAATCCTTCTTTCCCCACCAATACTTCTGTCTGATACTTTCTTGCCATTCCTCACTTTTGTGAACTGTTGATATAAATTAAGTAACATTGAAAGACAGCGACCGATATCGCTAAATTGAAATCGAAGGCTTTGGTTGGAATTTTATTAAGCAGCCCTCAAAAAATGAAAAAGTAAGAACGTTCCCCCCCCCCCCCTCATCTTTGGGTAGGTGGTCTGGTCCACCTGGGTGATGGTGGATCTACAACCACAAGCTGGTTGCTGCTGGACGGGTGGTGGTACATGCCATGGGGCAGGGGGTGGTCTTCTCTCTATTACAAGGCAGGAGACATCGCCCTCCAGCACAGCATAGTCATGCCAAACAACAGCTGGAAGGTCTCCGTCATCGCTCGCCCCCCCCCCCCCCCCCCACACACATCCTTCTGATGGGGACCAGATGCAGGCCTCCTACCTCCCTCCTTCCACCCAGGAACCTGATACTGCGCTACAGCTAATGAATGAGCTATGGAGGGGGGGAGATGAGATACCCTCCAATATTAATCCACAGGTGTCAGGAGAGAAGCAGCTTCCATGTTGAGGTTACATACCGACTACCAGCCGGCCAAACCTGAATTCCGGGGCTTAGTGTACATTCACGTTGTGGGGGAATTATTTAAAGATGTAAACGGTGGAATGGCCGGGGGAGTCATAAACATGACAAATATTCTGATTTGTGAATCTGAAGTATTCCTCCAAACATCTCACCTTCGATGATGCCCCACTTGGTCTTCCGTCCCAGAACCCTCTTGCCGTTGACCTGATGTTCCTCATCAGTACCGACCACGGCGAAGGGGATTTTTTCCTGTGAAAGATAAAAAGATCTTGTAAAATTTCGATATTCAGATGTCTTCCATGTTAGGTTTAGATCCAACATACACAGAGGAACAAACAGGCGCCCATTGATGACCCCCTAGCTGTGTGGCAATACTGAGCCAACAAACCAGAACAAGCATGTAGCAAGTGAAGTTAAAACTCCTTATCCAAAGACTTGTTCTTCAATTCCACTGAACGTTCATTTTAACCACTTGACCTCCGAAGGTTTTACCTCCTTCGTGACCAGACCATTTCTTGCTATTCAGCATTGCGCTAATTTAACTGGCAATTGCTCGGTCATGCAACAGTGTACCCAAATAAAATTTATATCACACAATATATTTCACTTAAATAGAGCTTTCTTTTGGTGGTATTGACTCATGTAGGAGTACAGCGGGAAAGCGGCTCTCCTGCGCTTGATCACATACTAGATACGTGATCAAGCAGTTACGGGTAGGGCCGTGTCGGCTGTGCTATCATTAGTCACAGCACAAATGCCAATCAGCAGGTCCCAGCCAATGATTGGCCGTCGCCAGCTGCTGATCGGCAAAGAGGATGACAGGACAGAGCTCTGTGAATGTAAACAACACAGAGCTCCGTCCTGTCAGCGGGGATGTGACGTTTTTTTGTTTCCTCGCAAAACAGAGAATAAAAACTGGCACGTTCCTTAGTTAAAGCAGCTCATTATTATTATTATTCAGGATTTATATAGCGCCAACAGTTTGCGCAGCGCTTTACAATATGAGGGCAGACAGTACACTTACAATACAAATCAATCCAGGGATCAGAGGGCCCTGCTCGTTAGAGCTTAAAATCTAAAGCATTGTTAGGCACACAGTTAATTAAAGAGGAAGTAAAGGAACCTGCAAGGCAAAGGCATAATGAGTTAGTATGCATAGCATACTATCTCATTATGAATAACTTACCTGAGAGCGAAGCCCCAGAAGCGGTCCTCCGTCTTCCTCTTCACCGCTCCTATGTATCCCGGAGCGACTTCCAGGTCTCGCTGCTCCGGCGCTGTGATTCGCCGGAGCCGCAATAACGTCACTCCTGCGCACGGGAGCCGACACTCACGGCATATCGCTGCGATCTGCGGCCTGCCCAGTGCGCCTGCGCGCCGCTGTCTACGGCGCATGCGCCGTAGACAGCGGTGGTTGTCTTTGGGTAAATATCTCCTAAACCGTATAGGTTTAGTAGATATTTCTTGGACCTACAGGTAAGCCTTAATCTAGGTTTACCTGTAGGTCAAAGTGGTTTGTAAGGGTTTACAATCACTTTAACCCGTTGATGTTAACCGCTTACCAGCCAGTGTCATCAGTATAGTAAAAGTGCATTTTTTAGCACTGATCACTGTATTCGTGTCAATGGTTCCCACAAAGTGTCAGTTAGTGTCAGATTGCTCGCCATACTATAACAGTTCCGCTATAAGTTGCTGATCACCGCCATCACTAGTATTAAAATAAATACAAATTGTAGTATATATACCATAGTTTGTAGACGCTATAACTTTCGTGCAAACCAATCAATATACGCCTATTGGGATTTTTGTTTACTAAAAATATGTAACAGAATACATATTGGCTTCAATTTTTGAAGAAATTAAAAAAAAATGTATTGGATATGTTTTTATAGCAGAAAGTTAAAAATTATGTTTTTTTTTTAATTTTCCATCCCGTTCGTTTATAGCACAAAAAGTAAAAAACCCAGTGCAGATCAAATACCACAGAAAGAAAGCTCTGATTCGGGTACAGCGTTGACCGGCCGCACAATTGTCAGTTAAAGCAGAACGGTGCCAAAAAAGCAAAAAAATGGCCTGGTCATGAAGGAGGTATATCTTCCGGAGGTGACGTGGTTAATCACCACTGGGTTTTTTATTTTTTGCTACATAAACAAATATGGTATATATATATATATATATATATATATATGACAACTGATAAATCCTGATGTACTGACTGTATCTAATTTCTTAAATTTTTTATTTTTTATTACATTATTTAAACTTTTAAAATATTTTTTTCTTTTTTAAGATTTTTTTTTCACTCTCATCAGAGTGGTTCATTGTTGTCATAGTAAATACTGCACTACTCTGGGGGGGTGGTCAGGGATTTTTTTTTTTTTACACTGTTGATGAGCACTGTTATAAGCAATAGTTTTAACTATAATTAATGGTTTTAATTTGTGACAACTTGCTTACTATTGTGATCTGTGATTGTTTACACCTATTCACAAGGTACAGGATGATGTGATTGACCCAGGTACCATGTGATAGCTGTGGGCCAATCACAGTATCACAATAGTAAGCAAGCAGTCATGAATGGAAGCCGTTCATGACTTTTTTGCTTACATGTAATCATACGATTGCTATGATTTGTCATAGCGATCACGATACCCCAGCCACTCACAGAGACCAGGCACCAAGCACAGTGATCCACTGTGTCCACCGGACACAGCAGTCATGGGATCGCAACAGTGCGCATGTTGGAAGCCATGTACCAGTACATAGCTTAGCCTGTGGCCGCTGCCCGATCGCAGTAAATGGTTGGGCAGCAAGTGATTAAATCCGTTAACTACATTGCAGCAGGTCCATCTAAAAATAAATAAATTAATAAATAACAAAAGTGTGCAATGTCTTACAGCTCATTTTGTTTAAAAGGCCACCACAGCCTAAGTAGAAAAGCCTGTCCCCTGCCAACATGCTGTAGCGTAGGACCCATGCAGCGATCTCTCTGAAGAAACCTGACCCGCCACCTGCTGAGCTAGAGCTCTCCAATCATCAGGGAGCAGAGCGGTAGGATGTAATCCAAGACAAAATCTAAAATTTTTTTAGCGTACTGCTTAGGTCCACTTTAGAATTCTAGCTTTTGAGCTGAGCCAAGACTGGAGGTATGGACAGCAGGACAGGTAGGTATTACACATGTTTTTTTTATAGGCTTTAAATATTTATTTTGCATTAGATGCATTACTAAATACAACTCAAAACATTAACATTGTAAAGAAAAAAAAGAAAAAAAGAAAACCTCTAAGATTGTTAGGAAGAGAAAAGTTAAATAGATGAACCCATACTCACCCGAATTTTGTCATTGAGTAGCACCTCTGTTGTGTCTTCATCCAGTTCCCGCTGTGGGTATACACTGATGCCATGGGCCTGTAGATCCTTCCTTATCTACAAATGACAGAAATGCATTGTGAGCAGGAAAGTCAACATTTTTGCACTGGGCCCAGATTTAAAGTGAACCATTCAGGGCAAAGAAGGGGGTTCAATGCCCCCTCTCAAGCTGCACATACTTAGTTTCCCTTCATTGCCTAAACACTCCGTACACCCAACACGAGTGAAGAAAGACAGCCCCCTGTAATTTCTGAGCTACTCCAGCTAGATCTCACACGGTGCTGTTGACCTGCCCCACCTCTATGTGGCAGTGCTGGGCCAATCACCAATGCTGTCAAGTGCTCCTGGATACCAAGAAGTACTATGTATTTTCTCCACTTCTTTGTAGTTGAATGGTGGAAGAAAGGGTGAGTATGTGCTGCTGGGGAGGGGGCATTAAAGTGGGCCTTCCACCTCAAGGACATGATCTGCTCATTCAAGATGTCCCCCTCCCTAAAATACTGCATAAAAGTCCTCTTGCCGATAGGATCCCTGGGAATACTGAGAAGCCCAAATCTCAAAGAAGCTGCAGCACTCTGGTGCAGGATTGTCTTCCCTTGATATATGGGCTACTCAACATTCTCTATAATCCCTCCATAAGCATGATGATGTCAAACTCTTCAAGGCACTGGGGAAGGGAGACAAAAAAGGTAAGTTTATGATCTATTCCCTCCACCCCAGCAGGGACTTTATGCAGTGTTTTTGGAAGTGACCTAGTCACTATGGTAGAAGGTTTGCTTAAATCAGACCTTCTACCATAGTGAAAAACCATACCCCAGCTCAATTGCTTCTTCAAGATTCAACAGTTGAAGATTGAAGTTGAAGTTGAAGACCAATGCTCTGGCTGGGATGTTTAGTCCCTCATACGATAGTTCCATAAAGTATGGTTCCATAAATTTCCATAAGTAAACCTGGACACTTAGCGGACACTTCTAACACGTTTTGGCTACCACGTCTCCCTCAATGCTATGAGGAAGGCTGTGTTGCCAAAACGTGTTAGAGATCTGTGTACTGTGTCATTTAATAAGTAGCCAATAAAGATTATTTGGGAGAGCACACCAAGTGACTGGCTTTACTTGTTATGGAACCTTCTACCTTAGTGGCCAGGTAAACTGCTTTAAGCAAACCTGTTGCTTTGGTGTATGTTTATGGAAATGCACAGTGCTGTAAATGTTTGTTAGAAGGCTCTGTGGGTTTGAATTACTGTATGCCTTAGAGAGGGGCCAATCATATCCAAACCTGCTCTGAACGATGCCAGTCAAAAGAAAGAATCAGATTGTTCTCAGCCATCAATTTTTGCTTCTACAATGAATGATCTGATGTCCTAAACATCATCCATGAATCTTGATTGCCATGACTTGTGAATCGCATGATCCTCCTCAGACAAGTCTACTCATAGACTCAGCAAAAATTTTGAGTTTTTTTTAATTTATGATTTGTGAACCTGAATAGCTGTGCTTAGTACATTTTTATTAGGACCTACCCTCAGCTTAAACTCTTCTCTCTCCTCCAATGTGAGTGTGTCAGCTTTTGCAATAACCGGTACAACGTTTACAATGCGACCTAGTCGTTTCATGAACTCGAGGTCCAGCGGTCTTAGCCTGGGGGTAAGAACATTGATAAAGTGAAGACCCCAACAACAGCTCACAATACAATCCACATACAGGCAGCATAATAAGTCACAATACATAAAGGGAGGTGATAGTTTTTACATAATTATAATACATATAACTCTGGAACAACCTGACCATACTCAGCACTCTATAAAGCTGTGTGCCCCACCATGTTAAAAGAACACATTTATGTTAATGGAGAGGAAGGGTGGAGGAGTGAGGAAACTGGCTGTCCCGGCTTATCAAGGGGAGAACTGTATAGAATGAGAGATGTCTTCTAAGCTGCCCAGCTGTCTATATATATGTAGAGTAATAGGCATTATCTTCTGGATCAAAACACAGTGGTGAATCACAAAAATTAAACCAGAACTTTCCCTTATTGAAGGAGCTCCTGTCAGAAACTGGGTCACTTGCTGGTGGCACTGTGCTTCCCAGAGTGGGAGGTTGTAGTTCCAGTGTCCACCAGTGGGTGTCTCCACCATCTGTCTCCACCTGATGCTGGTTGCTTGGAGGGTATTTAGTCCTCCTCCACTATTACACTTTGCTTCAGTGTTTTGCTTTGCTGCATGATACTGCTTGCCACTTATCCTGATTATAGATCCTGATTTTGCTCCTGCCCAGCATCCTGAACCCTGCTGCCTATTTTCTGCTCCCCTTGTGCCTGATCCCAGTCCTGGTTCCCCCTTGCCATCTGTTCCTGGCAGCTCCACTTTCCCCCGTTATTCGTGTTCCCCATTTTTGTACAATTTTTTAGAGTTGGTTTGTTAGTTAGGCTTCCTGTTGGTTAGGTTGCTAGTAAAGCATTTTGGTTATATGGTTGTGGTTCACTTGTATCTTCATGTTTGCTGTGTTTCCTGTTTGCTGGTGTTTGGATGTCTTTTGTTTTTATCAAGACATTTACTTTACCATATATAGTCTGGCCTCAGTTTTCTAGTGTAGCTACGCAAATTTGGCTATCTGTGTAGCTGCGCACTCACCAGTGGCCCGTTGAGGGGATGAAGTAGATACAGCTGTGGATCCGGGAGTCAGGAATACGACGTTTCCGGTTCACCAGAATCTCCTCTCTCAGGTACTTCTCATACTGTTCATGGATGTATTTGATAATTGGGTCCCAGCTAAAATATAAGGGCAAATGGAGAGTTGATACAGAGTATATGTCTACAATCTAGGACCTGCAGGGAAGGGGGTAAGAGAAATTGGGCTTCAAGGATCCCAATAAGGAGGATACCCCTGGGCCTAGATTATCAACTAATTCCTGTCAGAAACATGGAAACCACTAATTCTGACCCATTAAGACCAGCCTGGAACAAGTATGTATATATGAGATGCCCAGATACTCCATACACGCACACTTGTTCTAAGGCAATGGCTCACGAAGCAGTGAAGGATGGAAAAGGATTAAGGTTGAGAAACGAGGCCCTTCAAAAAAAGGTTGACAATGGCTCACTACCAAAATCAGCTCATTTGTGCTTGTCTGGAAAGCCTGAGAAAAAATGACAAAATCAGTAACTGTAGGGATGAAACACATTCTTCATACCAATTCTGGTTGTTGATCTGATCCCCAAATCCTGGCGTGTCAATGACGGTGAGTCTCATCTCCACTCCTCGTTCCTCGATCACTGCAGAAAGCAGACAGAGTCAAGTCTATTCACTGTACACATATCTGTTGGTCATAACCATCCACCCTTCCTTTTACCCAGGTGTCCATGTCTGTTCTCTAGCCAGATCACTAGCATTTTCAGAAGAAGATCAGCAATCATGACAGATTTACTTCAAATCGAATATATAGTAGTTCTAGACATATTTTCTAGACCAGGGATCTCCAAACTGTGGCCCTTTGCTTGCCTTTATCTGGCCCTTGGGGCACTATTCCTCCCACTGACACCAACAATGGGATTTTATTCCTTTCATTGACACCAGAGATGGAGGACTAATTCTCCCACTGACACCAATGATGGGGCACTATTCCTCCCACTGGCACCAATGATGGAGCACTATTCCTTCCACTGACACCAACAATGGAGCACTATTCCTCCCAATAAGACCAATGTTTTTTTTTTTACTCCCATTGACCACCAAGCCTTTGACATTGTTTACTCTCACCAATGCCAGGGCATTTTCTACTCCCACTGGACACAGACTGGCTCCCTAAAGTTTGAACGACAGTAAACTGGCCCTTTGTTTTGAAAGTTTGGAGACCCCTGTTCTGGACCACATACATGAGAATGGGTCATAGCCATGACTCCTTTCTTATCAGAGGGCTCAGGCCCTGGTTGCAATAAAAAAGACAGCCTGTCTAAAAGGGAGCTGTTTTCCCTTTAGATTAGCTGTAGTTCTCTGAGAATCCCTTGTCATGTAGTAAATGCTTATTTGTTAAAGTGTAAGTTCACCTTTACAGAAAACTCTGTAAGCTCTCCTCGCCCTCCACCCCAGTCCCGCTGACCTGGACTGTGGCAATCTCTTGTTCTAAGCCCCGGGAATTTCAGCGTCAGGAGTCTGGGGCTTAGAAATCCCCTTGGCATCCACGCGTCTTCTCCATAGCTGACAGGACGGGATATGCAGCTGCTGATTGGTCGGCGCAGCCCATGTGGCAGCACTGACCAATTAGAATGCTCAAAAATGTCCCTCCTGACGAGGTACGTTTTGGACATTCAGCTCTGGGGATTTCTAAGCCCCTGACTCCTATCGCTGATATATCGGGGCTTAGAACAAGAGATTGCCACAGTCCAGGTCAGCACTTTAAACAAAGAATTTATATAAAAAAACGAAAAAATAAATATATGTAAATACTGTATGTAGTTTAAAAATGTAGAATATTGAAATAAAATTGTTTCATAACATGATAGTTTTCCCTTTAAGTCTAGGCTTCGACAAAAGTTGATTAAGTTGTGCTGTGTTAATATTACTTAACATCATTGTATTGCCTTTATTTAATGACCTTGTACGAAATGACAACACACAAACACAAGGCATTGTGCTCAGAATACAGGATAAGGGACTTTTCCCCACCACATCACAATGTAACACATTGGTGTGAGCGGGTCTTGTTAAAAAAAAAAAAAGTGCACTATATGGCCAAACGTTTACCAGTACCTAACTACCACACCTATATGATCTTGTTGGACATCCCATTCAAAAACCATGTGCCTTTATTTGGGGTTTTCTCCCCTTTCTTGTAGCTATAACAACTTCTACCATTCTCAGAGGCTTTCCACAACATTTTGGAGTGTGTTTGTTGGAATTTGTGCCTATTCAGCCAAAAGAGTTTGAAGTCAGGTACTGATGTTGGGTGAGAAGACCTGGCCTGCATTCCAATTCATCCCAAAGCTGTTCAGTAGGGTTGAGGTCAGGGCTCTGTGCAGGACACTCAGTTTCTCCACTCCAAAGCCAGGTCTTTATTGTGATATTGGATGAGAAGACCTGGCTTGTTCCAATTCATCCCAAAGGTTTTCTAGAGAGTTAAAGTCAGGGCTTGGTGCATAACACTCAAGTTCCTCCACACTCATCAAACTATGTCATTATGGAGATGTTGGATGACAGGACATGGCTTATTCCCATTCATCCCAAAGGCATTTGGTAGGGTTGAGGTCAGGGCTTTTTTAGAGGGTTGAGGTCAGGGCTTGGTGCAGAACACTCAACTTCCTCCACTCCAAACCCATCAAACCCTGTCATTATGGAGATGTTGGATGAGACCTGGCTCATTCCAATTCATCTCAAAGGTGTTCAGTGGGTTGAGGTCAGGTCTCTGTGCAGAACACTCACGTTCTTCCACACCATCAACTCATCGAACTAAGGGAGTTATTTAAGAAAGGCAAATCCACTTTGCACTACAAGTGCACTGCTAGTTTACTTGTAGTGCTATTGCTGTAAATCTGTGGGGTAGATCTGAAATGAGGGGAAGCTCTGCTTATTTTATCATCCAATTATGTGCAAGCTAAAATGCTGTTTTTTATTTTCATTGCATGTCCCCCTTGGATTTACAGCGACTTTACTTCCAAGTGCACTTGTAGTGCACCTGTAGTGCAAAGTGGATTTGCCTTTCGTAAATAACCCCCTATGTCTTTATGGAGCTGGTTTTGTACACAGAGGTATAGTCATGCTGGAACAGAAAAGGGCCTTCACCAAACTGTTACCACAAAGTTGGAGACATGCTATTGACTAAAATATCTTTGTATGTAGCATCACAAGTACCATTCTGTGGAGACATCTGAATTTGGAGGGGGGTTCACATAGCTTTGGCCATTTAGTGTAGATCAGTGGCAGCCCGTGCATTAAGGATGCACGGGCCCGGCCCCTTATCTCCTGCCACCCCCCTCTAGCACCAATAGACAGATTCATGCATTGCATGAATCTATCTATGGCCGCCGCTGCCACCCCCTATTCAGGTGCCCAGCCCCCTTTTGGGCGCAAGGCGCCTGAATTACAGCCAGGCATCAAATCATAGCAGAAGACGGGTGGAGAAGACGGGAAAAGACATCGAAGAGCTGTCCCATCGAGACAGGTAGGTGCGGACGGCGGGCTGGCGGGGGAGGGGCACACTGGCAGCATTTTATATGGCACAGTGGCTGCGTTTGATGGGGCACAGTGGGAGAAATTGATGGGCACAGTGGTGGCAATTGATGGGCACAGTGGCTGCGTTTGATGGCACAGTGGCTGCGTTTGATCGGCACAGTGGCTGTATTTTATGGGGTACAGTGGCTGCATTTGATGGCACGGTGGCTGCATTTGATGGGCACAGTGGCTGCGTTTGATGGGCACAGTGGCTGCGTTTGATGGGGAACAGTGGCTGCGTTTCATGGCACAGTGGTGGCAATTGATGGCACAGTGGCTGCGATTGATGGGGGGTTTTTCAGAATTTTTCAGTTTGTTTGCACCCCCCCCCCAAAAAAAATTTTTGGACCACCAGCCGCCACTGGTGTAGATATAATAGACTAAGGGGGTTATTTACTAAAGGAAAATCCACTTTGCACTGCAAGTGCACTTGGAAGTAAAGTCGCTGTAGATCCGAGGAGGACATGCAAGTAAAATAAAAAACAGCATTTTAGCTTGCACATGATTGGATGGTAAATCAGCAGAGCTTCCCCTCATTTCAGATGTACTCCTTAGATTTAGAGCGACTGCACTTTCAGTGCAAAATGGATTTGCCTTTTGTAAATAACCCCCAAAGTGTTTACAACATTTGGGCACTGAGTGCATTTTGGCCTATTTTGTTTAGTAGGACCATTTCTCACCCTGACTGATGGCTTTTAATTCCAGCGTTTTAGGGATACCGGCACCGGGAGTCTTGCGAATCACTTTTGATTTGAAGAGAGTATTCACCAATGTGGATTTCCCCAAACCACTCTGACCTGAAAAATAATAATTAAAGCAGAGGTTAGAAAAAAGCAAGCGCACACAAAAGTCAGAAAAGGTACAAAAAAAAAAAAATCAGCAAACACACACACAAAAAAAGTCAAAATGTTAAAGCAACCAATCAAAAGTAATTTTTTTTAATTTTATTTTTAGCATACACTATATTTTATATGTCTGCATTTGTAGAAAGCAAATTCTAAACATGATAAAGATTTATAAAGCAGAAGAGGGAACACTGAGACTGCTATTTTTGGACGGGGAATAACAGAAAAACCGAAGGAACAGAAAGTCAGTTACTGAAAGCAGGACAAGACCTGGGAAGTCCATGGGGGTTATTTACTAAAGGAAAATCTACTTTGCACTGCAAGTGCACTTGGAAGTAAAGTCGCTGTAGATCCGAGGGGGACATGCAAGGAAAATAAAAAAAAACAGCATTTTAGCTTGCACATGATTGGATGATAAAATCAGCAGAGCTTCCACTCAATTTAGATCTACCCCTCAGATTTAGAGCGACTGCCCTTCCAAGTGCACTTGCAGTGCAAAGTGGATTTGCCTTTCGTAAATAACCCCCAATATCGCTTCATGGTTCTCAGATTGTATAAAACTCCCTACAGACTTTAGACCAGGGGTCTCCGCCAGTTTGAGACCCCTGCCTTAGACAAATTCCCATGGGTAAAGCCTGGAATATAAGGGTGCTGCTACAACAACCAACTGGTCGTCATGGGGGTTATTTACTAAAGGCAAATCCACTTTGCAGTACAAATGCAAACTATAAGTGCAAAGTGCACTTGAAATTGCACTGAAAGTGCACTTGGAAGTGCAGTCGCTGTAGATCCGAGGGGGACATGCAACGAAAATAAAAAACTGAATTTATCTTGCACATGATTGGATAATAAAATCAGCAGAGCTTCCCCTCATTTCAGATCTACCCCTCAGATTTACAGCGACTGCACTTCCAAGTGCGCTTTCAGTGTAATTTCAAGTGCACTTTGCACTTGTAGTGCAAAGTGGATTTGCCTTTCGTAAATAACCCCCTATGTGTCATCATAAAATAAAGTATAGGTCGCCATCACACCATGGATCTATAGAATAGTCCAAGAATTTATTACAGTGATCACAACAAATGCAGGTGAAATGTTTCAGAGCCACAAAGAACTTCTTCAACAGACGTAGCAATGTGATCCTGAGCAGCTCTAAAACATTGCACTCATAGTGAAATATTCCTCGCTTTCCTCTCACTCCCCCTTGTCTATACAAGACAGGAAGTAAAGAGAAAGTTACTGACTGGGACACTATTGACAAAAATCTGACTTGTTTTTATTTTTATTTTTTTATTTTTTATTATTGTTTCCATATTCTATCCCAAAAAAATGGATTTATAAATACTTTAAGGCGTTGTTTACACCATATACAGAGATGTCAGATTTTCTGCATGCGTTCTGCAATGGCACAAAGAAGATAATTGTTCTCTATGTGCCCTGTTCACACCACAACACTGGTATCGCGTGCAGATTTTTTCTGTGCAGGAATCTGCAACCTGTATACAGTTTTCCACCTGGAAATAAAACTGATATGACATCAACATTGTGGTGTGAGCAGGGCAGAGGAGAAAGTGATGACACAGGGTGTGATGCAGTGGAGGCTGGTGCTGTATATTTTGGGGGGGGGGGCTGGAGACAGCAAATGAGACACCCATTTTTTTAAGCCAATTAGGGCCTTAAAAAAAAAAACATTGAAATTCATGCGTCTGGAGCCGTACATATAGATTAGGGGCCGGATGCATGGATTAGGGGGGCAGGGCCCCTGCACCCCTAATGGACGGGCCTTCCCTGGTGTGATGTCTATTAGGGCATAAAAAAAGTGCATGAAAAATGATGTCAATGTGCATAATGAAATGTGTATGATGGGCTGGTTCCCACCACATTTCTGCGCTTCAGGCGTGCTTCTGGGTTTTTTATGCATTCCCGGTGCATTTTTTATGTGTTTTGCCGCATTCCAGATGCGTTCCATACAGAAAAAAATGCAGCGTGTTCTCGTGGCCTGCACTGGAACGCACTGCACTAGTGTTAGTTAGGGCCCCGTTGGAATAACCAGAAAACACAGTGCATGCAGAATAAAATCACACTGGACTACATCATGTGAAGCAGCCTGAAGACGTACACTACCGTTCAAAAGTTTGGGGTCACATTGAAATGTCCTTATTTTTGAAGGAAAAGCACTGTACTTTTCAATGAAGCTAACTTTAAACTAGTCCTAACTTTAAACAAATATACTCTATACATTGCTAATGTGGTAAATGACTATTCTAACTGCAAATGTCTAGTTTTTGGTGCAATATCTACATAGGTGTATAGAGGCCCATTTCCAGCAACTATCACTCCAGTGTTCTAATGGTACAATGTGTTTGCTCATTGGCTCAGGAGGCTAATTGATGATTAGCAAACCCTTGTGCAATCATGTTCACACATCTAAAAACAGTCTAGCTCCTTCCAGAAGCTACAAAACTGACCTTCCTGTGAGCAGATTGAGTTTCTGGAGCATCACATTTGTGGGGTCAATTAAACGCTCAAAATGGCCAGAAAAAGAGAACTTTCATCTGAAACTCGACAGTCTATTCTTGTTCTTAGAAATGAAGGCTATTCCATGCGAGAAATTGCAAAGAAATTGAAGATTTCCTACAACAGTGTGTACTACTCCCTTCAGAGGACAGCACAAACAGGCTCTAACCAGAGTAGAAAAAGAAGTGGGAGGCCGCGTTGCACAACTAAGCAAGAAGATCAGCACATTAGAGTCTCTAGTTTGAGAAACAGACGCCTCACAGGTCCCCAACTAGCATCTTCATTAAATAGTACCCGCAAAACACCAGTGTCAACATCTACAGTGAAGAGGCGGCTGCGGGATTTTGGGCTTCAGGGCAGAGTGGCAAAGAAAAAGCCATATCTGAGACTGGCCAATAAAAGAAAAAGATTAAGATGGGCAAAAGAACACAGACATTGGACAGAGGAAGACTGGAAAAAAGTGTTGTGGACGGATGAATCCAAGTTTGAGGTGTTTGGATCACAAAGAAGAACGTTTGTGAGACGCAGAACAAATGAAAAGATGCTGGAAGAATGCCTGACGCCATCTGTTAAGCATGGTGGAGGTAATGTGATGGTCTGGGGTTGCTTTGGTGCTGGTAAGGTGGGAGCTTTGTACAGGGTAAAAGGGATTCTGAATAAGGAAGGC
Organism: Lithobates pipiens; assembly: GCF_037356315.1. Lineage (NCBI taxonomy): Eukaryota > Metazoa > Chordata > Amphibia > Anura > Ranidae > Lithobates > Lithobates pipiens. Next base: position 323,762,253 of record NW_027507784.1, on the reverse strand, counting down.
TATCACTCCATTTTGCAATGCCATGCCATACCCAGTGGACAGCGCTTGATTGGAGCCAATTTCATCCTACAACAGGACAATGACCCTAAACACACCTCCAAATTGTGCAAGAACTATTTACAGCAGAAGCAGGCAGCTGGTATTCTATCGGTAATGGAGTGGCCAGCACAGTCACCAGATCTGAACCCCATTGAGCTGTTGTGGGAGCAGCTTGACCGTATGGTACGCCAGAAGTGCCCATCCAACCAATCCAACTTGTGGGAGCTGCTTCTAGAAGCGTGGGGTGCAATTTCTCCAGCTTACCTCAATAAATTAACAGCTAGAATGCCAAAGGTGTGCAATGCTGTAATTGCTGCAAAAGGAGGATTCTTTGACGAAAGCAAAGTTTGATGTAAAAACAATGTTATTTCTAATACAAATCATTATTTCTAACCTTGTCAATGTCTTGACTCTATTTTCTATTCATTTCACAACGTATGGTGGGGAATAAGTGTGACTTTTCATGGAAAACACAAAATTGTTTGGGTGACCCCAAACTTTTGAACGGTAGTGTATGTAAACTCACGTCTCTGCAAGTAAAAACTGCGCGTTTCTTTTTTTCCCTTTGTTTTTATGCACTTATGGTGCGAACGAGGACTAAAGCTAAAGTTTAATCTGCCTTCCATCCATTTTTCCATCCCCAAACAACACACTTATAACATTTTTAATAAAAGCTTCCAGTTTCATTACATATCTTATTCTGGCCCCAATGATCTCATCACTGGGTCTCCGTGCTTCTTAGGGTTGCCACTTTTTCTTTAAGCCAAACTCAATTGTTTTTTTTTTTTTTAGCATACAACATAGGATTGTAACAGACCTGGGACACCTTTGGGCGCTCCAAAGAGAATAGTAATGTGGCGCACATAGTGCCCCCTCACCAAGTCAAGTCCTGTTCCCCAGCCACACTCCTATCTGAGTCCGCCTGAAACCTGGACACATGATTAAAAACCTGGACTGTCCAGGTGAATCCCAGACAGGTGACAACCCTAGTGCTTCTCTTTGCAATGCAGTCAGATCATGGCTGGTCGGAGGGGTCAGCAGGGTGCTGTACACGGCTTCCTGAAAACCTCACTGCACCCGGCCTCAGTACTCTTCTCTAGAGCCCTCATCCTTGTGGAAGCAGGAGGAGGAGGAGGAGGAGTTATATAAATATTAAAAGCCTCCTGATATGCCACATTTGGCATGTAATTTTTTTGGGGGAGGAGCGGGTACCCTGTTTTTATGGACACCCAGCTTCCACTTCTTCCCTGGTGCAGTGGCACCGGAAGGAAGATCATTTCCCCCCTCCCTCCCTGCAATCTTCTGGGACACTTCTCAGGTCCCAGAAGATTGGCTGAACATTCACAGCTTGCAGTGGGGATCCCGCATGCACGCCCGAATGTGAAGCCACAGCCAGGGGTCCACAGTAACAATTCCGGTGACGCAGAGAGGAGCGGGGCTCCATGCGCCCACATCGCTGTACCGCAGGATAGGTGAGTGTCTGATTATTAAGAGTCAGCAGCAACACTTTTTGTACCTGCTGACTTTTAAATTGGTGGAGCTCCACTTTAATGAGTGTATGTCAGTCTGGAGGAGTGGGTGTTCCTAGGCAGGCTGTATTTGAATGCATACCATCAGTGGCGGTTAGTGTTTTGTTTTTGGTGGGGTGGCGAAAAACAACTTAGCGGTTCGGGTCACGGTGCCCTAACCCCCCCCCCCCCCCCCGGGTCGTTCAGTCAGTAGTCAGGGCCCCGCACGTACCCCAGTGCTCTGGGTTTCGGGAGATTCTCTCCGGGCTGCGGGTGGCTACTTCCTCGCTTCCCCTGCGTCTCCTCTCTCCTCCTCCCGGTGGCAAATCCGATCAGATCTCCTTTCTTCCAATTGGGTGAGGGGTCTCAGGACCCACTTTCTGTTTGGCAGAAAGGAGAATCAGTGTTACTATAGCGAATATTCATTCGCTATTGTCACACAACTGGGTGGGCTTTGGGCGCAGTGCTCTGCACCCAAGCTCACCCTTTTTTGAAGCCTATTAGAGCCTCTAATCATGTGCTTAACCTCTTCAGCCCTGGAAGATTTTACCCCCTTCCTGACCAGAGCACTTTTTGCGATTCGGCACTGCGTCGCTTTAACTGACAATTGCATGGCCATACGACGTTGCACCCAAACAAAATTGACGTCCTTTTTTTTCTCACAAATAGAGCTTTCTTTTGATGGAATTTGATCACCACTGCGGTTCTTATTTTTTCACTATAAACAAAAAAACAGTGACAATTTTGAAAAAAAAAGCAATATTTTTTACTTTTTCCTATAATAAATATCCTCCAAAAATATATAAAAATCCAAATTTTTTCCTCAGTTTAGGCCGATATGTATTCTTCCACATATTTTTGGTAAAAAAAAAATGAAAAATCGCAAAAACCGTATATTGATTGGTTTGAGCAAAAGTTACAGCGTCTACAAAATAGGGGATAGTTTTATGCCATTTTTATTATAACTTTTTTTTCTTTTTATTAGTAATGGCAGTGATCTGCAATTTTTATCGTGACTGCGACATTATGGCGGACACATCGGACACCTTTGACACTATTTTGGGACCATTGTCACTTATACAGCGATCAGTGTTATAACAATGCATTCATTACTGTGTACATGACATTGGCAGGGAAGGGGTTAAACACTAGGGGGCAATCAAGGGGTTAAGTGTGCCCCTTATGGAGAGGCTGCCACTGCATACCACGCTAAAGCTGGCCATGCATTATACAATTTTCTTTTTCAATTTCCTTTAGATTTACTTTCAGTTTAGGTGTGACCCCATATTATATGGTTTTGGAAAATCTAAAGGAAAATTGATAGCCCTCTAGTTAAACACTAGGGGCCGATCAAGGGGTTAAGTGCACCCCTTATGGACAGGCTGCCACTGCATACTACCCTAAAGCTGGCCATACATTATACAATTTTCTTTTTCAATTTCCTTTAGATTTACTTTTCGTCTAAGTGTGACCCCATAGTATATAATTTTGGCAAATCTAAAGGAAAATAGATCACCTCCTAATTAAACACTAGGGGGCGATAAAGGGGTTTTGTTCACAAGCGAAGTTCTACGTCAAGTGAGGATGACGACTGAGGAGACAACAACGCGATTGATGATGGGGGGGAGGGATTTACGTACGCAAAATCGCTCAGCAGCAATGTGTATAAATAGCAGGCGGTATGCTGAATGTATTGGCGGCGTCATGAATAAAGATGAGGGACAAGAATGCAAGGCGGTGTTAATTTAAATCAGCCTCTCAAGCAACACTCGAGCTTGTAACACAAGGGTGGCACTGTTGTCACTGAATATTTCAAACGCTAAGAAGGATCGGGAAACACGCGTAAACTCAATGGGGCGTTTAACTCTTCGCTTGTTGCTCTGTTATTTCTGCCAAATGGTGTGCTACTGAGAAACTTTGACCTTAAAGGGAACTGGTCATCAGTGAGCATTTGTATTCATCTAAATCTCCACTCTTTATATCTTACAGAGGCTCAGCATTATTTCTCAGGGATGGCTTCTTTTACAAAATTTGCTTCTATTCTCTCCAGATCCAGAATGGGAAGCTGTAAGGAGCCCACAGGGGCTTTCCAATCTCTTGTCTGAGCTCAATTCTGAACAGACACTTAGGCTGGATTCACACCTATGCATTTTTAGTGCATTTTGCAGATTTGCACTACAGAACGTGTTCCATAGGAAACCATGGTAAATGGGCTGCAAAATGCAAAAAGCACTAAAAAGGCATAGGTGTGAATCTAGCCTTAAAGCGGAGTTCACCCTGAATTTTTTTTTTCAGAACCAAAACCTATTAAAAAAATTTTGGAGGACTTTTTTTTTTATACTTACAAAAATCGCCCTGTTGCTATGTAGTCCTCCTAATCTGCCACTTCCTGGTCCGCGGAGCTCCACGTCACTTCCTCCCTCGCCTGTGCTCCTGGGAAATGAGGTGTCATCATTTCCCAGGAGTCTGTGGGCAGTACTATGATGTTGCCATAACAACAGGGCAGGACCTTCCTCCGTCGCTGCCCCGTTGTTACGGCAACTTTAGAAACAATCGGCGCTGCGGCCGGTGAATTGCGCATGCGCGAGATCAATAGGTGCATGCACCTCTCCAAAGCTAATCCAGGAAGAGATCGCTATTGGGCTTCACATGCCCACAATCATGATGGCAATGGCCAAAACTGGAGGCAGAAAAAGATTCAGTAAGAAATGTAGATTTTTGCTAAATTGATCATGATCATTGTATACTTATTTTTGTATTTCATTAGTAATAATGCTAGGATTAATTTAAAAATAATTATAATTTGCCGGAACTCTGCTTTAAATAAACTGTTAAGTGATAGTTGTGTGTGCTGTTATTTAGTTGCATTCTCTCCCTGTCTGAACAAATACAGCAACTCAATGTCGGCCGGTGAATTGCGCATGCGCGAGATAGATAGGTGCATGCTGGTTACCCAGCATACACCTCTCCAAAGCTAATCCAGGAAGAGATCTCGATTGGGCTTCACATGCCCACAATCGTGATGGCAACGGCCACAACAGGAGGCAGAAAATATTCAGTAAGAAATTTATATTTTTGCAAAATCGATCATGATCATTGTATACTCGTTTTTGTATTTCATTAGTAATAATACTAGGATCAATAAAAAAAAAAATTTGCCGGAAATCTGCTTTAAAAAAACTGATAAGTGATAATTGTGTGTACTGTTATTTAGTTGTATTCTCTCCATGTCTGAACAAATACAGCAACTCAGTGTCAGGCAGTAAGACCCCTATAGGAGCTGACACATCACTTGTCTCTGTTCAGGGCTGATAATTGATATTCTGCATAGCTCCCAACTGTCCCTGATTTTGAGGGCCTGTCCCTGATTTGGAGCCATGTCGCTCTGTCCCTCATTAATCCTCATTTGTCCCTCATTTTGGTCTGATCTATATAGTTGTATATAAAATGCACTTTTTAGCTTTCAAAAAGTGTTTCCCAGCGCTAAACTTTTCATCCAATTTCTAAATTTCTGCATTTGTACATTTTAAAAGCCAATATAAAGGAACAGTAGTGGTAAAAAAAAAAAAAAGCCCTTGTGGATTTAATTAACTTTTTTTTGGTTAATTCTCCTTTAAGGGGGTGTGGAAGGGGGCGTGTCCTATGCCTACATATGTTTGCTAGTAGGCGTCCCACATTCCCATCTCAAAGTGTTGGGAGGTATGTATTCTGTCCAAGCTGCTGGAGGAGGAAGAAACTGTCAGTTAATCAGGTGGAGTACTGTACTGTGTTAGCCATCAATTAATGCAGAAAGTCTGGCTGGCTAACTTAACCCCTTCAGCCCCGGAAGGTTTGGCTGCTGAATGACCAGGCCATTTTTTGCGATTCAGCACTGCGTCGCTTTAACTGACAATTGCGCGCCCGTGCGACGTTGTACCCAAACAAAATTGACATATTTTTCCCACTAAAACCTTTTGGTGGTATTTGATCACCTCTGCGGTTTTTATTTTTTGTGCTATAAACAAAAAAAGAGTGAAAATTTTGAAAAAAAACACATTATTTTGTACTTTTTGCTATAATAAATATCCTCATTTTTATAAAAAAACGTTTCAGTCCGATATGTATTCTTCTACATATTTTTGGTAAAAAAAAAAAAACAATAAGCGTTTATTGATTGGTTTACGCAAAAGTTATAGAGTCTACAAAATAGGGGATAGGTTTATAGCATTTTTATTATTTTTTTTACTTTGCGATTTTTAATCATGACTGCGACATTATGGCGGACACATCGCACACTTTTGACATATTTTTGGGAACAATGTACTTTATACAGCGATCAGTGCTATAAAAATGTATTGATTACTGTAAAAATATCACTGGCAGGGAAGGGGTTAACACTAGGGGGCGATCAAGGGGTTAACTGTGTGTGTTTCTAGCTGTAGGGGGAGGGGGCTGACCTAGAGGAAGTGGGAAGGGGGGGGGGGGGAATGGACTCTATGACTAAAAGCACACAATTAACACATAAACATTAGCTAGGCACACATGTAACCCTTTGATCACCATAGATGTTTAACCCCTTCCCAGCCTGTCATTAGTACAATTGTAGTTCGTATTTTTAGCACTGACCACTGTATTAGTGTCACTGGTTGCCGCAAAGTGTTAGTTAGTGTTAGATAGGCCGCCGCAATATCACACTCCAGCTATAAGTAGCTGATCGCCGCCGTTACTGAATTACAAAATACATTTTCAAAAATTCCATAAATATATCCCATAGTTTGTAGAGGCTATAACGTTTGTGTAAACCAGTCAACGCTTATTGTTTTTTTTTTTGTTTTTACCAAAAACATGTAGCAGAATGCATATTGGCCTAAATTTATGAAGAAATTTGATTTTTTCATTGGATATATTTTATAACAGAAAGTTCTGATGAACAGGTGCCAAATGTGGACCCGGAGGAATCGGATAAGCGAACATTCCACTTTTTGGTGGAACTCCGCTTTAAGCTAGCCAATTAAGCGTATCGTTTTATTTCCAAACTTTCTACATGAATTGATGGCTGACGCAGTACAGCACTCTGCTGATTAACTGACAGTTTTATCCTCCTTCAGCAGTCTGGACAGAATTTCAATTATCAGAGCTAAACAAGAGACAGGGGATGGGTCAGCCTCAATAGGGTTTTGCAGCCTGAGTTGCTATGTCTGCTCTGACAGGGAGAGAATACAACCAAATAACAGCACACATAGCTAATGCTGAAAGGTAAGTCTTGCAGTCTCAGATTTTTCCTGTAGTGTGAGCTACAAATAAACCTGGGCTTCAAATGAATAATGCAGAGCAAATCAATAGGATCATTTTACGCCTGTTTCACACGGGCTTCAGCTTGTATAACACCAGCGTGAACAGTAAGCTATGACAAAGCATTTTCAGAGCTTTCAGCTAGCTTTTTTAAAGCTCCAGTTTGTAAATGTTGAACACAGATCCTAATGTGAGTACTGATTGCCACTTTAAACAAGCTGCTAGCAGGCTTCCGCACTTCTTGAAGCTTATTAAAAGCTTGCTAGCAGCTTGTTTAAAGTGGCAATCAGCACTCCCATTAGGATCTGTGTTCAACATTTTTCAAACTGGAGCTGACTTTAAAAGCTTCAACAAAGCTTGCTGAAAGCTCTGCAAATGCTTTGTCAAAGCTTGCTGTTCACACTGCTCCTTTACAAGCTGAAGCCTGTGTGACATAAGCCGCAGGGTCCAGTAAAGCATTCCAATGTGGTGTGTTAGCGCACATGCGATAACATACATCATGGCATGTGTTAATGTGTTTTGTGTTAAGGCAGGTCATTCATTATAAATGGGCTGTCAATTCACCACAATGGATACAAAATACATGCCTCATTTTTTCGAAACACAACAGACAGTATGTGGGAGGGGGGGGGTAACAAACACTGCTGCGGCCCATGCTGCTCATCGATACGCACCCACCACCATGATGTTGAACTCAAATCCGTGTTTCATGGCCTTGCGCTTCATCTGGTCCAGCACCGAGTCGATCCCCACATAGCCGAAGGGCTCCCGGCCCAGCTCATCGCATATCTTGGCCTCCATGCCGTCTTCTACTGCCGGGGCCAGGATCACCTCTTCCATCGGGCTGCCGACGCTCTCCGGTCTGGGGCTGTGATCGAAATCTGCAGGAAAGAGGAAGACCCTTGTCACTGGAGGAGCACTGAGACTTATCAGCAATAAAAAAGGAGAAATGTGAAAAAAGAAATAACGGCTGAGGGAGTGTTAACCCTTTGTTCCCGGCACTGCTGAACTGTTCTTCAATACGTGAAGCCAAGCTATAGACCAAATCCCGAAAACTGATATTGGAAGGTTTTGATTGTCTGTTCAGCCAATGCAAGCTGATTTCTAAGAACTAATGTAAAACCTTAACTTAGCCACCAATTCAAATTCAAATTTAATTTTCCAAATTCTGATTCCAAGAACTACCCATCATCAAAGACATTTTGGAACCACCACTAGGGGTCCATCCTTTATCTCAGCATTAATGGTACGCTCCATACTTAGAATTGGACAGTACAGTGGTTTTGTGATTAGCACTACTGCCTTGCAGCACCAGGATCCCCGCTTTGAACCTTGTGCCTACAATATCTTTTTTTGGCCCTGATGAAGATAAGGGGGGATTCCGAGCCCACCAAAATGCGTTGGCTGTTACAAAATAAAAATCTTTCAAAAGGTCTCTATGTACAAGCTGGGGTGGCCCTCCCATCCTTTCAAAACTTCAATAAACTCCTCTGGGGGTCCAGCAAGACCCCACAGTTGCTGGGGAGCAGCCTCTCTAGGACCATAAACCGCATCTCCATAAGGTTCAGCACTCCTACGTGACAAAGATTGAACCTTGGGCACGTCACTATCTGCATGGAGTTAGCATGTTCACCCTGTGCTTGTAAGGGCTTGCTCTAGGTTTTTGGCTTCCTCCAAAGACATACTGGTAATTGACCCACATTCTGCATACCAGGCCCAGGCCCCTGCAAATGAGGAGGGTTGAGAAAAGGTCCAGTGACCTACGAAAAATTGGGCAAGAACATTTTATGGAAAAGGATCTCATGCGTATCATGCATGGTGCCCAGTAGAAATGAGTTTAGGCGTGTTTGGCTCCTTGGTCAATCATAAATGGGAGATGCAATGTCCGCGGGGTGGGGAGTGTCTTGGTCACCTATGATCGGCCCAGTATAGATGACAACTACCTGGCGGGATCGCTCAGGCGGGTTTGCACTTAGGACAGTGATGGCAAATCTTGGCACCCCAGATGTTTTGGAACTACATTTCCTATGATGCTCATGCCCTCTGCAGTGTAGTTGAACATCATGGGCAGTGTAGTTCTAAAACATCTGGGGGTGCCAAGGTTCGCCATCACTGCACTAAGATCTGGTTACTTCAGAGCTCATCCCTAGTGCCCAGTGAACTAGCCCACAGAACTGAGAGTAAAAGTATTCTCGCGCCTACCAATGTGTCCTAAAACTAGTGGGGTTGCAGCAAAACACCGGCAGGGGTATACACCCTCCCCAGATTAAGTGATAGTGATTAAGAAATGGTGTTGCGCTCCGACTACTTAGATCTAATTAAATTAACATGTACTCAAGTGACAACCAAAACAGAAATAAACTAAAATGTGAAACTGCATGTTTAAATAAGCTCAGACAATGTGCATAAATATTAAAGTGCAATAAACCAGGTCACATTGTGCGCTTGACAAAAAACTTGATATGAAAAATCCTCTATAGATGACAGTGAGATGATATTAAGTATATATCCAAATATATAAATGATATGAAAAAAAAAAAAAAAAAAAAAAAAAAAAAATAAAAAAAAAAAAAAACAAAAAAAAAAAAAAAAAAAAAAAAAAAAAAAAAAAAAAAAACACAACTGAGTGTCGTTATAAAAGTGCAAAACAGATCAAAGAATACACAAAATACTAATAATCCATGTGTAGTGTATCACGTGTCTGAACAAAATACTAATAGTCCATAAGCAGTGAAATGTGTGTTTGAGCAAAAATTCCAAAAACAAAAATAAGGTGAACTATAGTTATATGGAGAGCATATCCATTTAGTGATAAAATGCGTCCATTTGATGATCAACAAGGCAGTATCCTGCGTGCTCCAAAAGCAGGGGGTGGATTCCACCAGTGCTCCTATGCGTATAATATCCTCACACTAGGTGCAGTAATTACCTTACCTTACTGCTGTAAGGTAAACAGCATTTCCAAAGTGACGCTTGTTGTCCAATGTAGGTTCAGTAGGTGATGTAATCCTGGACTCTCATTCACCATGGGCACGTTGTAACATGCAGAGAAAGCAAGGGGAACACTCCAATAGTGAAGTACGTATTCACAATTTATTGGGTATAAAACGAAGGTAAGGTACTCACATTTAAAACAATAATAAAAGCACAACTTAAACGAACGCGTGTCACGTTCGCGCTTCCGGACGTCACTTCCGGTGTCCTTACTGGCCAATTGTGTTCCTGGAACACAATTGGCCAGTAAGGACACCGGAAGTGACGTCCGGAAGCGCGAACGTGACACGCGTTCGTTTAAGTTGTGCTTTTATTATTGTTTTAAATGTGAGTACCTTACCTTCGTTTTATACCCAATAAATTGTGAATACGTACTTCACTATTGGAGTGTTCCCCTTGCTTTCTCTGCATGTTACAACGTGCCCATGGTGAATGAGAGTCCAGGATTACATCACCTACTGAACCTACATTGGACAACAAGCGTCACTTTGGAAATGCTGTTTACCTTACAGCAGTAAGGTAAGGTAATTACTGCACCTAGTGTGAGGATATTATACGCATAGGAGCACTGGTGGAATCCACCCCCTGCTTTTGGAGCACGCAGGATACTGCCTTGTTGATCATCAAATGGACGCATTTTATCACTAAATGGATATGCTCTCCATATAACTATAGTTCACCTTATTTTTGTTTTTGGAATTTTTGCTCAAACACACATTTCACTGCTTATGGACTATTAGTATTTTGTTCAGACACGTGATACACTACACATGGATTATTAGTATTTTGTGTATTCTTTGATCTGTTTTGCACTTTTATAACGACACTCAGTTGTGTTTTTTTTTTTTTTTTTTTTTTTTTTTTTTTTGTTTTTTTTTTATTTTTTTTTTTTTATTTTTTTTTTTTTTCATATCATTTATATATTTGGATATATACTTAATATCATCTCACTGTCATCTATAGAGGATTTTTCATATCAAGTTTTTTGTCAAGCGCACAATGTGACCTGGTTTATTGCACTTTAATATTTATGCACATTGTCTGAGCTTATTTAAACATGCAGTTTCACATTTTAGTTTATTTCTGTTTTGGTTGTCACTTGAGTACATGTTAATTTAATTAGATCTAAGTAGTCGGAGCGCAACACCATTTCTTAATCAGCCCACAGAACTGCCAAAAGTCAGATATGACTGACTGGAAACCACCCACAGATACTTAGAATTACCATTAACATCTGAATCCATTAACTAAATATTCTTCTTATTTGTGGAGTAACACTACAAACAGTTCCTGCCAGTTGGTAGGAGCATAGGTGTGCGCAACCTATTGCATTAGGGTGTGCACCCTTATATGTATGTATGTGTCTACCTACATACATATTAATTATATATATATGGCCCCGACACATTGCTCTCCTGCTGCCACGCAAAGCGATAATGCTAATGCGCCCAGGCACATCCGGCACACCCTGTGCGCATGCCTATGGGTCAGAGTCCGTGTAGTACATTGGAATCTACTTTGAGATATCTCTCCTTCTCTGCCTATGCCTAGACCCAGGAGACATTATTGAAGAAAACAGAGATGTTCTTGGTTTTCCAAAAAGACCAAAAATGCCTTTAAAAGTTTATTACAAGCACAGGCTTTCACCAAATATTCTCTGAACATAAGGAAAATCTCTACCAGCGAAGGTTGGGTGAAAGTCACATTCACTGCTTTATAAGTAAAGGTTGCATAAGGTCACATAAAGGCTTGACCTTATGTGACATTATGAGGGCTACTTAAAAAAAAAAAAATTGCTGTGTGAATGTGTGCATTCACACAGCCACCACAAATAATCCCGGCATTTAGCTTAACATGTTAATATTTTATATATACTGTGTACATACACAGTATATATATATATATATATATATATTTATTATAATATAATATATTATATTATAATATAATAATAATAATAAATATAACTCGTTAAAATAATATAATATAATCTTAGGATGGTCAGCTCCATCTAGTGGCCATAATGCAATATTTTCCTGAAATACTTCAATCAGGAAAATACTGCAATATGGCCACTAGATGGAGCCTATGGTCATATGAAATAAACATATGAGGCAAAAATATGGGGACTATTTATGACACTGTGGTATTTGCACATCATTTTTGTGCAAATGCCACAGTGTCTTGAGACATTTGCACATCATTTTTTTTTTTTCTAAACAGACCTCTATGTGTTTGTAATAAACTCCTTTTTGGGGAAGAGGAGAGGAAGGTAAGAGCAATAATAAAATGCAGATCAAAAATGATGTGTACAGAAACTAGAGATGCACCGATATCGGTTTTGTACCGGTGAGTGGTCCAGTGGTACTCCCCTGATACCAATTAGCGATACCTTCGCACTGCAATTTGAGCCCATACTAAATAAATGGGCTCAAATCGCACTGCAAAGAATCACATGTGGTTTCCCGCACCGCGTCAGTGGGAACTCAGTGCTCTTTGACAAGCCTGGGGTCACACAAGAGCGGTGTGGGAAACTGCATGCGATTCAGGCAGGAATCTCACCACATTCCTGTTCAAATCACATACAATTTTTTTTTTTTTTTGCAGTGCAATTTTATCCTATTTGTTTTGTATGGGCTCAAATCGCACTGCAAAGGTATCGGCTTTAGGTATCAGAGCATTGCACAAGTACTCGTGCAAATGCTTAATATCAGCACCAATACCAATACTGGTATCAGTATCAGTGCAGCCCTAACAGTAATCCTTACCAACCATAGATTTAGGGGTCTATTTAGTTGCACAAATGTCAAAAGCATTCATGCAAGTTAAATATGAACTGCAGTCTGCTCACATCATTTGTAATAAAGACCTCTTTGCCATTCTGAAGCTCCTACCACTTTGCATCTTATTTTTTATATATACTGTGATTCTGTACTTGCCAAATATGCTGCATAAATCTCCCTCCACTGAGTCTGGCTGCAGCCATTTTAACTGTGGGTAGCCGAAGCTGCTGCCTGTTCACTTCCTGGATTTACACAGACACACAGAGGCACACCTCCAGCTCTGCAGCTCTCATTGGCCCTCTTAAGACTCACTCCCCTCCCCTTCCTGGCAAAGAGAGAGAGAGAGCTGTGCATGATGTCATAAGCCTAGGCTTTTTCCCAGACAAGAAACAGGAAGTGGGCTGTATAAAGTATTTTCTGGCAGAAAAAAAAAAAGTTAAATCAACAAGGGTAGAAGATTTACTAGATGGAAAAAAATGAAAAAATGACTGAAGTTGCACTTTAAGTAAAAGGTCCTGTAATTTTTCTGAGATGAAGGATTGTATCGTCAGCTCCCTCTAATGGCCAAAATGTAGTATTTTTTTTATTAAATACATCAATGACAAAGCTATACTGCATTTTGGTCACTAGATGGAGTTGACAGTACAGACCTTAAAGCGGAATTGCACCCAAAAGTTGTACCCCCCCCCCCCGGTGCCACAATAAAGTGGGGTACCCCCTAAAAAAAAAAAATTAAAAGTCAGCAGCTACAAATACTGCAGCTGCTGGCTTTTAATAATCGGACACTTACCTGTCCCGGGTTCCAGCGATGCGGGGGAACGAAGCCCCCCCCTCGCTCCCCGCTCCGCTCGCGGCGCCGTCATGCATACTGTGGGCACCCGGCTGTGGCTTCACAGCCGGGCACCCACTGCGCATGCGCGAGCGGCGCAGGGCGCCGTGATACGCCGTACAGTCACCTGGGACACGTGACAGGTCCCAGGTGAATGTGCGGCGCGAGGGGAAGTGATGTCACCAGCCCGGGCAATGAAGAAGGCAGACTACGAGGGACCCCCTAGCAACCGGTATTTAGAGGTGAGTAAAAAATTTTTTTTTTGCCAATTATTTTTTTGGGATTTTTTTTAAGAATTTTAAGTAGTTTTATTTTTTGGGGGGCAACTCCACTTTCAGCACCTTTCGGGGGGGGGGGCAGGATACCTGTTTTTCACAGGTATCCTGATCCCACTTCCGCAATGCCTCAGCCACGGGTATTGACGTCACCGCCCGGTCTCCCTCCTCCTTCCCCAGCCGCTGGGCCAGTAGGAGAGAGGAGCGGAGCCTCGCGCATGCGCAGTAGGGTTCCCCCTGTGCAGCCATAAAAGGTTTCACTGCCAGGTTCACTTACTTGCAATGGTGGCGGCAGCACCCGACAGCTAATGGAGCTGGACTCCAGGACAGGTAAGTGTCCGATTATTAAAAGTCCGCAGCTTCAGTATGTGCAGCTGCTGGCTTTTCATTTTTGCAGCGGTGGGCGGACCTCCGCTTTAATCTCTTAGAGAAAATACAGGAAAACTCACATGAATGCTTCTGACATTCGTACAACAAATGTTTTATAAACTGATCCCTATGTGTTAGCTAACTCCAATAAGCTAAATTCTGATTGGCAGCTATAGATAACTGCCCTCTGCATATCCTTGTCATCATTTGTGTGGTTGGGAGATTAAAGGGCTACCTGGCAACTACGTCTGTGGTCCTTATAGTAGATGTCAATCCAATCACCAAGGCCCTATTTTACACCGATACATTTGTCCTGCGTTTTTACCTTGCAAGAAAAATGCAAAAAAATAAAAATAAAAAAGGTTTCCCTTTAAATCCTATGGGACTCCCACCGCTGCGCTGTGGGTGCGGTGCGTTTGGAAAAGTCCTGCATGCTGCATCTTTGGTGCGGCTTTGAAACCTGAACCAAAAACGCAGATTGAAATGAATCAAAATTGAGGCAAAATCGCGGGGTTAAAAAATCGCAGTAAAAATGCACTGTCATTTTTCACAGGTGCAGGCAACCCAAAAACGCCTAGGCGATTTGAATTGAGGGCGGAATCGCCACGATTCTGCCCGCGATTCCAAATCGCAGCAAAATGGGGGGGGGGGGGGGCACATTTCCGATGTCATTACTTCTTAATGGCTCCTCGATCGCGGTGCAATTTCGATCACAACACACAGAAAGAAGCTCCTGCTCCTTTTTGGACGACAAGCTTTGCGCGTTGTGATTTTGCCGCAATTACAGCGTGATTTATCGTGGCAAAATTGCACCGCGATTGGGGTGGCATTAAGAAGTGATGGCATCACAAATGTGTCCCCCGATTTTGACACACTTTGGAATCGCGGGCAGAATCATGTTGATAAGCTGTAACGTTGTTTAATGTCATTTCAAAAGTTGTTTTCCATCTGCTTAAAGGAAATGGTTGAAAAAGGCACCAAGATACAACAAAGGATGAAAAAAAAAAAAAAAAAACATATTTTATGAAAAAATAAAAATAAATGATACACAGTATCTATTTATAGCCTTTTAACACATTTTTCGAATGGAATCCATTTATAAAATGTGTGAATCTGGTGTGAAAGTTGTGTGAAAATTTATAAGCAGATCCCACAGTGTATTAGCAAACTAGGGCTCGTCACATGTGGCAACCCGTAAATCACTTTTCAGAGGGGTGGGGGGTTGACAGGTGACTGAGAGGTGATATGTCGCCTCCTCACTGCCTGTTTTAACCATAAAAAGGCCAAATCCCCGCCCGTACCTGGTGGTCGCGGCATGGCATCATTAGCTTTCACCCCTTTGCTGCCACTGCTGAATGCATTGCATTAGCTGTACTGGAGGGCAGGTGAGACATCAATAAAATAAAAAAAGCGTAAGAAAAAAAAAATAACAATATACGTGTCGGGCCATTGGAGGGCAGGTGAGACATCAGGGGTTTAAAAGACTCCTGATGTCCCATTAAAGAGAATCTGTCAACTAAAAAAATAAAAAAAACACATAATATGATGAAAAATAAAGTTAAAATAAAAAAAATTAAATAACACTCAAGCACTCAACCCCCCCCCCCCCCAAAAAAGTTGAGCCCCCCCCCACCCCACATACACAGACGTATGAATGTAAATATATGTGTCGGGGGGCACCTATGTACGAAAATATCAATTGTCATGTTACATCACTGTACACACCAGAATGAGAGCGATAATTCTAGGACCATTATTCACGGTTAACTCTAAACTGATGACCTGGAAGGGCTTTTAAAGCGTTGCCTATAAAAAAATATAAGGTACCATAAGTTGGTCACTGTTACACGGCGCATTAAACCTTACTATGTTGGGTATCTATTTTCTCGTGCCATCTCATCTTTTATATTCCACAAAAAAATTGGGTATTATATTGTGTCTGTGTGCCTTACAATTAACTTTAGTGCATTTTTTTTTTTACCAAAAACGTTCAATTTCATAAACTGTTGCGCTAATATCGTGAGACATAAAAAAACAAAACTACCACTATTTTATTCTGCTTTCAGAAAATATATAATGTTTGTTGGGGGGGGTTTACGTAATCTTCAGGCCTAAAGCGATTTCTTTAAAACACGCATGCACAAAAACACGCAAAGATGGCTCTGGCAGTGACGGGGTTCGTGTGTCACGTTCGGTGCTGGTAATGCCCACCGAATGCAACAGATGTTGCGGGTGCGCAACATCCCACCGGCGACATTTGTACAGCCCTGAGTGGCTGCATGTCTGATAAAACCACGTCTTAACCGCCTGCTCTTCCTGAGAACTGACCGCACATCTGAATGAGTCCCAAGTGTCATCCAGGTGGGGTTCACAGCTATGTTAATGCCCGGTACCGCGCTTACTTAGGCGCACCGCGTCCCCGGAGATTGTGTTAAAACGCCAGCCAGTACGAGAAACTTCCAAAACAGTTTATAAATGGTTGTGGCATATCCTGACCAACTGGCGCCGACTACCCGGTAAGACCCTCCAATAGAACCTTCTACTTGCTGTAAGTAGACCCTTGTTGGTAACCCAAAGCACAAAGGCAGCCACAAAAGTCTTGGAAGGCTCAGTCCACTCCTTTGGTGGAGTCCGAATTTCCAGATGGTGGATGGTTGGCCCACCAACTTCTCTTGGACTCCAATATGGCAATTTCCGTGTTCCCAGGTCCACCACAGGACCAGTTTGGCTGCCAGCCTCCAAAAGACTTTTGAGGACCCTGCGAGTGGCCCTCAACATGAACATCTACCAGTAAATATCAGCCTTGAGTGGAGCGACCCTTTGGAATATTCTCGGTTAATCGGAGACGGCGTTCGTACCCCCCCCCCCCGATAAACTGAAAACGTCTTACGCCCCCCTCAGCGGGGTGGTAAAAAACGCGATTCATCTTTATCTCAGGCGTCCATGCCAACGTGCTTCCCTCACTCCCCGCGTACGTACCTGCTAATCACACCGACAGATAGGGGGGAACGGCCGTCCTCCTCAACAACGGCATCCAGCCCCCCCTGGACCCCCGCGTCTCCGGTGTGCCAGCTCCAGAAAAATCAGGCGATTCCTAAGCAAGGGTGGAGGGGTACGTGCACCTTGTGGCATTCAAAGTGGTCTCTCTCTCTCTCTCTCTCTCATCCCCGCTCTATTGAAGCCCCCCCACCGGGAGGAGACAACAAAGACAGTCCCTACGTTATAGGCACACGTGACCTGAATTGGAAATAATAACCCTTTAGGAGCCAATGGGGATTCTAAAAGACAGAAGAAAAGGGTCCTCCCCCCTCCGAAAAGCAACTTTCCAAGGAACTCGCCAAGAAAATGCTTGGTAATTATATTAATTACAATCATAGATAATGGGCTGGGCGGCCAGGTGGTGGCGAGAGGGTCTAAGAGGAAATCGAGGGCCCTTCCGTTCAATCCCTGATCGGTACGCAAGGACTTCCTTCAAGTGGAAGATATTTGATCGGAAATGATCGAGTGGTAGAGGTGGCCTTTAAATTAAAATAACAAAAAATAAAATAAAAATCTTTAACGGAACTGAACGCACAAACCGCGAAAGTTTACCGAAAAAAGTAGAACTTTGCATCAATTTATTCTTTAATGTTACAATGTTAAGCAATGGCGTATTTTTCCATAAAAGCGCCACGTCCGTCATTAAAAAAAAACTCCAGTCTGGTAACTTTGCCTAGACTGAGATGATGTCATCAGTCTGCTGCAGGCAGGATGAAGCATTTCCTCAGTCTCCTCCCACGCAGTGATCAGACTACAACATTGTAACTTTGTAGCAAGTCACCAGGGGCGAGGCTGTAGCAGGGGCTGATCTGTGTCAGACAGGATTTATATGATTGAGTCAAAATGTTATTATTTTACTGTAATATAAGGAGACGACGCTCTGGCCTCTTCAAATAAAAGTGTAAACTCCAGCAACGAGCGTCTATTATTTGTTCCAATAAAGCGTTTTATTATATGTAGTCAATAAGTCCAAAAAAAAACAACCTCTTGATCCTGCCAGAAATACAGTGAGCTGATATGTTCCTGTGCTCTCTGCCTGTGTTGACTGTTACCCGTTACATTGTTCCCAGCTATCCCTGTGGACTACAGAACTCCTCTCTAGGATATGGAGATGATCAGAGGTGGAGGTGTTCTGTACTCCATAAATACTTCCTGTCTTAGGGTGAAAAAACTAAACATGGTAACGTGAGTGTTGTCACCCTAGGACAGGAAGTGTGTTATTGGTGGGCCACCCTCAACAGGAATTTGGGACAGCATAAAAAAAAAGGCGACAACTCTGCTCCTCCCAAAACATGGTTCAGTGAGTGTTGTCACCCTAGGGAAGTGTGGTATTAGTGGGCCACCCTCTAACAGGAAGTTGGGTCAGCAAAAAAAGGGTGACAGCTCTGCTCCTCCCTAAACATGGTACTGTGAGTGTTGTCACCCTAGGACAGGAAGTGCGGTATTGATGGGCCACCCTCTAACAGGAAGTTGGGTATCCAGCTGTTGGTGAACATGGTTCAGTGAGTGTTGTCACCAGTGGTGTCGCTAGGGGGTGGCTTTTGGGGCTATAGCCCCGAGTCTCTGTAGGGGTCCCCAAGAGGAGGGGAGGCTCTCTGAGGACCCTGATGTAAATGGGGGGCACTCTGGGGACCCTGATGCAAGGGTGAGGCTCTCTGGGAGACTGATTTAAGGGGGAGGCTCTCTGGGGACCCTGATGTAAGGGGGGCTCTCTGGGAACCTTGATGTAAGTGGGGGGCTCTCTGGGGACCCTGATGCAAGCGGGGCTCTCTGGGGACTCTGATGTAAGGGGGGAGCTCTCTGGGAACCCTAATGTAATTGGGGGGATATATACACACACACACGTATATTACTGTGTATACATGTGTATGCCCACCCAAGCATATGACTTTCTTTACTACACTGCTATGGGCTCTAGCCCCAGATCTTTTGTAGACCTAGCAATGCCCCTGGTTGTCACCCTAGGACAGGAAGTGTGGTATTGATGGGCCACCCTCTAACAGGAAGTTGGCCATCCAGGTGTTGATGAACTGCAAGTCCCATGGGACATGACATTGCAAGACTCTGAAGACCACAGGCGTGACTCTTAAAGGCAGAGGAATGATGGGAATTGTAGTCCCTCTACAGCTAGAAAGTCCTGGTTGAGAGGAAGTCAATTTCGAGATTTAGAACAATAGAAGCATCTTTTGTGAGTTAAGAATACAAACTGGAAGAGAATTTTCTTTTAAAGCAGAGTTTAGTGTCACTTTAAAAGGGATTGTATTTTTTGCTAGAAAATCACTCAGAACCCCCAAACATTATATATAATTATGTAATTATATAGTTTTTTTTTCAGCAGGGACCCTAGAGAATAAAATGGCGGTTGTTGCAATATTTTATGTCACACTGCTGTATTTGCTCAGCGGTCTTTCAAACGCAATTTTTTTTCAAAAATATGCACTTTAGTAAGAAAAAAAAAATAAAAATAAAGTTAGCACATTTTTTTGTTGTATAATGTGAAAGATGATGTTATGCTGAGTAAATAGATACCCAACATGTCAAGCTTTAAAATTGTGCACACTCATGGAATGGCGATGCCTAAAAATCTCCATAGGCGACGATTACATTTTATTTATTTTTTTACAGGTTACCATTTTAAAGTTACAAAGAAGGTCTTGTTCCAGAATTATTGCTCTTGCACTAACGTTTGCGGCGATACCAAACATGTGTGGTTTGAACACGCTTCACATATGCGGGCGCGACTTACGTATGCGTCTGCTTCTGCGCTTTAATTTATTTTTAATTATTGTACTTTTTATTTTTACACTGTCCCTTTAATTTTTTATTAATTTTTTTATCACTTTTATTTCTATTACAAATAATGTAAACATCCCTTGTCCTCTCTATTGAGAGATCTGGGGGTCAAAGAGACCTCAGATCTCTAATTTACCTTTTATAAGCAAAAAAAATAAAAAATAAAATAAAATGTAATTTTTGCCTTTAAAAAAAAATAAAAAATCCTGTCTGTCTGCCCAAGAACAGGAAGTGATGTCAGACGACGCTCTGGTCCTCCAAGGACATAGAGCCGAGTGGGGGGCTATCTTGCCCTCACTTGACTTCCGGCCCAGCCATTGGCCGCACCGCATTGGTTGTGGGGTTACCGACAGCTCCGGTAAGCTCAGAAACCATCGGGAAGCGGCGGGAGGAGGGGGGAGGGGCGGGGCACCTCGCCCGCCACCTATAAAAGTGATCTTGTACATTTACAGTTAGGCGGTAAACAATATTAACCACTTGCCGCCCGCCCTATAGGCAATTGACGGTGGCAAAGTGGTTTCATAATCCTGATCGGACGTCATATGACGTGATCAGGATTATGAGCCGCTGCGCGCCCCCGGGGCGCGCATCGCGGCGATCGTTGTTGCGGGGTGTCAATCTGACACCCTGCAACTATGATCTCGGTAAAGAGTCTCCGACGGAGACTCTTTACCACGTGATCAGCCGTGTCCAATCACGGCTGATCACAGTGTAAATAGGAAGAGCCGGTGATCGGCTTTTCCTCACTCGCGTCTGTCAGACGCGAGTAGAGGAGAGCCGATCGGCTGCTCCTCTGACAGGGGGGGCCTGTGCTGATCGATTATCAGCACAGCCCCCCCCGAGGATGCCCACACTGGACCACCAGGGACGCCACCAGACCACCAGGGAAAAGGTAATCCTCCCTAGACCACCAGGGATGCCAGTCAGCACAATGGATGCCAATCAGTGCCCATAATGGATGCCAATCAGTGCCCACAATGGGCATCACTGATTGGCATGCATTATTGTTTGGCACTGATTGGCATCCATTAGTACAGAATAACACCAATGCCGCCTATGAGTGCCCACCTGTGCCGCCTATGAGTGCCCACCTGTGCCGCCTATGAGTGCCCACCTGTGCCGCCTATCAGTGCCCACCCATGCCCATCTGTGCCGCCTATCCATGCCCATCTGTGCTGCCTATCCATGCCCATCTGTGCCGCCTATCCATGCCCATCTGTGCCGCCAATCCATGCCAATCCGTGCCAGCTATCAGTGCCAATTTGTGCCACCTAACAGTGTCCATCCGTGTCGCCCATCCGTGCCGCCTATCAGTGCCACATATCAGTGTCCATCAATGCCACCTCATCAGTGCCACTTCATTGGTGCCACATCATTGGTGCCCATCAGTGCCGCCTTATCAGTGCCCATCAGTGTAGCCCCATCAGTGCCCATCAGTGAAGGAGAAAACGTACTTATTTACAAAGTTTTGAAACTGAAACAAAAAAAACATTTTTTTTTCAAAATTTTCGGTATTTTTTTATTTGTAGTGCAAAAAATAAAAACCGTAGAGGTGATCAAATACCACCAAAAGAAAGCTCTATTTGTGGGAAAAAAATGATAAAAATTTCATTTGGGTACAGTGTAGCACGACCGCGCAATTGTCATTCAAAGTGCGACAGTGCTGAAAGCTCAAAATTGGTCTGGGCAGGAAGGGGTTTAAGTGCCCGGTATTGAATTGGTTAAACCATATTAATGCCTATAAGGGTAACCCGCCAGGCCTTACGGGTTAAGAATTGAAATCAGTCTGACTGTATGCGAGTATGATTAGAGCTTCCTCCCTCCTTCTCAGGCTTCCTGGGTCCTGGGGTTGCCTTCCAGGAACACTTTGTAACCGGGCACAGCCTCCTGGGGTTGCCACCTGTCCAGGATTCCCCCGGACAGTTTGGGTTTGGAATTATGTGTCCGGGTTTCGAACTGCCTGACACCCGGACATATCATTGAGACCGGACTATGGCTTCCCAGCAGGGTTGCTGGCTCACGTTGTCTAAGCTGAGAGTGTCTGTTACTCTCTCTTTCACACAGCCCAAAGCCAACACTAATAATCCCCTCAGACAGATGGGAGAGGAGAGAGGGCTGATCTGCTCCTCGTCCTCCCACCCCTACCCCTCTGTGTCTCCCCACACTCCAATCCCCGGCGCTGTGCCTCAGGAAAGGAAGGTGGGGGGCAGAAATTTGAAGTCCAGCAGCTTCAGATACATCCGGATGAGAGGTGCTGACTGCCAAGGGGTGAGTGAGCTCACCATCCATCCCTGTCTGTGACTGAAGTCTCCCCCTTCTATCTCCTGCCTCTGAGTGAGTACACTTAGGTAAATCAGGGTTCTCAGAGCACCCCTTATATCAGAGTTCCCCTTTACACCAGAGGCCCCAGTCATAGGTTTGCCCAGCCCATTGCATTAGGGTGTGCACCCAAAACCTCAAACACACATGCTTTTCTCTGCAGCCTCGGCCGCACTAGGCAGTGAATGAATGGGAAGTGCTGTGTGCTGAACGGATTTCTGTTCATTCGCAGACTGAAGCATAGTAAACACAGTTTACTATGCTTCAGTCATGAATGGACACAGCGAGTGAGTATGTTCACTGTGTTCATTTAGAAGGGGGAAGGGCCAGTAAATGACACATTTATTACCACCTTCCCCCTGATCGCCATTCTGAAACATTCCCTGTGGGATGTGGGAGGAGAGGAGGAAAGTCAGCAGCACTATGGGGCAGGTGGGGGCAACACGGGGAAGGGGGGTAACCCAGGCAGTAGGGGGAATCTGCACCACATGTAGTGATTAGGGTGTGCTCAGGAACACCTGGCACACCCCATGCGCATTGGCTATGGACACAGTGTTCCTCTTTACATCAGAGTAATCAGAGTTCTCAGTGTTCCCCCTTAAATCAGGATTCACAGAGCATCCCTTATGTCAGAGCCCCCAGAGTTCTCCCTTACATCAGAGTCTGCAGAGTCATGTCTTACATCAGAGTCTGCAGAGTCACACCTTACATCAGAGCCTACAGAGTCATGCCTTACATCAGAGCCTGCAGAGTCCTGCCTTACATTGGAGTCTACAGAGTCATGCCTTACATCAGGGTCTACAGAGTCATGCCTTACATCAGAGTCCGCAGAGTCCTGCCTTACATCAGAGTCCGCAGAGTCCTGCCTTACCTCAGAGTCTGCAAAGTCCTGCCTTACCTCAGAGTCTGCAGAGTCCTGCCTTACATCAGAGTCTACAGAGTCATGCCTTACATCAGAGTCTGTAGAGTCATGCCTTACATCAGAGCCTACAGAGTCATGCCTTACATCAGAGCCTACAGAGTCATGCCTTACATCAGAGCCTACAGAGTCATGCCTTACATCAGAGTCTGCAGAGTCATGCCTTACATCAGAGTCTACAGAGTCATGCCTTACATCAGAGTCTACAGAGTCATGCCTTACATCAGAGTCTGCAAAGTCCTGCCTTACATCAGTCTGCAGAGTCATGCCTTACATCAGAGCCTACAGAGTCATGCCTTCCATCAGAGTCTGCAGAGTCATGCCTTACATCAGAGTCTGCAGAGTCCCCCCTTACATCAGAGTCTGCAGAGTCCTGCTTAACATCAGAGCCTGCAGAGTCCCCCCTTACAATGAAAGGGAACTCTGCGGATTCAGATGTAAAAAGTGAACTCTGTGGGCTCTGATGTAAAGGGGGACTCTTATTTTACTATAAATGACAAGATTAGAAATGTTATTTAATTGAAAAATACATGTATAGTTTCTCCTATAAAGATAATTGCTGTGCGCCGCTAAAGTGTTCGGGTTTGACTTGAAGAAAAGGTGGCGACCCTACAGCCTCCTAAAAGTGGGGTCTGTCCCTGGAAAGCGGGGACTTCTGGTCACCCTAATAAAATACAGAGACTGTCATCCTTCTAGGACAAGAAGTGTGTTACCAGGTGAAAAGAAAAAGAAAAGGAATGCAGCCACCACATCTAAGGACCGGTGATCTGGAATATATGACATCTCTGGTTTGGGGGTTGGATACACTCTGTTATAAATCCAATGTTTATCTTAGGTAGGTAGGATTTCGGAGGAGAGGCGTCCTCTATCCAATAGCAATCCGGATGTGACGGCGGGGTTTAGAAGACATAGGATTTATATTTGATTCATTTAGAAATGAGGTCACCGCTTATGAGAAATGTCACAAACACTGACCCGCAGAGCTCACACTCTCTCTAAGAACGCACACATCGGGCCAGTTTACCACTCCCTGCAACTCCGCCCAATAAGGACTCTAAGAGTCCAGGATTCCTCCATTCCAATCGGAGTGTAGTCCCGGGAGAGAGACTTTCCACGTGCTGCAGTTCAATCACAATGCCTCCCGTCTGTCACACTGATGGTGGATAGAGCCACGCCAAAGAATTATTTGCAACCTCCACAACACAGAGCTCCTAACTCCATGCAGCTCCTCTGTCACATCGCCAGAAATGAACAAGAAGGACGATATGGCTGATTTTCCACTGCTGACTGCTCAGGAATATGGAGATGAAAAGATATTTGGAAGTACAACACTGAGATACAGGAGAGGAAGGTGGAAGAGTCTGCAAGAAGACTACGGGGCCCATTTATAAAACCGGTATTCATCACACATGGGCAATCTTCCAGCTCCAGTGATTGGTTCTTCACCAGGGAATGCTTGGTGAAAGTCACATTCACTGCTTTATAAATAGGACCCTAAGCGTACTTATCTGCTAACCACCCACGGGGACACTTACCCACCAGTCCTTTGGCAGCAGACCATGCGTCAGATCACAGGAGCCGTAAAGTTTATGAACTTTGTGCTTTTTTTTTCTTCTTACAAGTCACATGATGGTAATAATAAGTAATAAGATAGAGAACTTTCATAGCTATAGTTCAGCCAGGAATATCTATATTTTTGTCTTCTTCAAGACAGCAAATGGGGGAGAATATTCCTCCAAGGGAACTCCAAGAAATAAAAATAAAAAAAGACATAAGAAAAGATATATACATTTAATTACATATAATTATTATATAGATTAATTAATACATATTATTTATATAATAAAATAAAATAAATATAATTATTATTAAATATAATTGTAGTTTTTTTTATATAGAGAAAACATATAAATATTTTATACATATAAACTGTACATATAGTATTTATTTTATATATGTATATATATATATATATATATATATATATATATATATATATATATATATTTTATTTTTTTTTTATAGATACATCTATATATCTATATATTATATTTTCTATCTAAAAGTATATATACACTTAAAGTAATAAAAAATAATTAAGAAAATAATATATATATATATATATATATATATATATATATATATATATATATATATATATATATATATATATATATATATATATATATATATATATATATATATATATTTTTTTTTTTATTTCTTTAAATGTATATATATTTTTGGATAGAAAATACAATATATAGATACATCTATATATCTATATATTATATTTTCTATCTAAAAATATATATACATTTAAAGTAATAATAAAAAAATAAAAATGTGTATATATATATATATATATATATATATATATATATATATATATATATATATATATATATATATTTATTTTTAATTTACTTATTTATTTCGGTGTCCCCTTGGAGGAATATTCTTCCCCATGTGCTGTCTTGGAGACATAGAAACTTAGACATAGAGACATAGAATAGTGATGGCAGAAAAAGACAGAGTAGTCCATCGAGTCTTCCCATTTTTTTTTTTTTTATTATTTTTTTTTTGTTTTTTATTATTGTTTTTTGTTTTTTCCCATTACCTTTGTTGACTTACTATAGATCTAGATTTGTCCCAAGCATGTTTGAAGCCATTTACTGTTGACTGTCTCACTACCTCTGCTGGTAGTTTATTCCAAGCATCTACCCTTTCAGGAAAATAATACTTTCTATAATTAGCTTTGAACTTTCCTCCAGTTAGTTTGAGGTCATGACCCCGTGTTCTTGATTTTGGTTTCATATCAAAAAAACTGCCTTCCTGAACCTTATTCACCCCCTTCACAATATTGTGTTCAATTTTTTACCGCAGTGAGAAAAACTACAAAGGAGCGGGATGGAATTTTTTAATTTTTAGTTTTTTTTGTTCAGGTAAGTAAATTTGTTCCGAAATTGAATGTTAAAAGCAAATGAAAAATTGTAGTACTTCTGAATGCCATACAGTAGGTCAAGCCATCAAATGTCCTGAGAATTTTGGTACGAACATTTGTTGGAAAACCCACTAGTGTCTGGCCAGCTATAGATGGTTGTCACCAGTCGAGGTGTCCCCTCTGGAGGACTTGCCATGGTTTTCCCGTTCCATGATCATAGTCACCAGTACAGAGAGGCTGAAGATGGGACTGCAGAGGTCTATGACTAAGACCCCATTCACACCTGAGCATAGCGTTTTCAGGCAGAAAATCTCGCGATTTTACAGTGTTTTTGATTTTGCTGCATTTTTTACCACGTTTTAGCCGCGATTTTGTGCAGGGCAAAAGGTCACCAATGTAAAAAGAAGAAAAACACCCAAATCTGCCCGATTCGAGCGACAAAAAAGGGTCCAGAACTTGTTTGAGCTTCAGGCGTTTGGCTTCAGGCGACATGGAGTGGAGATGTGAACCATCTCCATTGAGAATAATAGATTTTTTACCCCTCCAGCGTTTTGGAGCTTCAGGCTTCAAGCTACAAAACACTCAGGTGTAAATTAGGCCTAAGCCCTTTCCAGGCGAAACGCGTTGGGTGAGGAAATTAATAACACATGTCAACGAACAAAGGAAACGCACATTGACACATGACAACCCACCTGTCTAATGGTGGCCATACACGGCTTCAATATTATTATCCGATCAATGTGCAATTCGATCATAATGATTAAATCAGAAACAGATCAGTAGCCGAAACCTCCCTTCCAAGTGATTTATAGAAAAAAAAAAACGATCAAACTGAGTTGATCGGCCCGGGTGTGAAATTATTGATCGCTGTGCATCAAGTGGCATTGATGCACCATGATTGGATTATGAGGTTGCCGGCTGGAAACAGAGATACAATGGGCAACTTAGGATCGTATCTTCAAACTATTGATTGGCCTATTGGGAGTTATTGATTGGAAAATAAATCGATCATTTATGTGTGTATGGCCATAAGGTTACAAAAAAAAGATGCACCTCTAGGCACATACATAGATCTGAATGGGCCCTATAACTTTGTGAATGGAGCCCTTTGTGTGGCATCAGCTGGAGGTAAGACAGTTGCCCAATGTCGATCTTCAGGTGACCTTCCACCTCTGACCCCCCCAACCCATGACCGCTGGGGGAGGGGGGGGCATCCTGACCAGCAATGTACATGCAGCAGGTTTTGTGGTCTTTGGAGATCCTGGCATCTCCTGCAGTCTCTTTGCAGCCACTTCCTGCCTAGATACACTGCAGTGATGGGAGACCCATGTGACAACGCAGAGCACAATTGACAGATAGGGACAGACTGTTGCCGTCCTATAATAGGAATGGCGAGTATTGTTCTAATGAAATCTGCAGATTTAAACAAATAAAACAGACTTCTTAAATGACATGAGCGATGGCTTGTGGTGTGGCGGCCATCACTGGGGTGGGGGAAGTTTGCCTGGCTGTGCCTGCAAAGGTTTCCACCAGCTGTGATTGAAGACACATTTAAATACACAGCCCCGTCCTATCCCAGCAACCTGCCTGCATTCACTATCCGGCCTATTCACAGGATGGAGCGGCCTTCCCTGCACACACAAAGGGGGGAGCGGGCTCCGGGGGCCAGGGGCCAGGCTTTGTATGAACTGCCAGGACAATAGTATGATCTGAGCGGGAGGGAGAGAGCAGAGGAAGGGGGACAAAGGACAGAGGAAGTGATAAAAAAGGGAACTAACCCAACAATCACTTCTTACTGTAATCACAGACTTTGATATCGTATATAGAGATACTTTTATATCTTATATAGAGATACTTTTATATCATATATAGAGATACTTTTATATCGTATATAGAGATACTTTTATATCGTATATAGAGATACTTTTATATCGTATATAGAGATACTTTTATATCATATATAGAGATACTTTTATATCATATATAGAGATACTTTTATATCATATATAGAGATACTTTTATATCGTATATAGAGATACTTTTATATTGTATATAGAGATACTTCTATATCATATATAGAGATACTTTTATATCATATATAGAGATACTTTTATATCATATATAGAGATACTTTTATATCATATATAGAGATACTTTTATATCATATATAGAGATACTTTTATATCATATATAGAGATACTTTTATATTGTATATAGAGATACTTTTATATCTTATATAGAGATACTTTTATATTGTATATAGAGATACTTTTATATCTTATATAGAGATACTTTTATATCATATATAGAGATACTTTTATATCATATATAGAGATACTTTTATATTGTATATAGAGATACTTTTATATCGTATATAGAGATACTTTTATATCATATTGAGGACTAGGCGATTTTCACAAAAAAAAAAAAAAAATCTGCTATTTAAAAAAAAATAAAAACTTGATTCACAAGTTTTTTTTTTATTTGATGACCATAAAGTATATATATATATGTGTGTGTGTGTATACACACAGTATCCACTCCTCACATTTTTGTAAATATTTTATTCTATCTCTTCATGTGACAACACTGAAGAAATGACACTTGTCTACAATGTAAAGTAGTGAGTGTACAGCTTGTATAACAGTGTAAATTTGTTGTCCCCTCAAAATAACTCACACAACACAATGTCTAAATTGCTGGAAACAAAAGTGAGTACACCCCTAAGTGAAAATGTCCAAATTGGGCCCAACTAGCCATTTTCCCTCCCTGGTGTCATGTGACTCATTAGAGTTACAAGGTCTCAGGTGTGAATGGGGAGTAGTGATGGACGAACTTCCGACGGGACGTTTCGCGAACGCGAAACGCGAACGGACACAAACGTTCGCGAAAACGACCGTTCGCCGCGGGCTCCATTGACTTCAATGGGAGGCGAATTTCGCAAACCTTTAGGTCGAATTTGCGGCCACGGGGTAATTATTAGGGGGTAGCACGTAGTCCCACCACCTGGACAATAGCATAATACATGTATGAGGTGAATTTGGGATCGATAACTACAAGCATTTTTTTTTTATTTGGGAAATTGTTCTGACAATTCAGGACTATGGAGCTAATGAAGGCAATGGAGGAGAGGGAAGGTCAGGGACCAGGGTAGGCAAACAAGAGGGTGCAGGAGATACAGAGCACTGACAGCAGCACCGTAATACAGAGCACTGACATCAGCACCGTGACATACAGCGCTGACAGCAGCTCCGTGACATACAGCGCTGACAGCAGCTCCGTGACATACAGCGCTGACAGCAGCTCCGTGACATACAGCGCTGACAGCAGCTCCGTGACATACAGCGCTGACAGCAGCTCCGTGACATACAGCGCTGACAGCAGCACCGTGACATACAGCGCTGACAGCAGCTCCGTGACATACAGCGCTGACAGCAGCTCCGTGACATACAGCGCTGACAGCAGCTCCGTGACATACAGCACTGACAGCAGCTCCGTGACATACAGCGCTGACAGCAGCTCCGTGACATACAGCGCTGACAGCAGCACCGTGACATACAGCGCTGACAGCAGCTCCGTGACATACAGCGCTGACAGCAGCTCCGTGACATACAGCGCTGACAGCAGCTCCGTGACATACAGCGCTGACAGCAGCTCCGTGACATACAGCGCTGACAGCAGCTCCGTGACATACAGCGCTGACAGCAGCTCCGTGACATACAGCGCTGACAGCAGCTCCGTGACATACAGCGCTGACAGCAGCTCCGTGACATACAGCGCTGACAGCAGCTCCGTGACATACAGCGCTGACAGCAGCTCCGTGACATACAGCGCTGACAGCAGCACCGTAAGCAGCCCCAGGAGGAAGTCAGCACAGCACAGGGATGGTGTGATCCCCTCATAATAAGAACCCCCAGGAGGAAGTCAGCACAGCACAGGGATGGTGGGAGCCCCTCATAATAAGAACACCCAGGAGGAAGTCAGCACAGCACAGGGATGGTGGGAACCCCTCATAATAAGCAGCCCCAGTAGAAATATGACACCGCTCAACCTCTTCAAAGAGGAGGGTAGGGGCATATAGTACGGTGTGCTTTTTTGGGTCAGGGAAGTGAGCCAAATGAATTAAGAAGGTCTGTGTGCTTGATTCCAAAAATTGTTTATAGACATATACATGGTCTACTGATCACATGTGTTGAATTCCTCCGAGATCCATGCCTCATTCATTTTTAGAAATGTGAGGTAGTTAACACTGTGGTGAGCTAGGCGAGTACGCTTATCGGTCACAATCCCCCCTGCTGCGCTGAACGTCCTTTCGGACAGGACACTGGATGAGGGGCAAGCCAACAGTTCGATTGCAAATTGGGCAAGCTCTGGCCAGAGGTCAAGCCTGCCCACCCAGTAGTCTAGGGGTTCATCACTCCTCAGAGCGTCCACATCGGCCGTTAACCCAATGTAGTCGGACACCTGACGGTCTAGGCGTTCCCTGATGCTGGATCCGGATGACACCTGTCGATGGGTCGGCTGAAAGAATGACCTCATATCCGAAGTCACCAACACATCTTCAAACCGGCCTCTTCTTGCAGGCGCTGTTGGATTGGTACCCGCAAATCCTTCTCTGGGAGTGGGAATTGCTCCTCTGCCAGCGCACGCAAAAGCAGAATGCAGCATTTCTCGAAGCAAGGCCTGGAAGTGCTGCATTCTGACAGCCCTCTGCGACGGCGGTAACATTTCCGCCATTTTGTGTTTGTACCGGGGGTCTAAGTACGTTGCCACCCAGTACTGGTCCTTGACCCTCATGCTTTTTATACGGGGGTCCCTATTAAAACACTGGAGCATGAAGGCCCCCATTTGCACTAAAGTGGAAGCGGTGTGGTGGCCTGGCTCCTGCTCATCATCCAGGATAATGTCGTCCTCTTCATTCTCCTCTCCCCATCCTCGCACAACAGGGATCCCAGAAAGGTTTAAAGCATGCTCTTCTTGCTCCTGCTCATCCGCCCCGGCACCATCCTCCTCTGACTCCTCATCAGACTCCTGTTGTTGACTTGTCTCAGATAGAGTAGCCCCCCCTGGGAATTCATCCAGCATTGCGACTTCCTCATCTTCCCGCTCCTGCTCCTCCACAGCCTGATCAATGACACGACGCAATGCACGCTCCAGAAAGAAGGCATAAGGTACCATGTCACTGATGGCGCCATGGCTGCGACTGACCAGTTTGGTGATCTCCTCAAATGGCCGCAGAAGTCTGCATGTGTCGCGCATGAGCAGCCACTGGCGCGGTGAAAAAAAACCCAGCTCCCCAGAACCGTTTCTTTCGCAGAGTTCATACAGGTAGACGTTAACTGCACGTTTCTGCTGGAGCAGCCTATCAAGCATATAGAAGGTTGAGTTCCATCGCGTCGGGCAATCGCAAATAAGACGTCTGACCGGCAGATGGTGTCGCCGCTGAATGTCAGCAAGGCGAGCCATGGCCGTGTAAGATCTTCTGAAATGGGCCGAGATTTTCCTTGCCTGCCGCAAGATGTCCTGGACCCCAGGGTATTTGACAAGGAATCGCTGCACGACCAAGTTTAAGACGTGTGCCATGCACGGCACGTGCGTGATTTTGCCCTGTTTCAATGCGCTAAGCAGATTGGCACCGTTGTCACACACCACTTTACCAACTGTCAAATTGAGCGGTGTTAGCCACTCATCTGCCTGTGAACGCAAAGCTGAAAGGAGTGCCGGGCCAGTGTGGCTCTTTGCTTCCAGGCACAACAGACGCAGCACGGCATGGCAACGTCTCACCTGGCATGTGGAATAGGTTCTGGGGAGCTTGGGCGGTGCAGTGGAAGAGACGCTAGCAGCGGAAAAGGAGGAGGCAGCTGAGGAGGAGAGGGAGGAGGATGGAGTAGGAGGAGGAGAAGAAGAGTCAGGCCTGCATGCAATCCGTGGCGGTAAAACCAAATCTACACGGGTGCCACGGGTTACATGCTTGACGGCCGTCAGAAGGTTCACCCAGTGGGCAGTAAAACTGATATACCTTCCCTGCCCGTGTTTGCTAGACCACGTGTCTGTGGTCAGATGTATCTTGGCACCGACACTGTGTGCCAGAGATACATTCACTTGCCGCTGAACATGGCCATATAGCTCTGGGATGCCCTTCTCTGAGAAATACTTCCTTCCTGGGACCTTCCATTGTGGTGTTCCAATGGCCACAAATTTGCGAAAGGCCTCCGAGTCCACCAGTTTATATGGCAGTAGTTGGCGGGCTATGAGTTCTGACAAGCCAGCCGCCAACCGTTGGGCAAGAGGGTTATCCGGCGTCATCATTTTTTTACGCTCAAACATTAGGCCCACGGAAGCCTGCCTTTTTGCAGAAAAATGTGAGCTTGGCGTGATGGAAGGTGGAGTGGAGGACAATTGTGAGGAGAGAGGAGAAGGAGAAGTAGAAGACGAGGCTGGACGGTGAGAGCCTGCAGTGTGGCTTTGTGTGTTCCGTTGCTCCCACTGGGCTCGGTGATGGCTGCTCATGTGCCTTCTTAAGGCGGTCGTCCCTAGGTGAGTATTGGGCTTACCGCGACTAACGCGTTGACTGCAAAGATTGCAGATGGCAACGCTATTGTCAGCAGCGGACACGTTAAAAAAAGCCCACACTGCGGAGCCATGTGCCGGTGTCCTGGGAGCGCCAGATGTGACCGTACATGGTCGATGACTCGCTCCTGATACATTTGCAGTCTGCTTTGTCCCTGCTGTGCAATGTAAGTCATTGCTGCTTCTCCTCCCTATCTGCTGGTCCATATCTCCCTCTGAACTCCCCTCCTCTTCCTCTCTTGTGGGCACCCACGTGACATCACTAGACACGTCATCATCAACGTCACCTTCCCCACCGCTATAAGTAGAGTAGGCAGCAACACCGGGGACCAACCTCCTCCTTGGGCTGATCTGGGTACTGGCGTCAGACTGCTGAGTAGCGCTTGTTGCTACCTCCTCTTCCTGATCCAATACCAAGAGTGGCTGCGCATCAGAAATGTCCTCTTGATATGGATCGGAAAATAATTCCAGTGACTCAAGCGGAAGGTATGTGGTGGTGGTGGTGGTGGTCGTGTTGTTGGTGGTAGTGTCTTTGGGGGTGCACATAGCAGAGAGTGAAGAAGAGGGTGCAGATCGAGAGGATGAGGAGGGTGCAGAAGAGTAAGGCTGAGCGAGCCACTCAACCAAGTCTGGTGCATCCTTTAAAGTAATTGAACGCACCTTCTGCAACTTCCCACTTTGGCTCAAGCCTGTTGCTCCTGCCCTACCCCTACCACCCCTGCGGAAGGGCCTGCCTCTTCCTCTGCATGTCATTTTTTAAATGACCCTGTGACAAAACTCTTAGTCCCTATACCGCTGAAGGACTGCTGCAGTATAGGTGAGCGGTCAGCAGTGGTGCACGTCAACCCTATCTATTGTGGACCTATAGCGGTCCTTACAGAACAGCAGACTGTACCGCACTCAAGCCTATGTACCGTAGCACCCTATACCAAGTTACCAGTCCTTATAAGAACTTTTGTGGACCAAGCAGGTTGTGTATTAGTGTTTAGCAGACTGTACGTCAGTCCCTATACCGCTGAAGGACTGCTGCAGTATAGGGCAGCGGTCAGCAGTGGTGCACGTCAACCCTATCTATTGTGGACCGATAGCGGTCCTTACAGAACAGCAGACTGTACCGCACTCAAGCCTATGTACCGTAGCACCCTATACCAAGTTACCAGTCCTTATAAGAACTTTTGTGGACCAAGCAGGTTGTGTGTTAGTGTTTAGCAGACTGTGCGTCAGTCCCTATACCGCTGAAGGACTGCTGCAGTATAGGGCAGCGGTCAGCAGTAGTGCACGGCAACCCTATGTATTGTGGACCGATAGCGGTCCTTACAGAACAGCAGACTGTAACGCACTCAGGCCTATGTACCGTAGCACCCTATACCAAGTTACCAGTCCTTATAAGAACTTTTGTGGACCAAGCAGGTTGTGTGTTAGTGATTAGCAGACTGTACGTCAGTCCCTATACCAATGAAGGACTGCTGCAGTATAGGGCAGCGGTCAGCAGTAGTGCACGGCAACCCTATGTATTGTGGACCGATAGCGGTCCTTACAGAACAGCAGACTGTAACGCACTCAGGCCTATGTACCGTAGCACCCTATACCAAGTTACCAGTCCTTATAAAAACTTTTGTGGACCAAGCAGGTTGTGTGTTAGTGTTTAGCAGACTGTGCGTCAGTCCCTATACCGCTGAAGGACTGCTGCAGTATAGGGCAGCGGTCAGCAGTGGTGCACGTCAACCCTATCTATTGTGGACCGATAGCGGTCCTTACAGAACAGCAGACTGTACCGCACTCAAGCCTATGTACCGTAGCACCCTATACCAAGTTACCAGTCCTTATAAGAACTTTTGTGGAACAAGCAGGTTGTGTGTTAGTGATTAGCAGACTGTACGTCAGTCCCTATACCAATGAAGGACTGCTGCAGTATAGGGCAGCGGTCAGCAGTAGTGCACGGCAACCCTATGTATTGTGGACCGATAGCGGTCCTTACAGAACAGCAGACTGTACTGCACTCAGGCCTATGTACCGTAGCACCCTATACCAAGTTACCAGTCCTTATAAAAACTTTTGTGGACCAAGCAGGTTGTGTGTTAGTGTTTAGCAGACTGTGCGTCAGTCCCTATACCGCTGAAGGACTGCTGCAGTATAGGGCAGCGGTCAGCAGTAGTGCACGGCAACCCTATGTATTGTGGACCGATAGCGGTCCTTACAGAACAGCAGACTGTAACGCACTCAGGCCTATGTACCGTAGCACCCTATACCAAGTTACCAGTCCTTATAAGAACTTTTGTGGACCAAGCAGGTTGTGTGTTAGTGATTAGCAGACTGTACGTCAGTCCCTATACCAATGAAGGACTGCTGCAGTATAGGGCAGCGGTCAGCAGTAGTGCACGGCAACCCTATGTATTGTGGACCGATAGCGGTCCTTACAGAACAGCAGACTGTAACGCACTCAGGCCTATGTACCGTAGCACCCTATACCAAGTTACCAGTCCTTATAAAAACTTTTGTGGACCAAGCAGGTTGTGTGTTAGTGTTTAGCAGACTGTGCGTCAGTCCCTATACCGCTGAAGGACTGCTGCAGTATAGGGCAGCGGTCAGCAGTAGTGCACGGCAACCCTATGTATTGTGGACCGATAGCGGTCCTTACAGAACAGCAGACTGTAACGCACTCAGGCCTATGTACCGTAGCACCCTATACCAAGTTACCAGTCCTTATAAGAACTTTTGTGGACCAAGCAGGTTGTGTGTTAGTGATTAGCAGACTGTACGTCAGTCCCTATACCAATGAAGGACTGCTGCAGTATAGGGCAGCGGTCAGCAGTAGTGCACGGCAACCCTATGTATTGTGGACCGATAGCGGTCCTTACAGAACAGCAGACTGTAACGCACTCAGGCCTATGTACCGTAGCACCCTATACCAAGTTACCAGTCCTTATAAGAACTTTTGTGGAACAAGCAGGTTGTGTGTTAGTGATTAGCAGACTGTACGTCAGTCCCTATACCAATGAAGGACTGCTGCAGTATAGGGCAGCGGTCAGCAGTAGTGCACGGCAACCCTATGTATTGTGGACCGATAGCGGTCCTTACAGAACAGCAGACTGTAACGCACTCAGGCCTATGTACCGTAGCACCCTATACCAAGTTACCAGTCCTTATAAGAACTTTTGTGGACCAAGCAGGTTGTGTGTTAGTGATTAGCAGACTGTACGTCAGTCCCTATACCAATGAAGGACTGCTGCAGTATAGGGCAGCGGTCAGCAGTAGTGCACGGCAACCCTATGTATTGTGGACCGATAGCGGTCCTTACAGAACAGCAGACTGTACTGCACTCAGGCCTATGTACCGTAGCACCCTATACCAAGTTACCAGTCCTTATAAAAACTTTTGTGGACCAAGCAGGTTGTGTGTTAGTGTTTAGCAGACTGTGCGTCAGTCCCTATACCGCTGAAGGACTGCTGCAGTATAGGGCAGCGGTCAGCAGTAGTGCACGGCAACCCTATGTATTGTGGACCGATAGCGGTCCTTACAGAACAGCAGACTGTAACGCACTCAGGCCTATGTACCGTAGCACCCTATACCAAGTTACCAGTCCTTATAAGAACTTTTGTGGACCAAGCAGGTTGTGTGTTAGTGATTAGCAGACTGTACGTCAGTCCCTATACCAATGAAGGACTGCTGCAGTATAGGGCAGCGGTCAGCAGTAGTGCACGGCAACCCTATGTATTGTGGACCGATAGCGGTCCTTACAGAACAGCAGACTGTACCGCACCCAAGCCTATGTACCGTAGCACCCTAGACAGACCAAGTTACCAGTCCTGATAAAGAGCTTTGTGGAACAAGTGAGTTGTGAATGATTAGCAGACTGCAGCAGAAGGGCAGCAGTCAAGTATAATATTCTTTCTATATTTGGAAGAAAGAATATTATACGTGTACAAGCCTATTACCGTACCACTGATACCAGTCCTGAAAAGAACCTTTGTGGAACTAATAGTAACAGCAAGTCTTTAAAATTATCCTCACTGCCTGACACACTGCTTCCTGCCTGTCCCTATACAAATTGGCAAAAAAGAGTAGGCTGGAACGATTAGCTGGAACAGCTCTTTTGTGGACCTGATAGTAACAGCTAATGATGATGATGATGATGATGATGAAGAAAGACTAATCTGGCTGAGCTGTCCCTAAAATAGCAGCATACAGCGCTCTGTCCCTTTATCTAAACTGACAAAAGAAACTCAGGCTGCTGACCTAACACCTATACCAGTCCTGAAAAGAACTTTTGTGTACCAAATAGCTAGCGTTTTCTCTGTCCCTACTCCACACAGGATCCTTTCCCTACAGTGACAGAAGAAAGAATGTAAAATGGCCACCGGATCGGGTGTATTTATAGGTTAGGGGGAATGTCCAAGTGTCCATGAGCTGTCATGTCTCAATTGGTTGTCCTGTAACACATGATAAACGTGTCACGAAAGGTTAAAGTTCTTGTATACATTAAACACGTAAGTCCGCCGGGGCGAACGACGGAAAAAGGCGTTCGAACCCGCGGACGGCGAAAGTCGGAAATTCGCCGCGAAACGACCGCCGGGCGAACCGTTCGGCCATCACTAATGGGGAGCAGGTGTGTTCAATTTGGTGTTATCGCTCTCACTCTCTCATACTGGTCAATGGCACCTCATGTCAAAGAACTCTCTGAGGATCTGAAAAAAAGAATTGTTGCTCTACATAAAGATGGCCTAGGCCAGTGATGGCGAACCTTGGCACTCCAGATGTTTTGGAACTACATTTCCCATGATGCTCAACCACACTGCAGAGTGCATGAGCATCATGGAAAATGTAGTTCCAAAACATCTGGGGTGCCAAGGTTCGCCATCACTGGCCTAGGCTATAAGAAGATTGCCAAGACCCTGAAACTGAGCTGCAGCACGGTGCCCAAGGCCATACAGTGGTTTAACAGGACAGGTTCCACTCAGGACAGGCCTCACCCTGGTCCACCAAAGGAGTTGAGTGCACGTGCTCAGCGTCATATCCAGAGGTTGTCTTTGGGAAATAGATATATGAGCGCTGCCAGCATTGCTGCAGAGGTTGAAGGGGTGGGGGGGGTCAGCCTGTCAGTGCTCAGAACATACGCCGCACACTGCATCAAATTGGTCTGCATGGCTGTCATCCCAGAAGGAAGCCTCTTCTAATGATGAGGCACAAGAAAGATCTCAAACAGTTTGCTGAAGACAAGCAGACTAAGGACATGGATTACTGGAACCATGTCCTGTGATCTGATGAGACCAAGTTAAACGTATTCGGTTCAGATGGTGTCAAGTGTGTGTGGCGGCAATCAGGTGAGGAGCACAAAGACAAGTGTGTCTTGCCTACAGTCAAGCATGGTGGTGGGAGTGTCATGATCTGGGGCTGTATGAGTGCTGCCAGCACTGGGGAGCTACAGATCATTGAGGGAACCATGAATGCCAACATGTACTGTGACATACTGAAACAGAGCATGATCCCCTCCCTTCAGAGACTGGGCTGCATTGCAGTATTCCATACATGATAACGACCCCAAACACACCTCCAAGACGACCACTGCCTTGCTAATGAAGCTGAGGGATGGACTGGCCAAGCATGTCTCCAGACCTAAACCCTATTGAGCATCTGTGGGGCATCCTCAAACAGAAGGTAGAGGAGCACAAGGTCTCCAACATCCACCAGCTCTGTGATGTCATCATGGAGGAGTGGAAGAGGACTCCAGTGGTAACCTGTGAAGCTCTGGTGAACTCCATGTCCAAGAGGGTTAAGGCAGTGCTGGACAATAATGGTGGCCACAATATTGACACTTTGGGCCCAATTTGGACATTTTCACTTAGGGGTGTACTCAGGGGTCAAGTCCTGGGGAAAAAAGTGTGGGAACTCCCACCCAAGATCCACTCCCCCCACAAAAAAATAAATAAAAAATGATACGCTCATATGCACGAACACTTCAAAAGTGGTATTTTTCATCCAATTTTCGTATTGTGTGTATGAAGCTTAACTGTTAGTACATAAAAAAATCCTCAATAAACATAAATACGGTAATTCTCTGAATAATCGGCATTCATTCAATTTCTTCCATGCAAATGTGAACATCATGCTCTGATCTTTATTGGGGAATTTTATTTTGTATATAGAGTGTTTATGTGGTGAGTTTACACTTTTCATTGAACAGAGTTTGGATAACACAGGGATAAACGGAAAGGTCATAAATGAACTGCACATTATCTAGACAGAATGCTTGGGGAGATAGTGATGTGTTCCTGCTTAGGAGATGTACAGTCAGGTCCATAAATATTGGGACATCGACACAATTCTAATATTTTTGGCTCTATACACCACCACAATGGATTTGAAATGAAACTAACAAGATGCGTCTTAACTGCAGACTTTCAGCTTTAATTTGAGGCTATTTACATCCAAATAAGGTGAACGGTGTAGAAATTACAACAGTTTGTAGATGTGCCTCACACTTTTTAAGGGACCAAAAGTAATGGGACAGATTAACAATCATCCATCAAACTTTCACTTTTTAATACTTGGTTGCAAATCCTTTGCAGTCAATTACAGCCTGAAGTCTGGAATGCATAGACATCACCAGACGCTGGGTGTCATCCCTGGTGATGCTCTGCAAGGCCTCTACTGCAACTGTCTTCAGTTTCTGCTTGATCTTGGGGCATTCTGCCTTCAGTTTTGTCTTCAGCAAGTGAAATGCATGCTCGATCGGATTCAGGTCAGGTGATTGACTTGGCTATTGCATAACATTCCACTTCTTTCCCTTAAAAAACTCTTTGGTTGCTTTCGCAGTATGCTTCGTGTCATTGTCCATCTGCACTGTGAAGCGCAGTCCAATGAGTTCTCAAGCATTTTGCTGAATATGAGCAGATAATATTAACCTTCAGAATTCATCCTGCTGCTCTTGTCAGCAGTCACATCATCAATAAATACAAGAGAACCGGTTCCATTGGCAGCCATACATGCCCACGCCATGACATTACCACCACCATGCTTCACTGATGAGGTGGTATGCTTTGGATCATGAGCAGTTCCTTTCCTTCTCCATACTCTTCTCTTCCCATCACCCTGGTACAAGTTGATCTTGGTCTCATCTGTCCATAGGATGTTGTTCCAGAACTGTGAAGGCTTTTTTAGATGTTGTTTGGCAAACTCTAATCTGGCCTTCCTGTTTTTGAGGCTCACCAATGGTTTACATCTTGTGGTGAACCCTCTGTATTCACTCTGGTGAAGTCTTCCCTTGATTGTTGACTTTGACACACATACACCTACCTCCTGGAGAGTGTTCTTGATCTGGCCAACTGTTGTGAAGGGTGTTTTCTTCACCAGGGAAAGAATTCTTCGGTCATCCACCACAGTTGTTTTCCGTGGTCTTCTGGGTCTTTTGGTGTTGCTGAACTCACCGGTGTGTTCTTTCTTTTTAAGGATGTTCCAAACAGTTGATTTGGCCACACCTAATGTTTTTGCTATCTCTCTGATGGGTTTGTTTTGTTTTTTCAGCCTAATGATGGCTTGCTTCACTGATAGTGACAGCTCTTTGAATCTCATATTGAGAGTTGACAGCAACAGATTCCAAATGCAAATAGCACACTTGAAATTAACTCTGGACCTTTTATCTGCTCCTTGTAAATGGGATAATGAGGGATTAACACACACCTGGCCATGGAACAGCTGAACAGCCAATTGTCCCATTACTTTTGGTCCCTTAAAAGTGTGAGGCACATATACAAACTGTTGTAATTCCTACACCGTTCAACTGATGTGGATGTAAATACCCTCAAATTAAATCTGAAAGTCTGCAGTTAAAGCACATCTTGTTTGTTTTATTTCAAATCCCTTGTGGTGATGTATATAGACAAAAAGATTAGAATTGTGTTGATGTCCCAATATTTATGGACCTGACTGTATGTTAGCTTGGAGGGCTGCAAACTCTGCAGGGGCTCCAACACACACTCGCTGCTATTCCATCCCTTCACATATTTCCACATAAACTTCCCTCCTGGCATTAAACTTTGCCAGGTATTGTGCTCAGCTTACCACCCCAAACTGATGTTCCTCCCTCAGCTCACCTCTCTCCCTGCATGTCCTATGAGCAGAATAGCTGTGATCCTCCTCTGTGTTCTCTCATCATATGGCACTGAAGATAGAGGAGGGGGGGGGGGAATTCAGCGGGACACACAGAGCAAGTATGCAGGAGACTGGGGGAGCAGATGAGGAGACAGAAAATCAGGAGGGGCCGGTGGGGAGGAGCGCATCACGAGAGGTCTGACTAAATACAATCTCTTAGCAGCAGGGACCTGATCTACCCATCAGCTAGCTGTGATTGACAGGTAGATCGAAGAGGAAGCTGTCATGGGGCCCCCTACTGGCAATGCCTGAATGGTCAGTCCACCCCTTGTGTGTGGCACTTACTATTGCGAGCTGTGTCGGCGGCTGCTGGTGTAGCACCTGCCACACATCTCACATACTTCAAAGTCTTGAAGGCTGCTAATGGGAACTGAGTTCCTGTTGTGGAAAAAGTACAGGAACTCCGTTCCCATGCGTTCCCGCAGGACTTGAGCCCTGGGTGTACTCACTTCTGTTGCCAGCGGTTTAGACATTAATGGCACACACACACTTTTATATAGTATATTTAAATACTTTTATATAATATATAGACATTTTTATACACACGCAGATTTTTTTGTGTAGCTCACAGCATTCTAGACTGTCCCTGGAGAAGAAAGCCAATCGATGTTAAGTGTCGGCACTTCTGTAGTAATGAGCCGTGAAGTGACGGGTGTTGGTGACAAGGACAGTGAGGGAGGCCCCCGTCTATTCAGATGCAGATGCACTACTGAGAGCCCCCACCCCCCTCTTACATTAGAATACACAATCCAATGACTAATCAGCGCTCTATACACATGTTCCTCTATCATGCAATGCTGACCCTTCCTCAGCTAACCCATCACCCCCCCTGTGACCTTATCCCTTTATTAACCTCCAATGGGTGCAATTTAAAAGGGAATATCCACTAAAGTTGACCAAAGGCAATTCAAAGTGTGTGTGGCCACCATAAGGGACCTGTCGTGGTCCTCATCCACTGGTGATAATAGTGCTAGTACTTAATTCCTTCACTCTTCTACATAAAAAGTTGGACAATCATGTCCTATCTGCTGAGAGATTTCCCAGCACGCTGGAAAATCTTTGTTCTGTGATGTGTGC
Organism: Lithobates pipiens; assembly: GCF_037356315.1. Classification (NCBI taxonomy): domain Eukaryota; kingdom Metazoa; phylum Chordata; class Amphibia; order Anura; family Ranidae; genus Lithobates; species Lithobates pipiens. The sequence continues at coordinate 323,720,376 of NW_027507784.1, read as the reverse complement.
CTTTGACTCCTATTGGCACTATGGAAAAGAACCCAACAATTACAAGCGATGACTAAACTGGGGACAGTCCCATAATTACAAGCAATGTTCTGAATTCTGCCATCGCTTGTCACTATTGGATCCTTTCCCATAGTTCCAATGGGAGTCAAAAGCGCACATCATGGACCAAGTCGATTTCTCTGTGGGTGGGACGTGATTGTCCACCATTCTATGCAGAAGTGTGAAGGACCTAAAGCACTGCACTTATGTTATTATCACAAGTAGATGAGGACCACAACAGGTCCCTTATGGTGGCCACACACGTATTGGACTGTCAGTGGTCAGCCTTAGTGGATATTCCCTTGAAATGTTGTGGTTAGTAAATGGATAACATTATGAAGGGGTGATGGGTGAGCTGAGGACAGCTTTGTCCACACTTTGTATGTGTCTGGAACGCATGAAATATTGCGCATTTCACAACACAGCACAGAAACGTACCGCCAGCCCCACGCATCTGCTAATGCTTCATGCAGCAAAACACATTGTGCCATAGCACCACGTGGTTCGGGGCAGCAAGACTATGCAAAAGGGTTTAGAGACTTCTTTTGAACGTTTCTTGCAAGTAGGGCACCCTTGAAATGAAGGGGCGCACCAACACATCATGCACGGGCAGTCCTGGGGCAAGGCCGTCCAGCGCCCAGGGCAAAGATGCCCCACTGCGCCCCCCCCCTAACCTTAGGGTTAGGGCCAGGGCATCCACATCCCTGCAACAAACCATTGCACCCAGGGTAGCTGTCCCTCCTGCCCACCCCTTGTCCCAGACCTGCGCACAGGAACACATGCACCCTGCATAGCACCTGCATGGTGTGAACGGGGCTGCAATGTCTGTATGGCATGCCCGGGGCACATGTATAATAACGTGCTGACAAGTTCCTTAATCTGGCTATAACCGTATCGATTTGAGATCGATCTGGATATGAGCGACCACAAACATGCGATCAGCGGCTGCCCATCTATAAGGGCCGCATGGGCGCCCCCCCATCCATGCGTGTGGACCCCAGATCTACCTACAGGGCGCCGGACTATGGATTCCAATGAGGGGGGGGGTTGTTTCTTTGAAGTACGTGATTAAAACCACCCCCTCCCTTTAGAATGTAAGCTCTACGAGCAGGGCCCCCCTGTCCCTTCTGTATTGAACTGTACTGTAATTGTTCTGACCCCCCCCCCCCTACATTGTAAAACGCTGTGTAAACTGTTGGCGCTATATAAATCGTGTATAATAATAATATAATAATTAAAACCAGAGGCTCCAGAAGGCTTCATAAAAAGGGTGGGCTTGGGGCACAGGGCTCCGATCCCACCCACTTGTGTGACAATAGCAAATGAACATTCACTATTTTCACACTAAATCTCCTACCCGCCAATCTGGAAGTGTGAGAGCTGTTTCCTGATTGGCCAAAATGTCAGTCGATCCTATTGGACGCCTAGCGCCTAGGAGGAGGAGAGAGGAGACGCACAGTGAAAAGCCACCGTGCTGGAGATGAGGACCCCGGAGCCTGCCGCCCGCCACCTAGATCGGGTCCGCTGTGCTGGAGCAGTCTTTTTTCAGCCTCACTATTAACTATTAACCTTAAACTATTTAGAGGGTTCTTTACTGTAAGAGCGGCAAGGATGTGGAATTCCCTTCCACAGGCGGTGGTCTCAGCGGGGGGGCATTGATAGTTTCAAGAAACGATTAGATAAGCAGCGCAACATACAGGGATATACAATGTAATACTGACATATAATCACACACATAGGTTGGATGTGATGGACTTGTGTCTTTTTTCAACCACACTTACTATGGAGCTGCTGCATGCAGCCCCACCACCCACCACCTAGATGGGGTAAGTGCTGGGCCGACCGACAGACAGTGGGTGGGGAGGTGGTGTGCCACCAGCCTCCCGGGGGAGGGGGGTGGGGCAGATGTTTGCCATCTCCCCTCCCCCTAAAAAAAAAAACCACAAGCCGCCATTTGCTTTATCGCGAAAGAGGCAACACACACAGTACGAATTAATAACACAAACTATCAGAAAAACGATCGAACAAAATGACATTGCATGTGGCTGATTCCGATTCTATTACATTTACGACCATCATTATGATCGAAAACACAAGCAGATATCTGTTCGATCGATCAGAAATGATTAACATTCCGCTAGAGCCGGCTGACTTGTATTAGGTTGAAATAAAAGACTCACCACTCAATTCTCATATATTTAGAGCACCTTAGTCGTCCCAAATGCTGAGTAATCACTTCAATATGAGTAATCGCAGGCGACAATCCACCACCCCATCCAATGTTCCCACAGACAATCTCTGCCTGTCTATGCCGAGCATCTTTTCCTTCCTCTGTGTTTTTACCGCTCTCCCAGCAGCATCACAATTCCACGGCTTTCTGTAGGTGAGATATTCGATGACTCCTCTCTATAGAGCCTCAGGCAGCAGATTCTATTTTGGTGTCATTAAAATGAACACGTCTATTTATAGTCAACCTGCAAAGGCTTTAAAAGTGCAATTCAAGCTCGGATATTTTGTTTAAAGCGTCACTAAAGTGAAAAAAAAAAGACATATATGCCTCAACTTTCAATGCTCAGTAGTTGCATCCCATTCCTTTAAAATTCTGTGAACATGAAAACCATAGCTCCCAACTGTCCCGGATTTGGAGGGACTGTCCCGGATTTGGAGCAATGTGCCTCTGTCCCTCTTTCCTCCTCATTTGTCCCTCATTTTGGTCTGATCTATGTAGTTGCATATAAAATGCATTATTTATCTTTCAAAAAGTGTTTCCCAGCGCTAAACGTTTCATCCAAATTCTAAATTGCTGCATTTATACATTTTAAAGGCATAGTAGTGGTAAAAAAAAAAAAGCACTTGTGGCTTTAATTAATCTTTTTTTTGGTTAATTCTCCTTTAAGGGGGCGTGGCAGGGGGCGTGTCCTATGCCTATATACATTTGTTAGTAGGTGTCCCTCATTCCCATCTCAAAATGTTGGGAGGTATGTGAAAACCTTGTTTGTCTTGTTACTTTTGCATAAGTAATAAAAATAAATTTCCCCAAAAAATAAAATAAATAAATTCTGTGTACATTTAGGCTGGGTTCACCTATATGCAAATTTTAAACGGCATCCAATTCGCATGACATGTGAATGTGGCCGGCTCTCAATCAATGCGTGGGGAGGGATCAAAACAGGTCCTGTGTGTTTTTGGGTCCGGTTCAGGTGCGAACTCCGTCAAGAAATCGCACATGAATCGCACCCAAAACAGTGAACAGGAACATACGTGACCCAGGACACCAAACTGCAGCCGTACATACACTATATTCAGTGCCAGGGCAAGTTCACCTAGAGCCCGGGGCGAACATGCCAAACTGCACCCCCCCCCCCCAAGATGTATGAGGATCATCTGTCAGCAAACCCCACCCCCCAAAAAACACTGAGTACTAATCTGCATGATTATGACCCCTCCCAATACAAATCTGCCTCCCTGCTGAAATCCCCCCTCTCAGCACAAATATTTGCCCCCCATACCCCAAATGCCACCCCCCCAAAAAAAACAATCAATCCTCCTAGCTCAAATCCTCTACCCCTAAAATTTCCCCTCCTAGTACACACATAACTCCCAACTGTCCCGGATTTGGAGCAATGTCCCTCTGTCCCTCTTTTCTCATAATTTGTCCCTCATTTTGGTCTGATCTATATAGCTGTATATAAAATGCACTTTTTATCTTTCAAAAAGTGTTTTCCAGCGCTAAACCTTTCATTTGATTTCTAAATTGTTGCATTTGTAAATTCCAAAAGCCAATATAAAGGAATCATCAGGGCCGTCTTTAAGGCAGGGCAAACGAGGCAGCTGCCCTGGGCCCCGTCATTGTTGTGGGGCTCAAAGCAGCTGCCTCACACTTGCCAACTATCCCAGTTTAAATTCTCTTGTCCCTTGAAGTTTTAGTCCTGTGCTGTGTCCCGATATCTCAGTGTGAAGTGCTGGTACTAATGCTGCCCAGCTCTGCCCTATTGTTGTTTACAGATGACTCACCTGCAGACCCTGTGTTTACATGTAAATAGCCTGCATTCATATGTAAATAGCGGCAGCATTACTAAGTAAATAGCTGTGGCCGGCGGCATTGATATGTAAATAAAGGCGGCAGTCATATGTATATCATGCCCCCCCTGCAGTGAGGAGATGATGTGCTGTAACCTCTAGCAACCAATCAGTGAGCAGTATTACTGTACAGTAATCTCTAGCAACCAATTAGCAAGCAGAAATAATTTGCTGTGGCCTCTAGCAACCAATCATTGAGCCGTAACATGTGCTGTAACCTCTAGCAACCAGTCAGTAAGCAGTAATTATATGCTGTAACCGATCACAATCGCTGCCTGGTCTGATTTTAAGTCTAGCTGCTATTTATTTATTGTATGTCTCAGAGCAGGTGGAGAGTAAAATTGCATTGGGGGCCCAATAAATAGTAGTGGTAAAAAAAAGTGGTAAAAAAAGCATTTGTGGGTTTAACCAATCTTGTTTTTTTGTACAATTCTCCTTTGAGGGGGCGTGGCAAGGGGGTGTGTCCTATGCCTGCATACTTTTGCTGATAAGTGTCCCTCATTCCCATCTCCAAAAGTTGGCAGGTATGTGATGAGCCTCCATGAATCAAAGAACTGAACTCCAATGAATGAAAGGGGCGGCCCAGGGACAGCCAAGCTGGGGAGGGAAGAGCTAGATGATGCTGGGGGTCCTCCAGACAGAAAATGAGGCAGGGCTCTATCTGACTTGCTGCAGCTTCTAATGCACATTGTGAGAAGCTCACAGTGTGCAGTGAAATCAGAGTAAGCCATTTCGGGACAGGAGATTGGCACAATCACACTGAATGCCAAATCTGTGCGTTAAAGTACTTTTTTTTATTTGACATGTTACCATTGTGTCAATGAAACCTCTACAGACTGAACAATCGTCCATGGGAGAGGAGCTCCCGAAATTCCTCTGACCTCCTAACAACCAGTAGATCATGACATGACAGGTACAGTACATCCCATAAATACACAGACAGACCGTTATCTGCCTTCCATCTGCACCCCGTGTGCTGTCCATCCGCCTCCACTCACTTTATTTATACAATGACAGCTCTTCTTCTCCATTAGGCCGCCTCTTCTTCATGTTTTCTCTCACATGTCTGACACTGAGCGGCCAGATTGGGAAAGTAACGATGGAGGTCTACATGACATGCGGGCTTAATGTAAACATAGGGGCCCCAACTGTCCATCTAAGGGGCCCAACTCCCTCCGTGCTTGTTTCCCTGCCACCGCCCCTCTTATTATAACACCATGCCATATAGGTTGTTTGAAATCAGTGATCTATATAAAGAGGTTCCAAAATCAAAAAATAAAGACCTTGGCACCCCCAGATGTTTTGGAACTACATTTCCCATGATGCCCAACTACACTACAGAATGCATGAGCATCATGGGAAATGTAGTTCCAAAACATCTGGGGTGCCAAGGTTCCCCATCACTGCCATATACATTCAGCTCCAGGAGCACACATGCAGGCTGTAAACTGTCTCTTCGGCTTGGAAGCCACAGGTGCTGGCTATTACCACTAGCAACAGACGAAAAACAAGCTCTGGACTGCCGCACTCTTCAGAAGACCACTTTCTTTTATTTTTCCTTGTTCGCTGTGTTTGTTGAGCTGTGATGTGATTTTCCAATAAAAGAAAGTGGTCTTCTGAAGAGTGCGGCAGTCCAGAGCTTGTTTTTCATCTGTTACATTCAGCCTATGTGTTGTTGGTAAAATTAAACCCTAGAGTGACTGCATAGCTAAAGTCTACACCATGCAGCTTCTTCCCTGGAGCCAGGGCCAGATTAACATAGGGGCTATTGGAGCTGCAGCTCCAGGCCCCTTACCTCAAGATAGGCCCATTTGCACAAATAATAAAATCACAAAAAAAAAAAGATTGACTTTGAGGGTTGTGGCTCAGCAACCAGGGGTCACATTTGGGGGTTAGGTAGCTGAAGACCTACCCCACCACTGATCAAAATATGGGGCTCCTATCATCTATGGTTCCAGAGATATGGGGCTTCTTGCACAAACTGTCAGAAGCTACATACGGAGCGGCCAGTTTAAATACAAGCTGTTTGCAGCAGACTGAGAGGGTGAGCGCACAGCGCTTCTCCTCACTTCTTATCAGAGGCACTGAACTCAATGGACAATCTGGCGGGTCCCGGGTGCTTCCATCTTCACCCTGTTCTTCCTTCCAGGTTCTGTGCCTTCGGTCACTTGCCTTGGCCAGACTGCATTGCTGTCACTCCCACGCATGCTCATGTGCATCCTCTCTCTCTCATCCCCCCCTCTCTTATTTATTTTTATAAAAAGCCCCACCAAAATCCTCAGCACCAGGCCCATGATGTTCCTCATCCAGGCCCTGCCTGGAACATACACGTCTAAAGGGTGCCCAGGGTTGTGTTCTTTCACTTTTGCAATCAGCAGGACGTTGATGTCCCTCTTATTATAAGAGTCTGGCATATAGATTGTTTGAAATCAATGGTCTACATATAGAGTAGACACGTGCAATTAATTTAATTCCGAATTGTTTTTTTGTTTTCTTGTTTTTTACGAATTTCGTCAAATTTGTTAAAACGGAAATACCCAAATTAAGGAAAACCCATTTAAGGAATTTTTCCGAATATTCGTAAATTCAAATAGTCAAAAATTCTGAAATTTGGAAATTCCAAAATTTCTAAAATAATAACTAACTAATAATAACTTAACGATTACTAACTATAAAATTATAGGAATTAGAATTTCCTTTCAAATTTGGCTGTTAGTGAACGTAACAAATACAAATTTATCTGGAGTTACCAATGATCTGAAATAACGAATGCCGCATCTAAACGAACGGAACGTAACAAATTAATAATAGTAAATAACAATAATAATAATAAAAATATTTTATTATTATTAATTAATAATTAGTTCCGTTCCATTTGTTTAGATATGGTATTCGTTATTTCAGATCATTCGTAGCTTCGGATAAATTCGTATTCGTTCGTTCTTCCCTGGAACATACACGTCTAAAGGGTGCCCAGGGTTGTGTTCTTTCACTTTTGCAGTCAGCAAGTTAATGTCCCTCTTATTATAACAGTCTGACAAACAGATTATTTGAAATCAGTGATCTCTATAAAGAAGTTCCAAAAATCTAAAATAAAGACGCCATATACATTCAGCTTCTGTCCTGATGGTAAAATTAAAGTAGTATTAAATCCTCTGCATTTTTTTAGTTAAGCACAATAAAATAAACATTCCCCAGCAAACTACTTGTTAGAATTCTTATCTCAGCGCTTGCAGGTTACAACTTTCAGTGTTGCTGGTTCCTGCTCTCTCAGGGTTGCTTCCCTGAACTTCTAGTCACAGGAAGACAGTTAACAGCGCAGTCTGGAGCAAGTCTGTTAGCTTAGAGAAAGGGGGGGGGGGGGAAGCAGGGGAATGTTATTAGCATTCGACCAGCCTGCACAAATGCTCCTTGTATTTCCTCTAACATGATTATTTAATATGATCATCAGCTCTCTCTTGTGGCCAAAATGCAGTATTTTTTTTTATTTATTCTGAAACGCCTCAATCAGAAAATTTATTTTTTGCATTTTGGCCACTAGATGGCGCTAACAATGATAGAAAACAATGTTAGGGAAAAGCTTGCGAAATATGTTTTATAACTGGACCCCAATTTGTATTGGTAATGTATAAGGTCTATGGGAGGCGGCCTGTCCTAGGGCTTCTGTAGATGGTCAAACTATAAGACAGGGAATAAAAGTGCCCCTTTATGTTCCAAATTTGTATTTTATTAAAAAAAATCACGAATATTCCCGTAATGTGTCAAATACGTGTATTTACTACCATTGTCGGTTCCATCTAGTGGCCATAATGCATTTTTTTTCTGAAATACCTCAAACAGGAAAATACCGCATTATGGCCACTAGATGGAGCTGCCAATCACAGGAAATACACATATTAGAAACATTACGGACACATTACTATGGTCATCAGCACCATCTAGTGGCCATAAAGCAGCTATTAAAAGCCAGCAGCTATAAATACTACAGCTGCTGACTTTTAATAAATGGACACTCACCTGTCCCGGGGGCCAACGATGCCGGCAGCCGAGGCCAATCGATCGCTCGGCTCTCGGCTGCTGCCGCCACCATTCTAGGTGAGGGAATCAGGAAGTGAAGCGAATCGGCTTCACTTCCCGGTTCCCTACTGCGCATGCGTAGTTGTGATAGGTGTGTAAAGGCTGAGACTGCAAAGCTTAAGTGAGACACAAAACTCATGATGGATCCATTAGCATCAAATTTTTCCTGCTCCCATTTTGGACTTATATGTGTATTTCCTGTGACTGCTTGTTCCATCTAGTGGCCATAATGTGTTATTTTCCTGAAATACCTCAATCAGGATAATACTACATTATGGCCACTAGATGGAGCTGAAGATCTCAGGAAATACACATATTAGACACATTACTATGATCATCAGCACCATCTATTGGCCAGAATGTGGTATTATTATTATTATTTTTTTTTTTTATTGAGACATTTCAGAAAATAAAGAATACTGCATTTTGGCCACTAGATGGCACTGACGCTCACAGGAAATATATACTGTATATTAGACACGCATCAGCACCATCTAGTGGCTACAATATGGTATTATTATTATTATTATTATTATTAATGAGGCATTTCAGAAACAAAATGCTGCATTTTGGCCACTAGATGGCGCTGACATACACAGGTAATACACATATTAGACACATTATGGGGACCATTTGTGACAGCTGTCACCCTTCTAGTGCCTTGAGTGTTAGATCCAGAGCAGAGGACCCCCCTGTAGCATCACATGGGGGGGTCACACGCCAGTCCTGGAACTAGCACCACTTCCAGCACTGGATCAGTCCCTTGGCTGTAAACTGTAACAGATGTCCAGACATTAGCAGTTCAGGCCGCACCGGTACACATAAAAGATATTTTATGTATAATCTATAGCGCAGTGCCTACCAATAAATAACATACATTCCTGAAGGATGAATATAAAAATGTAATTGGTATTCCAGGTAATCCTTCTCACTTAGCGCTATCAGCCCGGTTCAGAGAGACTTATCTCTGCAGATTTAGATAAGACATTTTTGTGATAAGTGGTTCTGTATGGATGACAGGAGCTCTTTACCGCCTGGAGGAGGAGAGGAGACTTGGGCCACGGTACAAGTCGTCATAATTCACCTGCAGCAATTCCAAATGTATTCCTGGCCAAACCCGCATAGTCTTCTCTCCTGTAACCCGCTGGCTAAAATACAGATATCTAACAGATTCTCCCATCCATGAGTGCAATAGTTTATATGAGCAATAAAAACAGCAACACCAAGAGTCCCAGTGGACTGTGTGATTCATCCAAGGGCTGTTCTTTCTTGGTGGTCTCCCAACAGGCCCCCCCCCCCCCCCCCCGCCTGCCTCTTCCCCCATTGATCACCTCCATTGTCCCACACTGTCCCAGACACATCCTCTTTGCAGATGGGTGGGGCTTAAGTCCAGTTGCTTATACAGCCAATCAAAGTTCTCCTCTCCCTGCCGCACTGTCCTTTCAGGAGAAGGCCTGGGCTGTGTGACACTAATGCCTGGCCACTAGCCAGGACACTCTCGGAAAGTTTAGACCCCCGTATCCCCTACCTTATCTACGCCCCTAGGCCACCCCAGCTTGAATTTTTAGCACAAATCAGCCAAAATTTGAGCCATGTAATGCCAGCTTTAGTCTACTACTTTAAAAAAAATTGCCAGTTTTGTATTTTTAGCATTGACCCCTGGCCATTTTCTCCCCAGGTTTTAGAACTAATTGCGCTATCTAAGGCCTTGTACATGCTGAGCATTTAGCCTGAATGCATAAGACCTCAGCGTTCAGGTGTAGGTGGAAGACACGGACCCACCGCCTCTTTGACTGGCTGAAAGATACTGCGGTTGGGTGGTGCATTGAGTGGTACTAACGTTTATGGCAGTATACGGGCAGGGACAAAAACCAGAAGGGCAAGCTGCTAACGTTCCTGGCATTCATGCCTAGGTGTCAGGCCACAGGCAGGGGGGTAACAGGAAGCCCTCCTGTACAGGGCTCAGGTCCCATTAGGGCAGCAGGGGGGCCTGGCAGGGGCTGCCTTTGGACATCTCCACCAAATTCCTAAACCTGGGTTCCCCCATTTCTCAGCTCCTCATCCCTGACCACAACACCCAGAATACCCCATGCTTGGCGTGGAGGAGGGAGCGTGGCCAGGCATTGCTTGGGGATCTGCTGAAATGCATGGAAAGGATGCAATGATAATGCTACAGAAGGGGCCCTGAGGGCCAGTGGACAATTTCCCTTCACTTTACATCCCTTAGACAGGAGGAGTCCAGGAAAAAAATAACAGGGGGTGCTGTGTGTTGAGGGATGCAGGGGGTGCAGAGTGAATCATATTGGAGGATGCAGAGCGTGCAGAGATCAGGGTAATGGGGGATGCAGGAAGCACAGGGTAATGGGGGGTGCAGAGTGAAGAGTAATGAGGGATGCAGCGTAAATCACACAGAGTGCAGAATGGGGTTTAATGGGGGATGCAGCATGGAGTGTAATGGGGGATGCAGGAGGTGCAAAAAGCACAAGGCAATGGGGGATACAGGGGGTGCAGAAAGCACAGGGTAATGGGGGATGAGGAGTAAATCACACTGGAAGATGCATAGAGTGCACAGTGTAATGGGGGATGCAGGGGGTGCAGAAATCAGGGTAATGGAGGATGCCCTGTGAAGTGTAATGGGGGATGCAGGGGGTGCAGAAAGCAGGGTAATGGGGGATGCTGTGTGAAGTGTAATGGGGGATGCAGAAAGCAGGGTAATGGGGGATGCTGTGTGAAGTGTAATGGGGGATGCAGGGGGTGCAGAAAGCAGGGTAATGGGGGATGCCATGTGAAGTGTAATGAGGGATGCGGAGGATGCAGAGTAAATCACACTGGAAGATGCAGGGAGTGCACAGTGAGGTGTAATAGGGGACACAGAGTGGAATGTAATAGGGGATGCAGAGGGCACAGGGTAATAGGGAAGGCAGGGGATGCAGAAAGAAGGGTGATTAGGTGAGGGATGCAGAGGATGCACAGTGAAGTGTTATAAAGCACACAGTCCTAAACATTAGGACCCCCAGCCCAGCTGCTGCGGCTGGTTGAAAGAACTGGAACCCAATGAATAAAAGGTTCAGGCCCAGAAGAGTCCGGCTGGGAAGGAAAGGCGTAGATGATCCTCCAGCCTTGAAATGACGAGGGCTCGGCTCTATCTGACTTGCTGTAGCTGAGAAGCTGCAAATATCTGAGAAGCTCACAGTGTGCAGTAAAATCAGAATAAGCCATTTCAGCCCAGGAGAGGAGCCGATAGAACTGTACAAGACTGGAGGGAAGGCCGGAGATCAGATTTAAGACCACAAAAAAAAAAAGAAAAAAAAAGGATCTGACTTCAGCTGCACTTTAACCCTCTTAGTTTTAGTTCTCCTTTGGTGAATCTATTAATGTTACATTACAATGTTGATGATAATTATTATTATTATTATTATACACGATTATGCCCCCCACCTCCTGTTCCCTCCATGTATTTGGATTCACCTCGCCCCCCATATATCAGAGCACTTGGCAGGCAGCGATTGGCACGGGTCTGAGGTCTGGACACATTACATTGTGCATGAGCAACAATTTTTTTTTTGTTTTATTTTACTGTTTCTACAGTATTCCCTGCAAAAGCCAGATGACAGCCATGTTTAAAAGGGTCTGTCAGAATAATATACAATGGTGGGGTGGGTGAGGGTGGGGGGTGGGGGGAGACAAGGCCTCTTTATATAAGACACTTGTGAGTCTCCGTTCCCACAGCCCTGAGCAAACACAGCTCTCCTATACAAAAGCTCGGGCCTGTCTGCTCATATATTTACTCTGTCCAGACACGTCAAGTCACCATCGCTCCGTCCGCAGGCCCGCCGCCAATATGGCGCTGTGGGCGGGTCTTGTGGATTCCTAAAGTAGATCCCAATCACTACATTATCAGGTACGCTCTTATCATAATGTCATTTCAAAAGTCATTGTGACTATATTGAACCCTTACAATTAGCTCACCATTGGAAGTATTTTGTTATATCTGTTCAATAAGTGCAACAAAAAAAAAGGAAACCAGTTAATCATGCCAAAGATGTCCTGTGCACACCTCCTGTGTTCATTTCAAGGAGTTTAATTGGCCCTCCCAGTTCTTTTCTTGAACTATAAAAAACTTAGGTGTGTATTTAGAAAAAAAAAAAAATCACAGTTATTCGACCTCTGAAACTGCATGAACATTCATTCTGGGGGCAAAAAGGAATGGTATTAGTCTATTTCCCAATCAGGTCCAATATTATTTATACGGAAATAGCATGAACCAGAAACATGCCACATTATGGCCACTAGATGGAGCTGATGATCACTGGAAGTAAATACTTATTCACTAAATACATAAATAAATAAATATAAATATAATTCCAACAGATTCCACAGCACACACATGTCCTAGAGAAAATGGGCCAGGTGAATGCACTAGGACTGAAACAACTAATCGATTAATCGACAACTAATCGATTATGAAATTAATCGATTACTATTTTCATAATCGATTAATCAGTCAGTAAAATAATGGTGTTAAAAAAAACTAAAATGAGCTCTTGATAGTACAAAAAGAGCAAATAATGGCTACTGTAAAAATATTACTTTCACAGTTCTACAATAAAAAAATAAACCCCTACAGTAGTGATTATCTGCTTTTTTCTACTATAAAGGGCTCATTTTAATTTTTTAAACCCCATTATGTTACTAAACGTCTTAGACCTGGTTCACAGCTATGTGTTTATTGGTGCTTTTTGCAGAAATGCACTACAGTTCATTTACATGGTTTCCTATGAGACACGTTCACATCTGAAAGGGTCAGGGAGTTTCAACGCAAAATGGTGCTTTATTGGTTCAACATACTTCAATGGAGAAGCTGAAGAAAAAGCATGTAATGCGTTTTTGCAGCAATTTGTGTTTTTTAATCTGCCCAAAAAAAATGCAAAAATGCGAATTGCATTAAAATCACATGCGCAAAAATCAAAACGTACTGCAAAAAGCACGGCAGAAACAGATCAAAAGCAAACTGCATAGGTGTATATCGAGCCTTATGCTGGCCACACCGATCAATTTTCAGATGAGAATATTCAGACGAAAAATCTTTGTACATTCGCTGAATGAAAGAATTTTGTTTGAAATTTTCACTTGTTTTTTACATTCTGTTTTTAAAATGAATGTACTTTCTGAACGAAAACCACAAACACCGTCTGAGAATTCCTTTTGACTAAGAAGTTTTCTATGATTTCCAAATTTTCCTGTCACTGTGGTTGAAAATGAACATCAATTTGACACACTTTTTTTTTTTAAGGTTATTAACCGATTAATCGAAACAATAATCGCCCAACTAATCGATTATAAAAATAATCGTTAGTTGCAGCCCTAGAATGCACTGTGATGACATTTTATTTCAATACAATTTCATCGCTGTGTGTGCACCTTTCAAGACCCGTGAGTGACGCTCTATGTTTTGGATTATTGAAAAAAACAAAATAAAAAAAAAAATATATATATAGATCTCTCTCTCTCTCTTTTGGATTATAAAAAATATAATACATATATTTTATATAGACATATATTTTATACTGTATATATATATATATATATATATATATATACACACACATAGTTAGAGCTAATATATATATATATATATAATTAGCTCTAACTATGTGTGTGTATATATATATTTTATATATACACTATAATTGGGAGTGGGAGTGTTTGAGTAGTTTATAAAAAGACAACCCAGCAGGACTGACACCACTTAGTCCTCAAAAATGCAAGCTGTTGACACATTTAGGCATGCTATTTAAAAAAAAAAAAAAAATTTTTGGACAAAGGTACATTTTTACCGTATTTTACTTTATACAGTGATACTTTATGACTGTCAGCTCCATCTAGTGGTCAATACAGGATTTTTTTCTGATTAAGGTATTTTAGGAAACATACTTCATTATGGTCACTAGATGGCACTGACAATTTTAGCAAATCAATGTATTAAGCAAAATATGGTCAGTTTGTCAAGGATGGGCAAATGTTTCTCACCTTTATCCAACAATTTTGTTTATAATAAAGCTCTTATAGGGATAAGTGATAGTTAAAAAGGGCAATGTCTGATGCCTAGGCTTACTCACAGAAAACTTATATTGTTTTTTTGGGGCCCCAACATACCATCGTTGAACATCTGTTCATTTTCACCACCTTTGCCATTTTCTTCAACCTCTCAACTCTTACCATGACACTAACCCTTCAACATCACCTTATAAAAAAAGGAAAAAGCAGGCAAACTCAGCATTAAAATTGGGCCATGAGCGGCATCACCAATCTTTACTACCCGACCCTTGTTTTGTTTTCCTTCCACATTTCCAGACTACGTGGGACAAGCCCTTCCCATCCATGGGGAATCCTCCCATAACAAAAGCTTTTTTGGCTTTATTTCATTGATATTACCCAGAAGTAGTGATGGACGAACTTCCGATGGGACGTTTCGCGAACGCGAAACGCGAACGGGCACAAACGTTCGCGAAAACGACCGTTCGCCGCGGGCTCCATTGACTTCAATGGGAGGCGAATTTCGCAAACCTTTAGGTCGAATTTGCGGCCACGGGGTAATTATTAGGGGGTAGCACGTAGTCCCACCACCTGGACAATAGCATAATACATGTATGAGGTGAATTTGGGATCGATAACTACAAGCATTTTTTTTTTATTTGGGAAATTGTTCTGACAATTCAGGACTATGGAGCTAATGAAGGCAATGGAGGAGAGGGAAGGTCAGGGACCAGGGTAGGCAAACAAGAGGGTGCAGGAGATACAGAGCACTGACAGCAGCACCGTAATACAGAGCACTGACATCAGCACCGTGACATACAGCGCTGACAGCAGCTCCGTGACATACAGCGCTGACAGCAGCTCCGTGACATACAGCGCTGACAGCAGCTCCGTGACATACAGCGCTGACAGCAGCTCCGTGACATACAGCGCTGACAGCAGCTCCGTGACATACAGCGCTGACAGCAGCTCCGTGACATACAGCGCTGACAGCAGCACCGTGACATACAGCGCTGACAGCAGCTCCGTGACATACAGCGCTGACAGCAGCTCCGTGACATACAGCGCTGACAGCAGCTCCGTGACATACAGCACTGACAGCAGCTCCGTGACATACAGCGCTGACAGCAGCTCCGTGACATACAGCGCTGACAGCAGCACCGTGACATACAGCGCTGACAGCAGCTCCGTGACATACAGCGCTGACAGCAGCTCCGTGACATACAGCGCTGACAGCAGCTCCGTGACATACAGCGCTGACAGCAGCACCGTAAGCAGCCCCAGGAGGAAGTCAGCACAGCACAGGGATGGTGTGATCCCCTCATAATAAGAACCCCCAGGAGGAAGTCAGCACAGCACAGGGATGGTGGGAGCCCCTCATAATAAGAACCCCCAGGAGGAAGTCAGCACAGCACAGGGATGGTGGGAGCCCCTCATAATAAGAACACCCAGGAGGAAGTCAGCACAGCACAGGGATGGTGGGAACCCCTCATAATAAGCAGCCCCAGTAGAAATATGACACCGCTCAACCTCTTCAAAGAGGAGGGTAGGGGCATATAGTACGGTGTGCTTTTTTGGGTCAGGGAAGTGAGCCAAATGAATTAAGAAGGTCTGTGTGCTTGATTCCAAAAATTGTTTATAGACATATACATGGTCTACTGATCACATGTGTTGAATTCCTCCGAGATCCATGCCTCATTCATTTTTAGAAATGTGAGGTAGTTAACACTGTCGTGAGCTAGGCGAGTACGCTTATCGGTCACAATCCCCCCTGCTGCGCTGAACGTCCTTTCGGACAGGACACTGGATGAGGGGCAAGCCAACAGTTCGATTGCAAATTGGGCAAGCTCTGGCCAGAGGTCAAGCCTGCCCACCCAGTAGTCTAGGGGTTCATCACTCCTCAGAGCGTCCACATCGGCCGTTAACCCAATGTAGTCGGACACCTGACGGTCTAGGCGTTCCCTGATGCTGGATCCGGATGACACCTGTCGATGGGTCGGCTGAAAGAATGACCTCATATCCGAAGTCACCAACACATCTTCAAACCGGCCTCTTCTTGCAGGCGCTGTTGGATTGGTACCCGCAAATCCTTCTCTGGGAGTGGGAATTGCTCCTCTGCCAGCGCACGCAAAAGCAGAATGCAGCATTTCTCGAAGCAAGGCCTGGAAGTGCTGCATTCTGACAGCCCTCTGCGACGGCGGTAACATTTCCGCCATTTTGTGTTTGTACCGGGGATCTAAGTACGTTGCCACCCAGTACTGGTCCTTGACCCTCATGCTTTTTATACGGGGGTCCCTATTAAAACACTGGAGCATGAAGGCCCCCATTTGCACTCAAGCGGAAGGTATGTGGTGGTGGTGGTGTTGTTGGTGGTAGTGTCTTTGGGGGTGCACATAGCAGAGAGTGAAGAAGAGGGTGCAGATCGAGAGGATGAGGAGGGTGCAGAAGAATAAGGCTGAGTGAGCCACTCAACCAAGTCTGGTGCGTCCTTTAAAGTAATTGAACGCACCTTCTGCAACTTCCCACTTTGGCTCAAGGCTGTTGCTCCTGCCCTACCCCTACCACCCCTGCGGAAGGGCCTGCCTCTTCCTCTGCCTGTCATTTTTTAAATCACCCTGTGACAAAACTCTTAGTCCCTATACCGCTGAAGGACTGCTGCAGTATAGGGCAGCGGTCAGCAGTAGTGCACGTCAACCCTATGTATTGTGGACCGATAGCGGTCCTTACAGAACAGCAGACTGTACTGCACTCAGGCCTATGTACCGTAGCACCCTATACCAAGTTACCAGTCCTTATAAGAACTTTTGTGGACCAAGCAGGTTGTGTGTTAGTGATTAGCAGACTGTACGTCAGTCCCTATACCAATGAAGGACTGCTGCAGTATAGGGCAGCGGTCAGCAGTAGTGCACGTCAACCCTATGTATTGTGGACCGATAGCGGTCCTTACAGAACAGCAGACTGTACTGCACTCAGGCCTATGTACCGTAGCACCCTATACCAAGTTACCAGTCCTTATAAAAACTTTTGTGGACCAAGCAGGTTGTGTGTTAGTGATTAGCAGACTGTACGTCAGTCCCTATACCAATGAAGGACTGCTGCAGTATAGGGCAGCGGTCAGCAGTAGTGCACGGCAACCCTATGTATTGTGGACCGATAGCGGTCCTTACAGAACAGCAGACTGTAACGCACTCAGGCCTATGTACCGTAGCACCCTATACCAAGTTACCAGTCCTTATAAGAACTTTTGTGGACCAAGCAGGTTGTGTGTTAGTGATTAGCAGACTGTACGTCAGTCCCTATACCAATGAAGGACTGCTGCAGTATAGGGCAGCGGTCAGCAGTAGTGCACGGCAACCCTATGTATTGTGGACCGATAGCGGTCCTTACAGAACAGCAGACTGTAACGCACTCAGGCCTATGTACCGTAGCACCCTATACCAAGTTACCAGTCCTTATAAGAACTTTTGTGGACCAAGCAGGTTGTGTGTTAGTGATTAGCAGACTGTACGTCAGTCCCTATACCAATGAAGGACTGCTGCAGTATAGGGCAGCGGTCAGCAGTAGTGCACGGCAACCCTATGTATTGTGGACCGATAGCGGTCCTTACAGAACAGCAGACTGTAACGCACTCAGGCCTATGTACCGTAGCACCCTATACCAAGTTACCAGTCCTTATAAGAACTTTTGTGGACCAAGCAGGTTGTGTGTTAGTGATTAGCAGACTGTACGTCAGTCCCTATACCAATGAAGGACTGCTGCAGTATAGGGCAGCGGTCAGCAGTAGTGCACGGCAACCCTATGTATTGTGGACCGATAGCGGTCCTTACAGAACAGCAGACTGTACTGCACTCAGGCCTATGTACCGTAGCACCCTATACCAAGTTACCAGTCCTTATAAGAACTTTTGTGGACCAAGCAGGTTGTGTGTTAGTGTTTAGCAGACTGTGCGTCAGTCCCTATACCGCTGAAGGACTGCTGCAGTATAGGGCAGCGGTCAGCAGTAGTGCACGGCAACCCTATGTATTGTGGACCGATAGCGGTCCTTACAGAACAGCAGACTGTAACGCACTCAGGCCTATGTACCGTAGCACCCTATACCAAGTTACCAGTCCTTATAAGAACTTTTGTGGACCAAGCAGGTTGTGTGTTAGTGATTAGCAGACTGTACGTCAGTCCCTATACCAATGAAGGACTGCTGCAGTATAGGGCAGCGGTCAGCAGTAGTGCACGGCAACCCTATGTATTGTGGACCGATAGCGGTCCTTACAGAACAGCAGACTGTAACGCACTCAGGCCTATGTACCGTAGCACCCTATACCAAGTTACCAGTCCTTATAAGAACTTTTGTGGACCAAGCAGGTTGTGTGTTAGTGATTAGCAGACTGTACGTCAGTCCCTATACCAATGAAGGACTGCTGCAGTATAGGGCAGCGGTCAGCAGTAGTGCACGGCAACCCTATGTATTGTGGACCGATAGCGGTCCTTACAGAACAGCAGACTGTAACGCACTCAGGCCTATGTACCGTAGCACCCTATACCAAGTTACCAGTCCTTATAAGAACTTTTGTGGACCAAGCAGGTTGTGTGTTAGTGATTAGCAGACTGTACGTCAGTCCCTATACCAATGAAGGACTGCTGCAGTATAGGGCAGCGGTCAGCAGTAGTGCACGGCAACCCTATGTATTGTGGACCGATAGCGGTCCTTACAGAACAGCAGACTGTAACGCACTCAGGCCTATGTACCGTAGCACCCTATACCAAGTTACCAGTCCTTATAAGAACTTTTGTGGACCAAGCAGGTTGTGTGTTAGTGTTTAGCAGACTGTGCGTCAGTCCCTATACCGCTGAAGGACTGCTGCAGTATAGGGCAGCGGTCAGCAGTAGTGCACGGCAACCCTATGTATTGTGGACCGATAGCGGTCCTTACAGAACAGCAGACTGTAACGCACTCAGGCCTATGTACCGTAGCACCCTATACCAAGTTACCAGTCCTTATAAGAACTTTTGTGGACCAAGCAGGTTGTGTGTTAGTGATTAGCAGACTGTACGTCAGTCCCTATACCAATGAAGGACTGCTGCAGTATAGGGCAGCGGTCAGCAGTAGTGCACGGCAACCCTATGTATTGTGGACCGATAGCGGTCCTTACAGAACAGCAGACTGTAACGCACTCAGGCCTATGTACCGTAGCACCCTATACCAAGTTACCAGTCCTTATAAGAACTTTTGTGGACCAAGCAGGTTGTGTATTAGTGTTTAGCAGACTGTGCGTCAGTCCCTATACCGCTGAAGGACTGCTGCAGTATAGGGCAGCGGTCAGCAGTAGTGCACGGCAACCCTATGTATTGTGGACCGATAGCAGTCCTTACAGAACAGCAGACTGTACTGCACTCAGGCCTATGTACCGTAGCACCCTATACCAAGTTACCAGTCCTTATAAGAACTTTTGTGGACCAAGCAGGTTGTGTGTTAGTGTTTAGCAGACTGTGCGTCAGTCCCTATACCGCTGAAGGACTGCTGCAGTATAGGGCAGCGGTCAGCAGTAGTGCACGTCAACCCTATGTATTGTGGACCGATAGCGGTCCTTACAGAACAGCAGACTGTAACGCACTCAGGCCTATGTACCGTAGCACCCTATACCAAGTTACCAGTCCTTATAAGAACTTTTGTGGACCAAGCAGGTTGTGTATTAGTGTTTAGCAGACTGTGCGTCAGTCCCTATACCGCTGAAGGACTGCTGCAGTATAGGGCAGCGGTCAGCAGTAGTGCACGGCAACCCTATCTATTGTGGACCGATAGCGGTCCTTACAGAACAGCAGACTGTACCGCACCCAAGCCTATGTACCGTAGCACCCTAGACAGACCAAGTTACCAGTCCTTATAAGAACTTTTGTGGAACAAGTGAGTTGTGAATGATTAGCAGACTGCAGCAGAAGGGCAGCAGTCAAGTATAATATTCTTTCTATATTTGGAAGAAAGAATATTATACGTGTACAAGCCTATTACCGTACCACTGATACCAGTCCTGAAAAGAACCTTTGTGGAACTAATAGTAACAGCAAGTCTTTAAAATTATCCTCACTGCCTGACACACTGCTTCCTGCCTGTCCCTATACAAATTGGCAAAAAAGAGTAGGCTGGAACGATTAGCTGGAACAGCTCTTTTGTGGACCTGATAGTAACAGCTAATGATGATGATGATGATGATGATGAAGAAAGACTAATCTGGCTGAGCTGTCCCTAAAATAGCAGCATACAGCGCTCTGTCCCTTTATCTAAACTGACAAAAGAAACTCAGGCTGCTGACCTAACACCTATACCAGTCCTGAAAAGAACTTTTGTGTACCAAATAGCTAGCGTTTTCTCTGTCCCTACTCCACACAGGATCCTTTCCCTACAGTGACAGAAGAAAGAATGTAAAATGGCCACCGGATCGGGTGTATTTATAGGTTAGGGGGAATGTCCAAGTGTCCATGAGCTGTCATGTCTCAATTGGTTGTCCTGTAACACATGATAAACGTGTCACGAAAGGTTAAAGTTCTTGTATACATTAAACACGTAAGTCCGCCGGGGCGAACGACGGAAAAAGGCGTTCGAACCCGCGGACGGCGAAAGTCGGAAATTCGCCGCGAAACGACCGCCGGGCGAACCGTTCGGCCATCACTACCCAGAAGCCTACACTTCAAACACTTCACTTTTCTTTAAGGCTGGGTGAGGCGAGGAGAGGGGTCAACGTATGGAAAACTTGCTGCTTAACCCTTCAAAATGCCAGAATGAGAGCTTTCCTAAACCTATTGGTGTATTATGATCTCTCTCTGGGTGGCCATATGGAAAATATGGGTCAGCAAGCAAGACTAATTATGTGAAGGCTTCTCAAAATCTGCTGGTGGGTGAATGTTACAATGACTGTACTACAGCCTGCCTTAACCAGGGTTATGTGTGAGACCGGGGTTCCTCCACAGGTTGCTAGGGGTTTCTTGAGCAGCGGCAGATTGATCCAGTGTAAGGGGTCACTTTTTCACTGACCAGCACTGCAAATGGACACTTTTCTCCTCAACCACCAACGTAAAACTTCTCCGTGACCACCAATGTAATAGGACTTTTCTCCACAAACCATCACTGTAATGAGGCAATCTCCACTGACCACCAATGCAAGAGGGCATTTCTTCACTGACCAATATTGTAAGAGGACATTTCTACACTGAACACCAATGTGAGAGGGGATTTGTGCACTGACCAGCAATGTGAGGGGGGGGCATTTCTCAACATGCCACCAATGTAACGGGGTATTTCTCTTTTGAACACCAATGCAATGGAGCATTTCTCTACTGACCACCATTGTAAGGAGGTATTTCTCCACTAGCTACCAATCTAAAGGGGTATTTCTCTACTGACCACCATTGTAAGGGGGGGGGGGCTATGTTTCTCCACTAGCCACCAATCTAAAGGGGTATTTCTCTACTGAACACCAATGTAAAAGGTATTTCTTCACTGGCCACCAATGTAAAGAGGTATATCTCTACTGATCAATATTGTCAGGGGGGTATTTCTCCACTGACCACCAAAGAAAGAGGGCATTTTTCCACTAGCCATCAAAAACAGAGGATATTTCCCTTCTGAACACCAATGTAAGAGGGCATTTCTACACTGGCCACCAATGTAAAGGGGTATTTCTCCACTGACCAACATAGAATGAGGGCATTTTCCCACTAGCCACCAATGACTGAGGACATTTCTCCTCTGAACACCAATGCAAGGGCATTTCTCTACTAACTACCCTTGTAAGAGGGCACTTCGCCTTTGAACACCAATATAAAGGGGTATTTCTCCACTGACCACCAACGAAAGAGGGCATTTCTCCACTGGTCACCAATGTAAAGTGGTATGTCTCCAATGACCGCCAATGAAAGAGGGCATTTCTCCACTGGACACCAATGAAAGAGGGCATTTCTCCACTGAACACAAATGTAAGGGGGCATTTTTACACTGATCACCAATTTAAGAGGACATTCCCCATTGAACACAAATGTAAGACGGCATTTATCCACTGGTCACCAATGTAAAGGGGTATTTCTCCACTGACCACCAATGAAAGAGGGCATATGTCCACTGGCCACCAATGAAAGAGAGCATTTCTCACTGATATCTAATGTAAGAGGCATTTCCCCTCTGACTACCAGTGTAGCAGGGTACTTCTAGACTGTCCACTAATGCAGGGGACCAGTCCTTCACTGGCTACTTAGGAACTAATGCCCTGTACACACGACTGGTCTTCCCGTCGGAATAAACTCTGAAGGTTTTTCCGACGGAATTCCTTTGAAGCTGTCTTGCGTACACACGATCACACCAAATTCCGACCGTCAAGAACGCGGTAACGTGCAACACGTATGACAGGACTACAAAAAGGAAGTTCAATAGCCAGTAGCCAATAGCTTCCGCCTCGTACTTGTTTCAGAGCAGGTGTCGTTTTTGGTAAGTCGTAACAGCATACAGACAAACGGTTTTTCCGATAGGAATTTGCTCCTTCAGAAAAATATAGAACATGTTCTTTTTCTAGGTCCATCAGCATTTTCGACGTAAAAAGTCCGATGGGCCCTACACACGTTCGGAATATACGATTAAAAGCTCCCATCGGACTTTTTCTGTCGGAAATTCCGACCGTGTGTACGGGGCATAAGTATAAGGAAACGCAATGATTTGTGTTTATTTTCAGTTCATTATTATGCGAGAGTCAAATTCTTGTACGTACTATTATTTTTTTTTTTCTTTAAACGTTCTGCAACTTAAGGATCACATAATATACCTGGAGCTGTAGATGATCTTTTTCCTCGAGAGGTAGAGAAAGGCTTCTGTACTACAAAAACACTGCACTACAATCTTTAAAATCCCTCCTCCTTTATGCCGCTCTCTATGTGTACTTTTCCCAATTTCTGTCTAACTGGCTCCATTTACAGCCATTAAGCTGTCCAGGAAATGGGTCCTCAAACCTTGTGTGACCCCCAACCCCTGTCCGCCAATTCTCACAGCAGTCTGCGGTCTTTGATGGCTTTCAGAAGTGGATCCTTTCGGGGGATAGAAGACAGAGATTTGTGTGGAGTAATCCTTGTACTCTTCCTGTGTCTGGAGGTGTAATCACAGCTGTATTTCGGTGATATGAGGCTACTTTTGGCTGTTGTGCATCCGTGATTTCCAGGCATGGACCTGGGTGTTGAAGACACATCCTTGAAATTGTCACTAGTTTTCATTAAGGCCAGTTGTACTCAACTAACCTTTAAAACCCCTTAAAGTGAACCTTCCCAGAAGATGCTGATAAGTAGTTGGAGTTCTCAGCCAATTAATTTGGTGGGCTCTCTGCATGGGCCACCGCCATGCCACACTACTATCCAAAGAGAGGGTTTTGAAGGGCATGCATGTATGTCATGGCCAGCTGTACTACATTACCCTTTAAAGTGAACCCATCCAGAAGGTGCTTGTGAGTACCTTGAGTTCTCAGCCAATCAATTTGGGGTGGGCACTCTGCATAGGCCACCACCCTGCCATACTACAAGAAAGGGACTTAAAAAGGTATGTATATATGTCATGGATAGCTGTACTAAATAAACCCTTTAAAGTGCTTTTTCCCAGAAGGTGCGTGTAAGGAGCTTTAATTCTCAACCAAAAGATTTTGGGCGACACTGCACATGGGCTTTGCCACCACCCTGCCCTACTACTATCCAAAGAGAAGGACATAAAGGGTATGTATGTAGGCCATGGCCAGCTGTACTAAATAAACCCTTTGAAGTAACCCTTCCCAGAAGGTGTTTGTAAGTAGCTGGAATTCTCAACCAATTGATTTAGGGGGCACTCTGCAAGGGGCCACCACACTACCATACTACTATTCCAAAGAGAAGGGCATAAAGGGTATGTATGTAGGCCATGGCCCGCTGTACTAAATGAACCCTTTGAAGTAACCCTTCCCAGAAGGTGCTTGTAAGTAGCTGGAATTCTAAACCAATTGATTTGGGGGGCACTCTGCAAGGGGCCACCGCACTACCATACTACAATTCGAAAGAGAGGGACTTAAAGGGTATGTCTGTATGTCATGGCCACCTGTACTAAATAAATCCTTTAACGTGACATTTCCTGGAACGTGCTTGTAAGTAACTGGAATTCTCAGCCAATTGATTTGGGGGATGCTGCGCAAGGGCTTTGCCACCACCCTGCCATACTACTATCCAAAGAAATGGATTTAAAGGGTATGTATGTATGACATGGCCAGCTGTACTAAATTAAAGTGAAACTTCCCAGAAGGTGCTTGTTAAGTACCCCGAGTTCATAGCTAATAAATTTGGGGGGCAAGAGAGGGCCTCAAAGGGTATGAAAAACAGTGAACTTCTCCTATTTGGTCTCTTTTGGTCTGTTAAATACATAATTGAATGCGTTTGTTATGAATTTCCGACGACCATTACCGTGGTCGCTTGCAAATTTGGCGAACTTAAAACCTGGAACCTTGTTTCCACCATTGCTTTACATTTGATCTTGTCTTTTGCCAGGTTAATATTCTGCTTCATTCATACAAAATAGCATAAACCAGGAAAATACTGCATTATGGCCACTAGATAGAGCTAATGATTAAAGGAAATTAATACTAACTAGTGGCCGCAATGCAGTATTTTCCTTTTTCACCCTTTTTTTGTATAGTAGAATAACATTTGGCTTGGAGAGAAAATAGCCTGATCACATCAGATTTTACCCCCATTCACAGAAAATGAATCTACATGCAGTTTTACAGGACAAATAGCTGTGTGATTTTTTTTTTTTTATACTGTAAATACACCCCTAAGTCTATGGATAGGTGCTCATCATTGATTTCTCCTGATCTGGAAGGCAGCTTCATTCTTTATTTTAGTACACTGGTGAACTAAACTTGCTCCAACTACAGTATTGGGTTTCCAGGCTGCTGATTGGCCTGTCATTGGCGGTTTTAGTATTGCTCAACGTTCTCACAACTTTATTAGACAATTACCTGCACCGGTCTGAAGCGCAGCTCGAGAAAATTACAGGCTGTATAAACACGGCGGCTTCCTATAGACAATTATTGAGGACTCCACCATCTGTTTTCACTCTAACCGCCGCTCGCTGTGCTGGGACGCTTCACTCCTTTGACCTTGACTCTATTCTTACAGCATCCAGGTGGAAGTCTTTTAGAGGGTGTAATTACAATATGCATGCAGGAAATACTGTGCTTACTACAGGCAAGTTCATGGGATTGTCAGCCTTGTTTAAAGCTGAACTTCAGGATTAGCAAATATGGTCTAAATACAAAAGTCATGTGTATTATTCCATGAATCTTGGTGTGCTTTGTGTATTTCTTCCAGATCTGTGCAGTAACCCTCTGTGCAGGAGCTTCCTGTAATAAAGACCAGTCACTGCTGGTCTCTCTGCTTGTGCAGGACGACTGGTCTTGTCTCCGCCCCCTCCTGTCGTTTTCTGCAGGCAGGTTGCAGTGGGTGGAGCCTGCTGGGTTCCTCCCACTGCTCTGCACACACTGCGCAGATGCGGTCAAAAGAACAGGACGGCACTCCCCCCTGTGGCACTAGGTGACACTGGCCCCAACGGCTGCTCCATTCCTACAATCACTCAGGACAGTGCCATTATTGGCTGCATAGGATTTTGTGTTGCATACACACGGACGAACAAAGTTGTCGGAAAATCCGATCATTCGGAACGAGGTGACGTTCGTTGCGTACGACCGGACTACGTAGAGGCTAGTAGCCAATAGTTTTGGTCTTGTAATTTAATCTGAGCATGCGTTGTCTGTTGGAATTCTCTACAAACGATCGGAAAAAGTCTGATTGGATTTTGTTGTCGGAAAATTTTCGATCCTGCTCTCAAACTTTTTCCACCAGGATTTCCGATAGAAGAAGTCCAATAGAGCCCACACATGATCGGATTTTCCGACACCATAATCCGATCGGACCTTTTCCGCCGGAAAGTCCGACCGTGTGTACAGGGCATAAGATGTGTTGAAATGTGTCTCTTCTGAAATAAGGAGCCAGGAGTTTTTTGTGCTTGACATGTGCACTGCCAAAAAATGTCTTCATTTTAATTTTCGTTTCATTCGTTTTTTTTGTGTTTTTTTTCGGGTCGTTCGTTATGATCAAAATTCGTAAATTTGTACATTAGAAAATTTGTAAATTTGAAAAATCGTAAATTCGAAAATAAGGAAGAAAATCCGAAAATTCTAAATAATAAACTAACTAATAATAACTAACTATTAAATTATAGGTACTGGAATTTCCTTTCCTATTTGGCAGTTAGTGAACGTAACTAGTATGAATTTATCCAAAATTAGAATTATCCGAAATAATGAATGCCACATCTAAACAAATGCAATGGAACTAATTAATAATAAATAATAAAATGTTTTTATTATTATTTATTATTATTAATGCGTTACATTCCATTCATTTAAATACGGCATTCGTTATTTTCGGATCATTCGTATCTTTTGATAAATCCGTTTTCGTTACGTTCACTAACAGACAAATTTGAAAGGAAATTCCAATACCTATAATTTGATAGTTAGTTATTATTTTTGAATTTTCAAATTTACGAATTTTCTACATTTTCGAATTTACGAATTTTCCAATATTCGAATTTACGAATATTCTGAAAAATTCTTTAAACGGGTTTTCGTTTGCGAAATTTGTTAAAAAACTCATTCGGAACGTCTGCGCTGTACCCCTCCATTCTGCAAAGCTATATTTTCTGTACAGCTGATTGTACACTATAGGAGGGTGGATGGGGACTGCCCCAGGAACATGGGACTGTTGGAAAACATGGAAGTTTATGAGCTGATTTCACTCTCTTGCCAGATCCATGCTTACAGTAAGAAGGAATTATAGAGAAGAATGCAGAGCCGGCAGCAGCCAGGATGGATCAGCAGTTTTATTCTTCTGCAGGACAATCATGGTTGTAAATAGTTTTGTAAAAAAAAAAAAAGTATACATAAATTAGACAAATAGTAGTGGACTTTTTTTTTTTTTTTTTTTTAGATTTAGATAGATGCAGAAGAGTTCAGGTTCTCACTGCTGTCTGTGACACTTTTGGGATATTTATATTTCCCTTCACATCCTAAGACCCAATAGGTGTCACGGACAGGGACCTGTATCCACTGAGAGAGACAGACCAAGACATATAGGAGCATGGCTGAGGCTACATATAAACAGAGATGTCATGGAGGTGTTGGGGAGGCCCTAGATTGATTAGATGACGCAGGATGCTCTGGAGTCACTGATGCTGTGGGGTGACACAGGATGGGGGCTCTGGTGTTACAGACTGACTCAGGAGTCTCTGGGTCCTCTGAAGTTATTGGAGTCACAGGGTGACAAAGGATGATCAAGATGGTTTCAAGTCACTGGGATCACAGATTGATCCTGGATTCTGAGGGTCCTCTGGAATCACGAGGTGAAGTAAGATGATCAGGGAGCTCTGGAATCACTGGGGTCAGGGACTGACTTCTTGGGGTGCTCTGGAGTCACAGGGTTAATGGACAGATTCTGTTTTTTCAGGGTGCTTTGGATTCACAGGGTCATGGACAGATTCTGGGTTCTCAGGGAGCTCTGGAGTCACAGGGTCATCAACAGATTCTGGGTTCTCAGGGTGCTTTGGAGTCACGGGGTGACATCGCATGATCAAGAAGCCTTGGAATCGCTGATGTTATAGATGGATCCAGGATTCTCAGGGTTCTCTGGAGTCAGGGCGTCATGGGGTGACACAGGATGATCAGGGAGCTCTGGAGTCACTGGGGTCACAGACTGATCCTGGTGTCTCAGGGTGCTCTTGAGTCATGAGATGAAGGTGCGACAAAGTATGATCGGGAAGGTTTCTCTGGAATCATTGGGGTCATGGATTGGTCAAGGATTCTCAAGGGGCTCTGGACTCACAGGGTCAAGGGGTGACACAGGATGATCAGGGAGCTCTGGAATCACTGGGGTCATGGATTTATCCTAGATTCTCAGGGTGCTCTTGAATCAGGTTATCATGGGGTGACACAGGATGATTCTGGGACCTCTGGAATCATGGACTGATTCTGGAATCTCAGGGAGCTCTAGAGTCACGGAATGAAGGAGTGACAGAGGATGATCAGGGAGGGGAGCTCTGGATTCATTGGGGTCATGGACTAGTCAAGGATTCTCAGTTTGCTCAGGGCTCCCTGGGTCATTGGGTGACACAGGATGACCAGGGAGCCCTGGAATCACTGGGGTCATGGATTGATCCTAGATTCTCAGGGTGCTCTACAGTCACTGGGTCATGGGGTGACACAGGATGATGAGGGTGGTCTTAAGTAACTGGAATTATGGATTTATCTAGGATTCTCAGGGTGCTATGAAGTCACTGGGGTCACAGGATGGCACAAGATCAGGGGGCTCTGGAATAATTGGGAGCAGTGATTGATTCCTGGATTCCCAGGGTGATCTGGACTTTAGGGGTGACAAAGAAAGTTCAAAGTGCTCTGGAGTCACTGAGGTCATGGATTGGTCAAAGATTTTCAGAGCTCTCTGGGATGACGAGGTGACACAGGATAATCAGGGTGCTCCAGAGTTGCAAGGGCCACAGAGAGGCACAGGAAGTTCAGGGTGCAGTGGAGTCACCAGGGTCATGGGGCCACTCCAGAGACTCAGAGTTTACTGGAGCTCACGGGGGATACTGCAGCTTAGGTGTAGTGATGCATGGTTGCTCGAATGCCATTCGGCATGTCACCTTTCTATTCAAAGCCAGCGCCAGTTAGGAGGGCTATCTCCTGACTGGCCATGGCACTGGTGCTCTGGCGGCCGCCACTAGAGAGAGGACCAGGAACTGAAACAGAGGAGAGGTGGTGAGTGTGACAACAGGAAGTGAGAGGAAATGCTAACAATAAGACAGTTATCTCTAGAACCATGGATAGTTTCCTCTTATGTGACAGCTGTAACATTTTTGGATATCCCACTACTTTCTGTTATGGTGACAAGGGTCACCAGGAAAAAACAGAGAGGGCGAATCTCCCCATTGGGGCCCTAACCCTTCTGCACTCCATCCAGAACTAAGGAAAAGTCTGTCTGGCGTTTCACTTTGGAGCAATCATTGTGTTGAAGGTTTACTGTTGGTTTACAATATCACTGATCTTGGCATGGGGAATGGCTTCAAGATGAAGTCCAGTCATTTAGAAATCATTCTTCTTCCAGAAAGCATCGAACGTTCCTTTTTTTTTTTTTGTTAATGACATAAGACTGGAAAAAACATTACCCAACACAGGAATAAAAAAACAAATCTGACAGGGAGCCGGCATCACTTTTTCCTAAACTTTCCAGAAAATCCTCTTCCAATTCATCAGCCCGGGGGTCCCTGGTGACATTCCATGGCCAAAATCTATTGGAGCGTAATAAACTTTTGTATCCTGCCAACTCCCCACAGTTGGGGGCTCCGACGCGATGGCAGTGCAGACACTGGAAGAAACGCTGATCATCAAGA
This sequence comes from Lithobates pipiens, assembly GCF_037356315.1. Classification (NCBI taxonomy): domain Eukaryota; kingdom Metazoa; phylum Chordata; class Amphibia; order Anura; family Ranidae; genus Lithobates; species Lithobates pipiens. The sequence goes on along the minus strand of NW_027507784.1, from coordinate 323,690,654 downwards.
GGGGGTGTGGCTTGGCAAAGTGTGCTCTGATTTGGAGAACTGGGGTTTTAAGTTATTATTGTGTTCATTAAAAAAAAAAAAAAAAAACAGGCCAGGCAACTAAAAACACATGAAGTGCAGAAGCACTACTGACTTCAATCATCCAATCACACGCAAGAAAAAAATTTTCATTTCATTTTTTTTTTTTTCCTTGCAGGTGATTGGGTATTCTTTGCAAAGTGAAGCTTTACCTTATTTACTAAGCTCTACAGTAACTGCGCTTGCAAATTGCACAGTCTACTTGCCTTTAGTAAATCAACCCCTTTGCGTTATGACCCCATGTTCTGCTTGCTCTTTGGACTGCTAAGGGGACAACACACAATCCAAAAGACGGCTAGAGAACATCACACAACCAAAGAGACTGCTGGAGAGCAACACAAAACCCAAGAGACTACTAAAGAACATCACACAATCCATGGGAATGCTAGAGAACATCATACGACTTAAGAGACTGTTGGAGAACATCACAAAACCCAAGAGACTGCTAGAGAACATCATGCAACCCAAGAGACTGCTAGAGAACATCATGCAACCCAAGAGACTGCTAGAGAACATCACACAATCCATGGGAATGTTAGAGAACATCATACAATCCAAGGGACTGCTGGAGAACATCATACAACCCAAGGGACTGCTGGAGACCCAAGAGACTGCTAGAGAACAACATACAACCCAAGAGACTGCTGGAGACCCAAGAGACTGCTAGAGAACAACATACAACCCAAGAGACTGCTGGAGGCCATCACACAACCCAAGAGACTGCTAGAGAACATCACGTAATCCAAGAGGCTGCTGCAGAACATCACAAAACCCAAGAGACTACTAGAAAACATCAAACAATCCATGGGAATGGTAGAGAACATCATACCACCTAAGAGACTGCTGGAGAACATTAAATATAACCCAAAAGACTACTAGAGAACATCACACAACCCAAAGGCCTGCTGGAGAACATCATACGGCCCAAGAGACTGCTGGAGAACATCACACAATGCAAGAGACCGCTAGATATGTGTTTGAACAATCTCCTTTACATCCACCAATACCTATTTATTACAAGGTCCTGCCAGATTGGCTAGGGGCAGATTCTTCGGGCAGTCATGTTACATAGTTTTGGTCAATCTAAAGAAGTTTGTACAATCAGATTGTAGCCTTTATGGTCAGTGTAAGCACGATTTATTTTTTCATCCTGCGGAGCCTCAATCCAACAAATGGGGGCATTCCCTGTAGAGCTCAGTGGACGGCAGACCCTGGGCAGGGTATATAAAGACAGTGTTCAGGGAGTTATTTTGGCTCCATTTAATGACTTGAAACATTTTGTCGGAGAAGTAGAAGATCGTTTGTTCCCAAGACAAAGGGCCGGTGAGCACATAGCAGACGCTGCGGACGTGCATGACCAGGAACTGTAACCAGGAAAAGAAATGTAAAATAAAAACGTTTATCTGAAAGTTCCCTAAAAGTTGAATGAGGATCAGATAAAACGATGATGATAAGCGGGGGGAAGGGCGCACACATCTACCCATATGCATTCAAAAACCTCTGAAGCTTTAGACTCAACGTGACAGCCAGGCAATGGGTATTTTGAAAAGCAAGCATGCAGCTAGTGAAGTCAGAAGCACTGTACTGGGTCAGTGTCTCAAAAACCACTGAAGCATTAGGATCCAGTCAGGCAACGAGTATTTTTTGAAAAGCAGAGCGATAGCATCTCTTTATCAGGACTGGTTTCCTTAAAGTGGAGCTCCAGTCACAAAATAACAAGATAAAAATGAATATCCCATTAAAGAAAAACAAATAACAAAAGCAGCTTTGGCTGCAAAATTCCCCTTCAATCCACACATTTCCCCCTGCCGCACTTCTTTCTGGCACTAGATGTCCTCTAGCCAAGGTTATCCTGGAACCATCCCGGCCTGTGACTGGACAGAGAAAGGAGAATCAGCACAGTGATGAGCTCATCACTCTGCTCTCTCCTCCTATCAGCATGCTTCTTGTCAGCACAAGTCATTGGCTGCAATAGTCTCCCTGCAGTACTCTTTTTCTGCCACTAGATGTCCTAAGTCTGATGTCCAGGTCATCCCGGACAAGCCCCCAACCCGTGCCCAGACAGTGATAAGAGAAGCAGCACCTTGATGAGCTCATCTCTCTGTCAATCTGCTCTTTTCTTCTATCAGCATGCTTCTTGTCAGCAAATGAAGTGATAGGCTGCAATAGTCCACTTCTCCCTGCAGTACTCTATTTCTGTCACTAGATGTCCTCAGTCTGGTGGCCAGGTCATCCCAGACAGGCCCCCAACCCGTGCCCAGACAGTGGTAGGAGAAGCAGCAACTTGATGAGCTCATCTCTCCGTCACTGTGCTGATTGGCTCTTTGCGCTGCTTCTTCCACTCACACTATAACCCTGCTGTACAAGGACTGCAGGAGGCAGATAACCAGGTCACGTTCAGCTCCTTCCACTGCTTTTCTTTATAAAATAAATATAATGATGCATTAACGAGTCATTTATGTCATTTCTATCTGCCAGCATTAAGTGAACTGCGTGAGAGGGGATGCGCCAATCTGCAGATACGGGGGGGGGGGAGGCGGCGGGTCAGTCTGATGTAATTGGCGCATTCCATGCAATGTCTATCATCCCAGTTCTGATAGGCCCCCCTCACCGACTTCCAGATGTTCCACTAGAGCAGCTGCCTGACTCACTCTTGGCCGCGTTCCTGAAAGCAGTTAGGTAACGTTCTGGATTTTTAAACTTTCTGATGAACCTAAATAAAAGTCCATGGGGTGCATGGAAAATGTATTTCACTTAAATAGGAATAATCTGGATTAAGCCCCTTTCCAAAGGATTAGTGGGGGTCCCGTATACGTAGAATGACAGAAAGAACTTCCCTAGTCTTACCACCAGGTGGCAGCATCTTATCAGAACAAGCAGCAATGCTCTTACTTGGCCATGAGTGTATCAATGGTCTTTTAAGGTGCTCCATGATGAAAATATCCCTTTAATATTTATTACAGGCATTTATTTAGGACTAGCAATGTACACATATTGTACATGCACATCAATCCCTGCCCTCAAGGCGCTTACAATCTAAATCCCTATCTAAGATACATACTAGGGCCAATTTAGATAGAGGCAATTAACATACCAGCATGTCTTTGGAGTGTAGGACCTGAACCGCATACATTTCAATCCATGTATGGCTGGCCTTATCCTCAGTCTCCTCTCTCTCCCCGTGATCAAACTGCAACCAACGTTTTATCTTTGTAGCAATTCCCAAGGTGAGAAGTTGATGTAAGGGCTGATCTGTGTCAGACATTTGTGAACTCAGCCATGAACTGCGCAGGCACCAGGATTCACATGACTGTGCCATCTCTGAACTGGCATCACAGTCCAGGAAATAGATGGTGACACCTAGATGATGGTGAAACCAAAGATGGCACTGTCCTCCTGGAGAGGAAAGCAAAGACAGGCATGGTCTGGGGGAGTACAGTGATTTCTAAGCCCCTGTACACACGGTCAGACATTCTGCCAACCAAATCCGTCGGATTTTGTCCGTTGAATTTTGCCTGTCGGATCTTGTCCGAAACTGTTGCATACACACGGTCGGACTAAGTTGCTGAAAAATCTGATCATTCAGAACGTGATGATGTAATTTCCTTACGATGGGACTAGTAGCCAATAGCTTTGATGTAGGAATTTGATCTGAGCATGCGTGGCACTTGGTCCGATCAAAATTCTCTACACATGATCAGAGTATGTCCAATCGAACCAGTTGGTCGGAAAATATTTCCAACATGTTGGAAAATTGGGTCCGACGGATATTCCGACGGAATCAGTCCGATGCATACCACACACAGTCAGATTATCCGACAACACGGTCCGATAAGACACATTCCGACGGAATCTCCGACCGTGTGTGCAAGGGCTAAGAGAGATCTGACAGACTGAATTATAGACCGCATAGGTATGTGTAGCCTACTGCATTAGGGTGTGCACCCCAAAGCCCCAAAGCTCAAACACACATGTACAGTGGTGTGAAAAAGTGTTTGCCCCCTTCCTCATTTCCTGTTCCTTTGCATGTTTGTCACACTTAAGTGTTTCGGAACATCAAACCAATTTAAACAATAGTCAAGGACAACACAAGTAAACACAAAATGCAATTTGTAAATGAAGGTGTTTATTATTAAAGGTGAAAAAAAATCCAAACCATCATGGCCCTGTGTGAAAAAGTGATTGCCCCCCTTGTTAAAACATACTATAACTGTGGTTGTCCACACCTGAGTTCAATTTCTCTAGCCACACCCAGGCCTGATTATTGCCACACCTGTTCACAATCAAGGTATCACTTAATAGGAGCTGCTTGACACAGTAAGGTCCACCAGAAGATCCTTAAAAGCTACACATCATGCCGAGACCCAGGAGTGGCCGGCCGCCCAGGAACAATTGAGAAAGAAAGTAATTGAGATCTATCAGTCTGGAAAGGGTTATAAAGCCATTTCCAAAGCTTTGGGAATCCAGCGAACCACAGTGAGAGCCATTATCCACAAATGGCGAAGACATGGAACAGTGGTGAACCTTCCCAGGAGTGGCCGGCCGCCCAAAATTACCCCAAGAGCGCAGCGACGACTCATCCAAGAGGTCACAAAAGACCCCACAACAACGTCCAAGGAACTGCAGGCCTCACTTGCCTCAGTTAAGGTCAGCGTTCATGCCTCCACCATCAGGAAAAGACTGGGCAAAAATGGCCTGCATGGCAGAGTTCCAAGGAGAAAACCACTGCTGAGCAAAAAGAACATCAAAGCTCGTCTCAATTTCTCCACAACACATCTTGATGATCCCCAAGACTTTTGGGACAACATTCTGTGGACCGATGAGACAAAAGTGGAACTCTTTGGAAGGTGTGTGTCCAAGTATATCTGGCGTAGAAGGAACACTGCATTTCAGAAAAAGAACATTATACCAACAGTAAAATATGGTGGTGGTAGTGTGATGGTCTGGGGCTGTTTTGCTGCTTCAGGACCTGGAAGACTTGCCGTGATAAAAGGAACTATGAATTCTGCTGTCTACCAAGAGATCCTGAAGGAGAATGTCTGACCATCTGTTCGTGTACTCAAGCTGAAACGAACTTGGGTTCTGCAGCAGGACAATGATCCTAAACACACCAGCAAGTCCACCAACGAATGGCTGAAGAAAAACAAAATGAAGACTTTGGAGTGGCCTAGCCAAAGTCCTGACCTGAATCCTATTGAGATGTTGTGGTATGACCTTAAAAAGGCCGTTCATGCTCGAAAACCCTCTAATGTAACTGAATTAGGACAATTCTGCAAAGATGAGTGGGCCAAAATTCCTCCAGGACGCTGTAAAAGCCTCATTGCACGTTATCGCAAACGCTTGGTTGCAGTTGTTGCTGCTAAGGGTGGCCCAACCAGTTATTAGGTTTAGGGGGCAATCACTTTTTCACACAGGGCCATGATGGTTTGGATTTTTTTTCACCTTTAATAATAAACACCTTCATTTACAAATTGCATTTTGTGTTTACTTGTGTTGTCCTTGACTATTGTTTAAATTGGTTTGATGTTCCGAAACACTTAAGTGTGACAAACATGCAAAGGAACAGGAAATGAGGAAGGGGGCAAACACTTTTTCACACCACTGTATATGTATATATATATATATATATATATATATATATATATATATATATATGTGTATATATATATATATATATGTGTGTGTGTGTGTGTGTGTCAGTAGGGCAGCGAATTGGTGTAAGTAGAGCAGTGATCAGTGTTAATGAGTAGTGGAGTAGGGCACAAGATGGTGTCAGTAGAGCAGAGGATGGTGTCTGATGAGATGGGAGAGCCTGGGACGACAGTGGAAGGTGGTGGGAGGGGGTCACTTGGGTCTCTGATGAGATTGGAGAGCCTGGGACGACAGTGGAAGGTGGTGGGAGGGGGACACTCGGGTCTCTGATGAGATGGGAGAGCCTGAGATGACCATGGGAGGTGGTGGGAGGGGGACACTTGTGTCTCTGATGAGATGGGAGAGCCTGGGATGACCGTGGAAGGTGGTGGGAGGGGGACACTTGGGTCTCTGATGAGATGGGAGAGCCTGGGATGACCGTGGAAGGTGGTGGGAGGGGGATACTTGGGTCTCTGATGAGATGGGAGAGCCTGGGACGACCGTGGAAGGTGGTGGGAGGGGGACACTTGGGTCTCTGATGAGATGGGAGAGCCTGGGATGACCGTGGAAGGTGGTGGGAGGGGGATACTTGGGTCTCTCATGAGATGGGAGAGCCTGGGACGACCGTGGAAGGTGGTGGGAGGGGGATACTTGGGTCCCTGATGAGATGGGAGAGCCTGGGACGACAGTGGAAGGTGGTGGGAGGGGGTCACTTGGGTCTCTGATGAGATTGGAGAGCCTGGGACGACTGAGGAAGGTGGTGGGAGGGGGACACTCGGGTCTCTGATGAGATGGGAGAGCCTGAGATGACCATGGGAGGTGGTGGGAGGGGGACACTTGTGTCTCTGATGATACGGGAGAGCCTGGGACGACCGTGGAAGGTGGTGGGAGGGGGACACTTGGGTCTCTGATGAGATGGGAGAGCCTGGGATGACCGTGGAAGGTGGTGGGAGGGGGATACTTGGGTCTCTGATGAGATGGGAGAGCCTGGGACGACCGTGGAAGGTGGTGGGAGGGGGATACTTGGGTCCCTGATGAGATGGGAGAGCCTGGGACGACCGTGGAAGGTGGTGGGAGGGGGATACTTGGGTCCCTGATGAGATGGGAGAGCCTGGGACGACTGAGGAAGGTGGTGGTAGGGGGATACTTGGGTCTCTGATGAGATGGGAGAGCCTGGGATGACCGTGGAAGGTGGTGGGAGGGGGATACTTGGGTCTCTGATGAGATGGGAGAGCCTGGGACGACCGTGGAAGGTGGTGGGAGGGGGACACTTGGGTCTCTGATGAGATGGGAGAGCCTGGGATGACCGTGGAAGGTGGTGGGAGGGGGACACTTGGGTCTCTGATGAGATGGGAGAGCCTGGGATGACCGTGGAAGGTGGTGGGAGGGGGATACTTGGGTCTCTGATGAGATGGGAGAGCCTGGGACGACCGTGGAAGGTGGTGGGAGGGGGATACTTGGGTCCCTGATGAGATGGGAGAGCCTGGGATGACCGTGGAAGGTGGTGGGAGGGGGATACTTGGGTCTCTGATGAGATGGGAGAGCCTGGGACGACCGAGGAAGGTGGTGGGAGGGGGATACTTGGGTCCCTGATGAGATGGGAGAGCCTGGGATGACCGTGGAAGGTGGTGGGAGGGGGATACTTGGGTCCCTGATGAGATGGAGAGCCTGGGACGACCGTGGAAGGTGGTGGGAGGGGGATACTTGGGTCTCTGATGAGATGGGAGAGCCTGGGACGACTGAGGAAGGTGGTGGGGGGGGGGGATACTTGGGTCCCTGATGAGATGGGAGAGCCTGGGACGACCGTGGAAGGTGGTGGGAGGGGGATACTTGGGTCCCTGATGAGATGGGAGAGCCTGGGATGACTGAGGAAGGTGGTGGGAGGGGGACACTCGGTCTCTGATGAGATGGGAGAGCCTGGGACGACCGTGGAAGGTGGTGGGAGGGGGACACTTGGGTCTCTGATGAGATGGGAGAGCCTGGGATGACCGTGGAAGGTGGTGGGAGGGGGATACTTGGGTCCCTGATGAGATGGGAGAGCCTGGGACGACCGTGGAAGGTGGTGGGAGGGGGACACTCGGTCTCTGATGAGATGGGAGAGCCTGGGATGACTGAGGAAGGTGGTGGGAGGGGGACACTCGGTCTCTGATGAGATGGGAGAGCCTGGGACGACCGTGGAAGGTGGTGGTGGGGGGGCACACCCAGGTCTCTGATGAGATGGGAGAGCCTGGGACGACTGTGGAAGGTGGTACTTGTAAAAGCAGTTCAGTGCCTAATTTGCTGCTAGAATTGCTTTTTACATGAAAGCCAACTACAGGCTAAAAAAACCATAGTAGCATGATGCCTGCACCTGCAGGCATCATCTCGGTATAACCACTCAAAGTCCAGCGACTTATCCATGGATAAAGGCCACTAGATGGAGCTGATGATCAAGTGTTAAATTTCATGATCATCATCTCCATCTAGTGGCCATAATGCAGTATTTTCCTGATTTACGCCATTCAGTAATGTGTGTGGCACCTTTAAAATCCAGTTTCTACCTCTACATAATTTCCTTAATTTGGGGATGTGGTGCCTAGGGTAATTTCAGACGCCAGATTTTTTTTCATTCCTTATGTGCATATCATAAATATCTCCCTGTCTTCCTTCCTGTTGGAAGGGAATATGGATGTTCCTCTGATCCCCCAATTTTCACAAATTAGCTATGCTCCAGGTACATTTGTCAATTAGCTATTTTTCGTTCCCTGAGCACATCGGGTCACGCACACCCTATGACATCATAGTCACAGGACTGCCGTACCTTGAACAGATTTCCCATCAATCATTAGTTAATGAGTTATTTAAATGTAGAATTCCTCTTAGCGTTCCCATGCCACCTTGAGGAACAATGTAACCTTTGGTAATGACCACACTTAGACCCTCGGTGTGAGAATGGAGGGCTCCACCTCGAGGGCTCCCTACCACTCATTCCTTTATATATGCTAATGACCTCACAGCAAGGCTTCAATGAGGAGTAATTGGCTCTTGTAAACGGATGTGACAGCAATAAGCGGCAAATAAACTCGCCGACTTTGTTTGGGAAACCTGCGAAAGTCAATTTGCTCTGAAGCCGTAAAAAAGGGTCAGTGATGGATTGGAGTATTTACCTTCAACCTGAAGTCTGCAAGGAGGGTTCAGAGAAACAAAGAGCCAGCAAACACGGCTTGTAAACAAAGATCATATAAAGAGGTCCTCAAAGGTCACCTGTTCATGCCTGGAATGATAGAGCCATGCTATCAATTTACTCATTGTTAGACTTGATTAAACCATGTACGGGCAACCAGCAAGACTTCCGGCAGACCTGCTTCTACGGGAAATGTAATAAGCCCTGACATTGCTGCCATGAATAATCCCTGTCTTGTCTCTAATATGTGTATTTCCTTAGGGTTGTCAGCTCCATCTAGTGGCCATAATGTAGTATTTTCCTGAAATATCTCAATCAGGAAAGCTTTACATTATGGCCACTAGATGGAGCTTAAGATCATAGGAAATAAACATTTTAGATAAAGTACAGGGATTATTTGTGATGGCTGTACAAAGGCTCAGACATTTTTATAGCAATTTTTTTACAAACAGACCCAAACTGTGACCTAGAAAAAAACTTAAAGCGTCACTCCAAGCAATAGGGGAAGTGCTCTCCCCCTGGCCTTCAGATGTGAGCAGGGGCATATCTACTGCAAGGCAAACAAGCATTTGCCTTGGGCGGCATTTTTCAGGGGGAGGCGGAAGAGGCAGAAGGGCAGGGGTGGCTGTTTAACCACTTCCCGTCCTCTTAGTGGTTGTACCGGGATGATGCCTGCAGCTGCAGGCATCACCCTAGTATCGTTTTTTTAGAGCTGTCAGCTCTCTTGTAATAGCAATTGATTGCTATTACAAGCAGTGGGAGGGGACGCAACAGTGTAAAAATAAAAAATAAATGAGTATTTTAAAAATATTATAATTTAAATTATAATTTAAACGCAAACAGTTATGGTCCCACACGTGTGAGATATCACTGCAAATGTCAGATCATAGGTGGTAATTCTATATTTGGCACATGGACAAATCATGTCTCAGGGTCTGATGAGGAAGCCGCAGCTGTTCACTGTGAACGGCTGCAGCTTCCCCATCAGACCCTGAGACAAGAACGATATACTGCAGCTGGGAGGCACACATTTAGATGGGGGCGGGGGGGGGGGGTGGAGAGGACGTCTGATTTTAGTCTTTCCTAGGGTAGACAAAACCAAAATACTCCACTGACTCCAGAGCTGGCAGAAAAGGGCAACTATGTGCATTGGGGTCCATAGAGGTAGCCAGGATATGTGAAGTTTGTCCATCCTTTATTTTTTCATGGAAAGGTGAACTTACCTTTGGACCCCATTCACAGCTGAGAGCTTTGAAGCTTCAACACTAGGGTTTCCATAATATCCAATGATGCCAGTTACCACCTCTACACTAGGGTTTTGATTGTATTAAATGATGCCCACTCACACCTCAACACTAGGGTTTCCATTATATTCACTGATGCCCGTTTACACCTCAACACTAGGGTTTCTATTGTATTCAATGATGCCCACTCACACCTCAACACTAGAGTTTCCATTATATTCAATGATGCCTGATCATATCTTAACAGTAGGGTTTCCATAACATTCAATGATGCCTGTTCCCACCTCAACGCTAGGGTTTCCATTATATTCAATGATGCCTGTTCCCACCTCAACACTGGGGTTTCCATTATATTCAATGATACTCGTTCACACCTCAACACTAGGGTATTCATTATATTCAATGATGTCTGTTCCCACCTCAACACTAGGGTTTCCATTATATTCAATGATGCCTGTTCCCAACTCAACACTAGAGTTTACATTATATTGAATGATGCTCGTTCACACCTCAACACTAGGGTTTCCCTTGTATTCAATGATGCCCGCTCACATCGCAACACTAGAGTTTCCATTATATTCAATGATGCCCGTTCCCACCTCAACACTAGGGTTTCCCTTGTATTCAATGATGCCCGCTTACATCTCAACACGAGGGTTTCCATTATATTCAATGATGCCCATTCCCACCTCAACACTAGGGTTTCCCTTGTATTCAATGATGCCCGCTTACATCTCAACACTAGGGTTTCCATTATATTCAATGATGCCCATTCCCACCTCAACACTAGGGTTTCCCTTGTATTCAATGATGCCTGCTTACATCTCAACACTAGGGTTTCCATTATATTCAATGATGCCCATTCCCACTTCAACACTAGGGTTTCCCTTGTATTCAATGATGCCTGCTTACATCTCAACACTAGGGTTTCCATTATATTCAATGATGCCTGTTCCCACCTCAACACTAGGGTTTCCTTTATATTTAATTATGCCCCTTTACACCTCAACACTAGGGTTACCATTGTATTCAATTATGAATTATTGTATTATTATTATTATTATCACCTGAAGGAAGGAATGCTTTAAGCTTGTTGCTCAAAAAAGTACATGATCTTCCTTAGGGGCTCATTTTGGTCACAACAGACTTTAACTAGAGCACCTGAAAATGCGCAAAAACCCACGTAACACTTCTTCAGTTGTTTTCTATCCTAGTAACTAGCATCCCATTGGCGAAAAATTGTTGAAAAAATTGCTCAAGCCTGAAAAACTTAAAGAAAAAAAAAACATCTGTACAAATGCTAAAATAATTCCAAAAAAACGCCAAAGACGCTCAAGAGTGAATGAGGCCAAACAATCCCGACCCTCTATGTACAGTATGTGCAATATAGGTAGGCGTGGATGATATTCCTGCCCCATGATAAGAATACGGAAGGGCTGCAAATATTTGCAATTGGTAAAAGATGTCAACCTCAATTTACTGCAGCGCTACTGGGCCTGGTCGTTCCATGTCCCGAATCCCTGTAAATCACTGCCAATCTTATCTCCCATCATGCTTTACTGTCAGTGTTATGGATCCTGACAGGACTCCTCTTCCTCGCCTCCATCCCCTTGACAGAAGCCTAGCATGCTTTCCATGTATAAAATTCCTGCAAGGGGGCCGCTCATCGCTGACCTCTCCATGTCTCTATATTACGCAACAAGGCCCTCTCTTCACTCAACATCCCGATCTGTCTCCTGGGCCCTCCACATGACGACCTGTCACTTTCCAAATCCTACCATATCTTCGCCTGTCTCTCCATTTCCTGCGTTGTCTCTCATCTGTCTGACCCGCCAGTACGGCCGTCAGTCCACAAAACCACCACCCACCACCCCGAGGGGAGCGCGGCTTAGGCATCACGAGCCTCTGACAGGTTTGAGTTTTAGGAATGCTCTAATTAAGTAATTAACCAAACCTCGATCTGTCAGAGGACGGTACAGAGGAAGATGGATAAAAGGCCTTGGAATCCGGCCTACAAGGGTGCACCTGTTCCTACACGCACACCAGCTTTTACCTAGAGGTGCCAATCCACATTCCTCCAGCTCAGGATTATGCCGTGCATGGTTAATCCGACAGGGTCCAGGGGTAGAAGAAATATAGATGTGCATAGCCCTACACATGTAATGTAAAAAAGTTGTTTTCAGTCTTTTTGAAATCATTAAATGAATACATGGTGATCCTACCATGCAGGTTATTGTTCATTGTTCAGGCACTTCCTGTTCTAGGGTGATTGTGCTCCTGTGTTGTCACCTTGTCACATACACCCCCCGGTGGAAACCATGAAAATTGTAGTTGTTCCTGTACACTAATGTTCAGTAGAGAAATGCCCTCTTACACTGGAGATTGCTAGAAAAATGTCCCCTTACATTTAAGATCACTAGAAAAATACCCCTTTTCAGTGATAGTCAGTGGAGAAAAGTGTCACCCTACATTAGTGGACAGTATAGGTATCCCTCCTTAGATTGGGGATCAATGGCAAGGTGGCTCTTACTTTGGCAGTCAGTTTAGATGCGTCCCCCCCTTATATTGGGGGTCAGTGGAAAAGTGTCCCCTTACATTGGTAGTCAGTATAGATGCCCCCCCCCCCAAAAAATGGGGATCAGTGGGAAAATGGGCCCTTACATTGGTGGTCAGTGTAGATGTCCCTCCTTACATTGAGGATCAATGGAAAGGTCATCCTTACTTTGGTGGTCAGTGTAGATACCTCTCTTAAATTGGGAATCAATGGAAAACTGTCCCCTTACATTGGTGGCTGGCGTAGTATCTCCTTGCATTGGTTGTCACTGTGGAAGTGAACCCTACCATCTAATGTCAATGGGAAATTCTGCCTGTTATTCTGGTGGTGGGTGTAGTTGGGAGATAAATCTACAACCTACGATTATGGAACCCCTGGCAACCTCTGGAGGAACCCTAGAGTTCCACAGAACCTTGGTTGAGAAAGACTGAGGTAGGGTTTACATCTATTTAATGTTCCTCACACAGTCAAACTTGATTTTTTTTATTTAAGTCAGTTCTTTTGATTTTTATTAAATGTATTTTAATAAAATGCTTTTGGAGCAAAAATCTATCTAAAGACAGTTTCCTATTTAAAATACATGAATAATTTAGTTTATTCAGTATGAAATGGAGCGTAGTTATGTAGCATGAGGCTGTGTATTCTGCAATATTTACATTTTTGATAAACTCATTCAATGAATCCAAGCTCTGCACGCTGAGATAACATGCACTGCATTGATGCATTCACACAATTGGACAGTAATCATGAGATAAAACAAAGATCAGGAATATTCCTTTATCCTATTGTTTTTCAAATCTATGTAAACTACAAACTGTATGATTGAATCGGTTCGGATATCGCTGTAATGCCCCGTACACATGGTCAGATTTTCCGATGGAAAATGTTTGAGGTGAGCTTGTTGTTGGAATTTCTGACCGTGTGGAGGCTACATCGGACATTTTCCATCGGAATTTCCATCACACAAAGTTTGAGATCTGGATCTAAAATTTTCTGACAACAAAATCAGTCAACGTAAATTCCGATGCACAAAGTTCCACGCATGCTCGGAATCAAGCAGAAGAGGACTGAAATGCTGTTATTTTAATATTTTCCCTCAAGATTCACCCAACTTTTACCCAAGATCCGTAGATTTTTCTTATTGGCTTACATTAGAAAAAAAATTTGTTAATTCTGGGTGAAACGTGTGAATCTTGGGTGAATTTTTTTTCCCAAATAGCTGTTTCTGTGCTCACCTTCTCTAGCACCGTGTGCTGAACAATGGAGCTGAATAATGAAACCTTCTATGGGATGGTGAAAGCTTTTATTTATCCTGGTCTGGGCCGGAGCTATGGCAATCCGCCACACACAGGAGCCAAAATTCAGATCTACCTCCCCAGAACTTGGACTAGGAAGAGTTTTGGTTCATCTAAAACTGCAATGATATCATGTTCTGTTGTACTACTGCCATCACATTGCAATTAATACTAAGCCAGTTGGCCGACTGCCCATAGAACCCTGCCTATGGCCACTTTTAATATCCTCTAACTGGTTGTACATGACTCGATCAGGGAAGAATGGCAAGAATGAGAAGGTCAGAGGTGACGTTTGACGAGGTTTAATGTTCAAAGTGTGCTAGGTGTTTTCCCAGAGTCCTTTGCTCCCCGGCAGGACAATACCTGAGCCCTGCACTGTGTGTACATGTCACATACAATAAGCACAGGGGTTGTTTATACAGCTGCCTGGTGTGTTGGGTTCTCTATTTAAATAAACCGGGCTCTAAATCCTCAGCAATAATAAACAGTTGGCTGCATATAGGCACACGGCCCTTCGCTCTGATGGATGGAGCTGTCACTGCAATACACTGATAATTGCAAACTGGTACAACCGTTCACTGGAGAGGTCTGAAAAAAAATGTGGGGGAAATACATAAGTATATATATATATATATATATATAAGTATATATATATATATATTTTGTATATATATATATATATATATATATATATATATATATATATGTGCCTGATGAATACTGAACACCATCGCATTATGTTAGTCAACATTTTTTCATTTTTAGTGCGTTTTTAATGTGTTGCATCAAAATGTAACACAAGGCGTGTTTTATTTTCCTCTTGCAGGCACATAGGAAATATGTAAGTGGCTTGAAAAATAAATTATTTAAAACTCACATTACGTTTTTAGTGCATATTCCATGAGTTGATGTGCATTTTTTAGCAAAGGTAGAACAAAAAAACAGGCTTTTTAATAAAAGCAACACACTGATGTAAAGAGCTTCATAGATTATAAAGGTAACTACAGTCGTTTTCATGCACTTTTAGCACGCTGTGATCCTGCACTATAGAGCACCTACAACACAATCGCGTGAAGGGCCGTAATGTGTCTGCCTTCAATGATCTTGTGCCTTGAGACTGCCACCTGCTGGTTGCAAGAAGTATATATGGGTTATAAGGAGCATTTAACGTTATGATTAAAAATAAATAAATAAAAACATCTGTTAAAATATAGATTTTTAAGTCCTTAAATGTTATCTAAACCCAGGCCCCATGATAAGGCAGTACAACCAGCCCTCCTGTACTGGGCTGGGGCACCATCATTTCAAAAGCGTGGCCATGGGCACCTGCTGAGTAGGAGGTTAGGCTGGTCTGTCTTATTGCAGACACAGATCCTCTTCTGCCTCCTCCCTCTTTCTCCCTCCGGCTGCCCTGCAGGAGGATTGGTTCTAGAACATGCACCTCTTCCATCTGCCTGTCCGGTCCCCAATGTGTGCCCCTTTCCCTCGCAGTGCTTCCGGCTTCCCTCTTCTCCTCTCTTGCCAGCACACAGATTGATGTTTCAGGATGGAGAGCGGGGGAATTAAATTAATAAATTAATACGAAACTGCCCCCACCCCCAAAACAAAATCCTGCCTTTAGTGGGGGACTTGCTAATATTGCCAGTTTTGCTTTTCATTATACATAGTATTGAGTCCAGTCAAAGCATTTATAAGCCCTGATGAAGCAAGAGAGTCTAAACCCCTTAAAAGCGTTGGATGCCACCATCAGGAGCTGTTTAGGATACCAGAATTAAAACCAGAAATCCTGAAGCCAACCTGGAGCGCATGGACTGCACATGACCGGAAGTGACGTCACACCTGGGAGGGCCGCAGTGTGGGGAGCGTGGCTACATGTTTTAGGGTGTAGGAAAAAAGAACAGTTATGCTCCGAGACATGTAGCCATGCTCCCCGAAGCTGGTATCCTCCCAGGCGTGACATCACTTCTGGTCCTGCGCAGTCCAATGCCCTCCAAGATTTCCGGTTTTGTTTTTGGTGTCCTACATAGCTCCTGACAGTGACATCCACTTTCTGGTTTCTGAAGACACATTGAGACTCAACAGCAAAGCGCACTGACTGGATTACAGGCTCTTAGGCTCGGTTCACATATATGACAATTGGATGCGCTTTTTCCGCATCCGATTTGCATGATATGTGATTTGGACTGGCTTTCAATGGAGGTGGTTCACACATGTCGGAGGTGGCCACGGTCTGTTTCTGAAAAGGCTCCTGTTCCATTCTGGGTCCAGGTTAGGTGCGAATTCAAGTAAAAATTTGCACCTGAATCACACTTGAACCAGTGAACAAAACCGTAGCCGGACTGCAAACCGCAGCCGTTCTACAAACCGCAGCCGGACATGGGTGAACACCGCCTTATCCTTATGCATCTTGTGACTTGCCAGTTGCGATTTATTATTTTTTTATAGTCTTTTCCTTTATACTGCACTTAGTTTGTGCCCTCTGCTGTTTCCCTCAACCCAATATTCTGATTCTCTATATCTACACCATCCCCGTATTACTAGATGATATAAAAATATATAATACACAAAGAAACCTGGGGCTTCCAGCACCGTTGGTCTGTTTTCCCAAGCATCGTCTAATTCTAGGCAGTGGTAACATGTTAGAAATGATCTGATATGATGACACATTATTGTGTGAAGAGTTCAGGCAAAACGCTAACAGCTGCCAGCGTAATTATTTTTCCATCCTTCCCACATTTTTATTTTTTTTCAGAATTTGTTCCTTGTATCTTTTTACACTGTGGCATGGAAACATTCTGCATCAAACTTTTACCAACTGGAAAAAAATAAATAAATAAGCACAGCAACAGGCAGCATGCTAAGTAACACTTCAAGGTATTTATTACCTCGCTATAGTACACCTCCTGACAACTCCTATATCTGCTTTCCTTTCTCTTTTGGTGGTATTTAATCACCAAAGTTTTGTTTTATATTTTGCTAAAAAATGAAAAAAGACAGAAACGTTTTTCTTAGAAGAAAATGTTGTAAATAAGTAATTTTTTCCCCCTCACCGATGTGCGCTGATGAGGCTGCACCGATGGGCACTGATGAGGTTGCACTGAAGGGCACAGATAAGGAGGCACTAATAAGCTGCACTGATGGGCACTGATATGTGGTACTGATGAGCACTGATAGGCACTGATAGGTGCCACTTATGCCCAATGATAGGCGGCATGGATAGGCAGCACTAATAGGCGGTACTGATGGGTGGCACTGATGAGCAGGCACTGATGGGCACTGAAAGGCAGCACTGACTTGCATCACTAATGAGCAAAGATTGGCACCACTAATTGACACAAATTGGCATCACTTCTGGGCACAGATTGGTATCACTTCTGGGCGCAGATTGGTATCACTTCTGGGCACAGACTGGCATCACTGCTGGGCACTGTTGGGGCTGCACTGATGATCAGTCCTCTGATTATCTGTGCAGTCTCCCCTTTGAGAAGATATAGCTGATCGGCTCTCCTCTCCTCACATTCTGTCAGTGTGAGGCGAGGAGAGACAATTGCCTGCACTTCCTTGTGTACATATGATCAGCTGTTATTGGACACAGCTGATCACATGGGTAAAGAGCCGCATCATCCAGTCCTCACCGAGATCGGGGTCGCGGTGTGTCCCATCGCCAAGACTGGTTGACGTTTATATGATGTCGTCCCAGAATGAGAAAGGACGCCGTCTGCCGTCATTTGTCTATACAGCGGGCAGGAGGTAGTTAGGGAGGTTAAAGCGGGAGTCCGCCGTTTTTTTTTTAAAGCCAGCAGCTACAAATACTGCAGCTGCTGACTTTTAAAATAATGACACTTACCCACCCAACGCACCCGCGATGTCAGCACCCGAAGCCGATCTCTCGGGTGCTGCCGCCGCCATCTTGGATATGGGAATCAGGAAGTGGAGCCTTGCGGCTTCATTTCCCGGTTTCCTATTGCGCATGCGGGGATGGTCCCCGCTGTCTCTGGGATCCGTGTGTTTCCCAGGAGACAGCGGGGGACCTTCGGAAAGGGGCGTAGATTCTGAAGAAAGGGGCGTAGCTTCTGCAGAATCTACGCCGGAAGTGGGTGCAGATACCTGTACTGTACAGGTACCTGCACCCCCCTCCTCCCTGAAAGGTGCCAATTGTGGCTCCGGAGGGGGGGAGGGTTCCAATGAGCGGAAGTTCCACTTTAGGGTGGAGCTCCGCTTTAACCTGTCATGAAAGAGCACAGTATGGAGGCCTGATCACTGTGGATCCATCAGGTAACCTATTAATGGGTGTGTTGTTTAGGAGCACCTTGTAAAAAATGTTCTTCTTGCTTCTTATTTCGTTTCAAATATTTATTTTAAAAAAAAACAAATACAGTCAACGCGTTTCGGGGGGAAAGACTACCCTTTCGTCAGGGTTCAGACCTAAGGTTTGTTGTACGATGTGAATGGAGATTCACTAGAAGGCCGGGGTTAAGGCCAAACTGGCCTGTTTAGTCAGCATATCCTTAAAGCAGCAAGGGTGGCTGACTGGTCACCAAGCGAAATGAGCGTCCCGCTAACCACACACCAAAGAAAAAGGCAAAGCCACTGGACTGGAGCTCAAGGAGGACTTTCTAAATAAAGGGTAGACGTGAGTATCTCCAGCATATCCTATTGTAGTGCAAAGTTGAAAGGCTACTTAGGTCCCCTTTAGCATTAAAATAGGGCCAGTATGGCTAAACGAAGAGCAATTATTATACCCGATCTTTACAAATAACCCCCGTGCCCCACACAGTATATGTTAGATGTGTTTAGCTGCATTGCCTGCTTTATCCCCAAGGAAAGAAACAAATGTTTTCCATTCACGTCTAGCTGACAGCATATGTAATTCACAAATTCCAGAGCACAGGCTCCCTGGGAACATCTGTTTGTCAGGTAAGTGGCGTTTAGTGAAAGTACCTCAGCTTAAATTCACCCCCCTCCTCCGCCCCAATGCGTTCCCCTCCTTCCTTGTGGCCGCCCTCCCACTCACGATGAGCCCAGGGGACACGGTGAAACTGGGGATGCCTTTCGGTGCCAAGCAAGGAGGGGGGGAGAGATAAATGAACAGAAAAATAGCCCACCCTCCTCCCCCTTGTTTCTTCTCCCAAAGCCTGGGATGATTTCCAACAGTTGTTCTTTAAATAATCAGGTCTGGACTTGCCCCCACCCTCTCACCACGAAACTCCCTCGTAACTTTTTTCAAGCACTTTTCCAAATAGATTTTTAAGTTAAAATATGTCGTCATGGTCTCTTACGGTTGCCGGGACCTTTTGGAGATTCTTGGGTTTCGCCAGACCTCCCCTTGATGCCTATGGGGCGAGACATGACCCGCTCACCCTAGTTATGGACTGGCAGCTGCAAAAAATCTTCTGGATGAGGTCATTTATTAGTGATTTTCATCCAGCTCGTGTCTTTATTTTCAGTGGTATGCAAAGCGTTTGCTTTCATATAATGTAAACAGTGTTTATGATTATCATTTTAATGTTTTGCAGAAAACATTGAGCCGTTTACATCAGTTGTGCCCCACCACAGTTATCCATAACAGGACACACATGGGGGTAAGGGCCGGTTCACACTGCAGGCGAGGCGAGGCGACTCCGACTTGCCTCGCCGCGACCTGCCGCGACCTCAGCGGCAACTTGCAGATGACTTCTGTATAGAAGTCAATGCAAGTCGCCCCGAGGTCGCCCAAAAGTAGTACAGGAACCTTTTTCTGAGTCGGAGCGACTCGAGTCGCTCCTCTCAGAACGGTTCCATTGTACAGAACGGGGGCGACTTGCGAGAGCGAGGCGAGGCGAGTCGTGTCGCCTCGCATCGCCCGCTGTGTGAACCGGCTCTAATATTTAGATCGGACTTTCTCAACCTTTCCAACACAGAGGAACCCTTGAAATAAACTTCTGGTTTCAGGGAACCCCTACTAAAAATTATTATATCTACAACTCAGGATATCCTTTGGAACTCCCTACCCCAATCTGTCCGACTGTCCCCTAATCTATCAATTTTTAGGCGATCCCTGAAAACCCTTCTCTTCAAAGAAGCCTATCCTGCTTCTAACAAAGCCCTTGTACACACGGTCGGAGATTCCGACAACCAAATCCGTCGGAGTAATTCCGACGGATTAATTCCGGAAGAGGTCCGGAAGTGATGTTGCATACACACGGTCGGACTAAGTTGTCGGAAAATCCGATTGTACATAACGCGATGACGTTATTTCGTTACGACGGGACTACGTTCAGGCTAGTAGCCAATAGCTTTGGTCTAGGAATTTGATCTGAGCATGCGTGGCACTTTGTCCGTCGGAGTAGGCTACACATGATCGGAGTATGTCCGATAGGAGCATTTTGTCTGAAAATTTTACCGGCAAGTTGGAAAAGTTGGTCCGTCGGATATTCCGACGGAAACAGTCCGATGCATACCACACACAGTCGGAATATCCGACAAAACGGTCCAATAGGAAACATTCCATCGGAATCTCCGACCGTGTGTACAAGGGCTAACACTGTTTTACTTCCTCCATCAGCTCATCCCCCCACAGCTATTACCTTTTGTATCAATTGACCCTTCCTTTTTAGATTGTAAGCTCATGTTGTAAAGCGCTGCGCAAACTATTGGCACTATATAAAACCTGTATAATATTAATAATAATAGATCGGACTTTCTCAACCTTTCCAACACAGAGGAACCCTTGAAATAAACTTCTGGTCTCAGGGAACCCCTACTAAAAATTATTATATTTACAACTCAGGATACATTAATGTGATGATGGTGAGTGGAAAGAATGCTCCTTACATCTGTGGTCATGAGGAAGGATTAGCCCCATACAGATAGCTAAAAAGATTAATGGTGTCAGCGGGAGCTTATCTGAGATGCAGAAATTGCTCATTGCTCGAGGAACCCCTAGCAACCTCTGGAGGAACCCTGGTTGAGGGACCCTGATTTAGATGGATGTGTGCAAACTGAAATACCAACTTCTGACCTATTTATACACACCTTTGTATGTCAGATCTTGGTTGATGACATCATCTCTTCCCTCATGTGACCATGTTCAAGCTCGGGAATTGGCTAACTGCATTGGAGGACTGCATCTAGGGATGAGGTCACATGCGCCCCTATACCAATTATTTTGAGATGGCTCAAAGTTGAGTATAACTTGGACAGGCAAGAGGCTTTCATGAGACCCTGTCGCTGTGCTCTGAGTGGGCAATGACAGAGCCTCTTTACACTGTCAGCATGTTTTTGGATTGTGGGAAGAAAAAAAAGCACCCCCTTGAAACGGTTTAAGGGAACCTGGAGGAAAGAAAAAACGTTGAGAGTGCTCAGAACAACAAAGCAGTGGTAAAGTGACAGCAGAGCTAAAGGGCAGCCACCCTGTGGTGCCTTTAAGTACCTATGGTGAAAGTACCAGAGCTTCTACTACCCATTGTGGCAGAGCGGTGCATATCTTAAAGCATTGGGCTGATCCCAACTAGGAGAGAAATTTGGGCCCTGTATACAGTCTGGCCCTCGGATCCAAGATTTTGATATGAAAACCGACAAAGGTGCTCACAGGAAGCACAAGGTTCATGCGCTTCAGCTCTGATCTGAATTTAGGCACTTTTTAAGGGCCAGGTCAAGTTTAACCTCCTTGCAAGCCATCAGGCCTGAGTGTTGATGAATTGTGTTTCCTCTACAATGCACCTCTCTAGCTCTAACTTTAATCATGCAAGGTGACAAGGTGAGATGGGCATTGCTGTCCATGGATTGGCTGGAGGTTTATAATTATATATATATATATATATATATATATATATATATATATATATATATATATATATATAAAACATATAGAGTATAATAGGGACCATGTACTTCTAGTATGACCCTTGTATATTTAGCTGCGGTACCTGATTAAACACCCACTCCCTCAGCTCATTTTTGTATAATTTGCAAAACCCTCACAAGAAAAAAGCCTGATAAATACTTGGAAAGCCTTTGTTAATAATGTGGATATCAGTGAATAAATTTACAGTACACACATTTAATATCCTCTGACTGACTTAAAAGGTATAACGTGTTGAACCATGTGGCAACCAAGCCTATGTTTTTAGATCACTGAGCAAGCATCTAGTAAAAAGACATTTCAACCAGTAAACTTTCCTACCTTCCAAACCTGAATCTGTGGCCTTGAGTTTTTCTTTCTCAAAGTCTTCAGATAATCTTAGCTGGTCCTCAGGTTGTTTAAAAGGAGTTACATCAAGTGGGGCTATATTTTGAGGCTCAATTTGAATGCAGTTCTTTATAGGCGAAACCCCATTTCTGGAATCCAAAGCTGCATCTGGGAACCTCTGGTTTTGTTTGTTACCTTGAAGATAGGCCATAGATGCTGGATGTCCATTCCCTTGTATTCTGGCAGTGAAAGATGATTTTTCATAGCAAGAAGGTTCTTGAACAGTTTTGATGGGGTCAGTCAGATGACCAGTTGACTTCTCATTGACCAAAACATCTCTAACATGCTGATTCTGAACATTATCAGCTTTAGTAAAGGAATTTGCCCTCTGCATCATGAATCGGAGTCGATCACTTGAGGAATGAAATTCAGATGGCTTCAAGTTATGGTTAAGGTTTGGCTCTTGAAGAGAATCGTGGTGGACAGAAGGTGGCAGACGAGAACCTGAAATAGGTGATACTGGAGTCTTATAATTAAGAGAGCTTGATCTTCCTATAGATGCCATTTGTGGTTGACTTTTTGGGGTGACTTCTGTCTTCTCTTTGCTCACTTGAGAAGATATACCAGGTGTGGAATTAAGGCTAACTCTAAGCTGTGTCCGAGGCAATGGCCTATTAAATTGCTCGGGGGTAGATCCATTAGGTTTTCCGAAAGAACTATGAAGAGGTAATGGGAACTTCTGAAGAGTGGTTTGTTGAAGAGGACCAAATATGGGGGGTGGAGAAGGGGAAGAAGTCATGTCACAGTTGATCGGTGCACAATCAGTGGGAGGTGAAGAAGAGGATGATGATGAGGAGAATGAAGGCTCCCTGCTAATGGATTTGGCATTCCTTGAAGATCGGTTGTAATCTGGAGTGGGAGAGCTCCATCCTTCTGATGGTGGATAGCCAGCATCTGGAGAAGGAACCAGGTCAGGAACACTGTCTTCAGCAATATGAAGGTCAAGAGATGGCAAAGAGCCATGGTTTTTAGAAGTCACGGGTACTAGACGGACCCCTGGTCGCTCGATCTCTGAGTGAAACACATTTCCATGTGATGAAAATTTTTTAAGGACTGGACTGGTCACATTAGAGATTGTGATGCTGGACCCATGCTGGCCCACTGAATTCTGTGTTGGACGGATTGGCTGGAAAGGTTTTGTAGGTGGTGGACACTCTAAACTAGAAGTGGAACTGTGGAGACTTTCGCTATCGCTGCCATGACCAGAGGACGAAAAGCCGCTGGGATTAAGCCGAGTCTGGAATGAAGAAACTCGGGTAAGGCTTTGCCCTGCCGATCCATTGGTCTTAGCAATTTGCGTCGTACCACGGTTGAAGGACAAACTGCTGGTGATCCTGCTTTTGAGAACTGGACTTTGGGAAGGGCTACAGCTTGAGCTGATGCGGATACGGGACTGATAGAGTGGCTGGTGAGATCCAGTAATTTTTTGGCTGTCCCCATTGCTTGCTCTGGTTACACTATTTTGACTTGGAGAGAAGGGAGAGCTATGTGTAGACGTTGGTGAAAACACAGGAGTGTCATCAATGTCCTCCATGTCGAAAGACCTTTTCAAAGCTGTGAACAAAAAAAAATAAAAGTAAATAAAGATAAAAGGGCATAATTATTACGTATGCCAGAAAAAATTATAGCAAAATAAACTTACAGAAGCAAACAGAACTGAGTCATACAATGGGACTTTCCACACCTTGAAAACTTATCTTTTGCTTTCTAATGTTGCAGATCAAACAAAACTTAGGTCAACTCAGCGGTTTTGCAGTGAAGTATTAAATCACTTTTACAGCTGGGACAAAGGCAGATCTGATCCCTCCTGTCTGAATACAAGTGAGCATTTCATTTCACAATCTTCTAGTTCCTTAGAAGATCAGCAAATCTCACAGCACAATAGATCCACCAAAATATGTAACCCCAATCTTGGTTAAAATATAGCATATAACGCAAAAGTTACCAGATTTTCATAACTTCTGTACTTGTCAGTTTATTCATCAGCCTTTCTCAACTTTTTGCTCCAGGGAACTCGTAAAATAGCTTTCAGGTTTCAGAGAACCCTTAGGCTCGGTTCACACAGCGGGCGGCACGACTTGCAGCGCCGCGACCTGCACACGATCAGCGGCGACTTGCAAAACGACTTCTGTATAGAAGTCAATGCAAGTCGCCCGAAGTCGCCGCAAAAGTAGTACAGGAACCTTTTTTCTAATTTGGAGCGACTTGAGTCGCTCCTATTAGAACGGTTCCGTAGTACAGAACGGAGCGCGACTTGTCAGGCGGCGAAGTCACCTGGACAAGTCGCCCCTGTGTGAACCGAGCCTTACTAAAACCTATGGGGAAAATGTCCCTTACTTTGGTGGCAAGTAAGAACTGCCACCCTTAAAGTGGTGGTCAGAATGCCACCACTTACAGACAGCAAAAATGGTGAGTGTGTCACCATGTTGGTTTTGCCAACTAGAGTTGTCTCTAGAATTATGCAGGCACCATCAAAAAGTGAGATCAATCAACCACAGCTCACTGAATGGCTAGAAACCTCTGGAGGAACCCTACCATTCATGGAACCCTAATTGAGAATGGCATATATATAGTATATAAAAACACAATAGCTCTCCACACCGGCTTGACATTTTCCACCTCTTGTGTGTGAATGCACCCTTAAGTTCAAATTGCTCAAAATCTTTGGGCGAGCATGTACAGTATGAATTTAAGAACAAGACCCACTCAGATGCTTGGAATCAACATGATAGGACACTTAGGTACAATAGGAAACAGTCGAAGCACAGGACAAATATACTAAAAGTATTTTTCATTTGCCCCATGGTGATGATGCCAGAAAGTGAGACCTTACTACTGTAAATAGCAACAATGAGGTGGTCACCAGCAGTATCCTACTAGACTTAAAGTGGTTGTAAACCCTTAAAAACCAACTTTGACCGACAGGTAAGCCTAGATTAAGGCTTACCTGTAGGTCCAAGAAATATCTCCTAAACCTATACGGTTTAGGAGATATTTACCCGTAGACAGCGGCGCGCTGGTGCACTGGGCAAGCCGCAGATCGTGGCGATATGCCGTGAGTGTCAGCTCCCGTGCACATGCACGGGAGTGACGTCATCACGGCTCCAGCGAATCACAGCGCCGGAGCAGCGAGACCCGGAAGTCGCTCCGGGATACATGGCAGCAGCAAAGAGGAAGACGGAGGACCGCTTCGGGGACTTCGTTCTCAGGTAAGTTATTCATAATGAGCTAGTATGCTATGCATACTAGCTCATTATGCCTTTGCCTTACAGGGTGTGTTTTTTTTTTTTGCCTTTACTTCCTCTTTAAGCTGGCTAAACATTATACAATTTTCTTCTTCAATTTCCTTTAGATTTACCTTCAACTGTGTAGTGCAAGGGCCTGCCTGATCACATACAATTTGAAAGCGTTTAGGTTTGACCTCATATTATATGGTTTTGGTAAATCTAAAGGAAAACTGTATAATGTGTAGCCAGCTTTAGGTAGGCCATACATTTATGCAATTTTCTTTCATGCAACCATGGGAGAACACAGTGATAATTGCTCGTGGCTATGGCCGCTGGAGATAACTCATGTAAAACCCAACATGCTGGATCTACTTGGGTACAATCAGCCTGCCCATAGATGATTCGAATCTTGGCCAGTCCCTGTTGAACCAGCAGAGATTCCAATAATTTATGACCAGTTTTATATACAAAATGTGTATTCTAATCAATTTCTCCAGCTGTAACTTTATTGCTAATGTTGGACAGAGTGAGTGGGGTGAGGTCTATACTTATTGTTGTCCATGCCCTGTTGGGAAACTCTAACCTCACTTTGTTCTGAGTACCACTGTCCCCAGGACAAAAAGTGATGAGCGAGACAAAAATGTTACAGTTTTTATTGAAGCAAGGGAAGAAGAGAAGTCTCCCAGTCGGGACATCTTTCCAGTGCCATCAGTCACAGGTAGGATTTTCCTTCCTTTTAGCAAAATTATTTATTATTATTATTATTTTACAGGAATTATATACCCATTAACATTTACAATGTTAGGGCAGACAGCACAATTACAATACAATTCAATACAGGAGGAATCAGAGGGCCCTGCTCATTAGAGCTTACAATCTAGGAGGGAGGGTCAAGTGATATAAAAGGGTAAAAAAAAACTGCGGGGGGGTGATCTAATGAAGAAAATGAAAGTACAGTTGATGTATGGAGGCAGGATAGACTTCTCCTTAGAGAAAAGTTTTCAGGGATCACCTAAAAGTGGATAGATTTGGAGATAGTCTGACAGATTGGGGTAGGGCATTCCAGAGGATGGGAGAAGCTCGGGAGAAGTCCTGGAACAGGAGAGTATGGGAGGGGGTGATGAGGGAGCTAGAGAGCAGGAGGTCTTGGGAGGAATGAAGAGGATGATTAGGTTGGTATTTTGAGACTAGGTTAGTGATATAGCTGGGGGCAGAGATGTGGATGGCTTTGTAAGTTATTGTTAGTATTTTGACTTTAATTTGTTGGGCGAGTGGCAGCCAATGGAGGGATTGGCAGAGAGGGGTAGCAGACACTGAGCTGTTTTCTAAGGTGGATGAGGCTGGCAGCATCATTCATGATGGACTGAAGGGGGGGATAGCCTATTTAAAGTGGTTGTAAACCCACATGAAAAAAAATTACAGACCTGCAAGACAAAGGCATAATGAGCTAGTATGCATAATATACTAGCTCATTATGTAATACTCAACTGAGATCGTAGCCCCTCGCTGCAGTGCCCGTACACAGCACCAGCCTGCGACATTTCTCCCCGGAGTTACTTCCAGGTATCACGGCTCCGGCGCTGTGATTGGCCAGAGCCGCAAAGACATCACACTCACTGAAGCCAACGCCACATATGGGCCATTGCTTCAGTGTGCATGTGCCGATGACGTCGGCACATGCAGATACAGGGGATATCTCCTAAACCGTGCAGGTTTAGAAGATATCTGGGGTAGCTACAGGTAAGCCTTATTATAGGCTTACCTGTATCAAAAAGTGGATTTTATGGGTTTACAACCACTCTAAAAGGTAAGTCAATGAGGAGGGAGTTGCAGTAATCGAGGCGAGAGATAACCAGGGAGTGAAAAATGTCTACTTACTTCCTGTTGCGTCTCCAGGGGGGGGCAGGAAGTGAGGGGGAAATTTTCCCGACGGGGTCACAGAAAGCAATAAAACCTTGACAGACGTTCCATTAAGTTGGCCATACACGGCTCGAATTTCGGCTGATTCAGCAATCGGTGGCCCTGTTGGCACCACTTGACAAACCTGGATCAAACGAGCTGGGTGGAAAATATTTAGCCAAACAGTGACTGCACCCAATCAGATACAGTTACTGTTTGGGTATTCAGACGTGGCCGTTTGAATACAATAGCCAACATCAAAGATTCCTCCATCCATGTTTAGCATGGATGGAGAATCTATGCGAGTATGGTTACACTTAAAGCTCAAACAGAACAAACGTCCATTGAAACTAAAGCGACATTCCAAGTTTCTTGCTCAACAGGGAGAACTCGGAACAATACGACTAATTATAATAACAGCAATCCCTATTTCGAAACTTCACGTCCATCTCCAAGAGGTCCACAGCCAGTCCATATAAGGTGTTATCGTAAGGGGGCGAAGAAGGAGCCAGGAACCTTACATAATAACACAGAAACTTTGAAAGCCACAATATCCTTTCTCCATTAAAGGTAGGAACAATGGGGGTCTGTGTACGAGGAATGTGGGCAGAAGCGCACAGCTGTGGCAGACATTTGTCTGTCAGTAGTAGTCCCTCCACCATCCTCTATATAGACAAATTGTACGTTCTTCATAAATAGACACATAAACCAGGGGAAAAATAAATAAATTTAATAACTGATCATCGTTGTTTTTTTTTTTTCTTATCCCCAGAATGGATGCAGAGCTCCAACGTTCAGCGATGGACGCAATAAGAGAAACCTAATGATAAATTAAAGCATAACTCCACACAGATATAAAGTACACAATGCGTCTTTTCTTCCTTTTTGCTGCCCGTGCTGTTTTTTTTTTGCATTTTTTTTGCACTTATTTTAACAACAATTATTTTAGGCCTGACGATTCGTTAAAAACCCCAAAACATTCTATATTTTCTGAAAGCAGACACCCTAGAAAATAAAATAGCGGTCTTTCCAACGTTTTAACCACTTCCATACCGGGCCTATTCTGCCACTTCTCTCTTACATGTAAAAATCATCATTTTTGTTGCTAGAAAATTACTCAGAACCCCCAAACAGTATATATGTTTTTTTTTTTAGCAGACACCCTAGGGAATAAAATGGCGCTCATTGCAACTTTTTATCTTGCACGGTATTTGCGCAATCGTTTTTCAAACGCCTTTTTTTTTTTTTTTTTTTAAAAAGCGGTTTCATGAATTAAAAAATATCAAAACAGTAAAGTTAGCCCAATTTTTTGGTATAATGTGAAAGACGATGTTATGCCGAGTACATAGATACCTAACATGTCACGCTTTAAAATTGCGCACACTCATGGGATGGCGCCAAACTTCGGTACTTAAAAATCTCCACAGAATAGAAAATAAAGGAATAGAATATTTTTTTTTTTGTTCTATTCCTTTATTTTCTATTCTATTTCATTCTCTTTGGAAAACTATTCGAATTCCAATTTGAGAACTATTCGAATAAATTTGTTTTGTTTCAATTCGTTATTTATATAGATTTGTTTAGTTAAATTTGTTTCATTTGTTTAGTTTATTCATGTTCAAATTGGAAATTGGAAAACTAAAAACTTTTTGAATCGATCCGAATTCAAATTTGAAAAATTAGAATCAATTTGAACATAAATAAACTAAACGAATTAAACAAATGAAACAAATTTAACTAAACAAATCTATGTAAATAACAAAAAGAATAAAATAGAATAGAAAATAAAGGAATATATATATTTTTTTGTTCTATTCCTTTATTTTCTATTCTATTTTATTCTCTTTGGAAAACTATTCGAATTCCAATTTGAGAACTATTCAAATAAATTTGTTTTGTTTCGATTCGTTATTTATATAGATTTGTTTAGTTAAATTTGTTTCATTTGTTTAGTTTATTCATGTTCAAATTGGAAATTGGAAAACTAAAAACTTTTTGAATCGATCCAAATTCAGATTTGAAAAATTAGAATCAATTTGAACATAAATAAACTAAACGAATTAAACAAATGAAACTAATTTAACTAAACAAATCTATGTATATAACAAAAAGAATAAAATAGAATAGAAAATAAAGGAATATATATTTTTTCTTGTTCTATTCCTTTATTTTCTATTCTATTTTATTCTCTTTGGAAAACGATTCGAATTCCAATTTGAGAACTATTCGAATAAATTTGTTTTGTTTCTATTCGTTATTTATATAGATTCATTTAGTTAAATTAGTTTCATATGTTTCATTTGTTTCGTTTATTCATGTTCAAATTGGAAATTGGAAAACTAAAAACTTTTTGAATCGATCCGAATTCAAATTTCAAAAATCTGAATCAATTTGAACATGAATAAACTAAACGAATTAAACGAATGAAACAAATTTCACTAAACAAATCGATGTAAATAACAAAAAGAATAAAATAGAATAGAAAATAAAGGAATACATATATTTTTTCTTGTTCTATTCCTTTATTTTCTATTTATTTATGTTCAAATTGGAAATTGGAAAACTAAAAACTTTTTGAATCGATCCGAATTCAAATTTGAAAAATCAGAATAAATTTGAACATGAATAAACTAAACGAATTAAACAAATGAAACAAATTTAACTAAACAAATCTATGTAAATAACAAAAAGAATAAAATAGAATAGAAAATAAAGGAATATATATATTTTTTCTTGTTCTATTCCTTTATTTTCTATTCTATTTTATTCTCTTGGGGAAACTATTCAAATTCCAATTTGAGAACTATTCGAATACATTTGTTTTGTTTCGTTTCGATTTGTTATTTACATAGATTCATTTAGTTAAATTTGAAAAAAAAATATAGAATTTACAAAAAAAAAAAATTGTTTCATTCGTTTAGTTTATTCATGTTCAAATTGGAAATTGGGAAAACTATTTGAATCGATCCGAAATCGAATTTGAAAAATTTGAATCAATTTGAACATAAATAAACTAAACAAATTAAACGAATGAAACAAATTTAACTAAACTAATCTATATAAATAACAAAGAGAATAAAATAGGATAGAAAATAAAGGAATAGAATAGAGTTGTTTTTTTCCTATTTCTTTATTTTCTATTCTATTTTATTCTCTTTGGAAATTGGAAAACTATTCCATTTCGAAAAGTTTTTGAATTTAAAAACCATTTCAAGTATTTTGTCCGAATTTTTTTTTCGTTATTTCCGATTCGTTTAAATTCGGTACTATTTGAATTTGGAAATTAGCATACATCCGAATTTCCAAAAAAAAAAAATTCGTCCAAATTTTAATTCGGGAACTAAACGAACTGCATGTCTATTTTGTGGCCATACTGGACAGTGACACCAGGACCTTGAAGTGACATTTTACACGTCGCTTCCAGGTTATTAGCAGGAAGGGGAGAGCGGTGACCTGGTATCAGCATCCTCCTGTCCCTGTACAGCAAAGCTCAGACTGGGGGGGGGGGGGATGAGCAGCACAAGAAGCCAATCAGTTGTGCTGAAGTGACCATGTGCTCACAAGGAACACGCTGACAGGAGCAGAGAGCAGAGGGACAGATAGATGCGCTCACCAGTCTACTTCTCCTTTCAATGACCAAATAAAAATCTATAAATGAACCACTGGGGGAACTTTCTATCCTAACATATTTTATCCACGACCATCATACCATCCGTACTAGAAATGTGCGCCATCAATAAATTTGTTTTGTTTCGTTTCGTACCAAAATTAATTTGTATTTCTTAATTCGTGTCCAAAATGCAATACGGATTCATATGAAATACAAATTTTCGTTAGATTCGGAAACTTTTCGTAAAATAACGAAAGTTCGTTATGATGAATTTATCATTATGAGGGGCTCCCACCATCCCTGTGTTGTGCTGACTTCCTCTGATTGGTGAGCAAAACACCAGTCATGTTTCTGTTGTAACAGAATTTGGATCCGAAATTCCAAAATTTGTTAACAAAATTTTGTATAAATTTCGTAAGCATAGAAATTCCCATAGGGTTTCCATCATCCCTGTGCTGAGTTCCCAGGTCTGAGTGTACACCCGCTGTGCCCATTATGAGGGTTTCCATCATCCCTGTGCTGAGTTCCCAGGTCTGAGTGTACACCCGCTGTGCCCATTATGAGGGGTTTCCATCATCCCTGTGCTGAGTTCCCAGGTCTGAGTGTACACCCGCTGTGCCCATTATGAGGGTTTCCATCATCCCTGTGCTGAGTTCCCAGGTCTGAGTGTACACCCGCTGTGCCCATTATGAGGGTTTCCATCATCCCTGTGCTGAGTTCCCAGGTCTGAGTGTACACCCGCTGTGCCCATTATGAGGGGTTTCCATCATCCCTGTGCTGAGTTCCCAGGTCTGAGTGTACACCCGCTGTGCCCATTATGAGGGTTTCCATCATCCCTGTGCTGAGTTCCCAGGTCTGAGTGTACACCCGCTGTGCCCATTATGAGGGTTTCCATCATCCCTGTGCTGAGTTCCCAGGTCTGAGTGTACACCCGCTGTGCCCATTATGAGGGTTTCCATCATCCCTGTGCTGAGTTCCCAGGTCTGAGTGTACACCCGCTGTGCCCATTATGAGGGTTTCCATCATCCCTGTGCTGAGTTCCCAGGTCTGAGTGTACACCCGCTGTGCCCATTATGAGGGTTTCCATCATCCCTGTGCTGAGTTCCCAGGTCTGAGTGTACACCCGCTGTGCCCATTATGAGGGTTTCCATCATCCCTGTGCTGAGTTCCCAGGTCTGAGTGTACACCCGCTGTGCCCATTATGAGGGGTTTCCATCATCCCTGTGCTGAGTTCCCAGGTCTGAGTGTACACCCGCTGTGCCCATTATGAGGGTTTCCATCATCCCTGTGCTGAGTTCCCAGGTCTGAGTGTACACCCGCTGTGCCCATTATGAGGGTTTCCATCATCCCTGTGCTGAGTTCCCAGGTCTGAGTGTACACCCGCTGTGCCCATTAGGAGGGGTTTCCATCATCCCTGTGCTGAGTTCCCAGGTCTGAGTGTACACCCGCTGTGCCCATTATGAGGGTTTCCATCATCCCTGTGCTGAGTTCCCAGGTCTGAGTGTACACCCGCTGTGCCCATTATGAGGGGTTTCCATCATCCCTGTGCTGAGTTCCCAGGTCTGAGTGTACACCCGCTGTGCCCATTATGAGGGGTTTCCATCATCCCTGTGCTGAGTTCCCAGGTCTGAGTGTACACCCGCTGTGCCCATTATGAGGGGTTCCCACCATCCCTGTGGTGAGTTCCCAGGTCTGAGTGTACACCCGCTGTGCCCATTATGAGGGGTTCCCACCATCCCTGTGGTGAGTTCCCATGTCTGAGTGTACACCCGCTGTGCCCATTATGAGGGGTTCCCACCATCCCTGTGCTGAGTTCCCAGGTCTGAGTGTACACCCGCTGTGCCCATTATGAGGGGTTCCCACCATCCCTGTGGTGAGTTCCCGGGTCTGAGTGTACACCCGCTGTGCCCATTAGGAGGGGTTCCCACCATCCCTGTGGTGAGTTCCCAGGTCTGAGTGTACACCCGCTGTGCCCATTATGAGGGGTTCCCACCATCCCTGTGGTGAGTTCCCGGGTCTGAGTGTACACCCGCTGTGCCCATTATGAGGGGTTCCCACCATCTCTGTGCTGAGTTCCCGGGTCTGAGTGTACACCCGCTGTGCCCATTAGGAGGGGTTCCCACCATCCCTGTGGTGAGTTCCCGGGTCTGAGTGTACACCCGCTGTGCCCATTAGGAGGGGTTCCCATCATCCCTGTGCTCTGCTGTATTCCTACGGTTTTAACTTTTAGGTTTGTTAACTTTTCGTAACAATTATGAATTTTCGTTATGAATTTGGATCCGAAAATTCGTAAACTGATTTTCGCATTACGTACAGAATTCGTATGTATAAAAATTTGTATTTCGGATTCGTACAAATGTACAAATTTCCAGAAATTCGTACGGATTTTCGATTCATAAGAAACGAATCGCACATGTCTAATCTGTACTCTTTGTCATGAAAATCCATCCTGGAGTTCCAGTCTAGTGACTTCAGCGGCTGAGATGAAGCCCTCATTCTGCTGCAAGGCAGGAGGAAGCATTTCCTCAGTCTCCTCCGCCCGGGGGATAAGACTGCAACATTGGAACTTTTGTAGCAAGTTACACATTGAAGACCCTGCAGCAGGGGGCTGATCTGTGTCAGACATTTGTAGACACAGCAAAGAACTGCACAAGCATTGGGATTTACTTGAGTAATCTCTGAGCTTTCAACTCAGCTGCGGAAGTAGAGACTACAGACCCGGCGCAGCCTTTCCAGGGGTCAGGTCTTGGGTAGGAAAAAAAAAAAAGTCTTCTCTTGACATACAACTGACATGTACTATGCTATATTCTCTCCTACCCGCAGGCCTGACTACACTGATGGAAGGGGTCATGTGCAAACTTGTGAGTCAGGCACGTCTGCCGACATTGCAGAGGACAGCCAGAGTCTGTATGTACATAAGGGACACGCTAAATCAACAGGCTGCGCATCGTGTCACTCAGAGATCTGAAGTCTTTATTCTTGACAGCACATACGTGTGAGAACATATTCTGTATGGTGACACCTCTTTCTGAGAGGCTAAAAATGTATTTATTAAATGCAGTGAATGTGATGGTATCAGCCTCCTACAGTCGCTGTACAGCAGGGCTAAAGTATGAGAAGAAGAAGCAGCACAAGGAGCCAATCAGTGCTGACATGGAGCTTGCTGATAGGAGAAGAGAGCAGAGTGATAGATAGATGAGCGCACCAATGTGCTGCTTTTTCTTTCACTGTCCGGTCACAAGTTGGAGGCTTGTCTGGGATGACCTGGCCATCAGACTGAGGACATCTAGTGGCAGAAAAAGAGTACTGCAGGGGGAAATCTCTGGATAATTGCAGCATCTTTTAGCCTAGGTTCTCACTGACAGCAGCAATGAAATCACACGACACCGCACCGACTCAGATTGTGACATTTCCGGCAATTGCTGCAGATTTGACATGCGATTTGACATGTCATATGCTGTTCTGACCTACCCTTTTCATTAAATGAATGTCATTTCTTTCAATCACTTGTGGGTGTTACCTGGGGGCGGTCTGTATGTAGATGCCCCTACCTAGGAACGCCCGCTGATTCAGATGGACATCCAGCCATCAAGGCATTTTTTTTTGAGGGGGGGGGGGGGGGGGCTTGTCAGGAAATGGATCACCTGCTGGTGGACACCGGTACAACACCCTTCAGATTTGGGAACCACAGAGCCACCAGCAGGTGACCCAGTTCCTGGCAGTGCTGTGATGTTTCCAGGAAGCTATGTACAGCCCCCTTCTGGCCCCGCCCACCAACCATGATCTGCCTGCATTGCATAGAGAAGCACAGGGAGCCAGTGATGGAATCAAAGGGCGTAAATAAAATAAATGATGAAAATAGAAAGGTTTTTATTTTAAAATCTCAATGGCGAGGAGTAGGAGAAATAAGGGAAGACAAAATATAAGCAGATTAAACGTCAGCTTTAACTAAACCAAGCAATGAGTGTTTTTTTCTTCCCCCACACATTAGGGTTATTAGCACATGCGAGATCAAGCTTAGCAAAAAATCTCTTATAAAGTCCAAAACTTAAAAGCAAAGCACTTATCTAAACAACAAAAGAGCTTTAGCATAAACCACTTGACTGATTAGTGGAAATGGAGCTGAACATCAGATTGCGGCACAGATAACTGCAAGGAAAATAAACTCTGCAACACTCCGTTCCCTCCGGACATAAAAGGATTTCCAAAAAAGGAACTTCATCATTAAAACTATTGTGCCCACACTAATGTCCTTCCCCTGGGGCAACAACACAGCATATGGTGGCCATGTCTCTAAGGCCAAGCTGCAATACGTCACTGCTAGAGACTTAACCCTTTGCATGGACTGGGCTACAGTCAGCATCAGATGTCCACGCCTGCTAGGTATGTGTCATTGTAACACTTCAATGTGTCTTCTAATGGGCATCTGCGTCATTACACTCTGCGCGGTGTATAGTCCCTGTGCAGCCTATTGCATGAAACCTTATGGCCCTTACACATGATCCGAAAATCACACGAAAATACAGCTTTCAAATCGAACGTACGATAATCGGATTGTTAGTACACAGCTTTTGCCGATCACGACAGTTCATCCGACATTATCCAATCAGACAAGCAAAGAAATTATTCTTGCACGATCCCAGATCGTATGATTTTTGTTTAATCAGTAGAGTTGTCCTCTAAAAAATACAATACAAATACACTACAACATATGACATAATTTCCAATTTTTTATTCTGTCGTGTGAGAATTTTTGTAACTTTAGTAAGCTCTTCATGTTCGATACACGACAAGCATGCCAAAAAAATCTGTCGCCCAATTTTCGGATTGCGTGTACGGGGCATTAGGCTCGGTTCCTGTGGGGGTTCCCGTATCGCATCCGACTCACACTGCTGTGGATTTCAATATAAATTTATTGAAATCTCCAAATCGGTTCGCAGAAGGCAGCGCGAACTGTGCAATCGGATCGCATGGGTCTGAACACCCATGTGATTCGATTCCAGTGTGGACAAAAAAAAAAGGGTCCTGCATCATTTTGGTTCGAATGCGATGCAATTTCAGCCATACAAAATGTATGGCTGAATTTGCACTGCACAGACATCGCATGTGATGTGCACAGGCATGAGGTGCGAATCACATGCGATGTCTGGCAGCATCGCAGCAGTGTGAACCTGACCTTAACCACTTGTCCACTGGGCACTTAAACCCCCTTCCTAAACAGACCAATTTTCAGCTTTCAGTGCTCTCACTGTTATGCAACACTGTACCCATATGAATTTTTTGTCCTTTTTTTCACACAAATAGAGCTTTCTTTTGGTGGTATTTAATCACCGCTGGGTTTTTTATTTTTTGCGCTATAAATGAAAAAAGACTGAAAATTCAGTAGAAAAAAAAAAAAGAAATTCTTTGTTTTGTTAAAATTTATTGGTGAGTTTTGGCGAGTATTGCAGAGTATGGGCAGAGTATTGCAGAGTATGGGCAGAGTATTGCAGATTATTGCAGAGTACTACAGATCCAGCCCACAGCGCTGCTGCAAACAATCTCTCCCCGTCTCCCCTCACACTGTACAGATTGGTACAGAGAGGGGAGGGAGGAACCGGCGTTTGTTTACAAGTGATCGCTCCGCCATTTGATGGAGCGATCACGTGGTAAAAGGCCACTACCAGCGGCCATTTACCGTGATCCGTGGAAGACCCAGCGGTCACGGATATTTCTCAGGGGGCGCACGAGAGCAAGATTAAGCCGACCGCGCTGTAGCCGTCTTTCAGCTATGGCGCGGTCAGCAAGTGGTTAAACCTGACATTTTTTCATAGGATAGAGAAACTACACCCCATTTCCCTAGCTTCCATCGCCAGCTCCCATCTTCCTTAGCCCTACACCACATCACAACACATGGTTGTGAATAGAGTTGAATGTGACATTTCAATAAAGTTACTAAATGTCAAAAAGTAAACAGTGTGATGCATTGTGCTCTCTGTGCCATGCTCACAGCATACAGATGTGTTGTGTAAAAATACAACACGTCTGCCGTTTTACACAAAACTGTAGATAAAAATAAATGGTGCAGCTCTGACTAAAGTTGAATAAGGCCTGACTATAGGTTTAGACCATTTCCGTACCTCGTGAAGCCTGACTGGAATACTCCCAGGACGTTGCTAATTGAGGCCTAGTTGTTACTCAGAGCTACTGCATCAGGGTATAGAATGTGCATGTGAGGGGATTTGAATCACAGAAAAGCTCACTCCTGTGATGGTGGAGGTGAGCAGGAACATCTAGGCCTCACTTAGCAACATCCTGGGAGTATTCACATCAGACATGCCTGACGAAGGGGTCCTGTGTGGCTCAGAAACATTGTACTTGTTCTTCTGAGATGTGACCTTTCCACAATAAAAGCTTCGGACAACTTTTGAGGATCCACAGTGTGCAGGTGAATATGTGCATTTACCTGAAATACTCCCAGGATGTTGCTAGGACGTTGCTAAGTGAGGCCTAGTCATCGCGGTTCACCTCCACCATCACAGGAGTGAGCTTTTTCTGTGATTCAAACCCCCTTATGTACACTTTCTGTACCCTGATGTAGTCATCCTGTGATGTGGGAGGTGAGCAGTAACGACTAGGCCTCACTTAGCAACGTCCAGTCAGGCTGCATTAGGCATGTAATGGCCTACACCTATAGCAAAGGTATTACGGTATTTAACTTTAGTCAGATCTGCACAGTTTGTTTTTATCTACAGACATCTCTTATATGCATAAGCAGTTTTTTTGGTAAAGGTGAACTTATTGTTTAAAGAAAGTAAACATAACAATGTTTCCCACGCCAATGCAAAACGCACACCAGAATGCTCACGTTATATGTACCATAACGTGCGCTCACTGGTGTGGACTGTAATGCAAAATATTGAACAAAATGGCTACCAGTAATGTCCTATAGCTCAAATTTTCTCTGTTGTACTGGGGAAAAAGCCCACGTCAGGCTCGCTTGAAAACACAGAGCTGACTCTCTCCATGCGTCCAGGAAGTGGGAGACATGGCCCCCCATTTTCCGCTGCTCACTCCCATTTCCAGATGCACTATGTTTAATAACACAACAAAGGGAAGCAGCGGGCCTGGGATGACCTTTGTAGCCCCACTTAGAGCCTGTGAAGAGAGGAAGTGTAATAGGAGTTTGTCTCAGCGGCCCCTCTGTCTGAGGTGAATCCCTCTCCCTTCACAGAGGAGGGAAGACGCTAGACAGACGCCATGTTTATTTCCTGTCAGAGATAGCGGGACAGGCCCACAACAGGAACTCCTGACAGAAAGCACTGATAACCAATGAAGTATCGATAAGCATGTTGTACATGGCACCATAACTGCGTCTTGTTCTCTCAGTCTCAGCACAATGGTTTAAGACATTAAACAAACATTATAACAGCAGCCCATTTACGTTAGTGCCAAAAGCTTTAAAGTGTAATTAAAGCTCAATCTTTTCTTTTCCTTTTGGATGGAATAGGTAATAGTAAAAAAAAAACTTTCAGTTTTTTTTTTTAATCTGTGCCTCATTGAGGAGATTTCGCTTCACTTCCTGTTCTGTATATTCAATATGAAGTGGGAGAAAATGTATCCAAAATAAAAAAAATCCCCTCTCAGGCCTCATTCAGAAGGGTGCTGACACCCATAGCCTGTGAATGAGCACCTTGTCTCTAGGCTCCAGCTGCAGGCAGCCCATTTACAGTACCTTATGTCTATTGGGATGCTGCGGTTACATGGGTGAGTGGCCCTGCACACTGTCTGCATTTTCGGGACACTCGCCTGTACCTGCGCGGCTGTCAAATTGACCACCGCATCGCAATAGATATGAATGGTTGACTACATACAGCACCTAGAGCCTAGAGACGTGTGAACAAGACTATGGGTGTCAGTGCCCATCTGAATAAGGCCTTAGACAGTGTCACTGAAATAAGTGTCTTCATTGGAAGTTTCCTCCCTCCATTCCTGTTTTGGTCGCACCCCAAAATTTTGGTTTCCCCCTCACATTCAGGCCCAGTAACAATGAGGGACAGACAAAAAACAAGCTCTGGACTGCCGCACTCTTCAGACCACTTTTTTTTATTGAAAAATCACATCACAGCTCAACAAACACAGCGAACAAGGAAAAATTTCTGACGTTTCGCACTAGCTGTAGTGCTTATTCATAGCTGTGATGTGATTTTCCAAAAAAAGAAAGTGGTCTTCTGAAGAGTGTGGCAGTCCAGAGCTTGTTTTCCGTCTGTTGCTAGTGGTAATAGCCAGAACCTGTGGCTTCCCATCCAAAGAGACAATTTACAGCCTGCATGTGTGCTCCTGGAGCTGTGACATCCCTTCTCCAACAATGAGGGACAATCATGAGAATGAATCTTTCTAATGCTTTGTTTTTTTTAATCCGATTAATGTGTGATTTGATCAAAAAGATTGAATCCACAACAATCGAATACCCATAGCTTCACCTACCATCGATTTAGACTCAGTTACCCTCAGTTGTAATCAAATGGAGTCAATCGGCCAGGGAGGAATATTGAGATCCTTTTCTTATGGATACAATCATCAAGACGTGTAAAAAGGGTAAGGAGCAAATTGAAAGTATTCTCTGTCTTATGGGAGGCTGATATCTTGGAGGTAAACATAGTAAGAAAGGTAGAGAGACGGTCAGGAGAAGAGTGTTCTTCGCCTTATTGGGAGGTGGAAGTCATGTTGGGGCTATGATATCTGGGGATTGTGGGTACAGTGAGAAAGGTAGAGAGAAGGTCAGGATCAGAGAATTTTCTAATTTATTGGGGCTTAATGTTGGGACTATGATATCTGGGTGGTGGGTACAGTGAGAAAGGTAGAGAGAAGGTCAGGATCAGAGTGTTTTCTACCTTATCAGGGTCTCATGTTGGGACTATAATATCTGGGTGGTGGGTACATTGAGAAAGGTAGAGAGGTCAGGTTTAGAGTGTTTCTACGTTTGGGGGGCTTATGTTGGAACTATAATATCTGGGTGGCGGGTACAGTGAGAAAGGGTGTTCCCTATCATGTTGGTTAATCAGAAAGGAGAGAGGGTCAGAAGCCCGGTGTTCTCTACTATATGGAGTGCTCATGGTAGAGCATAGTAAGAACGATACAGAGAAGGTAAGGAGCATTCCCTATATTGTAAAGGTGAGAGGGTGAGATGTCTTAGCCCTTGTACACACGGTCGGAGATTCCGACTACCAAATCCGTCGGAGTAATTCCGACGGCTTAATTCCGGAAGAGGTCCGGAAGTGATGTTGCATACACACGGTCGGACTAAGTTGTCGGAAAATCCGATTGTACATAACGTGATGACGTTATTTCGTTAGACGGGACTACGTTCAGGCTAGTAGCCAATAGCTTTGGTCTAGGAATTTGATCTGAGCATGCGTGGCACTTTGTCCGTCGGAGTAGGCTACACATGATCGGAGTATGTCGGATAGGAGCATTTTGTCTGAAAATTTTACCAGCAAGTTGGAAAACTTGGTCCGTCGGATATTCGAATATCCGACGGAAACAGTCCGATGGAGACCACACACAGTCGGAATATGCGACAAAACGGTCCGATAGGACACATTCCGTCTGACTCTCCGACCGTGTGTACAAGGGCTTATAGGGCAATAAAATAGCCTGGGAGCATATTTTTACCTTATTTGTCGGTATGTAAGAAGATGGTCAGGAGGAGAGTATTTCATACCTTACAGAGGGCTCATTTGGAGGATGTGATATTCCAATGGTAAATGTGATGAGAAATGAAGAGAGGTGGTCAGGAGCAAAGTGATCATTTCCTTACCGTTGGCTCACATTGGAAGAGGTAAAATCCTGGTGTTGAACGTGTAAAGAGATTAGGAGCAGAGTGTTCTTTTCCATATGGTGAGCCTTACACTGAAGGAGATAACATCCCAGAGTTGCGTGTAAAGAGAGAAGGTCAGGAGTAGAGTGCTGTCTTCTTTATAGTAAGGCCTTACATTGAGGGAGGTAACATCCTGCAGTTGAGTGTGAAGACAGAAGGTTCGGAAACAGAGAGTTCTCTTCCTCTCTTCCTTTTGGTTGGCTCACAATGGAGGAAGGAAAATCCTGGTGTTGAGCATGAAGAGAGAAGGTCAGAAGGAGTAGAGTGTTCTCATCCTTATGGTGGGCCTTACATTGTAGAAGGTAAAATCCTAGAGTTCACTGTGAATAGACAAGGTTGGGAACAGAATGTTCTCTTCCTTTTGGTTGGCTCACAATAAAGGAGGTCAATTCTAGTGTTGAATGGAAAGCAAGAAGGTCGGGAACAGAGTCTTCTCCAATACAATGAGCTCACGTTGGAGGGTGTGAAATCCTGATGTTGAGTGTGAAGAGAAGTAAGGTGAAATAGGATGGTCAAGAGTGCTCTCTACCTTATGAAGATTTCACATCTGAGGTTGTGATGTGGTGGTAGTGAGCATTGTGAAAAGGTAGAGAGAAGGTCAGGAACAGGATGTTCTCTACCTTATGGAGGACTCATGTCGGAAGGTGTGATATCCCAGCTGGTGAGAATCGTAAGCAAAATAGAGAGCAGAGTGTTTTCTGCCTCATAAAGCAACATGTGTTGGAGGTTTGGCAGAATATGTGGTCATCGTAATGCAATCTTCTTGTCGTTTGGTCGACTGGACAACAACAGGTTGCCTGGACATTTGGTACATGTGACATCACTCCCCTCTCTGTTAAATCTCATGGCTTGTTCACCATCTGTTCACTGTTTCTCCTCAGATCTTATCAGACCTTCCCAGAAGGAGGGTGATTTCACAGCTTACTGTTTATCTAGAAACCCTGGCCCCCCTTCCTCGCTGCATCAGATAGGATCTTTCCATTGCTCAAGGAAAACAACGTTATCCCTGCAAGGATCTTGTCAGCCATTCCAACTTTCCAAGGAACACTGGAAGACATGTGCTGGGCCAATGCTTTCCAGTGCCACCTTTGTCTCTGGTTAGGTCAGGGGTCTCCAAACTTTCTAAACAAAGGGCCAGTCAGACTTTAGAGGGGCCAGACTGTGGTCAGTGGGAGTAGAAAATATTCTGGCATTGGCATGTGAACAATGCCCCATCGTTGGTATCAATGACAGGAATATTGCCACATCATTAGTGTCAGAGAGAGGTATTGTGCCCCCTCATTGCTGTTTGGGGGGGGGGGGTGGGGTAGGGGAGGAAAAGTGTCCCATTATTGGTAATAGTGTGTTTACTGTTGGCGCCCATGAGAGGAGTAGTGCCTCATTGTTGGTGCCTGTGAGAGGAATAGTGCCCCATTGTTGGTGCTCATGAGAAGAACAGTTCCCCAT
Organism: Lithobates pipiens; assembly: GCF_037356315.1. Lineage (NCBI taxonomy): Eukaryota > Metazoa > Chordata > Amphibia > Anura > Ranidae > Lithobates > Lithobates pipiens. The sequence continues at coordinate 323,648,418 of NW_027507784.1, read as the reverse complement.
TATTGGTATCAGTAACAGGAATAGTTCAGCATCATTGGTTTCCGTGAGAGGAATAGTGCCCCATCATTGGTGTCAGTAAGAGGAATGGTACTCCATTATTGGAGTCAGTGGGAGAATTAGTGCCCCATCATTGGTGCTATTGGGAGGAATAGTGCCCCATCATTGGTGTTATTGGGAGGAATAGTGCCCCATCATTGGTGTCAGTAAGAGGAATGGTACTCCATTATTGGAATCAGTGGGAGAATTAGTGCCCCATCATTGGTGCTATTGGGAGGAATAGTGTCCCATCATTGGTGTTATTGGGAGGAATAGTGCCCCATCATTGGTGTCAGTAAGAGGAATGGTACTCCATTATTGGAATCAGTGGGAGAATTAGTGCCCCATCATTGGTGATATTGGGAGGAATAGTGCCCCATCATTGGTGTCAATGGGAGGAATAGTGCTCCATCATTGGTGTCAATGGGATGAATAGTGCCCTATTGTTGGTGTCAATGGCAGGAATTATGCAGCATTGTTTTTATAGTCAGTGGGAGGAATAGTGCCTTAAGGGCTAGAAAAATAAAGGCAAGCAAACGGCTGCATCTGGCCCCCAGGATGCAGTTTGGAGACCACTTGGTTAGGTCGTGTCCACCTCCGCAGCCTTGTTGCTAGATAGGCATCCACCTATCTCACTTATGGCTTCCATAGATCATTCTGACCATGAAAACGTGACAATAGAGATAAGCTTGATCTGTTACAAGTTTCTTGGGTTCCTAACCTCCTTTGTAAGATGGGAGAGAGGGACACCATTCAACACAATATAGGCTAAGGACATGTCCCCAACATGCCTTTGTAATGTGAGCCATGAAAAATTAAAGTATAACGAGAGTCAAGAGTTATTTTTTAGTTTTGGATAGAGTGTAAGGGGACGTGAACCCCTGTCAGCTTATTATTGCTGTCCGTTAGGGAGGTCCACTCTCTCTATTTGTCCTGTTTACCATTATCACCGAAGGGGAAAGTAAAAGAAAAATCCTAATTTTTGTATTGCCACAAGAACAGGAATAGAGGGGAAATCTTCCCATGGGGACACTAGTTCTGGTGACAACCAGGCATTCCCTCACTTTGAGGGAATTTCCTCTCACTTCCTCTTGTGACTATGAGACAGAAAGTGAAGAGAAATCTCCCCAATGGGACACAGATGGCAAAAAAAAACTAAAAATAAAAACGGAAAAACTGTAACCCAGTTACTCTATCAAAATGGAAAAAAAAATAGTATAGTATAGTTTAGTATAAAATAGTATAGTATAGTTTACTATAACTAAAGGCAACATTTTTTTTTGTAGTTTTGGGTAGAGTGGAAAGGGATTAGAACCCCTGTCCAGTTCTTATTGCTGTCCGTGTCCCCGTTAAGGAAATTCGCCCTCCATAATTGTCCCCAGGAGATATAAGAGACTGTCAGAGGTTTAAATCTCCACCCAACCCTGAAATGTTGGGTTTGGGTGTATTGCCCCTTTAAGCGCTGCATTTCTAATATCGGTTCTGTATCCTCTGAGTCTTTACATCTGTAAGCCTTTAGCACAAAGATGGACAACAAATTCCGAAGGGCAGAGAGGGGGGAGATGGAGATTTAGGATGTGACTAATTAGTGGGCTATTAGCCAATTTAGCGCTTTGTGTCGCCTCAAGAGACCCCGGGCCTGTAGGAGGGAGCCGCGCCAGACTCAGAGAGCAAAATGCATCCAGCTGTGGCCCTGAGTGGCACTTAGTTATATTATTTTTCGAGCTCATGAAATTTATTTGCCCTAAAACAAGGTAATTCTTATATTTGCACACCATCTGCAACTCCAAACAAGGCTGGCAGGGGGAATGAGTATGGGGGATGTCTATTAGGGATGAGCTAAGGTGTGTTCGCATGGACCACGTGCAGAGCCCACCAGGAAGTCGGCGCAGCACTGCGCTAATCACAGGCAGTGACACATTGCCCGATCTCTGCAGCCGCACATCAGGGCAATGTCTCACTGCCTGTGATTAGCGCAGCGCCGACTTCCTGGCGGGCTCTGCACGTGGTCCATGCGAACACACCTGAGCTCATCCCTAGTGTCTATACTAGGTGCTGAAATGAGAGGAGAGAAAAAGGTAAGTGATAAAACTTCCATTTGCAGTCTCTTTGTTTATTTCCTCAGCTCCAACAGTCTCATATTTCAGGCTCTGGGGGTGAATTGAAGTAACATAGAAAAAAAAAGGGTTTTCTGTTCTGTGCTTTTTAAATGCTTGCAATGTGCCTTAAATCCCGGTTCAGACTGCTGCAATGCGGGAAAATGCATTTCCCGCATCGCACCTGAATCTCACGCTGGTATACACTGAGATCTGTGAACTGCTGGGGGTGTCAATATAAAGTTAATGACACCCCCAGATCGGTTCGCAGATCGCAGTGCGAACTTTCAAGTGGTGCGGGTATCGGATCCAGCTATACAAACTGTATAGCTGAAATCGCATCACATTCGTACTAAAATGGCGCACAAGCCTTTTTTTGGTCAGACCTGGAATCGGATCGCATGGGTGTTCCCATGCAATCCGATTCCAGTGCGGACCAAAAAAAAGGGTCCTGCACCATTTTGGTACAAATGTGATGCGATTTCAGCTATACAGTTTGTATGGCTGAATTTGCATTGCACAGACATCGCATGTGATCTGCAGAGCAAAGCGGTGCGAATCACATGCGATGTCTGTGATTGCACAAGTGTGAACCCAGCCTTACACTTGCTAGAAAATCGAAATACTCTAGAAAAAGTTGAATCCTAAATCCAGCACCCCCCCCCCCCCCCCCATACACACACACACATATCTGGAACTGTCTGTGCTGGCCCAGCTCCTCCCTACATAATGTAGCTGCCAGGGAGGGAGTATAGGTTAATACTCCAGAGTCTCTTGATTGACAGCTCTGAATCTGACATCCCATCCAAGATGGCAGTACCCAGTAGCAGCCTCAGGATTTTTGCTTGGCTACAGGGAGGCTTTTACGGATACATAAAATATGTTAAATGCACATATGATCTCCCGGGAAGGTTTTTATTGAAATTAATGGTCTTGCTGAAATAATACCTGGTGATCCTGCCATGAAGGTCCTTATTCAGGCACTTTCAGTGATAGAGTGACAACTATCAAAATGAGCAGGCATGGTCAGCCAAATCCAAATGCTATGAAGCCAAATTAAAAGCTATTGCAGCTTTCATTAAAAGAATACCTGGTGATCCTGCCATGAAGGTCCTTGTTCAGGCACTTCCTGTTACAGAGTGACAACTGTCTTCCAATTGTGCTCCTAGGTTGTCACCCTGTCACAAGCACCCCTGGTGGAGGCATTGAGCTTATGTCCCTTTTTTCTGTCTGCAGACATGAGCACCGTGATCGCTGTCAGGAAGATGGTGCAGAGCAATGATGTGACGCTGAGGATGGAGAGAGTGCATGCAGCGATGAAGTGGTGGAAAGAGACGGCAGGAGATCAGCAGCGTAAAGGAGGAAATAACGATGGCAATTGTTTATGACACACAGAAAACTTAAAAACAACCAGCTGGGAAAAAGTTCTCAGGTCGTCATTTATAAAGGTTGGTCACACTGGAGAGCAAATGCAAAAGAAAAGGACGAAATCCGTGTTTTTCATCACTCTCAGCTAAAAAACGAATTCTGAGGAATCATTTATAGCGCACACCTGTGGCGGTGGCTGCGCTGCATTCTCTCGTTCTAAAAATAATACTTTTATTCTCCATGAAAGAAACAGATGCTAAAAATAACAGTGTTAACAGCGACATCTGCTCAGTCGAAAATATGTCTCCTGGTCCTTCCAGCACGCGATGGAGCGCACCAGAGCGAGGCGTGAGATCGCAGTTTGTCAGTGTCATTAGATGTCATGTCAGGTTCCCTCCACCCAAAACCTAAATTTTGAATACAGGTGGACAGGGCCAGGACAAGGGGTGGGCAGGAGGGGAAGCTGCCCCAAGAACAGTGGTAAGGGGTGGGGCACTGTGCTCCAGCTTGCCCAATCTCTACCCCATATGCCCAATGCTGACACACAAAAAAACACACCAGGCATGCGCAACTACCTTTTAGTTGCTAGAAAGCAACAAAAAAAAAATGGCCGCACACATGCACACTCAATGCTAACCATGGACGGCCAGAGCAAGGGGTAGGAATGGGCGCGGGACAGTGCACCAATTTTTCACCATACACACGGGCACAGTTCCGCATCCTTAACCTGGGCACTGGACAAACCTTTCCCAATACTGCTGGTGGGTGGGGACCAATGGCTTGTTTGTGTGAATTCCCAAGATGGATCGGTCAGATGAAATGTTTTTTTTTCCAGCCAATTGCTGCTGCTCCCTGAGATAAGGCCAGCCCCTGAGGAATATGAATGGTGCATCTACACACATGATGGGTTGGTATGAGCATGCATGTTAATGCCACAAATTACTTTGTGCAACTCAGCCCTTCTAGCTTATGCTTTCCATACATGGCTCCTATTTCGGCTGATTCCTTCAGCATCAAAATTGGAGGAATTAAAAATCAAAGGAGCTGGGTGGAAATTTCTCAGCCAAACAGTGACCGGTGCCACTTTTCCTCATCAGTCTGGAGACATTGTATGCATCGATACATGGAGATTGACTACATTGTGTCACATCCATCTCCCCTGGGATCCAGTGCCAGGTCTCTTCTCCAGGATACAATGCTCTGCACTTCAATGTTTCACCCGGATTGCCAATGCTGTGGCCAATCAGGGGACAGCTCAACTAATCGATGCCCCAAATCAGTGCCCCCCCAGGGGATCTTGCATCATCTAGTGACTCAAGACTCCCCAGGCACCCCAGATCATTCTATGGCATCTAGTGACTCCAGTGCACCCGTATGCACCCCAGAGCATCCTGTGTCTTAGAGTGACCCATGGGCGCCCTGTGACTCCAGTGCATCCTAAAGCATACAATCCCATAGTGTATATTAAAGAAAAAATTGTTCGGGTTTGGTTTGATGAAAAAGTGGCAACACTAATACTGTGTCATCTTGTGACCCCAGTGCACCCCTGCGTGCCCTGTAACTCCAGTACACTCTATTCTGTGCCATCTAGTGACTCCAGTGCACCCCAGAACATTCTATGTCAGTAAAGTGGTTGTAAACCCTTACACACCCCTTTTACCTACAGTTAAGCCTATAATAAGGCTTACCTGTAGGTACTGGAAATATCTTCTAAACCATATACGATTGCGTCAAAGTCATTGGCGCATGCACGTGCCGTTTCAACAGGGTCCACGCGCGCATGCCTGAGAGTGACGTCATGCGACTCCGGCCAGTCAAAGAGCCCAGGGCCCTCGAAAAGAAGAAGGGTGAAGATGGACGCGGCCTCCAGTGGGGACATCGTGGGCTTTGTTTGCAAGTAAGTGGCACATATTGGGCTAATATGCAATGCATACTAGCCCATTATTGCTGGGAACAAAATAGGAAGTAAAACCCATCAGGGTTTACTTCCTCTTCAAGTGACCTCCAGGTTACCTGTGACTCCATTGCATCCTACAGCATTCGGACCCCAGTTTGCACAGAGCATGCTGTGTCATCTAGCAACCCCAGAGCACCCCCAGAGCACACCAAGACTGAAACCCGGAGCATTCTAGGGCATTTAGTGTCCCAGTGTACCCCAAGACTCTAGTGCAACTCAGAACATTCTACGGCATCTAGTGACCTCAGTGCACCCCTGTACTCCCTGTCCCCATGGGATGGGGCAAACCTGACCATAAGGCCATGTGCCCTCACCTCCAAGAATTTCAGGGAAAGCCTGAGCGCCTACACCCTACAAATAAGAAGTGCCATGCAAAAAGTGCAAAAATAAAAAACTGTAATTGCTTTAGGGTTCTATAGTGCTAGAAAATAGCTGGCCTTCCACCCTGTCTACAGATTCCTCTGGTCCCAGCCAAAAGGTCCAGCCCAGGAGGCAGGTATGAAAAGGGGCATGCAAGGGTGTAGTGACCAAGGTGCCTTACTTAGGCCCCTTTCACACTGGGTCATTTTTCAGGCGCTACAGCGCTAAAAGTAGCGCCTGAAAAAATCTGGCCCCTTTCACTCCAGTGTGAGAGCCGGGGGGCTTTCACACTGGAGCGGTGCACTAGCAGGATGGTGAAAAAAGTCCCGCTAGCCACATCTTTGGAGCGGTGAAGGAGCGGTGTATTCACCGCTCCTAAACCGCTCCTACCCATTGAAATCAATGGGACAGCGCGGCTATACCGCTGGCAAAGTGGCGCTTTGCAGGCGGTTTTAACCCTTTTTCAGCCGCTAGCAGGGGTTAAAACTGCCCCGATAGCTACCGCATACCACCCCTAAAACGACGGTAAAGCGCGGCTAAAAATAGCGCCACTTTACCGCCGACACCACTCCCGCCGCAGTGTGAAAGGGGCCTAAAAACATAACCCCACAGTGAATTTTTCTGACACACCTGAAATGCCCCTGGACAATGCAGTGCCAATCATTTTAAACAGCACCCCAACACACTTTGCTGGTGGACATGCAACATGTGGCAATGCATTAATGTCCATTGTGTTGCACTGCCAGAAATAGTGCAAACACCGTCTTTAATGCCTTTTGGTCTATTGGCAGTCCACTGAATTTGAATGTACGTATCAAACATTACCGCAAGAGATGACACGAATTATCAGCATGCGTCAATGCACACAAAGATGTAAATGGACCGAAGAGCAGAGTTCGGGGGGTTAATAAAGTGCCCGGTGAAGGCTCTGGACTGCAGGCCAGGCAGGCCTATGTACTTGTCAGCACAGGTACTCACACACCTTTCAGCCAGCTAAATGATTATCTGACATTCCACAAGACGACTCTCCATAATCACCTCGGAAGGATAGGGAGGGGGAAAGGGTCAAAGGTGAGGTGACCTCGGATGAAACTAAGGTGCCGGGCAGATATGGGAAAGATTGCAGCGGGTGGGGCAGGGGTCCCAGGTAAGTGCATATTGCCGGCGGGTATGCAGTACAGATTATTTTTTAATAACTGCAGATCGATCAATGACATACCAAGGGGGTCAGCTGGTTGACGTATGGACCAGCACGGCAGTTAGAATCCAGTGTAGTGCAATAATGAACACGAGAGGCATTCAATACATTGCGAGTGTTTAAGCTTTCCGAACCATTTATCTCTATTGATATTTTGCTACCTCGGGTGCCTTTCAGGTCAAGTTTTGAACACCTAAAGCTGAAGTTTAAATCTGTTTATATTTCCCTGGTTCCTCTCTTCTCCCTTCATCAACTCGCCAATGAGCATTAGAAATCAAACCTTCCTATTTTCATTACATACCTTATCTTGGAGCCAATGGTCTGCCCCACTTTCATGTACTTTTATGGCTTGTGTTGAACTGCATGGGGTGATCATTTTTCAGTAGTACGCTGATATCTACTGGTGGTTTTGGCCCACTGCTACTTGTTTACTGTGATTTTGGTAACTTCCTCTGTCTTCCCCTCCTGTTTAGTGCTAGTCAGATTAGTCTTATCTAACCCCTCCCCTCTTCTTCCATGTTTCCTTAAAGCAGTGTTCCGCTCACCCCTCCAAAAATTAAAAGTCAGCAGCTACACATACTGTAGCTGCTGACTTTTAATATTAGGACACTTACCTGTCCTGGAGTCCAGTGATGTCGGAACCCCAGCCGATGTTTCCATCGGCTGTCGGGTGCTACCGCCGCCATTGCTGGTAAGGGAACCTGGCAGTGAAAACCAAAATAAAAATAACAAGCATAATAATATTATTCTTGATATCAATAGAAAAAAAAGCCTTTGAAAATTTGTTTGCAATAACTCCATCAGAATCACCAGAAAAGCAGCTTCATTATTATTCCATTACAGAAGAAGAGAATTGTGCGCTGCATTTGGAGATTTCATAATTTGCCGCTTCACCAATGTTAATTCTCCATTACGAATGCTAATTTGCTTCTAGCTCGTCCTTGCTTCCGAGCAGCGTGTTCGTACTTTGGACTTTTGTCCGACGGACTTGTGTACACATGATTGGAAATACAACAGACATTTGTCCGCGGAAAATTTTAAAGCCTGCCATCCAACATTTGTCTGTGCAGAATACAACCACAATTGTCCGATGGAGCGTGCAAATGGTTGGATTTTCTGCCAACAGCCTGTCATCACACAATTCCCATTGGAAAATCCATTTCCTGTGTACGAGGCTAAAGGCCCGTACACACGATCAGACTTTTTGTCAACAAACATGCAAATTAGCTGTTTTAAGGCAACATCCGACCGTGTGTATGCTCCATCGGACAAACTTTTTCTGTTTTCATCTGACTTTTGTTGGCTGTACGAACAGACAAACTTTCCGGCAACATAAATCCGATGGAGCAAAGTCCGATCGTGTATACAGGAAACCATCGGACTTTACAAACACGCATGCTCAGAACCAATGCAAAAGATCAGAAAACAATACAGAAGTTGACCAAAGGTGGTGGTAAAGAGCAGAAAAACCACGTGATTTTGTGAAAGTTGGCTGAAAAAGTCCTGCCGTGTGTATGCAGTACAAGTTCAGGGCCAATGCCCTTTGTACAAAAGTCCACGGGAACATTTGTATAAAGTCCGATCGTGTGTATGAGGCTTAATGCCTCGTACACACACTTGAATTTTCCGACAACAAAACCGTGGATTTTTTTCCGGCGGATGTTGGCTCAAACTTGTCTTGCATACACACGGTCACAGGTCACACAAATGTTGTAGAAATATCCCAACGTCAAGAACGACGTACAACACGCACGACGAGCTGAGAAATATGAAGTTCAATAGCCAGTGCGGCTCTTCTGCTTGATTCCGAGCATACGTGGACTTTTGTGCGTTGGAGTTGTGTACACATGCTCGGAAATTTCCAACAAGTCTTGTTGGAAAGTTTGAGAACCTGCTCTCAAACATTTGTTGGTGGAAATTCTGACAACAAATGTTTTATGAAGCATACACATGGTCGGACTTTTCGACAACAAGCTCACATGCAATATTTGTTGTTGGAAAATCCGATCGTGTGTTCAGGGCATTAAGTCCATCCTAACCCATCACGTTCCAAGGTTAGTGTTTGGAGAAGGACCTCTGGAAGAAGTTTATCTTTCTTATTTCTATTTTTTTTTTTTTTTTGACATTTTTGTCCATTGGACTTCAACATTGCAATATTACTTTTTAAAATTGTAAAAATTGGTGAAGAAAAATTGGGTAAAATTTCTCAGCAAATTGTTCCAATGATGTTTCTGTGCTTTCCCGAAGCAAACAAAAATTGCTGACCTGTTTGTTTTTTCCTGATGGGGAGAACATAATGGCCGCAGCTGCAAGACACAAAATGTACCCTACTTAACCTCGCAGCCACTTCATAAATAACGCGGACCCTCCCTTAACAAGCTGGTGCAAATGAATTGAGACCGTCAGCTGTAAATTAGTGGCGGAAGGGAGAGGGGGCTGAATTATGACATTTAATTATGGCTCTCAGACATGGGTAATTACAGTCCAGCTCCTGGGGATCACACACAGCAGTGGCCAAAAGACACAGGTGAGGATGGGGCAGTGATAGAGGAAAAGACCTAACATTGGGTGCAAAGTGGTATGAGAAACTTGAGGTGTCACTGCCAACGACAGGATGGTTATTGGGCAGGGACTGTGACTTCAGATGTGTGGCAATATTAAAGACCCATTCACACTTCTGCATGTCATCGGACAGCAGTGCAACACACCTCCCAGCTTTTTGAGATGGGAATGAGGCACACCTATCTGCAAAAGTATGCAGGCATAGGACACACCCCTTGCCACGCCCCCTTAAAGGAGAATTGTACAAAGAAACAAGATTGGTTAAACCAACAAGAGCTTTTTTACCCCTGCTATTCCTTTATATTGGCATTTGGAATTTACAAATGCAAAGTTAGAAATCAGATGAAAGGTTTAGCTCTGGGAAACACTTTTTGATAGAAAAAAAGTGCATTTTATATACATCTATATAGATCAGACCAAAATGAGGGAGGAATGAGGGATAGAAGGACATTGCTCCAAATCAGGGGCAGTCCCTCGAAATCAGGGACAGTTGGGAGCCATGTACAGTGACATGAATGAAGTGTCACCTTGTGCATTTCACATAAAGTTCACAAAAAAAAAAGTAGCTGTGTCATGCAATAAAATACTCATCACACTGCCCCCTACTGCCAACTCGCTGCAGCTGGAAAGAAAGGCCCAAAGCAACAAAAAAAAAACAAATAGGCAAAGGGCAGGCATGACTAGGCTACCAGGGTGGTTTGGCAGTTAGAGGGTTAATAGAATATTGTCAAGAGTGGGTGAACGTACGGAGGCAGTGTTTGGGTAAAAAAGTAAGGTAGGGAGAGGCAACGTAGGTAGGGTGGTTAATTTGATTGGGCACTTGGAAGAAACGGACAAAGAAGAAGCTTCCCACCCCTCGGCTCTTGTGTATGTTGGACTTGTTGGGGGAGTTGTAGTGGTACGGTGGTTGGGGTCCTTGGAGGCAGCCAAAATTTTCTGTGTAATATCAGTGTGAGGACCCTATGGCGTCTTATGGTTAATCCCAGTTAACAAGGGTTTAACGGGAATTTGTGGAAATGGAGGTGTCAGCTGGAAATTTGTGGGGTTCAGAGGGCTATAGCGGTCTACAGGAGTACATTTGGCATTGGCACTACTAAATCTGGTATGCTTTATGCTGCATACAGAAGACCGGACTTTCCAGCAGACTACATCCAACGGAATCAGTCTGTTGGACAATCCGATCGTGTGTGGGCTAATCCAATTGTTTTTCGTTTAAGAAATCCGATGGACCTAGAAATAGAAGATGTTTCAAAATCTGTCCGACGGACTCAATTCCTATCGGGAAAACCATTTGTCTGTATGCTAGTCCGAACACGACGCAAGGGAAGCTATTGGCTACTGGCTATTGAACTTCCTTTTTTAGTCCCATCTTAGGTCATCACGTTCAAAACTAACGGACTTTCAAATGGACTTAGTCCGTTCGTGTGTGGCCAAGTCCGTTCGTTCGGGAAAAGTCCATCGGAACTCCACCGAAAGTCTGTCGGGAAGACCGTCGGACCTAGTCTGCCGGAAAGTCCGGTCGTGTGTACACGGCATAAATCATGTACACACCAAACCACGCCAGATCAGTGTGCAGACAGTGTGAACGGGCCCATACAGTATTGCAGTGGCAGTCATTATGGGTGCACTAAGGCACTGCCCTCGCGGTGTAGTGTGCCGCATTGTATGGGAGTGTGTTGCGTTGAATGGCCTGCCTTAACGCAATGCACGTTAACATGCAACATAACTAAGCAAAGAATTAAACAGACCCTCATAGGGGTTGATTTACTAAGGGCAAATAGACTGTGCACTTTGCAAAGTGCAGTTGTTCCAGAGCTTAGTAAATGAGATAAGGTTTCACTTTGCAAAAATCACCCAATCACGTGCAAGGAAAAATAGAACAACTGCATTTTCTGCTTGCACATGATTGGATGATGGAAATCAGCTGAGTGTCTGCTCATTTACTAAAGTCCTGAGTAAATGTACTTGCAGAATGCACAGTCTAGTCGCCTTTAGTAAATAAACCCCAAAGTGTATATAAAGCCATATTTTTTTAATAACAAGGGTTTTAGAAGCCCTGTCAGGAGTTTATTGCTGTCTGTGTCCCAACTAGGGAGATTCGCCCCTCTTTTTGTCCTGGTAAACACTGCAAAGTGATTTCAAATCCAAAATGTTACAGCTGTCATCAGAATAGATGATGACGAGAAATCTTCCAATGAAAAGACCTATTGTGGTGACAACTTTGGAGAGATTTTCCCTCACTTCCTGTTGTGTCTCCAAGGTAGAACGTGAAGGGAATCCTCTCTAATGGAACATGGAATCCAAAATATGTTGCTGTTCTTTTACTATCTAATGAGCCAGCTATGGGCAGAGAGGTGACATCACGGTATTACTTAAAGTGGTTGTAAACCCTTCCATATACCCAGTGAAGTGACTGGCCTCAGGTGACACACAGATGAGGAAACAAATCCTCCCACACAAGTTGTATCTGTTTATCTGTAGTCTTCTCCTCTATGGCCAGAATTTATAAAGTTTGCCTGAGAGTTTATAAAAAAAAGTGTGGGGGGGGGGGGGGCTGAAGTTACAGTCTGTACAGTCTACAGAGCTCAGTGAGGAGAGCTCTGAGAGCTGATTGGAGGGAAGGGACACATACCCCCTACACACAGCACACAGGACCAGAGCTGAGGCTGTCAATCAGGTGGCGGTCCCTCCCCTGTCACCATTTTTCTCTTGAAGTGACAGCAGAGGAATGAAGCAGCAGACAGAAATTACCCTTAGCACTGGTTCACACTGGAGCATTTTGACATGCGATTTGACATTCGGCACTGCACTGATGTCAAAAAGTAGTTTCTGTACTACATTTTGTGATTTCGGGCTGCGATTTACATTGGCATCTGTGCAAAAATCTGCACAGATGTCTCTGAAATCGCGGCCGAAATCGGGACAGACATGCGTGAGTGAAATCTTGCGAGTTCAGCTGAACTCGCACGGCTTCATTCCCGTAGCTCAGTGTGAACCTGGGCTCAGTGCTCTTAATTAAGACAAGTACACACTATAGAGGGATATGCTTTGTTCATATTTCATGTCTGAGGTTTACAACCACTTTAATCCTTTTTTTAGAGAAAGTGGTGTCACCACCCTGGCTGAGGTGTCCGGCAGAGGTGTATAATTCACAAATGTGCCTTGCTGCAATAGAAAATCCTTTATCTGATTAATTAATTTATTTATTTATGTGTATTTCATTTGTCTATTTAGCTGCTAGCCTGGGGTTGGGGTTTAATTGTCAGGGGTTAGGTGAAGATGCTATTTTAGTAGTTGAACGTAAACTGTTCAGGTAGAGTACCAGGGATCTGCAATTAGTGGCCCTCCAGCTGTTGCAAAACTACAAGTCCCATCATGCTTCTGCCTCTGGGTGTCATGCTTGTGGCTGTCAGAGCCTTGCTATGCTTCATGGGACTTGTAGTTCTGCAACAGCTGGAGGTCCACTAATTGCATATCCCTGAGGTAGAGGATAGCTAAGGCTCTGTTGAATTTTCAGTCTAAATCAGCTAGGTACTTTCCAAGTACATAAAAAAAAAAAAAAAAGAAGTAGAAAAGCCCTTTACCAGCATACTATGGAGAAGGACTCTTGCATTCTGTGGAGAAGCAGTGGCCTCTCTGCAGAGGTCTGACACACCTCCTCCTGCTGAGTTAAAGCTAGAACTCTCCAATCAGCAAAGCTCATACTCCCTGCTGATTGGAAATCTCTAGTTCTAATTAGCAGGGGGGCGTGGTGGACCTCTGCAGAGAGAATATAACTTCTATGCAGCCCTTCCCTGTAGCATGCTGGCAGGGCACAGGCTTCTCTACATGGGCTGTGGCTGCTTTGTAAAAAAAAAAAAAGACAAAATGTACAACTCTAAACCATCATAGTAGAGCTCATGCCAATCTAAATGTCTATGACATGCTTATATACAATTCCTTGTACACATAAATGAAATAAAATGGATAGATAAATAAATGAGCCAATCCATTGACGTGGTTTCAGGTGAGTAAAACAAAAATTTTCCTAAGGTGATAAAAAGTTCATCAGTCCATGCACCAAACACCAGGCTTGTCACCACGTGAGTAGAAAACTCTTCCCCTTTGGGGTTAAACTCACCAGAAATCTGGTAAAATCAAGCATCCAAAATATATCTTTATGTTTCCACTTCTCAAGGACATCCACTGATTACCCCTTGCCCCGGCCTTGTTACTTCCCTTATAAAATATTTATTGAATACAATTTTTTTCAATATATGTTACAAGAATGGCACTGTCCTGTCAATCTGCCATCCCTAAGTTCTATGTTTTTCAAAATTCCAAGTGTGTCTTCAAAGATCTTTCATCCGTATTTAAAAAAAAAAAAATACACATAGCCTTACCCCCAACTTTTAATAGCGCATCTGCAGACATTCACGTCAAGAGAAAACTCTTTGACCACATTCCATATCTGTCAAACCTGCCATCATTCTTTGTAAATAAGGCCCAAAGGAGATGCCTCACATCTGAATTATTGCTGCATAAAATACCTTTAAAAAAACTAGGTGACCCTTTTTTTCCATTGCCTTAAAAAAAAAAAAAAAAAAAAAAAAAAAAAAAAAGGAAACCATGCCTCATTGAAAGAGATCATGTGGTTTTACAGCGGATATGCCACAGGCAGCAAAAGAGTTAACCGCATTGACTTCTAAAGGCTTCCAAGGGTCTGCAGCCCTACTGTGTATACATTGTCTATACTTGCACAGCTGTTAAAGCCATCCATACCTGAGCGAAACTTCAAAAGGCTACATGGCACTGAGTGTTTCCATTGTATGGACTCTGCGGTTGGCCAGTAAAGGCTTTAATAGTTTATAAAATGTTTACAGATGATGGTAGCCCATGCACTGTCCTCTTTGATGAGGCTTTTGTGATGACTGTCAACCTGTGATAAGGGTAGGAGGAGATTAGATAAGGGAGGTTATGCACTCTGGAGAGAGTGAAAAAGGGACAAGTTTGATAGAAAGGGGGGTGGGAAGGTCACAAGATAGAGAGATTGTTGGATGAAGGACTCCTGAACTGTCAGACAAGGCTCTGCCCTGGAGAACGTGTGCTATGTTGATCTGTCCGTAGATATTTGCAAATTCAAAGCATAAAAATACAACTGGGGTCCCTCCCAATGGATACCAAGAAAGCAATTTAAAGCACAAAAATACAACTGGGGTCCCTCCTGAAGGATACCAAGACAGCAACTCAAAGCATTAGAAAACAGAGATCCCCCCAATTGGTACCCTAAAAAGCAACTTAAAGCACAAGAATACAACAGGGATCCCGCAATGTGCACTAAGAAAGCACACAAATACAACAGGGATCTCCCAATGGGAACCAATACCAAGAAAGCAACTCAATGTAGAATACAACAGGGATACCCTCCTCTGGGTACCGAGAAAGCAAACCAAATCACAAGAATACAACAGGGATCTTCCAACGAGAACTAATACCAAGAAAGCAACTCAATGTAGAACACAATAGGGATTCCACCCCAATGGGTACCAAGAAAGCAACTTAATGTAGAATACAACAGGAATCTCCTCCACTGGGTACCAAGAAAGTAATATAAAGCATGAGAATACAACAGGGATCCTCCCAATGGATACCAAGGAAACAACTCAAAGCACAAGAATACAACAGGTATCTCCCAATGGGAACTACTACCAAGAAAGCAACTCAATGTAGAACACAATAGGGATTCCACCCCAATGGGTACCAAGAAAGCAACTTAATGAAGAATGCAACATGAATCTCCTTCACTGGGTACCAAGAAAGTAATGTAAAGCACAATAATACAACAGGGAACCTCCCAATGGGTACCAAGAAAACAACTCAAAGCACAAGAATACAACAGGTATCTCCCAATGGGAACTGCTACCAAGAAAGCAACTCAATGTAGAACACATTCGGGATTCCACCTCAATGGGTACCAAGAAAGCAACTTAATGTAGAATACATCAGGAATCTCCTCCACTGGGTACCAAGAAAGTAATGTAAAGCATGAGAATACAACAGGGATCCTCCCAATGGGTACCGAGAAAACAACTCAAAGCACAAGAATACAACGGGTATCTCCCAATGGGAACCAATGCCAAGAAAGCAACTCAATGTAGAACACAATAGGGATTCCACCCCAATGGGTACCAAGAAAGCAACTTAATGTAGAATACAACAGGAATTTCCTCCACTGGGTACCAAGAAAGCAATGTAAAGCATGAGAATACAACAGGGATCCTCCCGATGGGTATCAAGAAAGCAACCCAAAGCACGAGAATAACCAGGATCCCTTCCAATGAGTACCAAGAAAACAACTCAAAGCACAAGAATACAACAGGGATCCTCCCAATAGGTATCAAGGAAGAAACTCATGCAATTAGTTTTAGTATAAATCACACAAATAGGAAACATAAGGGGAATACAAAGACACTGAATTTCAAAAGAGCCAACTTCCCAAAACTACAATCCTTGCTAGAAGATAATAATTGTGAGAAAATCTTAGGAACAAAGAACACGGCGGAAAAATGGGTATGCTTTAATCACTTCAGCCCGGAAGATTTGGATGCTCGATGACCAGGCCATTTTTTCAGATTCGCACTGCGCCGATTTAACTGACAATTGCGCGGTCGCGCGACGTTGTACCCAAACAAAATTGACATCCTTTTTTTCCCACAAATAGAGCTTTCTTTTGGTGGTATTTGATAATCTCTGCGGTTTTTATTTTTTGCACTATAAACAAAAAAAGACCAACAATTTTGAAGAAAACATAATATTTTGTACTTTTTGCTATAATAAATATCCCCAATGTTTTTTTAAAAAAGCTAATTTTTTTCCTCAGTTTAGGCCAATATGTATTCTTCTACATATTTTTGGTAATAAAAATTGCAATAAGCGTATATTGATTGAAAGTTATAGCGTCTACAAAATAGGGGAAAGATTTATGTCATTTTTTTTTTTCACTAGTAATGGTGGTGATCAGTGATTTTTATCGGGACTGCAACATTATGGCAGACAGATCGATCCCTTTTGACACATTTTTGGGACCATTGGCATTTATATAGCAAACAGTCCTATAAAAATGCACCAATTACTGTGTAAATGTCACTGGCAGGAAAGGGGCAGGGAAGGGGTTAACAGTAGGGGCTCAATGGGTTAACTGTGCTACCTAGGGAGTGATTCTAACTGTGAGGGGATGGGACTTCCTGGGTGAGGAGAGCGATCGTTGTTCATACTTAGTATGAACAACAGATCACTCTCCTCACCCCTGACAGCATGGAGATGGGTCTGTTGACATTGACAAATCTCCGTTTGCTCTCTGTATGGAACAATCGCGGGTGCCCGGTGGTCGGCTCCAGTGCACGTGCGCCCCCCTAGTGGTCAAAAAGCAAACCGACGTACAGCTACGACGGTTCACCCAGGGGAGCCAATCTGCCGCAGTTTAACTGCGGCGGCTGGTCGGGAAGGGGTTAAAAGCATATTAAATAAGGGCATTAACCAGTGCATCCCAATGCAAAATAAATTTAAAAGAGCTCATAAAAGTCCTGGGTGGCTTAACTCCAAAGTAAAAATGCATATAAAAGCAAAGGAGAAGGCCTTAAAAAAATACAAGGCTGCGTGATCATCATCAGCATTCCATCTTTACAAAGAATGCAACAAGAAATGCAAGGGTGCAATCAGGAAGGCTAAGATAGAACACAAGAGACACATAGCGGAGGAGAGTAAAGAAAATCCCAAGAAATTCCTACATAGTAAGAAAGGGAGGTCAGATCATATTGGTTCCATAAAGAATGATGAAGGGAATCTGGTTACTGAGGATGGAGAGATGACGAAGGTATTGAATTTATTCTTCTCAGTCTTCACGAGGGAATCGGGGGGCTTCAGTAACCAAAACTGCTATTTTTATCATCATAACATGTCACAGGAAGCACCATCATGGCTAACAGAGGACAGAATTAGAATTAGACTTGGGAAACTTAACATTAATAAGTCAATGGGACCAGGTGGCTTGCACCCGAGGGTCCTTAAGGAACTCAGTCAAGTAATTGCCAGACCACTGTTCCTTATTTTTATGAACAGTCTACTGACTGGAATGGTACCAGCTGATTGGAGAAAAGCCAATGTAGCACCACTAATATTTAAAGTGGTTGTAAACCCTTACAAACAACTTTGACCTACAGTTAAGCCTAAATTAAGGCTTACCTGTAGGTCCCACACGGTTTAGGAGGTATTTACTAAAAGACAGCGACAGCTGTCTATGGCGCATGTGCCGTAGACAGCCGCACACAGGCACACTATCTCCGTTAGCAGCATGCCGCTGCTAACGGCTCTACTAACCTTCTATGAGGTGGTAAGTTGCCATCTGGATAAAGGAAGGCCCGTAGATGTGGTATATCTAGATTTTGTAAAAGAATTTGATACAGTTCCCCAAAAACGTTTATTTACAAAGTAAGGTCCATTGGTAATGACCTTAGGGTGAGTACATGGATTGAAAACTGGCTACAAGGGAGAGTTCAGAGGGTAGTGATAAATGGGGAGTACTCGATTGGTCAGGGGTGGGTAGTGGGGTCCCCCAGTGTTCTGTGCTGGGACCAATCCTATTTCATTTATTCATAAACGCCCTGGAGGATGGCGTAAACAACTCAATCTTTCTATTTGCAGACAATAATAAGCTAAGCAGGACAATAACTTCTCCTCAGGATGTGGATGGGGCATCACAACTAATAAAGGGTCTGGAGGATATTAGTTATGAGGAAAGGTTGCGAGCACTGAACTTATTCTCTCTGGAGAAAAGACGCTTGAGAAGGCATATGATTTCAATGTACAGATACCATACTGGTGAGCCCACAATAGGGAGAAAGCTTTTCCATGAAAGGGAATTTAATAAGACACGTGGCCATTCACTAAAATGAAAAGAAAAGCAGTTTAACCTTAAACTGCGTAGAGGGTTCTTTACTGTAAGAGCGCTTAGGATGTGGAATTCTCTTCCACATGCAGTGGTTTCAGCGGGGAGAATTGATCATTTAAAAAAACTATTAGATAAGCACCTGAACGACCGCAACATACAGGGATATACAATGTAATACTGACATAAAATCACATGGGTTGGACTTGATGGGCTTGTGTCTTTTTTCAACCTGGCCTACTATGTAACTATGTAACGCAAAGCATGAGAATACAACAGGGCTCTCTACCAATGGGTACCAAGAAAACAATTCAAAGCACAAGAATAACAGGGATCCCTTCCAATGAGTATCAAGAAAATAACTTAAAGCACAAGAATACCACAGGGATCTTTCCAATGGGTATCAACCAAGCAATCCAAAGCACGAGAATACAACATGGATCCTTCCTTAAGGGTACTAAGAAAAAAACTCTAAGCATGAAAATGCAACAGGAAGGCCAAGTTAAAGGTGGCAAGTAAAAAGTGTTTTAATAGTTCTTCATCCAATGCATTTTGGGGCTCCCAAGCTTCCACTTTACCAGGGGTTTAACATTTGATTTGTCTACATGGACTCAAGGACACGTTTTCCATTGCCAAATTCTGAATTCAGGTGTGTATTAAATGTTGAGGTTTTGGAAGTTGTGCTCTTCAGCATACTGCACACAGGCAAAGCTTCAGAGTGTTTTCGCCATTTATGATTCACCTGAAACAGATTTTTTTGTTATCCTTAGTTCCATGTAAGCTTCTTAAGTCTGAATTGCAGGAATATTTGTATTGCCTACATTGGCACAGTTTGGCACCGTTGCCATAGGTAGAACTCCCTGTATCTTTTTCAACTAATACAAGTTGTTCTCGGATTGGACAGTGTGGAAAAGAGGGGTGGTGATGTTATGATCTCCACTTCGTCCAATCAGAGAATACCTTCTATTTATTGATAACAATTGAAGGCGTTCTATGAGTGGTGGCAGGGCCAACTGAACGATCCCTTGTCGTCAGTGTGCAAGCTTATTTTATAGAACCTGAGCAGGACCTTGGTGATTGCAGCTATTACTGTAGTAGCACAAACTACTACAGGTACTTCCAGCTTCTTCGTCAGCCCATCCGGTAAGAGTAGCACATACTTATATTGTGTCAGGCTGGCCCAATATAAGTATCCAATGCAAATAATTCCTGGATTTTTTTATATTGCTAAAGAACTATTAATGCATTACAATCCTTGGTACCCATTGGAGGGGAACCCTGTTACATGAGCAGCCAAGCTGGAGCCAATGAGTTCACTAAGTAAATATTTTTTCTTTACACCCAAGAAAAAAGTACTTGGATAATCCAACCGCCTCTTGGATCATTTTTCTCTTATGGTAGGTGCAATACAACTGCCATCAAGCATCTAAGTTAGCACATCTTTAAGGAAGAGCATGTGCTTTCAGTCTGCCCAATGAGTCAGGAAGAGGTAAACAGAACCAGGGAGCAGTGAAATGATATTCCAGGCTATGCTGTGTGCCTAAAGTGTGTAAATCACAAGACTGGAGGAACAGAATCATAAGTGCAGGTATTATTCTCGACCAAGCATATGTACCAGAACATCTAAACACATTACAACCACTTTAACCTACAGGTAAACCTAGATTAAGGCTTACCTGTAGGTGCAACAAATATCTCCCAAACCTAAAAGGTTTAGGAGATATTTGCAGAAGTATACATTGGGCGCAGGCGCACTGAGCGCGCCGTTTCTATCGGCGATCATGCCGTTTGTGACAGCACCAGCATGCTTGCGCGGGAGTGACATCATCACGGCTCCGGCCAGTCACAGCGACAGAGCCGCGATACCCGGAATTCACTCCGGGTTAGATGGCGGCGTCAGAGGAGGCGAACGAGGGCCAATGCGTCGGCTTCGATCTCAGGTAAGTAATTCATAATGAGCTAGTATGCTATGCATACTAGCTCATTATGCCTTTTTCTTGCAAGCTGTATTTTTTTTATTTTTTTAAGAGGCTTTACTTCCTCTTTAAAGCATGCAGACACCTTCAGCCTGCCCAATGACCATAAAGGTGATCTAGAAAGCTGTGAAACTGAACCAGCAAGCAATACAATGATCTTTCTTATTAATATCTGTAAATTACAAGACTAGCTGAACAGAATTATATGTACATTTAAAATCTGACTAGCTTTGGGTA
This sequence comes from Lithobates pipiens, assembly GCF_037356315.1. Taxonomy (NCBI): domain Eukaryota; kingdom Metazoa; phylum Chordata; class Amphibia; order Anura; family Ranidae; genus Lithobates; species Lithobates pipiens. The sequence continues at coordinate 323,627,705 of NW_027507784.1, read as the reverse complement.
TCTGCTAGGCAGTACAACCTCAAACAAGAAGGAACAGATACCTTCAGCCTGTCCAAGGACCACTGAAGTGAGCCAGGACGCAGTAAAACCAAACCAAGGAGCAATAAAAAGGCCTTGGCCATGCTGTGTGGTAGAGGTGTGTAAGCCACAAGACTAGCTAAACAGATTTCAAATGCAGGTCCAATCCAACTGTCCTTAAATACACCTCCAGTCTATATTGGACACACCTCCGGTTTATCCAAAGAGAAAGCCGTGGGCCTAAGAGAAGAAAAAGCTGGTGGTCCTAAGTAAAGTTGAGCTGAACAGGAAATAGTAGAGTCTACTTGGCTATGCTGTTGGATACATGCATAAATCACAAGACTAGCTCAACAGATTTCAAATGCAGGTCAAATCCAACTGTCCTTAAATACACCTCCAGTCTATATTGGATACACCTTCGGTCTATCCAAAGAGAAAGCCGGTGGGCCTAAAAGAAGAAAAAGCCGGTGGTCCTAAGAGAAATTGAGCTGAACAGGAAAGAGTCTACTTGGCTATGCTGTGGGATACATGCATAAATCACAAGACTAGCTCAACAGCCCAATAAATCCTTTGGAAGGAAAACCACCAAGCATGTATGTATTTCAACCATGCATTTAGCTGTGTGTCTGAGGTTTCACCTCAACTGTCCTGCAAGTCAGAGGACAGCTTCTATCTGAAGTTTTTAACCTGAGTCATATTGACTATATGGACAAGTAATGTCTACATTTTCCATATGTCATTTTTATGATCGGAACTTCCACGGCTGAACCCCTCCAGCAGTAAAAAAAAGAACTTTTTTTTTTTCCTGAAAGCTCATTCCACAAAACACAACAAGGTCTTTGTCAGAGGCTCTCCTGTAATGCTTTACCTCCCAGAGGGCTCAGCTAATCAGAGGCTCTTCTTCTTTACCTAAACTTTTCAAAGTTCTCCCAGAATCTTTGTGTCCCACATTCAACAACATGGAACTGGAATGGAGCACCAAATGTAGGGGAGCGTTTTAAAAGCTGACAGGCTCTGAGTTTAAATTTAATAGAACATTTTATGTGGGCCTAGCACTGGCAATATTCTGTGATATTTCGTTTAATATTTAGGGCAGCCGGGAAGGAGATAAAAAGAAGAAGCTGAGCCGACAGCCCACCTAAAGCGTTCTATACTATGGGGGGCAATTCAGATGCTGCAGCCGTAATGCTTTGTGTTGCAGCTATAGCAAATTGAATGTGGCATGTTCCGTGTACAGGCTGCGCCACCTGTCAAACTCGGCCAATCAAGTCGATGGGGCTGCGCCATAACCGCAAGTCTAAAAGCTTGCGTTGCAGTACATTAGTCCCATTGAACTCCTTGACACCACATAGGGAAGCTCCCCCTTAACATCAGATTACAGATTATACATCAGATTACACCCATCACTTCAGAGCCAGCCCCCTTTACAACACAGTGACCCCCCACCCCCCAAATCATCACTTCCTTCAAATCAGAGTTGGCCTTATCCCATCAGAATCCCCCTCTTCCCACTGGAGTATCCCCAATCATAGTAGAGTGTCCCCACCCCCATCACAAGAGAGTCTTGTCATTACAACAGAGCCTCCCCAATCACAACAGAGTCCCACCCATTCCCCTATACCAAGAGGCCCCCCCACTTCACAACATAGTCCCTCCTTTACAAATAGCAATGCATGATGCTGTCCGCCCCCAAGTACCAAGGAAACAAATCATGCAGTGCAGTTGATAGGGGCAGGGCACCGTAAAGCCATGCTGACTTGGCACCGCCAAGGCTGTGTGCTGCCCCCAGCCCAATGTCATTGGTCCTGTGGGGGGGGGGGGGGGGCACCACTGAAATCTAGAGTGGCAAAGCACACCCCAGCACCACCCTAGATCTAGCGCCGGTGACCCTTACAGGTATTTATTACCTTACAAAGATCAATGGACTCCCTGTGTCATCTGCATCTGATTTTCTCTCCAAATAAATGTCACCAACTATGTTCAAGAATCATCCATGGTCACCTTCCACATCCTTGGCTGAGATACTGGCTCAGAGATGGCGGTGCACTGTTCACAAATGTCTGACAAAGCTCATCCTGTGCAGCAGCCTCTTACCTTGTGGCTTGCTACAAAGTTACAATGGTGTAGTATGATCCGGGAGGAAGAGGAGACTGAGGAAATGCTTCTTCCTTCCTACAGCACACTAATGACCTCATCATCTCAGCCTAGGCAAAGTCAATGGATTGGAACTCCAGGAGCGTAAATGATACTGTTGCTATACATTGTGAAAAGTCAGAAATGTATTCATGCTGACTTGCAAAGTTACTGACAGGTACACTTTTAGGTGCCCATGCTGGAAAAAATGTTTGTCCAAAATAGGCCACTTTGCCATATGTCGATGGTTGACTTCTTTATGGGATAGTACTAACTTTTCAATTACAGTACAGAGGTTTCTGCTCAGAGATCAAAAGGCTGGATAGAAACATGGGAGCAGACAAAGCAAGACAGAGACAACTCCCATCTCCAGTATAGACCTGTGCAAGTCACATTTGGCTGTAGATGAAAACAGGTGCAGGGGGTTGCAAATAAACATAAAAACTGTCCCATATAATCAGCTTACTGATGGGCAGCCTGCTTTGCTTCTACATGTTTTTTGGTGTCCCCTGTAGAGTACTAATATTTAGTACCTGCCCTTAATGCACATGGCGGTTGGGTTTAGTCATCAACTTGAACTGGAAATTTGCAGTAGAGAATTTTCAGGTGTCCGGAAGTCTAATTTTCCTTTAGGCGCAACGACCTTGAAAACATAATGGATTTCCAATATTGGAGGTATAACACGTCAAAGAGGAGATTGTTTAAGTAGGAGCTTCTGCCACCTTTCCCACACAGCTTTGTCTTCATCATTGGTCTCCAAACTGTGGGCCACATGAGGCCCTTTGCTTGCCTTTATCAGGCCCTTGAGTCACTATTCCTTCCATTGTTATGAGGCACTACTCTTCCCACTGATACCAATGATGGAGCACTTTTCCTCCCACTGATACCAATGATGGGGCACTATTCTTCCCTCTGATACCATTGGCACCATGTCCTTTCACCCACCACGTGACGTCTGCGCTCCGGCGGCGTCACTACGGTTGGGCATATTCTGTCATCTTGGATGGCGAGGCGTTGATTGCACATGCGCACCCACATCGGTGGTGAGCACTTGCACCGCCCACGTATTCACCATCCATCACATGGCGTTGGGGGCGGAGCGTGATGTGCTCTTCCGGGGATATAAATTGGGGGGCTGACATGGCAAGAATTTCCATCTCCACAGTGGTTTTACTTCACACATGGAAGTTTTCCGTTGGGGGCTAGCACTCACCCACCTCACTCAGGTATGATACTTATTTACTCCCCTACGATTTTATTCTGAGCACTCATTTTTGGGTCATTGGACTCTAATGCCACGTACACACGATCGGAATTTTGGTCGGAAAAAGCTCTGATGGTTTTCCCGAAGGAATTCCGACGGGATTTCGCTCAAGCTGTCTTGCATATACACGGTCACACCAAATTACGACCGTCAAGAACACGGTGACTTACAACACGTACGACGGGACAAGAAAAAGAAGTTCAATACCCAGTAGCCAATAGCTTCCGTCTCGTAGTTGAACCTGAGCATGCGTGAGTTTTTGCGTGTCGGAATTGCATACACATGAATGCATTTTCGGATAGGAACTTTTTCTGACCGACAAATTGAGAACATGCTCTCAATCTTTTGCTGGCCGAAATTAGGCCAGCAAAAGTCCAATGCAGCATACACACGATCGCATTTTTCGACCAAAAGTTCTCATTGGTCTTTTGCTGGCCGAAATTCCGATCGTGTGTACGCGGCATAACAGGTTTTTTCTTTTATTTTTTTATACATCTGGCATATATTTTCCCTATTTTCCTTCCTTTATAGATTGCCCTCACTGACACTCCTATTGCTCTTTGTATCTCTTCATTAATCTTTCCCTTGGTCTCCATGTCCATACCATCATTAGACTAGGCTGTCTCATTCATATATATATATATATATATATATATATATATATATATATATATATATATATATATATATATATATATATATATATATCATTACACTATTTATGTTCACTCTGCCACTGCAGCAACCTTTATGTTTACAGCTGATATTCACAATGGACATAATCAGATTCTTAGGGATACCCACTTTTCATCCTCGCCATGTCCGCCCCCCCCGACTGCCCCCTGGTGGGGTTCTCTCTGGTTCCGCCCCCCTCGGTTCCCGGGTGAGACTGATACTGCTGCCACCCTCTGGGAATTGTGCATCTAGGATTCTGGTTTTGCCAAATGGTGAGTATGGGGTTCATCTATCCAAGGCCCTTTTTACCATGTGCTAATACAACTACTATTGTGCTATACATTCTTTTTGTTCTAATTTAGATACATCATACACGCATCCACCCCTGAAGAAGCGAGCTGTGCCTCGCCAAACGCGGTGGGTTTACTAGATGCTTGTGTGTTATTTTATCTGCCATTCTACTTGTTTTACTGTCAGCCCTTCCTTCTCTGGGCTGGCTGCTCAGCTGTCGGCTAATTGCCAGCTCCCATCTCTCTCCACAGTTACTCAGCTTTTGTTGATATCCTACTCATCAGTCCTGCCTACTTAAATCATCCAGTCCAGAGGAGCTCTGCCTTCGCCTTGGTCAACATCACAAGAAACATCTCCTGCGTTCCTGTTTAAAGACTGGCTTTGCTGACATCCCTTCTGGCTCCAGATCCTGATTGCTGTTCCACTACATTGAACCCTCACTTCTGGCTTGGCTGATTATCCATTCTGGTTACTGAACTTTGGCTATGTTTTGACTACATTTGTTCTTTTTATTTTTATTATTAAACAAGTGTGATTTAACTGTACTTCTGTCTCGGTCTGATTTCATGGTTTCTGACAATTACCTATGTTATATGTGTCATTCCACCGGGTTGGCATCCATTCATGCTGTTATGTGTGTATGCTCCTTTTTGAATAAATTTCAGATTGTACTTACCTCTGTTATGTTTATTGGCTAAACTGAACTCGCCTCACTCAAAGGGCGAATTTTCGTTGCTTTTGTTGCATATAGGGATGGAGGTGTGTCCCTGGTGACACCAGACCTTTCTCTTTTTGTCTCTACTAATAGTAAGGAACAACATTCATTGTGGCAGATCCTCTCCTTCGGTAGAAGCCATTTAACCAAATGCCAAGGAATTTGCTCGCATGGCCAACCACCATAGTTACCTTGATCAAGGCTATTTCTTTCTTAGCCCTTGTACACACGGTTGGACATTCCGACGCAGAATGTCAGATCGGACCGCGTTGTCGGATAATCCGACCATGTGTGGGCTCCATCGGACTGTTTCCGTCGGAATATCCAACCGACAAAGTTTTAGAGCTGGGCTATAAAATTTTCCGACAACATGATCCGATGGGACTTTGTCCGATCATTTGAAGAGAATTTCCGATCGGACAAAGTGCCACGCATGCTCAGATCAAATTCCTAGACCAAAGCTATTGGCTACTAGCCTGAACGTAGTCCCGTTGTAACGAAATAATGTCACCACGTTCTGAACGATCGGATTTTCCAACAACTTTCTCCGACCGTGTGTATGCAACACAAGTTTCGGACAAAATCCTGACGGATTTTGTTGTCGGAATGTCCGACCGTGTGTACAAGGGCTTAGGACTTGAAAATAGAAGGCTAGGGAACCAAAGGGTCTTGTTTTGACTACAGGTCCTATTTTATGTTCTCTACGTCAGAGAAGGAATATTGTGAGACATCACAAAGAACGGGTGCAAAGGAGATCACAGAGCTCAGATTAAAGAGTAGATGACTACAGAGAAAAACAATTAGAATTAAAGAGAAACCAGATTCTTCGTCCAATAGTGCTCTGAGATGGTTCCATCAAAGCTGTGGAGAAACGCCTCCAGCCTGGGGAGACAGCTAAAAGATGTTATCGCATTGTCATTCCAATATTGCAGCGGGGCAGAGAGAACAGCCAACAGGGAGACAATCCCTGCGTTTAACATGGGAAGCCAGCCATGGAGAAACTTCATCTAAATCCCTCCGATAACATCATCTTCCCATCCTCTGCTCCAACGTACATTACCACCAGCAGAAAGAAAGATGAGGGAGAGGGGAGCGCTGAAAACTGATTGGAGGAGAGAGAAGGGAGAGGAGAGGGGAAAAAAGGGGAAAAAAAGAGTAGAAAATGTGAAGGGATAGGAGGCAGAGATGAAAATCAGCGAGCCAGAGAAGAGTGGAGAATGGAGACGTGAAAAAAAAAAAAGGAAAGGAGAGGAAAGTAGAAAGATGGGGAGAGAAAAAATAAGTAATAAATGAGAAAGGTGAGGAGATACAAATAGAACAGTTAGAAGGCAGGTGGAGAGAAAAGGAGAGAAAATTAAGTAGGTTGGTAGAGAGATAGGTTAGAGAACAGAATAATAAGATGGGAGGCGAGGAGAAGAGAAGAGGGGAGAGAAGGAAGTGAGGAGAGGAGAAAAGGAAAAGAGGAGAGAAAAGGAGAAAAGAAGGAGCGAAAAGGAGAGAAGAAGGAAAGTAGAGAAGGAAGAGAGGAGAAGACAGAAGAAGGAGAGTAGAAGATAGGAGAGAAGGAGTGGAAAGGAGTGAAGGAGAGGACATAAGAAGGAGAGGAGAGAAGAAAGAGGAAAGAAGGAAGAGAAGAGATGACAGAAAAAGAGGACAGGGGAATAGAGGAGAGGCAAGAAGGAGTGGAGAGGAGTGAAGGACAGGAAAAAGGAGAGGAGGAGCAAAGAGGAGAGGAGAGGAAGGAAGATGGAGAGAAAGAAGAGGAGAGGAGAGAAAAAGGAGAGGAGAGAAGGAGTAGAGAGTAGGGAAGAATGAGAGGAAAGGTGAAGGAGAGGAGAGAAGAAGGAGAGGAGAGAGAGGGGAGGGGAGAGAAGAGGAAAGGAGAGAAAAAGGGGAGGAGAGAAGGAGTGGAGAGTAGGGAAAAATGAGAGGAAAGATGAAGAAGAGGAGAGAAGAAGGAGAGGAGAGGGGAGAGAAGAGGAAAGGAGAGAAAAGGGGGAGGAGAGAAGGAGTGGAAAGTAGGGAAGAATGAGAGGAAAGATGAAGGAGAGGAGATAAGAAGGAGAGGAGAGCGAGAGAGGATAGAGAAAGTAGAGGGGAGAGAAGAAGAGATGCGAAAAAAAGTGAGGAGAGCTGGAATGGGGAAGCAGAGGAGCATACAAAGCCAAAGGAAAGGGAGATGAGAGAGTGGAAGTAAGGGAAGGAAAGGAGAGCAATAAGAAATAAGAAAATAATGGCAAAAACACATAAGAGATAGGTAAGTTTCACACCACATTATACCTTAGAACTTCCAAGCTGTGACTTAAAAATTCTGGATTTTTTGAGGATATTTCTGGGGTGACTACCCAAATTTCACCTACCCACGGCTGAGAGCACTAATAGCCTTCTTGCCCATATAACCACTGAAAGTGGCATTGTATTGGAACACATCTCAAAGGTCACCATGTGGACATTTCTAAGCCTGCATACAGTATTGTTTGGGAAGTCCAAAATTTCAGACAAAGTCAACTTCATACCAAAAAACTGACCACACTCATAGAGCATCAGATAGGTTGACTTCAGCTCAGTAACATTATAGATAATACATTATAACTGTAACAACATTGGGGGAACAAAAGTCTTTGCTCATATTCTTTTTACCTGGTGCTCTTAAAAAAATCACGAACATTTCCACCTTTGAGGTTTAAGATGGTAGGAGACTGTTCCTTGGCATCTTGTTTGTACATTTTTTGCTGACATAAAAATGCTGAGCAAAGGTAAATAAAAAATGAACAACCTCTCCTGCACCTTTATTTGGTTATAAAATATGTCATGGTCCTGCCTGGTCTTCTGTTTACTCTTGTCCATTCTCCTACCAATGATATCACTTAGATGTTGGCCAAACCCATTGCCTTGTACAGCTGGATAATTCTAAGGTCAAGTTAATGGAACAAGCTAGAGCCCTACTCAACTTAATCCTGCCCCGCAGCAGCAACTTTTACAAGTCTCTGACCCCGCTGAAGATGGGTTCAGCCGTGGCCTGCAGCTCCCATAATCCTCAACCGATGACACGGCTGCAAAAATGCAGAGAACGCCTGTCCAAGAGGCCATTCAGGTATTGCTATGTGAAGATAATCTGCATCTGACAACACCACAAAAGAAGGGTAGAAATCACTCTGACCTACGAAACCTCACTGTCCTCACTTCAGGTGCTGATCATAATCTGTGACAGGTCTTTAAGGTGTTCTTGAGCTACAGTTTTAAAAATGGATGATTAATGTTGACTAAACTGTACTTAAAAGTTTCTGGCAGCCAACCGCAAGTCACATTTTCAAGTCATTAAGAAACAATTTATCTTGAACACTGCCATTTATTATATTTCCGTCCATGCAAAAGCCCTTATTCCGCATTAGAGGGTCAGTTCACCCAAAACTGATATTTGGAGAGTAAAGTTGGCCAAAGATTTTTTTCAATTAAAAAACCCAATGAATTCCTCCATCCACATAAGTGAGGTGCATAGAGGAATCCTCTCCGTTGTACATTGTATTCTGACAGCTGGGACTCTCTGTTGTTAAAACACACTGCTCAGTGGCTGCAGCGCATTGGCTTGATCATTAGATTGGCTTCTGTCCAGCAGGAGCAGCTGCACATGGATCACAATTCGGATGGTCCCTGCTGAACTGGCCATAATTTCAGTGCATCTATGGCTAACTCAAAACCAACTGACTTACAGTTTCTTCTCATTCTGGGACACCTACAGATGAGAACTCTGTACAAAGTTCCTAGGTCTGTACTCCTGTTGTGTTTATTATGAAGGGTTCCCACCATCCCTGTGCTGAGTTCCTGGGTCTGTACACCTGCTGTGCCCATTATGAGGAGTTCTCACTAACCCTGATGGAGTTCCCAGAACTGCACCCCTACTGTGCCCATTATGAGAGATTCTCACAATCCCTGTGCTTAGTTCCTGGGTCTCCACACCTGCTGTGTCCATCATGAAGGGATCCCACCATCCTTGTCCTCAATTCCCAGCTCTTTATACCTTCTGTTCCCATTATGAGTGGAGCGCTAAATTCCCAGGTCTGCACACCAGCTGTGTTCATTACGAGGGGTTCCTACAATCCCTGTGCTGAGTTCCCAGGTCTGCACCAATGGTGTGCTTGTTATGAGTGTCTTCCACCATTCCCATGCTGAGTTCCCCAGTTTTCACACCTGTAGTGCCCATTATGAGGGGCTTCCACCATCCCTGTGCTGAACTGTCAGGTCTGCGCCCCTGCTGTGCTCATTATGAGGGTCTCTCACCTTCCCTGCACTGGGATCCCAGGTCCGCACACCTGTTGTGCCCATTATATGGAGTTCCCATTCTCCTGGTTGGAATGTTAATGTATTTTAAACTATGAGGAATATAACAGGAGGAGCTAGAACACACAACGGTGGACAGATTTATAACAGAGAGATCTCGCTAGTGGAATATCCAAGACATAATAAATCCAGGGGCTGATACTGCCCACCAGGCTCCAGCTACAGCTAAACTATCACTGACCCTTTATAATAGTTAGGTGAGCCCACACACAGAATAACCAAGGTGATCACTAAGGTAAAATGATAGCCACCTCTGTGACTAATGTATCTTTGTTATCTCTATAGGCCACATGTCCACCATCCATCAATCCTGAACCACCTAATGTACATACGGTCAGATTCTCCGTCAGAAAAAGTCATACGGAATCATTTTATCGGATATTCCGAAAGTGTGTGGGCTTCAGCTGACTTTTTTTCCCCAAAATTCTGACGGACCTAGAAATAGAACATGTTTTAAATCTTTCCGACCGAATCAATTCCTATCGGGAAAACTGTTCGTCTGTATGCTGTTCAGACGGACCAAAAATTACGCAAGGGCAGCTATTGGCTATTGAACTTCTTTTTTCTAGTCCCGTCGTAGGTGTTGTACGTCAACACGTTCTAAATGACTTTGGTGTGATCATGTGTAGGCAAGTCCGTTTCAGCGGAACTCTGTCGGAAAAACCACCAGAGTTTATTCTGACCGAAATAACGGCCGTGTGTATGCGGCATAAGAAGCATAATGTCTTTTCCAAGCTTTGCATAGAATAATTATCTGTCATAGGGTCTGTGTTGATGGGCTGTTATTCGCATCAATTGGGTTTATTCCCATACAAGTCTAGGAAAATGCAAAATCCACTTGAAGCAGGTCAAATGCAGGTCAGAAGCAGATCAACTGCAGGTCAAAAGTACCTGTCAATGAATTGTCAATGATCTGAAAAGCATCTCAAACTGAGGCCAAGCCTAATGTACACACGACCGGACTTTCCGGGCAGACTAGGTCTGACGGTCTTTCCGACGGGCTTTCGGTGGAGTTCCGATAGACTTTCCGAACTAATGGACTTGGCCACACATGAACGAACTAAGTCTGTTCGAAAGTCAGTTAGTTTTGAACATGATGACATAAATGGGACTAAACAAGGAAGTTCAACAGCCAGTAGCCAATAGCTTCCCTTGCGTTGTATTTGGTCCATCGGACCAGCACACAGATGAACGGTTTTCCTGATTTTAGTCCATCGGAATTGAGACCGTCGGATAAATTTCTAGGTCTAGATTTATTTTTCTAAAAATAATCGGACTAGCCCACACGCGATCGTTTTGTCCGACGGACTAATCCCTTCGGACCTAGTCTACCGGAAAGTCCGGTCTTGTGAATCTGGTAGTACAATCTTCTTTAGATCTACCAACATCTAAGTACTGCAGGAACCTTCCTGATTGGATACAGATTGAATTGTTTATGTTGTCCTTAATATTACATAGTTGTGGCAAGTCTGAGGGTCGATTTACTTCAATGTGGTGGGTAAATACATGTGTTATGTCAAGGAAGCCCATTCAAGATGAATGTGCTGTCAACGAACCTTAAGCCTTCATTCACACCTGGGCAGAATGTATTCCCGGTGATTTTGAAGCATTTTTCAGATGTTCTTAAAGTGTTTTAAAAGCTTTTTTGTTTTTATGTGCATCAAGCTTCAGGAATTTGTATCCTGGGATGGACAAGGGGATGAGAGCAAATCTAATGGAGGAGAGTTCTTCAGGTGTAAAAACGCACCTTTACAGGAACGCCTATTTGAGGTAGCAGTCACACTTTCACCCTCACGTTTTGACATTTTCATCCACTGACACCAATAAAGAGGCACAATTCCCCCCACTGACACCAATGAAGAGGCACAATTCCCCCCACTGACACCAATGAAGGGGCATAATTCCCCCCACTGACACAAATGAATATGCACAATTCCCTCCACTGACACCAATGAAGGGGCACAATTCCTCCCAATGACGCCAAAGATGGGGCACCGTTGCTTCCAATGACACCAACAATGGGGACCAATAACAATAATGATGGGGCAAAATTCCTCCCTATGACACCAACAATGGGGCACAACTCCTCCCACTGACACCAATGATGGGGCCCAAATCCTCCCACTGATACCAAAGTTTGGGCATTGTTTATTCCCACTGACGTTAGGATCTTTTCTACTCCCAAGGACCACAGTCCGGCCCCCCTTAAGTCTGAAGGACAGTAAACTGGCCCTTTGTCTAGAACAGGTATCAAACACAAGGCCCGTGGGCCGAATCTGGGCCACCAGGCCATTTCATGTGGCCTTCACACCTCTCCTGCAGCTGTGGGACCCCTCTTGTCTCCGGCCCCACCTTGTCTCAGCAGCAGGGAGGAGGACAGAACTCCTACTACAGATCATGTGCCTCTCCCTGCAGTTGCAGCACCTCTCATCTCTGGCTCCCCTGATCTCATCATTTAGCAGACTCCGACAGTTGACTCCAGCTCTCTTCTGGTCCTCCTCTAGTCCCTGCACTTTCTGCTTCCCAGCTCTGCCCCCAGCTTCTTCCCAGGAGCAGCTCAAGGTAAGGGGGTTGCACTGTGATGTAATGAAGGGTGGGGGACTCTTGACTTCTGATGGTAGATGGAATCTTGACTTTTGGTGTAAGGGGTGGTGGTGTGTTCTGGACATCTAGTCTTACAGATGCAACCGACCACGGACGTAAGACATTGCTGCATAATGCGCAATGCGTGTTTAGGTGCCATTATCCTTTAATGGCATCCCAAACGTGATGTGAATCTGCCACGATTGTCACACGTCAGGATCATGCAGCAAATCATGCCTTTAAAGAAATAGATTGTTACCTGAAAAGGAGCAGCAGCTTCTTTTCGGGGCAACAAATGTGCATAGGGCAGCTGGACACAAAAAAATCATGTGCAAATCGGTCAAAAAAATTCAAGGGAATGCTTGTTCCCGCTAAGCGAAAATGTGAATGCAGCCTTAGATTCTGGATGGTGAGTATAGTCAGGTGTTGATAAGCATAGGGAAATGATCAGAAAATTGCTCAAGTGTTAATGGAGGCTCATGTGCCTAAAATTACACATGACCCTTTTATTTTGACATAATACAAGGCAACGCACTTGCCGTGTATTGTGGTGCACTACAACACAAGCGCGAGGCCTTACTGTATTGTGGTGCACTACAAAACACAAGCATGAGGCCTTTCTGTATTGTGGTGCACTACAACACAAGCGCAAGGCCTTACTGTATTGTGGTGCACTACAAAACACAAGCATGAGGCCTTTCTGTATTGTGGTGCACTACAACACAAGCGTGAGGCCTTACTCTATTGTGGTGCACTACAACACAAGCGCCAGGCCTTAGTGCATTGTGGTGCCATTCAAAACTGAACAGCACTGCAACACTTGTTACCTGCGTTATCACGTTGTGGTAACATGCCCGATGACGCAATGAAATTATACAGAGATTACAAATCAACGAACGCAGCATGCATAACCAGCTGAAACAACAATCTCCAGCACCGATTTCCTTTTGTGTACGTTGGCCTTGAGAATTGCACAATTGTCCTGGGACTGTACTTTCCACAAATAATGATTTCTGTTTTTAGAAAGAAAGACAGAGAGAGTCTGTGCGGGGTGGCATGCGGCATAGAAGGGGTTACTGTGGAAGGTAATTATAAAGGAACCTGAACATTCTTTTCTGCAATGTTCTCTTGTCCAGCGTCAGATTACACCTGGATAGTACCTGCACGGCCCCTCCCATCCCCCTCTGCACCCTGTGCACACAGCAGCCTGCAATCTGCAGGGAACTGACTTGTTAGTCGTTATCAATGTGTATTGAATGTTCATTAGGCTCAATTCACAAAGCTTTAACACAAGGATAAAGAGCTTCAGAGAATTTTCAAAAATCATGGGACTGCAAATAATTGTATATATATATATATATATATATATATTTTTTTTTTAAATATGTTTTGATTATAACAAGTAAATACGCAAAAAACACGCAACACGGAATTGTTGTCCAACATTTGTATGACCGTGTGTATGCAAGAAAAGTTTGAGCCAAGGCCTTTTCGGACAAAATTCCACGGTTTTGTTGGTGGAAAGTCCGATTGTGTGTGTACGAGGCATAAGGCTTCATTTACACTTGTGCGACTTGTCGTGCGACTTTCAACACATAAAATCACATGACAAGTCCCAGCCCATTGATTTTAATGGAACTCTTTCAAATCTATGTGACATAAAGTCGCAGCGACTTTGAAAATGTTCCTTCCCTATTTTGACGCAACTTGAGCAAAAGAGAGTGTAAAAGTTGCTTGACATTGCACAAGGCACAAGTGTGAACAGAGCCTTAGCGCTGCGGAAGATTTCTGAAAACACTTTGATGTGGACCGAAAGCTTTACCATGTACAACAAAAGACAACCATTACAATGCAAGGAGCCGAAAAACTAAAAGAGGGGATGAGGAACGGCTGAGGAACGACCAATGAGCTGTGGAACGGGCCTGGCACAGATTACTTGGTCAGATTAGGTTTCATACGTGCTCCACGACGCTCTCTGGATGTTTATGGCGGCGGCTGTTCTGTCTGACGGCTAACGTATGAATTGTTTACAGTGCGTGAAACACGCTACGTCTTCCCACAAGAATTCACACCAGTCATGTTTCATGCGTTGCGCCAGGTTGTCAATATTATTGCCCGTGCCATAGGGGCAGCGCGCTCGGCTTAAGACATCTGTCACCAAGCGTCTGTTTTTCAGGGGGATTCCATCACACCGGAGAGAAAAATAAATGATTTCTTTCAGTCACATGTAGCAATGACCCTTGAAGAAGCTGCTGTTTTTTTTTTTTGCGGGCTGTCTAGATTTCCCTACTAGTGACCTGCCCTGTGTTGCTGCACCCAGACACTTACTAATCCTTCAGTAGACACATTTAGACAGACCTTAAGATCCCCAATCTTCTCTTGCTAAATTACCCCAAAACAGCAAAAATATATCAGGCCTTCTTATATTAGCAACAAAAAAATGGCTGATGGCTCTACTTTCCCGAGTAGTAGCCCCCCATTCATATCAAAGTTGATGGTGGCTCTATTGTTTCAATGGCGGCCCCCCAGTTACAAGTAGATCCTTCAGGGACAACTAATTGGTGGCCCTGGATCAGGGTGTCAAACTCAATTTCATTGCGAGCCGGATCAGTAGTATGGCTGCTGTCAAAGGGCCAGTCGTGTCTGGGGTGTACTACGTACAGAGTGCAGGATTCAGGAGTGCATTACATACAGAGTGCAGAGTTCAGGAATACACTATGTACAGAGTGTAGAATTCAGGTTTACGCTATGTACACAGTGTAGTGTTCAAGAGTACATTATGTACAGAGTGCAGAGTTCAAGATTACACTTGGCAGGGTGTGAAGGACTCATCTAGAAGGTCTCTGCAAATATTTATCCTCTCCAAGCTTATATCACTGGCATAAACCTATGCATAAACCTCAGTGATTGGCCAGGCCAGTATATATATATGCAAACCTAAACCTTTGTATCTTCTCATTTTACCTACCGAAGAACACTCCCTAATAGCAGGCAGAAGCAAACAACGTTCCTAGGCCTAGGAGAAACCTAACAATCCCAGATAACATAAACTAAGCTTAGGCTTGCTATAACCTAGTTGCAAATACTAAATTTGGACCAAGGACACGCCAGCTCAAAGCACAACTAAACCCTCCTATTGTTTTCAACCAAGTTAGCTGCCATCTTGGCCTCTGTTTGATCTTCAACTGCTATGGTACTGCACATGTGGTCAGTTATGACACCAGCCATTTGATGATTTGACAGTTTGGTTGAGAGTACAACAAATGTGAGAGTTATGCCGCGTACACACGACCAGACTTTTCGAGGGACTAAGTCTGACAGACTTTCGACGGAGTTCTGACGGAGTTCTGACAGAGTTCTGACGGACTTTCCGAATGAACGGACTTGGCCACACACAATCACACCAAAGTCCGACGGATTCGAACGTGATGACGTACGACTGGACTAGAATAAGGAAGTTCATAGCCAGTAGCCAATAGCTGCCCTAGCGTCGGTTTTTGTCCGTCGGACTAGCACACACATGAGCGGATTTCTCAGTAGGAACTGGGTCCGGCAGAGTTCTGTCGGAAAAATTTGAAACATGTTCCATTTCTAAAGTCTATCAGACTTTTGCAAATCAAAAGTCCGCTGCAGCCCACACACGTTCGAATAGTCTGCCGGAATCATTCCGTCAGACTTTTGATGTTGAAAAATCTGGTCGTGTGTACGGGGCATTACATTCCCCAGGAATGTAATTGTTTTTTGAAAGGGTTAAATCAATGGGCTTAGTTCCTCTTTAAGGCAGGGACCCTACATTTAGAAGAGATGGCAGACATATTTATTTTGTGACATGAACCAAGAAAGTGGTCCTGGACTGATACCTATTACTATGGGTAATGTCTTCATGTTGTTCTACCCAAGGAAATATTAGGACTTTTCATCCATACAGCCTTTGCAAGTACTGGTAAACAGTTGCACAGCCGAACGATATGTCATTCAGTTTGGGTTTACCTCTACTTTAAGGAATCTTTGCCGAAAACATCTTCAAAGTTCAGGAATTCCTGAGATGATTCACGTGCGGAGAGAAGATACCTCTCCTCGTATATAACGCAGGATGTCATGTATGTAATATTGGATTAAAATTCCACAACAAGACAGCGCGGCTCTGCGGCAGCGATCCTCAGAAGTGGGTACTGACATCCTAAAGTATTGTTGAAACCCAGGAGGACACTTCCTTCAAAACGTCACTCAAGACACAGAATCTTTGTGCTGACAACCTTTGATCTGTATGAGCTGTGGTCTGTCATGACTAAATATTTGTTTTTTTACCTTCTACTGGTAAAGAAAATAACACGCGGGTCAAATAGAGCGCAGCCATGTCAAGACTCCATTTTGTAAACATTTGGCGGAAGGCAGTGCGTTCTGGGTAGAGGGGCCCAGCAGACCTAAATGAGACGCTGGTGAAGAATACAAACACTTGTGGCTTGTGACTTTGTTCCGGGTTGTGGTTTGTAGCAATGCATCCTGGGAAAAAAATCTACCAGCCAAGGGCATCCGTGGACTCGCACTATTTGTGGAATCTCAGCCTCCACCTTGTCGGGATCATGTGATGCTGTGGCAGTAATTCATGGATATATGTTGATATCTACATAGGGATCCCTTAAATTGAACCTGTCCTGAATGGGAAAAGCCAGGCTTCAAGGCCATATTGGTAGACTATTAATTTTAACAAAAATCTTCCCATGTTCATTGAACATATTTTAGGCACCAGTAACACTCCCTTGTGTAGACATTCAAAAGCCCCGACACTGCTGCTGGGTGCTGCCATCTTGGATGTGATGTCAGCAGCTCCAGGGCTGTCACTCAATTGACACTCTATGGTATTCTTCTTCTAGGAAAGCAACAGTCCCAGAAGTGTCCATCTCCTGGTTACCCCACAGCTCTTGCTGGTTCCTTCTGCCGACCTCTACATCATTACAGGACTCAGTGACATGGAGGTCAGATGACGGAACCAGTGACAGCTGGAGGTCCCAGGAAGTTGATACTTCCATAAGTGTTGGTTTCCCAACAAACTCTGGGCCTTTTCTAGGCAGTGTGGGAGGCAGGAGAAGTAGACATTCTCCTCCTTCTTTACAGCTATACGCTTTCCTCAAAAAAAAAATTCTTAGGTGACAGGGACTCTTCATGGTTAACGCAAAGCTGTGTTTACGAATATAATACCTTCTCTAGTCACCTACACCTCCCCAACAGGCCAGTAACATTTTAAATCATATCATTTTGTTTTCAAGAAATATGTCTTTTGAGACTCTGGGGTTGATATAGTAAAGTCAAAATGACTGTGCACTTTGCAAAGTGCAGTTACTCCGAGCGTAGTAAATGAGCAGAAGCTTCCATCATCCAATCATATGCAAGCAAAAATGCTGTTTTTTTTTTCCTTGCACATGATTGGGTATTCTTTGCAAAGTGAGGCCTTACCTCATTTACTAAGCTTTGGAGCAACTGCACTTGCAGAGGGCAACTGCACTTTGCAAAGCGCACAGTCATTTTGCCTTTAGTAAATCAACCCCATAGTGACATCATCACTGGGTCTGTCTGTTGGCCTTTGCTCCATAGTAAGATCGCATTTGATAGGAGGGGCTGGAAGGCTCTTGTAAATGTCACATCGCCCTGCCTCAAGTACTGTATGAAAGAATATATCTCTGGCACCCCTTTAGACATGCATCTCTGCTGACTACTGGGCTCTGCAGACCTTAGCTGTGTAATCTGCTGATCAATTGCTTGATTATACTCTAATAGAACGTAATCAAGCAATCAATTGGACAGTCTATTGGACTCTGCTATAGTAAGTCTGAGTTTAGTAGGAGGGGCCGCAGACACCTGCTAAGGTCACAGCACCCTGCCTTAAGTTTTTTTTGATAGAACACATCCCCAATTTCTTTAGAGGTGCATCTCTGCTGGTCGATGGGTGCTGCAGTCTTTCCCTGTGTGATCTGCTGATCACTCTTAAGCCCCATACACACTATTAGATTTTCTGCAGATTTTTGTCTTCAGATTTACCAAAACCATGGTCCGTTTGCTGTCCGTTTAAACCCGACTTTCCTCCGATCCAATCCACTTAGACAGAGGATCAGGGATCCCCTTCTGTTTTTTTTTTCTTGCAGACCGGATTGGATCAGAGGTGGATTCTCCCACCTGTCCATGGGGGTGAATGGACCATCCAATCAGGTCTACCTGAAAAACTGACAGGGGGACCTGATCAGTCCCGCCATGTGAAAGGGGCCTAATAGAGCATAATCAAGCAATCAGTCTACCTGGCTTTTGCTCTACTATATTTGAGTTTTGTAGGAGGCTCCTGCTAACATCACAGCACCCTGCCTCAAGTATTTTTTTAAAAAGAGTACATCCCCAGAATTTATTTTGCTGAACATCCTTGCTGGCCCATGGGTGCTGCAGTCTTTCCTGTGTGATCTGCTGATCACTCTAATAGATCACATCCAATCAAGCAACTGATCAGCAGATTGCACAAGTCTGCAGCACCCAGTGGACAGCAGAGATTGCCATCTAAATGTATGCTGGGGATGTTCTAACAGCTATTAGCCGTGGGGCAGGGGATAAGGAGACTACAGATTAGGAGGAGAGGGGGTTGATGATGATTTAAGTTGTTCAGACAGGAAATTAATGCAAACTCAAGATTGCTCTTGCAGCTTCAACGTGCTATATTGCAGGGGTGCAAGTTTGCAAGGAATTGAGAGTAATTAGTTACACAGGAGAGGACTTGCTACAAGAACAGGGAAAAAAGGTAAGCCCGGAGTTCAGCTTTAACAGCAATACACTTATATATGTGTTCACTAAAAATAAATAAAAATAATAATCCACTATACATCCCTAATGTACCCCCAGCACACCCTCTCTAACAATGCCATTAAAAGAGAAGTATGGGTTTCATTTTTCTTTTGCTTACATCTATTCTATGTGAGCTGCTGATATCTATAAATGTTTCCAGCCCTCTCAGAAGTGCCCCCATTCTGTTAAAATCAAGCTAAATACCTGTGGGAGGGGCTACAGACTTTCAGACAGCGTAATACCGACAATGGTCTGGCTCTGGAGTCTGGATCCACCCACTTTCCTGTCATTTTGCTTGATTGATGTCCTCTCTGCTCTCTCCTGAGACTTTACAGAGTGTAGCTGCTCCCCCCTCCCTCCTCCCCCTCCCTTCTCTCTCCCACCCCCCCTCCTCCCCCCCTACCTTCTCTCTCCTCCCTTCTCCCCATGTTTCAATGGTCAGAAGACTCAGAGATAAGATCACTTCAAGACTAAGGTAGGTGACGTCACTGATAGTTCCGTGTATGTAAATCTCCTCTACATATTTCTATCTACCAGAGTGAAAACAATATATTTGTAAAGCCGAATACACATATGGATGGGACAGCACACAGGCATTGCATGCATTACTGGTATAGTAAAACAAAATAAAATCAGAGCTAAAATTGTGAATGAATCCTTTTATTGACTATCTGGATTTTGATGAGACAACGAAACCTTCCATTCACATCTACTTGTATTTTCATACTGAAGCCCAGAGCACCTCAGACATGGAGAGAGCTTTACTCCCCCATAATTGGTGTATTACCTAGTACCCCTATAGCAATAATGTTCCCTTCATTGTATATAGAGTATTACAGGATCACATGCCGTACAGTGCCATCACATGCCGTATAGTGTCAGTACATGTTGTACAGTGCCATTAATTGCTGTACGGGGATGGGGATGATGGGACTGTATAGGAGTACAGTGACAGAGAGATGATTTATATGTACAATAAAGGTCACTCCGGGGACATATCGGGGATCACTTTAGATGTGGGGGAGTTGTCAGTCTCCTCTCCTATGTACTGTACACAGGTATGCTCTCTACACATAGCACTGTGTACATTTCAGAGAACAGACATAGGGCACAGGTCACTATGCTCCTCACCATGTCTCCTCTTCTGATATAACACAGTGCTATGTGTAGAGAACTTTCCTGTGTTCATTTCTGGACATGAGAAGTGACTCTCCCAGTCCTCCCATCGGCTGTAGGAGATACTGATACAGACATTGAATGAGTGTGGGGAGAGGGAGGAAGAGAGAATTCGGAGGACACAGGAAGGAATATCAAAGCCCAGGAGAGAGGAGAGCTTGCAGATAACAGCCAGGGAAAGGTGATGATTTCACTGTTTGTATCACGCATTCTCTGCTTCCGGGATTTAGCTGGGGGCACTCTGCAATGGAAACAGAGACATGTGAAGAACGTGCTCGTTCTAGATAGCAGCCTGGGTGTGCGACTCTTTCCCAAACACACCCACATGTCCTCCAGAGAGAGAGAGTGAAGGAGGGGCTGGAATGTGGAGATGTTTCCACCCCCTGAAACTTTTGAACTGAGAAAGAACTGTTAGAGCCTGATTCTGTGATCATCAAAAGACAATTCTGCAAAAAACGAAAGGACTGGGGAAAGAAAGAAATGCAATGCAGATATGAGGGTAGCATTTATTACCTATTTTTGCATTCCCATACTTTTCCTAAGTCACTTCTTTCTGTCCCTCTGCCCCTAGTCTAAAAGAACCGTGCCACTTAGAAAGTGCAGATGGCTTTCCGAAAAACCTCCCATTACATCAGCTGGCCAGAGAGGTTTCTTAGCAGGAGGCTGTGAATAGGCACACAATGTGCCCAACTAGTTGGAAGCTTTCCCACCATGAAACACCACTAGCACTTCCACAGATACCACAAATCCCTTAAAGTGGTTTGGTACCTAAAAATGAAAGTTCATGTTATTAAAATCAACAGATAGCATACTTACCTAAACGAACCCTGAAAAAAAAAAAAATATTATTTACTTACCTTTTATTTCAAATGTTTCAGCTGACTTCCGGGTTGTCCTCCCGTGGGAGTAGGCGTGGCTATCGTCCTCGCAATGGTCCCTGGGAAATTTCCCAAGAATCCATGGGGGACAATGAAAGTTTTTCTTTCCTTGTCACTGCTCTCACTGAGCATGTGCAAGATGGAGCGGAGCATGCTGGGAGCCAGACGTCATCATATACCAGGAAGTAAATGCCTGTGGGCTTCAGACGCCCACAGTTAAAATGGAAAATGCCAGAGCAGGTTTTTATAAGTCATCCTGAGGAAAAGATTCGTCGCGCCGGGGGTCAAATAAACGCCGGACGTGGATGCCAATCGAAGGTAGCACTCGCCCACCAGTGAGACAGGTAAGAAAAAAATAAAAAAAGAGCGGAATCCCGCTTTAAATACACAATTATTAACCTGCCAGAAATGTACAGGAGACAAAGGACTCGTCAACCCCATAGACATGTATGCAAACAAATGCAAACTAGGAAACCATGAGGGGGGTCTTTAAAATGTCCAACTGTGTTGGCAGCAAAGTAGAACCAACCCCTTAAAGGGTAGATCCTCCAAAAATACAATAAGCTGTTGCACATGCTCATGCATTTCATTAGGATTGTTGTGCCTATTAGGATTTGCTCCCACCATCCCTGCTGAATTTTTAGTTAATTTAATTTATATTATATTATAGAGAATGTAACAGAAGAAGCTGGTACACACAGGTGGGGGGCTACCCAAAACTCCCATTAGGACATGAACAGGAATGGGAATTATGATAGGATGATTTCAGTGTTGGAGTATCTCATATACTAAGTAAGGGGGTTGGCTCGGTCCAGCAGTCTCCACCTATAACTAAAATATTACTTTTGAGGGTATTCGGCCTTTATGGTAAGAAGGCTGTCATCGCTTTTCTCATTTCGAAACTGCCAGTTGCTTGGCTGTCATGCATATTCCTTGGCTTCCATGCTTTCATAGACCCTGTCTTGGAAAAAGTATGCAGATCAGAGGTTCTATCATCATTTTGGCGTCTTTAGCTGCGTGCTTGTTTCCAATAATGAAGACAGGCAACAAGACATCTAATGCCGCGTACACACGACCAGACTTTTTGACGGACTAGGTCCGACGGTCTTCCCGACGGACTGTCGGCGGAGTTCCGGCGGACTTTCCGAATGAACGGACTTGGCCACACACAATCACACTTAAAGTCAGATGGATTTGAACATGATGACGCACGACCGGACTAGAATAAGGAAGTTCATAGCCAGTAGCCAATAGCTGCCCTAGCGTCGGTTAGTGTTCGTCGGACTAGCATACACACGAATGGATTTCTCAATAGGAACTGGATCCGGGGGGTTCTGGCCGAAAAATTTGAAACATGTTCTATTTCTAAAGTCCGTCAGATTTTTTGGACAGCAAAGGTCCGATGGAGCCCACACACAATCTAATTGTCCGACGGATTTGTTCCGTCAGACCTTTGATGTCGAAAAGTCCAGTCGTGTGTACACGGCATTGCAGTTTCAGAAACAGGTCAGCACGTGTAACCTCTTTCTTTGCCTGGCAAGCTTCTTTCTTCAGCCTTCTTACAATACCTGGCTTGCACCACTGACAGCTGAATATACCATTGAAATACATATGCGTGTACTGGTCTACCAGCCTAAAAGGTTGCAATTCTGTTCAGCCAGTCTCAAGAGCGACACGATCCTGCCAGACAGCCCAGCCAGCTTGTTGACTTCACTGTTGGCTACTGCAGATAAAACAAACTAGCTTGGTCAAGGACCCACCCTTTCCTGCAATTGGTTACTGAGGGAGCAGCCATATGCTCTCACTTCCTTTTAACAAGCATGATTTTAATTGGATACAATGTAGCAAAGCCTATTTGTCTTACAGTGCTTCCCCCTCTAGTCCCGCTGTACAGGAAGCTAATATAAATACAGATGTAGGTACTATCTAAAAAAAACAACATAGGATTTTTAATGAACACATGATTAAATTAAAAATAGGTCCTTTATATCTGCCCATAGTTGTGTTGTCAATGGGTTGGTTCTTCGGTGGCATGGACTTGCGTGACTGGTTTAGAATTCTCCATAACATGCTGGGAAATAAGAAAAATAAATAAATAATTACTCCAATTGCTTGGTGGAAGACAGCGGATTTTTTTTTTCCTCCCATGACAGCGGCACAAGAGTTCTGCTTGGGAAGGACTGGCAATGAGTTGGTTAAATTGTGGGGGGTTTTTTTTGGTATTATTTTTTGCCAACATTCCTGCAATGAATTGAGCATGAAAATTTCCCTTCCTCCGCCCTAATCAATTCAGAATTATCACAGCCATAAAACAGTTCCTATTAGGGGGGGAGACAAGTCGGATCTTGTGCTGGAAGGGGGTGTGTGTGCCCAGTGACTTTCCTCACTCATCAGCGCTCACAGATCTGCTGTTTAATGTCATTCAAGAGGAATTTTAGCTCTTCTTGACTCCCCGCCCATTGGTATTTTGCCTTTTTACACAAGTAAATGGGGTATTTCCTGTGTTTTATGTAATTGTGTAATGTCAGAGTACCAACTGATGAAATTTGACATCAGCCTTCCTCAACCAGGGTTCTGAAGAGCCTTAAAGAGGCATTCCACCTACAAAAAAAATATTAAAAGCCAGCAGCTATAAATACTACAGCTGCTGACTTTTAATAA
Organism: Lithobates pipiens; assembly: GCF_037356315.1. Lineage (NCBI taxonomy): Eukaryota > Metazoa > Chordata > Amphibia > Anura > Ranidae > Lithobates > Lithobates pipiens. The sequence continues at coordinate 323,604,151 of NW_027507784.1, read as the reverse complement.
ATGGACACTCACCTGTCCCGGGGTCCAGCAATGCCGGCAGCCGAGGCCGATCGATCGCTCGGCTCTCGGCTGCTGCCGCCACCATTCTAGGTGAGGGAATCAGGAAGTGAAGCTAATCGGCTTCTCTTCCCAGTTCCCTACTGCACATGCGCGAGTCACGCAGCGCAATAGGAATTGTCCGCGCTGTCTCTGGGACCCGTGTGTGTCCCAGCAGACAGCGCGGCAGGGCAGGAAATGACATAGACTCCCACGGGAGTCTATGCCCGGAAGTGGGTGTAAATACCTGTCTTTGACAGGTATCTCCACCCCCCTCCCCCCTGAAAGGTGCCAATTGGGACACCGGAGGGGGGGAGGGTTCCGATCAGCGGAAGTTTCACTTTAGGGTGGAACCCCGCTTTAAGGTTCCTCCAAAGGTTTCTAGGGTTTGCTGGAACAATGAGCAATAGTTGCCTCTCCAATAAGTAACCACTGACACAAATGTGGGAGTAATACTTTCCATTGACCACCATTCTAAGCCCTTGTACACATGGTCGGACATTCCCACAAAAAAATCAGTCGGATTTTGTCCGAAACTGGTGTTGCATACACACGGTCGGACAAAGTTGTTGGGAAAATCCGATCGTACGTAACGTGATGACGTTATTTCCTTTACGACAGGACTACGTTCAGGCTAGTAGCCAATAGCTTTGGTCTAGGAATTTGATCTGAGCATGCGTGGCACTTTGTCCGATCGGAATTCTCTACACACAATCAGACAAAGTTTGATCGGATCATGTTGTCGGAAAGTTTTATAGCCCAGCTCTAAAACTTTGTCCGTCGGACCTTCTCCACTGTGACAATATATACAGCTATGTAAGACGGACCTTCTTCACTGACTACCTATGCACTTCTCAAGACCCTTCTCAAATGACAACCCAAACAACGATATATAAAGGAAATAAATAGGAGCAAGATTTGTGACTTTATATGAAACATGCAGCCAGGGAGGCATCACAGCATAATACCATAGTAATGTCTGGTGAGTACAGTATATCATAGATTATGACCATATATCTTAACATGATAACATAATAACCAACATAGTAATATAGGAAAACTTTATTCCATGACATAACACAACGTAGTATGATAGCATAATGGCATAATAACATGACGGTAGCTTAGTAGCATAATAGAAACACCAGATTGGTTGCTGCGTATCTCCACAATAAAATATAGTGTAAATTGGTATGATCCAATGAAACGTATTATATTTTATACGCTCCCTGGCTGCATGTTTCGTATAGAGTCTGAAATCTTGCTCCTATTTATTTCCAAGTATCAGGGATGGAGGTACATTAATTTACCCTTATATAAAGTCCCAACCTCTTTCCCTTTTTTCAGTATATATGAAGGAACTTCTCTGCTGACCACCTATATAAGACGGCTCTTCTCCACCAACCTCCTAAACACCTATATAAGATGATCTTTCACCACTGATCACATCATTCTAAGAAGGCCCTACTAACCACCTATACACCTGTCTAAGAAGGCCCTTTTCCACTGACCACCTACAGTAAATAAGAAGGCCCTCCTCTACTGACCACTTATACACTATATTAGAAAGCCCTTCTCCACTGACCACCTATACTCCTATATCTGAAAGCGCTTATCTTCTGATCACTAGTGTATGGAGTTATGACACTGACCACCAATGTAAGAGGACACAACACTGACTACCAAAGTAGGGGAGCATGACACTGATTACCAAAGTAGGGGGGGGCATGACACTGATCACCAAAGTAGGGGGGGGCATGACACTGCTCACTAAAGTAGGGGAGCATTATACTGACTACCAATGTAAAGGGGCACAACACTGACCACCAACCAAGGTCTATAGTCTTCTGACTGCCAGTATAAGGGGGAACAACGATGATCACCAAAGAAAGGGGGCATGACACTGACCACCAATGTAAGGGGACATGACACTAACCACCAGTGTAAGGGGGCATGACACTAACCACAAAAGTAAGGGGACATGACACTAACCACAAATCAAGGAAGTCTCTTCTCTTCTCCTCACCAGTATAAGGAGGAGCAATACTGACCACCAAAGTAAGGGGGTACTACACTGACTAACGATGTAAGGGGGCATGACATTAACCACCAATGTAAAGCGGCATGACACTGACTAACGATGCAAGGGGGCATGACACTAACCACCAATATAAAGGGGCATGACACTAACTAACGATGTAAGGGGGATGACACTAACCACCAATGTAAAGGGGCATGGCACTGACTACCAATGTAAGGAGGCATGACACTAACCACCAACCAAGGAAGTCTCTTATTTTCTGACCACCTGTATAAGGGGGAATAACACTGACCACCAATGCAAGGAGGTACGACTCTAACCATCAATGTAAGGGGATATGACACTAACCACCAATCAACGAAGTCTCTTATCTTCTGACCACTAATGTAAGAGGGTATAACACTAAAAATGATTTATGGAAAAGAAAACACTGCATGTAAAAATTATAAATACTTGATTTTTCTGTACTTTTTACGTACAATTTTTAAATTGGTGATGGGGTATCTTTAATGAAGATATGTATTTATTTTAAAAATCTATTGCCAACACAATGCAATGGATAAAAAAATGCATATGATGCATTTTTTTTTAACTATGTAGCGCACCACGATGCATGGTATGGGCATTTTGGTGCTTGGTGGTGCATCATGCATCACACGCTACTGTACAAAGCATTAGGGTGCCATTCACAATGAATAACACTGTACTCCAATGCACTGTGCAAACAGCAAGTGTACTACCATGTGTTGTGCATAAGTGTGAATGTGCCCTGAAGCTGCCATTACAGAGTTTAGCCAATAGGGAGGTGAGTGTGGGTCAAGTTAGCATGCAGCTTCAATTTATAATGCTGTTGCAAAAAGCTTTCCAGCACCAGAATCTTGCTTTTCAAGTGACACTTACTCAGCTCCTCTGACATTCCACACTCACTACACCTCTTTGCAAGTTTTCCTGTCCCTACAAGAATAAAATGGTTACAAGTAGCCCCTAAAACAAAAGGGGGTCAAAACAGATTACAAGGCAAAGATCACATGGGGCAATTATAGACAGGCAATGATTGACAAGGGCTGAGCAAGGTGCATGTAAGCTGCCAGAGCTGTGATTGACAAAGCAGGGCACAGCCGCCAATGTCTGTCCTCCGATTGCCCAGAGCTCTCCATCACAGACAGGTTACGCTTCATATTTCAACTTCTCTGCTGGTATCTGCACTTCCAGTGCGGACAGGTACAGCCCGCAGCCATGAAGACAGCTACATGATAGCACCATGTACAAACTGTAAAGGAAATTGAAGCCTGTAAAAAAAATGACAATTTTTAACTGTGTTTTTATAGCGGGATCTGGGAAAACAATTTGGGGATTTAAAGAGTTTCAAAGGGAAATGACAGTTCTCTGCAGTTCTGTCATGCTGGGTGCGCAAGGTTTCAATGCTGATCTACTTGTTGTAGCTGCTGCCCCAGTTCCTGCACCTCTCCTGTGGCAAGAATTGGTCCTTGGATTTTAAGGGACAATTGTTGCAAGGACTTTGCACTGGGTTCCTGTAGCTGCTGATCACTGGGCAGGTGTATGGGGCACCAGAACGGAAATCCTACCACAAATGGTACTTTTCAGCTTTCCGAGAGGAGGAAAAGTAACACTTTTAATTACAAAGTAAGTAGGCAAAGGCTTGGTCATGCAGTGAAAAAATTATTGATTAAAGAAGAATTCCAGGCATGCGAATTTCTGCATAATTACATTGCTCCAGCTTGGACCAATGTATGAATGTATTTGCCAAACCTGTAGGATCCCCTAAGAGTCTGGAAGTCAGTTTAGTAGGTACCACTACTAGGAAAGAGGGAAATAGGAGTTTGTCTTTAAAAGAGGGTCAGTTCCATTCTGCCATTTTCCTTTCTTCATTTCATGTCCATGCCTTGGCTACAATGGCTCAACATAGGCGTAATACAGAGGTCTCCAAACTTTCTAAAGAAAGGGCCAGTTTACTGTACTTCAGACTTTAGGGGGGCCGAACTGTACCCAGTGGGAGTAAACAATGCCTAATCTTTGGTATTAGTGGGAGAAATAGTTGGGTGTCAGTGGGAGGAATATTACCCCATTTTTGTTGTCAGTGGAAGGAATTATGTCCCATCCTTGATGTCAGTGGAAGAAATGATGTCCCATCGTTGATGTCAGTGGTACGGAATTATGTCCCATCGTTCATGTCAGTGGTACGGAATTATGTCCCATCGTTCATGTCAGTGGACGGAATTATGTCCCATCGTTGATGTCAGTGGATGGAATTATGTCCATTGTCACCTCAAGGGCCGGATAAAGGCAAGCAAAGGCTGAATCCAGCCCCATGGCCGTAGTTTGGAGACCACCGGCACAGAGCACTGTTGTCTTATTCCCATATGGCTGAAGGCCAGATCCAACTAACCATGTAGAGGTACATTGTTTCGCGCAGCCGGGTCACCCTGCCACAAAATATGTACGATGGGTGGCCCGGAAGCAATTAAAGGTTCACTTTTTTTTAATAAAAATATAAATTAGGTCATACTTTGTGCAAGGCCTCCTTTGTGCATACTCCTTTGTGCAAGGCCCAATTTTTCTCTTTTCGGGTCCCCCGGCGCCACTCTTGGATCTTTCCCCCTGCCAAATGCCCCATAGGAAGCCGCATCCTATGGGGCACTTGTGCAGCCTCGCTCTTCAGACACACAGCCGGGCTCTGCCCTGCCTTCTGCTCACAGATTTTGATTGACAGAAGCAGGAGCCAATGGCTCCCGCTGCTCTCAGCCAAGTCTATAAGAGCTGGGAGAGGGAAGAAGAGCTGCTGCAGAGTGTACAGCACTTCACCGAGATCGTGCTCAGGTGAGTATATAGAGGGGGCTGCACTTAAAAGTTTTTTTACCATAATGCATGGAATGGTTTGCATATGGTTAGAATGTACAGTGGGGAAAATAATTATTTGATCCCCTGCAGATTTTGTAAGTTTGTCCATTTACAAAGAAATGAAGGGTCTATAATTTTTATCATAGGTATATTTTAAATGATAGAGATAGAACATCAAACAAAAATCCATAAAAAAAAACAAAACACATGATACAAATGTTATAAATTGAGTTGCAGTTCAGTGAATAAAATAAGTATTTGATCCCCTACCAACCAACAATAATTCTGGCACCCACAGACTGGCTACAGTAGGTGCTCATGTGGTACACAGATAAGTCCTGTCAATTTAAGAAGATGCTCCTAATGACAACTAGTTATATGTATAAAAGACGCCGGTCTTTCTTCCATTCAAACCTCACCATCATGGGCAAGACCAAAGAGCTGTCAAAGGACGTCAAGGACAATATTCTAGACCTGCACAAGGCTGGAATGGGCTACATGACCATCAGCAAGAAAAGCTTGGTGAGAAGGAGACAACTGTTGGAGCGATTACTCACAAATGGAAGAAATACAAAATAACCTTCAATTGCCCTCAATCTGGAGCAAGATTTCATCTCATGGGGTAAGGATGATCATGAGAAAAGTGAGGTATCAGCCCAGAACTACACGGTTGGAGCTTGTGAATGATCTCTGGGCATTTGGGTCCACAGTTACCAAACAAACCATTGGTAACACAATACGCCAGTAACGCCACCATGGATTTAAATCATGCAGCACCCGCAAGGTCCCCCTCCTCAAGAAGGCACACGTACAGGCCCATCTGAAGTTGGCCAATGAACATCTAAATGATTGAAAGAAGGATTGGGAGAAAGTGCTGTGACTATATGAGACCAAAATTGAGCTCTTTGGCATTAACACGACCCTAACTAAGGGGCCAGGCCCAATCACTGAAAAACATACCCCACACCATAACCCCCCCCCCCCCCCTACCAAATGATTTGGACCGGTGCACAAAGCAAGGTCGGTAAAGACATGGGTGAGCAAGTTTATGGTGGAGGAACTTGACTGACCTGCCCAGAGTCCTGACCGCAATCGTCTAGAACATCTTTAGGATGAATTAGAGTGGAGACTGTGAGCCAGGTCTTCTTGTCGACATCAGTGCCTGACTTTACAAATGTGCTTCTAGAAGAATGGCCAAACATTCCTTTTGTCTGACGGACTTGTGTGCACACGATCGGAAAGTCCGACAACAAACATTTGTTGGCGGAAAATTTGAGAACCCGCTAGCCAACATTCGTTGGCGGAAAGTCCAACAACAAATGTCCGATGGAGCGTACACACGGTCGGACTTTCCGCCAACGAGCTCACATCCAACATTTGTTGTTGGAAAATCCGATCGTGTGTACGGGGGCATTAGACTTTTTTAAAGCTTATATTTTTGTGATTGAGTTTGTAATTAACTTTAAAGCTGCCTATACCATCAGAACTGTACCCCAATATCTGGGACTGTCCTGGAAAATTCAGGACAATTAGCATCCATGATATAAATTACTGTGTAAGATTCGGTTCAAATTTCCATTTTTTTTTTATTCTTTCCAAGAGCATTTAAAATGGGAAACCCAAATACCAATGTACACCAGCCCTCACTGACCCAAAGGGGCCATGATTATAAGAGGGCTCACTTGACCTCAATTCATTGGTCCCCTCAAAGTAGAACGTTGCGGTCTTTTTGGCAACACTTTCACCTTTCTGATCACCATACACGTTGGATGTACATTCTCTCTACCTTTGAAAAGTGACCTTGATATACAAACTTTACTGTTTTCTTTTGAGCAAATAGCTCCACAATAAAGATAAAGCCAGGAATATGGCAAACAGGCTTGCAAAGAAAGAAAAGGATTCTTGATGTATTAAAAGTGCTGTGGGACATTATTTTCCCTTCTACATCAAACACAAGTCATGTATTGTCCGGCCCGGGATGAAAAGACTCCCACGCTTTTGTCAGAACCACGCCCCTGGCAAAGATCGCCACCTTTTCATCTTTGCCCTCTGTAAAATGAATGGCTTCAATCCCTGTCCCTACAGGGGGAAAGATGTCAGATTGTTATCCGACAGGAGAGCACAGCCTTGTATACGAGGATGGAAAAAAAAATCATCAATAAATCATCTCCGAAGGTGATTATAGGAAATACGGCCTTATTCTTTGTCATAAAAAATGATTCTCTGCAACTATAGTGCTGGGAGTAGAGCTGGGCGATTTTCTCAAAAAACAAAACAAAAAAAAACATTTTAAGGCATTGAATAATACGTTAATACATCATCCCCAAAAGAAGTTAATGAAGGATGAAAGTGTGATGGAGGGATCTGTGCCTGGAGGACATTACTGATCACACTGTGTATGATGTGGTTGCCCCATTGCACATTTAGATGATCCACTCCCAGCTAGGCCTGGGGAAAAATCGATGACACCGTGCTGGTCCTGAGGAGCTGCGGGCAGGAGTTTTTAGGCAAGGCTGTGGCTTCTGACTAGTCTGCGAGGCCAGACACCGCGGACTAGGCCGAAGCCGTGGCCCCGCCTAAAAACTCCTGCCCGCAGCTCCTCAGGACCAGCACGGTGTCCATAAAACAAAAAACAAAAACTTGATTCGAAACGTGAACGGTGTCATCGATTTTTTCCCCAGCCCTAGCTGGGAGTGGATCATCTAAATATGCAATGGGGCACCCACATCATACACAGTGTGATCAGTAATGTCATCATTCAGAAGACTGTCCTCCATGTACAGATCCCTCCATCACACTTTCATCGTTCATTAACTTCTTTTGAGGATGATGTCTCAGTCGGTAGAAATGAACATGCTATTGAATGCCTTAAAATGTTTTTTTTTTTTTTGATCCTAGTATTATTGCTAATGAAATTCAAATAAGAGAATACAATGATCGATTGTTCAAAGATATACATTTCTTACTGTAATATTTAATTCCTCCATTTGTGGCCGTTTCCATCATGAATGTGGGCATGTGACACCCAATCGAGATTGTTTCCTGGAATATCATTGGAGAGGTGCATGCTGGGTAACCAGCATGCACCTCTCGATCTCGCGTGTGCGCGATTCAACGGCAGCCATAGTACAGTACTGCCCACAGACTGGGAAATGACACATCATTTCCCAGGAGCACAGACGAGGGAGGAAGTCTAGTGGAGCTCCGCGGACCAGGAAGTGGCAGATTACGAGGAATACATAGCAACAGGGCGTTTAGGGTAAGTATAAAATGTTTTTTCCTCCAAATGTTTGTTTATAGGTTAAAAGGAGTCTTTTTATGCCGTGTACACACGACGGGTCTTTTAGACAGCAAAGGTCCGACGGAACGAATCCACCAGACAATTTGATCGTGTGTGGGCTTCATCAGACCTTCGCTGTCAAAAAATCAGACGGATTTTAGAAATAGAACATCTTTCAAATCTTTCTGTCGGACTCGAGTCCGGTCAAAAAATCAGTTCGCCTGTATGCTAGTCCAACGGACGAAAACCGGCACTAGGGCAGCTATTGTCTACTGGCCCTGAACTTCCTTATTCTAGTCCGCTCGTACGTCATCACATTGGAATCCGTCGGACTTTGGTGTGATTGTGTGTGGCCAAGTCCGTTTGTTCGGAAAGTCCGTGGGAACTCTGCCAAAAGTCAGTCGGGAAGACCGTCGGACCTTGTCTGCCGGAAAGTCTGGTCATGTGTACGCGGCATAAAGGAAAAAAAAGTTTTAGAACTCTGCTTTAAAGGATCACTTCACCCAAAAGTTATAGTCTTCTTATACCTGACACCAGGGCTTTATTTCAGCTGGAACATGGTGGATACTCAGTTCCACCACCTCAGGCTCAGGCCCTCTACTCCCTGCTCACAACTATCACTTGTAAACACAAAAGTCCAGCTTTTGTGTTTACAGGTGACAGCTTTTCTCCCAACGGCTCCCACAGATCTGATCTCTTGATTCAGCTTTTGCTCACCTCTTGCACCATCTACATTTGTGTAATGTGGAAGATGGTGGAGCTTTTAAGGAGCAGCCAAGAGCATTGGAGGGGGACCCCAGAAGAGGAGGATCGGGGCTGCTCTGTGCAGTGGTATTGCAAAGAGCAGGTAAGTATGAGATGTTTGTTATTTTAAAAGAAAAACGTTACAATCACGTTAACAGTGATGCTGGGTCTTCTAGGGGCATCACCGGAGATAAGTTAACCACTTGATGACTGCTGTCGGCCTATATACGTCGGCAGAATGGCAAAGCTGGGCAAAGTAACGTACCCGTACGTTACTTTGAATTTCCCGCCGTGCACGCGCGCTTGCCGCATTCTCCGTGCCTGCGGGAACCGCTGACTCGATCGCCGCTGGGATACCCACGATCGAGCTGAAGAACGGGGAGATGCCGATGTAAACAGCATCTCCCCGTTCTGCCTAGTGACAGGACACTGATTTCTGCTCCCTGTCATCAGGAGTAGCGATCAGTGTCGTGTCACTGCTAGCCCATCCCCCAGACAGTTAGAAACACTCCCCCAGGAAACACTTAACCCCTCCCTGCCCCTGGTGGTTAACCCCTTCACTGCCATTCTTACAGTAATCAATGCAATTTTATAGCATCGATTGCTGTATTAATGCCAATGGTCCCAAAAATGTGTCAAAATTGTCCGCAATAATGTCGCAGTCATGATAAAAATCACTGATCACCGCCATTACTAGTAAAAAAAAAAATTTATAAAAATGCCATAAAACTATTTTGTAGATGCTATAACTTTTGCGCAAACCAATCAATAATTGCTTATTGCGGGTTTTTTTTTACCAAAAATATGTAGAATACATATCTGCCTACACTGGGGAAAAAAATATGTTTTTTTATATATTTTTGGGGGATATTTATTATAGCAAAAAGTTAAAAAAAAATGATTTCTTTCAAAATTGTCACTCTTTTTTTGTTTATAGCGCAAAAAATAAAAACCGCAGAGGTAATCAAATACCACCAAAAGAAAGCTCTATTTGTGGGAAAAAAGGACGTAAATTTTGTTTGGGAGCCACGTCGCACAACTGCACAATTGTCAATTAAAACGACACAGTGCCGAATCGCAAAAAGTGCTCTGGTCAGGAAGGGGGTAAAATCTTCCGGGGCTGAAGTGGTTAAGTATTGCAGCCAGAGCTGCATCTAATACAAGAGTGTAAACACAGAAGACTAAGCATTTGACAATATGAAAAAAATGCCCTCCCCCAATCCCTTTTCTTTTCTTCCCTCTTTCATACCCTTCCATACACCCCCCTGATACCCTTCAGATAACCCCAACCATCTCACTTCTTTTTCAATATCTTGCAACATCAGGCTGTTCCACAAGGAGCTCTTCATATACGACTTAAAGCAGAGCTCCGTTTAAAAAAAAAAATATATTAAAAATCAGCAGCTACAAATACTGCAGCTGCTGACTTTTAATAATCGGACACTTACCTGTCCCAGGGTCCAGCGATGCGGGGGGTCGAAGCCTCGCTTGTCTCCCCCTCCGCTCGGCGGCACCAGCATTGTAACTGTGGGCGCCTGGCTGTGGCTTCACAGCCGGGCTCCCACTGCGCATGCGCGAGCCGCGCCGCACGCCTTACCTGGCCACGCGATCAACTGGGACCTGTGACGTGTCCCAGATGATTGCCCGAGAGGAAAGAGGGAGAGGTGATCTTCTTTCCGGTGCCGAGGGTGTGCCAGAAAGAGGGAAGTGGGAGCTGGGACCCTCTGAAAAGAGGGTATCCACTGCCCCCCACAAAAAAAAAAATGACATGCCAAACGTGGCAAGTCAGGGGGTCACCTTCTCTTAAAGCGGAAGTTCCATTTTTTTAAGGTCAGAAAGCAACCCTTTTCCATCCACCTAAATAGTTAATCTCATTCACCCTTCTCCTAGGCTTATCATATCCTAAGACTTCAGCTTTACACTCAGTATCATTAAAGGGTAACTCTACTTTCGTGGGGAAAAAAATAGCAAATAAAGAAAAAATAATATAGCAGATATAATTGTGACACTAATCATATTGTAATTGAGTGTTATTAAAAACGACCTTTCCATTTCAATCTGCAGCCAATGTCATTTTCTGAGAATGCATTGCAATATGGCTACCTGGAGTTTTCTGTACAGAGTATGTACTGACCACTCCCCAGAAACATCATTTCCTGCTTGTGTGATTGGCTCACCAATTTTCCCAGAAGTCTGCCTAAAAGTTTCCCGATTCCTCACCGTCCTGGTGAGAATACTGCTCCGGTACTTGCTTCAGTTACTCACTGTGGTCCCTGGTAATAAGGTTGTTGGCCCCTTAGTGGTGACAACTTCCCCTCTACCTCTGACCCCAACAGGGTCTCTGGCCGGCAGAACCGTCTGGTTGGACTGCAAGCTGCAATCCCAACCCTACGCTGCTCTTTTGCTTCTGGATAGGCCCTCAGACAGTCGTCCAGGTGGCACAGAATGCAGATCACCTGGCTCCACCCAACTATATTGGTTCTCCCTGAAGGCCAAGGATTTCTTGAAAACCCCTGCCCATTGGCTGAGATGCCCCATATACCCATAATCTGACCTTGCGTTGCCCTTCTCATATCCAGTACCACCAGGTACCCGGTCACCTAGTGGTAGAAAAGAAAAGTGCAATCAGGCCAAACTTAGGGAGAAATCAATGGATCCTTAAAGCGGAGGTCCACCCTAAAGTGGACCTTCCGCTCATCGGAACCCTCCCCCCCTCCGGTGCCACAATCGGCACCTTTCAGGGGGGAGGGGGGTGCAGTTACCTGGATAATCCAGGTAACTGCACCCACTTCCGGGACAGCTCTCTGCGGAAAGGGGCGTAACTTACGCCCCTTTCCGCAAGTGCCCGCCCCTTCCCGCAAGTGCCCCGCTGCCTGCTGGGAAACACACAGCTCCCAGAGGCAGCGGGGAGCATCCTTATTGCGCAGCGCAATTCGCGCATGCGCAGTAGGGAACCGGGAAATGAAGCCGAAAGGCTCCATTTCCTGATTCCCATACCCAAGATGGCGGCGGCAGGACCCGACAGACGACCTAGCGATCGGCTTCGGGTGCCGACATCGCGGGCGCGCTGGACAGGTAAGTGTCACTATTTTAAAAGTCAGCAGCTGCAGTATTTGTAGCTGCTGGCTTTTAAAAAAAAAAAAAAACGCGGAGTCCCGGTGGACTCCCGCTTTAATGCTGTGTACACACGGCCAGACTTTTCGACAGCAAAGATCCGACGGAGCGAATCCGTCAGACAATTCGACCATGTGTGGGCTTCATCGGACCTTTGCTGTCGAAAAATCAGACGGACTTTAGATTTAGAACTTGTTTTATATCTTTCCGACAGACTCGAGTCCGGACGAAAAATCCGCTCGTCTGTATGCTAGTCCGACGGACGAAAACAGACGCTAGGGCAGCTATTGGCCACTGGCCCTGAACTTCCTTATTCTAGTCCGGTCGTACGTCATCACAGTCGAATCCGTCGGACTTTGGTGTGATTGTGTGTGGCCAAGTCCGTTCGTTCGGAAAGTCCGCGGGAAGTCCGCCGAAAGTCCGTCGGGAAGACCGGCGGACCTAGTCTGCCAGGAAAGTCCGGTTGTGTGTACGCGGCATAACAATTAGCCAAGATGACTTTTCCCAGCAAGTAAATTTAAAGGAGGAACACTGACCAAACTCCGGGGTGCTACATCTACATCACAGCCCACCCTGTAGCTGGTTGTGTTGCTTATTATCAAACATGACTATAAAGGAAAGTTCTGACGTTTTTCTGTAGCAGCTGTGGAGTTTCCCCATAAGAGAGATTAATGAGCGTGATCACTTCATGACGGATGGTGCGCTCACAGCGCTGAGAGATGCATTGTCTGCTCCCTTATGAGTCAATCCTTTCTATAATGTAAAAGCGTTTTTTTTTTCTATGTAGGACAAACATGCCTGATGTAGTGGATTATGGCATATTTTATGTATTTACATATATTGTCCAAACAATAAATGATCTGTACAAGTAACGGGATGGGATAACTGCGTTGTACAATACAGCCAGCGTTATCGCCAATGACTGGAGGATGACACTGTCCTGGAGAAAATGCTGCCATAGGCTTCCTTTAGTGCTGGCCCCCCATGTATGACCTAGGCATTAGGTCATGTGATCTCTGCTGAATAGGGGAGCTGGCTGACCCTCCCCTTTAAATGAGATCATGTGACACGTGCCTAGGCCTTTAAACATGTGGCCAGTGCGAGAGAGAGCCTGATGCAGCATTTTCTCTTTTTTTGCTGCTCTTCATTTAAAGCTGATATAAAAGACACCGATGAATACAGCTCAGTATTCATTAATACATCATTAAATATTTTTATTTAAATACAACCAGCGTAAGTTTGACCTTGTATCAGCTTCTTGCAATTCATGTACGGCAGAGCTCAGACTGGGAAAGAGAGAAGCAGCACAAGTAGCCAGTCAGCTGTACTGCAAAGCTCATGTAATACCAAGAGACATAATGGCATTTATGTGTGGGTTGATGGAGGTGCTTCACATTTTTTTTAAATTCTTCTTTATTTATTTTTTTACATTTTTTTTTTTTTTTAAACGCGGAACTACATGGCATCTTAGCACCACAAACTAAAAACACTACTTATAAAAGAAAAAATGAAGAGCTCAACAAACATATATCATTTATGTCAAACGAATAATAAATGTGAACTATACCGATGTGTGAACTATGGTAAGTGTACCAATGTATAAAAAGGTTCAAAATGCACAGCTGATGTACTCTTATTACAACAAAAAGACCATATATACAGAAAATATAATATATGAGTGATTTTTTTATCTACTGTGTAAACTCCGACCACCGTGGTTTTCTAAAGTGCAAAGTGCTTCAATAAAAACACTACTTAATTCATTTGCAATATTTAAAGCAAACTCCCTTGTCCATCCATGTCTCTATTGCTGAGAAACCGCTTTGAAAAACACCACCCTATCACTTCTGGCCATCTTGAGTAAGGGCAGATGATTCATGTAGCATTTACTTCCCGGAGTCCATCTGCCCTTAGCTCAGGCATGCAAGCAAGAGGGTGTGCTTAGCTGAGAAAACCCCTCCCCCTCCTGAAGACTCCTGGGATATATGACATAATTTGTCCATGCTGTAAACCAGGAAACAACTGCAGAAATTTTTAAAAAAAAGTAAAAAAAATATATATATAATATACCTTCCTATCCATTTATTAAAGTGGTTCTTCACCCTAAAGGGGAAGTTCCGCTAATCTGATCCCTCCCCCCCTCCGGTGCCACAATCGGCACCTTTCAGGGGGGAGGGGGGTGCAGTTACCTGGATAATCCAGGTATCTGCACCCACTTCCGGGCAGACCGCCGCAGACCCCCGCAGACGCCCCACCCCCGTTGTGTTCTGGGAAACACACAGTTCCCAGAGACACAGCGGGGGACCATAAGAGACGCGCAGCGCGACTCGCGCATGCGCAGTAGGGAACCGGGCAGTGAAGCTGTAATGCTTCCCTTCCCGATTCCCTGACAGAGGATGGCGGCGGGGGCAGCAGCGAGACGAGCAATCGCTCGTCATCTGCCGCCGACATCGCTGGACCCTGGGACAGGTAAGTGTGATTTTATTAAAAGTCAGCAGCTGCAATATTAGTAGCTGCTGGCTTTTAATATTTTTTTTTTAGGTGCAGAACCGCTTTAATGCTAGCAGCATAAGGATTAAGACATAGTCAATGTTGATTGAGAGAGTAAAGTACTGAATTAATTTACCATTATTGTTATCTCAAGGGGTCTAACAAGCCCCATTATGATAGTTTTGGGTAGGTGACAGGTACTCTTTATTGAGACATCAGGAGTCTATTAGACCCCTGATGTCTCCCCTGCACTCCAAAGCAGCTAACCAAGCAAAGATTGTGCTTGATTAGCTGTTACCTGACTATAACATCCAGGGAATGGCATCTCAAAAGACTGGAAGTGATTCAATCATTATCTCTTCTGGCTTCATTTGTCACAGAGGAGATGGGGGGACGTATGTTCCTCTATCTCCTCTGTGTGAAGCTGTCCCAGGTCGCTTATCACAGAATTTGAGGAACAGGAGAATCTGAGAACCACAGCAGGCAGTGGCTGGAGGGCCGGCCTTAAGCCCTTGTACACACGGTCGGACATTCTGACAACCAAAATCCGTCGGATTTTGTCAGATGGAATTTGTCCGAAACTGGTGTTGCATACACACGGTCGGACAAAGTTGTCGGAAAATCCGATCATTCAGAACCTGGTGACGTTATTTCGTTACGACGGGACTACGTTCAGGCTAGTAGCCAATAGCTTTGGTCTAGGAATTTGATCTGAGCATGCGTGGCACTTTGTCCGATCAGAATTCTCTACAAACGATCAGACAAAGTCCGATTGGATCATGTTGTCGGAAAATTTTATAGCCCAGCTCTAAAACTTTGTTAGTCGGTTATTCCGACGGAAACAGTCCGATGGAGCCCACACACTGTCGGATTATCTGACAACACGGTCCGATCGGACATTTTCCGTTGGAATGTCCGACGTGTGTACAAGGGCTTAGAGTGCTGTAAAACCTACCTAATGGAATGGCTGGTGTTGGAAGGTGAGATGTTGGAACTTGAGTGGGTCATGAGTGGGTATAGTTATATAAGTACATCCACTTTCCCATTTATAAGAGAGAAAACAGTGCCAGGATGATAAAGCTGGCCATACACCTGTAAAGTTTACCTTGAGCATTCTTGCTTTACCAGGATCACCTTGGTTCACCAGGATCACCAGCTGAAAAGTGTGGTACCAAGACAACGGATGCAGCGGCAGCCATTCTTCTAAAACGACCAATTGCTGATGGGATGTTTCGATACATACGCCAGTCAGCAAGTGCTGAGGAATGCTTTTGAGCATTTCTGTATGAATGTTCAAGGTAAACTTTATAGGTGTATGGCCAGCTTTATCATCCTGGCACGGTTTTCTCTCTTATAAATGGGAAAGTGGATGTATTTATATAACTATACCCACTCATGGCCCTCCTCTAGGCAAGTTCCAACATCGCACCTTCCAACACCAGCCATTCCATTAGGTAGGTTTCTCGTCCTCCGAACTTCTCTCTCTCCTTCTTAGGTGTCGGGTCCAATTAGTTCCATCCTGTGATGGGTTTTCTCATAATATGTCTCCACCCAATAGCTGGAAAGAGTTCTAGAACCCCTGTCAAGTTTCTGTGTTAGCTGAATATCCTCTAATGCTGCATACACACCATTGAATTGTCCGGCGGACTTGGTCAACCGGCCCACAGTACGCCGGACAATTCGATCGTGTGTGGGCCCCAGCTGACATTTTCATCGTAAAAGTCCAGCGGACTTAGAAAATAGTTTTGACTCTAAATTTGTCCACCGGACTTGGCTTTCAGCGGACAATCCGTTCGTCAGTGTGCTAGTCCGGCGGACTAAGAATGACGCATGCTCTGCAGCAAGTACAAGAAGGAAGCTATTGGCTACTGGCTATTGAACTTCCTTTTTCTAGTCCTGTCGTATGTGATGTACGTCCAGGGCCGTTTTTAAGGCAGGGCAAAAGGGGCAGCTGCCCTGGGCCCTGTCATTGCTGTGGGGCCTAAAGTAGCTGCTTCATACTTGCCAACTATCCTGGTTTAAATTCCCTCGCCCCTTGAGGATTTAGTCCCGTGCTGTGTCCCAATATCTCAGTGTGAAGTGCTGCTATTAATGCTGCCAAACTCTGCCCTATTTTTGTGTACAGATGACTCAACTGCAGACCCTGTGTTTACATGTAAATTACCTGCATTCATATGCAAATAGTGACGACATTCATATGTAAATAGCGGCTCATGCCCCCCAATCTGGACGGGTGATCTGTCTATCAAAGTTCCCCGGGCAAGGGGGAGGGGCTGTGTGTGACGGCGCGCGACGGGGAACACACAGCTATTGAAATTAAAGCTGTGATGTTCCCGGCGCTCTATTCAACCAGACGGCTCTCTTCACTGCAGAGGGGCATCGCTGGCTGCATCAGTCCTGCGCTATTCACCCCCATCATGGGAGGCACCAGGGGCGGGGGCGGAGTTCCGTCAGGGCCCCGCCCCATTTTCGGCTCAATTATCGGCCGTTTTTTCCTTTCGGCAAATTGCCGAAAAGGGCATTTTCGGCCGATATGTTTCGGCGGCCGAAATTTCGGTGCATCCCTAAGCAAAACTGCATGGGGGGGTGGGCCCCAAGAAAAGTTTTGCCCAGGGTCCAATCAATATTAAAGACGGCCCTGTGTACGTCATCGCGTTAGAAATCGGCCAGACTTTCGGAGTGTCCGTGTGTGGCCAAGTCCGTTCATTATAAAGTCCGGTGGATTGTTTGCCGGACCAAGTCCACCAGACAATTCGATCGTGTGTACGCGGCATCAAAAGCTTCCCTTCACTTCTTGTCCTGATGACCACTGTCAAAGATGACATCAGATGGTTACATCAATCTTGCGTGGCCAATGTTCCTTTAGCTGTAGCCCGCAGTTATGTTTCTATACATCCAGATGACACTAACAGGAGAAGTGACAATTGTTCCTCTGACTTCCTGACATTCTCCAGAACACACACACACTGCATTATCTAGGTGTGGACACCAGGCCAGGAAACCATTGTATCACCACTCAGTGCTTAGCCACTGGCAACACTTTGGCCCCCTTTCATGTCGGTATTTACAAATGGCATTTGAAGTGGGGAATGTTTGGTCCTTGTTGTCTTTTACCACCAGAAAACCTCAGTGCCTGCGCTTATCAACAGCCAATGTGTGGAGGGGGAAGGGAAAGTGTGAGCCAAACTTTAGACAAACAGTGACGGCGGACAAAAGAAGACATCCAATGCAACCTAAATCCTCTCATTTCTGTACACAATCAGTGTTTGTAGAGGAACACAATGAAGGACAAAGATGAAGCTCGAAGAGCGAGACTACGATTGTGCAGCTGCAAATTATGACATACTTTGGGGCTCATTCATCATGTCCTAATTTTTTTTAACACACGCTAATGCAACACATTGGTGCAAACCCAAGCAATAGGGCATCAGGCAGGTTGACTTGACCTTACGCTGGGACTGCGTTGTGCAAAACTGGCCAGCTGGTATAAACAAGCCCTTCGGTTTTTAATTTCCTCTAAAAGTATCTCTAGTCACGTGACAACCAAAAGTGTTTAAAGCTGGCCTTACAATTTAAGACTTCAAGTTGACTTGACCTTACGCTGGGACTGCCTTGAGCAGCATTGGCCAGCTGGTGCAACAAACCCTTAGTTCATTAATTTCCCCTAAAGGTATCTCTAGTGACATGACAACCAAAAGGGATTAAAGCTGGCCATATATTGCAAGATTTCATGTTGACTCGACCTTATATTGGGACTGTGTTGGCCAGCTGGTGTGAATAAGGCCTTAGATCTTGAATTTCACCTAAAGGTAACCCTGGTCATATGACCACCAAAAGGCCTTGTACGAGAAGATTTTCCTTATTTAGCCCCACCAGCTGAATGAGAAAAATCACTTGATTCTCCCATCCACACTAAAGTGTAAGGATGGATGAATCTGCTATGCCAGCTATTGTAGTCTTGGCTATCAGAACACATGAACAGTGCCTGCATCTGATTGGATGCCAGCACTCTTCGGCCGGGAAATTTTCCATCCAGCTACGTTGTGTTGGGGTTGCCATTCAAATGAAACCCCTTCCCGCCCAGCCACAGCATCCCTTTAACAGGGTCTCTTCACCTGGGGGATGGGAAGGACTGCCCGGTCATGGGACCACTGTGATTGGCAGTCATATTGGTCACATTTATGGGAGCCAGCCCTGATGGCTCCCAATCATTACTAGAGACAACTCAGTGGCTTTGCTAGGAGCATGCTGGGGAGCACTGTAGGAGGTTGCGGCGCACTGAGGGACACTGTTGGAGGTTAGGCGCACTATGGAGGGCTTGGAGGCTCTGCAGCAGGCTAGAGGCACTGTGGTTTGAAGGTTTTGGATGGGGTTTGAGGACTCTGCAGTAGACTTGGTGGCCCTGTAGGGGAGGAGGTTTTTGTAGAAGGGTGGGAGGGGGGGGGGGGGGGGCACTGTAGGAGGTTGGGGGGCTTTGTGGGACATTGTTGGACGTTGAGGGCATTATTGAGGGCTGGAGGCTCTGCAGAAGATTGGGCGGATCCTGTAGGCTGAGGACTCTCATTGTGCCTGGGCCCACTGTAGCCCACTATTGGAGGTTGGAGGGGGCGCTATGCTGAGCCGGGCGGCTCTGTGGTAGGCACTATGGATGCTGAGGGCTCTCGTGGGGCTTGGTTGCACTGTGGGCCACTATGGGAAGTAGTGGGACACTATAAGAGCTGGGAGGCACTATAGGAAGTTGAAGGGGACACTGTTGAGCCTGAGGGGTCTCAGGGGGCCTGGAGGCACTGTGGGCCACTTTGGTAGGTTGAGGGACACTTTATTAGCTGGGAGACACTGTTGGATGTTGGGGGGAGCACTATGGAAGCTGAGGGCTCTCATTGGGCCTGGGGGCACTGTGGACCACTATGGAAGGTTAGGGGACACTAAAGGAGCTGGGAGGCACTGTGGGAATTTGGAGGGGGCACTGTGGAGTCTAATGCCGCGTACACACAAGTGGACTGTATGGCGTACTTAGTCCGTCGAAACACATTTCAGCGGACAATCCGCTCGTGTGTGGGCTTCAGTGGACTTTTTCAGCGTGCAGTCCGGCGTACTAAGAATTTCGGATTTTTCGAAATTCTGTCCGTCGTACTTTGGTTTCAGCGGACAATCCGCTCGTCAGTAGGCTAGTTCGACGGACTAAGAATGGCGCATGCCCAGAAAGGATTTACACGGCGGAAGGTTGCATTGCTGTGTCTTGGACTTCCTATTTCTAGTCCCGTCGTACGTGCTGTACACATCATCGCGCAAGCTTTCGACGGACTGTTTGTGCATCCGTGTGTGGTCAAGTCCGTTCAGTCGAAAGTACGACGGACTGTCCGTTGGATTGTATGACGAACTAAGTACGCCATACAGTCCGCTCGTGTGTACGCGGCATAAGAGCTCCCGGAGGGCCTGGGGGCACTGTGAGTCCCCCATGGGAGGTTGAGGGGCACTAAGGGAGCTGGGAGGCACTGTTGGATGTTGGGGAGGCACTATGGAACCTGAGGGCTCTCATGGGGCCTCTGTGGGCCACTATGGGAGGTTAGGGGACACTATAGGAGCTGGGAGGCACTGTGGGAATTTGGAGGGGGCACTGTAGAGTCTTAGTGCTCCCGGGGGGCCTGGAGGCACTGTGGGCCCCTATGGGAGGTTGAGGGGCACTAAGGGAGCTGGGAGGCACTGCTGGATGTTGGGGAGGCACTATGGAACCTGAGGGCTCTCATGGGGCCACTGTGGGCCACTATAGGAGGTTAGGGGACGCTATATGCACTGTGGGAAGTTGGAGGGGACACTGTGGAGACTGAGGGCTCTCCGGGGGCCTGCAGGCACTGTAGGCCCCTATGGGAGGTTGAGGGGCACTAAAGGAGCTGAAAGGCAATGTAGGATGCTTAAGGGTTCTGCAGCTTGCTGGAGCACCAGGAGAGGGGAGGCCACGGCCTGGCAATGGGCCACTGCTCTGTGGTTGAGAACATTCTAGACGGCACTGAAATAAAGATGCCTGCATTGTAATAACTGGGAAATAAATGATTACTTCATCAACTTCTGTGTATCTTATGAAGTTCTATACACCATAAAAAACAAAACAATGTATGTGACTGAGAAACATCCGCGTTCCGCCTTATACAAACTTTGTTCCAGATGTGATAATAATCTCCCTCTGTAATCTATCCACAAAATATCTCATTTGAGCGGGATGAAAGAGACGAAATAAAAGACGTTCTCATAAGAAAACATACACAGGTTCACATGGCCAGGAAACGGCCACCTACGCACGGTCATTAAAAAATCAAGATCACCCGATTATCAGATAATAAATGTTGTGGTAAAACAATAAAGAAAATAAACTGAAGGCGGACGGCGGTTTATTCGCTTTGATCTTACAAAATGTTTCTGTCTTGGTAAAGGGCCACTAAGTACACAAGTTGTGTTATATAAGATTTTAGGAACAGTGTTGGGTGTACAGTAAAGCTTTCAGTGTGGCATATATATTAAGAAGAACTCCGGGCACAAAAACTTTCATTGAAATGCATTCCTCAATAGCCATAAAAGCAAACAATTCCCCTTTGTGCACCAAATTCCTTGGCAAATCAAGATATAAACTTGTAAAAGCAGCAGTGACATCATCACTGTGCTGTATACAGCCTGTGCAGAGAACTGAGCTGTGGGAGGGGCCCAGCAAGTGACAACCAACACAGAAACAGCAGGAGGGGGCGGAGACAAGACCAGTCACTCTGCACAAGGAGAGCGAGCTGCAGTGAGCGGTCTTTATTACAGGAAGTCCCACTCCGGATTACTGCACAGATCTGGAAGAAATACATAAAGCTCACAGAGACCCAAGAAGAATACAGATGACAATGTACTTAGACAATATTTACTGATCGCGGAGTTCAGCTTTAACCGGCTGCCGACCGTATACAATACCTATACGGCTCCCCTGTGCAAAATCACACACCTGTATGTAATTTGCACTTCCGAGTCTGGGGTGCGTATGGAAGCACAACGGCAGCCAATCAGCAAGTCTGGTGGACTCGATGAGGAACACGGATCTCTGCCTTCCCACAGTACAAGCACCCCCACTCCCCCCCCCCCACACACACACAGATAGCAAGCACTACCTAGGAACACATGTAACCCTTTGATCGCCCCTCTTGTTAACTCATTCCCTGTCAATGTCATTAGTACAGTGACAGTGCATATTTTTTAAGCACAGATTACTTCAGTAGTTTCACTGGTAACCCATAAAGTATCAGTTAGTGTCCGATTTGTTCCACAGCAATATCGCAATTCCGCTTTAAGTTGCTGATATCGCCGCCATTACTAGTAAAAAAAATTAATTAAAATTCCATAAAAATATCCCATAGTTTGTAGATGCTGAAATTTTTGCGCAAACCAATCAATGTACAATTATGACGCGTACACATGATCAGAATTTTGGTCGGAAAAAGCTCTGATGGTTTTCCCGACGGAATTCCGTCAGGATTTCACTTAAGCTGTCCTGCGTACACACGGTCGCACCAAATTCCGACCGTCAAGAAGGCGGCGATGTACAACACGTACAACGGGAGTAGAAAAAGGAAGTTCAATAGCCAGTAGCCAATAGCTTCCATCTCGTAGTTGAATCTGAGCATGCGTCAGTTTTTGCGCATCGGAATTGCATACACACGATCGCATTTTCGGATAGGAACTTTATCAGACCGAAAAAATTGAGAACATGCTCTCAATCTTTTGCTGGCCAAAATTTGCCCAGCAAAAGTCAGATGGAGCGTACACACGATCACATTTTCCGACCAAAAGCTCACATCGGTCTTTTGCTGGCCGAATTTCCGATCGTGTGTACACGCCATTATTGGGATTTTTTTTTTTTTTTACCAAAAATATGTAGCAGAATACATATTGGTCTACAATGATGAAGAAATACATTTTTTTAAAATATTTGTTTATTATATTTATATTTATTATATTTATATTATATATATTTTTTTATTTGTTTTATAGCAGAAAGTAAAAAAATATATATTTTTTTATTTTTTCAAAATTGTCGCTCTTTTTTTTGTTTCTAGGGCAAAAAAAGAAAAGACGCAGAGGTGACCAAATACCACCAAAAGTAAGCTCTATTTATGGGGAAATAAGGACAAAATGTTATTTATGTACAAAGACGCACGACCGCGCAATTGTCAGTTAAAGTAACGCAGTGCTGTATCGCAAAAAATGGCCTGGTCATGGGGGGGGGGGGGGGGTAAACCCTCCAGAGATCAAGTGGTTAAAGTGAAATTGGTCTTTTATAATGGAGACAATAGGTGGACACATCAGACTGGCCTGGATCAGGAGACGATCGAATGTCTGTAGATCCCAGTGTGACAGGTTATGTTGAAAACAGGGAAGCTGAGTGATTGCAGTGAAACACAGATCTCCCCCTTGTGGCTGATCTATAAATCTCTATAAAGCTGCGCCCACTAAAAATATGCAATACTTTTAATCAAGAGATGCCACAAATCTCACAGACGGAGATTATTTTGGACTCAACGGTTTTCCGTTGCGCAAGATTTTCGCAGGATTCACAGACCATGTTCTGCACATTGCTGTTCATAAACGGAGATTTTCCACTGCTGATTACTCAGCGGCAGGTTTGTTAAAAAGTGAAAAGCAGTTGTTACATTGTTGTGTAAGATTCTGCGACACGCTAATGGGCCTTCACTTGTGAAGTGATGCTGGTGCCCCTTTTTTCCCCATCTCCACTGAATTCTTATTAGATTGTAAGCTCTTTTGAGCAGGGCCCTCTTAATCCTCTTGTATTTTATTGTATTATAACTGTATTGTCTCCCTTTTATATATATATATATAAATCCTGTATAATAATAATAATTCTATGGAAATTTTGCTAGAAAACAGAGAGACAGACTGGATCTAAATCATTCAACACACAATCTGCACACAATAACGTCCTTTTTATGCTACCTTCACACTCTGTATGTGTCAGGAATGCATGCAGAATTGCGCACTTTCCCACAACGCACAAAAAAAGCGCTGCCCTTCAACAGACACATGGCGGTGCCAATAATTCTTAATGGCACCCCCATGTATCTCCTAATATGCTAATATGCGTGTTCTTGCGCACCAAAACGCATGGCACAGTGCAGTTCGGTGTGCTGTGATTCTGCGAAATGTATGATATACGTTTCGCATTATTTAATCTGCTCAACAACAAATTGGCCAAAGAAAAAGGATCAAAAATGCAAAACGCATCAAAAACGCGTGTCCGAAAACACGGAAAGCACAGCAAAAAGCACTGCAGAAACGCTCAAATGCAACATGCATAGGTGTGAACGGAGCCTTAAAACGCAAAACGGTGCTTTTTGCTCTTTTGGTTGAATGGACTTCAACGGAGAAGCTGCAGGAAAAGCATTTAGTGCATTATTATTTAAGCGATTTTACTGCGATTTTTCTGCACTTTGCGTTACAAACAAATAATAATAAATAATAATAAACAATAAAAAATAATAAATAAATAATAAAATTAAAATAAAGCACACATTTTTTTTTTTTAAAAGCACAAAAAAAATGCTAAACGCAAATCGCAGCAAAAATGTGGTAAAAAAAAAAAGCAAAAAGCACAGCAAAAAGCACTGCAGAAACGCTCAAAAGCAACATGCATAGATCGTGAATCGAGCCTTATGCCCCATACACACGGTCGGAAATTCAGACGGAAAAGGTCCGATCGGATTATATTGTCGGAAAATCTGATCGTGTGTGGGCTCTGTCAGACTTTTACTTTCGGAATTTCCAACGAAAAAAGTTTGAGAGCTGGATCTAAAATTTTCCGACAACAAAATCCGATCAGACTTTTTCCGATCGTGTGTGGAGAATTCCGACACACAAAGTGCCACGCATGCTCAGAAAAAATTTGGAGACAAAAGCTATTGGCTACTGGCCTCTACGTAGTCCGATCGTAAGTGTATAACGTCACCTCGTGCCGAACGATACGATTTTCCGCCAACTTTGTGCGACTGTGTGTATGCAAGACAAGTTTCGGCCAAAATCTTTTGTGGGTGGAATGTCCGACCGTGTGTACGGGGCATTAGAGTATAAACCTAATTATAATACAGGGGCTGAATGACATAGTGTAAATTTGGCTAAAAACTTTAATAAATGTGCAAAATCCACTCACATGGTAATAACAGATATGAACATAGATAATCACAATTCCAGGCCATACTGCAAAAATTCCAAATCCAAATAAGCTTCGCAACTTCGTGTGCGTAGGCTCCACCCAACGCGTTTTGTCATATAAGACGTCATCTGAGGACATGTCATCTAAATTATGTCTATGCGTTGTCGCGGTACACGTATTAACTGGCATGTTCTTGCAATGCTCATCAATGCACATTACTTGCTTTGACGTGTTACGGTGCCGTTCAGCATTGGAATGCTCGGCATTGCACATTACATGTACTGCATTGACAATCATTCAACCTGCTCACAGGTCCTGTTGGAGCATGAACTCACTATAATATAGGAGCCAAGTGACATCTATGTGTTGCAAGAGCACTTGCGTTAACAGTTGTGAGTTGCTTAGTTGCAATGCCATTTCTTTTGAATAGCCCCCCATCACACTAAGACAATGCACACATGTTGCAATGTGCCGCAATGCACAGTAACGCACCATAATGTGTTGCTCTAAAAAAAATTCCAACACGCCCAGTTTTTGGGATGCCTTGATGTGTCGTAAGCCAATTGATTATAATGGGCTGACTTAATGTAATGCACATTAACGCGTGACAAAACACCCATTAGCACAGGGGTCTCCAAACTTTGTAAACAAAGGGCCAGTTTACTGTCCTATAGACTTTAGGGGGGGCCGGACTGTGGCCCGTGGGAATAAAAAAAAAAATTCTGGCATCAGTTGGAGTAAACAGTGCCCCATTGTTTGTATTAGGGGGAGGAATTTCACCCCATTGTTGGTTTCAGTGGAAGAAATGGAGCCTCGTTGTTGATGTCAGTGGCAGGAATTATGCACCATTTTTGGAGTCAGAGGGCAAGCAAAGGGCCGCATCTGGCCCCAGGGCCGCAGTTTGGAGACCCATGCTTTAGCACACGGTGCAAATGGAAATGGAAAAATCCTATAGAAAATCAAGGATGGTTTCGAAAACCTGGCAAGGTCCCCGTTAATCGGGAAGATGGAGCACAGAAAGGGAAGGATGACTACATACAATTTTATTGATTTATTGATTTATTTTTCTATTTTATTTTTTACTTATTTTAAAATTAAAAACAAAAACATTTAAGTATTTAAAAAAAAAGTAAAAAAAAAAAAAAAAGGTTCCTCATCTATTTTGAGTCCCTCGAAGATCTGATCTTTGCCATTTGATGCCATCTTTAATCCCCCCTGGCAAGCTGCCTGGCAAAGGATCACTATTATTAGGGATCTGTTAATGTGGAGCTGTAGGAGGGGGGGGGGGGGGAAGCCGTAAGACCTCTTATATTTCTGTGTGGCTACGTGAAGTCGAAGCGGGAATTATTTAAAATATTATTAATGAATTAAATAATAATAATTATTTAAATAATTAAATATTAAATTAATTATTAATTTCTGATTATCTAGGCGTTATTGTGGTAGGTAGGTCAATTGGCTCCTGTCTAAATTGGTCCTAGCATGGGTATGTATTAATGTAAGTTAGGGACCTTAGATTGTAAGCTCCTCAATGCCAGGCACTGATGTGAATGTACAGTATATACGTATGTAAAGCGATGTGTAAATTGATGACGCTATATAAGTACCTGTAATAAATAAAAATAAAAAATATCGCAAGTTGGGCCAATCAGTGCCCTCTGCCAAGCCACAGTACATAGGACTATTCGGATCACATCCTCTGCAGAGGAGCTTAGACTCTACTGCATCTGCCACCAGAGCCGCCAAACAGAACTTTTTTTTTTTATTCTATTCCTATGTTTGTGGCCTGTGGGAGGAAACCACCACCTAAAACGCAGTGCACAAATTTCACGTGTCCTTACTGGCCAGCATGCCCCTATGCTGCTCACTCGCATTCCTAAGGAACTACAGGTCACAGCTGGTCCCACTGGCGCAGCAGAACGTGCATCTCCTCAATAGGCACACTGTTGCTGATGACCTCAAGTCTCATATCCTATTCATCATGTCATTAGCTGCCCAGCTCGACCTCTAACCCCAAATCCTGCCATCTGCTGGTGCCTTTTATAAACATCTGTCCATACATTGGCATCAACGATGGCTTGATATGGAGAAATTTGACCATTTGGGACAACTGTTTGTCCGGGTGCGTGTGCTCATCGTAAAAACCAAAGCACGGTAATTGGATGAATGGTTGATTAGAACAGCTGGAAAAGTTTATGAAATCACTGTCAGACTAGTATGAGGATAGGTCTGATGACATAGTGCCATATGCTAAAATGATCATATTTTGGGATATTAAAGGATGAGAAATGAGGATATCACGTTTCAACATGAAACACAGGCTAACTGTCAGTCTTAAATATATGAGTGTATTCATTGCTTAAAAAATATTACAATGGCTAAAGAGTTATCTCTTTACAGGTTCTGGTGTGCCCAAAACAACCCTAAGCCCTTGTACACACGGTCGGACATTTCGACAACCAAATCCGTCGGATTCTGTCCGTCGGATCTTGTCCGAAACAGCTGCATACACACGGTCGGACAAAGTTGGCGAAAAATCCGATCTTTCAGAACATGATGACGTAATTTCATTACGATGGGACTACGTTCAGGCTAGTAGCCAATAGCTTTGATGTAGGAATTTGATCTGAGCATGAGTGGCACTTTGTCCAATCGAAAATTCTCTACACATGAACGGAGTATGTCCTATCAGACTAGTTGGTCGGGAAATATTTCCAACATGTTGGAAAATTTGGTCCGACGGATATTCCGACGGAAACAGTTCGATGCATACCACACACAGTCGGATTATCCGACAACACGGTCCGATAGGACACATTCCGACGGATTCTCCGACCGTGTGTACAAGGGCTAAGTCCTACCACCGTCTGGTCTATACCAAATAGTTCATAGCTCCAAACCATGTGTTGAACTATAAGCCCCCAAAGTCAAACAAAGTTTTAAGCAGTGGTTTCCCACTATGTACAGGTTCGGGTGCTCCCTCTGTAACAACCCTAAACCCAATCCCCACCTCATCTACACCAAAATGCCCATAGCTTCAACCCTGGTGTAGAACTACAAGCCCAAAAGTCATCCAAACCCTAAAAAAATTGGCGTTTCCCATCATGTGCACGCTTTGGGACCTCCTCTTAAAAAAAGCCCTATGCCCAGTCACTGTCAGATCTACACCAAATTGTCCATAGCTCCAAACCTGGTGTAAAACTACAAGCCCCTAAAGTCATCCAACAGGTTAAAATAGTAATTTCCATCATGCCCAGATTTCGGGGTCTCCTCTTAAAAAAAAAAAAAAAAAAACCCTAAGACCAATCACTGTCAGATCTACACCAAATCGTCCATAGCTCCAACCAAACCTGGTGTGGAACTACAAGCCCTTAAATTCATTCAACCCTTAAAAAATAGTCACGTCCCACCATGTACAGGTTTCATTGTCTCCTCTTGAAAAAAGAAACATAAGACCAGTCACTGTCAGATCTACACCACATTGTCCATAGCTTCAATCCTGGTGTAGCCCTACAAGCCCCAAAGTCATCCAACCCTTAAAAACTGGTCGCTTCCCACTACGTACAGGTTTGGGGGTCTCCTCTTAAGAAAAGCCCTAAACCCAGTCACTGTCAGATCTACACTACATTGTCCAAGTTTCAAACCTGGTGAAGACCTAAAAGGCCCAAAGTCATCCAACTCACAAAAATAGCCGTTTCCACCATGTACAATTTTGGCAACAGCCCAAGCCCTTATCACCATTCAAACCAAACTGCCCATAAAGCTAAAACTAGTGTGGAACTACAAGCCTCCAAAGCTATATACCCATTAAAAATAGTTGTTTGCCACCATGTAAAGGTTCTGGTGTCTCTTCTATGAACCCCAAACCCAATCATAGTCTTATCTACACCAAATTTCCCAAAGATCCAACCAAACCTGGTGTGAAACGAAAAGCCTTGAAAGTCATACAACCATTTAAAAAGTGATTTTCCACCAGATTCTGGTGTCTCCTCTAAAAAAACAAAACAAAAAAAAACACTGTGCCCAGTCATTGTCTGATTTACACCAAATTGGCCAGAGACCCAAGCCTGGTGTGGAACTACAAGCCTCCAAAATTATTTCACCATTAAAAACAGAAATTTCTCACCATGTACAGATTCTGGTGTCTCCTAAGTCCAAACTGTATCTGCTCTATACAAAATTGCCCACAGCTCCTAAATTGTCATGGAGGAACTACAAGCCCCAACAGGGTGCGATTCATGGTTCCACAAAAGCTGGCAAACTGCCATAGCCAAATCTAGATGACCGAAATCAGTAGTGATGGATGTCTCTAGCGGTTTACGAAAACTGACACCTACGGCGTTTCATGCAGAGGCGCCTACTGATCAAATTGCACATCAAATTTACCCAATCGAAACCAATTTGTGTCTTAGAACACTAGGACGTTCCTTCTTACCTTCAAAATCGGAGAGGATCCCTTCCAAGTGATCGTTGACGGATAAGTGCGTCATTTTCACCCTCTCCTTGGTCGGTCACGAAAAAGCCCCTCTTGCGGTCAAGATTTAGAGCTGGGGCCAAACTAGACGAAACCCCCACATGGGATGTGCGCAGGGCTGAGCAAAGTGGCGGCAAGATGGCGGAGGGACTGTAACGAGAATGAGCCCCCCCCCCCCTGAGATAACAAAAGCGTACAGTAAAAGTTCCTTTTTTGCTCCTCAGCACTGGGAGACTGCACCCGAGTCCTGACTGCTTTACATTTAAAAATCCAGTGCAGAGTGAGAAAGTGGAGAGAGGCAGGGGCAGACTGATCCCTCCTACTCCGGAGTGGGATCAGTTACATCCAGCCTCCCCTCCTCTCAAATACCTTTTAGGAATCCCCTTCTCTCTCTCTCTCTCTCTCTCTCTCTCTCTCTCTCTTTCTCTCGCTCTCTCTCTCCCTTTTTCTATGACTTATTTGATGTGCACATCTGGAAGTTAGGAGGGTTAGAGCAGAGTGGAGGGGGGAATTTTTTTTGCCAAATCCAAGGCTTTCTTCTTAACCCTCTCCATTCCTTGGGGGTAATAAAAATGTATTTTCTTTGGACAAGAAAGCATTAGGAAGCTGCATGTCAGACGGGCAATTTTGTAGCAGCATTTAACCGCTGACGCCATTGATTTGTAGCTAGCAGTTTAACCGCAAGTCATTGGTCGCTGCTACAGGTAGGTGCGATCTGCCACAAATGGCTCTCCTATAGGGATTTGTAGCTAAGCCCCCACCCACATCTGAGCGATTTTGTTGCGCATTTCCAGAAGCGCAACAGTGCTCGGAAAAAAGATTTCAAGTAGATTCTATGGGGCCCGGTTCCTACGCCAATGATGTGCTGCTGCTTGTTGTGCCAAAAAGTATACGTGCTCCTTTTGGGTCAGGAGCGTGAGTTTTTTGTCCCCAAGTGTATTACTGCGTTTTTGTACTTATCAATCTCCTACTAGTAACCTCAGATCTTGAAACAAAATGGAGCAATAAAATAAATGAAATAAAAAAATAAGGAATAATAATAATGAGAAATGTATTATTAATATTATTTATTATTATTAATAATAATAATAATAATAATAATAGTAATAGAATTAATAATAAAACAACTCCAAGTATTCAAACAAAATGTAGCAATAAAATGAAATAATAATAAAATATAATAAAATAATAAATTAATAAAATAATAATAATAATAATAATACATCTATAGTAGTTTATTATTATAATATAATAATAATATTGCTAATAATAACAATGACAATAGCAGTTTAACCACTAGTGATTAGTCGCTGCTACAAATTAAACTAATGCTACTATTTTATATTAGGTTGGTGTGCTCTTCCACAAATGGCTCTCCTTTAGTGATTTTGTAGCTAAGCCCCCATCCATATCTCAGTGATTTATTGCGCATTTCCAGTAGGGCAACATTGCTTGGAAAGAAGATTTCAAGTATATTGTAAGTATTGAGTAAATAATTGATTAGTATTATTATTTATTATTATTATTATTATTATTATTATTATTAATAATAATAATAATAAAAATAATGTTAATTATAGTAATATAATTAATAATAAAATAACTCCAGGTCTTTGAACAAAACGGAGCAAGAAAATAAAATAAAAAACAAAAATTAAATAATTACTAAAATAATAATAATAATACATATAATATATTGTAATCCATAAAGTAGTTTATTATTATAATATAATAATAATATTGCTAATAATAACAATAACAATAATAAAATTAGCTCAGGTCTTTGAACAAAAAAACAAAAACAAAAAACAAAAATACAAATAAAATCTATTAACATAATAAAAAAAAAAATCTAATAATATAAAAGTAATAATAATAATAATAATTATTATTATTATTATTATTATTATTATTAATGTTTTTTTCACTTATTATTTTATATTATATCATAATATTAATAATAATTTTAATAAACAATTTTATTTTGTTTCATTGTCACATTTTGTTGAAAGGCTTGAGGTTATACTAATAATAAGTAAATAAAACATTAATAATAATATTAATAATAATAATAATAATTATTATTATTATTATTATTATTTTTATTATTATTATTAGTATAACCTCAAGCCTTTCAACAAAATGTGACAATGAAACAAAATAAAAGAATAATACAAATAATATATTAGTAATAGTAATTGTAAGTTAATAATAATAATAAATACCTAATAAATAAATAACAATATAATTGAGTAATACTAATAACAATAATGGAGAAAAATAATTATTAACACCTGAAGATACTGCTTTCCGTGTGCCAAAACAAAAAGTCATAATGCTTGAAAGCATCCAAAAGGCATAAAAACATGCATAAATTATGCTCCAAAAATGCCTGAAAATGCAGACATACAATTGTGAACCTAGACTAAATTAACTGCCTGCTTCACATGGCAGAGGTCAGTGTCAGTAGGGCAGTGGACGGTGTCGGTTGAGCAGTGGATGGTGTCAGTAGAGCGGTAGACGTGTCAGTAGAGCAGTGGACAGTGCCGGTTGAGCAGTGGATGGTGTCGGTTGAGCAGTGGACGGTGTCAGTAGAGCAGTGGACGGTGTCAGTAGAGCAGTGGACGGTGTCGGTTGAGCAGTGGACGGTGTCAGTAGAGCAGTGGACGGTGTCGGTTGAGCAGTGGACGGTGTCAGTAGAGCAGTGGACGGTGTCAGTAGAGCAGTGGACGGTGTCGGTTGAGCAGTGGACGGTGTCAGTAGAGCAGTGGACGGTGTCGGTTGAGCAGTGGACGGTGTCAGTAGAGCAGTGGACGGTGTCGGTTAAGCAGTGGATGGTGTCAGTAGAGCAGTGGACAGTGTCGGTTAAGAAGTGTATGGTGTCAGTTGAGCAGTGGATGGTGTTGGTTGAGCAGTGGATGGTGTCGGTTGAGCAGTGGCCGGTGTCGGTTGAGCAGTGGACAGTGTCAGTAGAGCAGTGGACGGTGCCAGTAGAGCAGTGGACGGTGTCAGTAGAGCAGTGGACGGTGTCGGTTGAGCAGTGGACGGTGTCAGTAGAGCAGTGGACGGTGTCAGTAGAGTCAGTAGAGCAGTGGACGGTGTCGGTTGAGCAGTGGATGGTGTCGGTTGAGCAGTGGACGGTGCCGGTTGAGCAGTGGACGGTGCCGGTTGAGCAGTGGACGATGTCAGTAGAGTCAGTAGAGCAGTGGACGGTGCCGGTTGAGCAGTGGACGGTGTCAGTAGAGTCAGTAGAGCAGTGGACGGTGTCGGTTGAGCAGTGGACGGTGTCAGTAGAGCAGTGGACGGTGTCAGTAGAGCAGTGGACGGTGTCAGTAGAGCAGTGGACGGTGTCAGTAGAGTCAGTAGAGCAGTGGACGGTGTCGGTTGAGCAGTGGATGGTGTCGGTTGAGCAGTGGACGGTGCCGGTTGAGCAGTGGACGGTGCCGGTTGAGCAGTGGACGGTGTCAGTGGAGTCAGTAGAGCAGTGGACGGTGTCGGTTGAGCAGTGGACGGTGTCAGTAGAGTCAGTAGAGCAGTGGACGGTGTCGGTTGAGCAGTGGATGGTGTCGGTTGAGCAGTGGACGGTGTCAGTAGAGCAGTGGACGGTGTCAGTAGAGTCAGTAGAGCAGTGGACGGTGCCAGTTGAGCAGTGGATGGTGTCGGTTGATCAGTGGACGGTGTCAGTAGGGCACTCAGTTGGTGGGGGGCTTTGGTGAAATATCATGGGTCTAAAGAGACCAATTATCTTTTATTTTGTCCTCAATCTCCATCTCTGCAGCCTCAGTTGCACGGAATGGATGAACAGGAAAAGTTCTACACAATCCCCCTGATCATTTACAAAAGTATAGTAAAAAACAGTTTTTCTTCTTCCACTTTGCATCCAGAAAGGATCTCCGCAGCAGCCGGCAGAAGGGAGAGGAGAGGAAGTTGGCAGCGTTGCAAGGTGGGACCAGGGGAGCACACAGTGGGGTCTGGGGCAGCAGAAGGGAGGAGAACCTGGGCAGGAGGTGTGGCATTTACTGGAACCGATCCCCTGTAGTTCCCCCCTTGCAGCAGCTGAAAGCTGGAGGAAGGGAGAGGAGGAAAAGCTGGATTTCAGCTGCTGCACGACAGGAACTACAGAGGATCCGTTCCGCACCTGCCGCCCCTCCTGCCCAGGTTTCCCTCCTTTCTGCTGCCCAGGCCCCCTTGTGTGCTCCCTGGTCCCGCTTCCCTCTTGCAATTCTGCCAACGTCCCCTCCTCTCCCTCCCGCCGCCTCCTTTTAGAATGGGGAGAGGTTCCCACCACTCCCCCTGTCCAGGTTCCCCTTCCCTCTGCTTGTCAGCAAAAGCAGTGTACTAAGTTCTTCCTTCCCTGCGTCACTCTGCATATGTGGGAGGAGCAGTCCGTCACCTGGCTGCCATCAATGGGTAGATCGTGACCATCGAGTTGACAACCCACGCTCTAGTTTGCTGGGGCAGTTATTCAAAATGAATAAAAGTGGTCAGCCTTCGCGCCGCTAAGTGGTAATAAGTGACTAAAGTGGAACAAAATCCAAAATCAGATATAATGAAACACAGATGCTGTGAAAAAGAGCCTGAGTGATATAAAGTGCAAATGCTAACTAAAAAATGCAGCAGGACAAAATAGTGAGCACAAACTATCAAATAATGAATATAAAGGGGTGGGTCCTGCGCAAATCGTGCCACTCAAATAAAATACACAAATTCAAAATAATATAAATATGTGCATACATACAATGCCGTGAAAAAAAATATAGTCCAAAAAACAGCACGCATAAAAATATATAAAAAATATATAAAAAAATGGAAAAAAGGTTTAATGATAGAACAATAATAAAATGTCCGCTACTCAAGGCTCCCAGAACTCTCACCTTTAAACGAAGTGAATAAGCAAATCAAACAAACTCCAGGATTCTCTTATTTCATTCATAAATAATAAATAATAGCCATCAGGAAATCCAAAGGAGGGATGCAATGATACAATTCCGCCACTAGAGGGCCAGTCCCAGCTTCCAGAACAGGTGAAATGGATCTTCACTTCTATTTCACAGTGTATGGCTCAAAATAAGAGAGAGGAGGGGGAGAGAGAGAAACAGGAGACTTCCATAGTGTAGTAGTTTAAAAAACGGCAGGTAAATTTATTAAAAAGCAGTAAAGACTCTCACATTTTAATTGCAAAAACAAGCACAATCAGGAAGAGGGTATAATGACAACTTCCTCCCGCCTTACTCTACTTCCGGTTCGTCCTCTGGCCAATCCCTACACGTTACGTCATGTGACTTCTTCATGGGGATCGCCATGGATTCCCCATGAAGAAGTCACATGACGTAACGTGTAGGGATTGGCCAGAGGACGAACCGGAAGTAGAGTAAGGCGGGAGGAAGTTGTCATTATACCCTCTTCCTGATTGTGCTTGTTTTTGCAATTAAAATGTGAGAGTCTTTACTGCTTTTTAATAAATTTACCTGCCGTTTTTTAAACTACTACACTATGGAAGTCTCCTGTTTCTCTCTCTCCCCCTCCTCTCTCTTATTTTGAGCCATACACTGTGAAATAGAAGTGAAGATCCATTTCACCTGTTCTGGAAGCTGGGACTGGCCCTCTAGTGGCGGAATTGTATCATTGCATCCCTCCTTTGGATTTCCTGATGGCTATTATTTATTATTTATGAATGAAATAAGAGAATCCTGGAGTTTGTTTGATTTGCTTATTCACTTCGTTTAAAGGTGAGAGTTCTGGGAGCCTTGAGTAGCGGACATTTTATTATTGTTCTATCATTAAACCTTTTTTCCATTTTTTTATATATTTTTTATATATTTTTATGCGTGCTGTTTTTTGGACTATATTTTTTTTTCACGGCATTGTATGTATGCACATATTTATATTATTTTGAATTTGTGTATTTTATTTGAGTGGCACGATTTGCGCAGGACCCACCCCTTTATATTCATTATTCAAAATGAATAGTGTAACTTGTCTGAATCTGACCTGGTATGGCCTCTATTAGTCCTGTACAGCAGGGCTCAGATTGGGAGTGGAAGAAGCAGTACAAGGAGCCAATCAGTTGTGCTGCAGTGTTTATGTGTTAACAAAGACCATGCTGATAGGAGGTGAGAACAGAGTGACAGAAAGATGAGCTTATGGGTGCGCTTCTTTTCCTTTCATTGTCCAATCACAGGCTGGGGGGGAGGTGGCCGGGACCTGTAAGTGTTACTGATCTGCAGCAGAGGACAGTCAGGTCTCCTGCTCTGCCAGACATCGCTGTGCTGCGTGGATCAGAGCTGTGTAAATCTCAGGACTGGATGGACAGAACTACGAATCTTTTGGCAGACACGTGGACTTCCATCTCTGTATTCAATCGGTGTGTTTAGATGTTTGCTTGGAGTGGAGCTGTGAATGTAATAAGACGATGTGTTTGATTTGGCAGCGATCGTATGTTTTATTTTATAGAAGAAAACCAAAGCTTCTTCCAGGAAGACATATGTAAGTCTTGTTTTCAATTAAATAGTAGCTGATTGATTTAAGGCTCGCCGTGTGGGGAGCGCTCAGTGATGTGGGTGAGTAGGGTGTGCGTTGGACATGTTGCCAAAGCAGCGCTGGAATTATATACATGTGGGATTACAATGACAACCAACCATATCCCTGCTCTGATTTTATATCCTGCCCCTGATTGGTTGTTGAGATTAACTTAACCACTTACTTACTGGGCACCTAAACCCCCTCCTGCCCAGACCAATTTTCAGCACTGTCACTCTTTGAATGACAATTACGCGGTCATACAACACTGTACCCAAATGAAATGTTTAGCATTTTTTCCCTACAAATAGAGCTTTCTTTTGGTGGTATTTGATCACCTCTGGGGTTTTTATTTTTTGTTAAAAAAAATTTAAAATGACAGATTTTTTTTTTTTTAAATACAAAATTTTGCAAACAGGTAATTTTTCTCCTTCATTGATGTGCACTAATGAGGCTACACTGATTGGCACTGATAGGCTGCACTGATGGGCACTGATGAGACTGCACAGATGGGCACTGATGAGGCTGCACTGATGGGCATTGATGAGGCTGCAATGATGGGCATGATAGGCTCCACTGATTCGCACTGATGGGCACCGATGAGACTGCACTGATGGGCACTGATGAGGCTGCAATGATGGGCATGATAGACTGCATTGATGGGCACTGATAAGGCAACACTAACGAGCACTAATAGGTGGCACTGGTGGGCACTGATGAGGTGGCACTGGTGGGCATTGAGAGGTGGCACTGAAGGGCAATGATGGGTGACAATGATGGGCACTGATGGGTGGCAGTGATGGGCACTGATCGGCACTGGTAGGTGACACTGATAGGCAGAACTGATAGGTGGCACTGATGAGGCACTGATTGGCACCACTGGTGGGCATTGATAGGTGGCACTCGTGGGCATTAATAGGTGGCACTCGTGGGCATTGATAGGTGGCACCGATTGCTGGCACTTATGTACTGGTGGGCAGTGATTGGTGGGCACTGATTCGTGGCTCTGGCAGGCAGTACTGGTGGGCACATATGAGGCGGCTTCCCCTCTTCCTCTTCGGGACCGATGTCATTTCAACAGAAGCCGGTGATCGGCTTTTTTTCCTCCTAGTGCTGTCAGCGTGAGAAGAAAAAAAAACGATTACTGATCTCCTGTTTACATCACCTGATCAGCTGTCATTGGCTGACAGCTGATCACATGGTAAGGGGTCGGGGATCTCATTGACTCAGGGGATCACAACACACGCCCTTCAGGGGGGCATGGCAAGCATGCAAAGGGGAGTATGTCTATTGACCCCCTCCCGGCAAAGCAGATCCGCACTGTAGCCGTCATTCGGCTATAGCGCGGATCTGAAGGGGTTAAATTTGACCTCCCGCCTTCCCTTGAGTCTTCCACAGTTGTACCTCTCCTGGACTGAAATTCCTTACTCTGATATCACTGCACACTGTGAGCTTCTCATGTGCATTACAAGCTGCGGCAAGTCAGATAGAGCCTGGATGGGGGACATCCAGCGTCATCTAGCCCTTTCCTCCCAGCCTGACTGTCTCTGACCCACCCCTTTTATGTCTAAGGCATCGGTTCTTTCTATCATGAAGGCTCAGCATCACATGTAGGCGTTGCCTATGGCGGTCAGCATGCAAATCCAGCCTGCCCAGGAACGCCAACTCCTCCAGACTGATACCAGCCCATCAAGGCATTTTGATATTTGCATAACTTCTCCACAGGACCACCCCACGGCTGGCATCAGGACAGAGGGTGAGTACTGAGGCCTGGTGCTGTGATGTCATGCCGTGTTGCTAGAACACGGTGCAACTCTGATCTGTGTAAAGACCCGTGTCCGTGGCTCTTTAACCCTTTCATGACTAAGCCTATTCTTGGCATTTGGTGTTTACAAGTTAAAATCCATATTTTTTGCTAGAAAATTACTTTGAACCCCCAAACATAATATATATTTTTTTATCAGAGACTCTAGAGAATAAAACGCGATTGTTGCAATATTTTATGTCACACGGTATTTGCACAGCAGTGTTTTAAACGCAACTTTTTGGGAAAAGGGACACTTTCATGAATTTAGAAAAAAAAAACAGTAAAATTAGCCCAATTTTTTTGCATAATGTGAAAGATAATGTTACGCCGAGTAAATAGATACCAAACATGTCACACTTTATAATCGCACGCACTTGTGGATTGACGACAAAGTACGGTACCTAAAAATCTCAATAGGCAACGCTTTAAATTTTTTTTACAGTTACCAGGTTAGCGTTACAGAGGAGGTCTAGTGCTAGAATTATTGCTCTCGCTTTGACGATCGCGGTGATACCTCACATGTGTGATTTGAACACCGTTTACATACGCGGGCGCGACTTCCGTATGCGTTTTCTTTGCTTCGCTTTTATTTATTTTAAAATGCTTAAATTGTTTTAAAAATAAATAAAAATAATTTGATCACTTTTATTGCTGTCACAAGGAATGTAAACATCCCTTGTGACAGTAATAGGTGGTGACAGGTACTCTTTATGGAGGGATCGGGGGTCTAAAAGACCCCCCACCCCTCCTTTACACTTCAATGTATTCAGATCGCCGAAAACGGCGATTTTGAATACCGTATATATTTTTAAAACCGGCGCCATTGGCAGCCGAGTAAACGGGAAGTGACATCGCTTCCGTGTTTACTATGAGGAGACTGGAACGAAGCCGATTACGGCTTCGTTCCAGTTCCACCCCAGCTGCCGGAGGAATCGCACACGGAATCGGTGCTCCCGATCGAACGGGAGCACCGGTAACAGCGGCGAGAGGTGGCGGGAGGGGGGGGGACGTCCCCTCCCGCTCCTCCGGCATAACAGCCGAGCGGCTTTTAGCCGCATCGGTTGTTATAGCTGGAAAGCCAATCGCCTGCTGAAGAAAACGGTACCGGGATGATGCCTGCAGGTGTGGGCATCATCCCGGTGTACCCCGGAAGCCGAGTACGCAGATCTGCGTACGCTCGGCGCGAAGGGGTTAATCATGTGATCGGCTGTGTCCAATCACAGCCGGTCACATATAAACAAGGAAGTGCCGGTAATCGGCGCTCCTCTCCTCACAATGACAGAGTGTGAAGAGAGGAGAGCCGATCAGCGGCATCTCCTCTCAGGGGGACATGTAGGAATGTAATCAGGGCACTGATTACAATAAAGAAATATAGTGTCACAATACAGTGCCCATCATTGCCAGCATATTACAGTGCATACCTGTGGCAGCAGCAATCAGTGTCCACCACTGCCCACAAGTGCCACCAATCAGTGCCCATTAGCCATGCCAGTAAGTGCTGGCAATCAATGTTGCCTATCAGTGCTGCCCATCACTGCTGTCCATCAATGCCCATCAGTGCCACCTGTCAATGCCCATCAGTGTCCATATGTACCGCCTATCCGTGCCCACCAGTGCCACCTATCAGTGCCCACCAGTGCTGCCTAACAGTGCCCATCAGTGTCACTTATCAGTGCCCATAAGTGCAGCATATTAGTGCCTCCTCATCAGTGCCCATAAGTGCCGCCTCATCAATGCCCACCAGTTCAGCCTATCAGTGTCCATCGGTGCCAACTCATCAGCGCACATCAGTGAAGGCGAA
The DNA here is from genome assembly GCF_037356315.1 of Lithobates pipiens. Classification (NCBI taxonomy): domain Eukaryota; kingdom Metazoa; phylum Chordata; class Amphibia; order Anura; family Ranidae; genus Lithobates; species Lithobates pipiens. Next base: position 323,564,794 of record NW_027507784.1, on the reverse strand, counting down.
AAATAACTTAGTGACAAAATTTACTGACAGAAAAAAAAGTAAAAAACATTTATTTTTCAAAATTTTTGTGTAAAAAATAAAAAACCCAGCAGTGATTAAATACCAAAAAAAAGAAAGCTCTATTTGTGTGAAGAAAACGATAAAAAATTGAATTTGTGTACAGGTTAGCATGACCGCACAATTGTCATTCAAAGTGCATCAGCGCTGAAAGCTGGCTTGGGCAGGAAGTGGGTGTTAGTGCCCGGTAGGCAAGTGGTTAAAGAGTGTTTTTTGGAGCTCAGATGCAGTGAAGATCCTGGTCACAGCATACACACTGTAATAACAATACAAACAATAGTTATATTTGTCAGTCCAATATAAACTTACTTAAAAAGTCTCCTTTTAATGCCTTGAGTACTGTGTGTCTGCTGCCAGTCTCTCACAGCAACCTCCTGCAGCTTCTCCTCCATTTCTAAGGACTACATGTCCCATGGTACCTTGCTGCCCATAAGAAGTGATTCTTGTATGGACTCCGCCTCCTGTAACTCCTCCTCTCAGCATCTCCGTGGTTCAGAAGACACAGGCTCTGTGAATTGGGTGACATGGCAGTGCCTACCTACCTACCCACGGGGCATAGTGACCACTCACTGCATGTCACAGAATTCAAGGAAGGAAATGTGAGGAATCTTACTTCAAGTTGGTTAATAAGAGTGTGCTGGAAATGAGTGAAATACAATATGGAAATGAATATAGGATTTTAGATTTTGACCATTGATACACTTTAACCGCTTGCCTACCGGGCACCTTTACACCTTCCTGCCCAGGCCAATTTTCAGATTTCAGCTCTGCCACACTTTGAATGACAATTTCGCGGTCATGCTACACTGTACACATATGACGTTTTTTGCATTTTTTTTCACACAAATAGAGATTTCTATTGGTGGTATCTAATCACCACTGGGTTTTTTTATTTTTTGCTAAACAAAAAAACAAAACTTTTTGGAGTGGGGTTCTTTTTGCAAACAGGTAATGTTTGTTCTTCACTGATGGGCAGTGATGAGACTGCACTGATAGGTGGCACTGATAAGCTGCACTGATGGGCACTGATAAGCTGCACTGATAGGCACTGATGAGGCTACACTGATGAGACTGCACTGATAGCTGGCACTGATAAGCTACACTGATGGGCACTCATGAGGCTGCACTGATAAGCTGCACTGATGTGCGCTGATAGGCTCTGATGAGTCTGCACTGATGGGCACTGATAAGCTGCACTGATTAGGCTGCACTGATGGACACTGATAGGTGGCACTGATAAGCTGCACTGATGTGCACTGATGAGGCTGCACTGATGGACACTGATAGGTGGCACTGATGGGCACTGATAAGCTGCAGTGATGAGCACTGATGAGCTGCACTGATTGGCACTGACGGGGCTGCACTGATAACCAGGGCCATGATTATCAGTGTAAAGAATATATTGACAACCTTGCTGGGTATCGGCTGTCCTTTCCTCAGACAGACACAGTGTGTGAGGAAAGGACTGTCAAAAACCGGTAAGTCTGTTTAGACGTGATAAGCTGTGATTGGCTCTTTCCTGTGATCTGTGATCAGTTGTGTCCAAAGGACACCTCGAGTCACAGAGGGCGACCAATGCGTGCCGCAGGGGGTGGGGTTTTGGGAGGACATCCATGGACCCCCTCCTAGAACACTGAACACTGCAGCCATCTTTTGGCTGTAGCGTGGCCGGGAAGTGGTTAAATAAGATAACTGTTGGTCCTGCCATGTTCAGGCACTTCCTGCTATAGGGTGACAACTGTCTCCTGCATGTGCTGCTACACTGTCACGCTGTCACAAGCCCCCCCTGGCAGAGACTATAGCGGCTGGGCCGTCACATATTGCCCCGCCGTTGTCAATATCAGGAAGCCAGACCAGAGCAAAGGCGTGCAACCCACACTGTACAGTACATGTAGAGGTGAAGTGGCTGAAAAAGGGCTGCAGGAGATCAGCAGCACTGAGATGCCAAAAACGGAGGACAAACTGTATGTTATTAAACAATGAAAATATATGAAGGGAACTGTTGATGATGTACAGTGCATCCAGTGAGGGATTACCAGTGTCTGATAACCTGGGACAATGGGCAGCCTTGGCCCCCTACAGAGGACAAGCATACAATCAGCACATGCTAATGTGTGTCTAATCAGGTGTGTTTGCCGATGTGTAAAAACAAACAGTGGCCTCTCCGCTGTTCTGCTGGAGAGGCGTTTCCACACTGACCCTCCAATTACTGGAGCTGGGATCATTATCCTGAATGGAGGAATTAATGAAGGTTAAGTATGCTTTTAGCGTCGGGGAAGTCAGGCCAGGTGAATGACGTCCGGCCACAAATGGGATCACACTTGTGGATTAATGGTCGGGAGGGCACAGATGTCTAATCCTCCATTCCAGGCAGATATACACAACACAAATCAATGCAGATCTGTAATCATCAATACATCATCAAAGGTATTTTTGTAAATGTGAGCAGCACCTGAATGTGACCTGCTATCAGCCTCTTGTATTCCCTGTACAGCAGGGCTGGAGCATGAGAGAAAGAAGCAGCCCAAGTAACCAATCAGTTCACGTGCTGACAAGCAGCATGCTGACAAGAGAAGAGAGCAGAGTGACAGAGAGATGAGCTCATCACTGTGCTGCTTCACCTTTCACTGTCCAGTCACAGTCTGGTGACGACCCAGAGAAAACCTGGGCTCAGGGAAAGTGGGCTGAAGGATGCTTGCTGTTAGAATGAGGACATCTGGTGGCAGAAAAGAGGTATTGCAGGGGAACGCTCTGGTTTGAATGTGAATATTCTTTTTTTTTTAGCAAATGCTGTTTTCATTATATCTATTAGCTGTTCCTTTTTAACCCTTTACCTAACCTTTCAAATGGCCCTTTACCCCTGTAACCCCTTCTTCCTGTCACTTAAAGTAGTATTAATTCCCTTAGTGTTTTTTAGTTTAACATATTGAGCACAATAAAATAAACATTCCCCAGTAAAATAATTGTTAAAATTCCACCCCAGCACTTAAAGTTTACAACGTTTAACCACTTACCGCCGGCACTTTAGCCGAAAGATGGCTACAGCTGGGCTTTCAGTGGCGGGAGGGCGTGCATAGATGTCCTCCCGTGATCCCACACCCCTCATTCAGACTCTAACAGATTGGGTTAAAGGGCCAATCACACCGGGCCTTTACCACATGATCAGCTGTCAGCCAATGACAGCTGATTTGGGAGGGTGGGGGGGGATTTTATGTGCGTGGGTATAACTTAATTTTTTTGCAAAAAAATTTACCCACATTCCCCTATGTGATGATTTTTGGGTGACAGGTTCTCTTTATTGAGATATGCAGGGCATATGTCACATACGACCAGCATAAAATCCACTAGCCCCGATGAAGGTGGAGTTGTGACCCCCGAAACATGCTGGGTAAATCCTTCGATTTAATACAAACCTCATTGGCACTCGCATCACCCCCTCCCCCCTTTTCTTCCATTGGATACTCCCTATGGTGCTTGGTGACTGGCGCTCAAGCACCCAGCACTGTCACAGGGAAGCAAAAAGAGTCTTTAGTCCTGGATAAGCTCCACACACCCAAGCCCTGATGAAGTGGAGTTTTGACCCCCGAAACGTGTTGGAGCAGAAACAGAGTCTTCAATCCTGCATAAGCTCCAAACACCCAAGCCCTGTTGGAGGTGGAGTTCTGACCCCCGAAATGTGTTGGAGCAGAGACAGAGCCTTCAGTCCTGGATAAGCTCCAAACACACAAGCCTTGATGAAGGTTGAGTTCTAAACCCTGAAACATGTTGGATATATCCTTAGATTTCATACAGACTTTTGTGACACTCACATCCTCGCCTTTCTTCCATTAGATACTTCCTGTGGTGCTTGGTGACTGGCGCTTAAGCACCCAGCACTGCCACAGGGGAGCAAAAAAGAGTCTTCAGACCTGGATAAGCTCCAAGCACTCAAGCCTTGATGAAGGTGGAGTTCTGACCCCCGAAACATGTTGAATATATCCTTAGATTTAATACAAACTTTTGTGACACTCGCATCCTCCCCTTCCTTCCATTGGATACTCCCTGTGGTGCTTGGTGATTGGCGTTCAAGCACCCTGCACTGTCACAGGGGAGCAAAAAGAGAGTCTTCAGACCTGGATAAGCTGCAAGCACTCAAGCCCTGATGAAGTGGAGTTTTGATCCCCAAAACGTGTTGGAGAAGAAACAGAGTATTCAGTCCTTGATAAGCTCCAAACACCCAAGCCCTGATGAAGGTGGAGTTCTGTCTCCCGAAAAACATGTTGGATATAACCTCAAACTGCACTTGATTCAAACTTGTAGCACCCTCAACTTTTATACAGTATTTTGGTCAGTCCAGGGGCCCTCTAGGGACACCCCATCTGACAGAGAGCTGCCTAAAAGAACTCTATACATCAGCCCCGTTACAGCTCCAAGTTCACAAGCCCTGATGAAGGTGGGGTTCTGACATCGAAATGTGTTGGATTTATACTCATATCAATAAACTTTTACTGAATTGATACAAACTTGTAGCTCTCCTTTTATGCAGTATTTTGATCACTCTGGGGCCCACCAGTGACAGCCAGTCTACCCAAAAGAACTTTATACCCAGCTGACTTCTCACCCATCACGGGTCCATTGTTCCACCAATACGCTTTATGAATCAGGTGAAGGGAAGAGGAGCACAGGCAAGGTAAGTAGGTGCAACTTCAAGGGGCCAAATTTAAAGAGAACCTGTTTCTTTGCCCTTTATTAAGTACAGTAAGCTCTCATTTATACAAAGAAATGATCCTACTCTCTATTTATGAAGGTACCTAAATATACCAGCAGAACCCAGATTTTTAGACCTTGCTGATCGTGATGTGGATCAGGCATCAGCGGCCATATTGCACTGTGTGTGGGGGCCCTGAGGGGGGTATATAACCCGTGCCTCTCCCTCCTCTGACTTCTCTGCATAGCATACAATGGTAAAGCCATTACTGAGTCCTAATAACCCTGATAGCGATCTTGCCATGTTTGCTGTCAGCTATTGGGAGGGAGATCGTTATCAGGGAAGGAGAAAGGAGATTGTTATCGGGTAAGGAGATCGTTATCGGGTAAGGAGATCGTTATCGGGGGAGGAGATCATTATCAGGAGGGAGATTGGTATCGGGTAAGGAGATCGTTATCGGGAGGGAGATCGTTATCGGGAGGGAGAATGTTATCGGGAGGGAGATTGTTATCGGGAGGGAGATTGTTATTGGGTAAGGAGATCATTATCGGGGAAGGAGATCATTGTCTGGAGGGAGATTGTTATCAGGTAAGGAGATCGTTATCGGGAGGGAGATCGTTTTTGGGGAAGGAGACCGTTATCGAGAGGGAGATCGTTATCGGGAGGGAGATAATTATCAGGGAAGGAGATTGTTATCGGGAGGGAGATCATTATCAGGGAAGGAGATTGTTATCGGGAGGGAGATCGTTATTGGGGAAGGAGATCGTTATCGGGAGGGAGATCGTTATTGGGGAAGGAGATCGTTATCGGGAGATCGTTATTGGGAGGGAGGTCGTTATCGGGAGCTCGTTATCAGGGAAGGAGATCATTATCGGGAGGGAAATCGTTATTGGGAGATCGTTATTGGGAGATCGTTATCAGGGAAGAAGATCGTTATCGGGAGGGAGATCGTTATCAGGAGGGAGATCGTTATTGAGGAAGAAGATCGTTGTCGAGGAAGGAGATCATTATCGGCAAGGAGATCGCTATCTGGAGGGAGATCGTTATTGGGGAAGGAGATCGTTATCGGGGGGGAGATCGTTATTGGGGAAGGAGATCGTTATCGGGAGATCGTTATTGGGAGGGAGATCGTGATTGGGAGGGAGATCGTTATCAGAAGGGAGATCGATATCAGGAGGGAGATCGTTATTGGGGAAGGAGATCGTTTTCGGGGAAGGAGGTCATTATTGGGGAAGGAGATCATTATCGGGAGGGAGATCATTATCAGGGGAGGAGATCGTTATCGGGAGGGAGATCGTTATCAGGAGGGAGATTGTTGTTGTGCTGGCTGCATGGGATCTATTTTACTGCTTTTCTTATACAGTGGTACCTTGGATTATGAGGATAATCCGTTCCAGGAGAATGCTTGTAATCCAAAAAGAATGGAATCAAAGTGAGGTTCCCTATAGAGGTCAATGGAAACGAAGATAATTAGTTCCGCATTGAGTTCTATTGCATGCAATACCGCATGTGACCAGAGGTGGGTGGCGCCGGAGAGCCTCGGAAATACTCTGGGACAGCTCGGCTGAACTCGCAATCCCTCAGAAAGGCTCGAAAACACTCGGGCACGGAGTATTTCCAAACGGCTCTGAGTGGCTCTGAGTGTCACCTCTGGTCAAATGCGGTACTGCACACCACATTAGCTTGAATGTTGTTCAGAATAAAAAAAAAAAGTTGCTTGTCTTAACGCTCGTTAACTGCGTTACTCGTTAACCAAGTTTCCACTGTAATAATTACCAAATCTCATACAGATTTCTTAGCACCACAAATGATACTTGGTTCTGTTTTCTCTAAAACAGGTGCTACTGAGAGGTGGATATGGGGTGGAAATGAGGGGTCAGTGCTTGGAGGTGGGTAGGGGGAGGAAACAAGGGGACAGTGCCTTGAGGTGGGTAGGGGGTGGAAACGAGGAGACAGTGCTTGGAAGTGGATATGGGGTGGAAATGAGGGGACAGTGCTTGGAGGTGGTTAGGGGGTGGAAACGAGGGGACAGTGTTTGGAGGTGGCTAGGGGGTGGAAATGAGGGGACAGTGCTTGGAGGTGGGGTGGAAACGAGGGGACAGTGCCTGGAGGTGGGTATGGGGTGGAAACGAGGGGACAGTGCCTGGAGTCGGGTATGGGGTGGAAACGAGGGGACAGTGCCTGGAGGTGGGTATGGGCTGGAAACGTGGGGACAGTGGCCGGAGGTGGGTAGGGGGAGGAAACGAGGGGACAGTGCCTGGAGGTGGGTATGGGGTGGAAATGAGGGGACAGTGCTTGGAGGTGGATGTGGGGTGGAAACGAGGGGACAGTGCCTGGAGGTGGGTATTGGGTGGAAAGGAGGGGACAGTGCTTGGAGGTGGGTAGGGGGAGGAAACGAGGGGACAGTGCCTGGAGGTGGGTATATTGTGAAAATGAGGGGACAGTGCTTGGAGGTGGGTATGGGGTGGAAACGAGGGGACAGTGCTTGGAGGTGGGTATGGGGTGGAAACGAGGGGACAGTGCTTGGAGGTGGGTAGGGGGTGGAAAGGAGGGGGCAGTGCTTGGAGGTGGATGTGGGGTGGAAACGAGGGGACAGTGCCTGGAGGTGGGTATTGGGTGGAAAGGAGGGGACAGTGCTTTGAGGTGGGTAGGGGGAGGAAACGAGGGGACAGTGCCTGGAGGTGGGTATATTGTGAAAATGAGGGGACAGTGCTTGGAGGTGGGTATGGGGTGGAAACGAGGGGACAGTGCTTGGAGGTGGGTATGGGGTGGAAACGAGGGGACAGTGCTTGGAGGTGGGTAGGGGGTGGAAAGGAGGGGGCAGTGCTTGGAGGTGGATGTGGGGTGGAAACGAGGGGACAGTGCCTGGAGGTGGGTATTGGGTGGAAAGGAGGGGACAGTGCTTTGAGGTGGGTAGGGGGAGGAAACGAGGGGACAGTGCCTGGAGGTGGGTATAGAGTGGAAACAAGGGGACAGTGCTTGGAAGTGGGTATGGAGTGGAAACCAGGGGACAGTGCTTGGAGGTGGGTATGGGGTGGAAACGAGGGGACAGTGCCTGGAGGTGGGTATAGAGTGGAAACAAGGGGACAGTGCTTGGAAGTGGGTATGGGGAGGAAAGGAGGGGACAGTGCTTGGAGGTAGGTATGGGATGGAAATGAGGGGACAGTGTCTGGAGGTGGGTATGGGGTGGAAACGAGGGGACAGTGTCTGGAGGTGGGTATGGGGTGGAAACGAGGGGACAGTGCTTGGAGGTAGGTATGGGATGGAAATGAGGGGACAGTGTCTGGAGGTGGGTATGGGGTGGAAACGAGGGGACAGTGCTTGGAGGTGGGTAGGGGGTGGAAACGAAGGGACAGTACTTGGAGGTAGGTATGGGGTGGAAATGAGGGGACAGTGCTTAGAGGTGGGTAGGGGGTGGGGACAAGGGGTGACTTGGGAGAAGGGAGTCCCTGCACCTATTCTGATAGAAGGAGAGAGCAGAGAGATTTGCTCGTCACTGCGTCGCTTCTCCTTCCACTGTCCAGTCACAAGCTGGAATGGCTCCAGCACAACCTGAGCTCATGGGAAGTGGGCTGAGTGAAGCTCAGATTGGTGTTGATGAGACCTGTAAGGGGAAGTGAAACTGAAGTAGAGAAAAACTATGTCAGCTACCCCGCTAGGGAGGGCTATGCTGTGCGGCAGAGCTGTGTAAGTCTCAGTACTGGATGGACACAAATACAAATCCTTTTGCAGACAAAACAGCTCTCATACATGTATTTTATTTGTGTATTAATGGTCTGCAGGGAGTTTACACCAAGAACACAGTGAGAACACGTTGTAGAAGATGGAACAGTTGTCAGGACCCCCCCCCCCCCAGCTGTGTCCAGGCGGCCCGGGGGGAGGGGGGGCAGATATTGGCACCGAGGTGTCAATGATGGTTGCATTAGTGGTGCGGGCCGCACTCAGACGTAGCATCTGTCCCAGCGTCTGTTATCACCAGCATGTTAACGCCGTTCAGGAGGGAGGAAGATAAACACGAAATGATGACAACTCCACTCATAACCCCCCTACATGTTCAAAGTCACATACACCGCTGAATGGCCCCGACTTCCAATCACTATCCCGAGGTACGGAGGTCCGCCCTTCAATCTCTTCAGTCCCTAGAATAGTATTTTTTTTTTTTTTTTTAATACGGATTAAAATATGCCTAAAATATAAGTTTGGCGACGTTCTTGAAACGCCTATGATATATGCAGAGCTGATTTATTTTATTTTTTTAAATCTAGTTTTGAAAATAGCAAAAAAAAAGTCAAAAGCTCTGTCTGGCTTTTACTACTCACTGGGAAAATTTGCTCACTTCCTGTCTTGGTGACAACGCTGATAAGAAGTGTGGAAAAAATGTTCAAAGGGGGTCACACTCATCACAGACACCCATGAAATGAGTATTGAGCAAATGGGATTTCTCAGGCACCAGCAAAACAAGATTGAAATTTTTGATGAAATGAATAACAGCATATTTATATTTTATTTATACAAAATGTTCATTAGAACCAAACTAGCAAACAAAGTCAATCAATACAATCAATACATCATATTAGACCATAAACAATCAATTAAATAAATCGAATCCACACAAAGGGCATCGAAGCCTCTATTGCTGTACATTCTCAACGCGTTTCAACTTTTGAACATCAAGCGTCATAATAAAATACATTGACATTTTTGGTTGAAATATGACAAAATTTGGAAAATTTCAAGTGGTATGAATACTTTGTCAAGGCAACGTGTATATATATATATATATATATATATATATATATATAATATATATATATATATATACAGTATCTCACAAAAGTAAGTACACCTCTCTAATTTTTGTAAATATTTTCTTCTATCTTTTCATGTGCCAACACTGAAGAAATGACACTTTGCTACAATGTAAAGTAGTGAGTGTACAGCTTGTATAACAGTGTAAATTTCCTGTCCCCTCAAAATAACTCAACACACAGCCATTAATGTCTAAACCGCTGGCAACAAAAGTGAGTACACCCCTAAGTGAAAATGTGTCAATATTTTGTGTGGCCACCATTATTCTCCAGCACTGATTTAACCCCCTTGGGCTTGGAGTTAACCAGAACTTCACAGGTCACCACTGGAGTCCTCTTCCACTCCTCCATGATGACATCACGGAGCTGGTGGATGTTGGAGACCTTGCGCTCCTCCACCTTCCATTTGAGGATGCTCCACAGATGTTCAATAGGGTTTAGGTCTGGAGACATGCTTCATCTTTTACCCTGAGATTTTTTAGCAAGGCAGTGGTCGTCTTGGAGGTGTGTTTGGGGTCGTTCTGTTGGAATACTGCCCTGCGGCCCAGTCTCTGAAGGGAGGGTATTGTGCTCTGCTTTAGTATGTCACAGTACATGTTGGCATTCATGGTTCCCTCAATGAACTGTAGCTCCCCAGTTCCGGTGGCACTCATGCAGCCCCAGACCATGATGCTCCCACCACCATGATCGACTGTAGGCAAGACACACTTGTCTTTGTACTCCTCACCTGGTTGCTGCCACACACGCTTGACACCATCTGAACCAAATAAGTTTATCTTGGTGTCATCAGACCACAGGACATGATACCAGTAATCCATGTTTGGTGTATGGTCTGAGCACTGGCACTGTTTAATGTCTTTATGGATCTTGTTTTGTGCCCTGGTGCTCCGTCATGTTGGAATAGGAAGGGGCCATCCCCAAACTGTTCCCACAAAGTTGGGAGAATGAAATTGTCCAAAATGTCTTGGTATGCTGACACCTTAAGAGTTCCCTTCACTGGAATTAAGGGGCCAAACCCAACCCCTGAAAAACAACCCCACACCATAATCCCCCCTCCACCAAATGATTTGGACCAGTGCACAAAGCAAGGTCGATAAAGACATGGATGAGGGAGTTTGGGTGTGTTGGAACTTGACTGGCCTGCACAGAGTCCTGACCTCCACCCGATAGAACACCTTTGGGATGATATAGAGTGGAGACTGCAAGCCCGGCCTTCTCATCCAACATCAGTGCCTGACATCACAAATGTGCTTCTGGATGAATGGTAAAACATTCCCATAGACACACTCCTAAACCTTTTGGACGGCCTTCGCAGAAGAGTTGAAGCTGTTATAGCTGTAAAGGGTGGGCCAAATCAATATTGAACCCTACAGGCTAAGACTGGGATGCTATTAAAGTTCATGTGCGTGTAAGGGCAGGCATCCCAATACTTTTGCTAATATATTGTATGGATATATATGTATGTATGTATGTATGTATATATATATATATATATATATATTTTTATTTTTTTTAAGTAATATGTAATTTTCTTGTACATATTTTTTTTTGGTTCTGACCAAACTATAAAACTAAAGAAAAGGTGAGCACTTAACACAGAGCTGACAGGCAGGGAGGGAGGACGGGGGAGAGGACAGAGGACAGGAGAGAGCTGCGGATGACGGAGGCACATAAACTGACCACGGTATCAGGGCTCAGCAGCCATAATACACTGTGGTCAGTTTACAGGGGGAGGACAGAACCAGGCAGGATTATCCAGGTATTTTAGGTGATACAGGGGGCCAAATTAATGCTTTAAAGCAGGGGTCTCCAAACTTTTCAAACAAAGGGCCAGTTGTCCTTTAGACTTTAGGAGGGCCGGATTGTGCCCAGCGGGGGCAGAAAGTGTCCCAGGCCCGGCATCAGTGAGAATAAATATGGCATCAAGGTTAGTGGTCAATAGGAGGAGGAGTAGTATCCTTTATTAGTAAGAGGAGTAGTATGCCATCATTGGTATTGGTGGAAGAAATAGTGCTCCATTGTTGGTGTCAGTGGGAGGAATAGTGCCCCAAGGGCCAGATAAAGGCTAGCAAAGGGCCACATCTGGCCCACGGGCCACAGTTTGGAGACCCCTGCTTTAAAGGAACATTTTTAATTTTTTTAGGCTAACGAACACTTTAATTATGTATAACAATAGTTGCGACATTTCACAAAATATACATTTTACAAAATTACAGGAAAATACATTGTGAATTATTGTTCATTTGTTGTACTAGTAAAGATGTTGCAATCTGCACTATTTTTATGTCACATTGCTGATAGTTTAAAAAGCCAATACAATACTAATACACAAACCTCTTGCAAGAGGTAAGCAGAGTTTGTCTTTGATACATACAATGTGGACGTATATTCTGGACTTATATCGCCACCTAGTGGGCACTGCGCTACACTTAAACAGTCAGGCACAGTTGTTTCATTGTCAGCACTGATGCAAATGTATTCTTTAGGATTTTAAACCAGTGCATAGACAAAAAGAGTATGGCGTATATATTGAAATTATTATATTAATATTATATTATTTCAATATATATATCTATCAATTTAGATAGATAGATAGATAGATATTATATAAAATATATATTTATGTAGACAAATGAGTCAGAGTTATTACTATGTTAAAGTGGTTGTAAACCCTTACAACACACTTTGACCTACAGGTAAGCCTAGATTAAGGCTTACCTGTAGGTCCAAGAAATATCTCCTAAACCGTGTATTTGCCCGAAGACAGGCACCGCTGTCTATGGCGCATGCACCGTAGACAGCGACGCGCAGGCGCACTGAGCGCGGGATCGTCAACGTCGAAGATCCCGCGCGTGTCGTCTCCCGTGCGCATGCACGGGAGTGACGTCATCGCGGCTTCGCCGAATGACAGCGGCGGAGCTGGGAGATCCACCGAGAAGATGGATGCGCCGGACTACAGGGGACAGCGGCGACATCGCTGGCTCCTGTGTCAGGTAAGTGACACATAATGGACTACTATGCGATGCACAGTAGTCCATTATGCTTTGCCTTTGCAGGGAATGAAAGAGGAAGTAACACCCATCAGGGTTTACTTCCTCTTTAACAATCACATTCTGATGCTGCATTTTTTTTCCTGGGCATCTAGGCCTCAAGAGATATGGCCTAACTCCACCCAGAATTTTGGATAGGATGGGGAAGGTTAGAACATATGTCAAGTTTTTTTTCTCCTGCTTTCTGCACCCCATGCCCCCCACCCAGGGACAGGACAGGAATTGAGCTCAGCTCTCCCCAGTGAGATCTTGGATTACAATGACGACCTAAGAGAAGTATTTACACTTCCTTAGGCCCCTTCCACACTGGTACGACACAACAGTCGCTTGACCGTGGACCCGACCTTGCCCTGTGACTTGAAGTCCGACATGCGTCCGAGTTCAATGAACAGGGATCCGACTTTGATTCCCCAGGCACTGTGTCTGGTATGAATCTTTAGGGGGAACACCACCCACATCGAAAAAAAACTGCGTGGGGGTCCCCCCGAAAATCCATACCAGACCCTTATCTGAGCACACAGCCCGGCAGGTCAGGAAAGGGGGTGGGGACAAGCGAGCGCCCCCACCCTCTCCAGAACTATGCCAAGCCACATGCCCTCAACATGGGGGGGGGGAGTGGGTGCTTTGGGGCAGGGATTACTTTGGCGTGGAGTTCCCCTTCAAGATCCTCAGAGCACAAGTCGCATGCCAAAGTCGGATCAGTTAAGCCTTTGATCCAACTTCAGTGATATTCAATGGGCTCACGTAGGTTCGAAGTCAGACCAAAGTAGTGCAGGGACTACTTTAAAGTCGGCACGACTTGAAGTCGTACTAATATGCATGGTTGTCATTGGAAATCATGGGGAGCAATTTGTCATGCGACTTTGAAGTCCCAAATCGTAGGTCAAGTTGTACAAGTGTGAAAAGGCCCTTCATGTATCTAAAAAAAAAAAAAAAAATAGCTGGAGGTTGAATTTCAACCCATCCAAAAAAAAAAAAAAAAAACACAATATACAATAAATCAATAATTCAGTCCCCTGAAGCTACCTCCACCCCAAACTCCTTTGTAAAATGCGCAGATCATTTTTTAAAATAAAGAGCAGATGGAACGCTCCTGTAGTCACTTGGAAAGTAAGCTTGGATATTTTACATAAACTGTCAGCACTATATAATAGATTTGGGTGGGGGACCTCTTTTAACCAAAACTCTTCTGTAAATCACATATCCACTGAGTTTCCAAACTCTTTATGTGCAGCTTGGAAACTTTTTTTTTGTGTGTGTTTCTGTTACAAAGTTCACCCGAGAACACCCACCCAGCTTGCCTCCTATGGTGGGAAGCATAAAATAGATTTCCGCTTGAGTGACTTATTAGCGGTGTCATATAAAGTGAGATTTATTACGAGGTTTGGGCATGCCCTCATAAAAAAAAAAAATCGGTGGATTTTTATGACTCACCTGAAACCGTCAGAGATAAATATCCTGATTTTACAGGTTAGACTTAGTTTTACATGGACTTTTGGCTCTAGGCACAGTTTGGCTGCTTAGAGTAGCATTTGCCTCTCTCTATATTTTGATGTGATAATGTTAATGTTAACATTAAAGCAGGCTTACATATAAAAAGCAGCCCTTGCTGTCCCCGTGTAGTACCTCTTTTCCTCCACAAGATGTCCTCGATCTTCTGGGTTGAAGTCACCTAGTGTCACTCAGTTTGGAAGATTGAGGAAATACTATGAGTACAGCCAGGGCACCTTACTTCACTGTGTATTGGTGCAGAGAGCAGTGCTGATGGCATCATGCCAGTGCCGCTCCTTGCATCATCGAGGGCTGCACAAACTTTAGAAGAGCCAAAGATGGAGAGGACCCTGCAGCATCACATTACTTTAAGACATCTGGAACAAGCATATAAAAAAAAAACATACAATATATTCCCCCCAAATGTTAACTGCCCACCCCCCTCTAGTTAATCCGCCAATTATATTTTGAGAACAAAGCTAAATGGCACACATACATACCCAAATCCAGGGTCAAGTGAAGCTTCAGTCCAAGAGTCTTTCTTTTTCAGTGCCGAAGCCATTCCTACTGACTGGTGACAAGGCTGCTTCTTAATGGGTCGATCGGCGTGGTCCTGAAGACTCTATAAGCAGTGTGATGACATCATGACTTGGTGTAGCAATGAGACCAATCTGTAGTAGTGTATCATTAGTCTTCAATCCCAGAAGAGATGCTGGGGAGGGTCACGTGACTTATACCTCTGTAATATATGTTACATAGTTATATAGTAGGTGAGGTTGAAAAAAGACACAAGTCCAATTTATGTGTGATTATATGTCAGTGTTACATTGTATATCCCTGTATGTTGTGCTTATCTAATAGTTTTTTTAAACTATCGATGCTCCTCGCTGAAACCACCGCATGTGGAAGAGAATTCCACATCCTAACCGCTCTTACAGTAAAGAACCCTCTACGCAGTTTAAGGTTAAACCTCTTTTCATCTAATTTTTGTGAATGGCCACGTGTCTTATTAAATTCCCTTTCGTGGAAGAGTTTTATCCCTATTGTGGGGTCACCTGTACGGTATTTGTACATTGAAATCATATCCCCTCTCAAGCGTCTCTTCTACAGAGAGAATAAGTTCAGTGCTCGCAACCTTTCCTCATAATTAAGGTCCTCCAGACCCTTTATTAGTTTTTTTGCCCTTCTCTGGACTCTCTCCAGTTCCAGCACATCCTTCCTGAGGATTGGTGCCCAGAACTGGACAGCATATGCCAGGTGTGCCCAGACCAGAGTCTTGTAGAGCAGGAGAATTATCATTTTATCTCTGGAGTTGATCCCCTTTTAATGCCAATATTCTGTTTGCTTTGCTTGCAGCAGCTTTGCATTGCATGCCATTGCTGAGCCTATCATCTACTAGGACCCCCAGGTCCTTTTCCATCCTGGATTCCGCCAGAGGGTCTCCCTTAGTGAGTAGATTGCATTCATATTTTTGCCACCCAAATGCATTATTTTCCATTTTACTACATTAAACCTCATTACTAAAATCTTCTATATAGTCCCTTATCATCCCCTCCAAGAGCTTGCATACTATTGATGTTAGGCGGACTGGTCTGTAATTCCCAGGGATGTATCTTGATCCTTTTTTTTTTTTTTACTTTCTTTATTTATACCACATAGGACAAGTAGGGGGGAACATTGATCACAAGAGACAACAGAGACATCATTTCTTACATAGATTTCTCTTATATCCTATAGAACATATTCCATTTTCCTCTTCGTATTTATGAATTAAACCAAGTTATTCTGTCTACACTTTTGTCTTTCAGTTTATATATATTTATCTATTTGTCTCTTATCTACCCTATTTATCTATCTCTTTCCAGCTCTATCTGTTATAATTCTTATCTCCCCCTGCTATAAATCCCCCAAACCTCCCTCACCTTTTATCTATTTTTATATCCCTTAGCCCTACTCCCCATCTAAAAAAAAAAAAAAATATATTATTATTTGCCCCCCCCCCGCCCCCACCCCCCCTCCCCCGTCCTCCTTTCCCCCTCCCATAGTCCCTCACACCCCCACAAGAGACAGATTCTTCCCAACCCACGTAGGGGGTTCAAACGCATTCAGGTACATGCGGACTCACTCCTCTACTATGTTCCCCAACAGATTCTTCCCTTCATAAATGAGTTCCAGGATCTCCAGGTTTCGTCATATTGATCCTTTCTATCTTGGGCTGAGAGAACTAAGTCTTCTATGGCTCCCACATTTCTCACTCTATTGAGCCACATTGCAATTGAACGTCCAGTTGAAGCTACATGACAATGACGTTGCGAAACGCGTAGACGTAACAGCGACAGGTATACTCTCACCACACCATCGAGGAGAGTGGATGTTTCTTCGATTCCGACTTGGAGATTTTTTAAGCCCTTGAACGGGCTTGTTGTTTAGCCTTCAACTATGCTATATCATTATGCTTTGATCCCGTCAATGAACAACATGGATATCTCCACTTGAAGTATGAAGCTAGCCCCATAGACTGCTTGGTAAAAGAGCGGGAAGTTGATTTGTATTGGCCGATAAGTGGTTTCGTGTATGTCTGTGGATAACGATTATTATCGCACATAAGAATATCCGGTTATCGGGACACTATTAATTGAGTTATATCTATGAAGCTAAGTGATTTGTGAGGAGCTTTTGGACCCTAAAAAAATCTGCTAGCAGTTCCTAGAAAAACATCAGAAAGCTAAGTATAAATATTGATGAACATTGATACATTTAAATGTGCAAGATATGCAAAGTGAAACATTGTGATATATACCATTTGGAAACACCGCAGCCCGTTATTTGGATAATATCGTGTGAGGAATGATAGGCATTCATTCTGAGTAACGGACTTTGGTTATAACATGAATCTCCCTAAAGTGCACTTTATGTTTTGAAGAGCTGGAAATTAACTGACACCTGAAAAGCACTTTCTTATATACAATTGTTGGCAGGGCCGTCTTTAAGTCAGGGCAAAAGGGGCAGCTGCCCTGGGCCCTGTCATTGTTGTGGGGCCCAAAGCAGCTGCCTCATACTTGCCAACTATCCCAGTTTACATTCCCTTGTCCCTTGAAGTTTTAGTCCTGTGCTACTACTAATGCTGCCCAGCTCTGCCCTATTGTTGTGTACAGATGACTCACCTGCAGACCTGTGTTTACATGTAAATACTGGCATTCATATGTAAATAGCAGTGACATGCATATGTAAATAGCTGAGGCCAACTGCATTGATATGTAAATAAAGGCAGCATTCATATGTATATCATGCCCCCCTGCAGTGAGGACAAGTTGTGCTGTAACCAATAGCAACCAGTGAGCAGTATTACTGTACAGCAATCTTTAGCAGCCAATCAACAAGCAGAAATGTGCTGTAACCTCTAGCAACTAATCAGTGAGCCTTAAGGAGTGCTGTAACCTCTAGCAACCAGTCAGTAAGCAGTAATGATATGCTGTAACCTCTGGAAACCAATCGCAATCGCTGCCTGATCTGATACAGTAAACAGATTTTAAGTCTAGATGCTATTTATTGTATGTCTCAGAGAAGGTGGAGAGCAAAATTGCATGGGGGGAGGGGGGCCCTAAGAAAATTTTTGCCCAGGGTCCAATCAATATTAAAGACGGCCCTGATTGTTGGCTAGCTCATGATTATATAGAGATCTTGTTATTTGAAATGCTTTAGCAAAGGATGCTCTAAGTCCACTATTCCCGGGAAATCCATGTGCAGAGATTCCAATTAATTAGAATTATTTATATTACGACTATGCATAAGTGACTTTTGTCTGATTTGGAATCTCTGGACATGGTTGGTGTGTGAGGTACCTCCGTCTGTGTTTTATGTTGGTCTATTGTTATGAATGTGTCGTTTTTTTAATATATTTTTTTTGTGGTTGTAGTTACATGGAAACAATTTTTTGAATAATCACATAGGTGGTATGAAGGTATCTGGGTATATGAAACACTTCTTAGGACTATCTATGAATTAGTCATGGTATGGGATTTTATGAATTTTTTGGTAATCATGGTATTTATCGCTGATTAAATAAATTACATTTTTATTTATTTATTTATTTATACTTCATGATTTAGTGATGGACGAACTTCCGACGGGACGTTTCGCGAACGCGAAACGCGAACGGACACAAACGTTCGCGAAAACGACCGTTCGCCGCGGGCTCCATTGACTTCAATGGGAGGCGAATTTCGCAAACCTTTAGGTCGAATTTGCGGCCACGGGGTAATTATTAGGGGGTAGCACGTAGTCCCACCACCTGGACAATAGCATAATACATGTATGAGGTGAATTTGGGATCGATAACTACAAGCATTTTTTTTTTATTTGGGAAATTGTTCTGACAATTCAGGACTATGGAGCTAATGAAGGCAATGGAGGAGAGGGAAGGTCAGGGACCAGGGTAGGCAAACAAGAGGGTGCAGGAGATACAGAGCACTGACAGCAGCACCGTAATACAGAGCACTGACATCAGCACCGTGACATACAGCGCTGACAGCAGCTCCGTGACATACAGCGCTGACAGCAGCTCCGTGACATACAGCGCTGACAGCAGCTCCGTGACATACAGCGCTGACAGCAGCACCGTGACATACAGCGCTGACAGCAGCTCCGTGACATACAGCGCTGACAGCAGCTCCGTGACATACAGCGCTGACAGCAGCTCCGTGACATACAGCGCTGACAGCAGCTCCGTGACATACAGCGCTGACAGCAGCTCCGTGACATACAGCGCTGACAGCAGCACCGTGACATACAGCGCTGACAGCAGCTCCGTGACATACAGCGCTGACAGCAGCTCCGTGACATACAGCGCTGACAGCAGCTCCGTGACATACAGCGCTGACAGCAGCTCCGTGACATACAGCGCTGACAGCAGCTCCGTGACATACAGCGCTGACAGCAGCTCCGTGACATACAGCGCTGACAGCAGCTCCGTGACATACAGCGCTGACAGCAGCTCCGTGACATACAGCGCTGACAGCAGCTCCGTGACATACAGCGCTGACAGCAGCTCCGTGACATACAGCGCTGACAGCAGCTCCGTGACATACAGCGCTGACAGCAGCTCCGTGACATACAGCGCTGACAGCAGCACCGTAAGCAGCCCCAGGAGGAAGTCAGCACAGCACAGGGATGGTGTGATCCCCTCATAATAAGAACCCCCAGGAGGAAGTCAGCACAGCACAGGGATGGTGGGAGCCCCTCATAATAAGAACACCCAGGAGGAAGTCAGCACAGCACAGGGATGGTGGGAACCCCTCATAATAAGCAGCCCCAGTAGAAATATGACACCGCTCAACCTCTTCAAAGAGGAGGGTAGGGGCATATAGTACGGTGTGCTTTTTTGGGTCAGGGAAGTGAGCCAAATGAATTAAGAAGGTCTGTGTGCTTGATTCCAAAAATTGTTTATAGACATATACATGGTCTACTGATCACATGTGTTGAATTCCTCCGAGATCCATGCCTCATTCATTTTTAGAAATGTGAGGTAGTTAACACTGTGGTGAGCTAGGCGAGTACGCTTATCGGTCACAATCCCCCCTGCTGCGCTGAACGTCCTTTCGGACAGGACACTGGATGAGGGGCAAGCCAACAGTTCGATTGCAAATTGGGCAAGCTCTGGCCAGAGGTCAAGCCTGCCCACCCAGTAGTCTAGGGGTTCATCACTCCTCAGAGCGTCCACATCGGCCGTTAACCCAATGTAGTCGGACACCTGACGGTCTAGGCGTTCCCTGATGCTGGATCCGGATGACACCTGTCGATGGGTCGGCTGAAAGAATGACCTCATATCCGAAGTCACCAACACATCTTCAAACCGGCCTCTTCTTGCAGGCGCTGTTGGATTGGTACCCGCAAATCCTTCTCTGGGAGTGGGAATTGCTCCTCTGCCAGCGCACGCAAAAGCAGAATGCAGCATTTCTCGAAGCAAGGCCTGGAAGTGCTGCATTCTGACAGCCCTCTGCGACGGCGGTAACATTTCCGCCATTTTGTGTTTGTACCGGGGGTCTAAGTACGTTGCCACCCAGTACTGGTCCTTGACCCTCATGCTTTTTATACGGGGGTCCCTATTAAAACACTGGAGCATGAAGGCCCCCATTTGCACTAAAGTGGAAGCGGTGTGGTGGCCTGGCTCCTGCTCATCATCCAGGATAATGTCGTCCTCTTCATTCTCCTCTCCCCATCCTCGCACAACAGGGATCCCAGAAAGGTTTAAAGCATGCTCTTCTTGCTCCTGCTCATCCGCCCCGGCACCATCCTCCTCTGACTCCTCATCAGACTCCTGTTGTTGACTTGTCTCAGATAGAGTAGCCCCCCCTGGGAATTCATCCAGCATTGCGACTTCCTCATCTTCCCGCTCCTGCTCCTCCACAGCCTGATCAATGACACGACGCAATGCACGCTCCAGAAAGAAGGCATAAGGTACCATGTCACTGATGGCGCCATGGCTGCGACTGACCAGTTTGGTGATCTCCTCAAATGGCCGCAGAAGTCTGCATGTGTCGCGCATGAGCAGCCACTGGCGCGGTGAAAAAAACCCCAGCTCCCCAGAACCGTTTCTTTCGCAGAGTTCATACAGGTAGACGTTAACTGCACGTTTCTGCTGGAGCAGCCTATCAAGCATATAGAAGGTTGAGTTCCATCGCGTCGGGCAATCGCAAATAAGACGTCTGACCGGCAGATGGTGTCGCCGCTGAATGTCAGCAAGGCGAGCCATGGCCGTGTAAGATCTTCTGAAATGGGCCGAGATTTTCCTTGCCTGCCGCAAGATGTCCTGGACCCCAGGGTATTTGACAAGGAATCGCTGCACGACCAAGTTTAAGACGTGTGCCATGCACGGCACGTGCGTGATTTTGCCCTGTTTCAATGCGCTAAGCAGATTGGCACCGTTGTCACACACCACTTTACCAACTGTCAAATTGAGCGGTGTTAGCCACTCATCTGCCTGTGAACGCAAAGCTGAAAGGAGTGCCGGGCCAGTGTGGCTCTTTGCTTCCAGGCACAACAGACGCAGCACGGCATGGCAACGTCTCACCTGGCATGTGGAATAGGTTCTGGGGAGCTTGGGCGGTGCAGTGGAAGAGACGCTAGCAGCGGAAAAGGAGGAGGCAGCTGAGGAGGAGAGGGAGGAGGATGGAGTAGGAGGAGGAGAAGAAGAGTCAGGCCTGCATGCAATCCGTGGCGGTAAAACCAAATCTACACGGGTGCCACGGGTTACATGCTTGACGGCCGTCAGAAGGTTCACCCAGTGGGCAGTAAAACTGATATACCTTCCCTGCCCGTGTTTGCTAGACCACGTGTCTGTGGTCAGATGTATCTTGGCACCGACACTGTGTGCCAGAGATACATTCACTTGCCGCTGAACATGGCCATATAGCTCTGGGATGCCCTTCTCTGAGAAATACTTCCTTCCTGGGACCTTCCATTGTGGTGTTCCAATGGCCACAAATTTGCGAAAGGCCTCCGAGTCCACCAGTTTATATGGCAGTAGTTGGCGGGCTATGAGTTCTGACAAGCCAGCCGCCAACCGTTGGGCAAGAGGGTTATCCGGCGTCATCATTTTTTTACGCTCAAACATTAGGCCCACGGAAGCCTGCCTTTTTGCAGAAAAATGTGAGCTTGGCGTGATGGAAGGTGGAGTGGAGGACAATTGTGAGGAGAGAGGAGAAGGAGAAGTAGAAGACGAGGCTGGACGGTGAGAGCCTGCAGTGTGGCTTTGTGTGTTCCGTTGCTCCCACTGGGCTCGGTGATGGCTGCTCATGTGCCTTCTTAAGGCGGTCGTCCCTAGGTGAGTATTGGGCTTACCGCGACTAACGCGTTGACTGCAAAGATTGCAGATGGCAACGCTATTGTCAGCAGCGGACACGTTAAAAAAAGCCCACACTGCGGAGCCATGTGCCGGTGTCCTGGGAGCGCCAGATGTGACCGTACATGGTCGATGACTCGCTCCTGATACATTTGCAGTCTGCTTTGTCCCTGCTGTGCAATGTAAGTCATTGCTGCTTCTCCTCCCTATCTGCTGGTCCATATCTCCCTCTGAACTCCCCTCCTCTTCCTCTCTTGTGGGCACCCACGTGACATCACTAGACACGTCATCATCAACGTCACCTTCCCCACCGCTATAAGTAGAGTAGGCAGCAACACCGGGGACCAACCTCCTCCTTGGGCTGATCTGGGTACTGGCGTCAGACTGCTGAGTAGCGCTTGTTGCTACCTCCTCTTCCTGATCCAATACCAAGAGTGGCTGCGCATCAGAAATGTCCTCTTGATATGGATCGGAAAATAATTCCAGTGACTCAAGCGGAAGGTATGTGGTGGTGGTGGTGGTGGTCGTGTTGTTGGTGGTAGTGTCTTTGGGGGTGCACATAGCAGAGAGTGAAGAAGAGGGTGCAGATCGAGAGGATGAGGAGGGTGCAGAAGAGTAAGGCTGAGCGAGCCACTCAACCAAGTCTGGTGCATCCTTTAAAGTAATTGAACGCACCTTCTGCAACTTCCCACTTTGGCTCAAGCCTGTTGCTCCTGCCCTACCCCTACCACCCCTGCGGAAGGGCCTGCCTCTTCCTCTGCATGTCATTTTTTAAATGACCCTGTGACAAAACTCTTAGTCCCTATACCGCTGAAGGACTGCTGCAGTATAGGTGAGCGGT
Source organism: Lithobates pipiens (assembly GCF_037356315.1). Taxonomy (NCBI): domain Eukaryota; kingdom Metazoa; phylum Chordata; class Amphibia; order Anura; family Ranidae; genus Lithobates; species Lithobates pipiens. Next base: position 323,542,020 of record NW_027507784.1, on the reverse strand, counting down.
CAGCAGTGGTGCACGTCAACCCTATCTATTGTGGACCTATAGCGGTCCTTACAGAACAGCAGACTGTACCGCACTCAAGCCTATGTACCGTAGCACCCTATACCAAGTTACCAGTCCTTATAAGAACTTTTGTGGACCAAGCAGGTTGTGTATTAGTGTTTAGCAGACTGTACGTCAGTCCCTATACCGCTGAAGGACTGCTGCAGTATAGGGCAGCGGTCAGCAGTGGTGCACGTCAACCCTATCTATTGTGGACCGATAGCGGTCCTTACAGAACAGCAGACTGTACCGCACTCAAGCCTATGTACCGTAGCACCCTATACCAAGTTACCAGTCCTTATAAGAACTTTTGTGGAACAAGCAGGTTGTGTGTTAGTGATTAGCAGACTGTACGTCAGTCCCTATACCGCTGAAGGACTGCTGCAGTATAGGGCAGCGGTCAGCAGTGGTGCACGTCAACCCTATCTATTGTGGACCGATAGCGGTCCTTACAGAACAGCAGACTGTACCGCACTCAAGCCTATGTACCGTAGCACCCTATACCAAGTTACCAGTCCTTATAAGAACTTTTGTGGAACAAGCAGGTTGTGTGTTAGTGATTAGCAGACTGTACGTCAGTCCCTATACCGCTGAAGGACTGCTGCAGTATAGGTGAGCGGTCAGCAGTGGTGCACGTCAACCCTATCTATTGTGGACCGATAGCGGTCCTTACAGAACAGCAGACTGTACCGCACTCAAGCCTATGTACCGTAGCACCCTATACCAAGTTACCAGTCCTTATAAGAACTTTTGTGGACCAAGCAGGTTGTGTATTAGTGTTTAGCAGACTGTACGTCAGTCCCTATACCGCTGAAGGACTGCTGCAGTATAGGGCAGCGGTCAGCAGTGGTGCACGTCAACCCTATCTATTGTGGACCGATAGCGGTCCTTACAGAACAGCAGACTGTACCGCACTCAAGCCTATGTACCGTAGCACCCTATACCAAGTTACCAGTCCTTATAAGAACTTTTGTGGAACAAGCAGGTTGTGTGTTAGTGATTAGCAGACTGTACGTCAGTCCCTATACCGCTGAAGGACTGCTGCAGTATAGGTGAGCGGTCAGCAGTGGTGCACGTCAACCCTATCTATTGTGGACCGATAGCGGTCCTTACAGAACAGCAGACTGTACCGCACTCAAGCCTATGTACCGTAGCACCCTATACCAAGTTACCAGTCCTTATAAGAACTTTTGTGGAACAAGCAGGTTGTGTGTTAGTGATTAGCAGACTGTACGTCAGTCCCTATACCAATGAAGGACTGCTGCAGTATAGGGCAGCGGTCAGCAGTAGTGCACGGCAACCCTATGTATTGTGGACCGATAGCGGTCCTTACAGAACAGCAGACTGTAACGCACTCAGGCCTATGTACCGTAGCACCCTATACCAAGTTACCAGTCCTTATAAGAACTTTTGTGGACCAAGCAGGTTGTGTGTTAGTGATTAGCAGACTGTACGTCAGTCCCTATACCGCTGAAGGACTGCTGCAGTATAGGGCAGCGGTCAGCAGTGGTGCACGTCAACCCTATCTATTGTGGACCGATAGCGGTCCTTACAGAACAGCAGACTGTACCGCACTCAAGCCTATGTACCGTAGCACCCTATACCAAGTTACCAGTCCTTATAAGAACTTTTGTGGAACAAGCAGGTTGTGTGTTAGTGATTAGCAGACTGTACGTCAGTCCCTATACCGCTGAAGGACTGCTGCAGTATAGGTGAGCGGTCAGCAGTGGTGCACGTCAACCCTATCTATTGTGGACCGATAGCGGTCCTTACAGAACAGCAGACTGTACCGCACTCAAGCCTATGTACCGTAGCACCCTATACCAAGTTACCAGTCCTTATAAGAACTTTTGTGGAACAAGCAGGTTGTGTGTTAGTGATTAGCAGACTGTACGTCAGTCCCTATACCGCTGAAGGACTGCTGCAGTATAGGTGAGCGGTCAGCAGTAGTGCACGGCAACCCTATGTATTGTGGACCGATAGCGGTCCTTACAGAACAGCAGACTGTAACGCACTCAGGCCTATGTACCGTAGCACCCTATACCAAGTTACCAGTCCTTATAAGAACTTTTGTGGACCAAGCAGGTTGTGTGTTAGTGATTAGCAGACTGTACGTCAGTCCCTATACCGCTGAAGGACTGCTGCAGTATAGGGCAGCGGTCAGCAGTAGTGCACGGCAACCCTATGTATTGTGGACCGATAGCGGTCCTTACAGAACAGCAGACTGTAACGCACTCAGGCCTATGTACCGTAGCACCCTATACCAAGTTACCAGTCCTTATAAGAACTTTTGTGGACCAAGCAGGTTGTGTGTTAGTGATTAGCAGACTGTACGTCAGTCCCTATACCAATGAAGGACTGCTGCAGTATAGGGCAGCGGTCAGCAGTAGTGCACGGCAACCCTATGTATTGTGGACCGATAGCGGTCCTTACAGAACAGCAGACTGTACTGCACTCAGGCCTATGTACCGTAGCACCCTATACCAAGTTACCAGTCCTTATAAGAACTTTTGTGGACCAAGCAGGTTGTGTGTTAGTGTTTAGCAGACTGTGCGTCAGTCCCTATACCGCTGAAGGACTGCTGCAGTATAGGGCAGCGGTCAGCAGTAGTGCACGTCAACCCTATGTATTGTGGACCGATAGCGGTCCTTACAGAACAGCAGACTGTACTGCACTCAGGCCTATGTACCGTAGCACCCTATACCAAGTTACCAGTCCTTATAAAAACTTTTGTGGACCAAGCAGGTTGTGTGTTAGTGATTAGCAGACTGTACGTCAGTCCCTATACCAATGAAGGACTGCTGCAGTATAGGGCAGCGGTCAGCAGTAGTGCACGGCAACCCTATGTATTGTGGACCGATAGCGGTCCTTACAGAACAGCAGACTGTAACGCACTCAGGCCTATGTACCGTAGCACCCTATACCAAGTTACCAGTCCTTATAAGAACTTTTGTGGACCAAGCAGGTTGTGTGTTAGTGATTAGCAGACTGTACGTCAGTCCCTATACCAATGAAGGACTGCTGCAGTATAGGGCAGCGGTCAGCAGTAGTGCACGGCAACCCTATGTATTGTGGACCGATAGCGGTCCTTACAGAACAGCAGACTGTACTGCACTCAGGCCTATGTACCGTAGCACCCTATACCAAGTTACCAGTCCTTATAAGAACTTTTGTGGACCAAGCAGGTTGTGTGTTAGTGTTTAGCAGACTGTGCGTCAGTCCCTATACCGCTGAAGGACTGCTGCAGTATAGGGCAGCGGTCAGCAGTAGTGCACGGCAACCCTATGTATTGTGGACCGATAGCGGTCCTTACAGAACAGCAGACTGTAACGCACTCAGGCCTATGTACCGTAGCACCCTATACCAAGTTACCAGTCCTTATAAGAACTTTTGTGGACCAAGCAGGTTGTGTGTTAGTGATTAGCAGACTGTACGTCAGTCCCTATACCGCTGAAGGACTGCTGCAGTATAGGGCAGCGGTCAGCAGTAGTGCACGGCAACCCTATGTATTGTGGACCGATAGCGGTCCTTACAGAACAGCAGACTGTAACGCACTCAGGCCTATGTACCGTAGCACCCTATACCAAGTTACCAGTCCTTATAAGAACTTTTGTGGACCAAGCAGGTTGTGTGTTAGTGATTAGCAGACTGTACGTCAGTCCCTATACCAATGAAGGACTGCTGCAGTATAGGGCAGCGGTCAGCAGTAGTGCACGGCAACCCTATGTATTGTGGACCGATAGCGGTCCTTACAGAACAGCAGACTGTAACGCACTCAGGCCTATGTACCGTAGCACCCTATACCAAGTTACCAGTCCTTATAAGAACTTTTGTGGACCAAGCAGGTTGTGTGTTAGTGATTAGCAGACTGTACGTCAGTCCCTATACCAATGAAGGACTGCTGCAGTATAGGGCAGCGGTCAGCAGTAGTGCACGGCAACCCTATGTATTGTGGACCGATAGCGGTCCTTACAGAACAGCAGACTGTAACGCACTCAGGCCTATGTACCGTAGCACCCTATACCAAGTTACCAGTCCTTATAAGAACTTTTGTGGACCAAGCAGGTTGTGTGTTAGTGATTAGCAGACTGTACGTCAGTCCCTATACCAATGAAGGACTGCTGCAGTATAGGGCAGCGGTCAGCAGTAGTGCACGGCAACCCTATGTATTGTGGACCGATAGCGGTCCTTACAGAACAGCAGACTGTAACGCACTCAGGCCTATGTACCGTAGCACCCTATACCAAGTTACCAGTCCTTATAAGAACTTTTGTGGACCAAGCAGGTTGTGTATTAGTGTTTAGCAGACTGTGCGTCAGTCCCTATACCGCTGAAGGACTGCTGCAGTATAGGGCAGCGGTCAGCAGTAGTGCACGGCAACCCTATGTATTGTGGACCGATAGCAGTCCTTACAGAACAGCAGACTGTACTGCACTCAGGCCTATGTACCGTAGCACCCTATACCAAGTTACCAGTCCTTATAAGAACTTTTGTGGACCAAGCAGGTTGTGTGTTAGTGTTTAGCAGACTGTGCGTCAGTCCCTATACCGCTGAAGGACTGCTGCAGTATAGGGCAGCGGTCAGCAGTAGTGCACGTCAACCCTATGTATTGTGGACCGATAGCGGTCCTTACAGAACAGCAGACTGTAACGCACTCAGGCCTATGTACCGTAGCACCCTATACCAAGTTACCAGTCCTTATAAGAACTTTTGTGGACCAAGCAGGTTGTGTATTAGTGTTTAGCAGACTGTGCGTCAGTCCCTATACCGCTGAAGGACTGCTGCAGTATAGGGCAGCGGTCAGCAGTAGTGCACGGCAACCCTATCTATTGTGGACCGATAGCGGTCCTTACAGAACAGCAGACTGTACCGCACCCAAGCCTATGTACCGTAGCACCCTAGACAGACCAAGTTACCAGTCCTGATAAAGAGCTTTGTGGAACAAGTGAGTTGTGAATGATTAGCAGACTGCAGCAGAAGGGCAGCAGTCAAGTATAATATTCTTTCTATATTTGGAAGAAAGAATATTATACGTGTACAAGCCTATTACCGTACCACTGATACCAGTCCTGAAAAGAACCTTTGTGGAACTAATAGTAACAGCAAGTCTTTAAAATTATCCTCACTGCCTGACACACTGCTTCCTGCCTGTCCCTATACAAATTGGCAAAAAAGAGTAGGCTGGAACGATTAGCTGGAACAGCTCTTTTGTGGACCTGATAGTAACAGCTAATGATGATGATGATGATGATGATGAAGAAAGACTAATCTGGCTGAGCTGTCCCTAAAATAGCAGCATACAGCGCTCTGTCCCTTTATCTAAACTGACAAAAGAAACTCAGGCTGCTGACCTAACACCTATACCAGTCCTGAAAAGAACTTTTGTGTACCAAATAGCTAGCGTTTTCTCTGTCCCTACTCCACACAGGATCCTTTCCCTACAGTGACAGAAGAAAGAATGTAAAATGGCCACCGGATCGGGTGTATTTATAGGTTAGGGGGAATGTCCAAGTGTCCATGAGCTGTCATGTCTCAATTGGTTGTCCTGTAACACATGATAAACGTGTCACGAAAGGTTAAAGTTCTTGTATACATTAAACACGTAAGTCCGCCGGGGCGAACGACGGAAAAAGGCGTTCGAACCCGCGGACGGCGAAAGTCGGAAATTCGCCGCGAAACGACCGCCGGGCGAACCGTTCGGCCATCACTATTCATGATTGCAGCCCATAGTAGCTATCTGCTTTTCTCCCTTGGTTTCTTTGAAGGTGAACCTCTCTTGTGTTCCCCCCAGGGGAGATATCGTTTTTTATGTATTGTATTCTAGCTACGGCAGCAGCCTTGATTGAAGGCGAAGTGACAGTGTGATTATTAATACCTATCAATAGTTAAAGTGAAGAGGCTCTTTGTTTTTTCATTTTTTGTGTTCATAATCGATTAGTTGTCAATTAATCGATTAGTTGTTTCAGTCCTAGAGAAAACATGGTATTGCACATTACATTGCGAAATCATCAATATATATTCACACATCAATGGCAAAGAAAATAGAGCATACATATATTACAGGTGCATATTTATGTGGCCAAAAACTATGACTTATAATGAAAGGTGTCTACTTCTCCAGGGCATAGGCAAGGGGGGAAGGCCTACTTCCATCATATCATACCATACTAAACCAGGAGAGAGAAACAATAACTACAACCCATTATAAGAATCAGTCCATAGATGCCAGATTTGGTCATATTACTGAGGACATCCTCTATTAGTGTATCTTAGCTTATACATAGGTAAGAGAGCCAGGTGCAGACTGACAACTCATGGGGCCCCTGGGCAATAGGAGATTATGGGGCCCACACACACAGACATGTTTCTATTGGCTGAGAAGGTACTGGAGAGGTGGGGCAGCTATAATCTCTGGATTTTTAGACCAAAGGGATGGCGGTAAGGGACATTTCAGAGACAGATGTAAAAAAAAATACAGATTTTTACATACTTTCCCTGGTTTTAGTGAGGCTGGCAACCCTGATGGGGCCCCCTAGTGGCATGGGGCCCTTGGGCAGTGTCCGAGTGGCCAAATGGTCAGTCTGCCCCTGAAGAGAGCTTTTATGGATGATTCCCAGGACTCTATTGCGGAGGGAGAGGAAGAGGCCCATTTTTACCAACATTTCTTTTTTTAGCATAGAACAACAGGAAAGAAGCCAATAACTTGGTGTACCGAGGTCTCTGGTCATCATCCTGAATACCTAATAAGGCCAGTTTCAGCCGACATCGGAATTGACAACTTTAATCGGATATTAAATCACTCCACAATTGCAGACCAGTAATGCACCAATTGGGGGCAAGTCCACAACAGGTGAATATATGTGCTATCAGGGGATTGACTTTGTGGACAATTCTGTGAACGCTGAGGGTATATCCTATGCGGTCTTTGAGGCGTGTAATAAATTCTGTGCAGGAATTTTATTTGCAGCAACTTGTCCCCGGAGGAAATTACCCACTTGGAGCTATCCTCAAAGCACTCCTCCCAGGTCTCCCAGTCCAAACTGAGGAGATCAGTCCTCCACTTTTCCCACAGTGCATCCATTTTGGGTGAGTCTACCCTAAAGAAAGCTAGATATAACGCAAAAAAGGGTTTATCTAAAGATTCCTGTGCTAGCAATGCCTCGATAGCATCAACTTTAAGACTAGGGGCAGTGGGAAATGGTGCTTTAGCTGCGTGCCTCAGCTGGTAGTATCGGAAGACCATCCATCCCGGGAGTCCATATTTAGCCGCAAGGTCTCGAAAGGAGAGTAATTCCCCTGCGGGCCAAATTTCTTCCTCATTTTTAATTTCTTTGTTGTACACAAGTGCCCTTACCATCTCTTACAGGTAGTATCTTCTACCTTTGTATTAATTATACCTCCATAATAGAGACAGATTAGGTCAATCCGCTCAAGGCAGTCTACTCCCTGCTCCACCAGTCAGTGGGTTCTGGCTCCAAGTGGTCCATGACCCACTCATAGCCATAGCATCCTCACAAAAAAATAAGAAGCTCCCTATTGTAAAAGCCTGATATGAACCTTAAACCCCTATGTTATAGGGCTAGGCAGTGCCTCATACATCTCACTACTACACAGTACATCATGCCTGTTATACACACGGCCTGATATGTCTGTATTACCCACCCAAGCCCAGTTAAGACTGTTTCTCTTTCTAGTGCTGGAAGATCGCACATACGTGTTCGGCCACGCAGTAGATAAGACACCAACTATTGGACCTCTCCGAGGTGCCTCCCTGCTCTCAGCTCAACTCCAGAGTCATCCAGAATGATTTCAAGGAATATTCCACTTGTGTACACTATAACCTATGTAATGCAATATAGGATATCTACGGGTCTATGTATAAAGCATTCACTGTCCGGATCCACTCAGTCAGACTGAAAATGGACATATTTTGACAAAAAAACGTTCCCTGTGACACTGCGCTATCCAAAAAACAGAAAAAAGCTGCTAACACAATCACAAGGATAAAACAGTGAATAATTAACAAATATCAAATCATAGTGTAGCGCTTAACAAAATTATGAATGACCTAGTTAGTGCATCATCATACAATAATTAACCCAAAACACCTTAAGTGTGAAGATTCATAAAAAAATATATAGAAATAAAATTACAATTCCAAAAAATATAAATGAATTAAAAGTCTCTATGTAAAATGTTGATCCAATCCAAACGTGAAATAAGGGTCACCATCCACCTTCTTAAAATGAGGCTAGCATGCAGACACCCTGTGATATTCCCGTCACCTTTCGAAATAAAGGCTTACCGGATAATATGGATCCAAACGAATATATATTCGAAGGATCATGCATGCTTGTACACTCAGAAGGCGAGATTACAGATGTAAATTGTCCAGGGAGGTAACAGGTCAGACTCCTCATATGGATGCCCCAACTAGTTGTTAAATCCTCATCGGTACACTCCAGCTCAAAATGTTGAACTCATACAAAGGAAAATAAGGAGCCACAATAGTGTAAATCCGTTTAAAAGAAAAAATTTAATAAAAAAGTAATGAACTCACATGTAACCAAAGAAATCAAGCGCTTATTCCATAAAAACAGTGCTACAGCAGTAGTCCCGACGCGTTTCGTCCTCTACAGACGTCATCTGGGGTAGCACTCCACTGTAGCATCCTCACTTTTATAGCAAACAATCAATTTGGGCAAAAATTCCATCTGCCTGTGTCACCGCGTATCACTTCCGGTTTAAGATGGCGCCCGGCGTGCGTTCCACGCCTCATTATAATGCTACAGCATGAATTAGCAGGCAAACCATGCCATAACATATATGAAATAAACCAATAAGTAAAACATAAATTGGCCCAAACATTAGAAATATACCAAACGTTAAAATTAACCAAACATTAGAATTTATTCCCCTTTGTTATACCGTTATTAGCATTTCCGGGTCATGACTGAACAACTAAGGGGCGTGGATATGGTTCCAATCGTTATCTTACCCGGCCCCTCATGCCGACGGAGCCACCCCCACTACAGGAAAATACTCACATAGTGGGCGTATCGTATACAGGGACCACTGATGCTTCCGTCTAGCGGCGCTGGAACGCACCGCGTACCGGAAGCGCCAACATTGCCGATGCGTCCGACGTCAGAGGCGGCGTGAGAGGAAACACGTCACCTCCAATTCGAAAGCATCAAACATCGGAAGTGACGTAAACAAAAATACGTCACCTCCGGCCAGAATGTGTCCGACACCAGGAAGTGATGTAAAGAAAATACATCATCTCCGGTGTCCAGTGGGACGCGTGTAAACATACTCCGGACCATACATCATAAAAGGGCTGTGCATTTACGTACACCCCTACTCCCCAATGAAAAAAATATCATATTAATATGTATGGAGTGGGAGCAGTTGTATATAAGCAATAAGAAGTATATTTAAAAAATATATATACAAGATACGCATCAGCACCGATACAACGTATGCCCGAACGTACATTGTAACAAATACTGATAGCATCTAAGGCAGATAGAATTCTGTCCCAAGACTAATAATAATATTATACCATAAATAACAATGATAGAAAGACCTACCACTTACATGAAAATCGAAAAATATTAAAACAAATAAACTAAAATAAAACACTGAAATAAAATGTTGCCAATATACATATTATCCATTATTAATGAAGGCATTAATATCCCATTCTATATTTAAGCCAAATGGCGAGTAAGATCGAATCGTATATATCCAGTAGGTTTCTAATCTGGAGACACCCCGAGTCATAGCACCACCCCTCCACGGGGGTGTGTACTTGTCAATAGCTAAAAATTGGGTACCTGTTGGGTCACTATTATGATGTTCCCTGTAGTGTCTCGGGACAGTGTGTTTAGAGACCTTACCCTTTATTAAGGCTATGTGTTCCCCTACTCTAATCGCAAACGTCCTTGTCGTCCTCCCCACATATTGTTTGCCGCATGGGCAAGTGATCAGATATACTACATACCGGGTGCTACAGGTACAAAATGATTTTATAGTATGTGTTCTGTTAGTTGTTGTTGATGTAAACTCAGTTGTTTTGTGTCTACCGGCTATATTAAACTGACATACCACACATTTTTTACAAGGATAAAAACCTGTTAGATTGTGAAAAAATGATGGACGACAGGGTGGGTTAATAACATTGGGAGCAATACGGTTCCGTAGAGAGGGTGCACCCCTGAAAAGTACTTTCGCCCGTTCAGGTAACTTTGAGTTGAGGACTGGGTCACTTCTTAGTACATCCCAATGTTTATTAATAATGGTCTTAATTTGTTTATGCTGTACCGAAAAAGATGTAAGCATAGACCATCTATAAGTGTCCTCAGGTTCATGGCACACTTTCTCAATCACAAGGCTCTCCCTGTTAGTGTCAATAACTTTCTGTATCTCTACATCAAGAACCCTAGCATCATATCCCTTATCCTCAAATTTTTGTTTAAGGATTACTGCTTGTGTCCTGAACATATCAAGGTCTGTGCAATTCCTTCGCAGTCGTAGAAATTGACTGCGTGGTATCGAACTCAACCATGATCTATGATGGCAGCTATCAAGGGGAATGAAGCTATTCCTGTCCGTCGGTTTGAAGTGCGTTTTGAACACAAATTTATTGTCTACTAATTCAATCTCTAAATCAAGAAAATTTATCCTAGAGGGACTCATTTCGAACGATAGAGAAATACCCCTATCGTTACTGTTCAAATTCCTAAAGAATTCAGTCAGCGAATCCGATGAACCACTCCATAGGAGGAGGATGTCATCTATATACCTAGCCCACAGGACCAAAGAGGGGTTCCTCTGGGCATAGACGACATCCTCCTCCCACTTGGCCATGAATAAATTAGCAAGACTGGGGGCAAATTTGGCCCCCATTGCTACACCCCGTTGTTGTAAATAATACTTGTCGTTAAACCAAAAATAGTTATGTTCCATGGCAAATTCTAAAAGCTCTATGAGGTAATCGCATTGAAATGATGCCAGAGAGTCCTCACGATCTAAAAAATATCGGACAGCCTCTATACCCATTCCCTGAGGTATGCAAGTATAGAGGGACGCTACATCAGCTGTAGCTATGATACATTGCTCATGAAGCACTAAACTTTCAAGTCTCCTGATTGTAGCACCTGTATCTTTAAGGTAGGATGGGGTTTTTTTAACAAGGGGTTGCAAATAAAAATCTATGTAGCGGCCTATGCGTGAAGTGACCAAATTAATGCCACTCACTATGGGCCTACCAGGAGGGCTCACCAGATCTTTGTGGATCTTCGGTAAGTAATAGATTACAGGAATTGAGGGGGAAATGGGAACCAAAAAGTTTTTTTCTTTATTATTCAATATTTTTTGATCATAGCCTTTATTGATAAGATCCTTAAGTTGTTTTTTATATACAATCGTGGGATTATTGGGGAGTTGCTTATAGGTACCTGGCTCACCCAAGATCCTGTGCATTTCAGCTTCGTACTTGTCCCTGTCCAGAATCACAACACCCCCCCCCTTATCAGCTGGACGTATAACTACGTCTTTTTGTTCACATAAAGATTTAAAACCGTTTGTTGAAAAAGTGGTTCTATTATTACATTTCATGGGGAGTCTATCAAGATCTTTTAATACTAAATCCTTAAATATTTTTACAGCTGGAACAGTGGGTACAGGGGGTATAAATAGAGACGGGTTAGCCAACCCGGAATGTACAGTTCCCGATGTGGCCGCTAGATAGTCCGTTCTGAAGGGATTGGTTGTCAAATACCGTTGAATGTTAATCTTTCTGATAAATTTGTGTATATCAATAAAAGTATTGAATTTATTGAGTTGTTTAGGGGGTGCATATTTCAAGCCCTTATCGAGTACTGATAATTCGGCATGGGAGAAGGTTTTCTTGCTTAAATTAAACACACCCTGTCCCACTAAACCCGCCTTCTTTTTCCTCCTCTGTAATCGCTCTCCCCCTCTACACCCTCTCTTGGGTCTTGATCCCTTTTTCGAATATGCGGATCCTCGCGAAAATCCTGGTTCCTATAATTAGTATTAGGTGGATTATATCCAGATGGAATGTAGGTATTATTCACATTGTCTGAATCTCGTATTTCTCCTAATGGAGAGAATCTATTATAAGTAGAAACGGGAGCCGCATTGTAATATTGGGGTCCACTATAATGAGGGTTAGACGGGGCATTGTAGTGAGGGTTAGGAGGAGCACGTCTAGGTGATGGAGAATAGTAGGGAGAGTCATTATACTCTCTAAATTGGTGAGCATCATAATTATATGAGCGTCCTCTATTAGAACCTCTACCCCCTCTCTTTCCTCGATTGTTACCTCTTCCTCTATGAGGATTATTAGGGGTGTGTGGAGTGTAATGATGCACCCTCTGCTGAGAGGAGGGTGGGCCATCATACACCTTACTCTGTGCGGCCTCACTATAAGACATAGGAGGCAAAGCGACCCTCTGTGGGGCAGTGGAACCTCCAGATTGGGAACCACTTATGGGTTGTATGTCCGTGGCGGGTGTATTCTGAACCATTTTCTGCCAACCAAAAACAGTACCCATCTTGTAGTCATTAACATCTCTGGAGTATTTTTTCTGTTTCTTATATTTTTGTTCTCTATCTTCTTTTTCCAGATGGTTCAACAAATTGGCAGAGAGAGAGTTATATTCAGGAGTGTCCTTATATGACATTAATTTATCCTTAATTTCTTTAATTTCTTTATCTAGTAGGACCATTTTACTGTTCTTCCTTGCAATCAAGAAACCCAACAAATTGGTTCCAGCCTCATTAAAATACTTGAACCAAATATCTAGGTCCACTTCCCCTTGTTGGGGGTTTACATCCCACCTTAGGCTTCTAGGGACCATATGTTCTGCAATATATTGCTGCAAGAACACAAGGTCCCATTGTAGGTGAAGTTCGGATGTCATAATATTTTTAAGTCTCATGAACATCCCTCCCACCTCGGTGTTACTGCCAGTTACCACAAAAACACCATCAGTGTTAACTTTGTGCGAAGCACGATATTCAAACACATCCATATCTACAGTGACGTATATGAAAAAGGATTGCTGCAATGTGTATATCCAAACAATATATAGACAAAAAAACGTTCCCTGTGACACTGCGCTATCCAAAAAACAGAAAAAAGCTGCTAACACAATCACAAGGATAAAACAGTGAATAATTAACAAATATCAAATCATAGTGTAGCGCTTAACAAAATTATGAATGACCTAGTTAGTGCATCATCATACAATAATTAACCCAAAACACCTTAAGTGTGAAGATTCATAAAAAAATATATAGAAATAAAATTACAATTCCAAAAAATATAAATGAATTAAAAGTCTCTATGTAAAATGTTGATCCAATCCAAACGTGAAATAAGGGTCACCATCCACCTTCTTAAAATGAGGCTAGCATGCAGACACCCTGTGATATTCCCGTCACCTTTCGAAATAAAGGCTTACCGGATAATATGGATCCAAACGAATATATATTCGAAGGATCATGCAAGCTTGTACACTCAGAAGGCGAGATTACAGATGTAAATTGTCCAGGGAGGTAACAGGTCAGACTCCTCATATGGATGCCCCAACTAGTTGTTAAATCCTCATCGGTACACTCCAGCTCAAAATGTTGAACTCATACAAAGGAAAATAAGGAGCCACAATAGTGTAAATCCGTTTAAAAGAAAAAATTTAATAAAAAAGTAATGAACTCACATGTAACCAAAGAAATCAAGCGCTTATTCCATAAAAACAGTGCTACAGCAGTAGTCCCGACGCGTTTCGTCCTCTACAGACGTCATCTGGGGTAGCACTCCACTGTAGCATCCTCACTTTTATAGCAAACAATCAATTTGGGCAAAAATTCCATCTGCCTGTGTCACCGCGTATCACTTCCGGTTTAAGATGGCGCCCGGCGTGCGTTCCACGCCTCATTATAATGCTACAGCATGAATTAGCAGGCAAACCATGCCATAACATATATGAAATAAACCAATAAGTAAAACATAAATTGGCCCAAACATTAGAAATATACCAAACGTTAAAATTAACCAAACATTAGAATTTATTCCCCTTTGTTATACCGTTATTAGCATTTCCGGGTCATGACTGAACAACTAAGGGGCGTGGATATGGTTCCAATCGTTATCTTACCCGGCCCCTCATGCCGACGGAGCCACCCCCACTACAGGAAAATACTCACATAGTGGGCGTATCGTATACAGGGACCACTGATGCTTCCGTCTAGCGGCGCTGGAACGCACCGCGTACCGGAAGCGCCAACATTGCCGATGCGTCCGACGTCAGAGGCGGCGTGAGAGGAAACACGTCACCTCCAATTCGAAAGCATCAAACATCGGAAGTGACGTAAACAAAAATACGTCACCTCCGGCCAGAATGTGTCCGACACCAGGAAGTGATGTAAAGAAAATACATCATCTCCGGTGTCCAGTGGGACGCGTGTAAACATACTCCGGACCATACATCATAAAAGGGCTGTGCATTTACGTACACCCCTACTCCCCAATGAAAAAAATATCATATTAATATGTATGGAGTGGGAGCAGTTGTATATAAGCAATAAGAAGTATATTTAAAAAATATATATACAAGATACGCATCAGCACTGATACAACGTATGCCCGAACGTACATTGTAACAAATACTGATAGCATCTAAGGCAGATAGAATTCTGTCCCAAGACTAATAATAATATTATACCATAAATAACAATGATAGAAAGACCTACCACTTACATGAAAATCGAAAAATATTAAAACAAATAAACTAAAATAAAACACTGAAATAAAATGTTGCCAATATACATATTATCCATTATTAATGAAGGCATTAATATCCCATTCTATATTTAAGCCAAATGGCGAGTAAGATCGAATCGTATATATCCAGTAGGTTTCTAATCTGCAGACACCCTGAGTCATAGCACCACCCCTCCACGGGGGTGTGTACTTGTCAATAGCTAAAAATTGGGTACCTGTTGGGTCACTATTATGATGTTCCCTGTAGTGTCTCGGGACAGTGTGTTTAGAGACCTTACCCTTTATTAAGGCTATGTGTTCCCCTACTCTAATCGCAAACGTCCTTGTCGTCCTCCCCACATATTGTTTGCCGCACGGGCAAGTGATCAGATATACTACATACCGGGTGCTACAGGTACAAAATGATTTTATAGTATGTGTTCTGTTAGTTGTTGTTGATGTAAACTCAGTTGTTTTGTGTCTACCGGCTATATTAAACTGACATACCACACATTTTTTACAAGGATAAAAACCTGTTAGATTGTGAAAAAATGATGGACGACAGGGTGGGTTAATAACATTGGGAGCAATACGGTTCCGTAGAGAGGGTGCACCCCTGAAAAGTACTTTCGCCCGTTCAGGTAACTTTGAGTTGAGGACTGGGTCACTTCTTAGTACATCCCAATGTTTATTAATAATGGTCTTAATTTGTTTATGCTGTACCGAAAAAGATGTACCGTATATACTCGAGTATAGGCCGACCCGAATATAAGCCGAGGCCCCCAATTTACCCCCAAAAAAACTGGCAAACTTATTGACTCGTGTATAAGCCGAGGGTGAGACATGCCTGTCCATCCCTGTGTGTGTGTCCGTCCATCCCTGTGTGTCCGTCCATCCCTGTGTGTCCGTCCATCCCTGTGTGTCCGTCCATCCATCCCTGTGTGTGTGTGTGTCCATCCATCCATCCATCCCTGTGTGTGTGTGTCTCCATCCATCCATCCATCCATCCCTGTGTGTGTGTGTCTCCATCCATCCATCCATCCATCCCTGTGTGTGTGTGTCTCCATCCATCCATCCCTGTGTGTGTGTGTCTCCATCCATCCATCCATCCATCCCTGTGTGTGTGTGTGTCTCCATCCATCCATCCATCCCTGTGTGTGTGTGTCTCCATCCGTGTGTGTGTGTGTGTGTGTGTGTGTGTGTGTGTGTGTGTGTGTGTGTCCAGCCTACCTGTGTCCCGAGCCTTTGTCCCGAGCCTCCGTCCCGTGCCTTGCCTCCTTGCCTCCGTCCCGTGCCGTGCCTTGCCTCCGTCCCGTGTCGTGCCTTGCCTTGCCTCCGTCCCGTCCCGTGCCGTGCCGTGCCTTGCCTTGCCTCCGTCCCGTGCCCTCTTCGTCGGCGCCTCGGCGGCCATTGTAAAATTCAAAAGCCGCGCCTCCTCCTTCGCCTGTGATAGGCGGAACACTGAATTTCCCAGCAGCCTGTGTTCCGCCTATCACGGACATCGTATCATCCTCGTCCGTAGTACGAGGATGAGACGATGCCCGTGATAGGCGGAACACAGGCTGCTGGGAAATTCAGTGTTCCGCCTATCACAGGCGAAGGCGGAGCCGGAGGCGCGGCTTTTGAATTATAGAATGGCCGCTGTCTGTCTGCTCGACACGCTGATCGAGCGGGCAGACAGCGATGACTCGAGTATAAGCCGAGGGGGGCACTTTCAGCCTCAAAAAAGAGGCTGAAAATCTCGGCTTATACTCGAGTATATACGGTAAGCATAGACCATCTATAAGTGTCCTCAGGTTCATGGCGCACTTTCTAAATCACAAGGCTCTCCCTGTTAGTGTCAATAACTTTCTGTATCTCTACATCAAGAACCCTAGCATCATATCCCTTATCCTCAAATTTTTGTTTAAGGATTACTGCTTGTGTCCTGAACATATCAAGGTCTGTGCAATTCCTTCGCAGTCGTAGAAATTGACTGCGTGGTATCGAACTCAACCATGATCTATGATGGCAGCTATCAAGGGGAATGAAGCTATTCCTGTCCGTCGGTTTGAAGTGCGTTTTGAACACAAATTTATTGTCTACTAATTCAATCTCTAAATCAAGAAATTTTATCCTAGAGGGACTCATTTCGAACGATAGAGAAATACCCCTATCGTTACTGTTCAAATTCCTAAAGAATTCAGTCAGCGAATCCGATGAACCACTCCATAGGAGGAGGATGTCATCTATATACCTAGCCCACAGGACCAAAGATTTGATATTTGAAAATGGACATATTTTCTCTGATAGATGTAATTCCTAAATTAAAACCGCCACCTAGTGGTCATAATGCATTTTTTTCCAGAAACACTTCAATCAAGAAAAAGAAAAATGCATTATGGCCACTAGATGGCGCTGACACCATAGTAACTATACATAATAGAGAAAATACGTTCATTTTCGTTCTGTTTGTTACATCAGCACAGGGAAGGTTTTCAACATGTAATTTGAAGTAGATGTAAACACTAACTGGATGCCATTCAGTTTGCTAGCGAAATGTGCCGATAAACATTTTTTGGTATCATCCAGTACAAAGGCTGGTCCATCTGCTACTGTGCCTTCGCTAACGCATTTCGCTCTGCTAGGAGCCTAAAATGAAGACAAGGACCATAGATATAAACACTCATATTTGGATTTCAGGATAAAGAACAGCATCCCACTGCAAATCCTCCCTTCCAGCACAAAGCGCCCCAATCACCCCTCCTAACACAAATCTTCTTCCCCCATTCCTTCTCCCCCTAAATTTTAGCATACCCCCAAATTTCCCCTCCTAGAACAATACTTACTCCCTGCTGCCCCCAAATTCCCCTTTCCAACACAAATCCCCTAACCCCCCAATTTCCTTGTGGTGCCCCCCCACCTCACATGATACCACAGTGCCCAGGGCAGCCGCCCCACCTGCCCACTCCTTGTCCCAGCCCTGCTTATACCTCTAGCTAACACATTCTAGCTGACGGATTGGGGGGGGGGGGGGGCGGCCCTCCTTCTGTATTTGTCCCACAAGGCTAGAGGGCATACTTCTGTTTTTTATTTGGGATACGCTACCAATCTTCTTTGGTTTGTGAGTATAATTTGTAATTTTTCTCCTTTTATGCCACGTACACATGATCAGACTTTCCGACAGACTTGGTCCGGCAGACCGGAATCTGTCAAACAATTTGATCGTGTGTGGACTCCAGCGGACTTTTTTTCCCAAAAGTCCGAAGGACTTAGAAATAAAACATGTTTCAAATCTATCCGACGGACTCAAGTCTGACAGGCAAAAAATCGGGTAAACCGTTCGTCTGTGTGCTGGTCCGACGGACCAAATACGACGCAAGGGCAGCTATTGGCTACTGGCTATTGAACTTCCTTGTTTAGTCCCGTTTACGTCATCACATTCAAAATGAACGGACTTTCAAACTGACTTATTCCGGTTGTGTGTGGCCAAGTCCGTTCATTCAGAAAGTCCGTCGGACCTCCGCCGAAAGACCATCAAGAAGACCGTCGAAAAAGTCCGGTCGTGTGTACGCAGCATTAATGAAGTGCTGTAGATAATGCACTAGGCCAGGGATATGCAATTAGTGGACCTCCAGCTGTTGCAGAACTGCAAGTCCCATGAGGCATAGCAAGACTCTGACAGCCACAAGCATGACACCCAGAAGCAGAGGGATGATGGGACTTGTAGTTTTGCAATAGCTGGAGGTTCGCTAATTGCAGATCCCTGCACTAGGCGTTTGCACCCTTTTGTTTTCTGCTGTGATATGCAAAGCCTGATATTGTATCTCTGTATTACCTACCCAACCCCAGAAGTGACTGGTTCTCTTTATAGTGTTGGATGATAGCACGTTATAAGTATTAGGTCAGGCAGTTGATAAGACAACAGATTTGATTCACCTTCAACTATGTTGTGCAAGCGCCCGACTGAAGATGTTCTTCACAACATGCCGCTTGTGTTCGACCCTGGGGGGCGTGCAGCGTGCTGATCGGTGGTATAGTGCGTTGCTGGGACACATCGCATCTCCGTCATCGGTGAAGAACCTATGATGTGTAAATAGGAAGTGCCCATTATTGGAATTCCTCTATTCACGCTGACAGGGCAGTAGAGGAGTGTCGATAAGTGGCTCTCCTGACGGGGGGATGGGGGCAGGGCTGGACTGGGACAAAAATTTGGCCCTGGACTTTATCCAGACTGGCCCACTTTAATTTTGCAAACACGCACAAAAACAGTATATAAACTATACGCAATTGCGCAAAAAAATAAGTAAAACATTCCTAAGTAAGTAAAACTGATACGTGGCACTAATGACAGATGGCACTAATATGTGGCACTGATGACAGATGGCACTATGTAGCACTGATGACAGATGGCACTATGTGGCACTGATGACATGTGGCACTGATGACAGATGGCACTTATACGTGGCACTGATGACAGATGGCACCGGGGACAAATGGCACTGACAACAGGTGTCACTGGGGACAGATGGCACTAACAGGTGGCACTGGGGGCAGGTAACACTAACAGGTGGCACTGGGGGCAGGTAGCACTGGGGTGGATGGCACTGGGGTGGATGGCACTGGGGCGGATGGCACTGGGGGAGCATGGCACTTTTTTTAATAAATTTTTTTATTTTCCCACTTACGGCCGCTGCAGCCGTTCATCTCTCCCTCCTCACACGCTGTCTGTGTGAGGAGGGAGAGAGGCGCTGAGAGATGATCTCATATGTTTACATATGAGATCATCTCACATTGGACACGCCGATCGCGCTGTAAACGGCCGCTGTGATTGGCCGTTTACAGCGATCTGTGTCTCTGGGGGACACGGCAAACACAGAACTTCCCCGATGCGCACCAGCGGCGGCGCACATTGCGGAAGTAAATACCAGGACGTCCAGGGACGGCCTCCCGGACGAAAGCGCCTGCTCTATAGCCGTCATTCGGCTATAGGGCGGGCGGGAAGAGGTTAATCAGTTACAGTGGACAGTGGCAGTACATTTACTCCTACCCCCCCCCTCCCCCCCCGCCGCCATGCTGCATATTACAGATATCACATAATTATTTAGCTGGTTTTCTCTGTTAGTAGAGCAATGCTAAAATGTACAGTAATCTTTGAAATCCATCATATAGGCTACATTCAGACACACAGATGGTTCAGGTTTGGTCAAGTATTGTAAATGGAAGTGCGGAGAGACGAGCACATGCCTGTCTGTGGTATACTGTTAAAACACGCTGACCAAAATATTAACAGCCTGCAGTTGATTTTACTATTTAGTGCTTACTTGATGTCTGATAATGTGATTGCTTTGTCCCTGGACAGTGGACACTGACACAGTCTGTGCTGCTGTTTACTCTGGAGACAATCCTGCAGGCTGCAGCTGTGGAGCAATGATATGGTTCCTCGCTCCTCGTTCCTCCTCGGCGGCGCTTTCCCTTCACTCCCAGGCCAGGCAGCTAGGCTTGAACTCCTCCCATATCCCCGGGCCGCCTCCGCCCTCCGGCCGTGACGTCACGGCGCTGGGACAAGGGGAGTGAGTGGCAGCGTCAACCGGGGGGTTGTACTTGTGCGCCGGGCCGGCCCAGGTGCTGTGGCGGAGCCGCGTTAGCGGCCGCCGCCACCGCCGCCGGCGGTGGAAAAAAAAAATTAATAAGCTGAAACTGATAACAACCGGCCCAGCGGCCCACTGAGCCAATCGGCCCACCGGGAATCTCCCGGTAGTCCCGATGGCCAGTACAGGCCTGGATGGGGGGGGGGGGTCTGCGCTGATAATCAGTGCAGCCCCATCAGCAATGCCAACCAGTGATTCCCACCAGTGCCTATCAGTGCACATCAGTGCTGCCTAGAAGTTCCCATCATTGCCACCTATCAGTGCCACTTATCAGTGCCCATCAGTGCTGCTTATCAGTGCCCATCGCTGATTGGGCAGTAGAGGAGAGCCGATAAGCGGATATCCTGACAGGGGGGGTCTGCGCTGATAATCAGTGCAGCCCCATCAGCGATGCCCACCAGTGCCCACCAATGATGCCCATCAGTGCCTATCAGTGCACATCAGTGCTGCCTAGAAGTGCCCATCATTGCCACCTATCAGTGCCCCCATCTTTGCTGCATATCAGTGCTGCTTATCAGTGCCCATCATTTAGTATAGTGCCTATCAGTGCCCACCGGTGCTGCATATGGTTTGAAGAAGCACTGAGGTCAGTGTGAAATGCACGCGTCACCTCCTGGGTTCGGACACTCTGTCTTTGTTGGCTGTCATTTGCTATTTTGGGAATAAAATCGTTGGAACGTTCCCGTGATGTGCAGCCACCCGTTTCTTCCTATTGATCATCGGTGCCGCACCACAGCTTGCACCCAGCGCATCCGGACTGTAGTAATTGCTAACCTGGAGCGGTGTCTTCCTTGTTTGAATCTGCTGCATATCAGTGCCTATCAGTGCATATTAGTGCCACCTCATCAGTGCCCATCAGTGCATATTAGTGCAACCTCATCAGTGCCCATCAGTGCCACCTCATCAGTGCTGCCTCATCAGTGCACATTAGGAAGGAGAAAAATTACGTATTTACTTATTTACAACATTTTACAACACAAACTAAGGAGAACGTTTTTCAAAATTTTCGGTCTTTTTTCATTTGTTTAGCAAAAAATAAAAACCGGAGTGGTGAGTAAATACCACCAAAGGAAAGCTCTGTCTCAAAAAAAAAAAAATTGTTAAAAATTTACTTTGGGTACAGCGTTGCATGACCGTGCAATTGTCATTCAAATTGGGACAGCGCTGATATCTGAAAATTGGCCTGGGCATGAGGGGGGTGAGGAGCTGTGTTTAGAAACCCAATCAGGAGTGGTTGAAGGTGGTAGGTTGGTGAATTTTTATCGATAAAGCCACATGAATATTCTTTTTTTTTTCCTTCAGCCTATTTGCATGATACAGAAGGGACTGGGTGGACCCCAACGAGAGCCATAAATCACAGGATGAATAGAGTTTTGATGTAAAGTGATCCATGTTTCTTGTAGGGAGGAAATTGAATGGCTGCCATAGAACACACTAGTTCTGCGCTCCCATTCACTGTCAGCACTCTTCTCTCTGCCAAACATACGGTAGCTACAACAGCCACATAAACCGAGGCCTGCCAATTCCACCCTGCCCTGCAGACGGAGCGGATCCTGGGCCTGTGCTGCCTGCCAGCATCACTAAATCCCATTATCAATCATACCCGGGCAAAGGTTGTCTGGGGTGAGGAGCGACGCTGCCGAGTGCTCCCGCTGAATAGCTTAGGAACATTCATGGAGAGGACAAATATTACTTGGAGGAAGGATGGCTCCCGTTATGTTTAGGCAAGTGTACTCACCTGAAGGGAAACCAAAGATGTACGTTATCTTAAGCTCACCACACACACACCTTAAAATCTGATTGTTCGATCCCTTTTAGATGTAGCACTAACCCCCGAAGGAGCTGCTGGTTAGATTGGGCTTACCGTTACCTTCTTTCTCCTCACTTCACATCTAGGGGTGTCCCGTGGTAGATGGCCCAGCAACCTGACGACAGATCCATTTTATTTGCAAAACGTAGACAATGAACAGTCTCTTAACATGGGATCAGAGGGTTGAAAAGGAAAGTTCAGGTACTCTTATGCTGCGTACACACAATCAGACTATCCGGCGGACTTAGTCTGGCAGACAAACCGCCGGAAAGTCCGCTTGACTAATATTGTCCCTATATAAGTTGCTGCACAATGCGTTCCTGTCATTACGACCAGAGAGAGCATCGAGTCAACATCTCAAAGAAGAAGAGGAAGAAGAAGAGAAGAAGAAAAGAGAAGGCGGCGGCGACGACAATGACGACAGAAGACCGGGCCACCGCTAGTAAAAGAGCTGGAAGAAGAAAGCGGAGGCCCGGCAAGAAGAACCGAAGAGGGGGACAAGACCCCCGAAGAGGGGGATAAGACCCCCGAAGTCGGAAGAAGACCCCCGGGTAGCGACGAAGAAGAAAGCCAGGCTCCTCTGCTAGTAAAAGAGCTAGCAGAAGATAGCGGCGGAGTCCCGCGAGAAGACCCCCCAAGACGTAAGAAGACCCCCGGAGCTGTGCAATAAATTATTTTAAACCCTTGTGTTGTGTTTTTTTTTTTTTACATTTTTTTTCACCAGGTGAATGGGTAGGGGTACCTTGTACCCCATACTCATTCACATAGGGTGGGGGGCCGGTATCTGGAGGCCCCCTTATTAAAGGGGGCTCCCGGATTCCGATAAGCCCCCCGCCCGCAGACCCCGACAACCAATTGTACCCAAACCAAACTGTAGTTCAGGTGTAACCTTAAATTTGAAAAACGCATAGCGCATGCTCTTCAGGAGCCGGTGCTACACAGATTTATTGAAACTGTCATATAATGGGTTAAAAGAAAAAGCCCCCCCCACATGAGGCCATGGAGGACACGCAGCCAGCACAGCTACACAACAAATCTGAACAGCGGGTAAAGTAGGGGGTGTATAAGTGATATAAAGATGGAACCTGTATGCCAGTGGTCTCCAAACTGTGACCCATTGGCTGAACACATCCCTTTGCTTGCCTTTATCCAGCCCTTGGAGCACTTTTCCTCCTCACTCCAATGATGGGGCACTATTCCTGCCACTGATACCATTAATGGGGCACTATTCCTCCCAATGACATCATCAATGGAGCACTATTCCTCCCACTGACACCATCGATGGGGCACTATTCCTCCCACTGATACCAGGCATTATTCCTCTCAGTGACTCCATCAATGGGGCACTATTCCTCCCACTGACACCAACGATGGGGAACTATTCCTTCCACTGACACCATCAATGGGGCACTATTCCTCCCACTGACACCATTGATGGGGCACTATTCCTTCCACTGACACCAACGATGGGGCACTATTCCTCCCACTGATACCAGGCATTATTCCTCTCAGTGACTCCATCAATGGGGCACTATTCCTCCCACTGACACCAACGATGGGGAACTATTCCTCCCACTGACACCAACGATGGGGAACTATTCCTTCCACTGACACCATCAATGGGGCACTATTCCTCCCACTGACACCATCGATGGGGCACTATTCCTTCCACTGACACCAACGATGGGGCACTATTCCTCCCACTGATACCAGGCATTATTCCTCTCAGTGACTCCATCAATGGGGCACTATTCCTCCTACTGACACTAACGATGGGGAACTATTCCACCCACTGACACCAACGATGGGGAACTATTCCTCCCACTGACACCAATGATGGGGCACTATTCCTCCCACTGACACCAACGATGGGGCACTATTCCTTCCACTGACACCATCAATGGGGCACTATTCCTTCCACCGACACCATCAATGGGGCACTATTCCTCTCGCTGACACCAACGATGGGGAACTATTCCTTCCACTGACAACATCAATGGGGCACTATTCCTCCCACTTACACCAAGGATGGGGCCAAGCATGGTTGTGACCAACAGTGTGTGTCACGTGCAGGGCAGCTCATTCATTTCAATGGGCTGCCCTACATGTGAAAAAGACAGAAAGTCCATGACGCTTCCAAAAATGCAATACACTGAACCACAGGGTGCTCTGGCACCATACTGTTTGGCGTGTGTAAGAAAAAAAAAGTAAATGGCACCTCCACACATCTGCAAAAGGGCAGTGCATTTCTATGTGTTGGGGGATGCAGTTGCATGGAGGTGCCAGTAAAAAACAATGACACTTCTGGGCATCTGGTAGACACCAATGCATTTCTTTGTGTGCCTCGGCATGCAATGGTATGACCTTAGCTGGAGTTAACATCTATCTGTGCTAGGAATGCACGCAAAATCGCGTGCTTTCCCAACACGCAAAGAAGTGCGCTGCCCTTTAGCAGACTCACAGCAGTGCCATTAATTGTTAACAGCGCCCCCAAACACACCTTCAAACGCACGCGCCTCCATACAGTTTGGTACAGCAGGTATTTGGAAAAGAGTCAGAGACTTGTTTTCCGTGTTTCTCAGACACACAGCGGACAGGAATGGGCTGCTGTACACATGAAACACGGAAATGTGCTTCTGTTCTGTCAGTAATGCAAAGCTTTTAATTTGTAGAAGAAAAAAGGTCCTTTTTTAAACACTTGCTGCAAATCACCATAGCTGTAAGTTGGTACTTTGACGCTAAATACCATTGTTATGGCAGGAGATGCCACAACCCCGGTGGAAGGTCCTCTTTAAGATAAAAGTGGTCTCTGCGGCGGATTCGCTGCACGATCCCTTTTATCGGGTGAGGACCCCCCTCCCGCCGCGCTCTGGTCGTCTCCACTGCTTACTGGAGCCATTGGTAGCGGCGGAGACGATCGTATCTTTTCCCCTGACAGGCCTGGAGCCCAGTGAGGGAAAGATGGCCCCCACTCGGCTCCATAACATTGAATGATGAAAACGACATCAAACGTTACTTCTGCCTAATGGTCTTAAAGGAGAAATTTATTTTTCTGGGGAAAAAAAAAGACATTTCATTATTTTTTTATTGCATTTAAGTGTAAATATGAGATGTGAGGTCTTTTTGACCTCAGATCTCACATTTAAGATGTCCTGTCATGCTTTTTTTTTCTTTTACAAGGAATGTTTACTTTTTTTTTTTAAAAGGACAGTGTAAAAAAATTTTATTAAAAGTAAAATAAATAAGAATAAACATTTTTTTAAAAAGTAAAGCGCCCCGTCCCGCTGAGCTCGCACATAGAGTCGAAAGCATACGTATGTCACGCATATGAAAACGGTGTTCAAAGCACACATGTGAAGTACAGTGGCGTAACTAGAACCTTCAGGGCCCCGATGCAAGAAACCATGAAGGGCCCCCCTGAACCTCAGCCAGGGCCCTTCCCTCCGAGTCTGGCGGTGGAACTCCAGGGCATGGTCACAGGTATGACCTTTGTGAGCCCTGTAGTTCCACCACTGGTATCAGTAGTTTTTTTTTTAATTATTTTTTAAAATTTTTAGGTGCCCCATTGGGGGACTGTCCCTAGGCAGGATGGGGTCCCTGTCCCCAGAAGAGATGAGGTCCTTTTCTCCAGGGCAGATGAAGTTACTGCCCCCAGGTGAGATTGGGTCCCTGTCCCCAGGGGAGGTGGGGGTCCCTGTCCCCACATGAGAAGGGGTCCCTGTCCCCAGGGGGAGATGGAGGGGGTATGTAATGGTGTGTGGGGGATGGGGTCCTCTCACTCACCATGACCAAGCTGTAGGCCGCGCACTCATCCATGTTGGCCTGGGCTCCATCCAGTGTGCTGGACGGACAATCAGCATATCTCCTAGAAAGACCTTTCATCATCTGTGTATGACGGGGGAGGAGGGGGGCTGGCAGACAAGCCTGCAGTGTCCTCCGGGGAGCCGGCTCTCATAGGGCTGCACTGCATCTGTGTGCTTAAAGTTTGTTTACCCGGGAGAAGTATGCAGTGCTGTGTGGGCAGGACTGGGGGGGGCGGGACTCTGGCTGGGGAGAAAATACATCGGACTGAGCGGCAATGCATGGAGCAGGAGTGGGGTACTCTGAGGAGCCGGCTGAGGACACAGGTCATGCGGGGAATGCACAACTAAAGAGCAGCCAGTGCGATAGTCAAGCATGGAGCTCTGCTAGTCACCCTCCACCTCCAGCCACCCATGTGCATGGTGCACTGGTATCCCTAGCTGCCTATGCTGCTGCCGGCCATATGTAGAGGGGGCTGCATGGGCCCCCTGCATCACAGGGCCTGGTTGCGATCACGACTGCTGCACCCCCTATAGTTACGCCCCTGGTGAAGTATCATCCGTGATCGCTAGAGCGAGAGCAATAATTCTAGTACTAGATCTCCTCTGTAACTCAAAACTGTTAACCTGTAGAGTTTTTTTTTAAGGGTAAAAGTTTGTCGCCATTCCACGAGCGGGCGCAATTTTGAAGCATGACATGTTGGGTATCAATTTACTCGGCGTAACATTATCTTTCACAATATAAAAACAAATTGGGCTAACTTTACTGTTGTCTTTTTTTTGTAATTCAAAAGTGTATTTTTCCAAAAAAAGTGTGCTTGTAAGACCGCTGCGCAAATACGGTGTGACAAAAAGTATTGCAACAACCGCCATTTTATTCTCTAGGGTGTTAGAAAAAAAATGTATAATGTTTTGGGGTTCTAAGCAATTTTCTAGCAGCCGGTCTCCAATGATGTCCACGGCTCCATCCACTGGCCGCTACGAGTCTCTACGCTTGCAGTCTCTTGGGAGGTGTCATGTGGAATCCCAGGAGGCTGAGACAGCAGGGTCATATCAATTTTTCCTTTGCAAGAATGGCTGTGAGTGGGTGGACGGGGCCAGGATGAAGGTTTAAAAAATAAAAGATAAAGAACCAAAAAAAAAAAAAAAAGGTAAGGTGATCAGACTGGATCTAAGGAGGTATGTCAATGCATAGAGTGGCATTTGAAACAGAATAAAGCCTTAGTTTATCTGGGGGGGGGTAGAAGGTTTGTTTTCATTTCACTGTCCCCAGTGACAGCTGAAGTACATTTGAGTACATTTTGATACATTTTCCGTGTCGTATTGAAGAGTTAAGCTGTCTGTGGATGGTGCCAAGTCAGCAGGCAGCATGGTCGCCTGCTGACTTGGCACAATCCACAGACAGCTTAGGTCTGGCTATGCATAAAGTAGCAATTGAAGCAGAACAAAGCCTTAGTTGGGGGGAGGTTAAATGTCTGCTTTGATATCACCGTCCCTATTGACACAAAATCACTAAAATATCAGACACATAAGTACTCAGTTCCTCCCTAATGATTAATTTTCAGCAATGGTGGCTGTTTTGAAGAAAGCCAAAAATAAATCATTTAATTGCAGCTCAGCAATTATAAATAAGTTCCCAGTGTATGTATAGAAGTGATGACAATACATACATTTGCCACAAGATGGCGCCATGTGCAAGATTAAAGCCACCCGGCGCTCCAGCTCAGTAGTAGTCGGTCACATTGAATTGGACTGTATCTAATATTGAAGACATTTTGTAGCTCCGCCACACCACTTCTTCCCTTCTAATGAGTGTCAGGAGCACACGCCTGGGGTATGTTCCTGACACTTATTAAAATGTTCCTGACACTTATGCGAATGTGACTAACCACTACTAGCTTTACCAGGCCCTGGATAAATGAGGACATTGACACCCGGCGCCATGTATTTCCAATGCCCAACATTTAGTAAATAACGGACCAGATGTTTCCTATGATGAGATCTGAGCACTAGAAATAAAGGTGCCCATTAAGCCTGGCATGCCAGGGGCTAGGATAGCTTAGTTTAGATTTAGAGCAGTGGTCCCTTTGCTTGCTTTTATCCAGCCCTTGGGGCATTATTTCATTCACTGACACAACGATGGGGCACAGTTCCTCCCAATGATACCAACAATGGAGCCCAATGTTATCAATGATGGTGCACAATTCCTCCCAATGACACCAATGATGGGGCACAATTCTTACCAATAACACAAACGATGGGGCACAATTCTTACCAATGACACCAATGATGGGGCACAGTACCTCCCACTGACGCCAACAATGGGGCCCAACGAGACCAATGATGGGGTACAGTTCTTACCAATTACACTAAGGATGGGCCACAATTCTTACCAATGACACCAACAATGGGGCACAATTCCTCTCAATTAAACCATCATGGGTCTCAATTTCTCCCATTTCTCCCACACCCATGATGGGGCACAATTCCTCCCAAAGATACTAACGATGGGGCACAATTCCTCCCAAAGATACCAACGATGGGGCAAAATTCTTACTAATGAAAACAACGATGGGGCACAGTTCCTCCCATTGACAGCCACAATGGGGCCCAATGGGACCAATGATGGGGCACAAATCCTACCAATGACACCAATGATGGAGCACAATTTCTCCCAGTGACACCAATGATGGGGCACGATTCTCACCAATGACATCAACAATGGGGCACACTTCATCCCACTGACACCAACAATGGGCCCCAAAAAGACCAATGATGGGGCACAATTCATCCCAATGTCACTAACGATGGGTCACAATTCTTACAAATGACATCAACGTTGGGGCACGATTCCTCCCAATGATACTAACAATGGGGCGCATTTCTTACCAATGACATCAGCGATGGGGCACAGTTCCTCCCACTGACACCAACAATGGGGCCCCAACAAGACCAATGATGGGGCACAATTCATCCCAATGTCACTAACGATGGGTCACAATTCTTACCAATGACATCAATGTTGGGGCACGATTCCTCCCAATGATACTAACAATGGGGCGCATTTCTTACCAATGACATCAGCGATGGGGCACAGTTTCTCCCACTGACACCAACAATGGGGCCCAACAAGACCAATGATGGGGCACAATTTCTCCCAGTGACGCCAACGATGGGGCACAATTCATGCCAATGATATCAACGATGGGGCTCAGTTCCTCCCACTGACACCAACAATGGCACCCAAAAAGACCAATGATGGGGCACAATTCATCCCAATTACACTAATGATGGGGCACAATTCTTACCAATGACATCAACGATGGGGCACAATTCCTCTCAATGACACTAACAATGGGGCACAATTCTTACCAATGACATCAACCATGGGGCACAGTTTCTCCCACTGACACCAACAATGGGGCCCCAACAAGACCAATGATAGGGCACAATTTCTACCAATGCCACCAAAGATGGGGTACAATTCTTACCAATGACACCAATGATGGGGCACAATTTCTCCCAGTGACACCAACAATGGGGCCCAAGCAGATGAATGATGGGGAATAATTCCTACCAATGACACCAAAGGTGGGGCATTGTGTACTCCAACTGATGCTGGGACATTTTCTACTGCCAATGGCCACAGTCCACTTGAGATATACACAGCTCTGTCACACAGCACAACCCTGCCTGATTTTCTCTGCTGCAGTTCACTTACTACAAAGTAATTTTTACAGGTCGTGTCCCCCCCACAGCCTGTGACTGGACAGTAAATGAAGAAGCAGCCCATCTCTTTGCTCTCTCCTCCTATGAGCATTCTTATTGTTAGCACATAAGCACCGCAGCACATCTTATTGGCTCCTTTTGTTGCTTTTTCTTCTCCCAGCCTGAGCTCTGCTGTACAGGTGACTTCAAGAGGAAGATTCCAAGTCAAATTTAGGTACTTACAGTACATGGCCTTTATTAAAAAAAAAAAAAAAAGGAGGCTATATGAATAAATACAGAGTTGCATTAATTTGTCTTTTATGTATCTGCCTGCTTTAAATGCCTAACCATGGTCACTTTAAAATGTGGACTAGCCCTGGGGGTTAATTTAAAGCATAACTAAAGACAAAACTTTTTGGGGGGGATAGAGTGGAAAGGGATTAGCACCCCGTTGGGTTTTTATTGCTGTATTTGACCCGCATTAGGGAGATTCACCCTCTCTATTTGTCCTGTTTACTGATATAACCCAAGAGTAAAAGTGAAAGACAATCCCAAATTATGGTCTTGTCACCAGAACAGGAACAGAAGGCAAATCGTCCAATGGGGACACTAGTTCCGAGGGGTTCCCCTACTTTGGAGGGATTTCCTATCACTTCCTGTTTTAAGTATGTAGCACCCTCTAGCTAGGTAGGTGCTAGAGTGAAGATTTTTCTGGATTGTAGGACAATTTAGGCAGGCCTAGCTGGTGGCTAGGTCTGTTTGTTTTCATTCTGGGCTGGGAGTGGCTCAGAGTAGCAGCTGGTGACTCACAGCATCACTGTCACCTCCTTCTTTCGTATAGAAAGTGCTGGAAGGAGAGGAGGGAAAGAGAGGTGGAGCTGCCTTAAGGAGCCTTGACCAATCCCCAACTTGGATTGGACCTCCTTAACCACCTCAATACCGGGCACTTACACCCCCTTCCTACCCAGGCCATTTTTCAGATTGCGTGGTCATGCTACACTGTAACCATGTGAAATTTGTATCATTTTCTGCACACAAATAGAGCTTTCTTTTGATGGTATTTGATGGTATTTAATCACTCCTGGGTTTTATATTCTTTCCAAAAAATAAATAAAAAGACTGAAAATTTTGAAAAAAGTTTTTCTTAGTTTCTGTCACTAAATTTTTCTCCTTCAATGATGGGCGCTGATGAGGCGGCACTGATGGGCACTGATGAGGTGGCACTTATGGGCACAGATTAGGTGGCACTTATGGGCACAGATTAGGTGGCACTGATGAGGAGGCACGAATATGCCACACTTATCGGCACTGATAGGTGGCACTGATAGGCAGCACTGATGGGTGGCACTGGTGGACACTGATGGGTGTCACTGGTGGACACTGATAGGCGGGACTGGTGGCCACAGATAGGCGGCATGGATAGGCACTGATAGGTGGCACAGATAGGCACTGATGGTTGGCATTGATTGGCAGCAATAAGGGCCAGTATGACTGGCATCACTAATGGGCACTTATTGCTGGCACTTGTGGGCACTCATTGCTGGCACTGGTAGGGGCTTGGTAATCAGTGCCCCCCAATTAAATACCTAGATGTCCTCTGTGAGGAGATGCCACTGATCGGCTCTCCTCTTCTCACACTCTGTCAGTGTGAAGCGAGGAGCACCAATCATCTGCATCTCTGTGTTTACATGTGACCGACTGTGATTGGACACAGCCGATCACATGGTTAAAGAGCTGCGACCACGGCTCTTTACAGAGATTGGGGTCACGCCGTGTCCTAGCAATGCGGCACGGGCCCGCAAGGGCAGCAATTCTGGGACGCTGTCCAGTACAGGAGCCGCACCACCCTGCCCTCATTTGACGGTGGGCGGGCGGCGAGTGGTTAAATACCTGGGGTCAGCCCAACTGGGGGGAGTTGTTGGGTGGAAGAGCGGGAGTGAGAGAGTGTGGAGCTCCCCATTCTGGGGGGTGACCCTGGGCTGGGGCTCGGGTCAGGGGTGTAACTATAGGGGGTGCAGCAGTCGCGACTGCAACCGGGCCCTGTGATGCAGGGGGCCCATGCAGCCCCCTCTACATATGGCCAGCAGCAGTATAGGCAGCTAGGGGTACCAGTGCACCATGCACACGGGTGGCTGGAGGTGGAGGGTGACTAGCAGAGCTCCATGCTCGACTATCGCACTGGCTGCTCTTTAGTTGTGCATTCCCCGCATGACCTGTGTCCTCAGCCGGCTCCTCAGAGTACCCCTATCCTGCTCCATGCATTGCCGCTCAGTCCGATGTCTGTTCTCCCCGGCCAGAGTCCCGCCCCCCCGAGTCCGGCCCACACTGCACTGCATACTTCTCCCGGGTAAACAAACTTTAAGCATACAGATGCAGTGCAGCCCTATGAGAGCCGGCTCCCCGGAGGACACTACAGGCTTGTCTGCCAGCCCCCCTCCTCCTCCGTCATACACAGATGATGAAAGGTCTTTCTGGGAGATATGCTGATCGCCCATCCAGCACACTGGATGGAGCCCAGGCCAACATGGATGAGTGCGCGGCCTACAGCTTGGTCATGGTGAGTGAGAGGACCCCATCCCCCACACACCATTACATACCCCCTCCCTCTCCCCCTGGGGACAGGGACCCCTTCTTAAGTGGGGACAGGGACCCCCACCTCCCCTAGGGACTGGGACCCCTTCTCACCTGGGGGCAGTAACTTCATCTGCCCTGGAGAAAAGGACCTCATCTCTTCTGGGGACAGGGACCCCATCCTTCCTATGGACAGTCCCCCAATGGGGCACCTAAAAATTAAAAAAAAATTATAACAAAAAAAATGATACCAGTGGTGGAACTACATGGCTTACAAAGGTCATACCTGTGACCACGCCCTGGAGTTCCACCGCCAGACTCGAAGGGAAGGGCCCTGGCTGGGGTTCAGGGGGGGCCCTTCATGGTTTCTTGCATCGGGGCCCTGAAGGTTCTAGTTACGCCACTGGCTCGGGTGCATCCAGGAGGGGTGACAAGATCCTGGAAGGAGAGGCACATTATATAGCAAGTAGAGCACATCAGGAGAGAACACTGCTAAGAGGCTCCACGGAGGACTACAGGTCACAGCCAGGAGGGCTGGTGAGTGAGCACAGTCAGGAGGACTGGGGAGGCACGCCTGAGAGAAATGGGAGTTTGCAGTTAGAGAGATGGGTGCAGAACCAGAAGAGAGAACTGTGGGAAGGGCAGTGGAGAGATGTCATTACAGCCAGGCTGGCTGGCAGAGAATGAAGAGATCTATCTGTGTGGTAGCTGAATAGAGGACAGCTAGCACCTGGACTATTTCTACACCGCAGGGCCCGAGGTCCCTGCCTGCAAAAGGCAGTTCATTTAGGCCTGGCTGGAGCAGTGTCAGGCCTAACTATGTGGTGCTATCTGGTCTGGAGGAGTGACAGTCTGCAGCAAGGGAAGTGCTGGAGAAAGTGAAGGATAAGAGGTCTTAAGCAAGTGCATAGCCCCCAACTGTCCCTGATTTGTAGCAATGTCCCTCTGTCCCTCATTCCTCCTCATTTGTCCCTCATTTTGGTCTGATCTATATAGTTGTATATAAAATGCACTTTTTATCTTTCAAAAAGTGTTTTCCAGTGCTAAACCTTTCATCTGATTTCTAAATTGCTGCATTTGTAAATTCCAAAAGCCAATATAATGGAATAGTAGTGGTAAAAAAAAAGAAAAAAAAAATGCATTTAAATATTGATAGTAAATATTAGGAGTCGGGATGAAGGGGGGAGTTTTTATTTCCTCAGATTGTGGCAAAAACGCTGAGGTTTCTGACAAATCTTGCCACTTTGAAGGAAATCAATTAAGTCAAACAGGAAGGAATGAAGGTGGTTTTTAAGGGTGCAATATGTTTTAATTGGCCCCTGAGGGTTACAGAAGGCCCTTTCAACTATGAAGGACCTGTCCTAGTACCAAGAAACGGTTTATCATTCTCCTCATTACTTTATTATATTTTTTTGTACAGAAAAATAAAAAATAAAATAACAGTAAAAAGTGAAATGAAAAAAATGTGAGTTATAGTAAACAAACACAGATAGAATACACACATAATAGGGAACACCACAAATACAAAGAACATTACATGAAATAAGCTAAACTGCCCTAAATACACCTAAAAAAAAAAAAAAAAAAAAAAAAAACACTTTAAAATAATATAATAAATGAGAGAAGATCTTTTGTTTCCCCCTTTACATGTGAATTCACCTAAACGGCTCAATAAGTGGAATGGAGAGTTTCCACTTAAGGATAAATCAGTAAGAAAATCAATTTCACCTACATCACTCTTCTTTGGGATGTTTGGGGACACATCTCTCTCGCTCTCTCTTTTTTTTTCATATATATTTTATGGTTTATACTGTGGCTGATGGCAGTGACCAGATCCAATCCCAGATTCATAAAAAAAAAAGCATAAAATGTAGCAAAAACAAAGCAAATAAATTATTTAAATAAATAATTTTTTTTAGTCCTGAGGAAGACGTTTGTGCTTCATTGAAATGTGAAAAATAAATAAAAATATATCACTGTGTGTTGGTCTTTCAACAACTATATAAATAAATCCAAAAGATAAGGTGGCACTTATGGGTCTTGAAAAGGTGAACACACAGTGATACTTTTTTATTTTTTTATTTGCATCTCCATGAGGCACAAGCTCGTCTTCCTCAGGACTAATAATATGTATTTCTTTGAATAATTTATTTTCTTAATTTTTTTGTTCTATTTTATACCTTTTTAATAGATCTAGGGCTGCATCTGCTATTTTATGGATTGGGGGCTGGATCTGGTAAGGGCCATCAGCACAGTATATAATCCATATATATATATATATATATATATATACACATATATATATATATATATATATATATATATATATATATATATATATATATATATATATATATATATATATTAGATTATAAACTGTGCTGATGGCACTGACTAGATACAGTCCCAATTCCACAAAATAGTATAAAATAGAACAAAAATAAAGAAAATACATTATTTAACCACCTCAATACAGTGCACTTACACCCCCTTCCTGACCAGACCAATTTTCAGCTTTCAGCGCTCTCACGGTTTGAATGACAATTACTCAGTCATCCAACACTGTACCCATATGAAACTTGCGTCCTTTTTTCCACACAAATAGAGCTTTCTTTTAGTGGTATTTAATCACTAGTGGTTTTTTTTTATTTTTTTGTGCTATAAATAAAATAAAACGTACATTTTGTGAAAAAAATGCCCTTTTCTTTGTTTCTGTCATAAATTTTTGCTAATTAGTAATTTTTCTTCATAAATTTTGGCCAAAATTTATACTGTTGCCTATCTTTGGTAAAAATAACCCACATTAGTGTATATTATTTGGTCTTTGTGAAAGTTATAGAGTCTACAAACTATGATGCCAATCGCTGAAAATTGATCACATCTGATCAGGCCTTCAGTACATCGGGTGTATCTCATTTCTTGAGACACTAACAAGTCAGGAAAGTACAAATACCCCCCAAATGACCCCTTTTTATAAAGTAGACATTCCAAGGTATTAAGTAAGTAGCATGGTGAGTTTTTTTAAGTTTTCATTTTTTCCCACAATTCTTTGCAAAATTAAGATTTTTTTTAATTATTATAATTTTTTACAAAATTGTCATATTATCAGGCTATTTCTCACACACAGCATATGCATACAACAAATTACACCCCAAAATACATTCTGCTACTCTTCCCGAGTACGGCGATACCACATGTGTGAGACTTTTACACAGCCTGGCCACATACAGAGCACCAACATTGAAGTAGTACCTTCAGACGTTCTACGAGCAAAAATGGCGCATCTCATTTCTCAACCACCTATTACATTTTTGAAGGCCCTGGAGTACCAGGACAATGGAATTTCCCATATAATGACCCCATTTTGGAAAGCAAACACCCCAACGTATAATCTGTGAGGCATAATGAGTCTTTTGAACGGTTAATTTTTTTCCAGAAGTTTTTGGAATATGTGGAAAAAAATTAAAACGCATTTTATTTTACACAAAATTGTCAATTTATAAGATATTTCTAACACATAGCATGTATATAGCAAAAATGACACCCCAAAATACATTCTGCTACTCCTCCCGAGTATGGCGATACTACATGTGTAGGACTTTTACACAGCGTGGTCACATAGAGAGGCCGAACATTGAAGTAGTACGTTCAGGCGTTCTAGGAGCATAAATGACACATCTCATTTCATTCCTACCCATCACACTTTTGAAGGTCCTGGACCACCAGGACAGTGAAATTACCCACAAAATGACCCCATTTTGGAAAGCAAACACCCCAACGTATATTCTATGAGACATGGGCTGCAAATAGGTACTCGGGTACTCTGATGGCCTGGTGACAGGTACTCTGGTACTCTGATGGCCTGGTGGCAGGTACTCTGATGGCTTGGTGACTGGTATTTGGGTACTCTGAAGGGCGGTGACAGGTACTCATATGGACTGGACAGGTACTCTGGTATTCAGATGGACTGGGACAGGTACTCGGGTACTCAGATGGACTGGGACAGGTACTCGGGTACTCAGATGGGCTGTGACAGGTACTCGGGTACTTTGATGGGCTGTGACAGCTACTCGGGTACTTGGATGAACCGTGACAGGTACTCGGGTACTTTGATGGGCTGTGACAGGTACTCGGGTACTTTGATGGGCTGTAACAGGTACTAGGGTACTCTGATGGACCGTGACAGATACTCGGGTACCATGATGGACTGTGACAGGTACTCGGGTACTCTGATGGACCGTGACAGGTACTCGGGTACCCTGATGGACCGTGACAGGTACTCGGGTACTCTGATGTGCCGTGACAGGTACTCGGGTACCCTGATGGACCGTGACAGGTACTCGGGTACCCTGATGTGCCGTGACAGGTACTCGGGTACTCTGATGTGCCGTGACAGGTACTCGGGTACTCTGATGGGCCGTGACAGGTACTCGGGTACTCTGATGGGCCGTGACAGGTACTCGGGGACTCTGATGGGCTGTGACAGGTACTCGGGTACTCTGATGGGCCGTGACAGGTACTCGGGTACTCTGATGGGCCGTGACAGGTACTCGGGTACTCAGATGGACTGGGACAGGTACTCAGGTACTCTGATGGGCTGTGACAGGTACTCGAGTACTCTGATGGACTGTGACAGGTACTCTGATGGACTGTGATTGACAGGTACTATGAGGGGTGGTGACAGGTCCTCTTTATGGGGGGGGGCAATCAGTGTGCTTGATATGTACTGTAGGCGGTAACGAGATGTTACCGCAATCTCCTCCTCACACACGATCGGTGTGTGAGGAGAAGAACCCGGTAACATCTCGTTACCGCGGTTTGTTTACATTTTAGTGATCGGCCGATCACGTGGGTAAACAGCCGGCCAATGGCTGTTTACCAGCATCGGTGACGAGCAGTGTTCCCGGGGAACACGCCGCCACCGACGTGCACACGCAGCACGCTCACGATCGCACGCATGCGCCGTACACAGTCAGGGTGTGACCATCTGTGATCGGCCGTGACTTCATCACGGCCGATCACGTGGTAAACAGCCATAACCAATGGCTGTTCACCCCCTTCGGTGGCGAGCGGTGTCTCCGTGACACGCCGCCACCGAAGAAACAGGGGTGCACGCTCACGATCGCGCGCATTCCCTGTTTAAACGGGAGGCCGTCATATGACGGCCTCCCGCCGCAATAGGTGCGCCGCCTGGCCGTCATTGGACGGCCGACGGTCAGGAACTAGTTAAAGAAATACATTTTATTTAGTCCTGAGGAAGACGAGCTTGTGCTTCATGGAGTTGACATCGGTGCAAGAGTATATGGTAAATATCTCTTAGGCCCCTTTCACACGGACAATCCGTTCAGGTCCGCCTGTCAGTTTTTCAGGCGGACCTGAACGGATGCTCCATAGAGGTCTATGGAGCGCCGGATGTCAGTGGTGACAAGTCCGCTGACATCCGACCCGCTCCGATCCGAAAAAGTGTGACGGAGGAAAAAGCTATTTTTCCATCCGTCATCGGATCGGATCGGGTGACGACAGACACTGCGGTCCGTCGTCACCCGATCTCCCATAGGGGAGAGCGGCGCTGTGACAGGTCCGTCCCTGCGCAGTGTGCAGAGATGGACCTGTCATCTTCCTGCTCAGCGGAGATCGCTCCAGCGATCCCCGCTGAGCAAGTGGATATCAACGGGGCGGATCAGCACTGATCCGCCCCGTGTGAAAGGACCCTTAAACCGTGCAGGTTTAGGAGATATTTCCAGTACCTACAGATAAGCCTCATTATAGGCTTACCTGTAGGTACAAGTGGTATGTAAGGGTTTACAGAATATTGACACTTTGGGCCCAATTTGGACATTGTTGCCAGTGGTTTAGACATTAATGGCTGTGTGTTGAGTTATTTTGAGGGGACAGCAAATTTACACTGTTATACAAGCTGTACCCTCACTACTTTTGTAACAAAGTGTAATTTCTTCAGTGTTGTCACATGAAAAGATAGAATAAAATATTTACTAAAATGTGAGGGGTGTACTCACTTTTGTGAGATACTGTGTATATATAACATGGAACAAAAATAAAGAAAACACATTATTTAAAGAAATACATTTTATTTAGTCCTGAGGAAGACGAGCTTGTACCTCATGGAGATGTCAAAAGAAAAAAGAAAAGAAAAAAAGGTCTCACCACTTTTGTGAGATAGTGTGTGTATGTGTGCGTGTGCGTGTGTGTATATATATATATATATACTGACAGCACTAACCAGATCCAGTCCCAGATCCATACAAAAGAAAGTATAAAATGTAACGAAAATAAAGAAAATTAATTATTTAAAGAAATAAATTTTATTGGGTAAGTGCTTTTTTTGCATGTAAAAAAATTCCAAACATATTTATTACAAATTTCCAACAATCACATCTGATGATCTGGATGACATTTGCATTTACTACGTAAGCATTGAATTATCACGAGTGAACACAGTGGCCTTCGGAATTTTGGTGATCGCAAACCTTTACAATAAAGTTGTTGTGCTGATTTATGTCCTAAAAACGATTTGATCTTAACTGAACGCTAGGCTAACAATTTTAAAAAAACTGATATTTTTTTCCTCTGTGCGTCATTATGTGGCATCATTATGTGGCGTCATTATGTGGCGTCATTATGTGGCGTCATTATGTGGCGTCCAAGGGAGAATAAAGTGGTCCTCATCTAAAACGCAAACCTTCACTTTGAGCCTTACCATTTCATTATGTTACATAATAATCACCCTTATGTTATATCCTTTTAATCAGCAGACTTTGATGGTTATATTTTGGGGCTGCACTATTTAAAAAAAAAAAATGCTTTGGGAAGAATTACAAGAAAATACACTAAACGAAAAAGGTGCAGAACTGAAACATCCCCGAGACAGAAAAAAAACATTCTGTCATCTCCTATCTCTGCTGCTGTATATTGTGCGTACTCCTCCCGCGGGAACATCTCTGACAGCGTTTTAGCGGAGCGATTCACAGAACAGCAGCCTCCATTGATGGTTCTGGATGAAGTTTTGACAGTCCCCATCTGTCCCATCAGATCCCAGGAGGTGTCAGTGATGTGTGTGCATAGCTCAGCCCAGCAGAGGGCGCTGGCAGTAGGAAACCTCCAGCTACTTCCCCCTCAGACAAATGGGGGAGCAACCCAGGGGGCACAGACTGGGTTCACATTCAGATCTATATAATTCCAAAATCACATCATTTTTTGGGGTTTTGGTACACAAAGATCATTTGTTGCTCTGTAAACAGGTGCTGCAGCTTTTATCTGACATGAACGGATTTTTTGCCCTAGCATTGTCATAAGAGTATTTATCCCTTTTTTTGCTGCTGCTAATATTTTCTCTTCCCTTGTTCCTCCTCCCCTCCCCCATCAACATTTTTTAAATAAAACTTTATTTTAGATCCAGTGTTGTCAATACTAGGTCTCTGTGCTTCTCTATGCAATGCAGGCAGATCATCATTGTGGGAGGGGCCGGCAGGGTCTTGTACATGGCTTATTGCAAGCAGCAGATGCCCTAGGTAACACCCACATGTGACGCTGAGCCTCCATTATTGAAATAACTGAAATACAAAGAGTGAAAGGGGTGCGCCAGGGACAGTAAACCTGGGGAGGACAGCGCTAAATGATGCTGGGCATCCCTCCATCCAGCCGCATGACTTGCTGCAGCTTCCAATGCAGCTTGTGAGAATCTCACAGTGTGCAGTGAAATTGGAATGAGCCTCTTCAGTCCAGGAGAGGAATCTGTACAACTGTGCAAGACTGAAGGGGAGGCCAGAATCTAGCTTGAAGTATGTTCACAGTGCATTCCCATACAAACATATAGGAACGCAACACTCACTTGAAATGCAGATCAGATGTCATTGACAGAAGCCCAAAACTCATTCACATAGGCCCCTTAATGTAGGGCAGAAGGGGGAGCCGCCCGGGCCTAGCCATTGTTGTGAGGCCCAAAGCAACTGCCCCTTGAGCCTGCTCTGTCTGCAAATATTTGATGAATAGATTTGGCTTTCATTTAGGAGATGAAGACGGAAATTGAATGTCGAAGAACTTCTTCGCTGGAGGGTTTGGCGGGGTGTGCCTGGTGTTCACCTGACATCCTCTGGACATTATCAAGGTGGGACAGCTAGGTGGATGAGGGGGGCAATGCAGGGGTCCATGGAGGGAGAGGAGGGGGCAGAGGGGGTCCTGTGTAATGATAGGAGTAGTATGGCCGAGGGGGTCCTGTGTAATGATAGGAGTAGTATGGCAGAGGGGGTCCTGGGTAATGATGGAAGTAGTATGGCAGAGGGGGTCCTGTGTAATGATGGGAGTGGTATGGCTGA
Organism: Lithobates pipiens; assembly: GCF_037356315.1. Taxonomy (NCBI): domain Eukaryota; kingdom Metazoa; phylum Chordata; class Amphibia; order Anura; family Ranidae; genus Lithobates; species Lithobates pipiens. Next base: position 323,501,335 of record NW_027507784.1, on the reverse strand, counting down.
GGGGTCCTGTTTAATGATGGGAGTAGTATGGCAGAGGGGGTCCTGTGTAATGATGGGAGTAGTATGGAAGAGGGGGTCCTGTGTAATGATGGGAGTAGTATGGCAGAGGGGGTCCTGTGTAATGATAGGAGTAGTATGGAAGAGGGGGTCCTGTGTAATGATGGAAGTAGTATGGCAGAGGGGGTCCTGTGTAATGATGGGAGTAGTATGGCTGAGGGGTCCTGTGTAATGATGGGAGTAGTATGAAAGAGGGGGTCCTGTGTAATGATGGGAGTAGTATGGAAGAGGGGGTCCTGTGTAATGATGAGAGTAGTATGGAAGAGGGGGTCCTGTTTAATGATGGGAGTAGTATGGAAGAGGGGGTCCTGTTTAATAATGGGAGTAGTATGGCAGAGGGGGTCCTGTGTAATGATAGGAGTAGTATGGAAGAGGGGGTCCTGTGTAATGATAGGAGTAGTATGGAAGAGGGGGTCCTGTGTAATGATGGGAGTAGTATGGCAGAGGGGGTCCTGTGTAATGATGAGAGTAGTATGGAAGAGGGGGTCCTGTGTAATGATAGGAGTAGTATGGCAGAGGGGGTCCTGTGTAATGATGGGAGTAGTATGGCAGAGGGGGTCCTGTGTAATGATAGGAGTAGTATGGAAAAGGGGGTCCTGTGTAATGATAGGAGTAGTATGGAAGAGGGGGTCCTGTGTAATGATAGGATTAGTATGGAAGAGGGGGTCCTGTGTAATGATGGGAGTAGTATGGCAGAGGGGGTCCTGTGTAATGATGAGAGTAGTATGGAAGAGGGGGTCCTGTGTAATGATGGGAGTAGTATGGCAGAGGGGGTCCTGTGTAATGATGGGAGTAGTATGGCAGAGGGGGTCCTGTGTAATGATGAGAGTAGTATGGAAGAGGGGGTCCTGTGTAATGATGGGAGTAGTATGGCAGAGGGGGTCCTGTGTAATGATGGGAGTAGTATGGCAGAGGGGATCCTGTGTAATGATGAGAGTAGTATGGAAGAGGGGGTCCTGTGTAATGATGGGAGTAGTATGGCAGAGGGGGTCCTGTGTAATGATGAGAGTAGTATGGAAGAGGGGGTCCTGTGTAATGATAGGAGTAGTATGGCAGAGGGGGTCCTGTGTAATGATGGGAGTAGTATGGCAGAGGGGGTCCTGTGTAATGATAGGAGTAGTATGGAAAAGGGGGTCCTGTGTAATGATAGGAGTAGTATGGAAGAGGGGGTCCTGTGTAATGATAGGATTAGTATGGAAGAGGGGGTCCTGTGTAATGATGGGAGTAGTATGGCAGAGGGGGTCCTGTGTAATGATGAGAGTAGTATGGAAGAGGGGGTCCTGTGTAATGATGGGAGTAGTATGGCAGAGGGGGTCCTGTGTAATGATGGGAGTAGTATGGCAGAGGGGGTCCTGTGTAATGATGAGAGTAGTATGGAAGAGGGGGTCCTGTGTAATGATGGGAGTAGTATGGCAGAAGGGGTCCTGTGTAATGATGGGAGTAGTATGGCAGAGGGGATCCTGTGTAATGATGAGAGTAGTATGGAAGAGGGGGTCCTGTGTAATGATGGGAGTAGTATGGCAGAGGGGGTCCTGTGTAATGATGGGAGTAGTATGGCAGAGGGGGTCCTGTGTAATGATGAGAGTAGTATGGAAGAAGGGGTCCTGTGTAATGATGGGAGTAGTATGGTAGAGGGGGTCCTGTGTAATGATGGGAGTAGTATGGCTGAGGGGTCCTGTGTAATGATGAGAGTAGTATGGAAGAGGGGGTCCTGTGTAATGATGGGAGTAGTATGCCTGAGGGGGTCCTGTGTAATGATGGGAGTAGTATGGAAGAGGGGGTCCTGTGTAATGATGGGAGTAGTATGGCAGAGGGGGTCCTGTGTAATGATGGGAGTAGTATGCCTGAGGGGTCCTGTGTAATGAAGGGGCTAGTATTAGGAGGGGATTCTGTGTAATGCGTACAGCGTGACTGTGCCCGCTTCCCGGCGATCTTGTCACAGAGACTCAGAACGGGGAAGTTACATATTTTCATATAGTAGGTGAGGTTGAAAAAAGACACAAGTTCATCAAGTCCAACCCTACATAGGCCCCCAAAGTGCCTATGTAAACAAGGCATTTCCCCGTTCTGCCTTGTCATCAGCAACAGTGATCACTGTCATGTGACTTGAAGCACATCCTCCCCCCCCCCCCCCCCAGTTAGAATCACTCCCTAGGAGACACTTAACCGCTTCATCACTCCCTAGTGTTTAACTCCTTCCCTGCCAGTGTCGTTTACACAGTAATCAATGCATTTTTATAGCACTCATCACTGTATAAAGGACAATGGTCCCAAAATAGTGTCAATAATGTCCAATGTGTCCGCCATAATGTCGCAGTCATGATAAAAATCCCAGATCGCCGCCATTACTAATAAAACAACAACTATAATAAAAATGCCATAAGACTATCCCCTATTTTGTAGACGCACTTTTGCGCAAACCAATCAATATATGCATATTGCGATTTTTTTACCAAAAATATATAGAAGAATATGTATCGGTCTAAACTGAGGAAAAAAATATTTTTTTTTTATATTTTTGGGGGATATTTATTATAGCAAAAAAGTAAAAAATATTGCGTTTTTTTTTTTAAATTTATACTCTTTTTTTTGTTTATAGCGCAATAAATAAAAACCGCAGAGGTGATCAAATACCACTAAAACAAAGCTCTATTTGTGGGAAAAAAAAGGACGTCAATTTTCTTTGGGAGCCACGTTGTATAACTGCTCAATTGTCAGTTAAAGCGACGCAGTGCCGAGTCGCAAAAAGTGCTCTGGTCAGGAAGGGGGTAAAATCTTCCGGGTCTGAAGTGGTTAAGCAAGGGTTTGCTGAGAACAGAATATTATTTTAAGGGTTCCTCTGGGATTGTGTTGGTATTTCTATTGTCTTCTGTCTAAATTGGCTCTAGCATGTCTGTGTGCGCATGTATGTGAGATAGGGATCTTAGATTGAAAGCCCCTTGAGGGCAAGGACTGATGTGATTGAAAAAAAGTAGGTAAAGCGTACTGTAAATTGATGGTGCTTTTTAATTGCCTGAAAAAAAAAATATTTCTTTAGACCCTTAGATTCCCCAGCCCAGCCAATCAAATATTTTGTCTTGTTGGAAAAAAGCTCTCAATGGTGAACACTGATGTTTGGCTTCAGTCTTACACCTGGGAAGAGGTCAATGCAATTTATGCCACTGGCGCTCGGTGCGCTCTGATTTATTATTTTTTTCTGCTTTTGGGATCCATGAGTGGGCTGAGATTAAAAGCAATTCAACCCTTCCTGCATGCCATTGACATATTTCTTGCAGGGTTTTGACCTGCTTAAAAACATGGCTCCCATTTTCCCAATGCTGTTTATGAATTCCTCATATCATGGACCTTATGAGTTACACTGGATACATATCAAATGTCTAAACAAGACCCCATGGAAACTAAATTAAAAGTATGTTTCATAACATTTTTGTACCTAATATAAAATATAAATATAAAAAAAAATCCTAATATTTGGAGGTCAGGATGGACTTCCCCAGTAGGTAGGTAGTATAGGACGTATAGACTTTCCATGAACGGGACTGGAAGGTCTTCCTTACTGAAAGCCACCCCCCCCCCCCCAAAATAAAATTAACTTTAAATAACCTGACTGGCATTACTACTGGGCACTGATTGGTGACACTAGAGGCAGGGGCGGACTGACCATTGGGCCACCCGGGCACTGCCCAAGGGCCCTGGGCCACTAGGGGGCCCCATCAGGGTTGCCAGCCTCAGTAAAACCAGGGACAGTATGTAAAAATTTGTGTTTTTTTTACATCTGTCTCTGAAATGTCCCTTACCGACATCCTTTTGGTCTAAAAATCCTGAGATTATAGCTGCCCCACCTCTCCAGTAACTTTTCAGCCAATAGAAACATGTCTGTGTATACTGTGTGATTGTATACTGTGTGTGTGTGTGTTTGTGACTACTGTGTGGCCCCATAATCTCCTATTGCCCAGGGGCCCCATGAGTTGTCAGTCCACCCCTGACTAGAGGGCACTAATTGCTGGTACTGTTGGGCACTCGTTGCTGGCACTGTGGGGGCTTTATTGTAATCAGGGCATTGATTACATATCTAGATGTCCCCTGCAAGGAGGTGCCGCTGATCGGCTCTTCTCTCCACACACCAATTACCGGCATCTCCGTGCTTATTTGTGACCGGCTGTGATTGGACACTGCCGATCACATGGTTGAAGAGCCATGGCCGCAGCTCTTTACAGAGATCGGGGTAGCACCATGTCCTAGCAACATGGCTGAGATTGCCGCTCGGCGTGCGAGAGCGGCCATTCTGGGACGCCATCATATGATGGCGTCGCAGAACAAAAGCCGCACCGCCTTGTCGTCATTTGATGGTGGGCGGGCGGCAAGTGGTTAAGCCATATCTCCTTACTTCCTGTTTGCCAGATAATTGGGCTCTCACCAGCCAATATCTCACTCTTAGACCTCATACACACTATTAGATTTTCTACAGATTTTTGTCTTCAGATTTACCAAAACCATGTAGTACAAGGGCCTGCCTGATTGCATACAGATTAAAACACTTAAGGTTTGACCTCATATTATATGGTTTTGGTAAATCCGAAGACAAAAAATCTGCAGAAAACCAAATAGTGTGTATAGAGCCTTAGGGTAGCATTTGGTAGCAGTACTGCATGTCAGATGTGATCTTCTGTATAGATTTCGAGGCAGTGTATACTGACATGGCTGCTGCCTATGTTAACTTGTGGCTTGGCCATCAATGGGCCTTAAAACCACAGCTCAGCCTCATTTCTTTTTGTGAGCCCTTTGGGTTAATGTACAGGTGTCATCTAGATCTTTGTTATTTACAGATGTATTAACAGTACAAAATATAACCTTTTTCACCTGGTGTGCCTGGAATAAAATAAGGCTTACATCAACAGCTGCAAATCTCTGGAGCTTTGGAAATGTGACATAGCTTTCCAGGGTTTCTTGTAAGTGACCGAGAATAGACCAGAAAGGATTGAACTCAGGAAAAATGTATATAAAAGGTATCTGATTGGCATTAGAGATCAGGAAGGATTACCTTTTTTCTGTTAAAGCAAATTGGAACTCCGTGTAGAAGGTTTTTTGCCTTCTTCTGGATAAAGTAGGCATTTTGAGGAATAAAAGATCTCAAGCAATTAACATTGAACACTAGAAACACACACACACTATATATATATATATATATATATATATATATATATATATATATATATATATATATATATATATATATAAATACACACACACATATGCAGTGGGTAAAATAAGTATTGAACACGTCCCCATTTTTCTAGGTAAATATATTTCTAAAGGTGCGATTACAAAAAGGAAGAATATATTGCACTAACCCCAAAAGCAAAAATTAGTGCATAAACCAGCAGCTACATACGAACATAACCAAATTCATATATAAAACTCCAACAATATAATGTAGCGCTAAAAAAAGGCTGTGAAAAATACATGTGACAAATAGTGAAAAGGAGAAAAAGTATATAAATAAAAGTCCAAATATTCAGTGAGTACAAAAAGTCTTTAGAGTCCTCGCAGGACAAGAATTGTGATATATCACATAAAATAAACGCTAAAAGGTGATCATGAAGACATCTTGAAGCAGTGGATTCTCGGTAAAAACAAACAAGATGGATACTCTTACCAGAACCATGAGGTCATATGTGCCTATAAAGATAGGTGGATCTCCGCAGGTCTACCAGCCGTTGAGATTACCAGAGGTCCTCTGGTCATAGAAGGAATGATCCGTATCGTCCCCCAAGATGCCTGTTTCTCCAGGGTCCCGATGGAATGGACGGAAAAGAAACTCAACTCCAACGAAAACCAGGAATGGTGGATGACTCCAAACTCATATAGAGGATCACATAAGGGACAAAAAAGAACAGCTTCCCATAGTGTAGATGAAAAATATTGAATGGCTGTTTATTGGCATAAACGCAGATGCCCCTGTTGAAGTCCTATGGGACGAAACGCGTAGGGAGTGGTAGTCATGTTCCCTGTATTGCTTTCTTTTATGTGATCACGCTTTTGATTTTTATTTTAAATATTTTATACATTTTGTATTTGCTGTGTTTATGCCATTCGATATTTTTCATCTACACTATGGGAAGCTGTTCTTTTTTGTCCCTTATGTGATCCTTATGTTTTGTCCCTTATGTGCTTCAAGATGTCTTCATGATCACCTTTTAGCATTTATTTTATGTGATATATCACAATTCTTGTCCTGTGAGGACTCCAAAGACTTTTTGTACTCACTCAATATTTGGACTTTTATTTATATACTTTTTCTCCTTTTCACTATTTGTCACATGTGTTTTTCACAGCCTTTTTTTAGCGCAAAATTATACTAAAGGTGCGATTGACATGAAACTTTCACCACATGTTGGTAACAACCCATGCAATCCATACACACAAAGAAACCAAAACAAATACGTTCTGAAATTAAATTGTGTGTAATAAAATAGAATGACACAGAGAAAAAGGGAGGTGCAAAAAGGCATGGAAGGCCAAAGCACCGACTGAAATCTAATCAGTAATTAGAAAACAATCCTGTCCCTTGTCAGTGCAAATTAATATCAGCTGGTTCAGTCTTAACTGATGAATGGCCTATAAAAAGGTGTCTCATGACCAAGGTGTCACACAAGAAACATCTCTTGATGGGTAAAAGCAAAGAGCTTTCTCATAACCTTTGTAACGTTATTGTTGCAAAACATACTATTGGCACTGTAAAGGGTGGGTCAGTAATGGTCTGGCGGAGGCATATCCATGGAGCGACGCACAGACCTCTACAGGTTAGACCAGGGGTCTGCAAACTTTCTTAACAAAGGGCCGGTTTACTGGTCTTCAGAATTTATAGGGGACTGTGACCAGTGGGAGTAGAAAATGCTGCAGAAATGGTGCCCCGTCATTGATGTTAGTGGAAAGATTAGTGCCGCATTGATGGTATCAGCAGGAGGAAAAGTGCCCCATCTTTAGTGTTAGTGGGAGTAATAATGTTCTATTGTTTGTATCAGTGGGAGGAATTATTCCCCAATGTTGGTGTTAGTGAAGGGAATGATGCCTTATCTCTGGTGTCAGTGGGAAGAATTTAAGCAAAGGGCCACATTTAGCTCTTTGAACGGCATTTTGTTCTGCCGTTCATCCACGACCATAACCTCATGTACCACAACCCAAATAATGGAGGTACATATCTCCCATCCAGTACCTAGCCCTGACATTTACAGTGTATATAAATACAATATACACTCTAATATATATATATATATATATATTGTGGCAGCACGCAGGTAAAGTCACCTGGTTGTATCCAGGATGGGAAATATGTGTGCCCTAGATTCAGGCTTTATGCAGACCTTTACAATTAGAGGGGAAGAGTTAATGAGCCCAGCTGAAGTAAGTGGGCTCATTAAGACCTCTACAAAAAACCCCAGCATGCTTAGGGAGATGCTCCATCCTGGAACCAGTTTTGTGTTGTGTAGACTGGGGAGTGTGATATCTGTTCTGTGCGGTGAGTTAACGCCTGTGTGGCAAACCTCTACAACAGAGACAGGGACTGGTGCAGCACAAGGCTGCACTCAGTTGGTAGACAGGGAATCTAAGTGTGTAGTTAGAGGTCAAGCTGACCAGGATTTATTTTCATGTTTTATTTTTGTTTGGCTGTTATATGTATCACTGCATGTAGCATAAATAAACTGCATCTTTTGTTTTTTGCACCTACAACGCTGTCTGCTGTGCCTGATTTTGTGTTGTGAACCCATCCAGGGGGGTCACACACACCCGCTGCCGAGCTAACCCCTCACAATATATATATATATATATATATATATATATATATATATATATATGTGTGTGTGTGTGTGTATTAGTAAACTTCATTTGTAAATGAAAGCATGTACATCTAACATTCATGATGCGTGCGGCTACAAAACACCTTTCCATTTGATGTTGAGTATGTAACAAATGTCCCCATGTGCGCTTCCAATGTTTCTCACCGTATTGGTTTTATGCATAATTAGGAAGACATTTTTTTTTTCTTTTTCAGCTTGGGAAATCGCCATCAGGGACCATCGCCAAGCAGGTGTCAAATACACCCAGCTCGCACAGTAGAATGTCACATTTATCCACACCATAATGAGTTGATGTGGCGGTCAGGCAATGATCGCTGAGCCGCGGAACGGGAGACGAGACGAGGAAGCGTCAGAGCAAAGTTTGTCACAACTGTCTGCCAACCAGACTGGATAGAGCGCCATCCAGATCAGCCTTGTCACCTTGATGTACAATGCACAAAATAAATATATGAGATTTCACTTCACTTGACTATCTCATCTCTCTAACAGTGGGCAGAGGATTTTATTGTTTAACCACTTGCCTTCCAGGCCAATTCTGATATTTCTCTCCTACATGTAAAAATCATCATTTTTTTTTTTTTGTGCTACAAAATTACATATTACATATATATGTTTTTTTTTGCAGAGACCCTAGAGAATAAAATGCAACTTTTTATCTCGCACGGTATTTGCGCAACAGTTTTTCAAACACGTTTTTTTTTAAAAACAGTTTCATGCTTTAAAAAAAGAAAAACAACAAACAAACAGTAAAGTTAGTTCAATTTTTACGCTGAGTAAATAGATACCTAACATGTTACACTTCAAAATTGCACACGCTCGTGGAATGGCGCCAAACTTTACTTAAAAATTCCCATAGGTGATGATTTAAATTTTTTTAATGGCTAAATGTTTTGTGTTACAGAGGAGGTCTAAGGCTAGAATTATTGCTCTCGCTCTAACGTTTGCGGCAATACCTCACATGTGTGGTTTGAACACTGTTTACATATGCGGGTGTGACTTACATATGCGCTCATTTCTGTTTGCAAACACGTTCATTTTTTTTATTTTTTTATTTTACGTTTATTTTTCTAGTTTGACACTTTTTCTTTAGCACTTTTATTCCTATTACAAGCAAACATACCTTGTAATAGGAATAAGCATGACAGGTCCTCTTTACAGTGAGATTTGGGGGTCAATAAGTCCCCACATCTCACCTCTAGGCTGGGAAGCCTGAAATCAAAAAAATAAAAAGCGATCTCAGCTTCCCGGCCGAGGCGGTGCCATTTTTCGAATGCAGAGGCCGGGCGTGACGTCATAACATTGCGCCCGGCCTCCGAACGATCATAGAGACTCCGGGGACCATCTGGTCCACCGGAAATCTCTATGGTCAGCACCTGGAGGCGGCGGATCTCTTCTCCGGGTTCGCCGATGGCAGCGGCAAGCCTGGAGAAGTAAAAAAAAAACTGTTAAAGAGCTGCGCCAACTAAAATGATATATGTAAAAAAAAATTATAAAATTGTGTATCAATTCATTCAATCAAGTCCATAACAATAGACATCAACCGCTGGTATTGGCTTTTCTTATACGGATCATTAATCCCAAAACTGAAAGGGTTAAAATACTGGAGAAGTACTGGCGGGGGGTGGGTTGCCCCCTATCGCTGCCCGTAAGAATGATCAAGTGGCTGAACAGCCACTATGATCGTTCTTATGGTGTAGAGGGCAGTGATGGCAGTGATGGCAAACCTTGGCACCCCAGATGTTTTGGAACTACATTTCCCATGATGCTCCACTACACTGCAGAGTGTATGAGTATCATGGGAAATGTAGTTCCAAAACATCTGGGGCACCAAGGTTCACCATCACTGGTGTAGGGAATTTCTGGCTGAAAAAGAAGATATCTGAATGATGTCTGTAAGCACCGCTCCAAGTCAAGGACGTCATATGACCACCGCCAGGCGGGAAACGGTTAATAAATATTTAAAACATGTGTTATAATAATAAAAAAGCAACAGAGCATTAGGAATTCTATTTTTTTTTAAATAAACAGCTAAGATCATGTTCACACAAGTAAATTGTTTGGGTATAAGCCTGTTTCTGATTAGTCTGCGGGATTTGAACATGTCGGCTTATTTTGCTTGCTGTCAGTTAGGATTATGTTTTCAATTTGGCAAGAAGGAAAAACCAAATCTGCAATAACTAAAAAAAAAGAGTAAATCAGGTAACATTAAATAGATAAATAATATACAAGAAGCTCAGACAAATGTGAGAATCTGAATAATAAGACATACCATTCAGTTCAATTGGGTAAAAAAAAAAAAAAACATAAAATAAATATATATAATTAATAATAATAATCATTTTTAACTATTATGTTACATAGTTACATAGTAACTATGTAACATAATAGTTAAAAATTATTATAACATAAAATAAATATATATATTTAATAATAATAATAATCATTTTTAACTATTATGAATGTTTTTTAACCCAATTTATGGACTGAATGGTATGCAGGGCCGGGACAAGGGGTGGGCAGCAGGGACGGCTGCCCTGGGCACTGTGGTATCATGTGAGGTGGAGGGGGCACCACAAGGAAATTGGGGGAGGGGATTTGTGTTGGAAAGGGGGATTTGGGGGGCAGCAGGTAGTAAGTATTGTTTTAGGAGGGAAAATTTGTGGGTATGTTAAAATTTAGGCGGAGAAGGAATGGGGGATTTGCAGTGGGGTTATTGGGAGGGGCAATTTTAGGGGTAGAGAATTTGTGTTAGGAGGATTTTTTTTGGGGGGGGGCACTGAATTGGGGCGATTTGAGGGATGGGGGTAAGATTTGTACCAGGAGGGGGGATTTCAGCAGTGGAACAGATTTGCACTGGGAGGAGGGGGAATTTATGCTTAGGGGGGTGAAAAAGATTAGTGCTCAGTTTTTTTTGGGGGGAGGTTTTGATGACACATAATGCTCATACACCTTGGAGGCAGGGGGCGCATTTTGGCATGTTTGCCCTGGGCTCTGGATGACCTTGTCCCGGCACTGATGGTATGCCTTATAATTCAGATTCTGACATGTGTCTGAAGTTTTTGTATAGTTATCTATTGAATGTTACCTGACTTATTCAGTTTTATACACCTGACACTACTGGGTATTTGGCTTTAAAGCGTTTGTTACCCCAACACTTCATATTCCTGATTCTATGCCTGTTGTACCATGTACTTGTATGAGAAGGTATCCTGTTTTCTTTGTATTGCTCCCTTTATGTGAAATCCCTGGTGTTCCTGCCCATCCCTCTGCTTTTCTAAGTTAAAAAACTTACCACACTAAGCAGGAGAGCACAGCTCTATAGTTGATAACTTATTTAACCACTTGCAGACCGGACCATTTTGCTGGTCAAAGACCAGACCACTTTTTGCGATTCGGCACTGCGTTGCTTTAACTGACAATTGCGCGGTCGTGCGACGTGGCTCCCAAACAAAATTGATGTGTTTTTTTCCCACAAATAGAGCTTTCTTTTGGTGGTATTTGATCACCCCTGCGGTTTTTATTTTTTGCGCTATAAACAAAAATTTGAAAAAAACGCATTATTTTTTACTTTTTGTTATAATAAATATCCCCCAAAAATATAAAAAAACATTTTTTTCCCTCAGTTTGGGCCGATACGTATTCTTCTACATATTTTTGGTAAAAAAAATCGCAATAAGCGATTATTGATTGGTTTGCGCAAAAGTTATAGCGTTTACAAAATAGGGATAGTTTTATAGCATTTTTATTAATTATTTTTTATTATTTTATTTTTTTACTAGTAATGGCGGCGATCAGCAATTTTTATTGTGACTGTGACATTGTGAGGGACCCATCGGACATTTTTGACACATTTTTGGGACCATTGTCATTTATACAGTAATCACTGCTATATAAATGCAGTGATTCCTGTGTAAATGACACTGGCAGTGAAAGGGTTAACCAGTGGGTGGCAGTGTAGGGGTTAAGTGTTCCTAGGGGTGTGTTACTAACTGTGGGGGGGTTGGGCTTTCATTTAGTGAACACTGATCTCTGCTCCAATCACATGGAGCAGAGATCAGCGTCACTAGTTGCTAGGCAGAATGGAGAAATGTTGTTTACACAGCATTTCCTCCATTCGGCCGCTCCGTGAGACGATCGCGGGGATGCCCGCGGCGATCGAGTCCGCGGGTCCCGCGACTGGACTCACGGGGGTCCCGACCAGCGGGGGAGCGCGCCGCCGGTGGCGCGCTCCCGATGGCAGGGCGGCATTGAATATTGGACGTACCTGTACGCCAATATGCCTGCCCGTGCCATTCTGTCGACGTACATCGTCGTGCGCTGGTCGGGAAGTGGTTAAAAAAAAAAAAAAAAAGGAAAAACGGTATTGATAATGTACTTTTATATCTATAAACAAATGTTTTGCCTTTCATTTCTTTTTTAAACTGAATGGGTTGTTTTACAAGGTGATCATTTACAATCACAAGGTTTTGTAACCCCCCCCCCCCAAAAAAAATTAAAAATCTGTAAGACAAAGGCATAATAAGCTAGTATGCATCGCATACTAGTTCATTATGAAATACCTACCTTAGAACAAAGCACTGCAGCAAACCGCTGAGATGGCTGACATCTTCCCCGGGTTCGCAGGCTGTGATTGGCCCGGGGCCGCGATGATGTCACTCCCGCGCATGCACCGATAATGTAATCAGCGGCATATATATATAGTAAATATCTCCTAAACGGTGCAAGTTTAGGAGATATTTACAGTACCTACAGGTAAGCCCTATTATAGGCTTACCTGTAGGTACAATTAAACAAGAAGACTTTACTTCCTCTTTAACGATGGCCCTGAGAAGCAGATATTGTATTGATATTTTATTGATATGGAGATGCCCATAATATCAACATCAATACTAAGATAGCAATACCAATAAGATGACCTTATGGGTCCAAGTGTTGCTGCTAAATATATATTTATCTGTGACTTTAGTCAGGTGTTAAAGCCTGTGATCAGGGCTTCCAGGCCGTCTGAATTTGCAGATCTCATTAAATCCCATCAGAGCAATTGCACACTCCACTCAACAATCACATTACCGGATCCGCTCTCCACCATCATTGTCAAGCCCGACTCCCCACACTCCTCTTCCTCACAGTTCCTCTCCTCTCATCTCCGGAGGAAATTCTGCCATGTACAACATTTTCTAATATGTATGTAAATGACACTCTTCCCCAAGAGACTTCCCTTATTATTCCCTTAATGTGTCAATAACTTTTATTGTGCATATCAGCCAATCTAATCTTCACTCCAATATACAGTGCATTGCTAACTTGCATTACTGCTTTAGTTTTCTAGCATTGTAGGGCTTGTCTCCAACGGTGGTGTGCGATCACTTGACAGCGACTGTAGCAAGGCAATGTAGGGCTCAGGACTCTATTTATATAGATATTTATTGCAAATAATAGATCATTTATATTGGTGACACTTGACAGGGTTCACTTAAGGTCAGGGCCGGACTTACCATTGCGCTTGGCTGGGCTCAAGCCCATGGGCCCCGCCCAATAGGGGGCCCCGCGGAGATACATAGCCGAGTGTACTCGGCTCGACTCTGCTCACAGTCATGCCCAGTCCTGCCCTATGATGGACATAACACAGGGACTGGGCATGACTGTGAGCCAAGCCGAGTATACTTGGCTACTCTTGGCTCCGCTCTGGACTGCAAGAGGACCCGAGAGCCGCCGAGAGGACCCGAGAGCCCCCGAGATACACAGGACTCTGTATCTCGGCAGCGCCATTTTTAAACTTCAAGACTGCAAATGACAAGGCTACACTGACAAGGCTGCAAATGACACTGGACAAGGCTGCAGATGGATGGGCAAGGCTGCAGATGGACACTGATAAGACTCCATTCATGGGCATTTAAATGTAAGTTTTTTCCTTAAACTTCCCTCCTAAAAGTTTTTTTCCTTAAAATTCCCTCCTAAACTTGGGGTGTGTGTGTTATACGCCGGCGCGTGTTATATGCCAATAAATACGGCAATGTATAGAAGGTAGGGCCCCGAAAGTGGCTCAAGCCCAGGGGCCCCCACCACCCTAAGTCCTGCCCTGCTTAAGGTGTGCGGTCTAAGTGACAGCTGGTCTTCACCAGAGCTCCTGATGGTAGAGATGGGCTGGAAACCCTAGTGGCCCTGGTTTTCTTCATTGCAAGCTGACACCAGGTCTCTGCCCCAAGGATTACCTCACTATTGGGGTAGCTGAAATAGAATGGCTACGGTGTGCAGACTGTGGTCCGGGCAATAGAGTAGTCAGATCCAGGCAGAGGTCATGAGCGGGGAGCAGGAGAGGGTAGTTTGGACAATCCAGGTCAGCAACAGGCAAGGCAATTAGGAAGTGTGCACAAAGGACAACTGATGATAGGACACAGTACTAGTCATTTTAAGGCTGGTGGTTAAGTACCCTTTTCTTTCAGTGTTGTTTCAGGGAATTCTGGAAGTCCTGGCAGGGATTTTTCGAGTACCATCGGAAGAAATGGCAGGGATTCTATGACTACTATTTGAAGACCTAATAGGGAAATCTATTAGAAGGATTCTGAGAGTATCATTTAAAGTCCTGGCCAGGATTTTGTGAACACCATTGGAAGTCCCAGCAGGGATTCTGCAAGTACCAATGGAAGACCTGGCTGGGATTCTGCAAGTACATTGGACGTCCTGACCAGGATTCTGTGAGTGCCACTGTAAGTCCAGACAGGGATTCTGTGAGTACCACTGAAAGTCCTTAGAGGGATTGTAAGAATACCACTGGATGTCTGTGCAGGGATTCTGAGAATACCATTGGAAGTCCTGGCTGGGATTCTGAGGTTCCACTGGAAGTCCTGGCAAGGATGCTGAGAGTACCATTGACAGTCCTGGCAGGGATTTTGAGAGTACTATTGGAAGTCCTGACTAAGATTCTGACAGTACAGTTGGAAGTCCCAGCAGGGATTCTGAAAGTATCATTGGAAGACCTAGCCAGGATTCTGCAAGAACCATGGGAAGTCGTAGCAGGGGCTCCTGGCGTACTGTTGGAAGTCCTGGCACGCATTCTGCAAGCACCATTGGAAGTCCTGGCAGTGATTCTGAGAGTACTATTGGAAGTCTTAGCCGTGAGTCTGAGAGTACAATTGAAAGTCCCAGCAGGCATTCTGGGGGTACCCATTGGGGGTACCATTGGAAGACCTGGCCAGATTCTACGAGTAACACAGGAAGTCCTTTCAGGTATTCTGGGGGTACCATTAGAAGTCCTGCAGGGATTCTGCAAGTACCCATTGGAAGTCCTAGCAGGGATTTTGTGTGTACCATTGGAAGTCATGCAGGGATTTTGTGTGTACCATTGGAAGTCCTGGCAGGGATTTTGAGAGTACCACTGGAAGTCATGGCAGGGATTCTGAAATTAGGATTTCTTGAATTTCTGTCAAGATGTCTTGAAGTACTGTAACAATTGGCCCATTTTCAAGCAATTTGTTTGCCACTTTGAAGGCCTCACATATAAACTTCAGATAGGATCTGTTGACTTGTATCCACCTTCTCTGATCTGGTGAATTTGGATAGTTCCAACAGATTAATGTCAGATTTGCAATGTATGCAGACCCTACATCTATTTTTCAGTACATCTGGCACAATGCTTTACTGTATACCATTTTTTTAAAAGCAAGTATCTGTTTGTGAATCTGTTGCACAGTTTCTTACCTGGAGATCCTGTCAGTAACATCTCATCGGGTGATGCTAAGTATAAGTTTTCTATGACCTTGACATTGTCCAGTGGCCAAATTATTTATTTTTATTTTTTTAATCAATAAAAAAACATTAAACATGTAAAATAATGCATTTGGGTGGCAAAAATATAAATACAATCTATACACTAGGGGGAGAACCTCTGGGGGAATCTAGAATGGAAAAGGACCTGGGGGTCTGGTAGGCTCAGCAATGGCATGCAATGCCAAGCTGATTCTAACAAAGCAAACAGAATATTGGCATTAAAAAGGGGATCAACTCCAGAGATAAAACGATAATTCTCTCGCTCTACAAGACTCTGGTCTGGCCGCAGCTGGAGTATGCTGTCCAGTTCTGGGTACCAGTCCTCAGGAAGGATGTACTGGAAATGGAGCGAGTACAAAGAAGGGCAACAAAGCTGATAAAGGGTCTGGAGGATATTAGTTATGAGGAAAGGTTGTGAGCACTGAACTTATTCTCTCTGGAGAAGAGACGCTTGAGAGGGGATATGATTTCAATTTACAAATACCGTACTGGTGACCCCACAATAGGGATAACACTTTTTCTCAAAAGGGAGTTTAACAAGACTTGTGGCCACTCATTAAAATTAGAAGAAAAGAAGTTTAACCTTGAAGTATGTAGAGGGTTTCTTGCTGTAAGAGCGGCAAGGATGTGGAATTCCCTTCCACAGGCGGTGGTCTCAGCGGGGGGCAATGATAGTTTCAAGAAACTATTAGATAAGCACCTGAACGACCGCAACATACAGGGATATACAATGTAATACTGACTTATAATCACACACATAGTTTGGACTTGATGGACTTGTGTCTTATTTCAACCTCACCTACTATGTATTAATTCAGCACAGGAAATAGCCTAATAACATTTATTTGCCCCTTTCACACAGAACTCATGTACATGCACTTTTTTTTATATGCAATTCTTTTTAAAATACAACCCAAAGTGTTAACAATAATATTAATATACTGTATAGACACATACATACAGTATACATGGTGATCAGTCACCTCTGTTGCAGTTCCATGAGGAGCTTAATAAATTGGTGTGGGATTTGTGTTTTATTATACTATTCGGACATGAAAAGAGTCTTTTTTTTCTTAGATACACAGATCTCTATCGGTTATAGTATGCTAGTTATTGATCTTTATGTAAAGTATATAGATAAGAACATATTGCTACTTTACATTAATTTCCATCTGGAAAATGTAAAATGTATTTAAATATATCCTGAGGGCACAAGTGAAATGTGTTTCTGGGATTGGAGTGGATCCTACAACACATAAAAGTAGACTTATGGGGATTAAATCTAATTTGCAGGAGACAGGGGTGTCCTCAGGAAGAGAAACTGGATAATGATATAGATATAGAGATAGTCGGGTGGAGGGGTCAGGTGATAATACCATTGGGTGTGTGCAGAGGTTATCGTGTAGGCAACAATGTAGTCGTATTCCTTTTGTGTCACAGTACTCAACCACTATAGAAAACATCTTTGCATGCAGAGAAAGAGAAATTGCCTTACCTGGGGGGGGGGCGAGAATTACTCTCTGGTTCCTGCATTCAATATTTCAATGCAATAATCTGTTTGAGTTCAACTTGTTAGATCATATTATCAACTTCTGAAATCTGCAGAGAATGTTGTGTTATTTCATTTATCCTTTCAATTTTCTTTACATATCTAATTTTATTTTATATGTCTCTTGGTTTCTCTATGGAATTCAGGCAGATCATGGCTGGTGGGAGATGCCAGCAGGATGCTGTACATAACCTCCTGAACACATTACAGCACCCTGTCTAAGTTCTCCTCTCCAGAGCCCTCAAACCTGATGCAAGCAGTGGGCAGTTGGGAGGAGTTAAAGCGGAGTTCCGCCTAATTTATTTTAATTTTTTTAAAGTCAGCAGATACAAATACTGCAGCTGCTGACTTTTAAAATAAGGACACTTACCTGTCCAGGGTGCCCGCGATGTTGACCTCTGAAGCCGACCCGTCTCTCGGCTCTCAGGTGGAGGCGCCGCCATCTTCGGTAAAGGAATCAGGAAGAGAAGCCTTGCAGCTTCACATCCTGGTTCCCGGGGCGGGGCGGGAAGTGGAGTAGATACCCACGGGTAGCTCAGCTATCTATGCCCGGAAGTAGGATCAAAATACCTGTATTAAACAGGTATCTGCTTCTCCCTTCCACCTGAAAGGTGCCAAAGGTGACACCGGAGGGGGG
Organism: Lithobates pipiens; assembly: GCF_037356315.1. Classification (NCBI taxonomy): domain Eukaryota; kingdom Metazoa; phylum Chordata; class Amphibia; order Anura; family Ranidae; genus Lithobates; species Lithobates pipiens. Next base: position 323,483,466 of record NW_027507784.1, on the reverse strand, counting down.
GGGGGGGGATTCTGAAAAGCGGAAGTTCAATTTTTGCACTTTAAGCAAATGTAACAGAGGGTAATATTATTGATGTCAGAAGTCTTTTTCTTTCACAAGATAGCAGTAACAGGTGCGCCTCTGGATGATGTAATCTGGAAGAAGATCTGAGCTACAACCATCAATGTGAAACAACTTCAATACCCAGGGACACCTGAGAGCAAGAGGGGTCATAGAGAAGAAAAAGCCTGGGAAAGGAGTGGGGAACTAAGGGGGGAGAGTGTCAACTGGAGAGAGGAAGAGTGAAGAAGTGCTTTTCTGTGGTGTGCTAGGCGGTTTCTGTATGCTGGACCAGTAGGCTGGACTGATTGGTGATTTAGGTCACCACCGCTTAGCTCCACAGAGGAAACACCAAGAGGTTCGTCATCTCTCCTGCTGCCAATGTTGGTCACCTACAAGAAAGGCCCCCCCCCCTCCATTTGTCTAACCAAGCGCCATCAGGGAACTGCAGAGAAAGGATGTGGCGAGGGGGTTGTAGACCCTCTGTTTAGCTGCACCCATTTGCAAATGACTTGCAGACGTAGACCACGCACCTGCTGTTGTGTGTATTGCTCATATTACTCTAGACTGGCACCAACGCAGTCAGGGTATTAGATCTACTTTCCTGGATGGATTCCAACTTTGCATACCCTTAAATCTAACTACTGCAACAGTGCACAACTTAACACCTGACTGCTGCAACTGGGTTTGCCCCTTTTTAGCCTTTATCTGTACCCAAGTCCCCTCCTCCCCTAAGTTAAACTCCTTAGAAACACTTTTATTTCCCTGCGCACCGTCTTCAAAGGGCCCCAACGTAGTCGGCAGAAGATCCACTACAAAGATGTGGATCCCAATACTTTTGACAATATAGTATATATATATATATATATATATATATATATATATATTGTAGATTTAATAACAAAGACATCAGTATCTAAAGTACAGTAATCCACCATCTGCCACTACCCTACAGTGATGGATTCTGCAATCTGATTGGTTGTCTTAGGTTAAGGTACATGACTTCTCTTTGTTAGGTTATTAAATAAATGCCATTTTGTCCTAAACTTCTGTACTGCTTCTGAAAAGGTCAAAGCACTATACGCATTTCTCTAATCAATGTCAGTTTTCTCTTCTGTTCTTGCCCACTGTTCCTATTACCATGAGGAGAATTCTGCACAATGACTAGAACAGATCTGACTTACCATCTTTATAATAGGGCAGAGCAGAAGGCAGTAATAATGACAACATCTGATAACTTACAACATACTTAAAGATAATGAAGGTTAAAGGAGCACACCATCCTAACTTGATCATTTAACGCTGATGTGCATACAGAGAGAATAATGTGCCCAGAGCTGCTTTAAGAAAAAGTCTGGGGCTACTTTAGGAAATTTGTTTTGAGCAAATATCTCATGAGTAGCCCCCCAATTCTTCAAATGACCAGATTCTGAGGGCATAGCCGGCTATTCTTTGCGTAAGTCCCTCTGCCCTTTACTGTACCTGAAGCAAGGGAGCCATTTGTCTCAAATTCTGTTGATATCACTTTAGGGTAGTGATGGAAACACTAAATTATACTGTATGTGTTGGAAAAACCTGAATTGAAATATCTAAATTGGCCCCATTCCCCAAGGCTTGCCTTTTGGACCCACCTTTGGTCCAACTTCAGTCCCAGAAGTTACCCCACCACATTTCCAAGCCAAGGGTGCCCCTTTTCCTCCACCACATTGCCTTCAGACCTCACAGGGGGTGTCATCCAGACACAGGGGTCTGGATCACACCACCTGGAATTCCAAGGTCAGATGTTTAGGTTCACAGGGGTCTGGATAACACCACCTGAACCCCAAGGTCAGATTTCCAGTTGCTCTTACCCCAGCTTTGCAAGGCACTTGTAAGCCATATAATAATTCAAACCTTGCCTACAACAAATAGACTATATAAGAGTTTGGCGGCAACAAGTCCTTGGCATCATCTGAAGCGTTCAATACACAGGCAGAGACTTTCCAATACATTGAGAATGCTGCGGAGTTACTCAGCGATCATTGCTTATCACAAATTGCCACATAGGGACAGGGGTGGACTGACAACTCATGGGGCCCCCAGGCAATAGGAGATTATGGGGCCCCCAGGCAATAGGAGATTATGGGGCCCCCAGGCAATAGATTATGGGGCCACACAGTATACACACACATACAGTATACACTCACAATATACACACAGAATACACATACACACACTGAAAAGGTACTGGAGAGGCAGGGTAGCTATAATCTTGGGCTTTTAAAAAAACAACTGATTTTTACATACTGTCCCTGGTTTTATTAAGGCTGGCAACCCTGATGGGGCCCCTTAGTGGCATGGGGCCCTCGGGCAGTGCCTGAGTGCCCGAATGGTCAGTCTGCCCCTGCATAGGGATGTATTGGTGTCTCAGCCAAGTTAAGGACAACAAATCTAAGACACAATCTTGGTGCTGCGATTGTTTGCAGCAGATATGTTAATGTCCCGGTGTGAGGGGTCACACACGCATGGTAGCTCTCGTACAGATTATTCACATAGCAAGGTGATTTTATTTAGGGGGCTTCTCAGGTCATCTGTTATCTGTCACAGCCAGCCTTGGCATCCAGCAATAAAATCTGCTATTGCCCATTTTTTTAAGCAGTGATTATTATAGGGTAGAATGGACCTCTACCTCATCCCTCTCAGGGACTGCTCAGGATCTGGATAGGACTAGTGAGGAGCCCTGCTTGTTTGGGGGTTCACCCATTACTATGGTATATAGGTCAATGGTTATTAGGAAATGGTACATGCATCAAGCCCCAGCCATGCAACTGCAGCCATGTAAACAAAGCTGCCTGGGACAGTTAATAAACAATGAATCTGGAAGCCCCCCTTTAACAATAAGGGGCACCCACATACCACCCCCCCCAATGTGAAAGAGTAAGGGATTTGATCTAGAGAAGCCACATGCCTTCAACCTTGCCCACATATTGATGAAGACAAAGGTCTCTTCCCTGCAACCCTGCAACCCTGGCTTCAGTGGTTAAGGGGGTCTGCAGGCGGGGGGGGGGGGGTTATTGAAATCTGGAAATCCCCTTAAACAATAAGGAGGTGTGCAGATTGTCAGCCCCCCCCCCCCCCACCATGTGAATAAGTAAAGGATTTGATCTAGAGCAGCCACATGCCCTCAACCTTGTCCCCATATTGATGAGGACGGGGGCATCGTCCTCTCAACTCTGGCCCAATAGTTGTGGAGGTCTGCAGGCAGGGGGCTTTTGGAATCTGGAAGCCACCCTGAACAATAAGGGGGTACCTAGGTACCAGCTGAGCCCCCCCCCCCCATGTGAATGAGTAAGTAAGTAAATAATGTGATCTAGAGCCGTCTTTCTCAAATCTTTTACTTCATTTTCAGGTCTAGGGGAACCCCGGCTAAAAATAATTGTACCTATAATTCAGTGGTCAGTGAAGGTAGGAGATCAATTTGCCATTGCTCCCTGCTCAAGGTACTCCTACAAACCTCAGGAGGAACCTTGGTTGAGCAATGTAATCTATAATATTAGGAATTCTCTGTCTAATATTAGATAATTCTAGAAGAATCATATCTGCAGGGATAGATTTAAGCAGAATTTCCAGAACACATAACCCTTTCCTGGTACAGCCTTCCTTACTCGTCTTATACATGAGGATTAAACTATATAGTCTTATAGTTGGAACCTCGTGTTTTTTCGATGTTATGACATGCCTGTTCATACCCATGCGCTGGACTTTCATAGTAAGTACAAGACTTATGCCGCGTACACACGACCGGACTTTTCGACGGACTAGGTCCGACGGTCTTCCCGACGGACTTTCGGCGGAGTTCCGACGGACTTTCCGAATGAACGGACTTGGCCACACACAATCACACCAAAGTCCGACAGATTCGAACGTGATGACGTACGACTGGACTAGAATAAGGAAGTTCATAGCCAGTAGCCAATAGCTGCCCTAGCGCCGGTTTTCATCCGTCGGACTAGCATACAGATGAGCGGATTTCTCGACAGGAACTGGGTCCGGCGGATTTCCGGCCTGAAAAATTTGAAACTTGTTCTATTTCTAAAGTCCGTCAGATTTTTGGACAGCAAAGGTCCGATGGAGCGCACACACGATCGAATTGTCCGACGGATTCGTTCTGTCGGACCTTTGCTGTTGAAAAGTCCGGTCGTGTGTATACGCCATTAGGTGTTATTTAAATTCAGGCTTTATGGTAATTCTGTCACAAGTAACTTGATGCTTTATTGTCAATTCTATATAACTCAAGCACTCCATAATAATAATAAAAAATAATTATATGAAATCCATAAACAAGATTTGTTGGCATCGATTAGGAAAAATAATACATTTTAAATACAAACATAAAAACATTTTAAATATAAAATTCTTAAAAAAGATGTGTTTTGCCCTGGAGGGCAAGTGTTAACTAAAGCGCTGCATAAATTTACAGCACTATATAAGTGCCTGCAATAAATCAATTAAATAAATAAGCCTAAGACTAACACAATTATTTTAATAGTCTAAAACTGTATTATCAGTTCATCCCCTGCAGCTATTACCTTTTTGTATCACCTCCCCCTCCCTTTAGATTGTAAGCTCCATGAGCAGTGCCCTCCTATTCCTTCTGTATTGAAGTGTTTTGTAATTGTACTGCACCTCTTTATATTGTAAAGCACTGTGTAAACTGTAGATATATATATATATATATATATATATATATATATATATATATATATATATATAATATATATATATATATATATATATATATATAATATAAGCATTTGCATGTTCTCCCTGTGCCCACGTGGGTTTCCTCTAGGTACTCCGGTTTCCTCCCACAATCCAAAGACATGCTGATAGGTTAATTGGCTTCTGTATAAATTGGCCCTAGTATATGAATGTGAGTTAGGGACCTTGAATTGTAAGCTCCTTGAGGGTAGGGACTAATATGAATGTACAATTTATATGTAAAGAGCTGTGTAAATTGATGGCGCTATATAAGTACTAGACATGTGCGATTCGTTTCGTACGAATCCGAATTGAATATCGCACACGAATTACGAAATAAGAATTTTTATGCATATGAATTCCGTACGAAATTTGGTTTACAAATTTCGGATCCAAATTCATTAGAGAAGATTCGTAATTGTTATGAAAAGTTATTAAAACCTAAAAGTTAAAAACCCAGGAAGTCAGCACAGCGCAGGGATGGTGGGAACCCCTCATAATGATAAATTCATCATAACGAAAATTCGGAATTGTTACAAAAAGTTAACAAACCTAAAAGTTAAAACCCCAGGAAGTCAGCACAGGGATGGTGGGAACCCTACAAATTTCGGATCCAAATGAACAGAATTGTGACTGGCGTTTTGTTCCCCAATCAGAGGAAGTTAACACAGCACAGGGATGGTGGGAACCACTTATAATGGGCACAGTGGGAGGGAACTCAGCACAGGGATGGTAGGAACCCCTCATAATGGGCACAGCGGGTGGGAACTCAGCACAGGGATGGTGGGGACCACTCATAATGATAAATTCATCATAATGAACATTCGTAATTGTTACGAAAAGTTAACAAACCTAAGAGTTCAAAACCCCGGAAGTCAGCACAGCACAGGGATGGTGGGAGCCCCTCATAATGATAAATTAATCATAACGAACTTTCGTTATTTTAACAAAAAGTTTACGAATCTCACGAAAATTCATATTTACGAATTTCGGATCCAAATTCATAGCGAAAATTCGTAATTGTTACGAAAAGTTAACCTAAAAGTTAAAACCCAGGAAGTCAGCACAGGGATGGTGGGAACCCTACGAATTTCGGATCCAAGTTAACAGAATTGTGACTGGTGTTTTGTTCCCCAATTAAAGGAAGTCAGCACAGCACAGGGATGGTGGGAACCACTCATAATGGGCACAGCGGGTGGGAACTCAGCACAGGGATGTTGGGAACCCCTCATAATGGGCACAGCGGGTGTACAGACCCGGCAACTCAGCACAGGGATGGTGGGAACCCTTCATAATGGGCACAGCGGGTGTACAGACCCGGGAATTCAGCACAAGGATGGTGGGAACCCCTCATAATGGGCACAGCAGGTGTACAGACACGGAAACACAGCACAGGTATGGTGGGAACCCTTCATAATGGGCACAGCGGGTGTACAGACCCGGGAACTCAGCACAGGGATGGTGGGAACCCCTCATAATGGGCACAGCGGGTGTACAGACCCAGGAACTCAGCACAGGGATGGTGGGAACCCCTCATAATGATAAATTCATCATAATGAACTTTTGTTATTTTAACAAAAAGTTTACGAATCTAACGAAAATTCATATTTCGTAAGAATCCAAATCTGAATCCAGGTGGCACAGTGGTGTAGTGGTTAGCACTCTCACCTAGCAGTAAAAAGGGTCACTGGTTTGAATCCCAACCACGACACTACCTGCCTGGAGTTTGCATGTTCTCCCTGTGCCTGCGTGGGTTTCCTCCATGTACTCCAGTTTCCTCCCACACTCCAAAGACATGCAGGTAGGTTAAAGTGGTTGTATAGTCATTTTTGGGACTTTTACCTACAGGAAAGCCTATACTAAGGCTTACCTGTAGGTAAAAAATATATCTCCTAAACCTGTACGGTTTAGGAGATATTCCCCTCGCAATGTGCCGCTGACTGCAGCGGCGCATGCGCACAGGGGATTCTTGGCTGAAAGTCCGGCAGACGCCGGACCTTGCCGGAAAGAAATCTCCCACGCGCATTCGCTGTGAGTGGCCGGAGCCGCGATACCCGGAAGAAACGCAGAGGGAACATGTCAGCTCCCTCGGCGTGGATCGGGCCAGATGTCGGGGCCTTGTTCTAAGGTAAGTATTTCATAATGAGCTAGTATGCGGTGCATACTAGCTCATTATGCCTTTTCCTTTGCAGGTGAGTAAAAAAAAAAAAAAACACACATCAGCGGGTATACAAGCGCTTTAATTGGCTTCTGTCCAAAATTGGCCCTTGTATATGAATGGGGACCTTGGATTGTGGGCTCCTTCAGGGTAGAGATCGATGTCAGTGTGCAATGTACAGGGATAGGGACAATTGTAGACACTCACTCAGGATGGACTGGTGTCTTTATTCAACCTTACTAACTATGTAACTATGAATTTTGTACATGAATTACGAAATATGATTTTTTTTTCAAACAAAACAAAACACCCATGTCTAATAAGTACCTAAATAATAATAATAATAATAATTATGGTGACCAAATAAATATTAGATGGATTGAAAAGATAAATTATACAGTGTTTTAAAATTGTAGTTTATCGTTTCCATATCTCAAAGAAGATTGTGGGCTCTTCATAGAGGACCTGAGGCTCCTGCCGGGAGGGGGGACGGGGGTCTAGTAATGCCCCTGCTGTTCTATATAAATGTAATTTAATTATTTTGATCGCTGGGATGTGGTGTCTGGATTGACACTAATAGAAACAAATCTAGTTATATAATTATCAAAATAAGATCAGCCCCAACGCTTCTCTGAATTGCTTTCCAAAAGCTCAATAAGCATCAATTTTACCAATCCCGATAATAGATATTTGTGGATTTGGTGAATGACATCCTCTATTTCTCTGCGTTATAATGATGAACTGATAGTGTACATCTCTACATCCCTTAATGACTGCAAGCTTCCCCTTCTCAATCCCCCCCCCCTTTCCTCCCCCTCTATTTGATTTGTGCTGAGTCTATGGAGGAGGAGCAGAGCCCTCCTTTACAAGGTAACTGTTGGATTCAGCAGAGCTCTGATAAATGCAGCAGAGCGGAGATGTGCTGTGGATGCAGGGATGCCTGAGCACTGGGTACCACTACGGGAGGACAGAGAGAAGACTACTCATCACCACCACTGCCTGGGATGTACCACCATATGATCTCTATGGCATGTGTGCTTAACCAGCAGAGGGACCGCCAATCTTAGTGCATGGGTAAGTACCGGACACGTGAGCCCACCGGTCACTAATGCATGGGATAAGGGAGAGAGAGGACAGTCTATGGGTTAGCCAGCATTCAATCTATTGCACCTTCCTAGATCTGCTACTTGGAAGGATCCACCATACCACCTTCGTGGCCAATGGGGACTTCCTCATTGCTATACTAAGTGACACAATAGTTACAAACTTCACAGCATTGGCACGATTAGCGGAGCCCTGGACCCGAAAATTTTTAATCAGGATCTGACTTTTTAGGCTCCATGACTTAAAAAAACGTTGCCTGTTTTGTGCTTTGTGTTCTGCATGTAGAAGCAGCTCAATGTTATCCTATGTGTCCATGCACATTAGAGGAATATTTTGAGTTTAACGTTTAGAGGCAAAAAAATCAAGTTTCTGATTGGAGCTTGGAGGCAGAAAAAGCGTAAAACTCTCCTAAACTCATCTAAACTTTGTACAAAAAAATGCTCTATATGAGCGTTTTTTTACTCCCAATAGAACAGATATTTTTTTAAGCCCAGTGTGCATGGAGCCTTATGCCCTGTACACACGGTCGGATATTCCGATGACAAAAACCGTCTGATTTTTTCCGACAGATTTTGGCCCAAACTTGTCTTGCATACACACGGTCGCACGAAGTTGTCGGAAAATCTGATCGTTCAGAACGAGTTGACGTATATCAAGTACGACGGGACTATAAAGAGGGCAGTAGCCAATAGCATTCGTCTCGTAATTTATTCTGAGCATACGTGGCACTTTGTCCGTCGGAATTGTCTACACACGATCGGAATTTAAACGATCGGATTTTGTTGTCGGAAAATTTTTAGATCCTGATCTCAAACTTTGTGCGTCGGAAATTCTGGCAGAAAAAGTTCGATCGAGCCCACACACGGTCGGATTTTGTTGTCCACGCGTGATAGGATTTTCAAACAACAAGATCCTATCGCACATTTTCTGTTGGAAAGTACGACCGTGTGTACAGGGCATTAAAAACAGCTCAACCAAGGTGTACCAGATGGTCTCCGGAGCTATCAATCAAGAGTTGATTTACTAAAGGCAAATAGATGTGCACTTTGCAGAGTTTAGTAAATGAGATGAAAACTTCACTTTGCAAAGAATATCCAATCACGTGCAAGGAAAAGGAAAAAAAAAAACACCTGCACCTGCTGGCATATAATTGGATGATGAAAGTCAACAGAGCTTCTTCACGTTTACTAAGCTCTGGAGCATCTGCACTTTCAGAGTGTACAGTCTATTATAAATCAGCCCCATTATGGCTCCCCATTGTGGCTCCATTCACACCTGAGCTTTTTTTTATAAGTACGCGTGTTGTGTTTGTGGTGCCGTTCGTTGTTAAAGGTACCCCATATGCGCCAAGCTAACGCACATTTTTCCACGTGGAAAAAGTGCAAAAAGTGCAGCAAAAAGCGTGATTAAACACACACGAGGCACAACATGGTAAAAAGCTACATGAGCTACTCTGCAAAAAAATTTTGCCTGAAGGGCAGCCTATTAACCCAAATAGGCTGCCCCGTGTGCATGGCACAAGAACCCGCACAAAATGTGCACAAACGTGGCGCGATTTTATGTGCATTCTCAAGCTGAGTGCAGCCTGTAAGCGATCTTTTTAATTCTATATATGCAACTGCTATACAGTATTATTCTGAATTCACTGGCAGCATTCAAGCCTTGATGAAGGGAGAGTTGTGAGCCTAAAACATGATGGCTTTTTGACCTCTTGTGCTGATTCATTCAAGTTTTGTGGCGCTCTAATTTTTTTAATGTTCTAGCAAGCTGCATCATACATACTAGGAGGAGTACAAATGGGGGGATCCATAGTGGAGAAGGATCTGGGGGTTTCGGTAGATCATAAGCTTAATAATAGCAGCAATGCCAAGCTGCAGTTTCCAAAGCGAGCAAAGTCCTTTCTTGTATAAGAGAGGTATGGACTCCAGAGAGAGAGATATCATTTTGTCCTCCTGTACAAATCATTAGTAAGATCTCATCTGGAATATGCAGTTCAGTTTTGGGCACCAGTTCTCAAAAAGGATATCGGGGAACTGGAGAAAGTGCAGAGAAGGGCAACCAAACTGATAAGAGGCATGGAGGAACTCAGCTATGAGGAAAGATTAGAGGAACTGAATTTATTCCCTCTTGAGAAGATTAGGGGGGGATATGATCAACATGTACAAATACATAAGGGGTCCACATAGTGAACTTGGTGTTGAGTTATTCACTTTAAGGTCATTACAGAGGACAAGGGGGCATTCTTTACGTGTAGAGGAAAAAAGATTTCATCTCCAAATACTGAAAGGTTTCTTCACAATAAGAGCTGTTAAAATGTGGAATAGACTCCCTGCAGAGGTGGTTCTGGCCAGCTCAGTAGATTGCTTACAAAAAGTCCTAGATTATTACCTAAATCTACATAACATAACTGGGCAGTGACATTTATAGGTAAAGTTGATCCAGGGAATAAATTGAATTGCCTCTCGGGGGATCAGGAAGGATTTTCTTTCCCTTGCTGTAGCAAATTGGATCATGCTTTTCTGGGGTTTTCTGCCTTCCTCTGGATCAACTGTGGGTGATGGATTATGTATATGGGATTGTATGATTTTTTTTTTTTTTTTTTATTGGTTGTACTGGATGGACTTGTGTCTTTTTTCAAACTGACTAACTATGTAACTACTGTATGTAGCATGACACATAACCAACATGACTATCCTGAAAGTACAAACCGAGAACAAGGATATAATAATAAAGTGCTGCGTAAGCTGTTGGCGCTATATAAATCCTGTATAATAATAATAATAAAAAACTGCACCTTACCAATTTTTAGATTTATGGCCCGTACACACGATCCGAAAATTGGGCGAAAAATACCGCTTTCGAGGCGATCGTACGATAATCGGATCGTTAGTACAGAGCTTTTGAAAGCCGATCACGACAGTTCATCCGATATTGTTTTATCGGACAAGCACGAAAATTTTTCTTGTATGACACCAGACCGTTACGATTTTCATTTAATCGGTACAATTGTTGTCCAAAAATACAATACAAATACACTACAACACATGACATCACTTCCAATTTTTTATTCTGTCATATGAGAATTTTAGTAACTTTAGTAAACTCTTCAGGTTCGATATACGACTAGCATGCAAAAAAAAAGGAAAAAATTAACAATCTAAAGTCCGATTTTTGGAGCATTAGACTGTTTTATTTCTATTATTTATTTATTTGTTATTATTATTATTGTTGTTGTTATTGTTGTTGTTGATTATTATTATTATTATTATTATTATTATTAATATTATTATTATTATTGTTGTTGTTATTGTTGTTGATTATTATTATTATTATTATTATTATTATTATTATTATTATTATTAATAATAATAACAACAATAAAATAATATTATTAATAATAATAATAATAATAATGATAATAATCAACAATAACAATAATAATAATAATAATAATAATAATAATAATCATTTATTTTTAGTTTTATTTTGTTTAATTTTTCAGGCATTTCTTTCTTTTATTACCTCCTGGTAACACCTGGTAGCACATTTCCTTCCTAGGGTGACAACGTTCACTCACTGTATTGTATTGAAGAGTAAGGTTGTCATCCTAGGACAGGAAGTGTTTTAGGACTCCGGGACACCTTCCCCGCTCTGGGTGTTTTGTAGTCCAAACACACTTCCCAATAACATTATTTGAGATAACGCAGCAGACAGCAAAGGACAGTGCTGGATTTATGGCAGGATCCACAAGTATATTGTACACCTATTAAACAAAATGCTTCCAACTGTGTATATAACAGGGAGCAAATAATAGAAGTTCATTGTTGGGGTTCACACACACTTTAATGAGATGCTTCTGATCAGCTTAACATTAAACCCAGAACCAAAAACATAATATATTGCAGCTTACATTAGATGTGAAGGCTGCATTTGTTTTCTTTTTTTTTAATTTAATTTAATTTAATTTCTTTACATTTATTAATTAAATAATAAAAAAATAGTGTTTACAGTGAAATATAACACAAATAATACTGCTCATATACATATTAGTTTCCTTTTTAGACTTGTTTACTGTCTGGTTTCCATCTGGTACCACTCCTCATGCAATTAGAGTGCCTCTACTCTGGATGAAGGAGCACAGGGGGCAGCAGCATTGTCCATCTAGGGGGAGGGGAGTGTTAGATGAGCTAGCATATTTAGAGACACTAACAAGTTGAAGTCTATCTCCAACTCACACTATATAATCAGTTATGACAAACAGTTTTTTCTTCTTTTTTGGGTAGAGCTGCACGATTAATCATGAAAAAATCGTGATCTCGATTCAAACCCCCTCATGATCTTAATCCAGCATTTCCAAGATTAAGTGCAGAGCCGTTCTCTGCTCACTGCTGACAGCTGTCAACAAAAAAAAAAAAAAAGCAGCCTGCCAAGTTTATCACAACATTGCTCAGCCACTGAGAGATAACTATAAACAAAGTATCATTTGGTTCTCTTAGATCAAAGGGATGAACCTGTCTGTAAATGAGGTCAGTTTAACCACTTAAAGACTAAACCTTTTTCTGACATTTGTTGCAAGTTAAAATCAGTATTTTTTGCTAGAAAATTACTTAGAACCCCCAAACATTATATATATTTTTTTAGCAGAGACCCTAGAGAATAAAATGGATATTTTATGTCACACTGTATTTGCACAATTTTTTACGAAAAAATACACTTTAATGAATTAAAAAAAAATACAAATAAACAGTAGTTAGCACAATTTTTTTTTTTATAATGTGAAAGATGATATTATGCTGCGAGAATCACGAATTAATCGTGATCTTTATTCTAAGTAAAATAATTGTGATTCTCATTTTATTCAGAATCATGCAGCTCTACTTTTGGGATAAAGGCTTTACATGAATAAATACAAGCTGATCCCTGTATGCACCCCTGTCATTGGTAAATGGTTTGTCTTATGTCCTGTAACTGTTACAGTGGAACCTTGGTTTTACGAGTAACGAGGTTAACGAGCGTTTTGAAAGAAGAGCAACTTTTAAAAAAAAAATCCTGACTCGGTTAGCAAGTGTTGTCTTGCAAAACGAGCAGGATTCAAGCCAATAGGGTGGGCAGTACCGCATTTGGCCAAAGGTGTGGGGGCGCCGGTGACACTCAGAATGGCAGCTCTGAACCACTCGGAAATACTCTGTTCTAGAGTGTTTCCAAGCCTTTCCGAGGGTTTCCGAGTTCAGCCGAGCCGTCCTCGAGTATTTCTGAGGCTCTCTGGCGCCCCCCACCTCTGGTCACATGCGGTATTGCATGTAATAGAAGTCAATGAGGAACTAATTATCTTCGTTTCCATTGACTTCTATGGGGAACTCGCTTTGATATGCGAGTGCTTTGGATTACAAGCATTCTCCTGGAATAGAATATCCTCATAATCCAAGGTTCCACTATATATCTGCAGGACAGATTGTTCTGACGAAAAAAGGCCAGACTTACTGACCAGTTTAGCAGGTGAAAATAAAATAAAATATATAAACAAAGCAAAAGAAAACAAAGAAAGCCTAAAAAGAGAAATGAATGCAGCCATTACCATTACAAGAACTGGTAATCTGCAAATTAATAAATGGTTGCTTTTGGGTTTAATATTACTTTAACATAATTGTGACGATAATCAGAACACTTAAAACATCTAAAAACATGGATTTTATGGTAAGTCATTCGGGAAGGTAACTGATTTGAAGATTCGTCATAACACAGGTGCTACCACCTGTCTGAAAATGCTATCTACCTGGCTGCTACTGGCTGCCTTGGAACACGCAGAGAGTGAAGTCAGATAATGTCATATTATGCAAATTAACCACTATTGGCACACTAATGATATCAATCTGTGGGACCAGGGGTGTTGCTAGGTCTACAAAAGATCTGGGGCTAGAGCCTGTAGCAGCGTAGTAAAGAAAGTCATACACTTGGACGGGCAAACACGTGTATATACAGTATTATACGTGTGTGTGTATATATCCCCAGAGAGCCCCCCATTTACATCAGGGTCCCCAGAGAGCCTCCTACTTACATCAGAGTCCCCAGAGAGCCCCCCATTTATATCAGGGTCCCCAGAGAGCCCCCCCTTACATCAGGGTCCCCAGAGAGCCCCCCATTTACATCAGGGTCCCCAGAGAGCCCCCCCTTACATCAGGGTCCCCAGAGAGCCTGCTCCTTACATCAGAGTCCCCAGAGAGCCTCCCCCTTGCACCATGATCCCCAGAGAGCCTCCCCCTTGCATCAGGGCCCACAGAGAGCCTCCTTCTTGCACCAGGATCCCCAGAGAGTCCCCCACTTACATCAGGGTTCCCAGAGAGCTCCCCTTACATTAGGTTCTCCAGCGAGCCTCTCCATTAAAATCAGGGTCCCCAGAGAGCCCCCCCACTTACATCAGGGTTCCCAGAGAGCCACCCTTACATTAGGGTCCCCAGCGAGCCTCCCCATTAAAATCAGGGTCCCCAGAGAGCCTCCTCCTTAAAATCAGGGTCCCCAGAGAGCCCCCCACTTACATCAGGGTCCCCAGAGAGCCTCCCCTCCCCTTGGGGACCCCTGCAGAGACTCTGGGCTATGGGCCCCAGATTCGGGGCTATAACCCCAAAAGCGACGCCACTGTGTGTGACTAACAAAAGCTGATTAGGCACAGCAGAGGATGCGAAATGCAGCATCACTGGCATCTCTGTTATACATAAAACACCAGCTAACTACTACTTTGAGGTGCAAAAGTGTGTTATGTATCACTGTGGGGTTGATTTACTAAAACTGAAGAGTGCAAAATCTGGTGCAGTTGTGCAGGGTAGCCAATCAGCCAGTGGCAGGCCTGTCCTTTAGGGGTGCCTGAGTGCCGCCCCCCATCCTCTCCACCCCTTATATGCAATAGATAGATCCATGTATAACATGAATCTATCCGCAGCCGCCCCCTATTCATGTGTCCGGCCCCTTCTGGGTCACCAGGCATATGAATTACAGTTTTTTTTTTTTTTTAAGAAAAAGAACCTGATTACAGCCAGAGGCTCTAATAGGCTTTAAAATATGGTGGACTCGGGCATTATGTCTGGAACCCACCCAGGTGTGTTGCAACAGCGAATGAAAATTCCCTGTTGCAACACTGATCCACCTCCCAGCCAATCGAGAAGCAAGTACGAAACCTGTTTCCCGATTGGCCAAAACGTCAGGCGATCCTATTGCGTTTAATTATTTTTATTAAGATATTATACACATAAAAACATTCCACAACATTTCATTTCAAAACCATATATACAAGCATACACAAAACATTCATAATAAACAAACAACAAACATGGATCTATCTCAAAATATTCTCCAAGATGTTAGAGATATTCCACCATCTCCCCCTCTCATCCCCCACCCCAAAGGAGAGAAAAAAAAAAGGAAAGGAAATAAAAAAAAAGAAAAGAAAAAAGAAAAGACAAAAAAGAACAGAAAAAAAAAAATTGGACGCCTAGCGCCGGGAGGAGCAGGGAGGAGAAACCACGGAAGCTGCTCCAGCAGAGGACACGGGAGCAGCTTCCCCGAGCCCACCACGCTGGAAGATGGGCCAGATCCGACTGTTGCTCTCACATCCAGGGTAAGGACAGCGGGTGTTGGTGGTGGGGAGTGTGTTAGTGCCGCGGTGCGGGGGGGGGGGGGTAGGTAGCAGTTGTGCTAGTGCCGCTCCATCGGTGGCCGGGGGGGGGGGGTTTGTTTGCCGCCCCCCCCCTAAAAAAAAAAAAAAAGCCACCAGCCGCCACTGCAATCAGCTTCCAACTTCAGCTTGTTCAGTTAAGCTTTGACAATAAAACCTGGAAGCTGATTGGTCTCTGTGCAGAGCTTCACCAGATTTTGCACCCTCCAGTTTTAGTAAATCTCCCCCTCTTTGTGACTATAAGGGACGGGATACTAGAGATTAGCATGCTTGCTAACATTTTAAAGGGCCAATCCACACGAAAGTAGTATTTCGTTATTGGGTGGAGAATCGTGGGCTCTGTCAACCTCTGCTTCACATAATATAATATAATATAATATTATATCATATAATATATTAGAACATAACATAATAGAATAAAATTGTAAAATCCAGCACATATTTACATAGTTAGTCCGGTTGGACAAAGACACAAGTCCATTTAGTTCAATCAATAATGTTCAACCGGGAACGACTCAGCAGACCCAGGCAATCAGCCCAGAGAACTCAGCAGAGTCCCCGAGAAATAGAAGAGACCGCTGTTTTTTTCTGGCATCAAAAGTCTGAAATATCACTTTTTGGGCGGAGTGATCCTTTACGAAAATTTCTTGAGACAAAATATGTCTCAGGAATGAGAACACTGATGTACAGCAGATCACTAATTACATCAAAGGGACACTAAAGGTTCGTGCTTTTTCACCTTAATGCATCCTATACAGCCCCCCCCCCCTATTTTACTTACCTGAACCATGGAACTTGTCCCACGGGGATGCACTCTCTCTCTCTGCAGGGGGTTCTTGGCTCTTGATTGGATAGATTGAGAGCAGTGCAGCCATTGGTTCCCGCTGCTGTCAATCAAATCCAATGATGCGCCCGCCGGGGGCGGCGGGGCTGGACCAAGTCCTGCATTTGGCCTCTATGGACGCCAAATGCTGCACTTGGGAGCATGCCCTCAAGGTATCTTCTTCCAGGGTGGGGGGGAGCCGAGAGAGCCGCCGAGGGACCCCAGAAAAGCAGGTTTGGGGCCACTCTGTGCAAAACGAGCAGCTGCACAGTGCAGGTAAGTACAATATGTTTGTTATTAAAAAAAATAAAAAACTAACCTTTAGTGTCCCTTTAAGGTTTCTTTCACACGGAGGCGCTTTACAGGCGCTATAGCGCTAAATATAGCGCCAGTAAAGCGCCTCTCCTCTCATTCCAGTGTGAAAACCCGAGTTCTTTTGCACTGGAGCGGTGCCCTTGCAGGACGCTAAAAAAAGTCCAGCAAACTGCATCTTTGAGGTGGTGTAGGAGCGGTGAATACACAACTACTAAAGTGCCCCTGCCCATTGCAATCAATGGGCAATGCCACCAAAGCATCGCTTGCTTTGCGGGCACTTTTAATTACTTTTCGCTTGTAAGGGGGGGGGGGGGGGGTTAAAAGCGCTCCCGCTTGCAGCCAAAAAGAGCTGCAAAAACGACGGTAAAGCAACGCTATTTTTAGCTGATGCCCGCCGCAGTGTGAAAGCGCCCTAACACATTTTTACTGCACCGGCAATGCTGTGATGCCAATTAATTCTACAGCATAATATTACATTTTCAATAGACATCTGGGGGCCTCCAGGGCACAGAGCAGTGTTAGGAGCTGCTGACTCCATGCAGACTCCTTCTACAGACTCCAGGTTTGTTGAGCAGAAGTGTAATCCTCTGTATACATTGCAAGGATTTCCCCTCTGCGCTTTTATCAGATTTATATCTGCTTCTGAAACAATTGATGTAATCCTTGCCATGTCCCCAGTGTGGCACAGTCTGCCCAGTGCTGTAATGAATAAAGGAATATCTTTACCCAAGCAGCAGTCTTAGAAAATGTCTCATTAAAAAAAAAAAAAAAAAAAAATCAACGCCAATGACAGGAGATGTCTGTTATTTGTCTTCAGGTTGCGCAGGCTTCGAGGGCCATGAGTGAGCTGATGAGGTCAGCAGTATACAGAATACAACCTTCAGAATAAAATAAAAAAAGTCATTTCCAGTATCATTCGAGGCCCATTCACACCAGAACACAGAGGGGTTTATGTATAGAACAAATCACTGTGTGAATGCTGTGCACAGACATCATGAATAATATCTTGTAATGTGTCTAATATGTGTATTTCCTATGATTGGTAGCGCCACCTAATGGCCATAATGCGGTATTTTCCTGATTGTGGTATTTAAAAGAAAATACTGCATTATGGCCACTAGATGGACCAGTATTGGGGTATTGCCATATTTTCCTGAAATACCGTGTTTCCCCTGAAAATAAGACCTACCCCAAAAATAAGACCTAGCGCTATTTTCCAGGAAGGCTGCAATATAAGCCCTACCCCGAAAATAAGCCCTAGTTTAAAATGCTTGTAAAAGCCTATAATCCACTCTATTACAGTAGTACAATGTGTGTGTTCCTGTAATATAATTGTGGGGAAGAGAGCTCCGGCGGGTCACAGAAGCGAAGAGCGGCGCTATAAACGACAGAAACACACACATTGTACATTATATGGTACTGTAATAGAGTGGATTATAGCATTTTACAAGCATTTTAACTCAGTTCACACTGGGGAGTCCTGTCAGGCAGAGAGAGAGAGGGGGAGAGAAGACAGAGTATTACATTGTAAGACCTACCCTGAAAATAAGCCCTACTGTGTCCTTTGTTGCCAAAATAATATAAGACCCGGGCTTATTTTCAGGGGAAACACGGTACCACAGTCAGGAAAATATTGCATTATCGCCACTAGATGGATCAATTGTGGTATTTTCCTGAAATACAATTAGCAATATACAGTACCTCATTATGGCCACTAGATGGAGCTGGCGATCATAGAAAAGACCCATATTAGACACATTACGAGGAATATTTAGGCTGTGTGAATGCTTCAGCAAATTTTTTTTTTCTGAATAGACCCCACAGGGTTTCAATTTTGAGGCCTGCTAGTGGATACCATGATGTACTAACATGACCACGGTGCTCTTCTCTGCATTAAAGTAGTGCATTTGTTTTATCAGAGATTGCTGCAATGCAATTCAGAAAGTCCAAGAACCGAAAAGAACACAGAGAAGGGCATCTGAACTAATAAGGAGCATTGGGGAACTCGGCAGGAAGGAAAACTTCTGGTTTATTTTAATTTCCTGGTATGAAAAGTATTCTCTGCAATAAGAATGAGGTGGAAAGATGGAATAACCAGATCCACCTAGTGGCCATAATGGGGTATTTTCCTGATTGTGGTATTTCAGGGAATATACCACATTATGACCACTAGATGGAGTAGTATTGCGGTATTTTCCTGAAATATCACAATAAGGAAAATACCTCATTATGGCCACTAGAGGGAGCTGCATTCACTCTTTTATTTTTTCTATATAAATAGACCCCACAGGGTGTCAATTTTGAGGCACGTTGGTGGGTTCCATGACACTCTAACATCGCCACGATGCTCTACTCTGCATTGAAGTAGTGCATTTGCTTTATCAGAGATTGCTTCAATGCAATTCAAAAAGTCCAAAAAACGAAAAGAACACAGAGAAGGGCATCTGAACTAATAAGAGGCATTGGGGAACTCAGCAGGAAGGAAAACTTCTGGTTTCTTTTCACCCCCGGGTGTGAAAAGTATTCTCTGCAATAAGAATGAGGTGGAAAGATGGAATAGACTTCGAGTGTTTCGAACAAGTATAAAAATCAATAAAAAAATCACTGTGTGAATGCTGAGGCATTTATAAGATCTTGTAATGTGTTTAATATGTGTACTTCCTATGATAACCAGATCCACCGAGTGGCCATAATGTGGTATTTTCTTGACTGTGTTATTTCAGGTAAAATACCACATTATGACCACTAGATGGAGCAGTATTGCAGTGTTTTCCTGAAATACCACAATAAGGAAAATACCTCATTATGGCCACTAGATGGAGCGGCATTCACAATTTTTTTTTTTATAAATAGACCCCACATGGTGTCAATTTTGAGGCACGTTGGTGGGTATCATGACACTCTAACAATGGCCACTGTGTTATATTATCATATATGTTATCATATATCATAGATATATATCATATCATATCATATATGATATCAGAGATTGCTGCAATGCAATTCAGAAAGTCCAAGAACAGCAAAGAACACAGAGAAGGGCAGCTGAACTAATAAGGGGCATAGAGGAACTCAGCGGGAAGGAAAACTCCTAGTTTCTTTTCATCTCTGGCTGTGAAAAGCATTCTTTACAATAATAATGAGGTGAAAAAAGGTGGAATAGACTTACAGCGTTTAAACAACGATATAAAAAAATAGATAAAAATCACTGGGTGAATGCTGGATTAACCAGTTTTGTGATATTTTTTCTGAAATACCAAAATAAAGAAAATACCTCATTATGGCCACTAGATGGAGATGCATTCACACAGTAATTTTTTAAATGAATAGACCCCACAGGGTTCTCAATTTTGAGGCACGTTGGTGGGCTTAGCACAGATTGCTGCAATGCAATGCAGAAAGTCCAAGAACCACAAATAACACAGAGAAGGACAGCTAACAAGGTGTATGGAGGAAATCAGCAGCAAGGGAAACTCCTGGTTTATTTTAATCTCCGGCTGTGAAAAGTATATTTTACTATAAGAATAGGGGGGAAAGTGGAATAGAGTTCCAGCGCTCCAATAATTATTATCGATTGTTTCAGGAAAGATTGAGATGATCAACAGCTTCATCTAGTGGCCATAATGCGGTATTTTACGGCTTGTGGTATTTTAGGAAAATACTGCATTATGGTCACTAGATGGGGCATTATTTTCCTGAAATATCACAAACAGGAAAGCACCTAATTATTGCCACTAGATGGAGCTGGCGATCATACAAAATACACACATTACATTACAATACATTACAAGGATTATTTGTAATGGCTGTTTTTTTAATTCTAAAAAAAAAAAAAAAAAAAAATACTGTGTGTGTGTGTGTGTGTGTGTGTGTGTGTGTGTGTGTGTGTGTGTGTGTGTGTGTGTGTGTGTGTATATATATATATATATATATATATATATATATATTTTTTTTTTTTATTTATTTATTTATTTATTTATTCACTGCTGATTACTTGGCAATAGTGATAATAATAATTGAGTGTAAAAAAGGGATTCCCTTTGCTCTACAATGATATGCTCTTCCTGTAAATGTAGCAACTTTCTTGTTCCAATAAATTACATAGAACTCTGATGAGAGACACGTAATTCATTATGTACTTCTAACCCCTGTACTCTGTAAATAAGACACTTCTGAGCCCTGCACTCTGTTTATTATGTTCCCCTACACCCTGTGGGTTTCATACCCCTGACCCCTGCATTCTGTCCTTTACATACTCCTTATCCCTGCACTGTGCATTACATACTGCTGACCTCTGCTCTCTGCATGTTGCATATTCCCGTCCCCCTCTCTATACTCCTGAGCCCTGTGCATTACACCTTTCTGATCCCCTGCACTCTGTGGGTTATGTAGTGCTGGCCCCTGCTTTATGTGGGTTTCATTTTTTGACCCTTAAGCTCTGTATGCTACACACTCTTAACCCTTGCACTCTGTACTTTATGTACTCCTGACCCCTGCACACTGTGCATTACATTGTTCTGACACCTTTATTCTGTACATTGTATACATCTGACCCCTTTAATCTTTACATAACATACTTAGGACCACTGCACCCTGTACGTTACATACTTCTGACCCCTTTACTCTGAATGTTACATACTTCTGACCCCTTTACTCTGTACAATACATACTTCTGACCCCTTTACTCTGTACAATACATACTTCTGACCCCTTTACTCTGTACAATACATACTTCTGACCCCTTTACTCTGTACATTACATACTTCTGACCCCTGCACCCTGTACATTACATACATCTGACTCCTTTACGCTTTACATTACACACCTCTGACCCTTGCACTCTGTACATTACATACTTCTGACCACTGCACTCTGCACATTACATATTTCTGACCTCTGCACTCTGTAAATTAAATACTTCTGACCGCTGCACTCCGTACATTGCATACATCTGATCCCTTTACTGTTTACATTACATACCTCTGACCCTTGCGCTCTGTACATTACATACTTCTGACCCCTTTACACTACATACCTCTGATCCTTGCACTCTACATTACATACTTCTGACCACTGCACTCTGCACATTACATATTTCTGACCTCTGCACTCTGTATATTACTTACTTCTGACCTCTGCACTCTGTACATTACACACTTCTGAACCCACACTCTGCACATTGCACACTTCTGACCCCCACACTCTGCACATTACACACTTCTGTCCCCCACACTCTGTAAATTACATACTTAAAATGTGACCATTTTCTACATAACAATGTAACGAGGTGATGTACCTGATACAACTTATGACTGAATCCGTTTCCTCTTCATATTCTTTGGCTAAATCTAAATCATCTCCTGTCATCGGGCTGTTGTCCTGCGTTGATATGGTAAATAGTGCAGGTTTATGAGTTGGCAGCTCCTCTACGCCTGGCAGTGATAAAGGGGAGATTGGCCAAGCTTCCAGCGGGTCTCTTCTAGCGCAGATGAATTTTCAGCCATACAGGTGCTGCCACCCATCATCTCTTAGCTGGATTGAGGTTAATATCTGTGGTCTCTTTTTAGGTCTGGATGGAATTGTTACAAGAGCTGAATGTTCAGGAGGAGGGATATGTTATGTGTTCAAAAGTCCATGTGAAGTATACCGAGACCCAGCAACATTCTATATATGACAGCTTAGGAGCCCGAGGATGTGGAGACTACATTACTGTCCTTCTTCAGCACACTTCCAGTCTTATGCCGCGTACACACGGGCGGACTGTATGGCCTACTTAGTCCGTCATACAATCCGACGGACAGTCCGTCATACTTTCCACTGAACGGACTTGACCACACACGGATGCACAAACAGTCCGTTGAAAGCTTGCGCGATGACGTGTACAGCACGTACGACGGGACTAGAAATAGGAAGTCCAATACACAGCAAAGCACCCTTCCGCCGTGTAAATCCTTTCTGAGCATGCGCCATTCTTAGTCCGTCGAACTAGCCTACTGACGAGCGGATTGTCCGCTGAAACCAAAGTACGACGGACAGAATTTCGAAAAATCCGAAATACTTAGTCCGCCAGACTGCACGCTGAAAAAGTCCGCTGAAGCCCACACACGAGCGGACTGTCCGCTGAAATGTGTTTCGACAGACTAAGTACGCCATACAGTCCGCCCGTGTGTACGCGGCACTAGGGTAACAACGTTCACTCACCCCACTGTGTCTATGGAGGAGCAGCTTTGTCACTCTAGGTCAGGAAGTGCTTTAGGACTACACTGTCCTCCCCCCTTCCCTTGTCTCTGTGAAATAAGGGCAAGTGTTCTGCAGTCCACAGACAAGACTGGAAAGGCTATTAACATTACTTAGGATTTCACTACAGTGCACAGGAAGTTACAAGGATTCAGAATGTCTGGCAGGATCAACAGGCATTATTCTGTACTTGCAGAAATTGTACGTAAAGCCTTAAAAAGGAAAGTAATGCAGCCAACACATCTAGCGAGCTGCAATTTATATATTGCATCTACCTACCTACCTATCTATCTACCTACCTAAATATCTATCTATCTATCTATCTATCTATCTATCTATCTATCTATCTATCTATCCATTCATTCATTCCTCTCCCCCTTTCTCCACTCCTATAGTCATTATATTGTCAAAAGTATTGGTACACCTGCCTTTACACGCACAACTTTAATGGCATTCCAGTTTTAGTCCGTAGAGTTCAGAATCTATCTATCTATCTATCTATCTATCTATCTATCTATCTATCTATCTATCTTTCTATCCATTCATTCATTCCTCTCCCCCTTTCTCCACTCCTATAGTCACTATATTGTCAAAAGTATTGGTACACCTGCCTTTACACGCACAACTTTAATGGCATTCCAGTTTTAGTCCGTAGAGTTCAGAATCTATCTATCTATCTATCTATCTATCTATCTATCTATCTATCTATCTATCTATCTATCTATCTATCTATCTATCTTTCTATCCATTCATTCATTCCTCTCCCCCTTTCTCCACTCCTATAGTCACTATATTGTCAAAAGTATTGGTACACCTGCCTTTACACGCACAACTTTAATGGCATTCCAGTTTTAGTCCGTAGAGTTCAGAATCTATCTATCTATCTATCTATCTATCTATCTATCTATCTATCTATCTATCTATCTATCTATCTATCTATCCAATCATTCCTCCCTTTCTCTCAATTCCTCAAAATTCTACAAATGACAACGTGAAAGAAGTTTGTTTGAAATCTTTGCAAATGTATTAAAAATAAAAATCCCATGTACAGAAGTATTCACAGCCTTTGCCATGACACTGAAAACTGAGCTCAGGTGCCTCCTGTCTCCTCTGATTGTCCTTGAGATGTTTCTGCTACTTGACTGAAGTCCACTTGTGCCAATTCATTTAGCAATGTACAGAGACATCTCTGAAGATAACCAGCTCCAGAGTACCCCAGACATGGACCCCAGACTGGGGTGAAGGTTCATCTTCCAACAGGACAACGACCCCAAGCACAAAATAACAAAGGAGTGGCTACGGGACAACTCTGTGAATGTCCTTGAGTGGCCCAGCCAGAGCCCAGACCTGAACCCGATTGAACATCTCTGTAGAGATCTGAAAATGGCTGTGCACCGACCCTCCCCATCCAACCTGATGGAGCTTTGGAGGTCCTGCAAACAAGAATGGGAGAAACTGCCCAAAAATAGGTGTGCCGAGCTTGTAGCATCATACTCAAAAAGACTTGAGACTGTAATTGGTGCCAAAGATCCTTTAGCAAAGTATTGAGGAAAGGCTGTGATACTTATGTACACAGTATTTTTTTTTGTTGTTTTTTATTTTTAACAAATTTGCATGAAATTGTGCAAAATGTCTTGGTATGCTGATGCCTTAAGGCCCCTTTCACACTGGGGCGGTGCAGTCATCGGCGGTAAAGCGCCGCTATTTTTAGCGGTGCTTTACCGTCGTTTTGGCGGCGGTATGTGGCCAATAGCGGGGCGGTCTTAACCCCCGCTAGCGGCCGAAAAAGAGTTAAAACCGCCCTCAAAGCGCCGCTGCAGCGACGCTTTGCCGGCGGTATAGCCGTGCTGCCCCATTGATTTTAATGGGTAGGAGCAGTTTAGGAGCGGTGAACACACCGCTCCTTCACCGTTCCAAAGATGCAGCTAGCAGGACTTTTTTCACCGGCCTGCCAGCGCACCGCTCCAGTGTACAAGCCCTCCGGCTTTCACAATGGAGTGAAAGGGCCGGTTTTTTCAAGCACTACACAGGCGCTATTTTTAGCGCTGTATCGCCTGAAAACCGCCCCAGTGTGAAAGGGGCCTTAGAGTTTCCTTCCCTGGAACTAATGCCACATACACACAATCGGAATTTCGGCCAGCAAAAGACCGATGAGAGCTTTTCATCGGAAAATGCGACCGTGTGTAGGCTCCATCGGAATTTAGCTGGCCGAACTCCCGCAAGCAAAAATTGTAGAGCATGTTCTCAATTTTTCAGATGGATAAACTCACGCATGCTCAGATTCAACTAGGAGATAGAAAGCTATTGGCTACTGGGTATTGAACTTCCTTTTTCTGGTCCCGTCATACATGTTGTACGTCACCGTGTTCTTGGCGGTTGGAATTTGGTGTGACCGTGTGTATGCAAGACAGCTTGAGCGAAATCCCGTCAGGAAAACCATCAGAGCTTTTTTCCGACCAAAATCAACCCAACACCATAATCCCCCCTCCACCAAATGATTTGGACCAGTGCACAAAGTGAGGTTCATAAAGACATGGATGAGCGAGTTTGGAGTGGAGGAACTTGACTGGCCTGACCTCAACCTGATAGAACATATTTGGGATGAAGTAGAGCCAGGCCTTCTCATCGAACATCAGTGCCTGATCCCACAAATGCGCTTCTGGAAGAATGGTGAAACATTCCCATAGATATACTCCTAAACCTTGTGGACGGCCTTCCCAGAAGAGTTGAAGCTGTTATAGCTGCAAAGGGTGGGCCAACTCAATATTGAACCCTACGGACTAAGACTGGGATGCCATTACTTTTTTTGTGTGTGTAAAGACAACCAATATCTATCTATCTATCTATCTATCTATCTATCTATCTATCTATCTATCTATCTATCTATCTCTCTCTCTCTCTCTCTCTCTCTCTCTCTCTCTCTCTCTCTCTCTCTCTCTCTCTCTCTCTCTCTCTCTCTCTCTCTCTCTCTCTCTCTCTCTCTCTCTCTATCTATCTATCTATCTATCTCTCTCTCTCTCTCTCTATCTATCTATCTCTCTCTCTCTCTCTCTCTCTCTCTCTCTCTCTCTATCTATCTATCTATCTATCTATCTATCTATCCATCCCCCTTCACTCACTCTCTATATTGTCTCTCTTTCTATGTATCCCATCCTTGTATCTTCCCATCTGTCTATGTATTATCACACCATATGATCCCTTTAAGCTTCCGGAGTTTCTTAGAAATTCCATTTTCTCTGATCACAGGGGCAGCATGAAGTCTTGGCGTTGGCTGGTGTCTGTGCTCAGACACACATGGCTCCTATGATATGTGATTAGGGTTGTCATGTCATCATAGTGTGCGCCGTGCCGCAGAAAACGCTGGGAGTGATGATAACCAGGATCCAGGATCCGGGGAGGAGAGATTGTGTGTGGAGAATTGTGAGGAGCTACACATCTTCTCAGCCGTCCATGGATGAACATTTCCTGGAAAGCACCAAGAATAGCTCCAGGAGACTTCTGTTCCAGCACTAATCCGGCTCACATCCCCTCTTTTCTTGGAATGTTGTCGGAAAGGATCATTCTGCCCGAAAGTTATATTTCGGTGTTTGCTGGAGAGTTAAACGGCTTCTTCTGTCTTTTGGGGACTCTATAGGTGGGATCTCCCAGGTCTGAACATCTGATGTGCCCATTATTAGAGGTTCCCACCATTCTTTATGTATTACTATTATACGTACAGGATGTACATTATGGAGAATGTAACCAGTGGATCTATTAACACATAAAGGTTGGTGGGAACACCTAAACTCCTATGTACACAGGGATAAAGTAGGGTAAGGCCCCTTTCACACTGGGGCGGTGCGGGCATCGGTGGTAAAGCGCCGCTATTTTTAGCGCCGCTTTACCGTCCTTTTAGCGTCAGTATTCGGCCGATAGCGGGGCAGTTTTAACCCCCGCTAGTGGCCGAAAAAGGGTTAAAACTGCCCGTAAAGCGCCACTGCAGCGACGCTTTGCCGGCGGTATACCCGCACTGCCCCATTGATTTCAATGGGCAGGAGCAGTTTAGGAGCGGTGAATACACCGCTCCTTCACTTTCTAACGCAGTGACACCTGCACAAACACTTTCATTTAAATATAATTTTCAGGGGGAGAGGGAAAGAGAGAGAGGGGGAGGGGGAGAGGGAGATTGAAAGAGAGAAGAGGGGGAGGGAAAGAGAGAGGGGGGGAGGGGGAGAGGGAGAGGGAAAAAGAGAGGAGGGGGAGGGAAATAGAGAGAAGGGGGAGAGGGAAAGAGGGAAAGAGAGAGAGGGGGAGGGAAAGAGAGAAGAGGGGGAGGGAAAGAGAGAGGGGGGGGAGGGGAGAGGGAGAGGGAAAGAGAGAGGAGGGGGGAAGGGAAATAGAGAGAGGGGGGAGAGGGAGAGGGAAAGAGAGAGAGGGGGGAGAGGGAGAGGGAAAGAGAGAAGAGGGGGAGGGAAAGAGAGAGAGGGGGGAGAGGGAGAGGGAAAGAGAGAAGAGGGGGAGGGAAAGAGAGAGAGGGGGGAGAGGGAAAGAGAGAGGGGAGGAGGAAAAGAGAGAGGAAAAGGGAGGGGGGAGGGGAGAGAGGGAGAGCGAAAGAGAGAGAGGGGGAGAGGGAGAGGGAAAGAGAGAAGAGGGGGGAGAGAAGAGGAAAGAGAGGGGGGGGAGGAAAAGAGAGAGGGAAGGGGGGAGAGGGGAGGGGGAGAGGGGGAGGGGAGAGGGAGAGGGGAGAGGAGAGGGAGAGGGAAAGAGAGAGGAGGGAGGAGAGAGAGAGAGGGGGAGGGAGAAGGAGAGAGAGTGAGGAGAGGGGGGAAAGCGAGCAAGAGGGGGGGGGGAGAGGGAAAGAGAGAGAGGGGGGAGGGGAGGGGGAATAGAGAGGGTAAGGGGGAGAGAGGGGCGGAGAGTGACAGAAAGAGGGGGGGAGAGAGGAAATGAGAGAGATAGAGGGAGGGGGGTAGGGGGGAGAGAGAGGAGAGGAAGGGGGAGAGATGGAGGTGAGAGAAAGAGAGAGGGGGGAGATAGATATAGAGAGAGAGGAGTAGAGGGAAAGAGAGAGGGAAAGAGAAAAAATAGAGGGAGGAGGAATGAGAAAGAAGAGAGGGAGACAGAGAGGGGAAGAGAGAGAGGGGGTGAGAGGGAGGGGAGAGAGGAAGTGAGAGTAGAGGGAGGGGGGAGAGGAAGGGAGAGAGAGAGAGAGGGGGGATGGGATGGAGGTGAGAGATAGATATAGAGAGAGAGGAGTAGAGGGAAAGAGAGAGAGGGAGAGAGGGGTAGAAGGAAAGAGAAAGAGGGAGAGGGCAAGGAGTGAGGGGGAGAAGAAAGAGAAGGAGAGAGAGGGGTAGTGGGAAAGAGAGTGAGGAGGAGGGGGTGAGAGGGAGAAAGAAAGAAAAAACGATTTAAGAGGGTAAAATGCAATATAATAAATTCCCCATATGTAGTATTCTTTGTTGTGATTTTTATTCCTGAGCACAATACATCAATTATTTTCATAAACACTATACATTCCCTATAAGCTCTGAATACTTTACAGTGATGGAATAGAATAGAAATGAAGTCATCTCTCGGTTCCTTAGTCCGGCTCCCCGTTGCTCCAGTCACACGCATCAATACATCCATCAGAATTGCTGCGGTGAGCTCGCTGCTCTCTCTCCATGTTCCACATTGTTCTCCCTGTAGAAGGAGAGGCAGGAAGCTGTGACCCTGGAAGTTTTCATAACTCATATGCTTCAATGCAGAACAAAGAACTCTGGAACTCCCTACTGTTTATAATATAGAGATCACACTCCGGAGGGATGGAGCAGATGACACAACTATGAGAGGCAGGAAAAAAACCTTTTAAAAGCAACATTGTAGATTTAAAATTGGTTCTAAAGGCGCAAGTTTTTATTTTTTTATTTTTTTAATCTTAATGCATTGTATGCATTAGGATAAAAAAACCTTCTGTGTGCAGCAGCGCCCCTAATACTTACCTGAGCCCCATCTCAATCCAGCGATGTTGCACGAAATACTCAGCTGTCTGGGACTCTCCCTCCTGATTGGCTGAGATACAGCAGTGGGTGCCATTGCTTTCCACTGCTGTTGATTAAAGGCAGTGAGCCAATGAGGAGAGAGAGGGGACAGGGTAGGGCCAAGCCATGGCTCCGTGTCCGAATGGACACAGGGAGCTGCAGCTCAGCTTGGGTACCACCATAGCAAGCTGCTTGTTGTGGGGTCACTCAGCAGGAGGGAAGGGCCAGGAGCGCCAAGGAGGGACCCAAGAAGAGGAGGATCTGGGCTGCTCTGCACAAAACCAACTGCACAGCAGGTAAGTATAACATGTTTGTTATTTTTAAACAAAAAGAAACTAGACTTTAGTATCACTTTAAGATGATTGTAGCTGTATTAGTGCACTTGTAACTGAAGATATCTAAAATTGAAAGCTTTCATTTTACCCAAAATTTCTGAAAAAAATTGGAAGATTTATTTGTAATCCTTATGCTGCTAGCATTAGTAAATAGATAGGAAAGTATATCGTTTAATAACATTTACTTGTTTTAAACTTGATTTTAAATTACTTCAGTTACTTCCTGTTTTCTGGCCTAGGCAAATGATGTCATACATCCCAGGAGTCTTCAGGAGAGGAGGGGTTTTCTCAGCTCAGCACACCCTCCAGGCTGCATGCCTAAGCTAAGGGCAGATGGATTCCTTAAAGTAAATTTTACATGAATTATCTGCCCTTACTCAAGATGGCCACGGCCAGAAATGCTAGAGGGTGATTTCTCAACAAAATAAAGCATGGGGACATGGATGGATGGATGAGCCTGATTTGAATACTAAAAGGGAATTAAATAGCATTTTTGGTTTGTGGTACCCAGATGCAATGTAGTTCTGTCTTAACTATCAGGTCCTGTTTAAAAATGGCTTCTTGGTACCTGGAAACATGAGGATAGATATTGATGAACTCCAACCCTAACCTCAAAGCTAACCCTGATGCTAACACTATTCCTAAATATAAGCCTCATGTTAGCTTTAACAATAGTCCCAACATTAACCCTAATGCCAACCCTATCTCTAACCATAGCCCTATCACTAGCCCCAATGGTAACCCCTATCCCTAACAATAGCCCTAAAACTAACCTAATTCTAACCCTATCCTTAAAGTGGTTGTAAACCCCTACAAACCACTTTGACCTACAGGTAAGCCTAGATTAAGGCTTACCTGTAGGTCCAAGAAATATCTCCTAAACCTACTTGGTTTAGGAGATATTTGCCAAAAGACAGGCACCACTGTCTACGCGCAGGGGCACTGAGCGCGCCGCAGTTAACGGCGATATGCCGCAAGTGGTGGTTCCCGTGCGCATGCGCGGGAGTGACGTCATCGTGGCTCCGTCGAATGACAGCGCCGGAGCAGCGAGATCCCCCAAGAAGATGGAGGCTCCATACACAAGGGGACAGCAGTGACTTCGCTGGCTCCTGTGTCAGGTAAGTGACACATAATGGACTACTATGCGATGCATAGTAGTCCATTATGCTTTACCTTTGCAGGGAATCAAAGAGGAACAATAGCCTTAAAACAATAGCCTTAAAACTAACCCTAATTCTAACCCTATTCCTAACAATAGCCCAAAAACTAAACCTAACTCTAACCCTATTACTAACAATAGCCCTAAAACTAACCCTAATTTTAACCTTCTTCCTAATAATAGCCCCACTACTAACCTTAATGTTGACCCTATCTCTAACAATAGTCCTAACACTAGCCCTATCCCTAAGAATAGCCTTAGCACTAGCGCCAATGCTAACCCTATCCCTAACAATAGACGTAACACTAACCCTAATACTAATATTAGCCCTAACAATTGCCCTAACACTAACCTTACCCCTAACAATTGCCCTAACACTAACCTTACCCCTAACAATTGCATTGCCCTAACACTAACCTTACCCCTAACAATAGCCCTAACACTATCCGTAATGTTAACCCTATCCCTAACATTTGCCCTAATGCTAACCCTACTGCTAAATCTATTGCTAACAATAGCCCAAACACTAATTCCAATTCTAATCCTAATACTAAACTTTTCCCTAACAATAACCCTAACACCAACCCTAATGCTAACCCTAATGGATGGAAGGACATAGATCAGAAAATAAAGCATTCCACAGGTAGGAATTAAGAAAGAGGGGGAGTTGTCCTTTAAACTTACCTTGGCTTTTCCTATTCCAGCTCCTCCAGCTGTGTCCATGTCGGACCCGGATGACTTTGCGGCCCTGGCAGGCTCCTGGAACTCATCAGATCTGAGTCTCTTTAACCCAGCCAGTGTGGTGGTGCCAGTTATATTTTCTCTCATCTTCTTGCTGGGAACAGTGGGGAACAGTCTTGTCCTGGCTGTGCTTCTGAGAAGTGGCCAGCGCACTCACAATACCACCAACCTCTTCATCCTGAACCTCAGTGTGGCGGACGTGTCCTTCATCATCTTCTGCGTCCCATTCCAGGCCACCATCTACTCTCTGGAGGACTGGGTCTTTGGAGCATTCATGTGCAAAGCTGTTCACTTCTTCATCTACCTGACCATGTATGCCAGCAGCTTTACCTTGGCAGCAGTGTCTGTGGATCGGTAAGTCCCCCATTTAAGGAAGATCTGAACTCAATCACTTAAATGACGTAGCATCTTCTTTGAACCTTCAGGCAGTTTCAGGAGAGGGGCCTGTAAAACCGTGCAAGACTAGGGGGAAGGGGGGTTCAGCTTTAAAATCAGATTTATGTGAAGCTAAAGTTAGTCAGGAATCCTCTTAATGATCTGAAAGGGACTAAGATTGTAATTTTACCAGGACTAATGAAGCATCGGTAAATTTATTATAGCATTTAGCACACATAGTGGAGCAATAACAGCAGAAAAAGCAATAAAAGCTCTAGAATCAGTGAACAGAAGTAGCTGATTATATTCTTCATGCAGTCTAACTACAGACAATTGTTTTTGTGTTTTGGTTAAAATGAGAAAGATTTTTTTTTTAATGTTTTTATCTCTAAGCCCTTGTACACACGGTCGGACATTCTGATGGAAAATGTCCGATCGGACTGTGTTGTCGGATAATCCGACCATGTGTGGGCTTCATCTGACTTTTTCTGTTGGAATGTCCGACCAACAAAGTTTGAGAGATGGATATAGAAATTTTCCGACAACACGATCCGTTCGGACAAAGTTTGTAGAGAATTCCGATCGAACAAAGTGCCACACATGCTCAGATCAAATTCCTAGACCAAAGCTATTAGCTACTAGCCTGAACATAGTCCCGTCGTATTGAAATAACGTAATCACGTTACGAACGATCGGATTTTCCGACAACTTTGTCCGACCGTGTATATGCAACACCAGTTTCGGACAAAATCCGTCGGAAAAAATTTGACGGATTTTGTTGTTGGAATGTCCGACCGTGTGTACAAGGGCTATCTGTAGATTTTACCTCACTTCCAGACCTCTGCACAAAAAAGGAAAGATAAGTGTCACAGGACAAGAAAGCACGAACAAAAGCAACAAAAACATTGTCAGAATTTCTTAGGCGCCTTCCACACAAGGCAGGCTCCGTTGGGGTCCACCCGCTAGGGGGGAATCTGTCAGCTGATCCCCACTGAGTAGGCGGATGTTTGGTCCATTGTCCAGTCCGCTTTTACAGAGTGGACACAGACACAGCCCCACGTGTCCATTTACACCTGACTGCCATCCCATCCGATCCCCATCCGACTGTTTTTAGTGGATAGGATAGGATGTCGGCGGGTGTCAACGGTCATATGTCTGTTGACACCAGCCGTTCCATAGAGGAGACTGGATGGTATGATCGGGTCCACCTGAAAGATTGGACGATTGGTTCGCTAGTGTGAAAGTGGCCTTAGCCTTCCCCACTCTACCAATTTAGCGTGACTAGATGTCCCCAGTTTCTGGAGACAGTTCCCGATTATAGGTACTGTCACCAGGAAAAAAAAATGTCCCTTATTCCATTCCCAACTGCTTCAAAGTCATCCATCTTGGCAACATTTCTGTGACTGGCCTGGAGCAAGAGGAGGGAGAGAAGGAGTGTGTCTGCTTCCAGCTATGTCCAGGGTTATTAATAATGTATTTTCAGAGCTTGTGGTGGGAGGCAGGAAATTGGATCATTTGCCACCTTACCATAGCTTGTGACGGTGACCTGCAGTGCACACCTGAGCCTGCACTCTTGAACCAGAGCAAAGTAGGCTCAGGTATTATTAAATCAATTTGGCCACAGCCAACATTTGGTGTGGCGTGCTTTGCATGATGCTATTATCCCTACATCTGTCCCATCCCGCATAAAAATGGGCATGGTCAGTAGGGTGTCTCTGGATTTTATTTTGAAAATCTGGTCACCTTATAATAATTAATGCTAATTAACTTATACATTGGACTTTTAATCATCCACAGAGTATGTAAGACTAAATAAGTAGTCAAAAACAAGTCTTTCATAGCTAAGCATATATACGCACGACTATCTAGCTATCTGGAGTTTTGACAGTCTGTGTCTTGAGGATTTCCATCAATTCCTTACCAAGGGACAACTCTGGAAATAATTAGAAATCTCTCCAAAGGGAGGGGAAACCCCTCTTAGATCATTGTCACCTGTTGTCACTCTTTGTAGTCCATAGCAGCCTTTTTTACCCGGGGACCCCAGGTTTCTCCAGGGGTCCCTTGGCAAAACGCCTATAAGTTGCTCAAAAATTGTATACAAGCCAGCAGATGGATGAAGCTTGCCCTTTAGTTACACAAAGCCATAGGTTTTTATTGTGCACCATTATAACCTTCTATCTGCCAGCATCCAATGACATTATCAGTTGATAGGAAGGAGGTCATGACACCTTTGTTTGCCCTTTACTGCCCCTCTCCATCAGCATGGGGGTCAAATTAGCTGAGTGAGGGAGAAGAGATATACTGGAATACTAGTCAATATCAGTGTGCAAAGGTGTCTCTGCTTTGGAAAAATAAATCACCTCTAACATTGAGTGTCCTACATGTGTAGATGTTGCTGCATTATATAGGACACCCTTTAACATTGGGTGTCCTACATGTGAGAATGTTGCTGCATTAAGTAGGACACCCTCTAACATTTGGTGTCCTACGTGTGTAGCTGTTGCTACATTATGTAGGACACCCTCTAACATTCAGTGTCCTATGTGTGTGCATTATATGAAGCTATAAGTTTAGTTTTTTTTTTAATAGAGTGCCGTGAGGTTGTGCATGATTTTAAAGGGTGCCTTGAATTAAAAGATTTGTTTTTTTTTGTTGGTCAGGGTTGTTAAAAAAATAATTGACTGGTCACAAGAATAGGAACATTTTTGGTACTACAGGATAGTAACCAAGATGAAAGGAAGGCTTTAACACTGCTTGAATTTAGGGATAGTTTATCTTGAAGACAATCAATACAACAAGGTTATTAGATGAGTAAAAAACACTGAGCAATTATTTTTGTTGTCCTGCAGATACCTGGCCATCCGATATCCCCTGCGCTCCCGGGAACTGAGGACTCCTTGCAACGCTGTAGCCACCATGGCCATTATATGGGGCTTATCTGTGGTCTTTGCTGGACCCTATTTAAGTTACTATGACTTGATGGATTTTGATACCAGCCACATCTGCATGCCAGGATGGAAAGAGAGGACTCGTAAAATTATGGATACTGGCACCTTCATCGTGGGATATGTTATTCCGGTGCTTATTGTAAGCCTGTCTTACACCAGAACCATTAAATATCTTTGGACTGCTGTAGACCCCTTAGAGGACATGTCGGAGTCCAAAAAAGCCAAGAGAAAAGTGACCAAGATGATAATTATTGTGACTGTCCTCTTCTGCCTGTGTTGGCTTCCTCATCATGTGGTGGTCATGTGCTATCTTTATGGTGACTTTCCATTCAACCAAGTTACCTATGCCTTCCGCCTTCTCTCCCATTGCATGGCCTATGCCAACTCTTGCCTCAATCCAATTGTCTATGCTCTAGTGTCCAAGCACTTCCGAAAAGGATTCCAGAAAGTCTTCAGCTGTCTCTTAAGGAAGAAAGGACGAAACAAAGTGCATGTTGTCAATGTGGCCCACGCCGAGCCTGGCTTCGATGCCGCCTCCACTGAAGTGTCCCACATCAACGAAGACCATGGAAAGAGAAGTGTTCGTCAAACAACTGGGAATCATTCAGACTCTTCTAGACCATTGGGCACTCCCTGAACTTCCGACAAGAAAACAAGAGAAGGAAACCAATTGTAATCATCCTTGAACTCCTTTCAAAAGAGTAAAGGTGTTTTCAGGTGGTGAAATATGAAGAATACTCCAAAGCACCTTGACAAAGAGTGGTCCTCCATATATGAAATGGCCAGAGGGATGGTGTTTTCTTTTGACTTTGTTGTCAACTTTTTATATTGACAAGATTATCTTTGGAACCACAAGTCACCTATGTTCCCAGGACCTCCTCTGTGAATGGTTTTACTCCACATGTCAGCTCCTTTTGTGGAACACAAAAAGTGGCTAAACTGTAAAAAAGACAAAAGTGTCCAAAGACAAGACAGGTTACTCTAAACAGAGGGACAATTCCTATATCTTATAGCACTTAAAGACAAATTCCAGACTACATTTATTTCTTTAGAGCAACAAAATATGTGCCAAAACAACCACTTTGTAATAGTAGATGGTTAAGCTAAACAAAACTGATGGGAAATAAGGAATGGCAACCATAACCTTTGTTATATTTGTTCCACTGCGAGCCACCCCAAATCCATTCATTGCCATGCCTCAAGATAAGCCATTCTGAAACTGTATAATCACTGGTGAAGTGGTGATACTAATTTATTGCTAACTTGCGAGAGACAACAATGTTAAATGACATGTCTTTTGCAACTAAACTCTGGAAAGAAGAGGAATGAGATGCTGCCCTCTCACCTAACTGCAGGGAAATGTAAATACAAACGCAGTTTGGATATATGGGACTATTGCCAATAAAAGTGTATCCAGCAAATGCTGTAATTTCTGTAATTTTTATTTTCAAGAGGTTCTAGATGGGATTGGATAAATTCAGTGCTAAGGGTGAAAAATACTTTAAGACAGTATAAATCAATAAAATGAGTCTGAGGACTGTGGTCAATTTGAATTTATTTCCTTTCTCTACAGAAAGAGCTGCCTTTCTCAATCAGGGTTCCACAGAATCCAAGGGTTCCTCAAGAGGTTACTGGGGGCTCCATGAGCAATGGCCAATTTCTGATTCTCAGATAAGTTACCACTGACACTAATGCTCTTTTTAGCTATCTGCAAGGGGGTCATCTTTGAAATTGCCACCGGTGCATTGGGACCATCGGTGTAAGTTGGCCCTTCTCTCAAGGACTAGCAATGGAAGGTGGTTCTTTGTCCACTGACCACCAATCTTCAGGGGCCCTCATCCATCTTCACTGACCACCAATGTAAGGGGGCAGTTCCATGACCACCAATTTAATGAGAAACTTTTCCACTGACCAGTACTAAAAAGGGCAATTTGCCACTGACCACCAGGGGACAATACGATTTTTACTGTCTTTTTTTTTTTGTTGGCCATATTATGGTTTATATCATTTAATTGTTGCTACTGAAAATTATTTTGTCATATAAAGTGTTTGTCAAATATTCCCAGTACTCCACATTCATTTTTCTTTTTTTATTTCTTATGTATAAACCTACTGTATTTAATAATATGCCATACTGAGCTGTAGATATGGTAACTATTAGCAGCAGTTCCCGGACATCTGAAGGTATTGCAAAGGTTCCTCCATGTTAAAAAGGTTGAGAAAAACTGTTATGGAGACAGAAATAAATAAAAAAAATCACAATGGAAAGGACATATATATATAATTGATGAGCATTTTTCGGCAAGAACAAGCATCACTATGGATACTTGTGTAGGATCAATGGAACTAGATGGCTTAAATTTCCCTAGGAGGCAATTTCAGAGATTTGTTACTGAGTACAGTGTTTGAAAAGGGCAGAGGTTTACCGGTAACCGAGGCGAAGGTTGTCATCCATGTACTAAAAACAGACATTTGATGATTACACTACAGGTCATTGATGGCCTTTACCTACGTTCAAAGATATTAATATCACACACCACAAATGGAGCCACTGTCCAATTTATGGCAGAGCAAAAGCCCTGCGAGTGATATTGATGGAACTATTTAAAGCAGCACCAATCCACAATATAATTAGAAATACACTATATTACTTTTTCTACTATGCTCAGCTGTTACCGTCTTTCAGACAGCGCAGCCACAATTATAAGGTGACACATCCACCTATATCAGGCTGGTTTTGCTCCTATGGAGGATAAGAAAAAAAAAAATTCACTTCAGGTGTATTTTTAGGCTATCAGTATTTAAAATACAATTATTGATTTTTAAAAATGACTGGACTGAAGGGTGACCTTTTTTTATATATTGACTGGGAGTTCTACTTTAATGGGACATATTTTATGTGGAAACCTTGTTGATTACCTTAACAGATATTGTAGGTGCATTAAAGATCTCAATAAAAAAAAAAAAAATAATCTATTGCGCTTGAGTTAATAAAAATCCTAACACATAGCAGGTAGCACAGTATTGCTGGGGACAGTAACAAGGGGTAATGGTGCAGCACTGTGTTATATAAAGTTTAAATTTAATTTTAAAGTTTATAAGCATTCAAATAGATCTTCTAATGCCACGTACGCACGATCGGAATTTTGGTTGGAAAAAGCTCTGATGTTTTTTTCCGATGGAATTCAAACGGGATTTCGCTCAAGCTGTCTTGCATACACACAGTCACACCAAATTCCAACCATCAAGAACGCGGTGACGTACAACACGTACGACGGGACTAGAAAAAGTTAGTTCAATACCCAGTAGCCAATAGCATCCATCTTGTAGTTGAATCTGAGCATGCATGAGTTTTTGCGCATCGGAATTGCATACACACAATCGGAAAATTGAGAACATGCTCTCAAATTTTTGCTGGCGGGAATTCGGCTAGCTAAAATCCGATGGAGCATACACACGATCGCATTTTCTGATGAAAAGCTCTCATCGGTCTTTTGCTGGCCGAAATTCCGATCGTGTGTACGCGGCATTAAGCTGTGTAACAGTGATAGATGGAAGCCGTCACCAACGCCCAACCATACTGAGTCTTACCCTAAGGTAACATTATATAAGCATCAAGTATCACCTGATGGCAATCTCAGCAGTCCTCCACTCCAAGGATACCATCTTCCTCTTAGCAGGATTAGCAACGATACCAGATAATGGATGAAGGTTCAAAGATATATTTCATCAACATCCCACGCGAAATGTCAATAGGAACTCTTCCCCAGGGCAATGGTATTCTCAAACATAAATAGGACAAATCTCGTTGCGCAGACATTCCAAACAATGTTTATTTAAACCGAAGTATAAAACTCACATGTTCAAAGCAGAATACAGGCATAAAGAAATGACCAGCATTTCCAACTAACAAAATGGCCGCTGCATCCTAGCACCTAATCACGTCACACGTTCCAACTCCTCCCAACGCGTTTCGTCACCAGATGACGTTGGCAGGGGGTGGCTAAGCATACAGTACGGGTATTTTTATAAGGGACGACTTATTGTAGAAAGCGGATTTCCAGAGAACCGGAAACCATACCAAAGGCCATTCCCAATCAAGGAGGACACACTAACCAACATCATTATTAAAAATAACAATAATGTTCCTAACCTTGAAAGATATTACCCCCCTACCAAGGAAGTAGATATTCAAACTAAATAAACAATTGTTATTTAAAAACAACTTGCTTCAATTGGAAGTGAATATACTAGGAAACAGCACCATCTTGCGATAGGTATATATATATTACAACAATAAACCCACCTCGACATATATTGATAAAAATGTACAAAAAAGAATCAAATTAGCACCATATTAAAAACTCATTAAAAATACACCAATAACAGCCTATATTATCAGCCCTAATTCATAAAGGAATTAATATCCCTCTCAATATTCATACCGAATGGGGTGTAAGTTTTGGCTTGATATCTCCACCTCGTTTCTAACCTGGAAATCTCTCTAACTACATTGCTACCCCTCCAGTGGCTAGTAAACCTATCTGTTCCTAGAAAGGTAGTACCCTCAGGGTAGCCCATCCAAGCATAATGCTTGAACAGGCTATGCTTAGGAAATCCTCTCTTTATATTGGCTACATGTTCGACCAATCTTGTCTATAACATACGGACAGTACGACCAATGTACTGAAACCCGCATGGACAACGAATGATATAGATGACATTTTTCGACAAGCATGTAATAGAGGGCTTGGAAATTGTTCATGGGTGGAAGTAGACTGAAAGGAATCAGTTCTCCTACATCTCTGAGCATTAATTTAGCAAATTCGGACATTTCCTACAAGGAAAACAAAAAACGTACTTTGAAAAAAACGAAAGGGTGATCAACAACATTGGGTGCAATCTGCAATCTTAATGGGGGACACCCCTATAGACCACCAGAGGCTGATCAGGGAAATGTGGTCCAAAAACACAATGCTGATTAGAATATGTAGTAAAGAGGGCAAACTTGAAGCTATCATCTTGGCCCTTAGATTTTGGCATTAAAAGATCATCCCTACTCTTCTCACGAGCCAATTTCAGGGATTCCTCCAGTTCATCTGCCTCATAGCTTTTCTCTAATAATCTCTGTTTAAGGACAGAAGCTTCATGTAAAAAATCATCTTGGTTGGTGCAATTCCTTCTCAGCCTCTTAGGAGTATTAAAGATCTCAATCCTGCAGAGCTTTTTTGAACATTTATGTACTTTGGTAATTCCCTGGGCAGTATGGGAAATTGGCACCACACATAGTCACATAATGATTAGGGTGTGCCCAGGCACACCTGACACACCCTCTGCACACGTCTATGCTACCGTGTTCTATAAAAGGAAAGAGGTCCGGTGCGTAAGGGGGCTCTGGGGAAAACTGGGGAAACGCATTGGAAACCTACACTGAAGATTTGCTGGGATCTATAGTGTGCACTGGAACGTCAAATCGGTGGAAGAAACCCAGGAACGTGTTAGAGCACTGCCATGTTTGGACTATTCTCTAAAAGACTTTACCCATGCAGATAACCTGAGGCAGCCACAGTGAGGTTTAGTTAGGGAAATTATACATGTCCTGTCAAAAGTTCAGTAA
This sequence comes from Lithobates pipiens, assembly GCF_037356315.1. NCBI lineage: Eukaryota > Metazoa > Chordata > Amphibia > Anura > Ranidae > Lithobates > Lithobates pipiens. The sequence goes on along the minus strand of NW_027507784.1, from coordinate 323,443,207 downwards.
AGTTGTTTCAACTTTTCAAGGCCTGGTCTGAAGTTACTGAAGGGGTGCATGTGGGGTCCTTGTGTTTCTTCAAGGAACCAGGGTCTGAAATAACACATTGGAGTCTATGAAACAGCTCTGCAATGCAAAGTTAGCTTGAGAGTCTAAGAGGAGAAGAAATTGAAGTGGATAACCACAGAAGGAAACAACAACCAGTCATTGGTGTGGTACCTAGATAGGTGACCTTTTCCTCCAGTAGTGAGAGGGTTCAGTATTCCGACTCTTTCCCTAACTGCCTATCTCTATCGGTCACCGGGAGTTGAACAGCGTTAAGGAGATTTATGGCCTGGTCACTAGGTATGTGAGGCAAGAGTTAAGTGTGAGCATGCATGAGGTCCATGCTAAGCATTTGACGGGACCCCATTCTGTTACTGGCAGCATGGTAACAGAGGTATGCTGGCTGGTGGAGAGGGTATAGGCTCTGCATGCCCCTCCTAATGCAACACATACACCTGTACAAGTAAGTAGGACAACATCTTCTGGAAAAACTCTACACATAACAGTACACACAAATGGCTCATCTCTAAGTTGGGGGACTGCCTTAATGTTTGACTCTTCACATGACTGTGGCCCCCCAGGCATTGGAGAGCATGCCTTCGGGCGACATGTTATTCCTGTGCTAGCATGAGTAACCCAGGACACCGCCTGGCGTAGCCTCAAGAACCCAATCTCAGGGTAGTCCTCTCATGTGACCCAGAACTTTGTGCCCAATAAGTCAACAGGAAGCATGGAGGAAAGGTCAATCATCTCCCATTTACCACCACCCTTACAAGCTTCCTGCTAAAGGCCTGAATTTCGAACAACCTATGGCTAGCTTTAAAGCAGAGATTGCACCAAAAATCAATGTCTACGCGTTTGTTAGTGGGCCAGCTCCCCAAGAAAAAATGCTGCATTCCTCTACTGGGAAGAAAAGGAAAAATATATTTACCTTACGCCTTCCAATTGTGGTGTCTCAAAGATGGTAATGTTACTGGCCTTTCCAGGATTGCTGGAACACGAGGATCCCAAAACTTTGCACTCTGTTGGAGCATCTCCTCCAAGAGCTGTGGTCCTCAGTGTTCCTAGAATCTTGCTGAAAGGCCTATGATTTTACCCATGTCTAGAAGTTGTTGGCAGAAGCCAAAGGTAAGGTAAATATAATTTTTTAACATATTATGTTCCTGTTCACCTGGGAGTTTTGGGTGCTCCTGCTCACCTTTGGGTTTTTTAGTTCCTGCGGTTACATTCTTCATTAAATAAATAACAATTCAGCAGAGATGGTAGAAGCCCTCATTGTGGTGCGAAGATACTGGTGCAAAGACCCTGAGATTTCATCCCCAAGAAAAATAGGGGTCCTTCAGGTGGTTGCACCTTTCAGCATCTACCAAAAACTAAAATATCAATTTTGCAAGGACTAACCCTTTAAAGGCCAGCTTTAACCAAACCTGAAGCTTCAGTTTTAGTTTGTCACCTGAGGATTTATATCTCCGTGGATTTCGAGCAGAAGTTTGTCTATCTGACCTTAACACGGCACGAAACCTTGTAGTCTGATTATGACATCCAGAGCTCTGCTCTGAGATTAGCAATGAACTGCATAATCTGATGAACTGACCTGAAGTTGCATAACCCATAATTTTCCAGTTGTATGAAGTCTTCTCTTTTCCCTTTATCTTTTTTCATGATAGCATCCCTATACTTTGGCATTGTCTTCTATCCATCCCAGGCACATTTAAGTCTATAATTGTGTTCCTGCTGTGCCTGGGGAAAGTGTCTTTGTTTCAGTACAAAAACACTTACTGATAAATTCTACAATTATTTATGGTGCATTATTAATAAGGATGAGCAATCTTGGCAAGAATTGCTTTAGCTCTTGGCGAAATTGTGCTGAATAGGAAACCTTCAAATGTACTAGTCTGCTTAAACAAACATGTGTGTGTGTGTTTTTTTTGTTTTGGGGGGGAAGGGGGGGGGGGGTGATGTATTAAGGCAATTAGGTTAATTTCATTAGTGTTTCTTCAAAAATATGTATATTTGATTGTTATTTCGTACTAGGGTTGGGCCGGACACCCCCGGCAATAGAATACCATTGCCAGCAATACAAAAATGTTTAAATAAAAACAGTGTGGGGATCCCTCTCCCAATCAATACCAGGCCCTTTGAGTAAAAAACTGCACTTTCTTGCTGTCCATAAATGGCTTCTTCTCCCCCGCACCCCTCTTTGCGCACCTTACCAGGGGCCGACCCCCCCCCCCCCCCACACTCAAGCCAATCCCATTCGAGCCCGAGTCAAGCTCAGCCGATTACCAATCAGCCGGCTCCAGAACTGCTTGTGCACAGTTCTGGAGCTGGCCGATTAGTAATTAGTTGAGTGTAGCACGGGCTCGGGGGGATTTGGCTTGGGTGGGAATTGCCTTGGGGGGGGGGTGGCGGGCTGTTGGTCAAGTGTGCATTGACATCATGGTGCTCGCTGCCTTTCCAGCAAATTTGAAAGCATCTGCAAGGAGGGTGAGTGGGGGAGAGGAAGACCAAAGCCTGCAGGCAATTACAGGCAGTGTTGGTCATCTTACTTTAAAAAAGTAATTAGTTAAGTTACAAATTACTTCTCCCAAAAAGTAGTTGCATCAGTAACTCAGTTACTACATTGGAAAAGTAATTAGTTACTCAGCAAAGTATCTGTGACTTTTTTTTTTATATTCTAAAGGGCGGGTCTGGTATTACTGTAAGCAAGGGGCGCATTCCCCCCTGCACGTCTATTTCCCCTCTGTACCCCCCTGCACCTCTATTTCCCCTCTGTACCCCCCTGCACAGCTATTTCCCCTCTGTACCCCCCTGCACGTCTGTCCCCCCCCACACATATATCTGTTCCCCCTCTGTACCCCACTACACATATGTCATCCCCCCACACACATATATCTGTTTCTGCTCTGTACATCTGTGCTCCCCAAACTCACGGATCAGATCGTTCCTTCGATCAGAGTCACTGATCGGATAATTTTTCGGATCAGCAGATAATAATTGAATTTGCAAAAACCTGTGAAAATTCCACCACCATATAGTCCCCACTGTAATATCCAAAATCTCCCCCACTGTAATATCCTTGTCATCTCCCCCACTGTAATATTGGCTGAGTATGGCTGGGTAGGGCTGAGCATGGCTGGGTACGGCTGGGTATCGCCAAGCATGGCTAGGTATTACCGAGTATTGCAGAGTATGGCAGAGTATGGCTGGGTATTACCGAGTATGGCAGAGTATGGCTGGGTATTACCAAGTATGGCAGAGTATGGCTGGGTATTACCGAGTATGTCAGAGTAAATCAAAGTATATCAGAGTATGGCTGAGTATGGCAGAGTATGGTTGGGTATGGCTGGGTATGGCAGAGTATTGGCTGGGTATGGCAGAGTATTGTCAGGGTGTTGCAGAGTATTGGCAGGGTATTGTCAGGGTATTGCAGAGCATTGGCAGGGTATTGGCAGGGTACTGCAGAGTATTGCATGATATTGCAGAGTATTGACAGGGTATTGACAGGGTACTGCAGAGTATTTCAGGGTATTGGCAGGGTATTTCAGAGTATTGGCAGGGAATTGCAGAGCATTGGCAGGGTACTGCAGAGTATTGCAGGGTATTGCAGAGTATTGGCAGGGAATTGCAGAGTATTGGCAGGGAATTGCAGAGTATTGGCAGGGTATGGCGGGATGGCCCACAGCGCTCCTGCCATCCGATTTCTCCCCTCCACTGTACAGATCTGTACACAGAGGGGAGAGAGGATGACCACATACTAGCTCATTATGAAATACTTACCTTAGAACGAGGCCCCGACATCTGGCCCGATCCACGCCGAGGGAGCTGACATGTTCCCTCTGCGTTTCTTCCGGGTATCCAGTCACAGCGCCGTAGCCACGATATCATCACTCCCATGCATGCGCGCGGCAGATTTCTTTCCGGCAGGGTCCGGCCTCTGCCGGACTTTCAGCCGAGATCCCCTGTGCGCATGCAGTCAGCGGCGCATTGCGAGGGGAATATCTCCTAAACAGTAAAGTTTTAGGAGATATTTTTTTACCTACAGGTAAGCCTTATTATTAGCTTTCCTGTAGGTAAAAGTAAAAAAAAATTACTATACAACCACTTAAATCAAGAAATATGTTATGTTTTGTAAGGTTATTGACATGTTAATTATTGGTATTTATATTTGGTTAATAAAATGGCTGCTATGGCCAATTTACTCCAGTTATGTGTGGTGTGGTCATTAAAATGAATAAGGGGGTGGGGTTATTGGTATAGCAGGTAATAAGCCATGGTTAATACCATAGTCAAGTCTTTTTGTCTTTATGTAATAAATTATAACTAATTTTTTAACGAAACCTCCAGTGTCTTTGCCAGTTTAAACTCCCAAATATTTCAGGGGGGTGTACAAACCCTTTTCTGCTATATAATCCACTGTAGCATATTTCAGCAGGCTTTCTGTATCCTATGAAGTGCTGCAGTCTCTTTTCACATGACTCTGTGCTGTGCAACTACCCAAACGAAGAACCGAGCACTGTGGTTCTGAAATGATGGAGCGCTTTGGCCTGTGTAGTATCCTTGCTCCAGGAAGTCATATAACCTCTTCCAAGGTGCAGAAACTCACAGCAGCCAAAGAAAATGCATTTTTTGGCAGTGTTCCGAAAGTTGATGGAATGAATTGCTGCCGTTGCTGAAGAGGATATGCCTTTGGTGTTCATTTTAATAAAAACACGTAATGGAAAATGAGTACACTTCAGAAACAGAACCCAGCAAGCAGGTGAATAAGCGGAGGTGTAATGACGTTCACAGCAGCTCCGGAGCGCCGCTTTTTCGGACAGCATGGGTGGATCATTTTCTAGAGGAAGATAGGTTAATGGTACATCTCTTCCACCAGGCACCTGGAACCACACAATCATGCTGTGCAAATTTCCTAAATGCTATTACAAATTAAAAAAATTAAACTCATTATGGCAATTATGTAACCAGGCAACTGTTTAATGAATCGATTAACTATGGCATGGGAATGAAACGAGTCGGATAGAACGGGAGCTGATGTCAGGATTTGGATGGAGGACTGAAGCAATGAAAGAGTCCGGATGTTACTGACTCCTCCTAAATCCTTCCTCACACACCATACTGCATTTGCATTTAACAAACACTTGTTAAAGTGAGCCTGTCATTGATTCTTACTTTAGTAGCAGTGAAACTCGTGCTTACACCTACCCCCTACCCTCCCTGAAGTCCCCCTTGGACCTAACGGTTTTTTAAGCTCCTTATAAGTATCTTTTTCCTGAGGTCTTCTAGCCAGTGACAACGTCTCGGGGCCTTCTGACAGTCCAGAATTACTGCGAACCCCCGGCTGTTGCTATTACATCACAGTAGGGGGGCGGATCCATGACAATCTGGGCTCAAAGGAAGTGAGCGGAATGAAGCTGGATGAAAAACAAGAATGGAGCCACTCAACTTCAAAGAGTCCAAGGCACATTTATTAGTATCACCATAGACATGAACGCAATGGGGGTTATTTACGAAAGGCAAATCCACTTTGCACTGCAAGTGCACTTGGAAGTGCAGTTGCTCTAAATCTAAGGGGTAGATCTGAAATGAGGGGAAGCTCTGCTGATTTTATCATCCAATCATGTGCAAGCTAAAATGCTATTTTTTTTATTTTCCTTGCATGTCCCCCTCGGATCTACAGCGACTGCACTTCCAAGTGCACTTGCAGTGCAAAGTGGATTTTCCTTTAGTAAATAACCCCCAATGTGTGCCGGTTGTGCCTAGGCCAGTGATGGCGAACCTTGGCATTTCAGATGTTTTGGAACCAAATTTGCCATGATGCTCATGCCTTCTGCAGTGTAGTTGAGCATCATGGGAAATGTAGTTTCAAAACATCTGGGGTGCCAAGGTTCACCATCACTGGCCTAGGCGTACCCAAATCACCCCGTGCGGTAATAATTCCCCCTGCTTCCTGGCGCCCCCTGTCTCCCCCCCTGCAATGCTGCCAGCTTTCATACTCTCCCTCCGGCTGCTGCTTGGGTAGTTTCACGATTGAGTACCTATACCCAACACTCCTGTGTTCATTCTTAATTGAAGCATAGTAAACTATGCCACCCAGCACAAAACACTTCCCAGTCCTTCACTGTCCAGTGCAGCTGAGGCTGTAGAGATTGGGGAATCTCTGTCCTCAGTCCCTTCTTCTGTCTCAAAAGTGAGACATCAGGGGTCTGTTTAGACCCTTGCTATTTTACCAAAGCTCCCCCCCCCCATGGGGCACCTAAAAAAATTGTACACAAATAATAAAAAATGATTTTATAAAAAAAAAAGTAAAATTGTAAACAATAATTAAAAAAATCATTATATAAAAAAAAAAGTCAATCAAGTCCACCCTATGTGAGTGATTATATGTCAGTATTACATTGTATATCCCTTAAGCCCCGTACACACGAGAGGACTTATGTCCGACAGACTTCCGAAGGAGTTCTGTCGGAGTTCTGCCGGAGTTCCGACAGAGTTCTGACGGACTTTTCGGCTGAGCGGACTTGGCCACACACAATCACACTAAACTCCGACGGATTCGAATGTGATGACGTACGACTGGTCTCGAATAAGGAAGTTCATAGCCAGTAGCCAATAGCTGCCCTAGCGTCGGTTTTAGTCCGTCGGAATAGCATACACACGAGCGAATTTTTCGAAGGGACCGGGTCCGGCGGAGTTCCTTCGGAAAAATTTGAAGCATGTTCCATATTCTAAAGTCCTTCAGACTTTGGCGAGTCAAAAGTCCGTTGCAGCCCACACACGATCGAATAGTCTGACGGAATCAGTCCGTCGGACTTTGGATGTTGAAAAGTCCGCTCGTGTGTACGGGGCTTTATACATTGTCCATTATATATAATATAAGAAATAAAAAAAAACGACTGACGCTGTCCACTGCCCTACTGGCACCAGTCTCTGCTCTGCACGTACTAGGACACACTTAACCCCTTCACTGCCCCCTAGTGGTTAACCCCTCCACTGCCAGTGACATTTTCACAGTAATCAATGCAATTTTATAGTACTGATCACTTTAAAAATGCCAGTGGTCCCAAAAAATGTGTCAAAATTGTCTGACGCGTCCGCCATAATGTCACAGTCCCAATAAAAATCCTCGCCATTACTAGTAAAAAAAATAAATAAATAATAATAATAAAAAAGCCAGAAAACTATCCCCTATTTTGTAGGCGCTATAACTTTTGCGCAAACCAATCAATATACGCTTATTGCGATTTTCTTCTTTATTTTTTATATAACATTTTTTTAATATATATTTGGGGGATATTTATTATAGCAAAAAGGAAAAAATAATGCGTTTTTTTTTTTTCAAAATTGTCACTTTTTTGAAAGCTCTATGTGTAGGGAAAAAAAGGATGTCAATTTTGGTTGGGTGCAAAGTCGCACGACCGCGCAATTGTCAGTTAAAGTGATGCAGTGCCGAATCGCAAAAAGTGCTCTGGTCAGGAAGGGGGAAAAGTCTTCTGGGGCTGAAGTGGTTAAAAGCATTTTTTTTTTTGGTGTTGGGAACACTATCATTAGTGGACTTTTTAGCTTGCTATATGTTCAACAATATATGTTTTTTTTTTGCAGTGATATATGTTCATGATATATACTGTATATGCTTAGCGCCACCTTTTTATATATTTTTTCCAACTTGTTTATGACTTATTCACCTTCAAGGGGCAGCTTCCTTTGCATATTCCTCATTCATAGGGCGCCAATTCTAGATATCCAATCACTTTGCTACATACAAATGGCCCGTATTCACTTTAAATATTTTATTTCAGTTACTTATATAGCGCCATCAATTTACACAGCGCTTTACATATACATTGTACATTCACATCAGTCCCTACCCTCAAGGAGCTTACAATCTAAGGTATGGTAAATAGGATCGTTGGTTTGTCCGCAAGCTCTTCTATACCAGAGCACTCCAATACCCGCGGCAGAATGGCTTTTCTATTCTTGTCCTCTAATTCTCGCCTGTACAAGCATTGCCCATCTGCCGTAAGACACGACTCCGCACATTCAATCCCCATTATTCATTTATGCTGACTCTTGAGATATAACGCTCCTATTATGTATGGATATAATCCGTATTTCAATTGCATCTATACAGTGAAGCGTCAGTAAGTGGCCACAAGCTTGCTGACATCGTTAAATATTGATATACATTAGGACCAACCAGCTTTGCGCTTGCCTTAAATAACAACCCTGGAGAGACGGCAGTGCCGCAGACCAAGTTATTTACATAATGTCATTGAGGCGGCAATTACCGAGTGCCATTTGCATAATTTCACAGTGTCTGTGCTATGACACACCGCGGCAAACCCGGCGTAAACGGATTTCAAGGTCTTTGCATTGCTGCACACAAGTAATCTATACCGGCAGCATTCGGATTATGTTATTGGCAGGCGTGAATTTGGTTATGTATAAATTAAAGGTTTAAGAACTTTATACTGTAAATCTGCATAAATAAATTCCCGACAATAAAGAACAATGGTATTGCCATTTACAGTGCCTTGAAAAAGTGAAAAGGTATTCATACCCCTTGAAATTTTCCACATTTTGTCATGTTACAACCAAAAAATGTCAACGTATTTTATTGGGATTTTATGTGATGGACCAACACAAAATGGCACATAATTGTGATGTGGAAGGAAAATGATAAATGGTTTTCAACATTACTTACAAAAACAAAATCTGAAAAATGTGGCATGCGTTTGTACCCCCTTTACTCTGATACCCCCAACTAAAATCTAGTGGAACCAATTGCCTTCAGAAGTCACCTAATTAGTAAATAGAGTCCACCTGTGTGTAATCTAATCTCAGTATAAATACAGCTGTTCTGTGAACCCCTCAGGGGTTTGTTAGAGAACCTTAGTAAATGAAGGCCAAAGGACACACCAGGCAGGTCAGGGATAAAGTTGTGGAGAAGTTTAACCACTTAAAGAGGAAGTAAACCCTGATGGGTGTTACTTCCTCTTTGTCTCCCTGCAAAGGTAAAGCATAATGGACTACTGTGCATTGCATATTACATAGTTACATAGTTACATAGTTACATAGTTAGTCAGGTTGAAAAAAGACACAAGTCCATCCAGTTCAACCAAAAAAAATAAAATAAAATAAAATAAAATATACTATACATACATACATATACATACATATATATATATATATATATATATATATATATATATATATATATATATATATATATATACATACACACATACATATACCAGCCCATATACCCAATTCTATACCCACAGTTGATCCAGAGGAAGGCAAAAAACCCCAGCAGAGCATGATCCAATTTGCTAAAGCAGGGGAAAAAATTCCTTCCTGATCCCCCGAGAGGCAATCGGATTTTCCCCGGATCAACTTTACCTATAAATTTTAGTACCCAGTTATATTACGTACACTTAGGAAATAATCCAGGCCTTTCTTAAAGCAATCCACTGAGCTGGCCATAACCACCTCTGCAGGGAGTCTATTCCACATTTTCACAGCTCTTACTGTGAAGAAACCTTTCCGTATTTGGAGATGAAATCTCTTCTCCTCTAGACGTAAAGAGTGCCCCCTTGTCCTCTTTGTTGACTTTAAAGTGAATAACTCGACACCAAGTTCCCTACATGGACCCTTTATATATTTGTACATGTTGATCAAATCCCCCCTTAATCTCCTCTTATCAAGAGTGAATAAATTCAGTTCCTCTAATCTTTCCTCATAGCTGAGTTGCTCCATGCCTCTTATCAGTTTGGTTGCCCTTCTCTGCACTTTCTCCAGTTCCCCGATATCCTTTTTGAGAACTGGTGCCCAAAACTGAACGGCATATTCCAGATGAGGTCTTACTAATGATTTGAACAGGGGCAAAATGATATCTCTCTCTCTGGAGTACATACCTCTCTTAATACAGGAAAGGACTTTGCTCGCTTTGGAAACCGCAGCTTGGCATTGCATGCTATTATTGAGCTTATGATCTACCAAAACCCCCAGATCCTTCTCCACTATGGATTCCCCCAGTTGTACTCCTCCTAGCGTGTATGATGCATGCATATTCTTAGCCCCCAAGTGCATAACCTTACATTTCTCAACATTAAACCTCATCTGCCACATAGTCGCCCAATTAGACAGAGCATTGAGGTCTGCTTGTAAATTGGTGACATCCTGTAAGGACGTTATTGCACCACATAGCTTGGTGTCATCTGCAAAGACGGAAATGTTACTCTTGATCCCAGACCCAATATCATTTATAAAGATATTAAAAAGTAAGGGTCCCAGCACTGAACCTTGGGGTACACCACTCATAACCTTAGACCATTCAGAGTAAGAATCATTAACCACGACTCTCTGAATTCTGTCTTTTAGCCAGTTTTCTATCCATCTACAAACTGATGTTTCCAAACCTGTAGACTTTACCTTACACATGAGCCGTGTGTGCGGAACAGTATCGAATGCTTTTGCAAAATCCAAATATATCACGTCCACCGCCACCCCTCTGTCCAAGGTTTTACTTACCACCTCATAAAAAGAAATCAGGTTTGTCTGACAACTTCTGTCTTTCATGAATCCGTGCTGTCTGTTGCTCAAAATATTTTTTTCCTGCAAGAACTCATCTATGTGGTCTTTTATTAATCCCTCCAGTATCTTCCCAACTATAGAAGTTAAACTAACGGGTCTATGATTACTTGGTAAAGACTTTGTTCCCTTTTTAAATATAGGCACCACATTGGCCCTGCGCCAATCCAGTGGTACTATTCCTGTCATTAATGAGTCCCTAAAAATTAGATACAATGGCTTTGAAATTACAGAGCTCAATTCTTTTAGGATCCGTGGGTGGATGCCATCAGGTCCAGGTGCTTTCTCCACCTTTATTCTGTCCAAATATTTCTGGACCATATCACTTATGAGCCATTGTGGATTAGGGGCTGCGTCAGTACCACCCCCATTGTGGACATGAGCTCCCCCATGCTCCTTTGTATACACAGAGCTGAAGAAAGTATTTAATAAGTTAGCCTTCTCTTTGTCCCCAGTCACCCACTCCAGATTATTTTGCAAAGGGCCTACATGCTCAGACTTAACCTTTTTACTATTAATATATTTGAAGAATTTTTTGGGGTTTGTCCTACTGTCTTTTGCAATTTGTCTTTCATTTTGAATTTTTGCATCCTTGATTTCCTTTTTACATATTCTGTTAAATTCCTTGTAACATTTAAATGACACTAGTGTTCCTTCATTTTTATATTTTTTGAAAGCTCTTTTTTTATAGTTTATAGCTTTTTTAACTTTGGCCGTGAGCCACATCGGCTTTATTTTTAACCTTTTAAACTTATTGCCCATGGGAATATACTTTGCCGTGAGATCACAAACAAGCTTTTTGAAGAATTTCCATTTCTGTTCTGTGCCCATTGGTGCCAATAATCTCTCCCAGTCTAAGTCCTGGAGAGCAGCCCTCATCCTTGGAAAATTTGCTCTCTTGAAATTAAGTGTTTTTATCTTTCCCGTATGTGATTTTTGCTTACAGCTAACATCAAATGAAATCATGTTATGGTCACTGCTACCCAGATGTTCCTTTATCTGAACATTAGTAATACGTTCTGCATGGTTTGAGATTACCAGGTCCAACAGAGCATCATTCCTAGTTGGGGCCTCAATAAACTGTACCATAAAATTGTCCTGTAATAGGTTTACAAATTTTTGCCCTTTAACTGTCCCAGCAGTGCCATTACCCCAGTCAATTTCTGGGTAGTTAAAATACCCCATTATTATCACTGTCCCAGCCCTTGCAGCCCTTTCTATCTGTGCAAGGAGCTGAGTCTCCACCTCCTCATTAACATTGGGTGGTCTATAACAAACTCCAATGATTAACTTTGAACTACGCGCATCTGTATGCAGTTCTACCCATAATGCCTCAGACTCATCACACTCTCCGCCCACCAGGTCCTCTTTCTCACTTGCTTTGAGATTATTTCTCACATACAGACAGACCCCTCCACCTTTCCTTTTTACTCTGTCTTTCCGAAAGAGTGCATAGCCAGGAATATTAATAGCCCAGTCATGTGAGGAATGAAGCCAAGTTTCAGCAATACCGATTACATCATAGCTCTCCTGATGCACCAGAGCTTCCAACTCGCCTATTTTGCTTGGCAGACTTCTGGCATTGGCAAACAAACATTTTAATGTATTAATATATTTTGACCGGTCACACACTATCCTCTTGGGTGTTCCAAGATTACAACTAGGACTTGCTACTATATTTACCTTGGGTTTATGTGCTTCGGTTACCCCACCACTAATGCCCCTAATATTACCCTCTGGAATATGCTCCACGCTGACTATCTCTGTCTCTGAACCCCCCCCCCCCATCACCTAGTTTAAAAAACCCTCTAACTTTTTGGCCATCCTCAATCCCAGCTGATCTGTACCCTCCTCATTTAGGTGCAGTCCATCCCTTCTATAGTACCGGTTGTCGACTGAGAAGTCGTCCCAGTCCTCCAGGAACCCAAACCCCTCCTTACTACACCAGCTTTTGAGCCACTTGTTTACTTCCCTAATCTCCCTCTTCCTTTCTGGTGTGGCTCGATGTACTGGTAGTATTCCTGAGAATACTACCTTGGAGGTCCTTTTCCTCAACTTAGCTCCCAAGTCCCTAAAATCATTCTTTAGGACACTCCATCTGCCTCTGACTTTGTCATTGGTGCCAACGTGCACCATGACAGCTGGGTCTTCCCCAGCCCCTCTCAGTAATCTGTCCACCAGATCCGTGATGTGCCGAACCCGAGCGCCCGGCAGACAACATACAGTTCGGCACTTCAGGTTGTTGTTACAGATTGGCCTCTCTGTCCTCCTAAGAATTGAGTCCCCTACCACCAGAATCTGTCTTTCCTTTCCCTTCTCTCCCCCCCCACTCTCACTGGAGGAGTTCTTCTCCTGGCAGCTAGGAGAATCCCTCAGCTCCAGCAGTGCTGGTCCCTGACTGGGATCACCAATGTCACTCAATGGAGCGTACTTATTGGGATGCTCCAGCCCTGGATCGGCCTCCCTGGCACTTGCCCCTCTACCCTTCCTGACTGTCACCCATCTACTCTCTGCTACTGCCTGCACCTCCTCGTCTCCACCCACCTCTGTGCTGGCCCCTGCCGGCACCTGCTGTGTACTATCCTGGTTCTCATTTAGGGTGGAGGGGCCTCTCAGTGCTGACAGTTGCTTCCCCAGATTCAGAACCTGGGCTTCCAGGGAAACAATGTGCTTACATTTTGCACAGCAGTATTCACCCTCGATCAGATGATCAAGGAACGCATACATGCCGCAAGATGTACACCGAGTCGCCTCTCCACACCCGCCAGTCATCGTACCTATTAATTTAATGAGGATTAGAGATTATACCCAGTCCAAATTACATAACAACTAGCTTCCTGACACTAATATTAGTCCATTATGTGTCACTTACCTGACACAGGAGCCAGCAATGTCACTGATGTCCCCTGTAGTACGGAGCATCCATCTTCTTCCGGGTATCGCTGCTCCGGCCACTCACAGCGCTGGAGCAGCGATGACATCACTCCCGCGCATGCACACGTTAGCAGCGGCATACTCAGTGCACCTGCGCACCGCATGCGCCATAGACAGAGGTGCCTGTCTTTTTGTAAATATCTCCTAAACTGTGTAGGTTTAGGAGATATTTCTTGGACCTACAGATAAGCCTTAATCTAGGCTTACCTGTAGGTCAAAGTGGTTTGTAAGGGTTTACAACCACTTTAAGCCCCAGACCATTTGGCTGGCCAAAGACCAGAGCACTTTTTGCGATTCGGCACTGCGTCGCTTTAACTGACAATTGCGCGGTCGTGCGATGTGGCTCCCAAACAAAATTGACGTCCTTTTTTTCCCACAAATAGAGCTTTCTTTTGGTGGTATTTGATCACCTCTGCGGTTTTTATTTTTTGCGCTATAAACAAAATAATAGCGACAATTTTGAAAAAAAAATCATTATTTTTTACTTTTTGCTATAATAAATATCCCCAAAAAATATAAAAAAAAAATTTCCTCAGTTTAGAGCGATACATATTCTTCTACATATTTTTGGTAAAGTACAGCCTGTAGCCGAGAAGGAAGGCTGACATGATAATAGTGATACATGATAATAGTGGACTGTCAGCAATTGGGTAATAGCAGCTGGGGGGCGGAGCCAGCGCGAGGATGTGTGCTCGCTCTACGCCCCAGCGTCAGTCGGAAAGGAGAAGTTCTCACCCTCCCTCCCTTACATTAGTCGGTGCAGTTATGGTATGTAAAAAAAAAGGGGGGGTAATATGGCCGGGGTGCTGGTCATTGGAATCCGGTTGCGGCAGACCGTCTGTGGTGGGCAGAGGCACTTTTGGAGCTATTTTGGGACCATTCACATTTATACAGCGATCAGTGCGATTAAAAATGCATTGATTACTGTGTAAATGTGACTGGCAGTGAAGGGGTTAACCATTAGGTGGCAGTGTAGGGGTTAAGTGTGTCCTGGGGAGTGTTTCTAACTGGGGGGGGCGTGGCTGTGTGTGACACGTCACTGATCTCTGCTCCCGATCACAGGGAGCAGAGATCAGTGACAGTGTCACTAGGCAGAACGGGGCAATACTTGTTTACATCAGCATTTCCCCGTTCTTCCGCTCCGTGAGATGATTGTGGGTATCAGGTACAGGTACGTTAATCTGCCTGTACGCGCCCTTCTGCTGCAGTATATCTGTGTGAGGCTGTCAGGAAGCGGGTAAAGACAGAAAGTTTTTTATCTTAATACATATTATGCATTAAGATAAAACACCTTCTGTGTGCAGAAGCTGCCCCAGCACCCCCTAATACTTACCTAGGCCTCATTTCTCTCCAGTTATGTCCATGAGTGTCTTAGCCATCCAGGACTCTCCTCCTGATTGGCTGAGACACAGCAACGTAGCCATTGACTCCCATGGCTGTCAATCAAAGTCAGTTAGCCAATCAGGAGAGAGAGGGGCGGAGCTGGGCCACAGCTCCGTGTCTGAATGGACACATGGAGCTGCAGCTCGGCTCGGGTGCCCCCATAGCAAGCTGCATGCTGTGGGGGCACTTGACAGGAGGGAGGAGTCAGGAGCAGTGAAGAGGGACCAGAGAATCCACTGCACAGAGCAGGTAAGTATAACATGTTTGTTATTTTTCCCCCCCAAAAAACAAGACTTTATAATCACTTTAAAGCAGGGTTAGATTATAAAAAATACCCCAAGCTTTGAAATTCTCAGAGAACACCGATCAATCCATCATCGAAAAATGGAAAGAGTATGGCGCAACTGCAAACCTACCAAGACATGGCCGTCCACCTAAACTGACCGGCTGGGCAAGGAGAGCATTAATCAGAGAAGAAGCCAAGAGGCCCATGGTAACTCTGGAGGAGCTGTAGAGATCCACAGCTCAGGTGGGAGAATCTGTCCACAGGACAACTATTGGCTGTGCTCTCCACAAATCTGCCCTTTATGGAAGAGTAGCAAGAAGAAAGACATTGGTGAAAGAAAGCCATAAGAAGTCCTGTTTACAGTTTTTGAGAAGCCATGTGGGGGACACAGCAAACATGTGAAAGAACGTGCTCTGGTTAGATGAGACCAAAATTGAAATTTTTGGCCTAAAAACAAAGCGCTATGTGTGGTGTAAAACTAACACTGCACATCACCCTGAACACACCATCCCCACTGTGAAACATGGTGGTGGCAGCATCATGTTGTCGGGATGATTTTCTTCAGCAGGGACAGAGAAGCTGGTCAGAGTTGATGGGAAGATGGATGGAGCCAAATACAGGGCAATCTTAGAAGAAAACCTGTTGGAGTCTGCAGAAGACTTGAGACTGGTTCGGAGGTTCACCTTCCAGCAGGACAACGACCCTAAACATACAGCCAGAGCAACAATGGAATGGTTTAGATCAAAGCATATTCATATGTTAGAAAATCAAAGTCCAGACCAAAAATCAAATGAGAATCTGTAGCAAGTCTTGAAAATCTCTGTTCACAGACGCTCTCCATCCAATCTGACAGAGCTTGAGCTATTTTGCAAAGAAGAATGGGCAGAAATGTCCCTCTCTAGATGTGCAAAGCTGGTAGAGACATCCCCAAATAGACTTTCAGCTGTAATTGCAGTGAAAGGAGGTTCTACAAAGTTCTACAGCGCCATACAAATGCCCCATACTTTTCACATATTTATTTGTAAATCATTTTGAAAACCATTTATCATTTTCCTTCCACTTCACAGTTATGTGTCACTTTGTGTTGGTCCATCACATATAATCCCAATACAATACATTTAAAATTTGGTTGTAACATGACAAAATGTGGAAAATTTCAAGGGGTATGAATACTTATTCAAGGCACTGTAAATGGCAATACCATTGCTCTTCATTGTCGGGAATTTATTTATGCAGATTTACAGTATAAAGTTAGTAAACCTTTAATTTTACATAACCAAATTCCCACCTGCCAATAACATAATCCAAATGCTGCCGATATAGATTACTTGTGTGCAGTGTGTCATTCATTCTGTGTAGCTGACACTGCAGAGAAAGGGGCTGATGAATCTGTCTCTTTCTCTGTCTCAAAAGTTAAACATCAGTGATCTGTTTAGACCCCTAATAGTCTCCAATGGGAGTCATAAAAAAAGATATAAAAAATCTAAAATAAAATTGTAAAAAAAAAAAAAAAAGTAAAGTAGTAAAAAAATAATAAAGTAAAACAACAAAAATAAAAAATGACTGACACCAGTGGTGGAACTACCAGGGTCGCAAAGGTTGAACCTGCGACTGGGCTCTGGTGTTCCGCCACAATGGGAGACCCCAAGGCAGCAAGGGAAGGTGACCGTAATAAAGGGTCCCACAATGAGAGTAAAGGGCCCCAGGATCAGTGGGATTATTTTTTTTTTTTGGGGGGGGGGTACATTTTTGGCTAGTACCCAGCCCCACTTCCTTAATACTCACCTTGACACCTAGAATTATATCCTCTTGAGCTGCTGCCCCCCCCCCCCCATCCCCCGCTGGGACACATTACATGCAGAGATACATTACCTAAGCTCTATTTATAGACATGTAATGAAAAAAAAAAAAACATGCAATAGTATTAAAAATACAGTAATTTCCAGGGACGATAACTTCCAGAAACAAATACTGAAATCCACAAGTGTCTATATAAACGTCATATCATGTATAACCAGTGCCAGCTGTCCATATGCGTGCCGTCTTGCGCTGACACCGCACGCACAATGAAAAGTCTATGGGAGTAATAAAGGGCATGAAATGATCATGTCAAATTTTAATACGCCACAAAATCCACTGACCTGAAACCGCGCTGTCACATAGCTGGGAGTGTGTCGCCTGTCACCGGACAGAGAGGATGTATTGATATTTGGAAGGACTGCGGCACGCACGATTACAGCCGCCTCCAGCAGTCATGCAATGTCCCCTCTACAGCTGGTAGATCATTCCGAGCAACTAAACACACTTGTGTTTGTGAGCAACTTTCCCCAGATCAAAATATTCCCTTTATTTCCCTGAATTAGAATTGTAGATAACCATTAAGAAAGTTAATCTGTCGTTTTTTTATTCTTTTCTCGGTTTTATCATCAGTGCCTCTTGTAATAAGACAACAGTATTAAGCTCAAAACCAAAATGTTCAATATCGCAACTTACCAACCATTAGATGTGGTGGCTGCATTTGTTTTCTTTTCTTTGGCTATTTTCCCCCCTCTGTTTTTCACCTGGTGATCTGCCCAGTAACACATCTCTTGTATTACCCACTTCAGCTTCTGAAGTTTTTACCCCCTTCATGACCAGACAATTTTTTGCGATACGGCACTGCGTTATTTTAACTGACAATTGCGCGGTCGTGCGATGTTGAACACAAATAAAATGTATATCCTTTTTTTTCCCACAAATAGAACTTTATTTTTGGTGGTATTTGATCACCTCTGTGGGTTTTTTTTTTTTTTTGCACCATCAACAAAAAAGACCAATAATTTTGAAAAAAAAAAATAAAAATAATATTTTTTTACTTTCTGTATCAGGATGTATCCACTGTGGATCCCTGCATGGGATGATGCCCGAATATCTTAAATGATTTCTGTGGATATATTGTAATTGGAATTTTTCATGCGGATAACCAGGGTGGTATGGCAGTAGACAGCTCTTGTGCAACAGTCAAATATAAATAGTCCTTATTGGATATTTTATGCTTTTACCATCTTACAAATGCAATGGTTAGATGTCCAATTATTACGATTTAGGTTTTTATACTATCTGGTTTGGGGCCACTGGGAGTCATGATTGACCTCTGATGGTTCGCCCCCGGATTCTTAGGGGTGGGGTCCGGCCCCCCCGAGGACTTCCCGGCAAGGTAGGGCGGCCTGTGGGCTTGTCCACATGTCCGCCATTTTGTGCTATAACCGGCGGTTGGGAGTCAATCCGGCCGCCGGGTTGAGCCTATCCTTGCCGGTGGCGTCCCGGTTTTGTCTCCTGACTGGCTTTGGCGAAGTGCGCATGCGTGTGTGGCGTGCGTGCTGAGCCATGACGTCACGCGTTTTGCGGAGGAGATGACGACAGAGGTCGGGGCTTTGCAGCCTTCCGGAACGCCGAGGGAGCCACACGTGGGCGGCTCACCCAGCGGCCCTCATGCCATATTTCTCGGGGGGAGGAGGGGGTACAGGCGCCTGCGCAGCATGACCCTATTTGCCAATTATGTATAAAAGACTGGACGTCTTCCAGCAATCCAGAAATACATGTTTGCCTGGATGGAGGGTATTGCACTTATTACTCTCTGGCATCTGAGTCCCTATCCTTCCTGCGTAATAGCAGGTTGGTTTTAACAACAAACAATCGTTACATTCTAATATTTTAAAAGCTCTTATGAACTTTCACTCCGCATAAGGTAAATTTTATTGCTATTATGATGGCACCTCACATCACCACACACACACTCTTACAATGGCGTTTTAGCATTCATTGCCTTTTTATTGATTTTTAGTTTTTACTCACAGCATGCAAGTTTTGTTGTTTTGTTTTTTGTTTTGTTTTGTTTCATTCTAATCATAGCACTCGTTGATGGTGCTCATTCACTCACACACATACACTTTTGCCACTCATACCTCACCATGCACTTTCACTGCCATGATTATTATTTGCATATTTTTTTACATTTATATCTTTTACATAATTTTTTCTAATATTGATCAAATTACTATGTTTATGGGACATACATAATACAGTGCCAAATTATTAATTAATAACCCCCGTTTTGTATTGTCAGTCCTTTTATTTATTTATGTACTTATATACGCTTAGAATCATTTATAATATAATGATACTCTGGTGAAACCGCTATGAGTTCACTAACTTTATACAATTACTTAATTGATTACTATTGGGTATTGATTGCAGGCGCAGGTCCCTCCGTCCCTCCGGGGGCGTGAACAGTGTGGCTCCTTGTAAGTTCCTCGGGGTGTGCTTTCTTCCTCCCTGGGTAGACGGGGCGAGCATCGGAGATCTTTCGGGTTCCCTAAATGGCTCTTAGAATCCTGGGTGATGGGAATACCTATTCCACTTCTGAGCGGTAAATATACCATCATTGGTTCACCCAATGTTATCTACACTGACATGTTTTAACTCTGAATTCATGTATATTCTTCCAGATCCACCTGTCCCCCTGAAGAGACCGTATGTTGGTCGAAACGCGTCGGGGCTCTACTACTCTATAATATTATAACAATGTGTAACTATACATGTTTGTTTTTATTGGATTGTGGAATATGTAACATATAATCTCTGAACCAGATGATACATTGTATTGTATTGAATTACATTATGACACTGGACATTTTTTGAATAAATCAATTTCTTTTTATACAATCATGACAAAGATATTTGACTTTGCTATTCCGCTGCTAAAAAGCCCCATCGGGGAAATCTTTTTGTGTCTGCTATAAAACATATCCAGTAAAAAAAATTTAAAAAATCAAATTTCTTCATCAGTTTAGGCCAATTTGTATTCTGTTACATGTCTTTTGATTAAAAAAAATCCCAATAAGTGTATATTGATTGGTTTGCACAAAAGTTGTAGCGTCTACAAACTATGGGGTATATTTATAGCATTTTTAATTTTATTTTTTACCAGTAAGACCGGCGATCAGTGACTTTTAGCGGGACTGTGATATTGTGGTGGACAAATCAGACACTGACTGACACTTTTGACACTTTTTTGGGACCAGTGACAACAATACAGTGATCAGTGCTAAAAATATGCACTGTCACTGTAGTAATGACACTGGCGGGGAAGGAGTTAGCATCAGGGGCAATCAGTATAGCAGTTAATATAGCGGAGGGGATTGTAAGAATGTCATTGAGTGGCTTAACAACCACTTTAAGTAGTATTAAACCCTCAGCATTTTTTGGTGAACATTCCCCAGTAAACTATTTTTTATTTTTGCATAACAGTATTTATATATATATATATATATATATTTTTTTTATATGTATATACTGTATATCGTTTTCTTTTTCAATCGTTTTTATTGCTATTTTAGCTTGCGGCTCCACATCCGGGTGTGCAATGTGCATGCATGAGTTGCGCTGCACGTCCTGCATTGCCTTGCAATCTTCTGGGACCTTTGACGTGTCCCAGAAGATTGCAGGAAGGGAGGGGCCACCTAGGCAGCACAGGAGGGAGTGGGAGCTGGGTACCTGTCAAATCTAGGTACCCGCTACCCCCGTCCCCCCAACCCCAAAAAGCTGTGCTCGGATTTAGGTTTCATTTTATTAACGGTGCATTTCCTTAAAGCGGAGTTCCACCCAAAAGTTTAACTTCCGCTTTAAGCAATCCTGACCCCTTGACATGCCACATTTTTTTGGGGGGGGGGGGGGGCTTGGGGGGACGGGGGTAGCGGGTACCTAGTTTTGACAGGTACCCAGCTCCCACTCCCGCCTGTGCTGCCTAGGTGGCCCCTCCCTTCCTGCAATCTTCTGGGACACGTCACAGGTCCCAGAAGATTGCAAGGCAATGCAGGACGTGCAGCACAACTCGTGGCCAGTCTTAAACAGTCTTAAACAGTCATCCAGCCCAGACGCAAGCTAGTGTGCCATCTAGTGTTGGATACTAATAATCACAATTAGAACCTAAAATCATAAAAAAATTAAAATCATAAAAATACAAAAACTTTAAATGAAACTCATTTAAAGTTAATTATATGGTTAATGGTAAATGCTAAATATCATGAAAACTGGTTAACAACCATACTCTAAAATTTCAAGCATTGCTAATAAAAGCATTGACGTCCCACTCTATATTTAACCCATAGGGGGGCATAAGATTTAAGGGTATAGATCTCCCTTTTTACATTACTTCCCCTCCAGCTGGGGACAAAACTGTCTATGGCCATGAGAACAGTCCCTCCAGGATGAATAGACTTAACACGTAAAAAAAATCGAACGCTAGCTCCACTTAAAAAAAAATCTTACAGGGTTCAAGGTGGATTTTCCTTTAAGCCAGTATAGCCAGGCTATGAAGAGTGATTCAAAGGGAAATACACTGGGGACATCTGAGTCGGATTCATGCAAATAAATGCTCGATGAATGAAATTTGGTTATCCTGTTCTCACTGTGCGTATTAATTCTGTCATTGGGATTCAGTGTTAGCAGGTTGAAGTATTCTCTGCCAGCCCCATCCTCACCTTTCACGGAGATGAGACCCTGAATGATGCCTGAATGGCTCCGTCCTCCTGCAGAGAAAAGCTGATAGAGGGGGGATCTGTGATCTCTGTGAAAGGTGATAAATATCTGGAAGTTTTACACTAATGCCCCGTACACACGGTCAGATTTTCCAACGGAAAATGTTCGATGGGAGCTTTTTGTTGGAAATTCAGACCGTCTGTAGGCTCCACATTTTCCATCGGAATTTCCGACACACAAAATTTGAGATCTGGATCTCAAATTTTCCGACAACAAAATCCGTTGTTGGAAATTCTGATCGTGTGTACACAATTCTGACACACAAAGTGCCACGCATGCTCGGAATCAAGCAGAAGAGCTGCACTGGCTATTGAACTTCATTTTTCTCGGCTTGTCGTATGCCACCGCGTTCGCAATTTCTGACCAACTTTGTGTTACATAGTTAGTAAGGTTGAATAAAGACACCAGTTCATCCTGAGTTAGTGTCTACAATTGGCCCTATCCCTGTACATTGCACACTCACATCAGTCCCTACCCTCAAGGAGCCCACAATCCAATCCATTCATATATTAGGGCCAAATTTGGACAGAAGTCAATTAACCTACCTGCATGTCTTTGGAGTGTGGGAGAAAACCCCCACAGGCAGAACATGCAAACTCCAGGCGGGTAGTGTTGTGGTTGGTATTCGAACCAGCCACCCTTTTTACTGCTAGGCAAGAGTGCTAACCACTACACCACTGAGCTGTGACCTTGTGTATGCAAGACAAGTTTGAGCCAAAATCCGTCTGAAAAAATCCATGGATTTTGTTGTCGGAATGTATGATCAATGTCCGATCGTGTGTACGGGGGCGTAAGGGCTCATTTACATTTGCAATTGTAATTTCCCTGAAAAGCGATCCACAGTGGATTGCTTTTTAGAGGCATTTCACAGGCTACATGGAGGCGATATGACACCTCCGGGTCACCAGTTTTAAGCCTTAAATAATTGCAGCACCAGGCTAGAACTGTATGTTAAGTTAAGGGGGGGGGGGGGGGGTTGGTTGGTCGGCAGCAAAATCGCACATTATCCGCCTGTTTTTAGCATCCCCCGCCGCAAGTGCAACACATTGTTTTGCAAAAAGAAATCTGATGCTAGAACCACTTTAATCACTCTTACCATAACTTCTTTGCCAATCCCTCCACTGGCTTCCACTCACCCAGAAAATAAAATTAAAAATACTAACAACAACTTACAAGCCATCCACACCTCTGCCCCACTGCACTATAATATGATACAGAGCAGTGGTTGTCAACAATCAGGTCTTGGCCCACTGCCTCCTCCTTCCATGTTTCCAAACAGCTGCGGATCCCCTGACCTCCTACAGTGACTTTTAGCTCCCATAGTGCCTTCCAAAGTCCCATAGTGGCCCACAGTGTCCCTCAAACTCTCAGAGTACCCCCAGACCCCCTAAAAGCCTGTAGTGCCTCCCAATTTCTCTCAGTGCTACCCAGTGCGCTTTAGTGCCCTCTTGATTGCTGCAGAGTCTCCAGCGCCCCCATAGTGTTCTCAACCTTCAACAGTGTCCCACAGCCCCTGTGTGGCCCAATAATCTCCTATACAACCCCTGGAAAGCCCCTACCCTCCTGGAGAGACCCTGTCTACCACAGTTTCCCTCAGCTCTATCTAGAAACTTTTTCCACCTACAGGGCCACCAAGTCTACCCTTTAACCCCCTTCAGAACCCCCACAGTGACACCCAGACCCATCCACAGTCTTCCAGTATTTCAATATATATATTTTGTATTCCTATATTTTTCCTAGACTTTTATCATTTAAATATAAACTTTTTTTGTCAATACTGGGGAATGGCCAACCTATGGTCTCAATAAGGTTGAGGAACCACTAATACAGAGAATGTATTCAGAAGGGAGGAACCAAAGTGAGCATGAAATGGTTTCTCTCACAAAAAAGCAGTTTTTTTGTTTGCTGAAATGACTCTCACATTCTGATCGCATGGGCAAGCCTGTTATTTCAGCTGATGCTCAATATGTAAGGTCAACGCAGCTAGAGTAGCACTTAACCTTCTCCTTTGCCAGATTCTCAGCATCCAGGTTTTCAGGAGGAACATAGAGAACAATAATATGAAGAAATGCTTCTAAAGGACGTCTTTGCTTTTTTAAATGATTTTCAGCAATAGTAACAAAAACATGATCTTTTACCTAGACTTGTTTTGATAGGTTGGTTATTATTGGCTTGCTTTGAGGTCAACTGCTGTCTTCTGCCTAATAACTCATCTCTATTCATGCGCATGTGTTCACTTCTGCGTGCGAGCACACGGGGGACGGGGGGTGCTTTAAATCTTTTTTTTTTATTGTTTATTTTATTTTTTATTTTTACACTTTAAAAAAAATGTTTTGATCACTTTCATGCTTATTACAAGGAATGTAATCATCACTTGTAATAATAGGGCATGACAGGTCTTCTTTATGGAGAGATGTATATACAGTATATTGCCTTGTTAGCTATAAGGGGTTGTAAAGGTTTGCATTTTGGAAATTTTGCATTTTTTACCTTAATGCATCCTATGGATTAAGGGGAAAAAACATCCGACAATACCGCACTCCCCCCAGCCCCCACGCTTTACTTAGCAGAGCCCGTTCACCTGCTGCGCTCGCCCTCGATCTCCTCTTCGCCGCTCAGCCTGGCCGTTGATTGGCTAAAGTGGATGGATTGAAAGCATTGCAGCCATTGGCTCGCGCTGCTGTCAATCACATTCAATGACGCGGCATGCCAGGGGTGGGGCCGAGTGATACAGTGAGCGGCTATAGCCGCTGGCTGAATCATGGGAGCGCGCCCGCAAGAACTAACCACCATGCGAGAGAGCTCGCATGAAAGTGGTTAGTTCTTGCAGGGAGAAGCTGAGACAGCCGCCGAGGGACCCCAGAAGAGCAGGTTCGGGGCCACTCTGTGCAAAAGAGCTGCACAGTGGAGGTAAGTATAACATGTTTGTTATTTAAAAAAAAAAATTACCTTTACAACCCCTTTAAGTAATGGCATGGTTATTGCAGAATAAACGGGTCCATAGCAGAAATTAAAAAATTGCACTGGTCCATGGAGAGGGGAATAGGTGTGAGAGGCAAAGTGGTTAAGTAAATCTGACCTGTGCGAGACATCAATGGGAATTTCAAAGCAGCTTGGCACAGCTTAAGCCGCGTACACACGGGCGGACTGTCTGGCCTACTTAGTCCGCCAAAACACATTTCAGCGGACAGTCCGCTCGTGTGTGGGCTTCAGCGGACTTTTTCAGAGTGCAGTCTGGCGGACTAAGTATTTCGGAATTTCCGTAATACTGTCCGTCGGACTCGCATTTCGGCGGACAATCCGCCCGTGTGTGTGCCAGTCTGCCGTACTTTTGAAATGAGCGGACTTTTCCCGCCCGGAGAAAAGTCCGCTCATTTCGAGCGGGTATCCAGGTAGGCGGGGCCCGCGAAGGAGACGTCGCTGGCCCCGCCGCCTGGTATGGACTTAAAGGGGAACCCCAACGCCGAAAAAAATCGGCGTGGGGATCCCCCCCAAGTCCACAACAGACCCTTGTCCGAGCACGCTACCCGGCCGGCCAGGAAAGGGGGGCGAGCGAGCGCCCCCCCTCCTGAGCCGTACCAGGCCGCGTGCCCTCAACATGGGGGAGTGCCTTGGGGAAGGGGGGCCGCGCGGCCCCCCCCACCCCAAAGCACCTTGTCCCCATGTTGATGAGGACAAGGGCCTCTTCCCGACAACCCTGGCCGTTGGTTGTCGGGGTCTGCGGGCGGGGGGCTTATCGGAATCCGGGAGGGGGACAAGACCCCCGAAGTCGGGAAAAGAGGCCGGCGGCGAGGAAGAAAGCCGGACTCCTCCACTAGCAAAAGAGCTACAAGAGGATAGCGGAGGAGTCCGGCGAGAAGACCCCCGAAGACGGAAGACCCCCAGAGCTGTGCAATAAAGTATTTTATCTCGTGTGTTGTGTTTTTTTTTGTACTTTTATTTTACAGGTGAATGGGTAGGGGTACATTGTACCCCATACTCATTCACATAGGGTGGGGGGCCGGTATCCGGGGGCCCCCTTATTAAAGGGGGCTCCCGGATTCCGATAAGCCCCCCGCCCGCAGACCCCGACAACCAATGGCCAGGGTTGTCGGGAAGAGGCCCTTGTCCTCATCAACATGGGGACAAGGTGCTGTGGGGTGGGGGGGCCGCGCGGCCCCCCCTTCCCCAAGGCACCCCCCCATGTTGAGGGCACGCAGCCTGGTATGGTTCAGGAGGGGGGGCGCTCGCTCGCCCCCCTTTCCTGGCCGGCCGGGTAGCGTGCTCGCACAAGGGTCTGTTGTGGACTTGGGGGGACCCCCACGCCGATTTTTTTCGGCGTTGGGGTTCCCCTTTAAGTCCATACCAGGCGGCGGGGCCAGCGGCATCTCCTTCGCGGTCCCCGCCTATCCTGGAGACGCGCTCGAAATGAGCGGACTTTCCTCCGCGTGTGTGGGCGAGTCCGTTCATTTCAAAAGTAGGGCGGATAGTATGGCGGACTTAGTACGCCGTATTAGTCCGCTCAAAAAGTGGTGTGTGTGGTCAAGTCCGTTCATTCGAAAGTATGACGGACTGTCCGTCGGATTGTCTGACGGACTAAGTTGGCCAGACAGTCCGCCCCGTGTGTACGCGGCTTTAGATGCAGGTCAAAAGGAGATCAACTGCAGGTCAAATGCACCCATATAGCAACTAGTAGTGGTTTAACAGGGGCGCCGCCCTCCTAGTTTGCATGCAGGGATGCCGGACGTTTCTGTGAGGTTTTTTTCGCAATTGTCTTCTGGCTTTTCCTCCCGACCTATTAGGACATGAGGTGGATTGGGTTGGCTGAGAGGAGTAGGGGGTGAGTGAATGGGACTGTGGAGGGGTGAGTGGGGGGGGGGGTGGAGGCCTGAGTGCGGGGGAGGGTTGTTTTTGGACAGCTTGATCTGTTATGCCTCATACACACGATCAAACAATCCGGTGGACAATCCGCCCGTGTGTAGGCTCCGGCTGATTTTTTTTACCCAAAAGTCCGGTGGACTAAGAAAGTAGTTTTGCACTCCAATCTGTCCGCCGGACTCGCATTTTGGCGGACAGTACAGCCGTGTGTGTGCCAGTCCGCCGTACTTTTGAAATGAATGGACTTTTCCCGCTCGGAGAAAAATCTGCTCATTTTGAGTGCGTCTCCAGGTAGTCGGGGCCAGCGACGCCTCCTTCACCTGATATGGACTTAAAGGGGAATCGACGTGGGGGTCCCCCCCTAGGTCCATATCAGACCCTTATCCGAGCACGCTACCCGGCCGGCCAGGAAAGGGGGTGGGGACGAGCGAGCGCCCCCTCCTGAGCCGTACCAGGCCGCGTGCCCTCAACATGGGGGGGTGCCATGTTGATGAGGACAAGGGCCTCTTCCCGACAACCCTGGCCGTTGGTTGTCGGTGTCTTCGGGCGGGGGGTTTATCGGAATCCGTGAGCCCCCTTTAATAAGGGGGCCCCTGGATCCCGGCCCCCCACCCTATGTGAATGAGTATGGGGTACAATGTACCCCCTACCCATTCACCTGTGAAAAAAAGTAAAAAAAAAACACAACACACAAGGGTTAAAATCGTTTATTACACAGCTCCGGGGGTCTTCTTCCGTCTTCGGGGGTCTTCTCGCCGGACTCCTCCGCTATCTTCTGCTCTTTTGCTAGCTCTTTCACTAGCGGAGGAGCCCAGCTTTCTTCTTCGCCGCCGCCCTCTTCTTCCGACTTCGTGGGTCTTGTCCCCCTATTCGGGGGTCTTGTCCCCCTCTTCGGTTCTTCTTGCCGGGCCACCGCGCCTTCTTCTAGCTCTTTTGCAAGCGGTGGCCCGGTCTTCTGTCGCCGCTGCCGCTATCACCGTCTTCTGTTCTTCTCTTCTGGAGAGAGAATTCTTTGCATAAAAAGAACTGTGAAGCACTTTAGTCAAGATCGTGATAACGATTCTTGATGATTAATTGTGCAGCTCTAGACTCTTGCATTGAATCTCAAGCCAAAATTGGAATTGAAGGACATTTTAAGTCCAAGGGGTAGACATTTAAATATAAGTGGAGGTTTTTTTTTTCCGTTTTTTTTAATGAAATACTCTCTAAGGACATCAATACATTTTTAGATTAAATCATCCTTATATGACCTTAATCAAAGTTATTCATTCATTTTCTATTAGGATTAAGAGTTCGGGTGAAAGTTTTGTGTATAATTCTAATTTAAATTACAAATGCAATCATAAAAAAAAACTATTAAGTTATTCTATAATAAATTCAAGAGGGAAATAATGAGATGATGTATTTGGTGGATGGAGTAAGAGGTTACATTTGACTAATGGGCTGACAGCAATTATTATACATTATAAGTCCTGCAGTCTGA
Organism: Lithobates pipiens; assembly: GCF_037356315.1. Lineage (NCBI taxonomy): Eukaryota > Metazoa > Chordata > Amphibia > Anura > Ranidae > Lithobates > Lithobates pipiens. The sequence continues at coordinate 323,415,056 of NW_027507784.1, read as the reverse complement.
CTGTCCCTGTGGGCTAACTACCCAGGCTCTGCTGTAAGCACTTTCTTTTTGAAGGTAGCCTCCACACTTTAGTGCCCGCGTGGTTCTTGGACAAGCTCACAAATCTTGGACATCTTAAACTTCTGACTGACTTCAAAGTTACAAAGCACCAATGTTTCAGTCTGATCACTGAGGAAGAGGAGACTGAAGAAGATCTATGAGCTCAGTGTTCGGTCTGAATGTAAGTTTGAACTGAACAGTGGCTATGTGGACATTGTCTGAACAAATGTGACAGCCTCCAATTGTTTAAAAAGTTGCTAAGGAAGCAGCGACTGCTTGTCACCGCAGTGTACTTAGCAACCACTGACATCACCTGGCGCATCACTTACAAGGCCATCTTTTTTTTTTTTAAGTTCTGTTTATTGAATTTTTTGCATAAAACATACAACATTAGGATGTGTCAACGTGACACTATCCAGTTTTGGCCTAACACGGCCAAGGTAACGTATCTGACTAACAAAGTCCAACGCTCTATCTCCAACACTCATAAAATAACCCCTCTCCCCTTATAGTCACAGCTCAACGTATATAGGGCGATTCAGGTCCATTAGTTATACAGGAAGCTAACGACACAGCTCATCACTAGCAGGGCCATCTTCAATGCAGGGTAACAGGGGTCCCTTGATCCCATAATGCCTGCAAATAGTCGATAGGTAATATTGGGTGGCCCCAATAAAATGCTTGCCCAGCCTTCAATCAATATTAAAGGCAGCCCTGATGGCTTGGGAATTCCCTGTTATTTAAGCAAATGGGCAGGGAATGGAGCGGGTTACAGCATTTCTTCAAAACAAAAATGGAGGGGGGGATTATCACGCTGTGAAAGAAGAGAAAAGTATATATATACAGCAGCCAGCATGGCTGGAGAGCAAAAAGTTAAATCATGTAATAAAATGCAGCGCATATATATATTATATATATATATATATATATATATATATATATATATATATATATATATATATATAAAATGACAATATACACTGTGATCAATAAGCACATGCTAAATATAATAGTCCACCAAGTGAAAAAAATTATGTAAATTTAAATAGAAAATTATATCCACCAAGTGAAAAAATACATAGGGGTTGATTTACTAAACCTAGGAGAGTGTAAAATCTGGTGCAACTCTGCATAGAAACCAATCAGCTTCCAGGTTTTATTGCCAAAGCTTAATTGAACAAGCTGAAGTTGAAAGCTGATTGGCCACCATGCAGAGCTGCACCAGATTCTGAGTGCTCCAGTTTTTTAGTAAATCAACCCCATCATTTCTTAAATGTGGCCACATGCCCAAACTTGGGCAATGCTGTTAACTTCCTTACCAACCACTGATGTCCCCCGCCATATTCAATTACATCAGGGGTCTCCAAACTGCAACCCGGGGGCCGGAGGTGGCTCTTTGCTTGCTTTTATCTGGCCCTTGGTGCACTGACACCAATGATGATGGGGCACTATTCTTCCCAGTTAAGGATGAGCTGAACACCCCCCCGGTTCGGTTCGTACCAGAACCTGCGAACAGACCTAAACTTCGTGTGAACTTTAGAACCCTATTAAAGTCTATGGGGCTTCAACGTTCAAAATCTAAAGTGCTAATTTTAAAGGCTAATATGCAAGTTACTGTCCTAAAAAGTGTTTGGGGACCTGGGTCCTGCCCCAGGGGACATGGATAAATGCAAAAAAAAGTTTTAAAAATGGCAGTTTTTTCGGGAGCAGTGATTTTAATAATGCTTAAAGTGAAACAATAAAAGTGTAATATTCCTTTAAATTTCGTACCTGGGGGGTGTGTATAGTATGCTTGTAAAGGGGCACACATTTCTGTGCTTAGAACTGTCCCTGCACAAAGTGTCATTTCTGCAGGAAAAAAGATCATTTAAAAGCACTCGCGGCTATAATGAATTGTCGGCTCCCCGTAATACAGAGAACAGTCATTGAAAGTCATTGATAAAAAAAAAAAAGCGTGGGGTTCCCCTTCAGGTCTGGTATGGATATTAAGGGGAACCCTGCATCAAATAAAAAAAAATGACGTGGGGTTCCCCCTAAATATCCATACCAGACCCTTCAGGGTGACCCCGTCCCCCTCTGATGTAACGGAAACCTGCGTGGGGTCATCCACACGTCATTGGGGAAGCTAAGCTTTCCCACTTGCGTCAGAGGGGGGCAGGGTCAGGTGATGGGTGGCCCCGCCCTCCTCATATAAGAAGTGTCAGGCTGCCAGGATCCCCACAGTGTCTCCACCAGTGGAGACAGAGGATGGATGGACTGCACTGCGCTGGAGGGAGAGATCACCCGTCGCTGGACCCCGGAGAGATGATCATCTGTCGCTGGATAGCAAGAGTGGTTTACCACCGCTGGAATCTTTTTTAAATTTTTTTTTTTTTAATAAAGGACTTTTTCAACGGTGTGTGTGTGTCTTTTTTAACATTCTTTTACACTTTCTTTGTGAAATGGTAGGGGTACTTTTGTACCCCCTTACCATTTCAAACAGGGGGGGTGGGATCTGGGGGTCCCCTTGTTAAAGGGGGCTTCCAGATTCTGATAAGCCCCCACCCACAGACCCCCACAACCAATGGCCAGGGTTGTGGGGATGAGGCCCTTGTCCTCATCAACATGGGGACAAGGGGCTTTGAGGGGTCTCAGACCCCCAAAGCATCCTCCCAATGTTGAGGGCATGTGGCCTGGTACAGTTCAGGAGGGCGGGCAGTCTCTTGTCCCCCCTCCTCTTTTCCTGCGGCCTGCCAGGTTGCGTACTCGGATAAAGGGTCTGGTATGGATTTTTAGGGGGAATTCCACCCAATTTTTTTTTTATTTGCCGTGGAGTTCCCCTTAAAATCCATACCAGACCTGACCCAGGTCCCCAAACACTTTTTAGGACAATAACTTGCATATTAGCCTTTAAAATGAGCACTTTAGATTTCTCCTATAGACTTGTACAGGGTGTTCCGCGGCTTTTCGAATTTGCCGCGAACACCCCAAATTGTTCACTGTTCGCCGAACAGGCGATGTTCGAGTCAAACATGAGTTTGACTCGAACTCGGAGCTCATCCCTACTCCCAATGCCCACTGACACCAGAGATGGAGAACTAATTCTTCCACTGACACCAATGATGTCATTCTTTTACTTTCACTGACCCCCAAGCCTATGGCATTATTCACTCTCACTGAGCCCCAAGCCTATGGCATTTTTTATTCTCTCTGACCCCGGGGCATTTTCTACTCCCGCTGGCTAAAGTCCATCCTCCCCTAAAGTTTGAACAACTTTGTTTGAAAAGTTTGGAGACACCTGACTTACATGATCGGAAACCCTCGGCCACGTAAGAAAATTGCTATATTTGGAGAATGATGTCACCACTATCTCCGCCCTGCTCAGGGAGCTGCCATTCACCCAGTGTGAATGTTGGGGATTGGTCATGCACGGCTGATTTCTTTTTTTTCTTGGCAAGTCGGCGGCAGCGGGAATTGTTATTGATGATGAATTTACAACAGGGGACTTTTTAGAGAGGTTTTTTTGTCTTTATTTCTAGGTTACAACTCTTTAAAAAAATTTTTTTTTTATGCTTACCCCATACTCATTCACGTAGGGGGGAGGCTGCCCCCCCCCCCCGTGCCTGCAGACCCCAAAAAACCACTGGGCAATGTTTGTGGGGAAGAGCCCTTGTCTTCATCAACATGGGAACAAGGTGCTTTCTAAGTGGGGGGTCCCCTCTGGCAAGGCATCCCCCCATGTTGAGAGCATGCGGCCTAGTATGGTTTGGGGGGGTGCCCATGCTCATCTCCCCCCTTTCCTGGTCAGCCAGACTGCATACTTGGTTTAAGGCTCTGGTATTGAGTTTTAGGGGGACCTCATGGTCCTTTTTGGTGGCGTCCCTCTTAAAATCTGTATGAGACCTAAAGGGGCATTTTTAATGTAACAGATTTGGCTCCTGTTGACTTCAGCGGGGTTCCGGCTCAACATCTGAACTTCTTTGAACCCCTGTTCAACCGAACCCAGGGCTGAACAACTAAATAAATGACTCACTTGCATTATATTCTAAAATAGGAATGCATTAATGGAGACATGAAGGCACTGTAAGGCCGCGTACACACGGGCGGATTGTCTGCCCAACTTAGTCCGCTGAACCGTGTTTCAGCGGACAATCCGCTCGTGTGTGGGATTCAGCGGACTTTTTCAGCGGACAGTCTGACGGACTTTGTCTTTCGTAATTTCCGTAATTTCCGTAATTTTGTCCGCTGAAACTTGGTTTTGTCCGTCCAAACTTGGTATCAGCGGACAGTCCGCTCGTGTGTAGGCAAGTTGGACGGACTAAGTATGGCGCATGCTCAGAAAGGATTTACACGGCCGAAGGTTGCATTGCTGTGTATTGGACGTCGTTTTTCTAGTCCCGTCGTACGTGCTGTACACGTTATCGCGCAAGTTTTCAGCGGACTGTCTGTTCATCGTGTGTGGTCGAGTCCGTTCATTCAAATGTTGGACGGACTGTCTGTCGGATTGTCTGACGAACTTAGTTGGGCAGACAATCCGCCCGTGTGTACGCGGCCTAAGCCTTTCAGACACTTTTAATGTTTTTATTCTCCCAGCGGAAGAAGGCTCTGTTAGTACACACCCAGATGACAACCAACTGTAATAATAAATATAGGGGCTATTAAATATTAAATCCATTTTTCGCAGCAGCTCCGTCCTATATACGTTGGTTGCCTGAGCCTTAAATAAATAAAACGTTTCCATAATGCATGGCTGTTATTGGCGGGAGGCGAGGAAAACACACCACTGTAATGGGCAAATACATTCATAGCTAGGGTTGCCACTTTTTCTTCAATCCAAACCCGAACACTTTAGCGGTGCACAGAAAAAAAATCTTTTTTAGCATTCACTATAGGATTGTAAGAGACCAGAGACACCTTTTGGGCACTCCAATGAGAATAGTACTGCAGTGTGCGTAATGTCCCCCCACTCTCCTGTAGTGATGGCCGAACGGTTCGCCCGGCGGTCGTTTCGCGGCGAATTTCCGACTTTCGCCGTCCGCGGGTTCGAACGCCTTTTTCCGTCGTTCGCCCCGGCGGACTTACGTGTTTAATGTATACAAGAACTTTAACCTTTCGTGACACGTTTATCATGTGTTACAGGACAACCAATTGAGACATGACAGCTCATGGACACTTGGACATTCCCCCTAACCTATAAATACACCCGATCCGGTGGCCATTTTACATTCTTTCTTCTGTCACTGTAGGGAAAGGATCCTGTGTGGAGTAGGGACAGAGAAAACGCTAGCTATTTGGTACACAAAAGTTCTTTTCAGGACTGGTATAGGTGTTAGGTCAGCAGCCTGAGTTTCTTTTGTCAGTTTAGATAAAGGGACAGAGCGCTGTATGCTGCTATTTTAGGGACAGCTCAGCCAGATTAGTCTTTCTTCATCATCATCATCATCATCATCATTAGCTGTTACTATCAGGTCCACAAAAGAGCTGTTCCAGCTAATCGTTCCAGCCTACTCTTTTTTGCCAATTTGTATAGGGACAGGCAGGAAGCAGTGTGTCAGGCAGTGAGGATAATTTTAAAGACTTGCTGTTACTATTAGTTCCACAAAGGTTCTTTTCAGGACTGGTATCAGTGGTACGGTAATAGGCTTGTACACGTATAATATTCTTTCTTCCAAATATAGAAAGAATATTATACTTGACTGCTGCCCTTCTGCTGCAGTCTGCTAATCATTCACAACTCACTTGTTCCACAAAGCTCTTTATCAGGACTGGTAACTTGGTCTGTCTAGGGTGCTACGGTACATAGGCTTGGGTGCGGTACAGTCTGCTGTTCTGTAAGGACCGCTATCGGTCCACAATACATAGGGTTGCCGTGCACTACTGCTGACCGCTGCCCTATACTGCAGCAGTCCTTCATTGGTATAGGGACTGACGTACAGTCTGCTAATCACTAACACACAACCTGCTTGGTCCACAAAAGTTCTTATAAGGACTGGTAACTTGGTATAGGGTGCTACGGTACATAGGCCTGAGTGCGTTACAGTCTGCTGTTCTGTAAGGACCGCTATCGGTCCACAATACATAGGGTTGCCGTGCACTACTGCTGACCGCTGCCCTATACTGCAGCAGTCCTTCAGCGGTATAGGGACTGACGCACAGTCTGCTAAACACTAACACACAACCTGCTTGGTCCACAAAAGTTTTTATAAGGACTGGTAACTTGGTATAGGGTGCTACGGTACATAGGCCTGAGTGCAGTACAGTCTGCTGTTCTGTAAGGACCGCTATCGGTCCACAATACATAGGGTTGCCGTGCACTACTGCTGACCGCTGCCCTATACTGCAGCAGTCCTTCATTGGTATAGGGACTGACGTACAGTCTGCTAATCACTAACACACAACCTGCTTGGTCCACAAAAGTTCTTATAAGGACTGGTAACTTGGTATAGGGTGCTACGGTACATAGGCCTGAGTGCGTTACAGTCTGCTGTTCTGTAAGGACCGCTATCGGTCCACAATACATAGGGTTGACGTGCACCACTGCTGACCGCTGCCCTATACTGCAGCAGTCCTTCAGCGGTATAGGGACTGACGTACAGTCTGCTAAACACTAATACACAACCTGCTTGGTCCACAAAAGTTCTTATAAGGACTGGTAACTTGGTATAGGGTGCTACGGTACATAGGCTTGAGTGCGGTACAGTCTGCTGTTCTGTAAGGACCGCTATCGGTCCACAATAGATAGGGTTGACGTGCACCACTGCTGACCGCTGCCCTATACTGCAGCAGTCCTTCAGCGGTATAGGGACTGACGCACAGTCTGCTAAACACTAACACACAACCTGCTTGGTCCACAAAAGTTTTTATAAGGACTGGTAACTTGGTATAGGGTGCTACGGTACATAGGCCTGAGTGCGTTACAGTCTGCTGTTCTGTAAGGACCGCTATCGGTCCACAATACATAGGGTTGCCGTGCACTACTGCTGACCGCTGCCCTATACTGCAGCAGTCCTTCATTGGTATAGGGACTGACGTACAGTCTGCTAATCACTAACACACAACCTGCTTGGTCCACAAAAGTTCTTATAAGGACTGGTAACTTGGTATAGGGTGCTACGGTACATAGGCCTGAGTGCGTTACAGTCTGCTGTTCTGTAAGGACCGCTATCGGTCCACAATACATAGGGTTGACGTGCACCACTGCTGACCGCTGCCCTATACTGCAGCAGTCCTTCAGCGGTATAGGGACTGACGTACAGTCTGCTAAACACTAATACACAACCTGCTTGGTCCACAAAAGTTCTTATAAGGACTGGTAACTTGGTATAGGGTGCTACGGTACATAGGCTTGAGTGCGGTACAGTCTGCTGTTCTGTAAGGACCGCTATCGGTCCACAATAGATAGGGTTGACGTGCACCACTGCTGACCGCTGCCCTATACTGCAGCAGTCCTTCAGCGGTATAGGGACTGACGTACAGTCTGCTAAACACTAATACACAACCTGCTTGGTCCACAAAAGTTCTTATAAGGACTGGTAACTTGGTATAGGGTGCTACGGTACATAGGCTTGAGTGCGGTACAGTCTGCTGTTCTGTAAGGACCGCTATCGGTCCACAATAGATAGGGTTGACGTGCACCACTGCTGACCGCTCACCTATACTGCAGCAGTCCTTCAGCGGTATAGGGACTAAGAGTTTTGTCACAGGGTCATTTAAAAAATGACATGCAGAGGAAGAGGCAGGCCCTTCCGCAGGGGTGGTAGGGGTAGGGCAGGAGCAACAGGCTTGAGCCAAAGTGGGAAGTTGCAGAAGGTGCGTTCAATTACTTTAAAGGATGCACCAGACTTGGTTGAGTGGCTCGCTCAGCCTTACTCTTCTGCACCCTCCTCATCCTCTCGATCTGCACCCTCTTCTTCACTCTCTGCTATGTGCACCCCCAAAGACACTACCACCAACAACACGACCACCACCACCACCACCACATACCTTCCGCTTGAGTCACTGGAATTATTTTCCGATCCATATCAAGAGGACATTTCTGATGCGCAGCCACTCTTGGTATTGGATCAGGAAGAGGAGGTAGCAACAAGCGCTACTCAGCAGTCTGACGCCAGTACCCAGATCAGCCCAAGGAGGAGGTTGGTCCCCGGTGTTGCTGCCTACTCTACTTATAGCGGTGGGGAAGGTGACGTTGATGATGACGTGTCTAGTGATGTCACGTGGGTGCCCACAAGAGAGGAAGAGGAGGGGAGTTCAGAGGGAGATATGGACCAGCAGATAGGGAGGAGAAGCAGCAATGACTTACATTGCACAGCAGGGACAAAGCAGACTGCAAATGTATCAGGAGCGAGTCATCGACCATGTACGGTCACATCTGGCGCTCCCAGGACACCGGCACATGGCTCCGCAGTGTGGGCTTTTTTTAACGTGTCCGCTGCTGACAATAGCGTTGCCATCTGCAATCTTTGCAGTCAACGCGTTAGTCGCGGTAAGCCCAATACTCACCTAGGGACGACCGCCTTAAGAAGGCACATGAGCAGCCATCACCGAGCCCAGTGGGAGCAACGGAACACACAAAGCCACACTGCAGGCTCTCACCGTCCAGCCTCGTCTTCTACTTCTCCTTCTCCTCTCTCCTCACAATTGTCCTCCACTCCACCTTCCATCACGCCAAGCTCACATTTTTCTGCAAAAAGGCAGGCTTCCGTGGGCCTAATGTTTGAGCGTAAAAAAATGATGACGCCGGATAACCCTCTTGCCCAACGGTTGGCGGCTGGCTTGTCAGAACTCATAGCCCGCCAACTACTGCCATATAAACTGGTGGACTCGGAGGCCTTTCGCAAATTTGTGGCCATTGGAACACCACAATGGAAGGTCCCAGGAAGGAAGTATTTCTCAGAGAAGGGCATCCCAGAGCTATATGGCCATGTTCAGCGGCAAGTGAATGTATCTCTGGCACACAGTGTCGGTGCCAAGATACATCTGACCACAGACACGTGGTCTAGCAAACACGGGCAGGGAAGGTATATCAGTTTTACTGCCCACTGGGTGAACCTTCTGACGGCCGTCAAGCATGTAACCCGTGGCACCCGTGTAGATTTGGTTTTACCGCCACGGATTGCATGCAGGCCTGACTCTTCTTCTCCTCCTCCTACTCCATCCTCCTCCCTCTCCTCCTCAGCTGCCTCCTCCTTTTCCGCTGCTAGCGTCTCTTCCACTGCACCGCCCAAGCTCCCCAGAACCTATTCCACATGCCAGGTGAGACGTTGCCATGCCGTGCTGCGTCTGTTGTGCCTGGAAGCAAAGAGCCACACTGGCCCGGCACTCCTTTCAGCTTTGCGTTCACAGGCAGATGAGTGGCTAACACCGCTCAATTTGACAGTTGGTAAAGTGGTGTGTGACAACGGTGCCAATCTGCTTAGCGCATTGAAACAGGGCAAAATCACGCACGTGCCGTGCATGGCACACGTCTTAAACTTGGTCGTGCAGCGATTCCTTGTCAAATACCCTGGGGTCCAGGACATCTTGCGGCAGGCAAGGAAAATCTCGGCCCATTTCAGAAGATCTTACACGGCCATGGCTCGCCTTGCTGACATTCAGCGGCGACACCATCTGCCGGTCAGACGTCTTATTTGCGATTGCCCGACGCGATGGAACTCAACCTTCTATATGCTTGATAGGCTGCTCCAGCAGAAACGTGCAGTTAACGTCTACCTGTATGAACTCTGCGAAAGAAACGGTTCTGGGGAGCTGGGTTTTTTTTCACCGCGCCAGTGGCTGCTCATGCGCGACACATGCAGACTTCTGCGGCCATTTGAGGAGATCACCAAACTGGTCAGTCGCAGCCATGGCGCCATCAGTGACATGGTACCTTATGCCTTCTTTCTGGAGCGTGCATTGCGTCGTGTCATTGATCAGGCTGTGGAGGAGCAGGAGCGGGAAGATGAGGAAGTCGCAATGCTGGATGAATTCCCAGGGGGGGCTACTCTATCTGAGACAAGTCAACAACAGGAGTCTGATGAGGAGTCAGAGGAGGATGGTGCCGGGGCGGATGAGCAGGAGCAAGAAGAGCATGCTTTAAACCTTTCTGGGATCCCTGTTGTGCGAGGATGGGGAGAGGAGAATGAAGAGGACGACATTATCCTGGATGATGAGCAGGAGCCAGGCCACCACACCGCTTCCACTTTAGTGCAAATGGGGGCCTTCATGCTCCAGTGTTTTAATAGGGACCCCCGTATAAAAAGCATGAGGGTCAAGGACCAGTACTGGGTGGCAACGTACTTAGACCCCCGGTACAAACACAAAATGGCGGAAATGTTACCGCCGTCGCAGAGGGCTGTCAGAATGCAGCACTTCCAGGCCTTGCTTCGAGAAATGCTGCATTCTGCTTTTGCGTGCGCTGGCAGAGGAGCAATTCCCACTCCCAGAGAAGGATTTGCGGGTACCAATCCAACAGCGCCTGCAAGAAGAGGCCGGTTTGAAGATGTGTTGGTGACTTCGGATATGAGGTCATTCTTTCAGCCGACCCATCGACAGGTGTCATCCGGATCCAGCATCAGGGAACGCCTAGACCGTCAGGTGTCCGACTACATTGGGTTAACGGCCGATGTGGACGCTCTGAGGAGTGATGAACCCCTAGACTACTGGGTGGGCAGGCTTGACCTCTGGCCAGAGCTTGCCCAATTTGCAATCGAACTGTTGGCTTGCCCCTCATCCAGTGTCCTGTCCGAAAGGACGTTCAGCGCAGCAGGGGGGATTGTGACCGATAAGCGTACTCGCCTAGCTCACCACAGTGTTAACTACCTCACATTTCTAAAAATGAATGAGGCATGGATCTCGGAGGAATTCAACACATGTGATCAGTAGACCATGTATATGTCTATAAACAATTTTTGGAATCAAGCACACAGACCTTCTTAATTCATTTGGCTCACTTCCCTGACCCAAAAAAGCACACCGTACTATATGCCCCTACCCTCCTCTTTGAAGAGGTTGAGCGGTGTCATATTTCTACTGGGGCTGCTTATTATGAGGGGTTCCCACCATCCCTGTGCTGTGCTGACTTCCTCCTGGGTGTTCTTATTATGAGGGGCTCCCACCATCCCTGTGCTGTGCTGACTTCCTCCTGGGGGTTCTTATTATGAGGGGATCACACCATCCCTGTGCTGTGCTGACTTCCTCCTGGGGCTGCTTACGGTGCTGCTGTCAGCGCTGTATGTCACGGAGCTGCTGTCAGCGCTGTATGTCACGGAGCTGCTGTCAGCGCTGTATGTCACGGAGCTGCTGTCAGCGCTGTATGTCACGGAGCTGCTGTCAGCGCTGTATGTCACGGAGCTGCTGTCAGCGCTGTATGTCACGGAGCTGCTGTCAGCGCTGTATGTCACGGAGCTGCTGTCAGCGCTGTATGTCACGGAGCTGCTGTCAGCGCTGTATGTCACGGAGCTGCTGTCAGCGCTGTATGTCACGGAGCTGCTGTCAGCGCTGTATGTCACGGAGCTGCTGTCAGCGCTGTATGTCACGGAGCTGCTGTCAGCGCTGTATGTCACGGTGCTGCTGTCAGCGCTGTATGTCACGGAGCTGCTGTCAGCGCTGTATGTCACGGAGCTGCTGTCAGTGCTGTATGTCACGGAGCTGCTGTCAGCGCTGTATGTCACGGAGCTGCTGTCAGCGCTGTATGTCACGGAGCTGCTGTCAGCGCTGTATGTCACGGTGCTGCTGTCAGCGCTGTATGTCACGGAGCTGCTGTCAGCGCTGTATGTCACGGAGCTGCTGTCAGCGCTGTATGTCACGGAGCTGCTGTCAGCGCTGTATGTCACGGAGCTGCTGTCAGCGCTGTATGTCACGGAGCTGCTGTCAGCGCTGTATGTCACGGTGCTGCTGTCAGCGCTGTATGTCACGGAGCTGCTGTCAGCGCTGTATGTCACGGAGCTGCTGTCAGTGCTGTATGTCACGGAGCTGCTGTCAGCGCTGTATGTCACGGAGCTGCTGTCAGCGCTGTATGTCACGGAGCTGCTGTCAGCGCTGTATGTCACGGTGCTGCTGTCAGCGCTGTATGTCACGGAGCTGCTGTCAGCGCTGTATGTCACGGAGCTGCTGTCAGCGCTGTATGTCACGGAGCTGCTGTCAGCGCTGTATGTCACGGAGCTGCTGTCAGCGCTGTATGTCACGGAGCTGCTGTCAGCGCTGTATGTCACGGTGCTGATGTCAGTGCTCTGTATTACGGTGCTGCTGTCAGTGCTCTGTATCTCCTGCACCCTCTTGTTTGCCTACCCTGGTCCCTGACCTTCCCTCTCCTCCATTGCCTTCATTAGCTCCATAGTCCTGAATTGTCAGAACAATTTCCCAAATAAAAAAAAAATGCTTGTAGTTATCGATCCCAAATTCACCTCATACATGTATTATGCTATTGTCCAGGTGGTGGGACTACGTGCTACCCCCTAATAATTACCCCGTGGCCGCAAATTCGACCTAAAGGTTTGCGAAATTCGCCTCCCATTGAAGTCAATGGAGCCCGCGGCGAACGGTCGTTTTCGCGAACGTTTGTGTCCGTTCGCGTTTCGCGTTCGCGAAACGTCCCGTCGGAAGTTCGTCCATCACTACTCTCCTGTCAGGCCCTGTACCAAGCCACCTTCTTGTCTGAATGTTGTGTCCGGGTTTCAGGTGGACTGAAACCTGGACACATGATTCAAAACCCGAACTGTCCGGGTGAATCCTGGACAGGTGGCAACCCTATTCATAGCGGTGGAGGATAAGTAATCTATTCAGATATCTGGTACGTCTGGTTTCCTGGCAACAGCGCGGGGTCGGGGGTGTCAGCTTTTTAACACTACAAAGTATATGCTATAGCCCAAATACATAATTTCACATTTACAGTTGAACTCCAGGCACTTAGCTAAATATACAGATAAAGTACATATACAGGAGCTGTATTATGGCTCAAAAGGATTTCTGTCCACCCAGTCCTGAGATTCACACAGCTCTGCCACACAGCACAGCCCTCTCTAACAGGAAAGGAAGCCTGATATTTCTCTGCTCTCTTTCACTTACAGATCTCCTACCTACCCCCGGCCCATGACTGGACAGTGAAAAGAGAAGCGGCACAGTGATGAGCTCATCTCTTGTCACTTTGCTCTTTCTCTCTCTTCCTATCAGCATGTAGGTCGGAGGCCTATTGTATGTTATTATTTTATTGTGATTGTGATTATTATTGTGATTTTGATGTGATGTGTCTTAAAAAATTCTGCTGTGGCTGCAGAGCTCCGTTTTTTGTGTGACTTCTTCTGTAGGTTTGTCATATCCTGTCTTTGGGTTGTATACATAGGAGAGGTTAGAGAGGACCAAATAATGATGTTCCTCTGCTGCTTATCGATTCTCCTTCAATGGGTTCTCCAGGGAAATCTTCTTCTTCTTGGACTTGTTATGGACATTCTCCATCTCAGGTATGGGTCTCACTATGTTCTCTATGCACCTGTTCTCTGCAGGGCTGTCATAATAGCAACATGGGCCCTGGGCAAAGTAATGCATTGGGGCCCCTACCAGCCTTCCCCCAATTTATGCACCTACTCTCAAAAAGTCTAAACAGTTGATAGAATTAAATATATATATTTATTAGTACTTTCAATAAATTAAATTTTAAAGACTTGCCTACTGGGCACTTTCACCCCCTTCCTGCCCGGGTAAATTTGCAGCTTTCAGCGCTGTCGAAATTCAAATGATAATTGCGCAGTCATGCAACACTTTACCCATATGACATTTTTATAATTTTTTCACACAAATAGAGCTTTCTTTGGTGGTGTTTAATCACCACTGGGCTTTTTTTCTATTTTTTGCTATTTTTTGCTAAATAAACAAATAAAGTCTGAATATTTTTAAAAACAAAACTTTTTCCTAGTCCATAGGTGGCACTGATAGCAGGCACTGATGCGCACTGGTAGGCAGCACATATGGGCACTCATAGACTGCACTGATTGGCGCTGGTAGGCGGCACTGATAAGTGACACTGATGAGGAGGCACTGATGGGCACTGATTGGCAGCACTGGTGGGCATTGATTGGCAGAACTGATGGGCACTTACTGGCAGAACTGATGGGCACAGTGGTGGCTGGTGCTCAATTTTCTTGGGGGGGGGGGGGGAGGCTCACAGCCCCTCCAGCCAGTCAGTCAACCCACTGCTTTCCCCCTGGCGCTCAATCGCCGCATTGCTCGTTCACTGCCCGCCAGCCCCGCACTTACCCTATCCAGGTCGTGGCTTCTCCCCCCCCGCATCTTCTCAAGAGTCCCGGCGGTCACTTCTCCTCCCAGCCAATCAGGACTTAGAACTTGTGGCCAATTGGGTCTCAGGATCCGTTTCCTGAATGGCCTGGAGGAGAAACAGGAAGACATTAGTGGGTTCTGTATGCAGTGCTCTGCTCCCCGAACCCACTCTTTTTGAAGAAAATTAGAGCCTCTGACAGAAGTGGTGGGCACTGATTGGCACCACTTGTGAGCACAAATTGGCAGCACTGGTTGGGCACTGTTGGGACTGCACCGACAGTCAGAACCTCTGCTTTCACACAGAGAGCCAAAGGTCCTTCTCTGCAGCATTCTGGCAGGGGACAGGTTTTTCTACTCAGGCTGTGGCTGATTTCTAATGAAAACAAATTGTAAGTCCCCGTACACATGGTCGGATATTCCGACAACAAAATCCTTCAGATTTTTTCCAACGGATTTTGTCCGAAAGTTGTGTTGCATTCGCACGGTCGGACAAAGTTGTCGGAAAATCCGATCGTTCGGAACATGTTGATGTTAGTTCATTGCGATGGGACTAGGTTGCAGCTAGTAGCCAATAGCTTTGGTCTCGTAATTTGATCTGAGCATGCGTGGCACTTTGTCCGATCGGAATTCTCTATAAAAGATCGGAAAAAGACCGAACGTATTTTGTTGTGGGAAAATTTGAGGTCCTGCTCTCAAATTTTTTCCGATGGAAATTCCGACGGAAAAAGTCTGATAGAGCCCACACATGATCGGATTTTCCAACAATAAAATCCGATCGGACCTTTTCTGTCAGAATTTCCGACCATGTGTACAGAGCATAAGGCTTTGCACACCATATATTTTGATGTACCTGAAATGCTTGTAGCTGATCACAAATGGCAGAAAATTCTCCATTAAAACTCTGTTTCTTTTTTGTCACTTTAGAGCTGTCTTTGTAAGTTCAGAGCCCATACACAATAGGCTTTTATAGGAGAGAAGAATGGGAATGTAGGCTGGGAGCCCTGCATGGAACCGAGGTATAAAACCGCGCTGCTATTTTATTCACAAGGTGGCATTTTCCAAGTATTCTTTTGTATTTTCAAATGTGGCAATTTCTATCAAGGTCTTTTATCTCAAACCTTTCTCTTCAAAATGCATCTCCATCTACTTCCATAAGGGTGCTCAAGTTTCGTGGGGAAAGAGAGCTTCCCCTTCAAGACTTAAAAAGGTTTTACCTTCTACAGCACATGGAGGTCATGGACTGAAAGGAAACCGACACTAACCATACTATCCGAAATCAAGGTCAAAATGGAGGCTGTCATATAATATTTTTAAAATACTATTTCCCTGGATGTGACGCCATTTGGGGGATTTTACTTCACTTCTTGTTCCTGCAATGTTTTTTATATGCATGTCAAACTTCTAGGGCAGTGGCCTCCAAACTGTAACCCATGGGCTGGATATGGTCCTATGCTTGCCTTTATCTGGTCCTTAAGGGACTATTCCTCCAACTGACACCAATGATGATGCACTAGTCCTTCCACTACTACCAAGAAATGTGGCATAAGTCCTCCCACTGACACCAATGACTGGGTATAATTCCTCCCACTGACACCAATGACTGGGTATAATTCCTCCCACTGACACCAATGACTGGGTATAATTCCTCCCACTGACACCAACCGTGGGACACAATTTCTTCCACTGATACCAATGATGGGGCACTATTCCTCCCACTGACACCAATGACTGGGTATAATTCCTCCCACTGACACCAACCGTGGGACACTATTTCTTCCACTGACACCAATGACTGGGTGTAATACCTCCCACTGACACCAACCGTGGGACACTATTTCTTCCACTGACACCAATGACTGGATGTAATACCTCCCACTGACACCAACCGTGGGACACTATTTCTTCCACTGACACCAATGACTGGGTATAATTCCTCCCACTGACACCAACCGTGGGACACTATTTCTTCCACTGACACCAATGACTGGGTGTAATACCTCCCACTGACATCAACCGTGGGACACTATTTCTTCCACTGACACCAATGACGGGGCATTATTCCTTCCACTGACGCCAATGATGGGGCATTATTCCTTCTACTGAGACCAATGATGGGGTACTGTTCCTCCCACTGACACCAATGATAGAACACTAGTCGTTCCACTAATACCAATAACGTGGTATCATTCCTCCTCCTCCTGACCATATATGCTAATTTATTTACTCTCACTGACCATCAAGCCTAAAACATTGTTTACTGCCACTGATTTTCTACTCCCATTGACCCCCCCCCCCCCTATAGCCTGAATGACAGTAAACTGGCTCTTTGTTTGGAAAGTTTTGGAGGCCCCTATTCTAGGCAACCAGAAATGGTACTCGGTTTGCACACCCATTCCCCTTTTGGTGGATGTGGCGAGATCCACTTCTGTGCAGTCAATATTGTAGCAATTCTAATCAATTCTAGCATTTATTTTTTATTTTTGGGGAATCATAAATTGGTAATTTAGGACACAGCAGCATTCCTGGGTACATTTACACATCCCTTCCAACCAGCTGGAGCATAACATCCGCTATCTCTCCAGAGAGGAGTAATGCAAACAGTGAATGAGATATTCCCATGTATTAATAAAATGACATCTATGAAATATAGATCATGTAACAATGTTGTACCACCAATCAATAGCATACCATAAGGACAAGTACTGCAGATTACATATGCAGATTACATATGCCCTATATACAGTAGCTTTAATATACAGTATGTAAACCCCAACTGGGCAACATTCGTTTACTTTACTATCTGTGCTGTATACTGTATAATAAACAATAGCTTTTTTTTTTTTTTTCTTTTTTTTTTACCTTTATTAATAATTTTACCTAGGGATGCACCGATGCCATTTTTTTTTTTTTTATGAGTACAACTACCAATACTTTTTTTTTTTAGTATTCGCCGATACCAATTACTGATACCCACTGCAACTGCTTTGTTTAGACTTCAGCTGTCAGTAATGGTACAAAGCATTGAAAAGTTATTTACAAATTAAATCTTTTTTTTTTTTTTTTTTTTTTTTGCACTTTTTGCAATGTGAGATGTGTGTAAATATATGTTAAAGATGTAAAAATATTAACGATCAAAGCAAAAAAAAAAAGGTTTAATGATTAATAGCTTATTAAATAGAAGTGAAAACAAAAATCATCAGAAAAATAATACAAAAGTATGGTGTAGCGCTATTTTTATTTTTTGTATTTTGTATCCAACAATATTGTGTTAGCTGCTGTGTTTTCTTATAGTTTGTTTTTCTTTTGCTTGTAGCGCAACAGATTTTTTTTTTCATGTTATATTTATCTGCTCTGTGCAATGGATTTGCACAATGTAGCCCAGATCCTCCTCTTCTCGGATGCCTCTTCTGTGATCCTGGCTCCTCCCTCCTGTTGAGTGCCCCCACAGCAAGCAGCTTGGGGGCACCCGAGCCGAGCTGCAGCTCCCTGTGACCATTCAGCTGTGGTTTGGCCCCACCCCCTCTCTCTCCTGCTTGGCTGACTGACTTTGATTGACGACAGCAGGAGCCAATGGCGCCACTGCTGTGTCTCAGCCAATCAGGAGGGAGAGTCCTGGGCGGCCGAGATACTAGTGAACATTGCTGGACAGAGATTTGGCTCAGGTTAGTATTAGGGGGGCCAAGGGGGGCTGCTGCACACAGAAGTCTTTATCTTAATGCATAACGGCAATTATAGAGGAGTCAAAACATAAGGGAGAGAGAGAGGTGGCAGGTAGCTGCTGGTGCGGTAGCTTTTAATAAATTAAATGTTTAAAAACAATCCACTCACTCTCCATGTCATAGCTGTAGGCATGTCAGTCTGTGAAGTCCGCTGCCCCATTCCCCCTCCAATCCACGCTGCTGTGATCACTGAACCGCTGGAGGAAGCAGAGAGCCGTGGGAAACTCATGTGAACTGTCAGCCTCTGATGATGGAGGCGTGGTTAAGCCTCCCAAACGCTCTGATTGGTCACAGCGTCCCAGGCTATCTGACAGCTCACTGCAGTTTACCCCTGGCTCCTTATACTGGCTTCCTCCAGTGATTCAGTGATCACAGCAGCGTGGATCGGAGGGGAGAATGGGGCAGAGGACTTCACAATCTGACATGCCTACAGCTCTGACATGGAGAATGAGTGGATTGTATTTAAACAATGAATTTATTAAAAACTACGGCACCAGCAGCTACCTGGTGCCTCTCTCTCTCCCTTATGTTTTGACTCCTCTATAATTGCCCCCCCCCCCTGCCGCTCTGATCTCCTTGGTGTCCAGGTTCAACTCTGTGCTGGGGTCCCTACAGGAGGCCCCGTGGTACCCCCTGTTGACGGCACTGGTGTATGGGCCTCAGGCAAAGGGAAACATGGGCACATCATTCTAAACCCGGACTGTCTGGGTCAAAGCCGGACAGGTGGCAACCATAAAGCCTATGCTTGACATGACTGCATAGACATTGCAACTGTTATCAGTGATCTCTCCTCTTGACTGAAGCCGACCACTAGAGTGATCACATGACTGGACCAAAGTGCCCTCAGAATAAGGAAGGGTAGATTTCCTTCCTTTACAGGGTAGTTAGAATAGGCTTAGAATTGGGATGGGAGTTGTTTTACTTCTAGTTAGTATTGGAATGGACTTTTATATAAAAGCTGAAAACAGCAGTGCTTTATCGCCAACGCCCCAGTGTTAAAGCAGCATTCTAGCCACAAAGGATATTCATTTTTTTTACCTTTAACCAATTGCTGATGCACTATAGCTGAATGATGACTACAGCACGGTCGTCCAGTTCTGGCAAGACATCTGCTGACATCCTCCAAGAACCACCCCCCCACACACCCCCTACGGCACATATCGGGGGCTCTATGTGATCGCCCTGTCCTTCAGGAAGGGCAGGAAGTCAAGTGAGGGCACGATGGCCCCCACCGTCACTCCCGGTTCTCGGGCATAAACAAATTATTATTTTTTTTTTAACTCATAATGTCAAATCATATTTTTGATCTTTTGCTTTTAAAGGTAAATGAGAGATCTGGGGTCTCTTTAACCCCAGATCTCTCAACAGAGAGGACCTGTCATGATTATTTCTCTTACAAGGGATGTTTACATTCCTTGTAATAGGAATAAAATTGATCAAAAAATAAATGAAGGGATAGTGTAAAAATAAAAAAAATAAAAAGTAAAATCAGAAAAAAAAAAGTTTAAAGCGCCCCATCCCTCCATACTTGCATGCAGAAGCAAACTCATACATAAGTCACGCCCACATATGTAAATGTGTTCAAACCACACATCATATATCTATATATAGAGAGAGAGAGAGATATCATCATGATTGTTAGAGCGAGAGCAATAATTCTAGTGCTAGACTTCCTTGTAACTCTAAACAGGTAAAGAAATTTTAAAGCGTCACCTATGGAGATTTTTAAGTACTGATCCTTTCATTAAAGTGTATTTTTTGCAAAAAAAATTGTGTTTCTAAGAGCGCTGCGCAAATACAATGTGACATAAAATATTGCAATGCTCGCCATGATATTTTCTAGGGTATCTGCTAAAAAAATAAAAAAATTATATATATATATATATATATATATATATATATATATATATATATATATATACATATATACAGTCTCTCACAAAAGTGAGTGCACCCCTGACATTTTTGTAAATATTTTATTCTATCTTTTCATGTGACAACACTGAAGAAATGACACTTTGCTACAATGTAAAGTAGTGAGTGTACAGCTTGTATAACAGTGTACATTTTCTGTCCCCTCAAAATAACTCAACACACAGCTATTAATGTCTAAACCGCTGGCAACAAAAGTGAGTACACCCCTAAGTGAAACTGTCCAAATTGGGCCCAAAGTGTCAATATTTTGCTTGGCCACCACTATTTTCCAGCACTGCCTTAACCCTCTTGGGAATGGAGTTCACCAGAGCGTCACAGGTTGTCACTGGAGTCCTGTTCCCCTCCTCCATGATGACATCACGGATCTGGTGGATGTTAGAGACCTTGCGCTCCTCCACCTTCCATTTGAGGATGCCCCACAGATGCTCAATAGGGTTTAGGTCTGGAGACATGCTTCGTCAGTCCATCACCTTTACCCCCAGCTTCTTTAGCAAGGCAGTGGTCATCTCAGAGGTGTGTTTGGGGTCGTTATCATGTTGGAATACTGCCCTGCAGCCCAGATCATGCTCTGCTTCAGTATGTCACAGTACATGTTGGCATTGATGGTTCCCTCAATGAACTGTAGCTCCCCAGAGCTGGCAACACTCATGCAGCCCCAGACTAAGAAGCAATGGGATATCATTTGAAGGGCTCACTGGCTCTGGTTGGGTGACATGCAACCAGGGCTACCCTTCAATTGGTATCTAGGAGTCTTACTTAATCCAACAAAAGAAGCAGCAAATCAGATTTACAGACAATGTGTTTCGGGGGCAAAATATGCTCACTTTTCATCAGGGCCTAGCAATATTTGCATCTGTATTAATAGGCCCAGGGAAGCAGATGCCAGTGACATTCTAAACCTACTGCTTCCATAGGAATGAGAAGGGGCAGCTCTGAAGTTAGATCTGATTCCTTTTCAGGCAGTAAGTTTAAGATTTCTCTGGGTCCATTGAAACACTTGCAAACATTGCTGGGCCCTGACGAAGCAGGAGAGCGTTTTGCCCCTCGAAATACGTTGAATGTTTTATGGATCATTAAAGCTTTATTAATTGGGTCTGGTGCTCCTTCTGTCTGTGACCTATTGGGGAGATTTCTCTTGACATCCTGTCCCACCGATGTTCTTTAATTTCATTGTTGCTTACTAAAAGGTCTAGTTCACCTTTAATAGCCACTTTTCCATGTATTCCAGCATCCCCAGCACAAGCCACTCCTGCTGTTCAAAGCTTCCTCCCCTCCCCATTATGTGTCATGCACAACTTGTCGAAGAAAACTCTTTAGTAGCTGATGTGCTCGATTTTAGACGTGCACCTCCAGTGGGTTTTTTCAAACTCTGCACATAGCCAGTGCATTCTCTAGGACGCTTGATAGAGCGCATGGTTTGAACAAGCCAAGGCACTTTTCTAACATCCTGTCCCCTTTGTTGTGAAGGGTAGGGACAGCTACAAAGGACAGGGTGCGCAAAGCCTACATGTATGAAAGGGGACAAGAGAAACTATTTGAACAGTGGAGGAGTGTAATATGCTGGAGATGCTGGAATTCATGGAGAATTTGTTGGAAAATGAGCATTAGGCTATGTTCACACTGATCTGACACGAAAGTCGAACGACTTTCCATCCAGTTTTGCCATGTGACTTCAGGTCTGACTTCCATGCGACTTCAATGAACAGGATCCGATTATGACCCGATTTTGAAATGATTGCGACTTGTCCTTTGACAATCAAAACACTTAATTTGGCTCTGGTAGGGATGAAACCTCATGCCAAATTTGAAAAAAACAAATAAAAACGACCTGCAGTCCCCCCTCAAATCCATACCAGGCCCTTTGAGTTTGGTATGGATCTTGAGGGGGAACCACATATCAAAATGTAAAAGATTAAAAAACGGCATGGGGTCCCCTAAAAAAAATACGCTTATTTGATCCTGCAGATCAGGAAGGGGGGGTGAGTGATCGCCTCCCCCCTGAACCAAATCAGGCCACATGTCCTCAACATGGGGGGGGGGGGTGCTTTGGGGCAGGTGGGCCTCTTCCCCCCCCCCCCCGCCCAAAAACACCTTGTCTCCATGTTGATGGTGACAAGGCCTCTTCCCCACAATCTTGGCCAGTGGTTGTGGGGGTTTGTGGGCAGGGGGCTCTTTTCCGTATCTGCATGGATCTCACCCACCCATGTGAAGGAGTATGGGGTAACCATTCACCAAAAAAAGCAGTGTAGTGTTACAAAAAACAAGAGACAGTATTTGTCCTTTAGAAATGAAGAATGTCCCTGTTGTAGCTCCAACGTCAATCACTATGTCTTTTTTTCTCCACTTCCTCCGCTGATGTCTTTTGTCTCGGCTTCCCCACTGATGTCTCCTTTCTCTGCCACCAACCCTTTGAAAATAAAAAAAATGCTCCTTCTCCGCTATTGGTTCCCGCCATTCTGTCAGCTCCAGTGTCTGACAGTTCTTATATAGCTATGGGGCGTGGCCATGCAGTGACTTCATCCTGAGACCCCTCCCCTTGTGACATCATAGACCCAGACATTATCCATCATGGGTTGGGGTCTCCAGGGGAACGTCACCACATGGCCACGCTCCATAGCTATAAAAGAACTGTCAGACACTGAACTGACAGAATGGTGGGAGCCAGCATCATAGGAGGATTTTTTTTTTCAGCAGGTCAGCGGCTGTGGAGGAAGAAGACATCTTGGTCGGAGGAAGCGGAGAAAAAAAAGACATTGTGATTGATGTTAGAGCTAAGACGGGGGACATTCTTCATTTTTAATAAAGGACTTGTCAATAAACATCTTCTTAAAGGCCGCCAAGCCCCCTGCCAGCTAACCTCCCATAACCACCGGCTAGGCTTGTGGGAAAAATTCTCTCTGGGATTTCATGGAGACAAGGTGCTCTAGGGTGGGGGGGTCAAAGCCCCCCTGCCCCAAATAACCCACCATCCCCTTGTTGAGGGCATGTAGCCTGGTATGGCTCTGGGGGGGGGCGCTAGCTGGGCTGATTGCTCAGATAAGGGTCTGGTATGGATTTTGGGGGGCCCCCACCATTTTTGTTTTACATTTTGGCATGGGGTTAACCTTAAAATCCATACCAGACTGAAGGGCCTGGTATGGTCTTGGGGGGACCCACGCTGTTTTTTTTTACATTTTGGTGTGGGGTTTCCCCTCAAGATCCATATCAGACTTAAAGGGCCTGCTATGGATTGGGGGGGGACCCCACGCAGTTTTTTTCAGGGAATTTTACATTGCTAATATTGCATACACTTGATCTCAGAGCACAAGTCACATGCCACAAGTTAGATCAGTTAAGACAATGATCCGACTTGGATGTGACTTCCATTAAAAGTATTGGTCTGAAATCGCACCCAAGTCAGACCAAAGTGGTACAGGAACCTTCGGACCAGCCAAGACTGCTCTCATTGGGAAACACTGATTTTAACATAGCATGCGACTTATGCTCTTGAATTCGGAGCGCATGTCGGACCAGGTTGAACCGGCCCTTATAAGTGAACTAACCCTAAATCTAGATGTTCATCTAGGAATACCCTGTCCACAGGGTGGCAATGCTGCATGTGCCTTTACTGCAAAACAAACTGTTTTCACAGTGATACAGCAAGTGGAAAAACAACCGATCTACCGGCAGAACCAACTGATAATAAAACTAATGCCGCGTACACACGACCGGACTTTTCAGCAGACTAGGTCCGACGGTCTTCCCCGCAGACTTTCAGCGGAGTTCCGACGGACTTTCCGAACGAACGGACTTGCCCACACACGAATGGACTAAGTCCATTCAGAAGTCCGTTGATTTTGAACGCGATGACGTAAGACGGGACTAAAAAAAGAAGTTCAATAGCCAGTAGCCAATAGCTGCCCTTGAGTCATATTTGGTCTTTCGGACCAGCATACAGACGAACGGTTTTCCCGATAGGAATTGAGTCTGTCGGACAGATTTGAAACATGTTCTATTTCTAGGTCCGTCTGATTAAATATGTGAAAATGATTGGATTAGCCCACACACCTCGAAGCAGCAGATGACGGAGAGCCGTGTCTCCTTGTACTGCTAGACCTAAGTGCAGCGTTTGATACAGTAGATCACAATACTCTACTCGTCCGCCTCACAGAAGTAGCCGGAGTCCAAGACATAGATCTCCAATGGTTCGCGTCCTTCCTAGGAAATCGGTCACAGACAGTGAAACTAGGAAAATTTCTCTCCGAAACTCGGGCAGTCACCTGCGGAGTCCTTCAAGGCTCTCCTTTGTCACCCGTTCTCTTCAACATTTATATTCCCCCACTCCTTCAAATCATCAGATGCTCAGATCTCTGCTTCCACTCTTACGCTGATGACACGCAACTTTATTTCCGGATCAATGGAAAAAAAGATCACCAACAACAACTTGAAAACTGCCTCAAATCAATAGAGGACTGGATGACCAATAACTCCCTCCAGCTGAATGAATCAAAGACAGAGCTTCTTATCTTACACCCAAATCATAAGCCCGCAACCAAAACCTCCTGGTCTCCACCAACCGTCTTTGGGCAGACTTTCTCCCCAAAGACCAAAGCCAAGAGTCTCAGGGTTTATTTTAGACGCTCAAATGTCAATGGATGCGCAAATAGGAGCAGTAGTCAGTGGATCTCACCATCTGCTGCGCATGCTTCGCAGACTCATCCCTTTTATCCCAAAGAATGACAAAGCAGTGGTAGTTGGAACAATCATTAATTCACGACTGGACTACGCAAACTCGCTTTACATAGGATTACCACAATATCAACTTGCGCGATTACAACTGATCCAAAACATGGCGGCAAGGCTGATAACAGGAAAAAAACCCTGGGAATCCATCTCTCCTTCACTGGGGAGCTTACATTGGCTAACCGTAAAAAATCGGATCACGTTCAAGACCCTTTGCCTCACCCACAAATGCGTGCATAGAGAAGCTCCGCAATACCTAATGGAGAAAATAAATCATTACACACCAAACCGCAGTCTTCGATCAGCCAACAAAACCCTCCTCCTCGTGCCCAAAGCCCGGTATAAATCCAAGGGTGATCGGAGATTCGCTGTCCAAGGGCCTCGGCTATGGAATGGTCTTCCAATCAACATCCGCCTGGAAGAAAATCACCTGGCTTTTAGGAAAAAACTCAAGACCTTCCTCTTTTAGCAGATGATCAAAGCTCGCCACAGCGCCTTGAGGCGATTCAGTTCGCATTGTGCGCTATACAAATATTTCATTCATTCATTCATTCACACATGATCGGATTGTCCGACGGACTGATTCCGTCTGACCTAGTCTGCCGGAAAGTCCAGTCGCGTGTACGCGGCATCAGTGACAATGGGGATGCTGAAAAACAAAAACTGCTGTGTCCTTGCTTATGTCAGACTGCATGGTATATGTCAAGGTTTTATTGTATGGATAATGTGGTGCAACAAGTTTAATTCCAGCTATATAACAACAGAATAGTGCTCTCAGATGAAATCATGTGTTATGTTCTTTCCCTTGAACTCTTCCCTCTGTTTGTGAATACTTTGGAACAATCCATGAATAAGCATTGAGACTCTGCTTGACAGGAAACGGAAGCACAAAGATCGTCAAGGTAGCCTTGAAGTTCTTTGACAATGTAGTGCAGGAATCTTCAAACTACGGCTCTCCAGCTTATTTATTTTTTGTCACCAGTCAGTATGCTGAATCACCACGACACCAGTCATAGAATGACACTGTACTGCAATGGTTACAGTATTAAAAAAATATATTTTTTTTATTGAATTTCTTAATTTTCCAAAAGATTGTGACAAAAAAATGATAACTTTATATAAACTCGCCATGCCTCTTACTAAATACATTGGCATGTCATTTGGGGTTTATTTGTATTGTCCTGGCATATTAGGGTCTCAACAAATGAGATAGGCCTCAGTATATCAGAAGTAATTCATTTTCAAATAAATATACCATAGTTTGTAGAGTCTATAATTTTCACACAGACTAAATATTATACATTGATTTGGATTATTTTTTACCATGGAAATGTAGCAGAATACATTTTGACCTAAATAAAAAAAAAAAAAAAGATGATTTATTTGCAAAATTTTGTAACAGTAACTAAGAAAAACACATATTTTTTCCAACATTTTGGGTATTTTTTCAATTATATAGCAAAAAATAAAAAAACCTTGTGGTGATCAAATACCACCAAAAGAAAGCTCTATTATTTGTTTGAAAAATAAATGATACAAATTTAATTTGTGTACAGTGTTTCAAGAGCAATTTCCGCTTTCATGTTTCATGTTTTAAAAAAAATAACAAACATGTCATACTTATCTCCACTGTGCAGCTCGTTTTGCACAGAGTGGCCCCCAAACCTCGTCTTCTGGGGTCCCTCGGTGGCTCTTCCCCACAGCAAATAACCCCCTGGGAGAAGCACTCTCCCCAGGTGGTTACCTTGCGTGCATACTCTTGAGTCCAGCATTCGGCGTCCATAGAAGCCGAAGGCATGACTTGGCCCTGCCCCCCTGGCGGCCACGTCATTGGATTCTAATGACAGCAGCGGGAGCCAATGGCTGCGCTGCTATCAATCTATACAAAAAAATACTACACACATCAAATACCGCCACCTAGTGTGTAAACACTGCGCCAGCACCCAACCTCCCTCCAGCTGCCACTTGTTTGTATATTATTCAAATATTTAGAAGGTGAATAAATCCTCACACTTACACCGTGTTAAAATCACTATCCCCTTGTGGCGCTAAATGGGAAAGATTAGTCCCCCAGTAAGAACTCCCAAATTTATATAATGAGAGTATACAGAGTGGATTCTTCAATCCCTATTCAATACAGCTCAAAAAAAATAAAAATAAATAATTTTCAAACAAATATGCAAACAGTGTCTGCCCAAAATGGTTGCCAGATAGCCACGCCCCCGACATGTTTCAATCCCATGAATAAGTCCTAGTGACGAAACATGTCGGGGGCGTGGCTATCTGGCAACCATTGATTGTATCAAACTCTGCAAACAAGGCTGAAGTGTGTGTGCCTCTTACACGAGGAACAGGATTGGAGAGAGAGTGTCATTGAGAGTCTGGCTGTAGGGTACCATACAGCTGAAGGAGGGGTGAGAGATACCACTGACACTGCTAACTGTGACCAGTATCCACTGTAACCACCAATGCCTTTGAGTGAAGTTTTGCTGATGTGAATTATTGCAGTGACTTTGAAGTGCTTTTTATAATCTTTTTACATGTGAGTGCATTACCAAGTGGCTTTTAAGTGTGCTATTAAAGTGGTTTATAGTATTACACCATGGGAAGCCTCTGTTTCTCTTTTTGAGGTACTGGGGGAGTCAATCCTATTTGAATCTGCAAAAAGGAAGTAACACTCTCTGGATATTGTGTGCTGGACATCTGTGATTCCTAATTAAGTTATTTGAAACGCCTGTTGAGCCTGGTGCGAGAGTACTAGGCAATCCATCTGGTGAGTGCTCCATCCATAGGGGGTCACTAGTGGTGTGGTGAAGGAGTTTTCATCGTTTGGGGACACTGATAAGAAAGCACATATGAGAAGGGCGTGCTGATTTTTCATTTATCACCACCTGTCGTTCTACTTTGGGATACTTCTATTGAGGACTTTTTTACTTATATGCTAAGAAATTGTTCTTCTTTTTTCACTTTAAATTAACCTGCTTTTGCTGTATGTTATAAACACATGTGAAGTTGGGCAGACACTGTTTGCATATTTGTTTGAAATTTTTTTTTTTTTTTTTTTGAGGGACATGCACATATTTTAAATGGATATGAAAATATTCATTTAGCTTTGCACTTTTAATTGAGTGATTAAGTTTACTTGATATTTCATTTATTGATCTGATTTGCTAATTTTTTTTTTTTTTTTTGAGCTGTATTGAATAGGGATTGAAGAATCCACTCTGTATACTCTCATTATATAAATTTGGGAGTTCTTACTGGGGGACTAATCTTATCAATCTATACAATCAATAGCCGAGAACCCCCCTAGGAGAGAGGCAGCGCATCCCCGTGGGACAAGTTTGAGGGTTCAGGTAAGTAAAATGGGGGGGGGGCTGGGGGGCATAGGATGCATTAAGGTGAAAAAACACGAACCTTTGCAACCCCTTTAAAGTAGCACAGTGCTGAATTGCAAAAAATGCCCTGATCACGAAGGGGGTAAAACCTTCTGGAGGTCAAATAGATAAAGTGTGTACTAATTGAAAATTCACCATATTTTAACCTTATCAGTTCTGAATATATCCAATTCCAGAATATATCACTATTAACCACTTGCCGACCGGCGCACGCCAATGTACATTGGCAGAATGGCACGGACAGGCCAATGGGCGTACCTGTATGTCCTTTTAAATTTGCCACCATGCCATCGTGTGCGTGGGCCGGTTGGGACCTCTGTGAGTCGGATCGTGGGTCCCGCAGACTCGATTGCCGCGGGGATACCCGCGATCGTCTCACAGGGAGGAAAAACGGGGAGATGCTAAGGTAAATAAGCATCTCCCCGTACTGCCTAGTGACAGTGTCACTGATCACAGATCCCTGTGATTGGAGTAGAGATCAGTGACATGTCACACACAGCCACGCCCCCCCCCCACAGTTATAAACACTCCCCAGGACACACTTAACCCCACACTGCCACCTAGTGGTTAACCCCTTCACTGCCAGTGTCATTTACACAGGAATCAATGCATTTGTATAGCACTGATTGCTGTATGAATGACAATGGTCCCAAAAATGTGTCAAAAATGTCAGATTTTTTTCGCCATAATGTCGCAGTCATGATAAAAATCGCCGATCACCACCATTACTAGTAAAAAAAAAAAATATTAAAAATGCCATAAAACTATCCCCTTTTTTGTAAACACTATATCTTTACTTATAACTATAACACTATAACTTTATAACAATAAACGATTATTGTTTTTTTTTTAACCAAAAATATGTAGAATACGTATCGGCCTAAACTGAGGAAAAAAGATTTTTTTTATATATTTTTGGGGATATTTATTATAGCAAAATGTAAAAAATAATGTGTTTTTTTTTTCAAAATTGTCACTCTTTTTTTGTTTATAGCGCAAAAAATAAAAACCACAGGGGTGATCAAATACCACTAAAAGAAAGTTCTATTTGTGGGGAAAGAAGGACGCCAATTTTGTTTGGGAGTCATGTCGCACGACCGTGCAATTGTCAGTTAAAACGACGCAGTGCCAAATAAGCGCAAAAAGTGGTCTGGTCTTTGGCCAGCAAAATGGTCTGGGGCTGAAGTGGTTAAACATCCGCATAGCACATAAATACTGCAATACGTTCTCTTAATAAAATGAACATCACATCTAGGTCACAACTGGTTTATTACTAAAACGGGGAATAATTTATTAAAACTGCCAAAGAGATTTATTCACCCGAAAAATGTATATACTGAGTTGGATGCACAGCTTATCATATTATACCAGCAAGGCCAATATTGCAACAGAATTATTCCAATTAACATTATTATTTCAAATACAAAGCTTCCAAATTCCATTATTTGCATGATGTCTTCTGACAGCATTATTAAAACTCTGTCTTGGCTAATTGCATTATGTTACATTTGTGATTCATGCTATAGAAAGACTTCTTTAGACCCGACGGAATGGCCAGGCAATTTGTGGATGCGTGTGTACAAACATTCCAAGTAAATGATGCAAAATTATTCCACAGGCACACGAAAATTAATGTTTTTTTTTTTAATTCAATTTTATTTCTTTATGTTTGTTTTTTTTTTTTCATCATCATTTTATTCCGTGCGTGAAGTGCATTCAGTGTTTAAAGTGCAAGAGGAACATTCACTGCCAAATGCCCACTGGAAGAAAACACATTCACCAGATCCAATCACATTCCCTCTACATTCTCCAATGGAATCTCCGAGTCTTGGAAACGTTTGCTGTATGTACAAAGCAACCAATCTTACATTTGCCAGTTCAATCAATTGATAAAGGATTTATAAAGGATTCACTAGAAAATTCGATATTGTCTATATCAGCCTTTCTAATGCCCCGTACACACGATCGGATTTTCCGACGGAAAATGTTTGATGGGAGCTTTTTGCCGGAAATTCCGACCGTGTGTAGGCTCCATTGGAATTTCCGACACACAAAATTCGAGATCTGGATCTCAAATTTTCTGACAACAAAATACTTTGTCGGAAATTCCGATCGTGTGTACACAATTCCGACGCACGCAAGTTCCACGCATGCTCGGAATCAAGCAGAAGAGCCGCACTAGCTATTGAACTTCATTTTTCTCGGCTCGCCGTACGTGTTGTATGTCACCGCGTCCTTGACGTTCGCAATTTCCGACCAACTTTGTGTGACTGTGTGTATCCAAGACAAGTTTGAGCCAACACCCATTGGAAATAAATCCATGGATTTTGTTGTCGGAATTATCAATGTCCGATCCTGTGTATGGGGCATTAATCTTATCACAGAGGGGACCTTAATATAATTTCAGGTCTCAAGGGATCCTCTGCTAACAATTTTAGTTATTTAAGTTGATATATAAGAGTATATAAGAAAATAAATTGTGGCATAATTCAAGTTAAATTCCAGGTATTGATTTTTTTGCATAAATACATTCATCCAGCTTGGACCAATGTAAGTATACATAAGCCATACTTGTAGGACCCCTGTGGAAGTACATAATCACTGTTGCAGTCAACCACAGGTTGCTAGGAGTTCCTTGAGAAATGTACAAATTATAAATTAAATTATTATTTTTATTTATTTATTTATTTATTTATGAATTTTATTCATCTGGGAGGTCAGCGCGCATTTGTACTGGTGGTGGTGTGTACTCCTTTTGAGGACGAAATATCACTATGGCTGAAGTGTGTGGAATCACTGATTATAAGAAGAGTTTTTGTTTCTATTTTTGTGGACTATTTAACACAGATGTGTAGGATTTATTAAGATTAGATAATTTGTGACAGCAATAAAAGTGGTCAATTTTTTTTTAAAGTGACAATATAAATAATTAAAATAAATAAGAAAACAAAACAAACATTTTTTAAAGCACCCCCATCCCCACGAGTTTGCGCAGCAAAGAATACGCACACGTAAGTCGCGCCCGCATATGTAAACGGTGTTCAAATCACGCATGTGAGGTATCGCCGCGATCGTGAGAGCAATAATTCTAGCACTAGACCCCCTCTGTATTTTTTTAGATTTTTAGGGACCATAGTTTGTCGCTATTCCATGAGTGTGTGCAATTTCAAAGCATGACTTGTTATGTATCTATTTACTCAGCGTAACATAATCTTTCACATTATATTATACAAAAAAAAAATTGGGCTAACGTTGCTGTTTATTTTTTCCCAAAAAATTGCGCTTGACATAAAATATTGCAACAATCGCCATTTTATTCTCTAGATTATCTGCTAAATATATATATATATATATATATATATATATATATATATATATATATATATATAAAATGTTTAGGGGTTCTAAGTAATTTTCTAGCACAAAATACGGATTTTAACTTGTAAAGCAACAAATGTCAGACATAGGCTTATGCTGCGTACACCCGTTTGGAATTTTGGCCAGCAAAAGACCGATGAGAGCTTTTCATCAGAAAATGCGACCGTGTGTATGCTCCATTGGAATTTAGCTGGCCGAATTCCCGCCAGCAAAAAATTGAGAGCATGTTCTCAATTTTCCAGACGGAAAAACTTTCTATTGGAAATTGTATATGCAATTCCGACACGCAAAAGCTCACGCATGCTCAGGTTCAACTACGAGGCGGAAGCTATTGGCTACTGGCCATTTTCACTTCCTTTTTCTAGTCCCGTCGGAATTTGGTGTGACCGTGTGTATGCAATACAGCTTGAGCGGAATTCCATCGGGAAAACCATCAGAGCTTTTTCCAATCATAATTCCGATCGTGTGTACGCAGAATTAGGCATGAAAGGAATAATGTAGCATGAATGCCCTTCAGCATCAGAGGGATGCATTCCCTTTAGCATTACAGAGGTGCATGCACTTAGCTCCTTATTAAAGTGAAAATAGGCAGCAGCAAGTTAAAGCATAAAAATCTCCATATCATAAACATAAAGTTTTGAGTCATCGGACAGGCTTTTTTTCCCACGCACGGACCTCCATGTTTGATGGCTTGAAACAATGTTTTGTGATATATAGATTTTTATACTTTAACTTTCTGCTGCCTATTTGCACGTTAATGAGAGCTATGTGGGCTGAATTATTGGATTTACGTCTACAGTAAGTCTTTGCAAAGATGACCTTGGAAATAGTGAATAATTGCTATGACTAATTTATGCCATTGGGCTGTCGTTTTTTTTTTATGAGAGAGGTATTTGATTCAATGGCAAAATGGAGTGCTCGTCGCTACAAGATATGTTGCCTTTTAACAACTTCAGACCCGGAGGATTTTACCTCCTTCCTGACCAGAGCACTTTTTGCGATTCGGCACTGCGTTGCTTTAACTGACAATTGCGCGGTCGTGCGACGTTGCACCCAAACAAAATTGATGGCCTTTTTTCCCCCACAAATAGAGCTTTCTTTTGGTGATATTTGATTGCCTCTGCGGTTTAAATTTTTTCCGCTATAAACAAAAAAAGAGCGACAATTTAGAAAAATCGCATTATTTTTTACTTTTTGCTATAATAAATATCCCCCAAAAATATATAAAAAAACATATTTTTTCCTCAGTTTAGACCGATATGTATTCTTCTACATATTTTTGGTTAAAAAAAAATCACAATAAGCGTATATTGATTGGTTTCCTTAAAATTTATAGCGTCTACAAAATAGGGGATCGTTTTATGGTATTTTTTGTTTTTTTAATTAGTAATAGCTGCGATCTGCGATTTTTATCAGCACTGCGACATTATGGCGGACACATTGGACATTTTTGACACTATTTTGGGACCATTGTCATTTATCCACTTCCCAACCAGCGCACGCCAATGTACGTTGGCAGATTGGCACAGGCAGGCAAATGGGCGTATGTCCTGTACGTCCCTTTAAATTTGCCGCCCTGCCATCGCGAGCGCGCCGGTCAGGACCCCCGTGAGTCCAGTCGCGGGTCCCGCGGACTCGATCGCCGTGGGCATATAAAAATGTGTCAAAATTGTCCAATGTATCCGCCATAATGTCGCAGTCACAATAAAAATCGCTGATCGCCGCCATTACTAGTAAAAAAATAAAAAATTATTAATAAAAATGCCATAAAATTATCCCCTATTTTGTAAACGCTATAACTTTTGTGCAAACCAATCAATAATCGCTTATTGCGATTTTTTTTACCAAAAATATGTAGAAGAATACGTATCGGCCTAAACTGAGGGAAAAAAATGTTTTTTTTATATATTTTTGGGGGATATTTATTATAACATAAAGTAAAAAATAATGCGTTCTTTTCAAAATTGTCGCTCTATTTTTGTTTATAGCGCAAAAAATAAAAACCGCAGGGGTGATCAAATACCTTAATCTTAATTCATGACGTTCGCCTTCACCACACCGCTTGTGTAATGATCCCTATAGGAAATCCACTTACCAGATAATACTGGGTTATACGCTTATCTTTCAATAGACGTTGCCAGCACACTGCATAAACTGCATCTAAATGTTGCTCATCACAAGCAAAGAAAGTAATCCAGTACCATGGGTCCAGGCTGGAAGATCAGGCACTGTTGGCACCTGATGCCTGATCTTCCGGGAAGCGAAAAGGCGGGGAATAGTCTGGAAAGAACGTCAGGGGCGGGCGGAGTTTCACGCATGCACACTGTATATAAAACGTCACACATGTGTATCGTCCGTACGATCTGGGAGGAGAGTGTGAGTCACGGACGCGGTGAACGTCGAAACGAAGGTAACATTTTTAAATTTGTGCTTCACTAGACTAGACTGCTTGTATCTAGGCCGCTGTTGGGACAAGATTAGGAGGGATTTTAATTGCATTAATTGCATTATTAGTATTTGAGGGTTTGTCTTGTGTTGTGTCTTGCAGACAAAATGGACCCATTCAACAATCCCAACTTTATGGGGCTCTTCTTCGAGCTCTACATGGAGATGCCCTGCCTGTGGCAGTTCCACAACAAATTTTATAATGACAGATCAAAGAGGAACGCAGCACTGGAGAAACTGCTTGCTTTGGTGCAGATCAGGGTCCCCACGGCAGACATGACATATCTGAATCGCAAAATTGTGGCCATGAAGCTTACATATTTCAGTGAGGGAAAGAAGCACCTGGAGTCCAGATGCTGTTTACTACCCCAGGATGGTGCACTTTGACAGGCTGCATTTTCTGGTAGACCAAGGGGTACCCAGGCCACCACTCAGGCCACCACTCTCCAGGCTTCCTCCAAGGCATCCTTCACCCCCAGCTGAGGCTTCTGATGTACAACCTGGCCCTTCCAGGCAGCACCATCTGGTGGGGCCCAGCTTGAGACAGGTATTGCATCGTTAAACATATTTCTTGTGTTACATTTAATGATGTTAACTAGATGTTCTTATTGATCAGTAAGTTGAGATTTCTCCAAGTGGTTTACATCTCAATAGACAA
Organism: Lithobates pipiens; assembly: GCF_037356315.1. Classification (NCBI taxonomy): domain Eukaryota; kingdom Metazoa; phylum Chordata; class Amphibia; order Anura; family Ranidae; genus Lithobates; species Lithobates pipiens. Next base: position 323,380,533 of record NW_027507784.1, on the reverse strand, counting down.
TAGTGACCAAAAATGATTGGGACGGGAAAGAAAAATGCTGGTGTCAGAATGATAGTCTGTTCTATTTGGTAACAGTCAAATAGCAAAAGCCAGGAGCACAAAATGTTGTGATTGATGATCAAAAAACTAAAACTATGTCCCCTTTTCATACACAGGAAGACCTCAGTCGGGGGGAGGCTGTGGCAAGTGGCAGCCAGGAGGTCCAACAACGCCCTCCTTCTCCTGCCCCAGCTACAGGAGCCCAGCCACAGCCTGGAAGGATGCCTGGTGGGAAGTCACAAAGGAAGACCAGAGAGTGATGGCCTGGGATGAGTCTGGTGTGCCAGAAGATGCAGCCTCTTCAAGATCACCATCCTGGGCATCTGAATTTCCTGCTCTCGAGGACTTCAGGAGCAGACTTCTCACCCTGAGATATGTACTCCTCAGGCCACCAATTTTTTTATATCTCATTTAGTCATGTCTGCCCTGGGGGCCAAAGGCTGCACCAAAGTTAAGAAGTTTCTCCAGTGCTGCGTTCCTAGTTTTATTTTCGAGCAAAAAAAAAAAATTTTATTTTTGTTTGATGAAATACTTGTGTAATGTGTGAACTAAATAACAAGGGGTACCAACACTAAACAACCGCCTGTAGATTAAAAAAGCAAAATAAAATCTAAAAAATACAATAATGTTGTTGTAAGTTTACACACAAAAAAAAAAAGTAAAAAAAAAAGGAGAAATGAGCAGTGTCTTTAAAGGAGATTTTTAGGGAATCCCCCCCCCCCCCTCCAAAAAACATAAAAAAAAAAAAACACTGTGTAGATGTGACTTAAACTAAAATTGTATTGCTGAAATGGTTAAAAAAGAGTAATGAAATCCGTTCGGGAGAAGTGTGTTTGACTATGAGCATCAAAAGAAGTTGGTTCTTGCAGCATTGTAAAGAACAAGAGAATGCACTTGATGAATGATTTTTTAACATTGCAGCGTGACGAATGTGCTATATCGCTTACAAGCAGTAGTTTTACCTGAACGAGCGCTTCAGTGTCGGAATTTGAATGTGAGCATGCGTGGCACTTGGTCCGATCAAAATGCTCTACACATGATCGGATTAGGTCCGTCCGGCCCAGTCGGTCAGGAAATCTTCCCAACATGTTGGAAAATTGGGTCGGACGGAGATTCGGACGGAATCAGTCCGATGCATACCACACACAGTCGGATTATCTGACGACACGGTCCGATAAGACTCATTCCGACAGATTCTCCGACCGCGTGTACAAGGGCTTAGTATTTTTTTGCTTTGACATATTTTTGGTATTGTGATTTTTATTATAGTAGCTGCTTATGTTATTTTAAATAATTTTTCTATGAGTGCTGAGGGAGAAACATTGACCATATTGTGTGATTATTTCTCATTTTTTTGACAAGCGGTTAATATTGGGGTGTTCGCCCAAAAAGCAGGGTTCCATAGCTCCCAAATGTCCCTAAATTGCTGCATTTGTAAATTCCAAAAGCCAATATAAAGGAATAGTAGTGATAAAAAAGCACTTGTGGGTTTAACCAATCAGTGTTAATTTCGTCGACTAAATGAATATTATTTTAGTCGACTAAAATACGACTAAAACTAAAACAACTGAGATGACTAAAATACGACTAACACTAAAATGTCATTTTAGTCAAAAGACTAAGACTAAAACTAAATTGAAATTTGACTTCAAAATTAACACTGGTCTATAGTGCATGTTCATACCTCAATGCCATAATAAATAACATATTCGATTTTTCACTCCAGCAGTATGTAATGAGTTTAGAAATTGTAGAGAAATGTTAACTAATGCATTACAACACCTATTAGATTTTAGACAACTAAAATGAGTTTTAGTCGACTAAAATGTACCGGAGATTTAGTCAACTAAATACAACTAAGACTAAGCCCTTGTACACACGGCCGGACATTCCAACCACAAAATCCGTCTGATTTTTTCGGACGGATTTTGTCCGAAACTGGTGTTGCATACACACAGTCGGACAAAGTTGTCAGAAAATGTGTTCGTTTGGAACGTGATGACGTTCGTTTGTTCCGACGGGGCTACGTTCAGGCTACTAGCCAATAGCTTTGCTCTCGTACTTTGATCTGAGCATGCGTGGCACTTTATCAGATCGGAATTCTCTACAAACAATTGGAAAAAGTCAGATTGGATTTTGTTGTGGGAAAATTTGAGATCCTGCTCTCCAATTTTTTCCGTCTGAATTACCGACGGAAAAAGTCCGATAGAGCCCACACATGATCGGATTTTCCAACAATATAATTCGATCAGACATTTTCTGTCAGAATTTCTGACCGTGTATACAGGTCATTAGACTAACACTTGTGGGTTTAACCAATCAGTGTTAATTTTGTCGACTAAATGAATATTATTTTAGTCGACTAAAATACGACTAAAACTAAAACAACTGAGATGACTAAAATACGACTAACACTAAAATGTCATTTTAGTCAAAAGACTTAGACTAAAACTAAATTGAAATTTGACTTCAAAATTAACACTGGTCCATAGTGCATGTTCATACCTCAATGCCATAATAAATAACATATTTGATTTTTCCCTCCAGCAGTATATAATGAGTTGTAGAGAAATCTTAACTAATGCAATACAATTCAATTACACCTATTCGATTTTAGACGACTAAAATGAGTTTTAATCTACTAAAATGTACTGGAGTTGACTAAATACTCAATGCTTAGTCGACTAAATACAACTAAAACTAAAACAATTGCAGAAGACTGAAATGGGACTAAAACTAAAATGCCATTTTAGTCCTAAGACTAAGACTAAAACTAAATCAAAATTTGCTGCCAAAATTAACACTGTAACCAATCTTGTTTTTTTTGTACAATTCTCCTTTAAGGGGGTGTGTCCTATGCTATACTTTTGCTGATAGGTGTCCCTCATTCCCAGCTCAAAAAGTTGGGAAGTATGGGGTTCCCCCTCCCAAAGCACCAGAACTCTGCTTATGGTGCAAAATCTACCTCAGTGCTCAGGAGTGTGCCAGCAAAGGAGGGCCTATGTGACACCTGTCTACCCTCCCAAGTAAGTTTTCACCCCCTACTGGGGAATCGGCTATAGGGGATCCTTTGACCCAGTAACCAGTTCACTAGTGCATGCAGGTCAAAAATGCAGTTTAAAAAATACTGTAGTAATTCAAATTATACTGCTGCACTCCCTTGCACAGGGATTGTCTGTATGTGGCTCCCCTCTCTCGCCCAGTGCCATTATCAGCTGCACTCCTGTGACTATGACATTTCAGTTTAGGGCAATAACTGATTTAGGAGATTGCAAAAAGTCCAGAAATTCAGTATGAGAGAGAGAGAGAGCCACTGCTTCAGGCCAATCCACTAGGATAATAGCTTGATTTCCAGGTAAGGAGTCCCAGGTGCTGGCTAATGCACAAGTAAGTAGATAAGAAGGGAAGAAACTCTGGACAGCCGCACTCCGGATAGAATCTGTAGTAACTTGTGCTTTTATTTTCAAGTAATAAATTACATCACACGATCCACAGCAAAAGTGAACATAGACCAAAAATACTGACGCGTTTCACACTGAAATCAGTGTTTACTCACAGCTATGAGTAAGCACTGATTTCAGTGTGAAACGCGTCAGTTTTTTCTTTTTTTGCTGTGGTTCGTGTGATGTAACTTTTACTTGAAAATAAAGGCACAAGTTACTACAGGTTCCATCCGCAGTGCGGCTGTCCAGAGTTTCTTCCCTTCTTATTTACTGGTTTAGGAGATTGTGAGACAGACCGGTCCGTCTGGCCACTCTCCCTTGAGGTGGCTACCCCCATCAATGATTTTACTGAGTAGTTCAGAAGAGATTCTAATTGCATTGTCTGCCAGAATTACAGATTTGATATTAAAATTGCAAAGACTATCCTGATAATACAGCGCCTTTTATATACAAATGTGTATGCAGGTGGCTGTATCAGCAGTCTCTTCTGTTGACGCACGGGATAATGGCTTAGTGACATTAGCACATTAATGCAAACATTATGCAAACTGCAAGACTTCACTGTCACTGTCCTGATTATACAATAAACTAGGCTAGCGAGGAATTGTCATTGTCATTGTATTTCTATATTGAGAATATACAAAAGGGTACAGACAGCCGCTATCAACGTAAAAGGAGCAGGAAAAAGGTTCCCTCTGCCTGACATCGTAATGTGCCACATTATTTATCAAGGTTGAAAACAGCATTTTTATGCTACACATATATTTCTTGTATAAATGAGAGTCAATTATCCCACGCCTGAGACATCTTTACATAATATAGTTCTGTTAGGCTTTCCAATTAAAAATGATTTGCTGCTCCACTTAAGTACATTTACACTTCAAGTTTTCTCTTAGTTCTCATGCAAAGTCCTATAAATACTTGTTGATTCTGCCAGTAAGATGTCATTCAAGGCTTTTACATCATGTAGCAGACTCTTTAACCTCTTATGCCACACGATCGGACATTCCGACAACAAAATCCATGGGATTTTTTTCAGACGGATGTTGGCTCAAACTTGTCTTGCATACACACGGTCACACAATGTTGTCGGAAGTTCTGAACGTCAAGAACGCGGTGACATTCGATGAGCCGAGAAAATTGAAATTCAATAGCCAGTGCGGCTCTTCTGCTTGATTCCGAGCATGCGTAGAACTTTGTGCGTCGGAATTGTGTAAACACGATCGGAATGTCCAACGGATTTTGTGGTCGGAAAATTTGAGATCCAGATCTCAAATTTTGTGTGTCGGAAATTCCGATGGAGTCTACACACGGTCAGAATTTCCGACAAAAGGCTCCCATCGAATATTTTCCATCGGAAAATCCGACCGTGTGTACGGGGCATTACAGTCTAATGCGAACCTTTGAGGCCACAGACCTCTGAAATCCTTCAATATGTAGTGGGTTGTGAGGCATAGTGGGTGCAAAGATGATGAAAGTCATTGGGCGCCAGAGAATTCTTGGATGCAAAAGACGTTTTATTTCTTTTAACAGTCCTTTTTATAATTTGCAAGGGAAAGAGGGTTAGGGCCAGGACACCCTTAAGTTGTTGCAATTTCAATAGGCAGACTCCGAGACTTCAATAGGAAGACAGCCGTACAGGGAAAGGCCCCAGCAAGGTGCCACTTCTGCACGTGCAGGTTTGCTGTCTCCAATGGCAATAGTATTTAACAGTTCTTAACACAAAGTTCAACAGTTCTCTCAACTTCACTACAATGTCCACTTGTAGCTCTTCAGCCCCTTAAGCTTCTAATCTCTCACTGGACTCTGATTCACTGGCTCTGAATCCCGTGAGCTCCTCAAGGCTTTTGCGTTGGTATCCCTCTCAAGCGTCACCCACGCTTCCCTGCTGTGTCCCTAGCTTGGCACTCTAGATGCCCTCCAAGCTTCACCCCTGCTGACCAGCTCAGGCCCTGACTTGACACACAAAACTGCTCTGCAAGCGTCACCTCCTCTGGATGGGGCGCTGACTTGATCATCACCTGAAGTTTCCCAATTCTCTACCGTGCCCATTTGGTGAAAATTTTGCTCTGGTACTTACTTCACTTACTGTGGTCCCTGGTAAAGGTGGTTGGACCCAGGGCTGGACTGGGACAAAAATTTGGCCCTGGACTTCATCCAGACCGGTCCACTTTAATTTTGCAAACACGCACAAAAACAGTATATAAACTATACGTAACTGCGCAAAAAAATAAGTAAAAACATTCCACTGTAAGTATAAACTGCTTTTTTGTTTCAGGGTCTCCAGAGAGCCCCCAACTTACATCAGGGTCACCAGAGAACCCCCCCTTACATCAGAGTCCCCAGAGAGCCCCAGCCTTGCATCAGGGTCCCCAGAGAGCCTCCTCCTTACATCAGGGTCCCCAGAGAGCCCCCCACTTTCATCAGGGTCCCCAGAGAGCCCCCTCCACTTACACCGGGGTCCCGATGATTCGGGGCTATAGCCCCAAAAGCCACCCGCTAGCAACGCCACTGGCTGTCACTGAAACTGGCCCACTGAGCCATCGGCCCACCGGGAAACTCCCAGTAGTCCCGATGGCCAGTACATGCCTGGTTGGACCTTTAGTGGCAAAAGTTTCCTTCTACCTCTGACCACGACATGTTCCCCGGCCGGCAAAATCGTCACTTTTGGTTGGACTGCAAGCCGCGTCCCATTCCTGTGAGCTCTCTTACTTCTGGATAGGCCCCCACCCAGCCTGGCAGCCAGATGCCCCCCAGGGACAGGCACAATCTCTAGCCTAGCAGCACAGAGCAGGCAACACACGTCCACCCAGACGGCAGTCCGGGTGGCACAGAACATAGATCACCTGACTCCACCCAAATACATAGGTTCTAACAGCAGGCTAAGGGACTCAAGAAAACCCCTGCTCATAAGCTGAGATATCCCATATACTCATAACCTTACCTTGGAATGTCCTTTTAACTTTTAATGCCACCAAGTTCCCAGAGAACCTAGTGGCAGAAGAGAAAATTACAACAAGCCAAAACTTAGGGAGAAATCAATGGATCTCTAACAACTATCTGCAGTAGCTACTCCTGACAAGGAATTTGGTGAGGAGCTCCCTGACTAAACCCCAGGATGCTACATCAGTCTTGGTAGAGATGAACTAAACTGCACTGAGTTCTGTTGGAGCAGGGTTCAGCAAACTTCAAAGAACTTTAGTTCCCAAACCCGAAGGGTTATTAAAAAAAACACATGGGAGAACACTGTCCTGGGAAACATGTACCGATGCAAAAATTTCTTTAGTGCTAATAAATTTTATTTTTTAAATGCTTAAAGGGAGGGGGATGCCCTAATCCTGTTTATGAACAAGGCACATCTCTGTGATGTACAGCAGCACTGGAATTTACAACGAAATAAGGGTTTTAAATTGGTGGAAAATTACATTTCACTACTGGCTACACAGCACACAGATCCCTCCAAAGGACACGCAAAATACATAGAAGACATGACATACAGTAGGTGTTAATTTACTAAAGGCAAATAAACTATCCACTTTGCAAACTACAGTTGCATGCTGCAAGAGCAGTTGCTCCAGATCTTAGTAAATGAGCAAAAACTCTGCTGACTTCCTTTATCCAATCATGTGCAAGCAAAAAAATGTTGTTTTTTTCATTTTTCCCTTCACGTGATGAGTATTACATAGTTACATAGTAATTAAGGTTGAAACAAAATTGTCCATCCAGTTAGACCTGTGTAGGTGGACATGTGTCAGTGTCTATAATTATTTCCCATATCCCTGTATGTTGTGTTCTTTAAGATGCACATCCAAGAGTCTCCTAAAAATATCCATACTTCCCGCTGACACCACCACTTGTGGGACAGAGCTCCACGTCCTTATTGCCCTGGCTGTAAAAAATCCACTGCACAGTTTAAGGTTAAACGCCTTCTCCTCCAATCTCATTGTGTGGCCCCGTGTCCTCTTACACTCCTTGAGACGGAATAGTTTTTTTCCTACACTGGGAGCACCATTGAGATATTTTTAAATCGCTATAATATCTCCTCTCAAGTGTCACTTCTCTAGCGAGAATAAATGTAGTGCTTGCAGGCGTTCCTTGTAATTGAGGTCCTCCAGTCCCCTTATTAGTTTCATTGAACTTCTTTGGACTCTCTGGAGTTCCAGCACATCCCTTCTGAGGAATGCTGACTAGGGATGGGCCAAACAGACCCCTGTCCGGTTCGCACCAGAACTTTCGAACATCACGAAAGTTTGGACCTGAATAACGATCCCCATTAAAGTCAATGGGACACAAATGTAAAAAAATGAAAAATGCCCATTCTGAAGGTTTATATGTGAGTAATTGGGCATGCAATGGTTATAGGAGTCCTGCCCTGGGGGAGTTGCTGAAAATGTTTTCAATGATATGCACCTGTCAAACGGGTACAGATAAATTGGTCTTTGGGTGTCCGTGGCGCCTTCCCACCATAACCCTATAGAGGTACTCTTGATGAAAGCAAGAATTGGCCTTGCTGTAAAAAATTGCAATGATATGCACCCATCAAACAGGTGCAGAGAAATTGATCTTTGGGTGTTAATTGTGCCCATGAAACCTATACCAAAAACATTCTTCCAGATAAAATGATTGAACACCCTTAAAACTAGGCAGCCTCGAAGTCCTGCAGAGATTCCACATACCAAAAGGCTTAATCAGTGACATCGGCATCAGGGGCTTCATAGCTGGTAAACCAGGACTGATTCCTTTATATAAATGTTAAATGGTCCAAGGAGTCTGTGGACAGACACGTTCTATGATCAGTAATGAAACCTCCTGCAGCACCGAATGCCCATTCTGAAAGCACGCTGAATGCAGGGCAGCCCAACATCTCAATAGCATACTGGGCAAGTTCTGGCCAGTGGTCTATTCTCATGACCCAGTAAATCAGTGGATTGTCAGCTGGAAAGCTCTCCATCTCTGTTTTGGCCCTGAGGTAATCGTCCACCATGTGGTGCAGAGGCTGCCAATGGGATGTGGAAGCTGACAGCCCTAGGCTGCAAGGACTAAAAAAAAATCCGAAATGCCTCACTTAGGAGGATGCCTTCTCCAATGCTCCTCTCTTGACCAAGGGTTGTGGGGACCCCAAAGCACCCTCCCCATGTTGAGGGCATGTGGCCTGGTATGGTTCGGGGGAGGGCACTCGCTCGTCCCCTCCCTTTCCTGACCTGCCAGGCTGCTTGCTCAGATAAGGGTCTGGTATGGATTTGGGGGGGGGGGGGGGGGGGGCTACTCCATTTTTTTATATTTTGGCATGGAGTGTCCATACCAGACTTGAAGGACCTGGTATGAACTGAAACCCACTGGCAATTCATTACAGCCACAAGCAATTTTAAATGAATTTTTTTTCTTTTAGAAATGTAATTTTGCTGCAGTACTGTAATAAACACGGGAAAGGTGTGCTACTTTACAGGCATACTATAGACACCCCCCAGGTACCACATTTAAAGGAATTTTTAATTGTTATTGTTTCACTTTAAGCATTATTAAAATCACTGCTCCTGAAAAAACGTCCATTTTAAAATGTTTTTTCCAACTGATACATGTCCCCTGGGGCAGGACCCGGGTCCCCATACACTTTTTATGGCAAAGAATTTGCATATAAGCCTTTAGTGAGAATTTTGGATTTTACAAGTTAGATCCCCCATGACTTCCACTATTCCCACATATGTGATCTGACAGGCATGTTTGCTGGCAATAGAGCTGCTTTCCATTTGCATTAGCGCCCAGTTTCTGAGAGTTGAAGTCTTTATCACCCATAAATGGGAGCTATTTTCTGGGACTGCAGGATCATTTTTTGGCGCTATAGTAAATGACTGCCACAGTGTGTACCTATATAGAGGCACATTAAAAATAGCGAGAAAGAAAATACAGCCCAACTTAGTGATCCATGAGTTAGTACAGCATCCACCCCAACAAAGACTTTTAGGGAAGCCACTCTAGAAAATTGCATAGTTCCGTTCAGAGAAAATAATACAAGGGACCATCCAATGAGTAATCTGTCTAACACCAATTCCAGTGGGCTCAATACCTGGGGTATCCAACCAAGGACCTCAATAGTTGTTGAATTTACGGGGGCGCCTCTACGTTGATAGATATATTTCTCTAACCTAAGGGTTTCCCCCATGTATTGTATCCATTCTTTATGTGTAGAAGAGTCACTATACTTCCAGTATTAACCCATGACCTTGAAAGAGAGCTCTGGCCACCCGCTTTTCTCATGAGGATCAATAATTGAAAATCATCCAATATGCCTAAGAGACAGGGTTTAGGGTCAAGTGGAATCGAGGTTTGAAACACAGAATTTATAGTGTTCAACACTCCCACTTAGTATAGGTGTAATTTGGGACATCACCAGGTTAAATGAATCAGATCCCCATGGTCCCTAGAACATTTACCACACAAAAGGGAATCTAAAATGTATATTGCAAATAATCTAGCTGGGGTGAAATCAGGGGCTGACTGACCATTCGCCCATTCGGGCACTGCCGGAGGGCCCCGAGCCACTAGGGGGCCCCATCAGGGTTGCCAGCCTCAGTAAAACCAGGGACAGTATGTAAAAATCTGTGTTTTTTTTTACATCTGTCTCTGAAATGTCCCTTACCGACATCCTTTTGGTCTAAAAATCCCGAGATCATAGCTGCCCCACCTCTCAGATACCTTCTCAGCCAATAGAAACATGTCTGTGTACACTGTGTGTACATGTATGTGTGTACTGTGTGTGTGTTTGTGTATACTGTGTGGCCCCATAATCTCTGATTGCCTGGGGGCCCCATAATCTCCTATTGCCCAGGGGCCCTATGAGTTGTCAGTCCGCCCCTGGGTGAAATTAACCCTTAAAACTAGGTATAATTGCATAAGCCTTTGATTTACATTAACCACCTCGCGCCCGCCCTATAGCCGAATGACGGCCGTAGAGCGGGCGCTTTCGTCCGGGAGGCCGTCCCTGGACGTCCTAATGTTTACTTCCGCAATGCGCGCCGCCGCGGGCGCGCATCGGGGAAGTACTGTGTTTGCCGTGTCCCCCGGGGACAGGCAAACACAGATCGCTGTAAACGGCCAATCACAGCGGCCGTTTACAGCGCGATCGGCGTGTCCAATGGGAGATGATCTCATATGTAAACATATGAGATCATCTCTCAGCGCCGCTCTCCCTCCTCACACATCCGCCCCAGTGCCATCCACCCCAGTGCTACCTGCCCCCAGTGCCACCTGCCCCCAGTGCCACCTGTTAGTGCTATCTGTCCCCAGTGCCACCTGTTGTCAGTGCCATTTGTCCCCAGTGCCATCTGTCATCAGTGCCACGTATAAGTGCCATCTGTCATCAGTGCCACGTGTCATCAGTGCCACATAGTGCCATCTGTCATCAGTGCCACGTATCAGTGTCATTTGTCATCAGTGCCACCTGTCAGTGTCACGTGCCATCTGTTGTCAGTGTCACGTGTCATCAATGCCACTTATCAGTGCCATCTGTCATCAGTGTCACGCGTCATCGGTGCCACGTATTAGTGCCATCTGTCATCGGTGGCACGTATTAGTGCCACGTATTAGTGTCATCTGTCATCAGTGCCACGTATTAGTGCCACGTGTCATCAGTGCCACGTATTAGTGCCACGTGTCATCAGTGCCACGTGTCATCAGTGCCACATATTAGTGCCATCTGTCATCAGTGCCACGTATAAGTGTCATCATTGCCAGGTATCAGTGCCATCTGTCATCAGAGTCACGTGTCATTGTCCTGGTGCTGCAAAAGTGTAATAAGTAGTCAACAAGTTAGATGTGTAATTTATGCTCCTAGAACACATTATGGCGCTCCCTGCATGTTGGGCCTCTCTATGTGGCCAGGCTGTGAAAAAGTTCCACACATGTGGTATTGTAATACTCAGGAGGAGTAGCAGATTTTTTTTGGGGGTGTCATTTGTGGTATACACATGCCATGTGAGAGAAATAACCTATTACAATGACAATTTTGTGGAGAAAAATAAAAAAAATGAAAAATCTTAATTTTGCAAAGAATTGTGGGAAAAAAATGACAACATCAAAAAGCTCACCATGCCTCTTACTAAATACCTTGGAATGTCTACTTTCCAAAAAGGGGTCATTTGGGGGGTATTTGTACTTTCCTGACTTGTTCGGGTCACAAGAAGTGAGATAGGCCACCAGTACATCAGATGTGATCAATTTTGTGCGATTCGCACCACAGCTTGTAGACTCTCTAACTTTCACAAAGACCAAATAATATCCACTAATTTGGGTTACTTTTACCAAAGATATGTAGCAGTATAAATTGCGGCCAAAATTTATGAAGAAAAATTAATAATTTGCATAATTCTGTCACAGAAACAAAGAAATATGCGTTTTTTTTCAAAATTTTCGGTCTTTTTTCATTTATAGCGCAAAAAATAAAGACCTCAGAGGTGATCAAATACCACCAAAAGAAAGCTCTATTTGTGGGAAAAAAAGGACAAAAAATTCATTTGAGTACAGTGTTGCATGACTGAGTAATTGTCATTCAAAGTGTGAGAGCACCGAAAGCTGAAAATTGGTCTGGGCAGAAAGGGTGTTTAAGTGCCCAGTAAGCAAGTGGTTAAGGGAGCATTGGGGCACTGCCATTATTAGTGACACTTTAAGGCTGAATGATTTCCAGGTCCTCACAATCACCTGCATTGAAGCTGTAAATACATGTGTATGACCAGGATGGAGTCATCCAGTAGTTTTGAGATATAACAATTCGAAGGTATTAAAAGTCTTCTACTTCTTTATTAATCAACTTTGGCAGCTAAACATGGTTATACATGTATGTATCCCAACTACCGGTATTTTTTTTTTTTTTCATAAAGTTCATCTTTTAAAATAAATATAAATCCTAACTGACATTTAGTTTGCTAAAACACATCAAATCACAAAAAAAAAAAAAAAAAAAACTGCCGCCATCCAATAAAAACAAAAATACTGTCCTCACCCTTTTTTTTTCCTCCTGTACATTGCTGATCTCCTCCATCTTTTGTGCAGCCAGTTCCTGTCCATATGGATTTGCTCCAGCAATTGCTGCATGATATTTCTCAGGGTGGTTTTTATGATAGTGACAACAGTACACCATGACTGTGTAAATAAACAGTCTCAAGTATTCTCCTTTAGAATAGGGTGTTACAAGAGTGACAACACAGATGAGTTATTGGGAGATAGGGAGAGAGTGTTGTCACCCTAAACAAGGACCTTCATAGTAGGGTCACTTGATTATTATTTTAATGAAAACATCAGCTTAAAAAAAAAAAAAGTTTTAAAATTGGCTTTTAAAATGGCATTAATATATGGAAGCTTATATGACGTTTTAGTACATTGATTTACTTGAGAAACTAGATCAACTTTAAAAATGATAAATAAGTATGTTAAGGCTTATGTCTGATCAAGATTTAAAAGATTATAGTCCTAATAATTTGCTAAAAAAAAAAATGAAAAGTTCGTATTAAAAAATTATTAGCTGGGAGATCTGACATTACAGTGAAACCTGCCAATATGGGCATTTTTGTCACTGCATACTAATGGGGAATCCTTCATTAATTATTCAATGCCACTGTCTATGGAAGACTACCTATTGACCTGATGTTGTCTTTAAAAAAGACATAGTAGTAGGGATGGAATGTTTTTTCATCGTAAACCTACTTGATAAAGTTTTATCTCCTCTTGTTCAGAAAACTAAGCATCAAAGTCATATTAATCCCTCAGTTTTTAAGCTCTTTTAACAGCTGATTTAACCACCTACTGACTATACAGCTTTTTCTCTCTTAATTCTTGCCTATGTTCCTGTTTCAGCTGGAGCCATGATCACTGCCCCATGTTTTCTGTTTCAGAGTGGCTCTTTTCTCTTGCCGCATCCTATAGCGCCACCCTTTCTATGGCGCCACCCTTTGCATACAGGAACTAGAGTTGTATCCCCCTACACTGTGTGTATCAACAGAAACACACAGCCCCATAACCTAGGGTGGCAAGACACTCCCCCTCTCCTCCCTTCTCCAAGCTAACAGAGTTGCTTGAGACTGCACTGTCTACTGTTAACTCTTTCCTGTGAAGTCCAGAGGATCAGGGAAGCAGCACTGCATCAGCATTAAATGTTGTAAACTTCAAATGCTGGAGTAAGAGTAACAAATAGTTTACTGAGGAATGTTTATTTTTTGGTGCTCAATGTTTTAAGAAACACTTGGAGTGTAATATTACTTTAAGGCATGCATCAGAGGCAGTGCAGATTTTTTTTTATCCAAGTTGGATATGGTCCTTGACATATCCTGAGATTTGTTTGGTTATCCAGGATGTAACAAGCTTAGGCGCCTCCGCTTCACAAACTGATGGTATTGATGTGTGCAGATTGCTGTTGCAGGAATGCGGTCCATACTCCGACATGGAAATTGATTATGAGTTTCATTCTGGAGAAAAAAATATATTTAATTTAAAGAAGTGCATTATGCACAATGACGGGCACAGTTATGGGATTAAATGTTGTGTGTCATGCACGATTATAAATACACTTGAAGAGCCATCTAGTTTTTCCAGTGTGGTGTTTACCATGCACTGTTTATCGTGGCGGCGCTACATTCATAATGGGTTCACTTTGTGGTGGGGAGACATTGGACCTCTGCTAGTGTTTCATGAGTTTCTCATTAGTGATCACCTTCAGATGATCACAAAATATGACGTCAGTGCATGACGAAACACGTAGGAGCTTGGCCTATTGAAGACGTCAGCACGCACAATTTTTCTTCCCTGTTTGGGTGAAAGACATTGTCTGCTATTACATGCCTTTTAAGCGTCTTTTTCTGTATTATTATACCATAGATGTATTAATCTATAGCAGCCTTTCTTAACCTTTTTAACATAGAGGAACCCTTGAAATAGTTCTCTGGTCTCGGGGGAACCCTTTTTAAAAATTAGAAACCGTCAACTCGTGATACATTGATGTGTTGGTCAGTGGGAAGAATGGTCCTTACACTTGTGGTCATTGGGAAGAATTAGCTCCTTACAGATAGCTAAAAAGATCAATGGTGTGAGTGGGAACTTATCTGAGAGGCAGAAATTTGCGCAATGCTGAAGGAAACCCTAGCAACCTCTGGAGGAACCCTAGGGTTCTACGGAACCCTGGTTGAGAATCACTGATCTATAGAGTCTATTGTACCCGAACATTGGGATAGTTGCTGATTCTTTCTTAGTTTTTCTATTGTTTTTTGGTGTTGAACGCAGTTTTTTTTTTTTTTTTTTTGTTTAATACATACAAAGAAACCAAAACAAATGAGTTTAGAATTTAAATTATATGTAATAAAATGGAATGACACGGAAAAAGTACAGAACACGCCAACTAAAATTTATTTAATACTTCGTACAAAATCTTTTGTTGGTAATGACAGCTTCAAGATGTCTCCTTATGGATTTTGGCCCATTCTTCCACATGGTCTTCAAATCTTCAAGGTTCCATGGGCCTCTTCTATGAACTTCAATCTTTAGTTCTTTAAATCGATTTTCTATTGGATTCGGGTCAGGTGATTGGGCCTAGTGATGGACGAACTTCCGACGGGACGTTTCGCGAACGCGAAATGCGAACGGACCCAAACGTTCGCGAAACCGAACGTTCGCCGCGGGCCCCATTGACTTCAATGGGAGGCGAACTTTGCAAACCTTCATGTCGAATTTGCGGCCACGTGGTAATTATTAGGGGGTAAAACGTAGTCCCACCATCTGGACAATGACATAATACATGTATGAGGTGAATTTGGGATCGATAACTACAAGCATTTTTATTTTATTTGGGAAATTGTTCTAACAATTCAGGACTATGGAGCTAATGAAGGCAATGGAGGAGAGGGAAGGTCAGGGACCAGGGTAGGCAAAGAAGAGGGTGCAGGAGATGATCACCAGCAGCGTGACATACCGGAATGACACATGCACCGTGATAGAGGCATCTGACAGCAGCACCGTAATACAGAGCACTGACAGCAGCACCGTGACATACAGCGCTGACAGCAGCACCGTGACATACAGCGCTGACAGCAGCACCGTGACATACAGCGCTGACAGCAGCACCGTGACATACAGCGCTGACAGCAGCACCGTGACATACAGCGCTGACAGCAGCACCGTGACATACAGCGCTGACAGCAGCACCGTGACATACAGCGCTGACAGCAGCACCGTGACATACAGCGCTGACAGCAGCACCGTGACATACAGCGCTGACAGCAGCACCGTGACATACAGCGCTGACAGCAGCACCGTGACATACAGCGCTGACAGCAGCACCGTGACATACAGCACTGACAGCAGCACCGTAAGCAGCCCCAGGAGGAAGTCAGCACAGCACAGGGATGGTGTGATCCCCTCATAATAAGAACCCCCAGGAGGAAGTCAGCACAGCACAGGGATAGTGTGATCCCTTCATAATAAGAACCCCCAGGAGGAAGTCAGCACAGCACAGGGATATCATAAGCAGCCCCAGTAGAAATATGACACCGCTCAACCTCTTCAAAGAGGAGGGTAGGGGCATATAGTACGGTGTGCTTTTTTGGGTCAAGGAAGTGAGCCAAATGAATTAAGAAGGTCTGTGTGCTTGATTAAAAAAATAGTTTATAGACATATACATGGTCTACTGGTCACATGTGTTGAATTCCTCCGAGATCCATGCCTCATTCATTTTTAGAAATGTGAGGTAGTTAACACTGTGGTGAGCTAGGCGAGTACGCTTATCGGTCACAATCCCCCCTGCTGCGCTGAACGTCCTTTCGGACAGGACACTGGATGAGGGGCAAGCCAACAGTTCGATTGCAAATTGGGCAAGCTCTGGCCAGAGGTCAAGCCTGCCCACCCAGTAGTCTAGGGGTTCATCACTCCTCAGAGCGTCCACATCGGCCGTTAACCCAATGTAGTCGGACACCTGACGGTCTAGGCGTTCCCTGATGCTGGATCCGGATGACACCTGTCGATGGGTCGGCTGAAAGAATGACCTCATATCCGAAGTCACCAACACATCTTCAAACCGGCCTCTTCTTGCAGGCGCTGTTGGATTGGTACCCGCAAATCCTTCTCTGGGAGTGGGAATTGCTCCTCTGCCAGCGCACGCAAAAGCAGAATGCAGCATTTCTCGAAGCAAGGCCTGGAAGTGCTGCATTCTGACAGCCCTCTGCGACGGCGGTAACATTTCCGCCATTTTGTGTTTGTACCGGGGGTCTAAGTACGTTGCCACCCAGTACTGGTCCTTGACCCTCATGCTTTTTATACGGGGGTCCCTATTAAAACACTGGAGCATGAAGGCCCCCATTTGCACTAAAGTGGAAGCGGTGTGGTGGCCTGGCTCCTGCTCATCATCCAGGATAATGTCGTCCTCTTCATTCTCCTCTCCCCATCCTCGCACAACAGGGATCCCAGAAAGGTTTAAAGCATGCTCTTCTTGCTCCTGCTCATCCGCCCCGGCACCATCCTCCTCTGACTCCTCATCAGACTCCTGTTGTTGACTTGTCTCAGATAGAGTAGCCCCCCCTGGGAATTCATCCAGCATTGCGACTTCCTCATCTTCCCGCTCCTGCTCCTCCACAGCCTGATCAATGACACGACGCAATGCACGCTCCAGAAAGAAGGCATAAGGTACCATGTCACTGATGGCGCCATGGCTGCGACTGACCAGTTTGGTGATCTCCTCAAATGGCCGCAGAAGTCTGCATGTGTCGCGCATGAGCAGCCACTGGCGCGGTGAAAAAAAACCCAGCTCCCCAGAACCGTTTCTTTCGCAGAGTTCATACAGGTAGACGTTAACTGCACGTTTCTGCTGGAGCAGCCTATCAAGCATATAGAAGGTTGAGTTCCATCGCGTCGGGCAATCGCAAATAAGACGTCTGACCGGCAGATGGTGTCGCCGCTGAATGTCAGCAAGGCGAGCCATGGCCGTGTAAGATCTTCTGAAATGGGCCGAGATTTTCCTTGCCTGCCGCAAGATGTCCTGGACCCCAGGGTATTTGACAAGGAATCGCTGCACGACCAAGTTTAAGACGTGTGCCATGCACGGCACGTGCGTGATTTTGCCCTGTTTCAATGCGCTAAGCAGATTGGCACCGTTGTCACACACCACTTTACCAACTGTCAAATTGAGCGGTGTTAGCCACTCATCTGCCTGTGAACGCAAAGCTGAAAGGAGTGCCGGGCCAGTGTGGCTCTTTGCTTCCAGGCACAACAGACGCAGCACGGCATGGCAACGTCTCACCTGGCATGTGGAATAGGTTCTGGGGAGCTTGGGCGGTGCAGTGGAAGAGACGCTAGCAGCGGAAAAGGAGGAGGCAGCTGAGGAGGAGAGGGAGGAGGATGGAGTAGGAGGAGGAGAAGAAGAGTCAGGCCTGCATGCAATCCGTGGCGGTAAAACCAAATCTACACGGGTGCCACGGGTTACATGCTTGACGGCCGTCAGAAGGTTCACCCAGTGGGCAGTAAAACTGATATACCTTCCCTGCCCGTGTTTGCTAGACCACGTGTCTGTGGTCAGATGTATCTTGGCACCGACACTGTGTGCCAGAGATACATTCACTTGCCGCTGAACATGGCCATATAGCTCTGGGATGCCCTTCTCTGAGAAATACTTCCTTCCTGGGACCTTCCATTGTGGTGTTCCAATGGCCACAAATTTGCGAAAGGCCTCCGAGTCCACCAGTTTATATGGCAGTAGTTGGCGGGCTATGAGTTCTGACAAGCCAGCCGCCAACCGTTGGGCAAGAGGGTTATCCGGCGTCATCATTTTTTTACGCTCAAACATTAGGCCCACGGAAGCCTGCCTTTTTGCAGAAAAATGTGAGCTTGGCGTGATGGAAGGTGGAGTGGAGGACAATTGTGAGGAGAGAGGAGAAGGAGAAGTAGAAGACGAGGCTGGACGGTGAGAGCCTGCAGTGTGGCTTTGTGTGTTCCGTTGCTCCCACTGGGCTCGGTGATGGCTGCTCATGTGCCTTCTTAAGGCGGTCGTCCCTAGGTGAGTATTGGGCTTACCGCGACTAACGCGTTGACTGCAAAGATTGCAGATGGCAACGCTATTGTCAGCAGCGGACACGTTAAAAAAAGCCCACACTGCGGAGCCATGTGCCGGTGTCCTGGGAGCGCCAGATGTGACCGTACATGGTCGATGACTCGCTCCTGATACATTTGCAGTCTGCTTTGTCCCTGCTGTGCAATGTAAGTCATTGCTGCTTCTCCTCCCTATCTGCTGGTCCATATCTCCCTCTGAACTCCCCTCCTCTTCCTCTCTTGTGGGCACCCACGTGACATCACTAGACACGTCATCATCAACGTCACCTTCCCCACCGCTATAAGTAGAGATCTCGGAGTAGGCAGCAACACCGGGGACCAACCTCCTCCTTGGGCTGATCTGGGTACTGGCGTCAGACTGCTGAGTAGCGCTTGTTGCTACCTCCTCTTCCTGATCCAATACCAAGAGTGGCTGCGCATCAGAAATGTCCTCTTGATATGGATCGGAAAATAATTCCAGTGACTCAAGCGGAAGGTATGTGGTGGTGGTGGTGGTGGTCGTGTTGTTGGTGGTAGTGTCTTTGGGGGTGCACATAGCAGAGAGTGAAGAAGAGGGTGCAGATCGAGAGGATGAGGAGGGTGCAGAAGAGTAAGGCTGAGCGAGCCACTCAACCAAGTCTGGTGCATCCTTTAAAGTAATTGAACGCACCTTCTGCAACTTCCCACTTTGGCTCAAGCCTGTTGCTCCTGCCCTACCCCTACCACCCCTGCGGAAGGGCCTGCCTCTTCCTCTGCCTGTCATTTTTTAAATGACCCTGTGACAAAACTCTTAGTCCCTATACCGATGAAGGACTGCTGCAGTATAGGGCAGCGGTCAGCAGTGGTGCACGTCAACCCTATCTATTGTGGACCGATAGCGGTCCTTACAGAACAGCAGACTGTACCGCACTCAAGCCTATGTACCGTAGCACCCTATACCAAGTTACCAGTCCTTATAAGAACTTTTGTGGACCAAGCAGGTTGTGTATTAGTGTTTAGCAGACTGTACGTCAGTCCCTATACCGCTGAAGGACTGCTGCAGTATAGGGCAGCGGTCAGCAGTGGTGCACGTCAACCCTATCTATTGTGGACCGATAGCGGTCCTTACAGAACAGCAGACTGTACCGCACTCAAGCCTATGTACCGTAGCACCCTATACCAAGTTACCAGTCCTTATAAGAACTTTTGTGGAACAAGCAGGTTGTGTGTTAGTGATTAGCAGACTGTACGTCAGTCCCTATACCGCTGAAGGACTGCTGCAGTATAGGTGAGCGGTCAGCAGTGGTGCACGTCAACCCTATCTATTGTGGACCTATAGCGGTCCTTACAGAACAGCAGACTGTACCGCACTCAAGCCTATGTACCGTAGCACCCTATACCAAGTTACCAGTCCTTATAAGAACTTTTGTGGAACAAGCAGGTTGTGTGTTAGTGATTAGCAGACTGTACGTCAGTCCCTATACCGCTGAAGGACTGCTGCAGTATAGGTGAGCGGTCAGCAGTGGTGCACGTCAACCCTATCTATTGTGGACCTATAGCGGTCCTTACAGAACAGCAGACTGTACCGCACTCAAGCCTATGTACCGTAGCACCCTATACCAAGTTACCAGTCCTTATAAGAACTTTTGTGGACCAAGCAGGTTGTGTATTAGTGTTTAGCAGACTGTACGTCAGTCCCTATACCGCTGAAGGACTGCTGCAGTATAGGGCAGCGGTCAGCAGTGGTGCACGTCAACCCTATCTATTGTGGACCGATAGCGGTCCTTACAGAACAGCAGACTGTACCGCACTCAAGCCTATGTACCGTAGCACCCTATACCAAGTTACCAGTCCTTATAAGAACTTTTGTGGAACAAGCAGGTTGTGTGTTAGTGATTAGCAGACTGTACGTCAGTCCCTATACCGCTGAAGGACTGCTGCAGTATAGGTGAGCGGTCAGCAGTGGTGCACGTCAACCCTATCTATTGTGGACCTATAGCGGTCCTTACAGAACAGCAGACTGTACCGCACTCAAGCCTATGTACCGTAGCACCCTATACCAAGTTACCAGTCCTTATAAGAACTTTTGTGGAACAAGCAGGTTGTGTGTTAGTGATTAGCAGACTGTACGTCAGTCCCTATACCGCTGAAGGACTGCTGCAGTATAGGTGAGCGGTCAGCAGTGGTGCACGTCAACCCTATCTATTGTGGACCTATAGCGGTCCTTACAGAACAGCAGACTGTACCGCACTCAAGCCTATGTACCGTAGCACCCTATACCAAGTTACCAGTCCTTATAAGAACTTTTGTGGACCAAGCAGGTTGTGTATTAGTGTTTAGCAGACTGTACGTCAGTCCCTATACCGCTGAAGGACTGCTGCAGTATAGGGCAGCGGTCAGCAGTGGTGCACGTCAACCCTATCTATTGTGGACCGATAGCGGTCCTTACAGAACAGCAGACTGTACCGCACTCAAGCCTATGTACCGTAGCACCCTATACCAAGTTACCAGTCCTTATAAGAACTTTTGTGGAACAAGCAGGTTGTGTGTTAGTGATTAGCAGACTGTACGTCAGTCCCTATACCGCTGAAGGACTGCTGCAGTATAGGTGAGCGGTCAGCAGTGGTGCACGTCAACCCTATCTATTGTGGACCTATAGCGGTCCTTACAGAACAGCAGACTGTACCGCACTCAAGCCTATGTACCGTAGCACCCTATACCAAGTTACCAGTCCTTATAAGAACTTTTGTGGACCAAGCAGGTTGTGTATTAGTGTTTAGCAGACTGTACGTCAGTCCCTATACCGCTGAAGGACTGCTGCAGTATAGGGCAGCGGTCAGCAGTGGTGCACGTCAACCCTATCTATTGTGGACCGATAGCGGTCCTTACAGAACAGCAGACTGTACCGCACTCAAGCCTATGTACCGTAGCACCCTATACCAAGTTACCAGTCCTTATAAGAACTTTTGTGGAACAAGCAGGTTGTGTGTTAGTGATTAGCAGACTGTACGTCAGTCCCTATACCGCTGAAGGACTGCTGCAGTATAGGGCAGCGGTCAGCAGTGGTGCACGTCAACCCTATCTATTGTGGACCGATAGCGGTCCTTACAGAACAGCAGACTGTACCGCACTCAAGCCTATGTACCGTAGCACCCTATACCAAGTTACCAGTCCTTATAAGAACTTTTGTGGACCAAGCAGGTTGTGTATTAGTGTTTAGCAGACTGTACGTCAGTCCCTATACCGCTGAAGGACTGCTGCAGTATAGGGCAGCGGTCAGCAGTGGTGCACGTCAACCCTATCTATTGTGGACCGATAGCGGTCCTTACAGAACAGCAGACTGTACCGCACTCAAGCCTATGTACCGTAGCACCCTATACCAAGTTACCAGTCCTTATAAGAACTTTTGTGGAACAAGCAGGTTGTGTGTTAGTGATTAGCAGACTGTACGTCAGTCCCTATACCGCTGAAGGACTGCTGCAGTATAGGTGAGCGGTCAGCAGTGGTGCACGTCAACCCTATCTATTGTGGACCTATAGCGGTCCTTACAGAACAGCAGACTGTACCGCACTCAAGCCTATGTACCGTAGCACCCTATACCAAGTTACCAGTCCTTATAAGAACTTTTGTGGACCAAGCAGGTTGTGTATTAGTGTTTAGCAGACTGTACGTCAGTCCCTATACCGCTGAAGGACTGCTGCAGTATAGGGCAGCGGTCAGCAGTGGTGCACGTCAACCCTATCTATTGTGGACCGATAGCGGTCCTTACAGAACAGCAGACTGTACCGCACTCAAGCCTATGTACCGTAGCACCCTATACCAAGTTACCAGTCCTTATAAGAACTTTTGTGGAACAAGCAGGTTGTGTGTTAGTGATTAGCAGACTGTACGTCAGTCCCTATACCGCTGAAGGACTGCTGCAGTATAGGGCAGCGGTCAGCAGTGGTGCACGTCAACCCTATCTATTGTGGACCGATAGCGGTCCTTACAGAACAGCAGACTGTACCGCACTCAAGCCTATGTACCGTAGCACCCTATACCAAGTTACCAGTCCTTATAAGAACTTTTGTGGACCAAGCAGGTTGTGTATTAGTGTTTAGCAGACTGTACGTCAGTCCCTATACCGCTGAAGGACTGCTGCAGTATAGGGCAGCGGTCAGCAGTGGTGCACGTCAACCCTATCTATTGTGGACCGATAGCGGTCCTTACAGAACAGCAGACTGTACCGCACTCAAGCCTATGTACCGTAGCACCCTATACCAAGTTACCAGTCCTTATAAGAACTTTTGTGGAACAAGCAGGTTGTGTGTTAGTGATTAGCAGACTGTACGTCAGTCCCTATACCGCTGAAGGACTGCTGCAGTATAGGTGAGCGGTCAGCAGTGGTGCACGTCAACCCTATCTATTGTGGACCGATAGCGGTCCTTACAGAACAGCAGACTGTACCGCACTCAAGCCTATGTACCGTAGCACCCTATACCAAGTTACCAGTCCTTATAAGAACTTTTGTGGAACAAGTGAGTTGTGAATGTTTAGCAGACTGCAGCAGAAGGGCAGCAGTCAAGTATAATATCCTTTCTATATTTGGAAGAAAGAATATTATACATGTACAAGCCTATTACTGTACCACTGATACCAGTCCTGAAAAGAACCTTTGTGGAACTAATAATAACAGCAAGTCTTTAAAATTACCCTCACTGCCTGACAACACTGCTTCCTTCCTGTCCCTATACAAATTGGCAAAAAAAGAGAACGATTAGTGGTTACTGGAACAGCTCTTTTGTGGACCTTGATAGTAACAGCTAATGATGATGATGATGATGATGATGATGAAAGACTAATCTGGCTGTCCCTGTAGCATACACCGTCCTTTCCCTTTCTCTAAACTAACAAAAGACACTCAGGCTGCTGCAAGAATCAGCAGCACAGCAAACCTATCAACACCTAACACCTATACCAGTCCTGAAAAGAACTTTTGTGTACCAAATAGCTAGTGGTTTATCTCTCCCTACTCCACACAGGAACCTGTCCCTATCGTAACAGAAGAAAGAATGTAAAATGGCCACCGGATCGGGTGTATTTATAGGTTAGGGGGAATGTACAAGTGTCCATGTGCTGTCATGTCTCAATTGGCTGTCCTGTATCACATGATAAACGTGTCACCAAAGGTTAAAGTTCTTGTATACATTAAACACGTAAGTCCGCCGCGGCGAACGACGGAAAAAGGCGTTCGAACGTGCGGACCGCGAATGTCGGAAATTCGCCGCGAAACGACCGCCGGGCGAACCGTTCGGCCATCACTAATTGGGCCATTCTAGCAGCTTAATTTTCTTTCTTTAAAACCAATTGAGAGTTTCCATGGCTTTGTGTTTGGGATCATTGTCTTTCTGAAATGTCCACCCTCATTTCATCTTCATCATCCTGGTAGATGGCAGCAGATTTTTTTTTATCAAGAATGTCTTTCCATTCATCCTTCCTCCAACGATATGAAGTTTGCCAGTACCGTATGCTAAAAAACAGCCCCACACCATGATGTTCCCACCTCCAAACTTCACTATTGGTATGGGGAGTGTTTTTGTGGTGATGTGCAGTGCCAATTGACCTCCAAACATGGTGTGTATTATGGCATCCAAAGAGTTACATTTTGGTCTCATCGGTCCAGACTATATTCTCCCAGTATTTCACAGGCTTGTCTAAACGTTGTGCAGCAAACTTTAAATGAGGTTCAACATGCTTTTTCTTGGATTTTTGTGTGGTGAGTGTGCATACAGGCCACGGTGGTTGAGTTCATTACTTATTGTTTTCTTTGAAACAATTGTACCTGCTAATTCCAGGTCTCCTCAAGTGAGGGCTTAGAAGCAGTATGGGCTCAAGAGGTCAATGGGGAAGAGCACCCAGTCGTTTTTCTAAGTAGGAAGCTGATGACAGCGGAGAAAAACTACGCTGTGGTAAGAGGAAGTGTCTTGCCATCAAGTGGGCTCTGAACTCCCTACGATATTTTCTCCTAGGTAGGAGGTTTCGCCTGGTGTCAGACCATGCCCCATTGACCTGGATCAGACAAAACAAGCACACCATTGCCAGGGTAACAAGGGGGTTCCTTTAACTCCAGGAGTTTAATTTCAGGGTAGAGCAGAGAGACAACATCAGAATGCAGATGCCCTCTCCCGTGTCCATTGTATGGTGGTGAATGGTGCCTCCAACACTTGCGCGTTGAGGCAGAGGGGGGGTATGTACAGGATGCCAAGGTTTTGTCCTGGACGGGTGCTATATATCACCAATATTTGGGTTGTGGTCCCTTTAGGGGAAGTGTGATAGTATTCAGGGGGTTATCCAGGATGGGTGAGGAATTCCCGGGAATAACGTTAATCAGGAGAGGATTGACTTGCGGTTCTCTCTGTATTAATAGAGAGATATTTGGGACCCGGAATTTCTGAGGCTCTGGTGTTATATGCAGGTGGGAAAGAGCCTCCACCCTTGACTACAGGGACTCCAGTACACACAGGGTTAAGAGCCTCCAGAAAGCAGCTTTTAAAGAGGAAGTAAACCCTCTAAAAAAACAAAACAAAAAAAAACACCCTGCAAGACAAAGGCATAATGAGCTAGTATGCATAGCATACTAGTTCATTATGAATTACTTACCTGAGATCAAAGACCCCGCAGCGGTCCTCGGTCACCTCCTCCGTCGCTGTCATGATACCCAGAGTGACTTCCGTGTATTGCGGCTCTGGCGCTGTGACTGGCAGGAGCCGCGATGACGTCACTCCCGCATATGCGCGCGGGAGCCGTCAGTGATGGCACAATCCCATTCATAAACCGCAACGCTCAGTGCGCCTGCGCTGTCATCTACAGCGCGCATGCGCCATAGACATCGGTGCCGTCTTTCTTGCAAATATCTCCTTAACTGTGTAGGTTAAGGAGATATTTCTTGCACCTACAGGTAAGCCTCATGCCGCGTACACACGACCGTTTTTTCCATCGGAATAAACTCTGACGGTCTTTCAGACGGAGTTCCGCTGAAACTGTCTTGCCTACACACGATCACACCAAAGTTCGACCATCTAGAACGCGGTGACGTACAACACGTACGACGGGACTAGAACAGCATACAGAAGAATGGTTTTCCCGATGGGAACTGATTCCGTCGAAAATATTTGAAACATGTTCTCTTTCTAGGTTCGTCAAAATAAAAAAATAAAAAAAAAAAATGTGCTGAAGCCCACACATGATCGGAATATCCGATGAAATGATTCCGTCTTACCTTTTCTGCCGGAAAGTCCGACCGTGTGTACATGGTATTAATCTAGGCTTACCTGTAGGTCAAAGTGGTCTGTAAGGGTTTACAACAGACAGAAAGTAGTGCTAGGAGTGGTGGTGAGGAGGAGTTCCTCACCACCACTGGTGGAGGTGGAGAGCCGTGATTTTTTTGGGGCTGCTAAAAATAATCAACAAGGACTGTTAAATCCTTGAGATAAAGACCCATCCACGAACTGTAAGGTGCCTTTTTACTTTTACTTTTTCTTTGTGCGGAAGATAAGCAGATTTTATTTTGTATTTTTGCTTGTGTGCTGCTGGAAGCCTTATTTTTATATGCTTGCTGAAAAGAAAAGCCTTTTTGTTTAAAGTTTACCGGCTTTTCACTTGATCCTGTGGAGCTACAATTCTACAAATGTTACAAGGCATATGATAAAGGATTGAAAGGTATTTGGGCAGCTCAAACACCTAGTATGCTTCAGGGGACTTAATTTGACGCACAGTTATAAATGGACGATTGAAGATTTGAAAAGCGATCTCAAACAATTCAGAGTAAAGCAACTGCATAGCGTGAAGGACAAGGACAGGAGCGAGGGCTGGCTGCACAGAGGGAAAGGCAGACGTGACTATTACTGATTAAAGTTTCCTTTTTATTATTAAAGTTCTCAAACTAGATGGCATTCCAAATACTGGATAAAAAGCTTCAATGCTGACATAACCCAATACCACTCATGGTAGTCGTGACCTCTTAGCCAGAAAATGAACGTAGACTGGAAACAAAAGGCGATGCGCTGAAGACTGTTTGGGAGAATGAACAAGCCCACTTGGTGTGAGAGATGGACAGGGATAGAAGAAAGAAGAGAAGAGGTGAAAAGAGGTAAATGACGTTAAGTGACTGTAATGGCAGCAAATGATGTAATTCCAGACAGACAATAATTGAACGTGTACAAAGAACATGAGCTGGCAGCAGATGTGAATGACAGTAAAAATGAACAATGTTGTACTTGACAGTGTCTAACCTGAGTTACAAGAAGTGGTTCATCAGAGGAGGGGGAGAGAGGAGAGAGGAAAAAAAGAGGAGAGGGACAGGGAGAAAGAGGAGATTGGGAGAGAAAGGAGCTGGAGAAAGTGAGGGGAGGAGGAGAGGAAAAAAGAGGAGATGGAATGGGGGGAGGACAGAGGAAGGGAAAAAAAAGGGGTGAGAGGGAGTGAGAAGAGAGGGGTGCAGAGCAGGGGGGGAAGAGAAGGGAGAGGAAAGTGGGTCAGAAGAGAGTGAAGCAAGAGTGGGGAAAAGAGAAGGGAGGGAAGCAGGTATGAGGAAGGGTGAGAGAGATGGGAGCAGGAGATAGGAGAATAGAGAGGAGAGGGGAGCAGGAGAGAGGAGAATAGAGAGTAGAGGGTAACAGGAGAGGAGAATAGAGAGGAGAGGGGAGCAGGGAAGTGGAGAATGGAGGGGAGCAGTAGAGAGGTGAATAGAGGGGAGCAGGAGAGAGCAGAATAGAGAGGGGAAAGGAGCAGGAGAGAGGAGAATATAGAGGTGAGGGAAGCAGGAGATAGGAGAATACAGAGCCGAGGGGAGCAGTAGAGAGGAGAATAGAGAGGTAAGGGGAGCAGGAGACAGAAGAACAGAGAGGAGGGGGAGCAGGAAAGATAAGTCTAGAGAGGAGAGGGGAACAGGAGAAAGGAGAATAGAAAGGTGAGGGGAGCAGGAGAGAGGAGAATAGAGAGGGGAAAGGAGCAGGAGAGAGGAGTATATAGAGGTGAGGGAAGCAGGAGATAGGAGAATACAGAGCCGAGGGGAGCAGTAGAGAGGAGAATAGAGAGGTAAGGGGAGCAGGAGACAGAAGAACAGAGAGGAGAGGGGAGCAGGAAAGAGGAGTCTAGAGAGGAGAGGGGAACAGAAGAAAGGAGAATAGAAAGGTGAGGGGAGCAGGAGAGAGGAGAATAGAGAAGAGAGGCGAGCAGTAGAGAGGAGAATAGAGAGGAGAGGGTAACATGGGTGACATTTGAGGAAGATACTGAGTGAGAAGATTGAAAGAGCTCAGTTGATTGAAGATCTACAATAAGAGGTCATAGAAGAACTAAAAGAGTTCATTGTAACTTGTGTTAGAATAGTAGACAGCGGTCCTACTCATATAGATCTAGTGTCTAGCTGGATGCCTTTCCCTGCATGGCTGTCTGCCTATAGAAGTCCCAAAGTCTGCCAGTTAACATTGCATCTACTTAAGGGTCTGTTCACAAGACAATAAACCTCTTTGCATGCTTTGTAACCCACTCTACACTGAAGGATGTTAGCTGTCCCTAACTCTGGGAGTCACCATAGACCTCTGGAGGCCCAGGACCTTGCTACACCAGCATACCTCAATCTTCTTCAATTAGAACAGCATTTTTTGGTGTTTGTTGAGCATGTCATACAGGCGGAGCTGCTGTTAGAAATCACAGGGGACCCCATAATGCCTACCTGACTGGGCTACACTCCCTCCCCCACCACCCATTTTTGCAATTTTTGTGTACTTTTGAATGGCAACATATCCCCCGACCAGAGCTCATATTTTATTGGTAATGTGTTCATGTTACGATCACAACTTTTCAATAAAAAAACCTTTTTTAAACAATGTATTTCTTTAATCTACTAACCTTGCTGCTGAAAAACCCCACTCAGGGAACCTTCTCATATTGTATCTCAATTAGTGCAGCAGCACCAATATCACTCACGCTGCTTACAGAGAGGGGGGCTGAGCTATTGAAAGTCTAAGGTTGCTGCTGCTACTGTTACCAGACTCTGTCCTGTTGGTCTTTAGAAGTTGACAAAGCTGGGATGTCAATCACAGCACATCTGCCCTCAGGACCCTGCTACTGCCACCTAGCATCAGCAGAGAAAAGTGCAGCAATACCAGATTTAGGGAGAAATCAATTGATCCCTAACGATTAGCCAAGGTAGCCACTCCTGGCAGGTACATTTAGGAGAAACCCTGCCTAAACTCCAGGGTGCTACATCCTTCCCCTGCCTACAAAACTATGTCTCGGAGTTTGCAGAAAAAAAATATAGTTTTAAGCTCTCAAGCCTGAGAGCGAATGTCCTGGCACAGAAACAACAAACTGGGAGGGGGGGGGAACAGGGAGTAGCAATAGCAGTAATGTACGTGGCGTACCACAAGGAATAAACATATTATCAGACACATGAAATAGTAGATCATATATGACAAAGAAATATTAAATACTTTTATATAAAGCTTTAAAGATAATGTGCCACCCACATATATACAGGTAGGCATAAGTAATAAACCTACTTCCTAGTTATCTATCTAATATATACAGGTTGGATACCCTGTCTCTCCTTAGTCAAGGAAGACATACCGATACAGCAACACCTGAAAGAGAGATCAACAGCAATGCAAATGCATCCTATCCTATTGTAACATGGTGCAATATATACATACGTGAAATAAATGTTTTGCAATTGTCCTCAGCCGAAGACAGCATAGCGGTGTAAATACACCCTATAAAATATCTGCATTATATACATAATGAAAGCAGGCCCCATTCTCAGCCCAGAATGCCACCTCTTTTCCTAACCAAACATAAAACTTTGTTAGGGTTTCATCAAGTAACAGTCCTGATTCATAGGTGAGT
The DNA here is from genome assembly GCF_037356315.1 of Lithobates pipiens. NCBI lineage: Eukaryota > Metazoa > Chordata > Amphibia > Anura > Ranidae > Lithobates > Lithobates pipiens. The sequence continues at coordinate 323,351,134 of NW_027507784.1, read as the reverse complement.
CCATTAGTCAAAGAAAGGTAAGCATTTGACCCTTTATCACAGCCTATTCTAACTACACACCCAGTGTCCATGACGTGTCATAGTCCATCGATTTCACTCTGGGTGGACAATACTTCCTAGGAGTTCGGGAAATCGGGTGTTCGCTGGACAGCGAACTATATGCAGTGTCCGCGGAAAATTCAAAAACTCCCGGAACACCATAAATTCGATGGGACACATTAAAAATAATTGTAAAAGGCTTATATGTAAGTTATTGTCATAAAAAGTGTTTGGGGACCCAGGTCCTGTCCCAGGGGACATGTATCAATGCAAATTTTTTTCTTTTTAAATGGCCAATTATTCTGAAGCAGTTATGTTTTTTTAATGCTTAAAGTGAAACAATGAAAATTAAATATTCCTTTAACTATCATGCCTGGGGGGTGTCTATAGTATGCCTGTAAAGTGACACATTTGGCCGTGTTTAGAACAGTACCACAGCAAAATGACATTTCTAAAGGAAAAATTGTCATTCAAAACTGATCGCCGCTGTAATGTATTGTCGGGTATTGTCGGGGCAGCCCGGCGATGCAACAGTGTGACCCTGCCGCATCTGACGTACGGGGGCGTCCCCATGGCATCAGAGGGGGGCGGGTTACCCAGCTACAGAGCCTATACAGAGAGGCTACTGTATATATATACAGAGAGGCTACTGTAAATATAGATAGGCTAGTGTATACAGAGGGGCTGGGTATATAGAGAGGCTGGGTATATACACAGAGGCTAGGCATACAGAGAGATTAGGTATACAAAGAGGCTGGGTATACAGATAGGCTAGTGTATACAGAAAGGCTGAGTATATACAGAGAGGCTGGGTATACAGAGAGGCTAGTGTATACAGAGAGGCTGGGTATATACAGAGAGGCTGGGTATATACAGAGAGGCTAGCATATATACAGAGAGGCTAGGTATACACAGAGGCTGGGTTTACATAGAGGATAGGTATACAGAAAGGCTGAGTATATACAGAGAGGCTGGGTATATATAGAGAGGCTGGGCATATATAGAGAGGCTAGTGTATATACAGAGAGGCTGGGTATATACAGAGAGGCTAGCGTATATACAGAGAGGCTGGGTATACAGAGTGCCTGGTTATACAGATAGGCTAGTGTATATTTAGAGAGGCTGGTGTATACAGAGAGGCTGGGTATATACAGTAAGGTTGAGTATATACAGAGAGGCTAGTGTATGCAGAGAGGCTGGATATGTATAGATAGGCTGGGTGTATACAGTGAGGCTGGGTATATTCAGAGAGACTGGATATATACAGAGAGACTAGGTATATACAGAGAGGCTGGGTATACAGAGAGGTTGGCTATATACAGCGTTTCTCTCCTCCCCCATGGTCTGCACTCACCTGCTCAGGAGCTCAGTGTAAGAAACTTCCTCCTGACTCTATGATATGGGCAGAACAAGGAGGAGATTCGCTCTCACACTGATCTCCCTTCTCTGGCTGTCAATGAAGCACGAGTACAGACTGAGAGTGCCGCGGCTGTGCGGAAAGCGCTGTGCCAGGTAGACCGGGAAACTCTCATGGTAGGACCAGCCTGGACTCAGGGCTATGGGCCCCAGAATTGGGGCTCCAGCCTCAATAGCCATCCCTTAATGACACCACTTGGTAGTAGAGATCACTGCAATGAAGATTACAGACTGCACGTGTCTACATGCATGCCAAAATAAAGATCTTGCTTAAAATATTTCTAAATTTTACTCTATTAAAACTGTGACCTAAATACTGTCGTGAGGAGCAGCGCTGTAGGAGGGTCAGTGAGAAGTTTATGAACAGACAACGCACCACTATCATAAAAGAAATGAAAGAATTGTTATGTGACATTTTTATTTATTTGGATCATTTATCACTAAATAAGAGAGCATCTAGAAATTGGTGCAAGTGTATAGTAATCCCCCCCCCCCTTTTTTGTTTTGATGCACTTGGAATGCATTTCATGTATTTAAACTAAATGTTTAGTTGGGCTTTATAATTTAAACTGTAAATCCACATCTCAGTAGGAGACTCGTTTGAAGCTGTGAACCTTGCTGAACAACAAACGATTGGTTATTAATATTTTATTCAGGGTAAAAAAAGTCAATAGAAAGCAGCAGAAACCTACTGAAGCCTCGGCCATAGAGGAGTGTAACTTTTATGTTCGCCTAGATTTAGTAGGATGTATAACATACACTGTGATTCCTCGGTCAGCGAAAATTTTATCTCATTAAAAAATTGGCAAGGTTTTTTTTTTTATATATATGATGTGCTAGACGCATACAATAAATCCTGTAGAAAATAATTTCTGAAATCACTCCTTGCTGTAGTTCTGTACTAGGGAGATTCGGGGTCGCTGTGCGGTGGGTTTGCAGTGAATTCAGGGGGTTCACGGCTCATCGGGGACACATTTTAAAGACACATAATGCCCTGCCTGCCTTTTCAACTGTGGTCAGCAGGGATAGAATGGCCAGTACTGGGGGGCTTTGTTATGTACCAACTCCCTCACTATAAGGCCCCATTCATACCTGAGCATTTTGTAGTTTGAAGCCTGAAGCTAGAAAACGCTGGAGGGGAAAAAAAAATTATTCTCTAAACGCCTGAAGCCAGAAGCTCCAAAACGCCTGACGCTCAAACAAGTTCTATGACTATTTTTTTAGGCAGTTTTGGCCGTTTTTTTGCTTTTTACATTGCTGACCTTTTGACCTGTACAAAATTGCAGCAAAAATGCGTCGAAATCGCTGTAAAAAATCACGGTAAAATCACACGACTTTCTGCCTGAAAATGCTACGCTCGAGTGTGAATGAGGCCTTAACCACTTGCCGCCCGCCCTATAGGCAATTGACGGCTGCAAAGTGGTTTCATAATCCTGACCGGACGTCATATGACGTGATCAGGATTATGAGCCGCTGCGCGCCCCCGGGGGCGCGCATCGCGGCGATCGTTGTTGCAGAGTGTCAGTCTGATCTTAATGCGTAGGATAAAGTCATAGTCACGAACAGGTTACAGACTACGATCTCGGTAAAGAGTCTCCGACGGCAGAGTCTCCGACGGAGACTCTTTACCACGTGATCAGCCGTGTCCAATCACGGCTGATCACAGTGTAAATGGGAAGAGCCGGTGATCGGCTTTCCCTCACTCGCGTCTGTCAGACGCGAGTAGAGGAGAGCCGATCGGCTGCTCCTCTGACAGGGGGGGTCTGTGCTGATCGATTATCAGCACAGCCCCCCCGAGGATGCCCACACTGGACCACCAGGGACGCCACCAGACCACCAGGGAAAAGGCAATCCTCCCTAGACCACCAGGGATGCCAGTCAGCACAATGGATGCCAATCAGTGCCCATAATGGATGCCAATCAGCCCATCTGTGCCGCCTATCCATGCCCATCTGTGCCGCCCATCTGTGCCGCCCATCCATGCCAATCCGTGACAGCTATCAGTACCAATTTGTGCCACCTATCAGTGTCCGTCCGTGTCGCCCATCCGTGTCGCCCATCCGTGTCGCCCATCAGTGCCGCCCATCAGTGCCGCCCATCAGTGCCACATATCAGTGTCCATCAATGCCACCTCATCAGTGCCACTTCATTGGTGCCACATTGGTGCCCATCAGTGCCGCCTTATCAGTGCCCATCAGTGTAGCCCCATCAGTGCCCATCAGTGAAGGAGAAAACGTACTTATTTACAAAGTTTTGAAACTGAAACAAAAAAAAACATTTTTTTTAAAAAATTTTCGGTATTTTTTTATTTGTAGCGCAAAAAATAAAAACCGTAGAGGTGATCAGATACCACCAAAAGAAAGCTCTATTTGTGGGAAAAAAATGATAAAAATTTAATTTGGGTACAGTGTAGCATGACCGCGCAATTGTCATTCAAAGTGCGACAGCGCTGAAAGCTCAAAATTGGTCTGGGCAGGAAGGTGTTTAAGTGCCCAGTATTGAAGTGGTTAAAGTCGAGTTCCACCCAAAAATGGAACTTTCGCTTTAAGGAAAGGTGACTCTCTGACATGCCATATTTGGCATGTAATTATTTTTTTGGGGGGGGGGGGGCGGAAACCCTCTTTTTAGAGGGTCCCAGCTCCCACCCCACTTCCTCCTGGCGCTTCGCAGAGGCGGAACGGAGATCACCTCTCCCCCCTCCCTCTCGGCAATCATCTGGGACACGTCACAAAACAGCTTAATTCATTCCAACCAAGATTCATATTTTTATTTTATTTTATTTAAACATTTTTTTTTTTTTCAATTGTTTTTTGATTCCAGGCATCTCTGAAATGATATCCTACCAGGGGCGGATCCAGGGGGGGGGCAACAGGACAATTGCCCCCCCCCGAAAATATCACACTGTCACCGACTGACTTGCAGGCTGCAGCGCTGCTATGCCCAAGTCTCTCTCTCTGTCTCATCAGCGATCAGCGGCGCAGAGAGAGAGAGAGACTCTGGTGTATTACACAGCGGGACTGGACCAGGAGGAGCTAGGAGGTGGGTGGAGCTGAGCCGTTGGCTTGGCAACCCTGCACTCGTTGCTAGCGCCTGCCCGCCTGGCGTCTAGTAACGAGTGATGTCATTGAGACAGTCACGTGACTCACGTCAGACTCGGAGTCTCAGACTCAGAGCCGACGTCACGTGACAGGAGCTGCCTGGAGGAGCGGTGTAGTGTCATATTTTGCTCCCCATCATAGAATGCTCCCGAAGTGACGTTGCGGCCAGAAATTTAGCACTGCGCATGCGCGATGCGTTCCAAATGCTTGCACATGCGTTTCAGAGGGTTTCCGACAATGTAGGTCAGTGAAACCGTCAGATAATGTCACGGAAGTGAGGGGAGGTAATCGTGACATTAACTTTAGACAGAGCGGCGAAGAGAGAGCAGGTAACTGTGGCTCAGGGAGGGGATTACCTCCCCTCACTTCTCTGACATTATCTGACTGTTTCACTGGTCTGCATTGTTGCAAATCATTTGAAACGCATGGCGCAAGTGTTTGGAACGCATCGTGCATGCGCAGTGCTAAATTTCTGGCTGCAACATCACTTCCGGAGCATTCTGTGATGGGGAGCAAAATATGACACTATAGGGGCACTGTGTGACAGAGGCAGAGCGCCAGCAATCTTCCCTTTATGCGTCCGCCCCTGAGTTTGTTGAGTGTGCTGGCCCCTCCTACCTGCATCACCTCATCCCTCCATCTTGTCCATACTCATCACAATCACTCCCTCCGCCCCGACAGCAGGGAAGTGACGTGGCAAGTGACAATTGGCAACAAATGACAGGTGACATGGCAAGTGACAATCTGTATCTGGTGGCAGGTGACGTGGCAAGTGACAATCCGCAACGTGTAGCAGGTGACGTGGCAATCTGCAACATGTGGCAGGTAACGTGGCAAGTGACAGTCCGCAATGTGTGGCAGGTGATGTGGAAATCCGTATCTGGTGGCAGATGACGTGGAAAGTGACAATCTGCAACATGTGGCAGATGATGTGGCAGTCTGCAATGTGTGGCAGGTGACATGGCAAGTGGCAATCCGTATCTGGTGGCAGATGACGTGGCAAGTGACAATCTGCAAAGTGTGGCAGGTGACATGGCAAGTGACAATCTGCAACATGTGGCAGGTGACGTGGCAAGTGACAGTCCGCAACATGTGGCAGGTGACGTGGAAATCTGTATCTGGTGGCAGATGGTGTGGCAAGTGACAATCTGCAACGTGTGGCAGGTGACGTGCCAAGTGACAATCTGCAACGTGTGACAGGTAACGTGGCAAGTGACAGTCCGCAATGTGTGGCAGGTGACATGGAAATCCGTATCTGGTGGCAAGTGACAATCTGCAACGTGTGGCAGGTGACGTGGCAAGTGACAATCCGCATCTGGTGGCAGGTGGCGTGGCAAGTGACAGTCCGCAACGTGTGGCATGGCAAGTGACGATCTGCAACTGGTGGCAGGTGACACACTCTGGGCTCTCACTGATTCTGCATTATGGTGAGTTGAACCATTTCATTTTATATAACATTCTATATAACAATGTAATAATAAAAATAATGCGCTTCCAACATCCTGACACCATATTAACCATGGTGCCGTCATGATTGAAACGCTAGCACCAGCCATGTCCCCGATAAATTGCCCGCAAAAAAAAAACGTATTTTCTGGCAGTGCCCCTCCCGAGACTAGACTCTGGATCCGCCCCTGTATCCTACAGAAGGTGTTGTTTCCCTATACCAGTGTCTCTCAATTTCAGTCCTCAAGGCGCACCAACAGGTCATGTTTTTAGGATTTTCCTCCAATGAAACAGCTGTGGTGGTAATTTCTAAGGCAGTGAAAATGATGAAATCGCCTGTCCTTAGATACTTACGAGAGGTGCCTCCTGACTTGGACCCCCTGGAGGCAATATAGGAAATTGGTAAAAAGCTGAAGGAAGGAAAAGGAGGAAAGAAATGAAAGGAAAGACCCTGACGGGGAAAAAAAGGGGAAGAGAAAGGAGAGGGGGAAAAGGAAGGAAAGGGTTTTTTTTGTTTTGTTTTTTATGTGTAAAAGTATTCAAGATATGTGCAACAAAACAAATGTGACCACTATGTATGTAAGTAATTGTATATGTTTGAAATTGTTTAAATGTGTGTAATACTTTATAACTTAAAATAAAATTAGAATTAATATACAAATCACCTGTGCAAAATAATGGGAAGCCTGAAAACATGACCTGTTGGGGCGCCTTGAGGACTGGAATTGAGAAACATTGCCTTATATGATATGATGCACACTGATATTAGGAAACACACATTGAGAAACACACACTGTCAGACCATTCAGGTCCACCTGTCCGTTTGGACGGTGGACCTGAACAGGCATTCCATATTAGTCTATGGAGCGACAGATGTCAGCGGTGACATATCCGCTGACATCCGACCCGGTCTGATCTGCTAAAAGCAGATAGTTCGCATCCGTCCCTGGTGGATTGGATCGGGTGAGATCTGATGAAAACGGACATGCTGCCCGTTTTTGTCCGATCTCTCAATAGAAACCAGTGGCACTCGACTAGCCCCTCCCTGCGCAGGCTTTAAAATTTTACGGGGAGAAATGTGTGTTGTTGGATATTCCGAGCGTGTGCACACAAGTCCATCAGACAAAAGTCCAAAGTTCAAACACGCATGGATGAAGGGAATATTCTGGACAGCCGCACTCAAAATCAAATGCCTTTATTAAAAAAAAGGAGGTAATAATCAAAAAAGTACAAGCCACAGCAAACAACGGATCACAGGAGCTGATGCGTTTCACACTTTCAAAAGTACTTATTCATAGTTTAAGAACCACAAACATTAACTGCGACATATACACACTGATATCTATTAAACATGTGACCCAAACCTGTGAATAAATGACTCTAATTAGAGTTAGTAGATAGGTGAAGTGGGTTGATTAATGTATAGCTAACATGTGTGGTTAAATGTGAGAGCACCACTAAGGCCCCTTTCACACGGGACGGATCAGTAATGATCCGCCCCGTGATGATCCGCTTGCTCAGCGGGGATCGCTCCGTTGTCCCCGCTGAGCCGGCGGCGGACAGGGCGGTCTCTGCACACTGTGCCGGGACCGCCCTGTCAGCTCTCCGCTCTCCTCTATGGGTATCGGATGAGCATGGACCATCTGTCCGTGTTCATCCGATCCACTCTGCAGACGGATAGAAAAATAGGATTTTCCTCCGTCTGCAGAATCGGACAATAGCAGAGGCGGACGATATCGGGTGTCTGCGGATGTTCATCCGCAGACACCCGCTATCCCATAGGGATGTAGGTATGTCCGTATTCCATCCGCAAACGGATGGATGAAATACGGACATAATGTCCGCATGTGTGAAAGGGGCCTAAGTATTCTAAGATAAAAACAAAAAAAAACACAAAAATGTGTAAAAGTGGATGTGCATAAAAATATATATGAATATACTATATGGAAAATGCTATCTGCAAAAACCCAAAAGCATTTAATGAAACATCCATTGAATATAATCAAACAATAAAAAATACTTAATGTTAAATATTAAACCAAAGTGCATGTGTGTTGGAATAAAAATACTAGATATAAAACATATCCATATAGACATTTATATAGTGTAGAATGTGAAAATGAGGACATGTATTATAAGTAGAAACGTGAACTACTGTGAAAATAATATGAAAAAAGGGGGTGAAAAATGTGAAGTGGAATAATGTAATGGTAAACGAACATCCGTGTCCATATAAACATGCGTATCTCCAGGTAAGGAACAATAAGCATGTGAGCATAGACATACATGTGCGTGAATATATAACAAAAAACTACTTATGAAAATATGAAAATATGAGAGCATTAAAATGAAAATGACCACACATCTACAGAGACATGTATTAAACAAAGAATGCTAATGCATTCAAGAAGTTGTCCTGTCTGTGGTCTGTATATAACTATGAAAACTTAAAGTGAGGCTCCACTGCCTACAACTTTTTTTTTTTTGGGACAATGACAAAGATTATATGATTAAAAGTTCTTACTCACTTGTTCCCATTTTTCAGGCTTTAGGATGTCCGTTTTTTCTCTGGAAAAATAAACTTTAAAATCAACAGACTGTTGTCATCTTGCCTGTGGGCATGTGAAGCCCACAGGCATCCTCTTCCGGGATACTGTGCCGCTGATCGACCAGCATGCACCGCCCGTCGTATCCCCATTCCCGCGCATGCGCAGTAACTTTAATTAGGAGCGCCGTCAACAGCTCAGGTTGCCATCACAACGGGCGGCGGCGGCGGAAGTCCCGCCCCGTTGTCATGGCAACGGAGCATCCAAATCATGCGATAACTCGCACCAGGCCACCGCACAGACTCCTGGGAACAATCACAAAAGCTCCCAGGAGTCCGTGCGGATTGAGGAAATGATGTCTTAGCTGCACTATCCCCGCCCATATCCGCAGTCCCCACATCCAGGAAGTAGACAGACTGATCAGCATAACAAAAGGTACAGTAAAAAAAAAGGGGGGGGGGGTCCGTTTTTAAATTAGTACATCTACATAATCATCATCAGCTATTGTGTTAAAATCGGGTGGAGCTCCGCTTTAAAGTGGATGTAATAATGTAGAGTATAAGGTTTCCTATCATTTTATTGTTCAGTGAGATAAATCTTGACAAACAGAGAAGAACTTTGTCAAATCCTCCCCCTTGCTGTGAGTGACAGGTGATTTACATATCTCGTGCACTAGCCTAAGACATGCATTATTTTTCCCTCCCCACACTTCTTCTGCTGCTCTGCCAGGATTGGATGTTCCCCACCTCAGCATAATTGGGCTTGCTGAAGTCATGTGGTTACTTTCCTGTCTTTTCACTGGATGTTAAAGAGGAAGTAAACCCTGATGGGTTTACTTCCTCTTTCATTCCCTGCAAAGGTGCCTGTCTTTCGGCAAATATCTCCTAAATCGTGTAGGTTTAGGAGATATTTCTTGGACCTACAGGTAAGCCTTAATCTAGGCTTACCTGTAGGTCAAAGTGTGTTGTAAGGGTTTACAACCACTTTAAGAGATCATAGCAGAAGTTCAGTGTAAGAAATACACAGGGGAAAATGCATATTGACAAGGAGAGTGTAGAGGTGGGCGGGGAGTCTACTGACATCACGACTCCACCCACTGAGCTCCTGACAACAGACCCACCCACAGAATCTGCAGTTTTTCGGGTCTCATAACAGACAGAGGGAAGACATTTGACAGGGAAAGATACATGCAGGAGCAGGGGCGTAACTAGAAATCACAGGGCCCCATAGCAAAATGTTGTATGGGCCCCCCCCACCAAAAAAAAATGAACTAGTGCCATTGAACAACAGACTACCACACAGTACCCAGGCAACAGCTTATATTAATTTTGAACAACAAAGTATGCAGTATACTGTATGCAGCCCCTGAAGGGAACACATTGCTGACCTCCATGCCTTCTAACCAATTTCTGTTCTGTTATATAAAATGAAATAGTTCAACTCACCATAATGCAAAATCAGTGGGATCCCTGAGCGTGTCACTTGCCATCATCGCCTGCCACCAGATGCAGATTGTAACTTGTCACACATTTCGGAATGTCACCTACCACATGTTGCGGATTGTCCACTTGCCACATCCCAGATTGTCACTTGCCAAGTCACCTGCCACACATTATGGATTGTCACTTGCCACGTCCTGGATTGTCACTTGCCACACATTATGGATTGTCACTTGCCACGTCACTTGCCACACATTATGGATTGTCACTTGCCACGTCCTGGATTGTCACTTGCCACACATTAAGGATTGTCACTTGTCACATCACCTGCTACACATTACGGAATGTCACTTGCCACGTCACGGATTTTCACTTGCCACGTCCCCTGCCACAAGTTACGGATTGTCACTTGCCACATCCAGGTTGTCACTTGCCACGTCACCTGCCACACATTACGGATTGTCACTTGCCACGTCATTACAGATTGTCACTTGCCACGTCCCGGGTTGTCACTTGCCACGTCACCTGCCACACATTACGGATTGTCACTTGCCACGTCACCTGCCACACATTACGGAATGTCATTTGCCACGTCACGGATTTTCACTTGCCACGTCCCCTGCCACAAGTTACGGATTGTCACTTGCCACATCCAGGTTGTCACTTGCCACGTCACCTGCCACACATTACGGATTGTCACTTGCCACGTCATTACAGATTGTCACTTGCCACATCCAAATGGTCACTTGCCACACATTATGGATTGTCACTTGCCACGTCCTTGATTGTCACTTGCCACGTCCCGGGTTGTCACTTGCCACGTCACCTGCCACACATTACGGATTGTCACTTGCCATGTCACCTGCCACACATTAAGGAATGTCACTTGCCACATCACGGATTTTCACTTGCCACGTCCCCTGCCACAAGTTACGGATTGTCACTTGCCACATCCAGGTTGTCACTTGCCACGTCACCTGCCACACATTACGGATTGTCACTTGCCACGTCATTACAGATTGTCACTTGCCACATCCTAGATTGTCACTTGCCACACATTATGGATTATCACTTGCCACGTCCTTGATTGTCACTTGCCACGTCCCGGGTTGTCACTTGCCACGTCACCTGCCACACATTACGGATTGTCACTTGCCACGTCACCTGCCACACATTACGGAATGTCACTTGCCACGTCACGGATTTTCACTTGCCACGTCCCCTGCCACAAGTTACGGATTGTCACTTGCCACATCCAGGTTGTCACTTGCCACGTCACCTGCCACACATTACGGATTGTCACTTGCCACGTCATTACAGATTGTCACTTGCCACATCCTAGATTGTCACTTGCCACACATTATGGATTGTCACTTGCACGTCCCGGGTTGTCACTTGCCACGTCACCTGCCACACATTACGGATTGTCACTTGTCACGTCACGGATTTTCACTTGCCACGTCACCTGCCACATGTTATGGATTGTCACTTGCCACATCCAGGTTGTCACTTGCCATGTCACCTGCCACACGTTATGGATTGTCACTTGCCACGTCCCTGGTTGTCACTTGCCACGTCGCCTGCCACACATTATGGATTGTCATTTGCCACGTCATGGATTTTCACTTGCCACGTCACCTGCCACACGTTACGGATTGTCACTTGCCACGTCCCGGGTTGTCACTTGCCATGTCGCCTGCCACACATTATGGATTGTCACTTGCTCTGCCACTTTCCTGCTGTGTCACAGAGTCAGGCAGCAGATTATCAGTCAGGCAGCAGAGAGATGCTCCTGGCTGCCTGCACAGTGAGGGGGGAACTGCACTGCAGGGATGCAGGGCGGCGAGAGATGATGTCATCTCTATGCTCCCCCGCCCATCAGCTCCCTGATTGGCCAGCCCACTCACGCCCACTCTCTCACCAGCTGACCGGCCACTCTCATCCGCCTCCCACTATCACCCGCGGAGCCTCTGACCGCCCGCTCTCACCCGCAGAGCCGCCCGCGGACCACCCGCGGAGCCGCGGACCACCCGCGGAGCTGCGGACCGCCCTCTCTCACCCGCGGAGCCGCCCGCGGACCACCCGCGGAGCCGCGGACTACCCGCGGACCGCCCGCTCTCACCCGCGGACCGCCCGCTCTCACCCACGGAGCCGCTCACTATCTCCCGCGGAGCCGAGGCGCCTGTCCTCACCGGGCCCCACTTGACTGCGGGCCCCATAGCGCCCGCATGTGTTGCTATGGCGGTAGTTCCGCCACTGTGCAGGAGGCATGTATATCCTTATAGATAACCCCTATGGCAGTAGTTTAGAAAGGATAACATTGGGTTTACATCCACTTTAATGAATAAAGTGGATTAAAAGTGGATTAAAAATGAGTATGGGTCATAGAAGTGGCCTCTAGATGTAAATTATTCCGAAAATGGCTACTACATATAAAATTGAGAGAAACAAGAAAAAAGCTCAGAAGGTGAAGGGGCAGAGCCGAAGGTGGTCTTTACAGGAAAAATTAAGATCTGCATATAACTTCAGCTGCCCATATCTCTGGATCTGCTGATCATTGTGTCCTGAAAGTAACCTTTGATTAAACAGTTTGCACTAATATACTCTGTTTTAACTTCCCAGCTCACCAGTTGACTTGAAATTTTGACGATGATAGGAGACAAGCAGATAGCCAGCTGTGTCTGTAATTAGATGTACAGATGAAAAGATTAAAACTTTAAAAAAGTAATTATTCTGAGCCGAACCTTTGGGAAGATGCGAAAGATGTTACAGCTAAAGGCATATTAAAATTGGCCAAAAAAAAAAAAAGCAAGCTTTTAAAAATTTTGAGATGCATCTAACAACATCAAGACAAGCCATGTGTGACGCAATTGCTGTGTAGTCTTAAAATACCCGGTCTGGGAAATAACACCGACTTCAGCTGCTGTAAACAACTGGCATGCATATCAAACATTTCAGCATCTCGCCGGGTTTGTATGCAGAGACATCTCCAGTTCTCACCGGGGGGCTCCGAATTCTGGAAGAATTTAAAAGGAAAGCCTGTCTTCGTTCTTTGCAATGAAGCCTAATTGAATTGAGCAGGTGGTGGGCAATGGGCATACATTGAAGAACTGCTGTAATCCCAATAACTATGTCAAAGGACGTCTATCCTGGGGGAAAAGTATAGGTTGTTGTTGCTGATCTCCTTTGGATAATGCTAATTTCTTGGCTGTCACGCTGATCCTCAGAGTTCAATACTTCCTGCCCACTAAACCGGAGACAGCATGAACCGACCAGAATCAAATTGTACAAACTGATGGTTTATGTGTGTTTTTAATACTCATTGCCCAGTGTGTTTTTTTTTTTTTTGCATGTTGTGTGTGTGTTTTATACATGCAATTCCATGTTTTTTCAAGTGCACGTGTAGTGTTTTAATATAATTATAGCGCACTTTTCATTGGGTAGCATTGTTCAAAAACCACAGTACACAGAGAACTGTCTCATTGATAAAAATGCCACAGATGTCTCCATACACTTTAACGTGCCGCTTTGTTTCAAAAATCGAACATTTTATACCGGGTGCCCTCATGATACAGACTTCCCAGAGTAGTATGAGTTATGGAAATACAGAACACAGCAGAAGTTGCCTCCTTTTAGGCACACTGTCACTCAATGAAACCCTTTAAGCAGTTCCTGACTGCGATGTAGCTGAATGATGGCTACAGCGCAGTCGCACATTGCCACACATTGAGGGCGTTATATGACGTCCTCCCGTGATCGCGCTTCCCGCACACACCTATTGTGGCGCATTGGCAGCACTCTCTGTGATTGCCCAGAGAATCACAAGAGAGATATACACCACTGCTCAAAGGCAGGTCATGGGAACTCAGAGATAATTGCTCCAGATGAAGGGACCCAGGTGTGAGCCACAGCATGCAGATAATGGGGATAATGATAGAACTCTGGACGGCCGCACTCCAATGCTAAAACATCCAATGCTAAAACAAAATGCTAAAACATCACAGCGAAAGATGCTAACAGTTGACACGTTTCGCACTAAGGCTAGTGCTTACTCATAGCTCTCTAGCTCTGAGTAAGCACTAGTCTTAGAGTGAAACGCGTCAGTTGTTAGCATCTTTCGCTGTGATGTAATTTGCTGTGTCCTAAATATTATTTGAATAAAGCATTGTTTTAGCATTGGAGTGCGGCCGTCCAGAGTTCTGTCATTATCCACATTCTCTGTGATTGTCATGTCCTTAGGACACAGCTGATCACAGATCAGGGTAAAGGGCCAATCACAGCGGCTCTTTACCATTTGATCAGCTGTGTCCAATCACAACTGATCACAATGTAAACACAAGCCGGTTATCCGCATTCCTTTCCTCATGCTGACAACATTAGTAGAGGGGAGCCAATAACCAGTTTGTGTTAAAGGGACATCTACACTGATAATCAAAGCACTGATTATCAGTGCAGTCCCAACAGTGCCCATCATCGCGCCTATCAGTGCCAATCAGTGCTGCCTATCAGTGCTCAGTGCAGGCTCATCAGTGCCCATCAGTGCAACCTCATCAGCGCACATCAGTGAAGGAGAAAAATTACATGTTTGCAAAATTTTATAACAAAATATGAAAAAAGTTTTTTTTTTTTTAAATTTTGGTCTTTTTTCATTTATTCACCAAAAAATAAAATACCCAGTGGTGATTAAATACCACCAAAAGAAAGTTCTGTTTGTGTGAACAAAATGCAAAAGATTTAATTTGAGTACAGTGTTGCATGACCACACAATTGTCATTTAAAGTGTGACAGCACTGAAAATTGTCCTGGGCAGGAAGAAGGGTGAAAGTGCCCAGTAGGTAAGTGGTTAAAGCCAAACTGATGTAAAACTAAAATTCCTTCCTTGCAGTGGGGCTGTGCCCTAACTTCAAGGGTTCAATGTTCGTTTCTGTATCGGGAATGGTAGAAATGCTCCAGCGACAGGCTTTCCCTGTCACTTAACCCAAAAGATTAAAAAAAAAACTATCAATAAATGGTGTATTACATGCTGTTTATACTCAGTCACTATGAGATTCATTTTCTGCAGCTACTGCACATGCTCAGTTTTCAGTAAATTTCTATGCTGAGCATTTCCTCCCTGTTACATCTGAGCAGCCCATGTGACTATAGAATCACACATGTTGGTTTATACACAGTGGTAAATTACAGACCACTCCCTATCTCCCCATCCATGCCCACTAACCAGCTAACCACACAATGGGGAAGGATATTACATCTTGATTGATGAAGGCTTCACCTCCCTCTTATTCTAAAACACAGGCTGGAGGGGTGCGACACAGCCTGTGACGGCCAGAAATCCACCCACACCATCTTACTGACAAAAATAATAAAGATTTGATTTTAAAATATGCTGTATATATTTCTACTTGACAATTTAAAACAGTTTGATATTAATTATTTATTTTCCATCGCCAGCAGCAACCGACGAAAGGATCAAGAACTGGGATGTTTCTGTGGACTGTTTAGTGCTTTTACAAAATGAGGAGATCATTAAAGTGCCTGTCTATTTCTAATGGACAGTAAAGAGTTAACTACCTGCACAGCAGAAGACTGTTTGTCAGGGAGAGATGTTGGCGCCAATGAGTCCAGAGGAGAGGGGCGGAGTTTGGTGTTGCACGTGCATGGCGGAACTTCAGAGAGAGAGACTGCTGCACGCATTTTTTGTGGGAAAGCATAAAAATGGCACACATTCGCTTTTTCAGGTGCTGTAGTACGTTGGCAACTAGAGGCAGGATGCTATGGCATTTGGACAGGTTGGCTAATGTGCAGAAGCTGATGGTGGATAACCAAGGATGCTTTTCCTTGGATACCGTCCAGGGAGCCAAACACAGAGGTCATAGACCATAGACCACCAGATTCATATGGGGGATGCTCCACCCATCCGGGAGCAGTACTGTCATTTTCCCCCAGTGCTGTGCCAGGAGGTCAAGGACTTGATCCGTAAGGTGATACAGAATGGGGTACTTTAGGAGAGCCATAGTCCATGATCTCCTGTTGTCCCAGGTGCAGAAAAGTGAGTCTTCAGTTCTGTTGGGATTATCACAATCTAAATGCCTGTACCCACCCAGATGCCTACCAGTTGCCCAGGGTGGAGGAGTCGCTTATGGCACTTGGTCAAGACAAGTCTTTCTCTATCCTTGACCTGACAATTGGTTACTGGGATCAGTGAGGGATCAAGACCTTGAAAAGTTTGCCTTTATCATGCCCCTGGGACTATTCAAATTGAATTGCATGCCCTTCTGACTGAGTAACTCCCCTAGTACATTCCAGCATTTGATGGAGAGGTGTTTGGGCGATTTCAGCACTTTAAAACTGTCTGTGCTAGTCTACCTGGACAATGTGATAACTTTCTCCAAAACATTTGAGGAAGATATTCATTATCTGGACTGCCTGTTCACTCATTTATTCCAGCCTAGGCTGAAACTCAAGCCCAGTAAGTGGCACCTAATACATCATAGAATCCAGTACCTAGGGCAGTGATGGCGAACCTTGGCACCCCAGATGTTTTGGAACTACATTTCCCACGATGCACTGGCACTCTGCAGTGTAGTTGAGCATCATGGGAAATGTAGTTCCAAAACATCTGGGGTGCCAAGGTTCGCCATCACTGACCTAGGGCATATCAATGAATCCAAGGAAGTCTCCCTGGACCCAACCAAAGTCCAAGCAGTGCAGGATTGGCACCTCCCAAAGAATATTACAGAGCTGCACTCTTTCATGGGGCTAGTGAGATACTATTGGCGATTAATTCCCAAGTTCACACAAATTGCTGGCCCTCTCAACCAGCTACTGCGCAGCTATTCCATCCAAAAGAAAGGGCTGCTGTCACTTTCTATGCGGTCCCAGTAGCAGGAATCTCAACAGCACACATTTGAAGCTCTCAAACAAAAGCTGACATCAGCCCCCCTACTGGCATATGCGGACTACTGAAAACCCTTCTTGGTATATATGGATGGGAGCTTTCAGGGACTGGGGGCTGTCCTGGCCAAGGAGCAGGATGGGTGCAAATGCATGATTGCATACTTGAGGTGTACTCTGCGGCCCACCTAAAGAAATCCCAATAACTATAGATACTTCAAACTGGAGTGGCTGGCCCTAGTGTGGGCCATCACCGAGAAGTTTGCATAATACCTCATCATGGCAGAAATAGAGGTTGGCCCGGTTCACCTATAAAAGTTGCTACAAACTGGGAAGGCTTAAGGGACATGCGGATGCTCTTTCCGGCTATCCAGTAGAATGTCTAGGGGTTGACTTAGATGCAAGGCGGGAGGATGTGGAAGTAGCCCCCGTCCTACCTGCGGAAGCCTCTCATGTTCCCTCAAAGGGAGGGTGGCAGCACCCCTTGTGGAGCCCACCGAGATCCACACTGTGGAAGGGTGGGCCCTAATCCAAAAAAAAAAACCTGATCTCAGGCAGGTGCAGCGCTTCTTGTCATGACGGTGCAAGTCGTCCTCCCGAGAATGTCAGAGACTGCCCAATATAGTGAGGGTGATCCTGAGACAGTGGAATCAAATCAAAACGCATGGACGTGGTTTACTGCCAGGCACATATCCTTAGGGAACAACAGGACATACTGCAAACTGTGGTCCCCCAGTCGCACATTCTTTAGATCTGAACAATGGGCTTGCCGGGAATATGTTTCCTGTTCCGTACTTAAAGCCCCACCCAAAAAAACACCCTTGGCGATCACCAACTCAGAGCCCTGTGAGCTGGTTACAATGGACTTTCTGAAGATCTCCAACTCCCCTTTTAGGATATCAGTATGCTCAGATCTTTGTTGACCACTTCACCAAGTTCGCTGTAGTGGTAACATATATTAGCAAAAAATAATCATAATGATTGAAAAAAAAACACACACACACACACATAAGAGGATGCTGGATACAAACCATATCTTCATTTTAGCCATATGACTTTTTAAAAAAAGTGTCCTTATCCTAAGTGTTAGTTTTTTAAATTGAACATATACTGTAAGTGCATCTAAAGCACAGAGGTATAAATGTCCTTGTCATAGACTTTGGGCTGCAGGAGAACCATGGCCTGGATAACTCTGTGTTATGTGTTCTTAAAGAGGAGGGCCGGTTAAAATAAAAAAAAATAAAAAAGTCAGCAGCTGCAAACACTGCAGTTGCTGACTTAATAAACACACTCACCTGTCCAGGGCGCCCGCGATGTCGGCCGCCCGAGGCCGACCCGTCCCTCGGCTCTCGGGTCCCGGCGCCGCCATTCCCTGTAAGGGAAACAGGCAGTGGAGCCTTATGGCTTCACTGCCCGTTTCCTACTGCGCATGCGCGAGTCCCGCAGCTACTGCGCATGCGCGAGTCCCGCAGCGCTTTCCGAATGGGACGCGCTGTGTTCTGGAACACACAGTTCCCAGAACACAGCGCGACTCATTACCCAGAAGACGCTGCGACGAAAACAGAAGACAGAAGATCTCCGCGGAGGAGGATTTTTGTTTTTGTTTTTCAGGGTGGCCCTCCACTTTAAGTTATCCAGAGCTGGCCACTAATTGCTTGTGGCTTTTTATGCAAGTTAGTCTGGGGAGCCGGACTGACTAAGTAGGTCATTGTTATAATAATAGGACTGGCTCTACTGTGTAAGGTGACCTTTGTCTGAGATAATGGGGGTAACCCTTATCTGATGGTTTGCTGTATAAATTCAGTATGTTTATAAAAAATAAAGCAGTTCATTTTCTGGTGTACGCCAAGACTGGTGCTGTCTGGTCCTTGGGGTTTCTATAGCCAGATCCATTGGTCTCGTGTTCCAGGACTTGGGAAGCAGCTTCTTGGTGGAAATATCCAACAGGGTGCCCGGAATCCGTCACAGTCCTAAATGTTCTTTCTGAATAAAACATTACTTAGTGAACATAGGATTCATCGCCTGATAGGAGAAAAGAAAATACTCACTGACAATGTCAGACTAAAAGATGACAGATGTGTATTCCATAACTAAATCTCAATGTTCCTAGAAACGCCGCAGAAATGCTTTTATCTGTGTTTGTACATAGATGGAAGCTAAATCCCAAGAGATTAGACAGAGTGCCTGGAGTGATGGTGAATATTACGTAAGTGTCATGGTGGATTAGTAAGAGAGTGAAATGTAAATATCACTCTGGGCCTGATCCAGACACATCTACTGTATGACGGTGCTGAGGTCACCTCTGAGAAGCAGGCATAGGCTCATAACCTCAGGCTGGATGACATGACCAATAAATAGAGCTGTGCCAATTTAAAAAAAAATGCTTTTCTGATGATTTGGTGCAGTTGGGGGATTTTTGATACTAGGGAACCAGTAGAGGCAGGGCTGTCTTTAAGGCAGGGCAAAAGGGGCAGCTGCCCTGGGCCCTGTCATTGTTGTGGGGCCCAAAGCAGCTGCCTCATCCTTGCCAACTATCCCAGTGTAAATTCCCTTGTCCCTTGAAGTTTTAGTCCTGTGCTGTGTCCCGATATCTCAGTGAGAAGTGCTGGTACTAATGCTGCCCAGCTCTGCCCTATTGTTGTGTACAGGTGACTCACCTGCAGATCCTGTGTTTACATGTAAATAACCGGCATTCATATGTAAATAGTGGTGGCATTACTAAGTAAATAGATGCGGCTGGCAGCATTTATATGTGAATAAAGTTGGCATTCATATATGTATCATGCTCCTCTGCAGTGAGGAGATGATGTGCTGTGACTTCTAGCAGCCAATCAGTGAGCAGTATTACTTTACAGTAATCTCTAGCAATCAATTAACAAGCAGAAATCATTTGCTGTAACCTCTAGTAACTAATCAGTGAGCCATATTGTGCGCTGTAACCTCTAGCAACCAGTCATTAAGAAGTAATGATATGCTGTAACCACTGGCAACCAATCGTAATTGCTGCCTGATCTGATATAGTAAACAGATTTTAAGTCTAGCTGCTATTTATTGTATGTCTCAGAGCAGGTGGAGAGCAAAATTGCATGGGGGGGAGGGCCCAAGAATTTTTTTGCCCAGGGTCCAATCAATATTAAAGACGACCCTGTACCCGGGCTTACAGGATGTCCTGAGGCAGGCCAGGAAAGTCTGTGTGCATTTTCGCCGGTCATATAATGCCAGTGCTCGGCTGGCTGATGTCCAAAAGGAATTGAACCTGCCCAAGAACCGCCTAATCTGTGACACCAGGTGGAACTCAACGTTGGCCATGCTGCAGCGGCTGCAAACGCAGCAGAGGGCCATCAATGTGTACCTGTGCGACTACAGCACCAGGACAGGGTCAGGGGAGCTTGTTTTTTTTCCCCCACGCCAGTGGGCCATGATCAGGGATGCATGCACTGTCCTGTCACCATTTGAGGAGGCCACGAGGATGGTGAGCAGTGACAGTGCATGCATCAGTGACACTGTACCTCTTGTCCACCTGTTGGAGCATACGCTGCGGGGAATAATGGACAGGGCACTTGAGGCAGAACAGAGGCAGGAAGAGGAGGACTTTCTAACCTCTCAAGGCCCCCTTTATCCAGACAGTGTTCCTGCTAGACATGTGTGATTCGTTTCGTACGAATCTCAAATTCGTACGAATTTCCCAAAATTCGTACATTCGGGGGATCTGAAATACGAATTGCCGTGCGTCCGAATTCTGTACGGAATACAAACTTTTTTTTACGAATTTCGGATTTCGGATCAGTTGTCGTCGAATCGACGACCACTCAGTCATTATGCGTATTATGACTTGCAAAGACTTCTATAATAGAAGTCAATGTAAGTTGCCTGAAGACATCAGTGAAGGACTTTCCTCCTCTCTGGGTAGGCTGCCAAGAAAAGATCAAAGTGATACAATGTTTCTTCTTCAATGGGCTGAACTCCCTGTGTAGAAGTTCTCAGTTTAACCATTTAAAGACTAAGGCCCCTTTCACACTGACGATCCGTTCAGGCCTGCCTGTCAGTTTTTCAGGCGGACCTGAACGGATGCTCCATAGACCTCTATGGAGCGTCGGAATTGAGGGGTGACATGTCCACTGACATCCGACCTGCTCCGATCAGAAAAAGTGTGACGGAGGAAAAAGCTATTTTTCCATCCGTCTGCGGATCGGATCGGGTGACGACGGACACTGCGGCCCGTCGTCATCCGATCTCCCATAGGGGAGAGCGGCGCTGTGACAGGTCTGTCCCTGCGCAGTGTGCAGAGACGGACCTGTCATCTCCCTGCTCAGCGGAGATCGACGGAGTGATCCCCGCTGAGCAAACGGATATCCATGGGGCGGATCAGCACTGATCCGCCCTGTGTGAAAGGACCCTAAATCTTTTCTGAGACGTGTTGCTTACAAGTAAAAATCCAGTATTTTCTGCTAGAAAATCACTCAGAAGCCCCAAAAATTATATATATTTTTTTAGCAGAGACCCTAGGGAATAAAATAGCGGTTGTTGCAATATTTTATGTGACGCGGTATTTGCGCAGAGGTCTTTCAAGCGCAAGTTAGCCCTTTTTTTTTGGTCGACCTCTAGAGAGCACTGACAGCGTGACATACAGCAATGACACCTGCACCGTGATAGAGTGATCTGACACCAGCACCGTGATAGAGAGCACTGACATCAGCATCGTGACATACAGCAATGACACCAGCACCATGATAGAGTGATCTGACACCAGCACCGTGATAGAGAGCACTGACATCAGCAGCATGACATACAGCAATGACACCTGCACCGTGATAGAGTGATCTGACACCAGCACCGTGATAGAGAGCACTGACATCAGCAGCGTGACATACAGCAATGACACCTGCACCGTGATAGAGTGATCTGACACCAGCACCGTGATAGAGAGCACTGACATCAGCAGCATGACATACAACAATGACACCTGCACCGTGATAGAGTGATCTGACACCAGCACCATGATAGAGAGCACTGACATCAGCAGCCTGACATACAGCAATGACACCTGCACCGTGATAGAGTGATCTGACACCAGCACCGTGATAGAGAGCACTGACATCAGCAGCGTGACATAAAGCACTGACACCAGCACCGTGATATACAGCACTGACACCAGCACCGTGATACACAGCACTGACACCTGCACCGTAAGCAGCCCCAGGAGGAAGTCAGCATAGCACAGGGATGGTGGGAGCCCCTCATAATAAGCAGCCCCAGGAGGAAGTCAGCATATCACAGGGATGGTGAACTTTACAAACCTACAGGTCATATTTGCAGCCACAAAATAATTACTAGCTGTGCACACATAGTCCCACCACATGGCCAATGACATAACACATGTATGAGGTGAATCTGGGATCGACAACTACAAGCATTCTTTTTTTATATGTGAAATTCTGAAAATTCAGGAATCTTGAGACAATGGAGGCAAGGGAAGGTGAGGGTAGGCAAAGAAGAGGGTGCAGGAGATGATCACCAGCACCGTGATATAGAGCACTGACACCTGCACCATGATAAAGTGATCTGACACCAGCACTGTGACATAACACATGTATGAGGTGAATCTGGGATCGACAACTACAAGCATTCTTTTTTTATATGTGAAATTCTGAAAATTCAGGAATCTTGAGACAATGGAGGCAAGGGAAGGTGAGGGTAGGCAAAGAAGAGGGTGCAGGAGATGATCACCAGCACCGTGATATAGAGCACTGACACCTGCACCATGATAAAGTGATCTGACACCAGCACCGTGACATAACACATGTATGAGGTGAATCTGGGATCGACAACTACAAGCATTCTTTTTTTATATGTGAAATTCTGAAAATTCAGGAATCTTGAGACAATGGAGGCGAGGAAAGGTGAGGGTAGGCAAAGAAGAGGGTGCAGGAGATGATCACCAGCACCGTGATATAGAGCACTGACACCTGCACCGTGATAGAGTGATCTGACACCAGCACCATGTCATAACACATGTATGAGGTGAATCTGGGATCGACAACTACAAGCATTCTTTTTTTATATGTGAAATTCTGAAAATTCAGGAATCTTGAGACAATTGAGGCGAGGGAAGGTGAGGGTAGGCAAAGAAGAGGGTGCAGGAGATGATCACCAGCACCGTGATATAGAGCACTGACACCTGCACCGTGATAGAGTGATCTGACACCAGCACTGTGACATAACACATGTATGAGGTGAATCTGGGATCGACAACTACAAGCATTGTTTTTTTATATGTGAAATTCTGAAAATTCAGGAATCCTGAGACAATGCAGGCAAGGGAAGGTGAGGGTAGGCAAAGAAGAGGGTGCAGGAGATGATCACCAGCACCAGCACCGTGATATAGAACACTGACACCCGCACCGTGATAGAGTGATCTGACACCAGCACCGTGACAAAACACATGTATGAGGTGAATCTGGGATCGACAACTACAAGCATTCTTTTTTTATATGTGAAATTCTGAAAATTCAGGAATCTTGAGACAATGGAGGTGAGGGAAGGTGAGGGTAGGCAAAGAAGAGGGTGCAGGAGATGATCACCAGCACCGTGATATAGAGCACTGACACCTGCACCGTGATAGAGTGATCTGACACCAGCACCGTGACATAACACATGTATGAGGTGAGTCTGGGATCGACAACTACAAGCATTCTTTTTTTATATGTGAAATTCTGAAAATTCAGGAATCCTGAGACAATGCAGGCAAGGGAAGGTGAGGGTAGGCAAAGAAGAGGGTGCAGGAGATGATCACCAGCACCAGCACCGTGATATAGAACACTGACACCCGCACCGTGATAGAATGAGCTGACACCAGCACCGTGACAAAACACATGTATGAGGTGAATCTGGGATCGACAACTACAAGCATTCTTTTTTTATATGTGAAATTCTGAAAATTCAGGAATCTTGAGACAATGGAGGCGAGGGAAGGTGAGGGTAGGCAAAGAAGAGGGTGCAGGAGATGATCACCAGCACCGTGATATAGAGCACTGACATCTGCACCGTGATAGAGTGATCTGACACCAGCACCACGACATAACACATGTATGAGGTGAATCTGGGATCGACAACTACAAGCATTCTTTTTTTATATGTGAAATTCTGAAAATTCAGGAATCTTGAGACAATGGAGGCGAGGGAAGGTGAGGGTAGGCAAAGAAGAGGGTGCAGGAGATGATCACCAGCACCAGCACCGTGATATAGAGCACTGACATCTGCACCGTGATAGAGTGATCTGACACCAGCACCGTGACATAACACATGTATGAGGTGAATCTGGGATCGACAACTACAAGCATTCTTTTTTTATATGTGAAATTCTGAAAATTCAGGAATCTTGAGACAATGGAGGCGAGGGAAGGTGAGAGTAGGCAAAGAAGTGGGTGCAGGAGATGATCACCAGCACCAGCACCGTGATATAGAACACTGACACCCGCACCGTGATAGAGTGATCTGACACCAGCACCGTGACATAACACATGTATGAGGTGAATCTGGGATCGACAACTACAAGCATTCTTTTTTTATATGTGAAATTCTGAAAATTCAGGAATCTTGAGACAATGGAGGCGAGGGAAGGTGAGGGTAGGCAAAGAAGAGGGTGCAGGAGATGATCACCAGCACCGTGATATAGAGCACTGACATCTGCACCGTGATAGAGTGATCTGACACCAGCACCGCAACATAACACATGCATGAGGTGAATCTGGGATCGACAACTACAAGCATTCTTTTTTTATATGTGAAATTCTGAAAATTTAGGAATCTTGAGACAATGGAGGCGAGGGAAGGTGAGGGTAGGCAAGGAAGAGGGTGCAGGAGATGATCACCAGCACCAGCACCGTGATATAGAGCACTGACATCTGCACCGTGATAGAGTGATCTGACACCAGCACCGTGACATAACACATGTATGAGGTGAATCTGGGATCGACAACTACAAGCATTCTTTTTTTATATGTGAAATTCTGAAAATTCAGGAATCTTGAGACAATGGAGGCGAGGGAAGGTGAGGGTAGGCAAAGAAGAGGGTGCAGGAGATGATCACCAGCACCAGCACCGTGATATAGAGCCCTGACACCTGCACCGTGATAGAGTGATCTGACACCAGCACCGTGACATAACACATGTATGAGGTGAATCTGGGATCGACAACTACAAGCATTCTTTTTTTATATGTGAAATTCTGAAAATTCAGGACTCTTGAGACAATGGAGGCGAGGGAAGGTGAGGGTAGGCAAAGAAGAGGGTGGAGGAGATGATCACCAGCACCAGCACCCTGATATAGAGCACTGACACCTGCGCCGTGATCATGCTCATTATGAGGGGCTCCCACCATCCCTGTGCTGTGCTGACTTCCTCCTGGGGCTGCTTATTATGAGGGGCTCCCACCACCCCTGTGTTATGCTGACTTCCTCCTGGGGCTGCTTATTATGAGGGGCTCCCACCATCCCTGTGCTATGCTGAATTACTCCTGGGGCTGTACCGTCCTCTGCTGTGCATATTATGAGGGGCTCCCACCATCCCTGTGCTATGCTCATTATGAGGGGCTCCCACCATCCCTGTGCTGTGCTGACTTCCTCCTGGGGCTGCTTACGGTGCAGGTGTCAGTGCTGTATATCACGGTGCTGGTGCCAGTGCTGTATATCACGGTGCAGGTGTCATTGCTGTATGTCACGCTGCTGATGTCAGTGCTCTCTATCACGGTGCTGCTGTCAGTGCTGTATATCACGGTGCAGGTGTTAGTGCTTTATGTCACGCTGCTGATGTCAGTGCTCTCTATCATGGTGCTGGTGTCAGATCACTCTATAATGGTGCAGGTGTCATTGCTGTATGTCACGCTGCTGATGTCAGTGCTCTCTATCACGGTGCTGGTGTCAGATCACTCTATCATGGTGCAGGTGTCATTGCTGTATGTCACGCTGCTGATGTCAGTGCTCTCTATCACGGTGCTGGTGTCAGATCACTCTATCACGGTGCAGGTGTCATTGCTGTATGTCACGCTGTTGGTGATCATCTCCTGCACCCTCTTCTTTGCCTACCCTGACCTTCCCTCTCCTCCATTGCCTTCATGCGCTCCACAGTCCTGAATTGTCACAACAATTTCACATATAAAAAAAGAATGCTTGTAGTTGTCAATCCCAGATTCACCTCATACATGTGTTATGTCATTGGCCATGTGGTGGGACTATGTTTGCACAGCTAGTAATTATTTTGTGGCTGCAAATTTGACCTGTAGGTTTGCAAAGTTCGCCTCCTATTGAAGTAAATGGGGCCCGCCGCGAACGTTACGGTTTGCCAACTATCGGCGGCGGTCCGCGTTCGCGAAACGTCCCGTCGGAAGTTTGTCCATCACTAGTAAGGACTATTTTTACCACTGACTATCACACTATTGTATCATGAGTTGTAGATTTCTCATTTTTAGCAGGGGTTCCCCAAGACCGGAAAACTATTTGAAGGGTTCCTCTGTGTTGAAAGGGTTGAGAAAGGGCCCCACGCCTTTCCTTTTTTTAATTTGGGTACGGGGTTCCCCTTAATATCCGTACAAGACCCAAAGGGGCAGGTAATGGGTGGGGGGAATACCCATGCCATTTTTCTCAATGATTTGTATCCATATTGCTAGGACCAGACATTACATTAAAACCGCAAGCAGTTTTAAATGACTTTTTTCCGTTAAATGTCATTTTGTGCAGGGACTGTTCTAAACACGGGAAACACGTGCCTCTTCACGGGCATACTATAGACACCCCCCCCCCCCGGCACCATATTTAAAGGAAATTTTCACTTTTTTTTTTTCACTTTAAGCATCATTAAAATCAGTGCTCCCGAAAAAAAGTCTGCTTTTAAAACTTTTTTTTTTGCATTGATACATGTCCCCTGGGGCAGAACCCTTTTTAGGACAACAACTTGCATGTTAGCCTTTAAAATTAGCACTTTTGATTTTGAACGTTCGAGTCCCATAGACTTTAAAGCTCTTCTAAAGTTTGTGCACATTTTCGGTCCGTTCCCAGGTTCTGGTGCAAACCGAACCGGGGGGTGTTTGGCTCATCCCTACCTCTGATCTGATGAGGGAACTCTGCTGTGATGGGAGGGGAGTTCTGATGTGATAGGATGGGATGACCTCTGATGTGATGGGGGGGACCTCTGATGTGATAGGAGGCCATCTGATGTGATGGGGGGACCTCTGATCTGATGAGGGAACTCTGATGTGAGGGGAGGAGAGTTCTGATGGGATGGGATGACCTCTGATGTGATGGGGGACCTATGATGTGATGGGGGAACCTATGATGTGATGAGGGGGGAGTTCTGATGTGATAGGATGGGACGACCTCTGATGTGATGGGGGGACCTCTGATGTTATGGGAGGCCATCTGATGTGTTAGGAGGACCTCTGATGTGTTAGGAGGACCTCTGATGTGATGGGAGGCCATCTGATGTGATGGGGGGACCTCTGATCTGATGAGGGAACTCTGATGTGAGGGGAGGCGAGTTCTGATGGGATGGAATGACCTCTGATGTGTTAGGATGACCTCTGATATGATGGAGGACCCTCTAATGTGATGGGGAGGGGGGAGTGGACCTCTGATTTCTTGGGAGGACCTCTGATGTGATGGGAGGACCTCTGATGTGATGGGGGACCTCTGATGTGATTGGGAGTACTCTGATGTGATGAGGGGGACCTCTGATGAGATGGGAGGCAGGGCCGGTGCTACCACTAGGCAAACTAGGCAACCGCCTAGGGCGCACTGCTGCCTAGGGGCGCCCGGCCACTGGTTTCCCTTCGTGTCTGCTTGCTCTGCAGGCTGCAGCATGTAACTAACTCTCAGGCAGCTGCTCTATCCAACCGGTAGTGTAATTAGAGGCGCAGTGCAGCACTGGAACAGTGCTAGAGGAAGCAGAGCCAATGCTTCCTGTAAAGCGCCACCTCCTGTCACATGGGCAGGGCAAAAGGGCGGGTTAAGGGGTGGAGCCAACGGGGGCGACAAAATGATGAGGTTTCGCCTAGGGTGTCAAAATCCTTGCACCAGTCCTGATGGGAGGACCTCTGATGCGGTGGGGGGAGCTCTGATGTGATGGGATGGGATGACCTCTGATGTGTTAGGATGACCTCTGATATGATGGAGGACCCTCTAATGTGATGGGGAGGGGGGAGTGGACCTCTGATTTCTTGGGAGGACCTCTGCTGTGATGGGGACCTCTGATGTGATTGGGAGTACTCTGATGTGATGGGGGGAACCTATGATGTGATGAGGGGGACCTCTGATGCGATGGGAGGACCTCTGATGCGGTGGGGGGACCTCTGATGTGTTAGGATGAACTCTGATATGATGGAGGACCCTCTAATGTGATGGGGAGGGGGGGTGGATCTCTAATTTCTTGGGACAACCTCTGATGTGATGGGGAGCACTCTGATGTGATGGGGGGAACCTATGATGTGATGAGAGGGACCTCTGATGCGGTGGGGGGACCTCTGATGTGTTAGGATGACCTCTGAAGTGATGTAGTACCCTCTAATCTGATGGGGGGGTGGACCTCTGATTTCTTGGGAGGACCTCTGATGTGATGAGAGTGCCTCCGATGTAATGAGGGGGGAGGGGGCTCTTATGTGATGGGAGGACTTCTGATGTAATGGGAACCTCCAATACGACTTTTAAGGCTTCATGCACAGAGCCTGCGTAGTCACTCTGCAGGGACTCAGCGTCCAATGAGATGAAATAGATGAGGCTGTGCGCCATTTTGGGTGTATGCTCCAAACACAGATATCGCGCATTCTGCCGTGTGGTGTGTTCCACATATGGCCGCGTGCGTGAAACCAAAAACTGGTCATACACCATTAGAATTTAGTTTCAAATTTTTCAATTTAGAAAATCAAATGCTAAAAGAAAAGGAAATTTTTAACAACATTGCAACATTGGTCATCGAACGTACTGAGAATGTTTGTATGAACATTCGTATGAAAAAACCTACTAGTGTATGGCCAGCTTTATGTCCCCAGCGATATAATAACATGCATGTTATAATATAAATGTATATATATATATATATATATATATATATATATATAATGTGTGTGTGTGTGTATATTATAGCTCATAAGAAGAGGGAAATAATTATAACAGTACTACTGTTATTTGGTGCAAGAAAATGTGGTTCGCTTCACGATTATGCGTGTCATCCTTGCGCAGGGAACATGCTATCCTTCTCTGTATCGTTCCACTTTAAGTATGTGTCCAGCCAATATAGGCCTAGGACAATATCATTGTGACCCTGATCTGCATATAAAGTGTTCAAATAAATCCAAGTTAGGGAGAGCAGAAAATATGGATACTTTACTTTATATATTCCAAATGAATTGTATGAATTCACTTTCTTCCTGGTAAATAATGTTTGTGAATTTAAAAGTTGATCTAAATAAAGGAAATAAGCGGCATAAAGCATATTTTGAAGCAAATCGCTGTATGCAAATGAGCTGCTCTGCCGCAAACCATTGTGGGAGGGACGAACCCGCCCACCAACCGTCATTGAATAGCTGCAACTGACACATAAACGCGTTATATAGGATCTAAAAACCATAACCCAGAGGTCGATGGATCGAAACCATCCTCTGCTAGGTATATTTTTTTTACTTTTGTAATTAAAAAAAAAAAAAAAAATATATATATATATATATATATATATATATATATATATATATTTTTTTTTTTTTTTTATATAAACTGTGTTTATTGGAGGCTTTTTTTTAACATACATTAAAGATACATTTTATTCCATTCTTTTTTAATAATATTTTAAACCCATTTAATTTTTTTTTTTTTTTTTTTTTTAAGCAAGTCATTATTGAAACCTCCCTATCATGAGATTATTGGTGTTCATATCCTCTGTACAAAAACAATTAGTACTGTCTGTGATACTTTATTTATTTTCATTTTATTTATTTTTTTCACAAATGGTCCTTTTCATTTGGCACAAAAAATGTAAAACCCCCGTGGTGATTAAATACCACAAAAAGAAAGCGCTCGCCGAAAAAAGTACAACTGCACCGCCAATCTAACCACAATATGTAACAACATTTTATTTTTTTGTATAACCATGGACATCAGTCCCAATCACTGCGATGTGCCACCAGATCCCCAGTGCCCATCTGTGCCCACCACATGTGCCGCCCACCAGCGCCACCTGTCAGTGCATATCAATGAAGCAGAAAAATTACCTGTTTGCAAAATTTTATAACAAACTATTAAACATGATTTTTTTCACTTTCACTTTCTTCCTGGTAAATAATGTTTGTGAATTTAAAAGTTGATCTAAATAAAGGAAATACGCGGCATAAAGCATATTTTGAAGTGAAGCGCTGTATGCAAATGAGCTGCTTTGCCGCAAAACATTGTGGGAGCGCAGAACTCGCCCACCAACCGGCATTGAATAGCTGAAACTGACACATAAATGGTTTGCATAGAAAACAAGGGTCCTATAAGTGAGTGAGTAGCAGCGTGGCGCCAGAGGTCGCAGGTTCGAAACCACCCTTTGCTAGGTGTATTTTTTTTCTTTTATAATTAAAAAAAGATAATTTTTTAAAAATATATATAAACAAGGGGACACTCACACAGGGGGACACGCACACAGGAGGACACTCACACAATGGGACACGCACACAGGTGGACACGCACACAGGGGGACACGCACACAGGAGGACACACACACAGGGGGATACGCACACAAGAGGACACGCACACAGGGGGACACGCACACAGGGGGACACGCACACAGGAGGACACGCACACAGGGGGATACGCACACAGGTGGACACGCACACAGGGGGACACGCACACAGGGGGACACGCACACAGGAGGACACGCACACAGGGGGACACGCACACAGGTGGACACGCACACAGGGGGACACGCACACAGGGGGACACGCACACAGGTGGACACGCACACAGGGGGACACGCACACAGGGGGACACGCACAAAGGGGGACACACACAGGGGGACACGCACACAGGGGGACACGCACACAGGGGGACACGCACACAGGGGAACACGCACACAGGAGGATATGCACATAGGAGGATATGCACACAGGGGGACACGCACACAGGGGGACACGCACACAAGGGGATACGCACACAGGTGGACACGCACACAGGGGGACACGCACACAGGAGGACACGCACAAAGGGGGACACACACAGGGGGACATGCACACAGGGGGACACACACACAGGGGGACACGCACACAGGGGAACACGCACACAGGAGGATATGCACACAGGAGGATATGCACACAGGGGGACACGCACACAGGGGAACACTCACACAGGAGGATATGCATACAGGAGGATATGCACACAGGGGGACACTCACACAGCACAGGAGGACATGCAAATAGGGGGACACACACACACAGCCAGGAGGACACTCCCCCCCATCACGTGTGGTGGCCCTGGTGTCTCGGCTTCACTCACCGAGTCACCGGATGCCAATAATAGTACTTCTAACAGCGCACTGCTCCCCGCCAGCCCCTCCACTCTTCTCGTCCGTCCCAGGTGATGTCACGACGCATACAGCACCTGGGACGGACGGGAGGGAAGGAGGGGCCGGCGGGGAGCAGCGCACAGTTAGCAGTGTTATTATCGGCATCGCTGCATGTAATTCAGCTGCTGCAAGTGGCCTCTCATGTGGCCGAGTCCGGGCCCCTAATGGCCTCGGGCGGCGCCCGAGTGACCGACTGGTCAGTCTGCCCCTGCCTGTATCATGTCTGCAGTCTCTGGTCATCTCTTGCAGTATGTCTGCAGTCTCTGACCATCTCTTGTATCATGTCTTGCATAATGTCTGGGAGCTCTTTCTAACACACTCTAACACATCCCTCTCTGTGGGCATTAGCGGGACCCCCCTTCAGGTCCCATTAGTGTACTCATTTTCTTTATTGTTAAAAGATCATGGGAGGATCCCAGGGTAATAAAGACTTCTTAGGGGAGCATCTCCATGTTTGAGTTGTAGCCATAGAAACATTTGTAAAGGGGAGGAGTTAGTAAGATGGCCACGCCCATGTGGGGGCGCCAGAAATATTTCTGCACCCAGGCGTCTGTGACCCTAGGATCGGCCCTGCATGCATGTCAGGTAGGTAGGTCCGTGTAAAGGTCAGTGTGTGTCAGGCAGGTGAGTTTAGTGGTCAGCATTGATAGGCACTGGTAGCCAGGCAACCAGCAAGTGAGCTTACTCCCTGCCACACAACAACACAGCCCAGCCAAAAAAAAAAAAAAGCCCGCGCCACATACACCACCCTAGGACTTTAGGCTGAAGCCCCTGCTGAAACCATAGGGGGGAAGAAAATATGGAACGCTTCACGAATTTGCGTGTCATCCTTGCGCAGGGGCCATGCTAATCTTCTCTGTATCGTTCCAATTTTAGTATATGTCCTGCCGAAGCGAGGACAATCCAATGGTGACCCTGAGAAGTATATAAGGACAACCAGAGCCAGAAATGTCAGCTCATGGGGAGCCTGGTAACGAAGTATGTGGTGGGGGTAATAAAGATCAATGTATCGGTGGTGATTTGAGGAAATTATAATGATCAGATCAGCTTCTCCTTATAACACATTCCGATGTTCCATACACAGATCAATAACCAATCATCTACAGATCAGATACAAGCAGCACATGCAAATCACCACAGCAGCCACCACAGGGGATTGTGGGAGGAGGGAGGGGCCATCCTTAGACTGTGTATCTAATTACATTGTAGCTGATTACATTGTAGTGTCAGTGTATTAGAAGCTGTTGCGGGGGATGGGAGGAGGACAAAATGCATAGAATTAGGGTCGGTGTGGATCATCTTTAGTTGCTTTCTCTTCAATAGTAAAATGTTGTTTATTCTGCAAGGCTCCTTTTAACCCTTTCACTACTAGATCCGTTTTTGAAGTTTGCTTGTTTTTTGCACACATGGTTAATAAAACATTTAACATGTGGGGATCTCTAATATAATGGAGGACCTCTGATGTGATGGGGGTCGGCCTGGTCATTGTGTTACACAATGGCCACCTTTTTCACTCTCCTCTCCACTATCCCTTCCCCACTTTATTTATTTATTTATTATGTGTGTGTCACGTCTCTGTTTGTCACTGTGCACATGTGATGAGTAGGGTGTCGGTTCTCGGGCCAACCCTGAAAGCCTTGTGAGGGGGTGGACATAGGCCTTCTGGCTTGGTCCACCCTCTCTCTTTGGGGGTCTCCCTTCGGGGGAGCCCCAACCAAGTACCTGGGTGGGTCTGTTTCGCCAGACCTTCCGGAGAAAGGCGGTCGTCTGGTTTCGGCCAGATGGGCCATGTATTGGTAACTCAGTCCCCGTCTGCAGCCTAACGCAATTGCTGGTGTTCTGCAGATCCTATACCACAGGCAGCTGCCGCAATTACAGTCGGTGTATTGTGCCACCTGCACAGTG
Organism: Lithobates pipiens; assembly: GCF_037356315.1. Taxonomy (NCBI): domain Eukaryota; kingdom Metazoa; phylum Chordata; class Amphibia; order Anura; family Ranidae; genus Lithobates; species Lithobates pipiens. The sequence continues at coordinate 323,317,771 of NW_027507784.1, read as the reverse complement.
TACACCTAAAGCTACCCCAATTGCTGGTGTTCTTCTGGTCCTATACCACAGGAAGCTGCTGCAGCAATTACAGTCGGTGTATTGTGCCATCTGCACAGTGTACGCCTAAAGCTACCCCAATTGCTGGTGTTATGCTGATCCTATCTGCAGGCAGCTGTAGCAATTATAGTTGGTGTATTGTGCCACCTGCACAGTGTACACCTAAAGCTATTCCAATTGCTGGTGTTCTGCTGATCCTATCCGCAGGCAGCTGCAGCAATTACAGTCGGTGTATTGTGCCAGCTGCACAGTGTACACCTAAAGCTACTCCAATCGCTGGTGTTATGCTGATCCTATACCACAGGCAGCTGCAGTAATTACAGTTGTGTACTGTGTCATCTGTACAGTGTGCACTTAAAGCTACCCCAATTGCTGGTGTTCTTCAGATCCTATACTACAGGCAGGCAGCTGCAGTAATTACAGTCAGTGTATTGTGTCATCTGCACAGTGTGCACCTAAAGCTTCCCCAATTGCTGGTGTTCTTCAGATCCTATACCACAGGCAGGCAGTTGCAGTAATTACAGTCGGTGTATTGTGTCATCTGCAAAGTGTCCATCTAAAGCTACCCCGATTGCTGGTGTTCTTCAGATCCTATACCACAGGCAGGCAGCTGCAGTAATTACAGTCAGTGTATTGTGTCATCTGCACAGTGTGCACCTAAAGCTACTCCAATTACTGCTGTTCTTCAGATCCTATACAGCAAACAGCTGCAGTAATTACAGTTGGTGTATCATCTGCACAGTGTACGCCTAAAGCTACCACAATTGCTGGGCAGGTACCCAGGCAGGGCCGTCTTTAAGGCAGGGCAAAGGGGGCAGCTGCCCTGGGCACTGTCATTGTTGTGGGGCCCAAAGCAGCTGCCTCATACTTGCCAACTATCCCAGTGTAAATTCCCTTGACCCTTGAAGTTTTAGTCCTGTGCTGTGTCCCGATATCTCAGTGATAAGTGCTGGTACTAATGCTGCCCAGCTCTGCCTATTGTAGTGTACAGGTGACTCACCTGCAGATCCTTTGTTTACATGTAAATAACCGGCATTCATATGTAAATAGTGGTGGCATTACTAAGTAAATAGATGCTGCTGGCAGCATTTATATGTAAATAAAGGTGGCATTCATATATGTATCATGCTCCTCTGCAGTGAGGAGATGATGTTCTGTGACTTCTAGCAGCCAATCAGTGAGCAGTATTACTTTACAGTAATCTCTAGCAACCAATTAACAAGCAGAAATCATTTGCTGTAACCTCTAGTAACTAATCAGTGAGCCATAATGTGCGCTGTAACCTCTAGCAACCAGTCATTAAGCAGTAATGATATGCTGTAACCACTGGCAACCAATCATAATTGCTGCCTGATCTGATACAGTAAACTGATTTTAAGTCTAGCTGCTATTTATTGTATGCCTCAGAGCAGGTGGAGAGCAAAATTGCATATGGGGGGCCAAGAAAATTTTTGCCCAGGGTCCAATCAATATTAAAGACGGCCCTGAGTAGAGGTGACCACTCAGGGAGATATACAAGGGCCCCCTGGGATTTAGAGCCTCAAGATAAGATGTTGGTTGGACAGGTGCTGAGGTCCCTCCTGCTGTCATGTAGCGTGAGACGCTGCTTCCTTGTAGGGCAGTTGGAAACCAGGAGGCATTCTGCATTCTTCATGCCAAAAAAGGGAAGAACTATTCTACCAGTCTAGAGAAAGGACACTGGTTGCTGCATGGAGAAGGTGCATAAACAGTCAAAAAGGGCCTGTTCTTTGAAATATTTGTAGTTCTACCCTCGAAGGAGCTGCTGGAAATTGTCCGAGTTCTTTTTCCCAGTAGATTTCCCTGCAGCCAGGCACACAATCTCAGTCACTTTTTGCCTTAAAAAACAGTCTAGGGGTGTTCTTTTTGTTGTTTTTATGATTTGCAGCAACTGGGATAGGGTTGAGAGGATTGAGTGGTATACTCCAAAAAATAACTATATACAGGCTGAGGACAGTGAACTAATTCCTGTAGAGCTGAAGCAGAAGTCCTTCTTCAACAAAAAAACTATGGACTTGTTTTTGAAGCAGTTAATAGGGCAAAAAGCTTTCTTTAGCTCTTCAGGACACAAGTCGATGTCCCCTTTGGTCAAACACACAGCTGACTCTCTAGCAGGTAGCAGCCCAAAAGTCTCTAAGATCTCTTAGCCCTTGTACACACAGTCGGACATTCCAACAACAGATCAGATTTTGTCCGAAACTGGAGTTGCATACACACGGTCCGACAAAGTTGTCGGAATATCCGATCATTCATAACGTGATGACGTTATTTTGTTACAACGAGACTACGTTCAGGCTAGTAGCCAATAGCTTTGGTCTCGTAATTTGATCTGAGCATGCGTGGCACTTTGTCCAATCGGAATTCTCGACAAATGATTGGACAAAGTCCGATCGGATCATGTTGGCAGAAAATTTTATAGCCCAGCTCTAAAACTTTGTCGGTCAGATATTCTGACGGAAACAGTCCGATGGAGCCCACACACGGTCGGATTATCCGACAACACAGTCCGATCGGGCTAATAGTAGTCTGTACTCGCAAATGTCCAGGGATAGTTGCTGGCTTCCATCCAACATCCATGTGACACATTTCTCCTGTGATACCAGACTAGATCTTCAGACAATAACCCCTGTCAGCTCTCTGTAACTTCACCATCCAGGCCCTCAGATCACCCACTTGAGGCTTCATGAACAACAAACACATGGCAGTGCTGCTCATCCAACAATCATTTGACACCTTTCTCCTGTGATACCAGCCTAGATCTTCAGACGACAGCCCCTCAGTCAGCTCTCTGTAGCTTCACCATCCAGGCCTTTAAGTCACCCACTTGAGGCCTCACGAACAGCAAAAACATGGCAGCACTGCCCGGAGAGCAACAAGCCCTCCAGACTGTGTTCCTCTCCTGAAGGAAAAGACCCATCACCTCTGGGTCTCCGAGTATTTATACAGTCTCCCAGCAGTCTTCAGTGCATCCCCCCTGAGATTGGCCAGGGCTGGATAAATAATCATGCTGCTAGTTGCATTATTCCACACCTATGTTCCAGAGGATTCTACTGATCTCTGGAAAGCAGAGAAAGCTGTCAAACCAGCAGCAGCTGTCACATGCAGCTGCACTGATTACAGTGAGCCCAACTACATTTACTTAATACAGCAATTACAGCCACACTGGTTACAGCGGGCCAAGCTACATTTAGCTAGAAATAAAAACACAGCTCCACTGAACACAGCGTGCCATAAGTGAATCAAACTGATCCTAGCACCCATCCAGGAGGGTGCTACAGATTGCATGTACTAGTTCTTGGCATGTAGGAAGTGTGTCCCTTTCCTGGAGGAACGTGGACTAGGAACAGTTTTCCCCCAGTGACTCCTCACAACCTGATGTTAAACTAAGCAGTGCCTGCCTGAAAGAGGGTGGAAATTATACAGTTTACAAAATATGTTTCCTTCACTAGATTTAGTAAGTACCAACACATAGAATACTATCTGCTGGGGCACTGAGGGAGGTACAATAAGTGCCAATGGGGCGCAAGTGGCCCCAGGCTACAGGTTGGGCACCAAGGCTCTGGAGAAACAGGATTGATGTGAAGATGTGAAAGACCAAAGAACCTGATACAGAGCGGGAGGTCGAGGGATAGATTGGGACTAAATTGGTTTCTACTTCTGTAGTTCTTCTTTCTGTTTTTTCTTTTTTTTTTTTTTCTTTTGGCAGTTCTGCCGTTCTTTCAGTTATTACCTGCATTCAGCACACAGTACATAATGATAAACAGGTTTCCACCGCTGCCGGTGCCAAGCAGTATAAAGACTCTTGGAAAGCAGAAAAACAACTGGCATTCCAATTATAATTATTCCAAAAAAAAAAGACTGAAAAAATACCACCCATGGTATTAAATGTGCAGGCTGACTCAGCTGGGCTCCTCAAAAGCTGTTTTGTGTCTAATTTTTCATAGCTAAAAAGCTTTGCTTATTTCTTTGTTCTTTCTTTTCTTTCTAATCAGAAGAACCCACTATGTGCTTATTATACATAAATAAAACAAACCCTGGGCAATTTCGTTAGAAGTTTATTCCTTTCTATGACAAAACATACTACCCTGTTTCCCCCGAAAATAAGACCTAGCGTGATTGTCGATGATGGCTGCAATATAAGCCCTACCCCCCAAATAAGCCCTACCCTGTTTCCCCGAAAATAAGCCCTACCCTCAAAAGAAGATCTACAAGGACTTTAACTAGGGCTTATTTGGGGGGGGGGGGTAGGGCTTATATTGCAGCCATCACCGGCAATCACGCTAGGTCTTATTTTCGGGGAAGCAGGGTATTTATAATGCATTCATGTTTCTGTCATGTACATATGTAAGCAGGTGCTTACTGGGGTATGATTGTATTGGTTGTGTAGATTGGTGCCTTGGGTTGGTGTATTTTATTTGGAAGAATTTGCACTATTTAGTTAATGTGTCCCAGCAGAAGTGGTGCTCTATGAGAATTAAGGGTTAACCTTGCTGTTCAGGTTTTCCCAGGCTTTTCTAAGAAGCACCGCCCTCTGCTGGACAAAGCATATAAAAAAGAGAACTGATCTAGTGTGGGGACCTTGAGAGTCCTTGGGGTTCCTATATACTGTACTCCCTGCATGGGAAGAGAAGGAGAGTGCTGCTGAGGATATAGTTTCTACTTAGCTACTTTACCACCCCTTATGGGAGTCCAGTCGGGGTTCCAAGGGAAATGAACTTATGCTTCTGAAATGGACTTATGGACTGAAAGACCTCACCAAATTCAGGTATGAATATGTCATGGGGCTCAAGGGAGCACCAGTGACACACAGAAAAGGCACTTAGAAGACTAAGCACAGGAATGTATGTTGCAGATGTGTTCTGAAAACTGTTCATTTCTCACATTTAACTACTTTGGTAAAAGAACTGTTGTTAAGTCAATCTGCCTGATCTAAAGTCACTAGAGTGGTGCATGCATGGCATATCAGGAACTAGGGCCTGAAACAGGGAACAAGAAGAATGGAGAGCAGCTGTATATGTCAAACATGTGGAAAGTCATCCAAGGGAAGCCACAGAACCGTTGCTAATGACAACCAGAACAGCGCCAAGTGCATAAGTCAGACAGGAAGCGGGTCAAAAGGCCCAGATGACAGATGCCTGGGTAGTGAAAGAGCTTATGAGCTTGGCTCTTTCCCTAGCGATCAGTACCTCACATACTGGGACTGATAACATAGCACAGAGTGCCCTAGGCACCCAGCCTGAATGTCAGAGAGAATAAGAAGTGAGGCCTCAGGGGTTAACAGACGCTTGTACTGTATGTGAAGTAAGAACAGCTTCTTGATGTCCAAGATATTGCAGGCCAAAGTCACAAGGAGGGAGGTGAATGGAACCTATGTTAGTGGGGTTGGGTGCAAGTTCTGCGGCACCAACCCAGAAATGGTGCATTGATCAGGGGAGAGTCCATGCAGAGGTTCAAAATATAGGAGTGACATTGTGCTGTGTTGGAGTCTAAAGATTTAAACATTCAGAGGAGACTCACTTTTAAGATGGAGTGCTGCCTTTACAATGATTTCATGTGACGTAGCCTTAGCCACCATTAAGGCACTATTCCTCCCTCTGGCACCAAAGATGGCACACTATTCCTCCCACTGACACCAAAGATGGCGCACTATTCCTCCCACTGACACCAAAGATGGCACACTATTCCTCCCAATGACACCAAAGATGGCGCACTATTCCTCCCACTGACACCAAAGATGGCGCACTATTCCTCCCACTGACACCAAAGATGGCGCACTATTCCTCCCACTGACACCAAAGATGGCACACTATTCCTCCCACTGACACCAAAGATGGCACACTATTCCTCCCACTGACACCAAAGATGGCACACTATTCCTCCCACTGACACCAAAGATGGCGCACTATTCCTCCCACTGACACCAAAGATGGCACACTATTCCTCCCACTGACACCAATGATGGGACACTATTCCTCCCACTGACACCAACAATGGGGCACCATTCCTCCTACTTTTCTATTTCCACTGGTCACAGTCTGGTCCCTCTAAAGTCTGAAGGGTAGTGAACTGGTCCTGTGTTTAGAAAGTTTGGATAACCTTGTTCTAGAAGCTGCAAATCACTGTAGTAGATACCACTACTCCAGTGACCCCCACTAGCTGCCCAGACAACATACAGAGAATGCTTTGCTTTCTCCAAGAATTTCCAAGAATGAATGGGTGAGTTGGAGCGGTGGGGTGGTGATGTCATGATCTCTGTCTTGTCCACTCAAAGAACACTTTGCATTAATTGAGAAAATACAACGCATACCCTGAATGGCACGCTGAGCGGCCAACCTATTGTGTTCACAGTGCAGCATGGCTTCCCCTGTGATAATGTCATCCTCTTCTGGATCCTGGGTGAACCCCATGGCTGGACATCCAATAGGAAGTGTCCACATCATTCACACTGACAATAACACCCAATGAAGGACCCTCCTAGGAAGTAAACAGAAGATAACCAATGGACCTACGGAAGATTTACCCCCCTCATGACCAGGCCATATTTTGCGATACAGCACTGCCCTACTTTAACTGACAATTGCGTGGTCGTGCAACGCTGTACCCAAATAAAATGCATGTCCTTTGTCTCCCACAAATAGAACTTTCTTTTGGTGGTATTTGATCACCTTTGTTTTATTTTTTTTGTTTTTTTTTGTGCTAAGACTGACAATTTTGAAAAAAAAAAAACACACAATATCTTACAAAAGTGATTACACCCCTCACATCTTTGTAATTATTTTATTCTATCTTTTCATGTGACAACACTGAAGAAATTACACTTTCCTACAATCTAAAGTAGTGAGTGTACAGCTTGCATAAGTGTAACTTTGCTGTCCCCTCAAAATAACTCAACACACAGCCATCAATGTCTAAACCACTGGCAACAAAAGTAAGTACACCCTGAAGTGAAAATATCCAAATTGGACCCAATTAGCCATTTTACCTCCCTGGTGTCATTGGACTTGTTAGCGTTACAAGGTCTCAAGTATGAATGGGGAGCAGGTGTGTTAAATTTGGTGTTATCGCTCTCACTCTCTCATAGTGGTCATTGGAAGTTCAAAATGGCACCTCGTGGCAAAGAACTCTCTGAGGATCTGAAAAAAATTAATTGTTGCTCTACATCAGTGTTTCTCAATTCAAGTCCTCATGGCCCACTAACAGGTCATGTTTTCAGGATTTCCCTCAGATGAAACAGCTGAGGTAATTACTAAGGCAGTGAAACTGATCAAATCATCTGTGCAAAATAATGGAAAGCCTGAAAACATGACCTGTTAGTGGGCCATGAGGACTGGAATTGAGAAACACTGCTCTACATAAAGATGGCCTAACCTATAAGAAGATTGCCAAGACCCTGAAATTGAGCTGCAGCACATAGGCCAAGACCATACAGCGTTTTAACAGGACAGGTTCCACTCAGAAGAGGCCTTGTCATGGTCGAACAAAGAAGTTGAGAGCACATGATCAGCATCATATCCAGAGGTTTTCTTTGAGAAATAGACCTATGAGTGCTGCCAGCATTGCTACTGAGGTTAAAGGGGTGGGGGAGTCAGCCTGTCAGTGCTCAGACACTGCATCAAATTGGTCTACATGGCTGTCGGCCCAGAAGGAAGCCTCTTCTAAAGATGATACACAAGAAAGTCTGCAAACAGTTTGCTGAAGACAAGAAGACTAAGGACATGGATTAACTAGAACCATGTCCTGTGGTCTGATGAGACCAAGATAAACGTATTTGGTTCAGATGGTATCAAGCGTGTGTGAGGAGGTGAGGAGCACAAAGACAACTGTGTCTTGTCAAGTATGGTGGTGGGAGTGTCATGGTCTGGGGTTGCATGAGTGCTGCCGAGACTGGGGACTGTTCACTGAGAGAACCATGAATGCCAACATGTACTGTGACATACTGAAGCAGAGCATGATCCACTCTCTTCAGAGACTGGGCCGCAGAGCAGTATTCCAACATGATAACGACCCCAAACACACCTCCAAGATGACCACTGCCTTGCTAAAGGAGCTGAGGGTAAAGGTGATGGCCTGGCCAATCATGTCTCCAGACCTAAACCCTATTGAGCATTTGTGGGGCATCCTCAAATGGAAGGTGGAGGAGTGCAAGGTCTCCAACATCCACCAGCTCCGTGATGTTGTCATGGAGGAGTAGAAGAGGACTCCAGTAACAACCTGTGAAGCTCTGGTGAACTCCATGCCCAAGAGGGTTAAGGCAGTGCTGGAAAATAACGGTGGCCACACAAAATATTGACCCTTTGGGCCCAATTTGGACATTTTCACTTAGGGGTGTACTCACTTTTGTTGCCAGCGGTTTAGACATTAATGGCTGTGTGTTGAGTTATTTTGAGGGGACAGCAAATTTACACTGTTATACAAGCTGTACACTCACTACTTTACATTGTAGCTAAGTGTCCTTTCTTCAGTGTTGTCACATGAAAAGATAGAATAAAATATTTACAAAAATGTGAGGGGTGTACTCACTGTTGTGAGATACTGAATATTTTTTACCTTCTGCTATGAAACATATCCAATAAAAAAATTGAAAAAATCAAAGTTTGTCATCAATTTAGGCCAATTTGTATTCTGCTACATGCTTTTGGTAAAAAAAATCCCGTATAATTGATTGGTTTGCGGAAAAGTAGTAGCATCTACAAACTATGGGATAGATTATATATATATATATATATATATATATATATACATATATATATATATATATATATATATATATATATATATATATATATTTTATTAGTGATGGTGAGCAACGACTTATAATAGAACAGCGATATTGAGGCTGGGAAGCAGTTATCATCAGGGAAGATCAAAGGTTTAAATGTGTGACTGTCCTTTGCTTCCTTACTGTGGGGAGAGTGCTTTTACTAGTGGAAGGCATGGATCCATGTACCTACTAGGTATGTGATCTGGCACAGAGCCTGCCACCCTGCGGTGGGCAGTCGGGAACTGGATAAGAAGGCTTGGGGCATCTTGTGACCCTGGCGTAAGGTAAATAAGAAGAGCATGTAGATAGAGAATTTTATTCTCCAGTTATCAGATGGGGTGGGGTTTGCCTGTAAAGCAGGGCTCAGACTGGCAGAGGTAGAAGCAGTACAAGTAGCCAATCAGTTTTCTGCAGTGCTCAGGTGCTAACATATTCCATGCTGATAGGAGGAGCCAGCAAACTAACAGAAAGGTGAGCTCATCAGTCTGTTGCTTCTTCTTCACTGTCCAATCACAGGCTGGGGGAGGGACAAGACCTGTAAGTCTTACTGAACTGCAGCAGAGAAAACACATTAAGTCTCCTGCCCTGTCAGACAGGGCTGTGCTATGTAGCAGGCTGTGTAAATCTCAGAACTGAATGGACAAGAATACAAATCCATTGACAGGTAAAACAGCTTCCTTATCTGTGTATTTTGCAATTTAGCTGGAGTCTGGCTTTAAATGAATAAGAAGGCTGCCAATGCTCACCTCCTACTGGAAAAGACTTGCAAAATCCTTTTTATAATACTGTACTACTTTACCACCACCAGCGGTAAACCCTCCTCCCAGATCAGACAGCTCTGTCTTCATTTTATTATGCAACGGGTGAATTCTACTGTTCTGCATTTGGAAAAAAAAGAAAAAGAAACAACAAATCTGAAGTTTTAATGTCACCTGCAGGAATTATAAACGCAGTTTGGCTACTGCCAGCAAGGGATAAGCTTCAAACCGGCCCACTAATGCTGCAGCTTTGCCCAGGAAGCCACGCTGACCAATCTAATTTACAAACCAGCTACCGGCTACCGGCTGAGTCTGGACTGGGTTTTCTGTACAATTGACTGTTTAATGAACTCTGCAAGTTAAATTCATAAATCCCCTGAACAGGCCATGGGAGGGGATCTCACCAAAACGCAAGAACTTCTAAGCAGCTCTGTGACCTGATGATCTAATTTCAGCAGATACAGTGGCGTATTTTTTATAGTTTTCATATGGAGAAGATGGACAAGCGGAAGGGTTTCCAGAGAGTAATATCGTAGACGTGCAGAGAACGCGGCCCACCTGCCTCTAATAGGAATTTAATCGGCTTATAATACGGACTGGATTCCGGTCTGATGAAATGTGCTCATCATAACACTCCATAGAGGAAATCAAATAAGAGGAGGGAAGAATCATAGTAGAAGGGATAAGGTTCGGATCTCTCGCACGCTGGGTTGAAATTGACATGTTTGAATTTAAGGAAAATTCCTCAGATTGAATTTAAAGGGCCAGTAATCCCCTGTCTGACTTTTCCCCTCTGATCAGCAGGGGAAGAGTGATCAATAAGATGGGGGTTGTTCTGTGTCACTCCCCCCCCCCCGAATTTTCAGCAGCCATTTGTCAGTGTGTAAAAATATATATAAAAACTGTGTTATAACCATATGTCCCTAGAAAATGAGCAGCAATTCCCTTATAAAACAGAATCGCAGACAGTAAATTCTATGTGAATAAATTTGTCTGAACAAATTGAGTCCGTAAGTAATGTGATAGTGGGTCAAATCTCCTTAATAGTAGTATCCATCCATCACCAAAATCTGCAGTGAATCCACCACCAGCTCTAGAAATCGCTTACCAGCTCCTGTAGACCCCTTATTACAGAGGGTCGTGTACGCCTGTCACTTAAAAGGGTTTCTCCACGCCTCCGATATGCTCAGTGAGTTGAATGGAGATTGGGTACCAAAAAGAGACAAAATAGCATAAAATCTTTGGTTGATTTATTGGATAAAAAACAATTACAACAGTAAGTGAGTAAACACCCTAAGTTTGGTGTGTCAGCCAGCAGACAACCAAACAAACCCCATCCGTCGGGACACGAGGGAGATGGTGACATCAACACGTCACTCCGCCCTATGCATTTCGTCACAAATGACATCTCTTTGTGGTACCCAATCTCCATTCAACTCACTGAGCATATTGGAAGCATCATGTTTCCATCTCCATGCTTGACTGTAGAGATGATTTTCTTAGGGTCATAGTCAGCATTTTCTTCCTCCAAATCCAGCAAGTCGGGTTAATGCCAAAGAGGTCTTAATCTGGGTCTCATCTGACCATAACACTTTCTCCCAATCCCTCTCTGAATCATTTACATGTTTATTGGCCTGACTGTACATGTGTCTTCTTGAGGAGAGGGACTCGCCATGTTTGTAGGAAGAAAAAGGCTAACTATGACCCTAATGCTGCGTACACATGACCGGACTTTTCATCAGCAAAGGTCTGACAGAACTAATCTGTCAGACAATTCGATCGTGTGTGGGCTCCTTTAGGCTTTAGAAATAGAACGTTTCAAATGTTTCCACCGGAACTCCGCCGGACCCAGTTCCTATGGAGAAATCCGCACGTCTGTATGCTAATCCGACGGATGAAAACCAACGCTAGTACATCTATTGGCTACTGGCTATGAACGTCCTTATTCTAGTCCGGTCGTACGTCATCACGTTTGAATCCGTCGGACTTTGGTGTGATTGTGTGTGGCCAAGTCCGTTCATTCAGAAAGTCCATCGGAACTCCGCCGAAAGTCCGTCGGGAAGACCGTCGGACCTAGTCTGCCGGAAAGTCATTTATTCTGGTCCTGTTTAGATCAGTGAATTTGAGAGGCATTGCTATCATGGGTATTGTTCCTGTTTGGGGATGTAAGTGAGAACACACCCAGCAGTCACTAGCGTTGCTATGGGTTGCATACAATTTTAACATTTGTATGAAAGGGTTATGTTTCCATGTCTCAGTTCTCACAAACAACAAAAAGAAAAAGAACAACATCATAATTTTTTCAAAGGATATCATCACTTCAGGATTTTCTTGCAGTGACTGGCGTGAATCCAGGAGGGCTTTCCTTCCAACTTGACTGCGGAACCGGTTGTCAAAAGCACCAAATGTGGTCCGTCAAATTTTGGTTCTAGCAGCTTTCTGACGTGTCGCTTGACCACCACCCAGTCACCTGGTTGGATTCTGTGAATACCTGAAACAGAATCTGGGTCGGGGATAGATTTATAAACACCTTCATGTATTTTATTCAAAGTTCTTTGCAAAATCTGAACATATTCTAACAGACTAGAGTGAGAAGCCTGCAACTGTTGGGGAAAATATAGCCCTGTTTTGGGTGGCCCTCCAAATAAAATCTCATAGGGGGACAGCCCATGTGGTTGTTTAGGGGTAGTTCGTACAGAATATAGGGCTAATGGCAAAGCTTCCACCCATCCTTTTCCTGTATCTGCTTTAATTTTTGCACATCTGTTTTTCAAAATTCCATTAAGTCTCTCAACTTTACCACTACTTTGTGGATGATAAGGTGTATGGAAAGCTTGCTGTATGTGAAGGGCTCCCATTACCTCTTTCATTACTTCCCCAGTAAAATGGGTTCCTCTGTCACTCTCAATAGTTTCAGGAACTCCATATCTACAAACTACTTCATTCAAAATTTTCTTTGCTGTTGTTTTTGCATTTGCTTTGGCTACCGGCCAGCACTCTGGCCAGCTTGAAAACATGTCAATACAAACTAAAGCGAACTCATAGGTGCCTATTCTGGGCATCTGAATGTAGTCTATTTGAATTCTTTGGAAAGGGAAATCTGGCCTAGGAGAATGCTTTTGGGGAACATGGAGAGGCCTCCCTGAATTGTACAGAGCACAAGTGAGACATGAAGCACAAAACCTGGCTGCAAATGCACTAAATCCAGGTGCTATCCAATAGCAGTCAGTAAGTGCCACCATCGCGCCCTTAGCAAGATGACTGACGCCATGTGCCAGTTGTGCTAAAACTGGGTACAAACTCCTGGGTAGACACCACCTGTTGTCAGCGCTCCACAGGCCCTGCTGATTTTGGGTAGCATTACATTTGTTCCACTTATCCTTCTCTTCATCAGGGGCCTGGTTCTGCAACTGAATTAGAGTTTCTACATCCCACTGCTCTTGATGAGGGGAATCTGTCCCCGCTACCTGGGCAACCCCTACAGTGGGTGTGACTCCCAATGCCATAAGGGCAGCATCCTTGGTCCGCTAAAGCGTTTCCTCTGGCTGTCATGTCATTTCCCCTTGCATGCCCTCTTACCTTCAAGATGGCAACTTCTGCTGGTTTCTGAAAGGCCTCAAATAGCCGCTCTATGAGTTTTGCATGTCTCACTGGCTTCCCTGCACTAGTCAGGAAATTCCGTGCTTTCCAAATAGGCCCAAAATCGTGAGCGATTCCAAACGCATATCTGCTGTCAGTGTAAATGTTTCCCCTTTGATTCTCTAGGAGATGACATGCTTTGACTACAGCACACAACTCCGCTTCCTGTGCTGACATCTGGGGTGCCAATGCCTCCTGGTGTAAAATGGTGTCTGTAGTAGTTACAGCAAAACCTGTGTGTGGCTGACCATCATCGGTGTAAAATCTGGAACCATCTACAAATAAGTGTGTGTCACAATCTGATAAAGGCTCATCTTTTGCTGGTGTGACAGAGGCCCTTTCTACCTCCATCAGAGCCATACAATCATGAGAAAAACTCTCTGATTCTACATCAGTACCATTTGTTGCATCTTCCTCATCAATTATAGGAAGAAGAGTAACCGGATTTAAAGTAACACACCGTTTGATTGTTAAATTCGATGGAGCAAAAAGAGCAGACTGGTACTTGTCAAATCTACTGGCAGACACATGTCTGGTATTTACTTGATTTATGATTTCCTGTACTGCATGTGGCACATACAGAATCATGGCTGAATCTAGTACAAGCTCAGTTACTTTGTCTAGCAGCAAAATGCAGGCTGCTATGGCTCGCATACAACTGGGGGAGCCTTTAATGACAGGGTCTAATGAGGCTGATACATACATCACAGGCCTCTGTTTGTCTCCATGTAGCTGGGTGAGTACACCTGCAGCAAATCCATTGACTTCATGACAGAACAACGAGAAAGTCTTATTATAGTCAGGAAGTCCAATGGCGGGAGCTTCAGACAAAATTTTAATAGGCTCCTTCATCTGCAATTCATTTTCCCATGTGAGGTCGAAAGGGTTTCTAGTGGTAGCCTCATATAGAGGAGCCAAGTTCTGATGCATTTGGAATCCAGTCCCTACAATATCCCACTAACCCCAGGAAGGCACGTAGTTGCCGTACATTTCTTGGCTTTTCAAATTTTTGTAGAGTTTTAACTCTATCTGGGGTTAGGTGATGGATTCCATGTGAAATGCAGTGACCCAGGAAGATCACTTTCTCTTGGCAGTATTGTAGCTTATCTTTGCTAACTTTGTTGTTACTGTTATAGAGAAACATGAGAAGGCTTACGGTTTCTCTGCTACAAATGTCTTTTGTATCAGAACAAATAAGCAAATCGTCTATGTACTGAAGCAAAACTGTGTTTGGGTGTGAGGGGGACCATTGGTCCAATACCTGCTTTAACGCAGTATTATATTCAGAGGGGCTACTCACACAGCCTTGGGGCAATCTTGTCCATGCTAATGTTTGGGCATCATTGGTAAAAGAAAAAATATGCCAGCAATCTGGGTGCAGGGGCACCGAAAAGAAAGCATTCGCAAGATCAATCACTGTAAAGCAGGTGATGGAGGCAGGTATTCCACTTAGTAAAGTGTGGGGATTGGGCACAATCGGGGTATCTGCCTCAATTATTTTGTTAATGGCTCTCTTCTTGTCTGGCTTCTTTGCAATTGGGAACAGGGGTGTATTGACTTGGGACTTAATTGGTACAACAACCCCTGCGGCTTTCAGTTGAGTGATTTGATCCTTTATCCCCTCAATCTGAGCAAAACTCAGTGGGTACTGTTTAATCTGTGGGAGATGGGCTCCTGGTTTAATTTTTATCATGACTGGGGTGCAATCCAGCAGACCTACATCATATTTGCTGGTGGCCCATAATTCAGCAGGAATCACTTTCAATTCTGGTGGAAATGGCGGAGTGGAGTCTTGAATTAAAAATACTCCACACGCAGTATTTAAAACTTCTCCTGACAGACTACTGACCACTTGGACTCCTGTAGGAGTGTAGTCTATGTTTGCTAAAATTTGATTCAAAATGTCAGCTCCCAAAAGATTGGTAGGAACTGTGTCTGAAACTAACACTTTAGTGACAATTTCTGTTTGCTGTACTAGCCTGAGTTTAAGTGGCTTGGACTCAACCAAATCAGTAGATGTCCCGGTTAGGCCAACACCAGAGATAACATTTGTAGATAGTAATCCTGGAGGTAAGTTCTCTATATTAAAAACACTTCGGCTTGCACCAGTATCTATTAAACAGGTTAATTCTGTTTATCCTCCAGGATAGGGGAGTTCTCGTAAAAATACTTTTACTCTGGCCTCGGGACCATTGTCTCCCCTATTTAACATGATTGATACTGGCATGCCATTTTCCTATGCCTGATCCACTGCTTTTGGCAGAGAACTGGGATCAGCATGAGGTGCCTCTGAGCTCTTTTCCAGTCTACGGTCAGGAAGATGGCAGTATTTGGCTATGTGTCCTTCCCCATCACAATTGTAGCATATGATTGGTCCCCGATTGCCACGATTTCTGACATTGCCTTTGCCTCTTCCTCTACCTCTCTGCTTCCCCACGTACATAACCTTGGGTTTGCTGTCTTTTTGGTTAATCCTGTTTTCTATGGATAACAGGATAGGCAGGACGTCTCGAATAGACATATTGCCTGCCTCAGGCCTTGCTATGAACAACTTTTCTTTCAACTGGGGTATTAAACCATCAAGAAACCTTTGTTTCACCAGTTGTGTAGATGGACTTGCAGTTTCTCCCGCCTTCTCTTCCTCTATTTTAATGCCTGCTTCCTCAGCCATATCACTTAACCTCCTCCAATAAGCCCCTGATGCCTCCTCTTTCCCTTGCTTAGCATTCATAAATTCAGCATGTCTGGTTTGTCCATATATTTGGGGCAATTTTTACTTCAATTTCTCACAAACCTCCCGTCCACTAACCATCTTACCTAGATTTTTGATGTCTACACCACATTCTTTAAGTATATAACCAGACAAGTTGCTTCCCACTGCTTTAATAAGAAGCTGATGAATGTCAGTAGCAGAAGCCTCATATGCTTCCTGTGCAGCGCTAAGTTTGTTTGCAAACCCAATTGGATTCTTTCTAGGGTCTCCCAATCCCTCTAATATGGATCTCATATCTTGGGGACTAAAAGGTACATGCCATTTAATTTGAGACTTACTGTCAACAGCATTACCTTCAAAAACTAATTGGGTCCTGACAGGATAAACTGCAACAGATTGATCTATGACCGGGGCAGAAGGGGTGGCATCTCCCTTCTTTCTCTCTTCATCTTGCTGCCACAATTTGGAAATTATGGTTTGCTCCAGAAGTTCAGACTCTATCTCTCTTTCTCTGGCCAAAGCCTTAAGTTCAGAGAGATCTAGTTTTGTATATGTGCCTTTGGATTTATGCCAATCATCTGTTTCTAGGATACGAGCCAAATCCCTCTTTGTAGGTTGATATGGGGCTGTTAAACCTCTGCTCTCTACTATATTGCCCAGCTCATCTTTTGTATGTTCCATGTAATCTAATTCTTTTGCTTTTGTGCGTGGACCCCTTAAAGCCAAACTGGCAGCCACATAAGGTGGGGGGTCCTCCTCCATAGAGTCTTCTGGCCAAACGTAGTAAATTTGTGCAGTACTTTTATTAAACATCTCCATCAAGCCAGTTTGATTTGCTACTTTAGCTTCTGTCTCCCATGTGCAAGCTATTCTCCACGTTCCTTCACTGCACAGTAGTGGGCCATAATCGTGCAGAAAAGTTTGCCATACTTGTAAATCAAAAGTCCCTTCAGATTTTAAAGGTTTAGCTGTTCCTTTTGTCCATTCTACCCATTTATCTAGGGGCTCAGTATAGGCGGAACCGTACCTTCGGTTCATATATTCTCTAGCGCTCATCTTGCGCTGGGCATTTTCTGAAGGCTTCTCTCCCTTCATTCTCTTACTTAAATTAATGCCCATAATGACTGGCCAGTCTTCTCTATCTGTGCCTATACACTCTTGCCTCTAAAACAAATAGTACAGCAAATCTGCAGATTTACAAGAAAAGTCTCCACTTATCTACGTGGATAGAAGGGGTTTATGACAATAGACAAAACACTCATTAAGAGACCCTCCTCGTCTCTTCTCTTCTCTGTGAGTTTTATCTGACCCTACCATCAACGCAGGGAACTGCAGAGGATTCTCCCTATCCACACACAGTCCAGCCCGTGAAGGGGGACACAAACACATTCACACACACACGTTACCCAACCAGAAAGGTCCGAGAGTGGTCTGGTTTCCTTGAGAACCGACAGATAGGATACATAGGAAAGGCAGAAATATAGCAAGCTTAAGGACAGCTTACCTAGCCGGCATTTAGATGTCTGCGTTCCCGATGATCCAGGTCAAAGCGCGGTTCCTTCTGGAAACTCTGCCAAACTCCTGGTATCTGACTCGCCAAATTGTTATGACTGATTTCTGATTGGGACTCTAAAACAAAGTTAATACTGCAGCTGCAGGAACAGATTCACAGGACTCAATCACTGTGTTTAAAATGTCCGTTCAGTGTCAAAATTTATTATTACATGTTATTTTATACATAGATAAGAAAGGGGTGGTGTGAGATGTTATTAAAAACTAACAAATAGAAATATGTTATTAAAAGCTAACAAATAGAAATATATTATTAAAAGCTAGCGAATAGAACAATTGCAAAAGTAAAACATTGAGAAGGGAGGGGGGAGTAGAGAGTGTTTAGTAGGAGAGGTTTCTGTGTGTTAGGTGAAGGTTACAGAACACATTTCAGCAGCAAGGACAAAATGGAGTCTCTTGTGCTTAAATGAACAGTACAGTGAATGTCCATGTCAAGGCTAACCCATTGTCAGGAAAGGTTCCCTCCGCTGGTAATATCAATCATTTGGCATGCAGTACTGCGATCCACCAGCAGGTGTCTCCTGCTGGAATTATGTCATCTTTGGTCCGCAGTACTGGTGTCCACCAGCGGAGGGATCCTGGCAGTATGGAGCAGGTATTGCCCTCTGCAGTCAGGCGTCACATGACTGACAGCAGCCATTATAAATACCCGGCAAGTTCATATACACTTCGCCTTGGTATTGTCCTTGAGCCCTGACCTGCAGCTTGTTTGATACCTGATACCTGATACCTGATACCTGTTACCTGTTACCTGTTACCTGATCCCCGATCCCTGTTTCCTGTATCCTGCCTCTTGTACCTGTTCCCTCTCTCCTTGTCCCCCTATTCTGCTTACCTCCTATTTATGACCCCGGCCTGGCTTGACTACGATTCTGGTTCTCCCTTTTGTTAAATTATACTGGTTTACTTGCTTATCTGCACTGTTTGGTTGTTAGTTTGTTCACTTAGTTTGTATTGGTGGTGTGTTCACATTTATATGCGTTTGCTTAATAAATTTACCTTCACTTATTTGTGTCTGGTTCACTTGTCGCAGTCACACAGTTCTGGTCACATCTGGTTCATGAAACCCATGTGGATGGTGCATTAGCATTTGTTTGCACAACAATTAAAATTTTTGTTTGAGCAATGCCACTCAGCAATCAGTTTTTGACAAAAGGCTTTTTTTTTATATTATATTTTTTAATATAACAATACCGTCTCTGCTGCTTTTCTACATTCTTTGTTGCACAGTGCTTTAAGAAACAACATGTAATACAGTTTACATCTCTTTAAGGTGGTCCAGCTATTTACCTCGAAGTAGCTCAACATAGAACACCAAAAACAGAAGAGACAGGTCGTCGCTGGGTAATTTAACTGGAAAATTAGCAGAGCCCAACGGGTAGATGTCTGCTTTTGTTTATGTTAATTGGGAGTTAAGTGGAAGTGCTAAGCCATGTAATGCTCCCCAGCCAACGCTCTAAGAGGTTAGTGGATTACGGGTGCAGCATTGCACTCCCTCAAGCCTCCGCATCAGATAAAATGTCATCTAACATTCCATGTGTAACGTATATTTAATAGCCTTTTGGATTTCAACGCTGTATGAAAGTTATCTCTTAATGTGCCTCAGTCATTCAGGCACAGGGCCATTACACAGATATTTACAATCCTTATGACTGAACTACAGCTATAGGAAATGAATACATCAAATAATTAAAGTGGGACTCTGGTCCTTTTTAGTTTTGGATAATGCTGCGTAAACGCGAGTCCGTCGGACAATTCGATCTTGCGTGGGCTCCATCGGACCTTTGCTTGCCAAAAATCCGGTGGACTTTAGAAATAGAACATGTTTTCAATTTTTACACCGGAACTCTGCCGGACCGAGAAATCCGTTCGTGTGTATGCTAGTCCGACGGACAAAAACCGACGCTAGGGCAGCTATTGGCTACTGGCTATGAACTTCCTTATTCTAGTCCAGTCGTACGTCATCACGTTCAAATCTGTCGGACTTTGGTGTGATTGTGTGTGGCCAAGTCCGTTCATTCGGAAAGTCCATCGGAACTCCGACCGAAACTCCGTTGGAAAGACCGCTGGACCTAGTCCCTCGAAAAGTCCGGTTGTGTGTATGCGGCATAAGGGTTATGCCGCGTACACACGATTGGAATTTCGGCCAGCAAAAGACCGATGAGAGCTTTCCATCGGAAAATGCCACCATGTGCATGCTTCATCGGAATTTATTTGGCCGAATTCCCGCCAGCAAAAATTTGAGAGCATGTTCTCAAATTTTCCCAATGGAAAAACTTTCTATTGAAATTCCGATCGTGTGTAGGCAATTCCGATGCGAAAAAACTCACGCATGCTCAGATTCAACTACAAGATGGAAGCTATTGGCTACTGGGTATTGAACTTCCTTTTTCTAGTGCTGTCGTACGTGTTGTACATCACTGTGTTCTTGCCGGTCAGAATTTGGTGTGACCGTGTGTAGGCAAGACAGTTTGAGCGGAATTCCGTAGGAATTCCGAAGGGAAAACCATCAGAGCTTTTTCCGACCCAAAAAAATCAGATCGTGTGTACGCGGCATTAGAATCTTAAATGTTTGTAAAGGAACCTTGATCGGTAAGTGAAGGCACCTCATCCCTGAACATCCCTGTAAGAACCAAGTATATCTAAAAATGGGAGTTTCCTGGCGCCATCCAAAACCAGCAACTAAGAATGTTTAATAAAAATGTATATTCACAAACATGATTAAAAAAATAATAATAATTTGTGTACATTTACATAGTTAGTAAGGTTGAATAAAGACACCAGTCCATCCAGTTCAAGTCAAGTGAATGTGGGTGGGTGTCTACAATTGTCCCTATCCCTGTACATTGTGTCTCATTAAGATGCTCATCTATTATATTATTATTTATTTAAGGTACCCATATAGCACTATCAATTTACGCAGCACTCCACACATACATTGTACACTCACATCAGTCCCTTCCCTCAAGGAGCCCACAATCAAAGGTCCCCAACTCACATTTATATACTAGGGCCAATTTTGGACATGAGACAATTAACCTACAGCATGTCTTTGGAGTAAGATCTTTCAAAATGGAATGACCCATAACATATAGTAGAAGCCTCTGATGACTTGTCCTTCCTGATTCTTAGTTTGTCATGTATTGTACAAAGCTCCTTAGTTCAACTTTTCCATATAAGATTGAGTATGGACCAAGGCAAAACGAAGTGCGGTTCGCTAAAGAGCTTCATTGGGTGTGTTGGGCTCTTCAGCGAAACATTGTTCACGCATGTTTGTTATTCGTTTGCTCATTTGTAACCATTCACGTGATCCTACTTTCTATGTCCTAAAATATGGCAGATTGTTCTCTCTGATAAACTTCAATAAAAATATTGAAAAAAAAAAAAAGGAACTTTGTACAATACATACATGACAAACTGAGAATCTTGAAGGATAAGCCATCAGAGGCTTCTACTAAAGGTTATGGGGCATTCATTTTTGAGCAATGTAACTTTGGTGTGCACTATTTTATCATTAAATTTTAATCATGTTTGTAATAAATATGAAATATTATGGAATATTCTAGGTTGCTGGTGTAGCTCACCTCTCGTTAGGCTACCAGGCAAATTTAGTTTTTGGCTCCTTTTGCAATCAGGGGAGCAAAGATTGTTTGGCCTGGACTGTTCAGGGAGTTACAGGCTAGGCGTTGGATTGCTTCCCCTGCCTCTAGAAGAAGTTCTAAAGCTTAGGGAGGGAGAATTCAAATTGCCAGACTGAATATTGATCAGGGCTTAGCCAATCCCTGGGAAGGTGCACCCAAATGATGGTTGGGAAGATAAATGGTCTGGAACCCTGAAGAGATAGCCTTTCCCCAGTAAAGAGGGCTGCTAGCCCCTTGTTGCCCCTGAGGCAGCCTATGGACTGGGCTGCTGTCCCATGAGCTCTCAGTGGTGTTGACAGATCCATTTACCACGGACAGGAGTGAAATAAATGATAAGCTTTTATTTGCTTATCTGTGTATTTATAACAATCAGCGCCACCCCTGACTATCATAAAGTGCTAAGGCCCCTTTCACACTGGGGCGGTTTTCAGGCGCTACGGCGCTAAAAATAGCGCCTGTGTAGCGCCTGAAAAAACCGGCCCCTTTCACTCCAATGTGAATGCCGGAGGGCTTTCACACTGGAGCGGTGTGCTAGCAGGACGTTGAAAAAAGTCCTGCTAGCCGCATCTTTGGAGCGGTGAAAGGAGCGGTGTATTCATTGCTCCTAAACCGCTCCTACCCATTGAAATCAATGGGGTAGCGCAGCTATACCGCCGGAAAAGCGCCGCTGCAGCGGTGCTTTGCGGGCGGTTTTAACCCTTTTTCGGCCGCTAGCGGGGGTTAAAACCGCCCCGCTAGCGGCTGCAGACCGCCGCTATTTTTACCGTCGACGCCCACACCGCCCCAGGGTGAAAGGGGCCTTACATACAATACTGTGCTTCAATATATCAACAAGTGCCAGCAGCCTTACACTATTACTGAATTCGCCTCACTATACAAGGAAAATGAATATACATATACAAAGTGCAGCACTAATATCGTGGTGACTTTAATATCAATAGCATCATGCAAATAAAGTTACAAAAAATACAGTCATCATAATTTCCAATTAAATAAAGTTCTGCTGTGAATAAAAATATATGTCACATCTTGAGTGCTGTAAACAAGTATTGATTTAGATCAATCTAAACTCAGAAATAAATCTTTACTTCCACTCCTCTATGGACCCTCTGTCGATCAGCTGTCCACCATCAGCCCTTCTCTGTTCAAACCTCCTCCCGTATTTCTCACTGAATACAGAGCCACTTTCTCCTACATAGAGCTCACCATTGAGAAAGTCACGTGTGTTGTGACGCAACATGTCGGGAGGAGCTCTGTGACGTCATTTCCAGCTATGGCCGTGGCCGGAAGTCCTGTTGTTGTGTTTTTTGCCTTACATGCTGTTTTTTTGTCTGACCTGTGCCACCATTTTTTTTATGTAAACCATTTTTTTAATAAATGTGAAAATATACTTTTGAACAATACTACACCATGGAGGACCTTCCTTTTTTCTTTTGTCTATGATATTGTGGTGTTTGGAGACATTCCCATTAGGACAAGAGATCCTGGAGATCAGGAACCAGCACAGTGACCATCTGGATGTTTGAGAAGGATCCTGAGCCACTGCCTGAACGGCTTTTGATGCACTACTAGACCCATCTGGGGTCTTTTTGTGAGGTTAGGGGCTGGCACCACTGGGGGAGGATTGTATCAAGCTATATGTGGGTTTCCTACATTCCAAAGTAGACTGCTGAATTTGCTTTTTGATGGACTCCTATACTTGTTCTTTTCCCCCTCACTTTTATTTGTTTTCATAGGAAAAGAGTGATATTATTGCAGGACTATTTGGAGACATAACTCTGTTTTCTTTCAATTTGAATTATATGATTCCCTTTGTTGGACTGCCACACCAGCTCTTTCCCCCCTCACTCCCATTTGTCTTTATAGAAAAGGAATGCTATTGTTGCAAGACTATTTGGAGTCAGTACTCTGGTTTCTGTTTATTTTCTCCATTTAATTTTCATGATCCTCGTTTTTGGATGTTATGCCAATCTTTGCACAAGGCACAACACTTTACTTATAGTGCATTTTTAGAGCATTAATTATATATATATATATATATTTTTTTTTTTTTTTCTTTGGCTTACTCCTCATATTTTGTGGATTATATTTTTCCAATATTGCACTTTATATTTCATCAACGTTGCACTTTATTCAAATTAAATTTAATTTTTTTTTCACATCACTATTTATTTATGCATAGCATTCAAGCTCATTATGAATTACTTACCTGAGATCGAAGCCCCTGAAGTGACCCTCGTTCACCTGGCTGATATGTTGACTCTGCGTGTCTTCCGGGTATCGCTGCTCCGGCGCTGTGACTGGCCGGAACAGGGATGATGTCACTCCTGCGCATGCGGTTTGGGAGATATTTCTTTCACCTACAGGTAAGCTTTAATCTATTCTTACCTGTAGGTTAAAGTGGTTGTAATCGGTTTACAACCACTTTAATGAGCACATTTTTTAACCACGGGCAAACCACTATTATTAGCATGTTCGCCCTGGGTGCTGGATGACCTTGTCCTGGCACTGGATGTAGTGCTACCTCTGCATGGGCTGCTGACTTTTGCTGGCTCTCCCCCAAACAGCACAGAGGCTACCAGCCACCCAAGCAACAGTCCGGCTCCAAAAGGAAATCTAGGCGTTGTCTTTTTTGTGATTGATTGTTGGTAAAAGCTGGAACAGTATAGGGATTGGGGCATGGGATACTCCAAAACACTAAGGCCGCGTACACACGCGGGGACTGTTCGCTCAACTTTGTCCATCAAACAGTTTCAGCGAACAGTCCGCTCAAAATTAGCATGGACGGACTTGCCCACACACGACGAACGAACAGTTTGCTGAAACCGTGCGCGATGACGTGAACGGCACGTACGATGGGACGGAAAATACGACGTCCTATACACTGCATTACAACTTTCGGCGTGTAAATCCTTTCTGAGCATGCGCGGAACTTAGTTTGACGAACAAGCCTACACACGAGGGGACTGTTCGCTGAAACCAAGTTTCAGCGGACAGTTTTTCGGAATTTCCGAAAAACTTTGTTCAGCAAACTGTTCGCTGAAACTGTCCGCTGAAAGCCCACACACGGGCGGACTGTCCGCCGAAACACTGTTCAGCGGACAAAGTTGGGCGAACAGTCCCCGCGTGTGTACGCGGCCTCAGGGGTGGATAGTGACCCAAGGCCAGTCTTTCCACCAGAGGCAGTGGTGGCTAATAGTAAGGAGTCCAAGGCTCCACAGATGAAGACCATGAGGCAATTCTTTGGGCATCTGGTTACTTTGCGCGAGTCCGAAACTATCAGTACCCATTGCAGTGTCCAGCACACAGTCTCAGGGATCAACTTAAAGTGGAAGTCCATGCTAAAACTAAAATCCCTGCATCTATAGTTACCAACATTCTAACACTAACCTATCTAGCCCTGAAAAGAAGAAATCAGTATACATACCTGTTCTGCAGGTGATCTGACGCGATCTCCAGCTCTGATCTCACGCTTCGCTGTATCGGCAGGTGCAGAAAACACATCTGTCAACAGAAGCCCCATAATAACTCTATGGGTGAGGTCACTTCCCATTCATTTCACAGCCGTGTCGGTCATGTCCTCTGCAGAGCTTCCATCACTGGAGATTGGGTCGGAGCGCCTGCAGAAAAGCTATGTATAGTGAGTTTTTTTTTTCAGGGCTAGATAGTGGTAGAATGTTGGTGGCTATAGATGCAGGGATTTTAGTTTTAGCCTGGACTTCCACTTTAAAGTCAATACTCACACATTCCTAGGACAGCTGCCTCTCCCAGCTTCCTCCTGACACAGCCCAGTGAGTGAGATGGCGCCTCTCAGGACCAGATCCCTTGTGGTATGGTTTTGTAGGCAGCTCTGAGCAAAGTGCATGTGAGCCTTTGGTCCTGGCACCTCAGAGGCCTGCTAGAGTAGCTGCTCAGTCCATAAGCTGCTTGGCAGTAGCAGCCCACGCACCTCTGGAACCCTCCTGGGGAGAAGGAACCCTCTACCTCTTTGTTTCAGAATACTTATATGCATTCTAGCCCCCCTTCTGGACACTTCCCTTTCAGGGATTGGCCACATCCTAATAAATATTTAGGCTGGTCGATTTGAATCTCCCACCCTAAAGCCTCATGTACACTATTAGATTTTCTGCAGATTTTTGTCTTCATATTTAACAAAACCATATAATATGAGGTCAAACCTCAAGAGTTTCAATTTGTATGCAATCAGGCAGGCCCTTGCACTACATGGTCTTGGAAAATCTGAAGACAAAAATCGGCAGAAGATCTAATAGTGTGTATGAGGCTTTAGTTCTGGAAGCTTCTTCCAGAGGCAGGGGGAAGCAATCGAACTCCTAGCTTGCGAGACACCGAACAGGCCAGACCAAACAATTACTACTTCTTTGATTACAGAAGGAGCCAAAGCTAAATTTTCCTAGCCACCTACACTAGGAGGGTGCTACATCAGTAAGTCACAATATATTACATGTTTGTTTTTTGGGTTTAAAGTGGTTGTAAACCCTTACAAACCACTTTGACCTACAGGTAAGCCTAGATTAACCTACACGGTTTAGGAGATATTTGCCAAAACACAGGCACCGAGCGCGCCGCTGTTAACGGCGATATGCCGCGTGTGGTGGCTCCCGTGCGCATGCGCGGGAGTGACGTCATCGCAGCTTCGCCGAATGACAGCGGCGGAGCAGCGAGACCCGCCGAGAAGATGGATGCTGCAGACTACAGGGGACAGCGGTGACATCGCTGGCTCCTGTGTCAGGTAAGTGACACATAATGGGCTACTATGCGATGCATAGTAGTCCATTATGCTTTACCTTTGCAGGGAATCAAAGAGGAAGTAAACCCATCAGGGTTTACTTCCTCTTTAATACCCTTTAATGGACACTTCTCATTTAATGTTAGTGCTGGATAAAAAAAATAAATAAATAAAATAAACTAAGGCTTTAAGAAGGCTCTACTGTGCCTTGTGCATTCAGAATTCAGATTCAGTCTGTAAGTTGAAAGAATACAAATGAAGAAAAAACACAGTCCACTCTCCGAGACTAAAAGCACACCAGTAATGATTTTTAATGAACTCCACAGGCTATCATTTTCATCCGCAAAGAAGATCTGTGGAAAATTTGCATTTTCGTGTTGTCCGGAGTCCCAGTTACTGAGAGGCTCAGCTGGTGAAATGCCTAGGCATGGTGTAAAGATTCGATGTGCCATTATCGGAGTATAATGGATTCCTTTAAACCCGCTAATGAATATAGAAAAAACAGCAAAAAGTTTTGTGCGCTTCTTTCCCTCCTAGCTATAGAACATAAGATGGCATAAATTGTAAACCTGATTAGTTTAACACACTGTTTATCATATTGGAGGAATTTTTTTAACTTTATTTGGAAAGAATGATGTTGATTGTTAGCTTGGACTGTGTACTTCCAGGAGATCCTTTTTCTTAATCTGGCTGTCATGGAGCATTATGTGTATAATATATATATATATATATATATATATATATATATAGATAGGTAGAGAGATAGACTTATACTGACCGACCACTTTATTAGGTACACCTTGCTATTACCGGGTTGGATCCCCTTTTACCTTCAGAACTGCTTTCATTCTCGTGCCATAAATTCAAGGTGTTGGTAGCATTCCTCAGAGATTTTGGTCCATAGTGACATGATCGCATCAGGCAGTTGTTGCAGATTTGTCGGCTACACACCCATGATGTAAATCTCCCTTTCCACAACATCCCAAAGGTTCTCTATTGGATGAGATCTGGTGACTGTGAAGGCCATTGGAGTGCAGTGACCTCATTGTCATGTTCAAGAAACCAGTGGTGAGATGATTGGAGCTTTGTGACATGGTCAGGCCCGGACTGGGACAAAAAATAGGCCCGGGCATTTTGGAATGAGCAGCCCATGACATCTTAACCGGCCCCTTTCCCACTTTCCATCCTGATGAATCCCCCTGGAGAGGGGAGGGGGAAATCCAGCAAAGGGGCGAGGGGGACAGGGAAAGAGCGGGGGGGGCAGAGAGCACAGGGAAGAACCTTGAGAACATGGGGTGTGGCGAGAGCACAGGGAGGCTGGAGAGCACTGTGGGGGGTGGCGTAGAGCATGGGGGGGCAGAGAGCACAGGGGAGAGGCAGAGAACACAGGGAGGAAAAGGCGAGCACAAGGGGGCCGGAGAACATGGGGGGCTGGAGAGCACAGGGAGTGGGGGGTTGAAGAGCACAGGGGGAAGCAAAAACAAAACAAAAAAGAGCACGGGGGGAGGTGGAGAGCACAGGGGGGAGGCGGAGATCATTGGGGGGCTGTAGAGCACTGGGGGGAGGTGGAGGGCAGTGGAGGGCACAGGGAGGCTGCAGAGAGCATGAGAAGAGGAGGAGAGAACAGGGGGTAGGCGGAGATCAATGGGGGGGCTGTAGAGCACTGGGGGAGAGGTGTAGGGCACAGGGGGGCAGTGTAGAGCATGGGGGAGGTGGAGATCACGGGGGGCTGGAGAGCACTGGGGGGGGGCTAGAGAGCACTGGGGGAGAGGCAGAGGGCACAGGTGGGCACCATAGAGCATGGGGGGGCTAGAGATCACTGGGGGCAGCGTAGAGGATGGGGGAAGTGGAGAGCACAGGGAGAGAGACGGAGGGCACGGGGGCAGTGTAGAGCGTGGGGGGAGGTGGAGAGCACAGGAGGGAGGTGGAGAAAAGAGGGGGGCGGTGAAGAGCACAGGGGGAAGCGTAGAGCATGCAAGGGAGGTGGAGAGCACAGGAGGGAGAGGGAGAGCACAGGGGGTGAGGCGCAGGGCACAGGTGGGCAGCATAGAGTATGGGGGGAGGTAGAGATCACAGGGGGAGGGGAAAAGCACAGGGGGAGAGGCGGAGGGCACAGGGGGGTAGCATAGAGCATGGGGGAAGTGGAGAGCACGGGGGAAAGACGCAGGGCACAGAGGGGGCAGCATAGAGCATGGGGAGGTGGAGAACACAGGAGGGAGATGGCAAGAACAGGGGGGCTGGAGAGCACTTGGGGGTACTAGAGAGCATTGGGGGGAGGGGAAGTGCACAGGAGGGAGGTGGAGAGCACAGGGGGAGAGTCAGAGGGCACAGGGGGGCAGCGGAGAGCATGGGGAGGTGGAGAGCACAGGGGGCAGCGGAGAGTATGGGGGGAGGTGGAGAGCACAGAAGGGAGGTGGAGAGCACTGGGGGAGGTGAAGAGCACAGGGGGAGAGCATAGAGCATGGGGGGAGAGCGTAGAGCACAGGGGGAGGTAAAAAAGCACAGGGGGAAGAGGCAGAGGGCACAGGGGGGCAGTGTAGAGAATGGGGGGGTGGTGGAGAGCCCAGGAGGGAGGAGGAGAGCACAGGGGGGCTGGATAGCACTGGGGAAGTGAAGGGCACAGGGGGCAGCGAAGAGCATGGGGGAGGTGGATATCACAGTGAGAGAGAGGCAGAGGCCACAGGGGGCAGCAGAGAGCACTGGGTGTGTTAGAGAGCACTGCGGGGGGGGGGGGGGGGGTAGAGATAAGCAGGATAGGAGGAGTAGTGGGGTGGTTGCATATAGAAGAATTATTCTCTCCATCTTCCTCCCGCAGTACCTGAAAGCCTGCGAGAGGGAGAGGAGAAGCATTCAGAGACTGCGGGAGGAAGATGGACAGAATGATTCTTCTATATGCAGCCGCCCCATTCAGGTTACAGGTGGCCACACTTACTTTCTCTCTGATCCGACTGCATTAGGCTCCTCTCCCCTTCGTGGTCACGCCCCCGGCTCCAATGGCTAAACTATATTGGCAGCCGTGGCTCCTCTAGCTCCTCCCCCCTTCATGTCTCAGTCCCCCTTGTGCCGATGGCTGAGCCTGAGCTGATCTGGCAGCCGGGCGGCTGCGGAAAGGTTAGGGGACTGGCGCGGGCTTAAGGAGCAGCCTGCCTTGGCCCCGCAAACAAGGACAAGGACAAAGACAAGCCCTATGGCCAATCCGGGCCTGACCAGAGACTGCGGATCTAATACAGGAGATGACCAGAGACTGCGGATCTAATACAGGAGATGACCAGAGACTGCGGATCTATTACAGGAGATGATCAGAGACTGCAGATCTAATACAAGAGATGACCAGAGACTGCGGATCTATTACAGGAGATGACCAGAGACTGCGGATCTAATACAGGAGATGACCAGAGACTGCGGATCTATTACAGGAGATGACCAGAGACTGCGGATCTAATACAAGAGATGACCAGAGACTGCGGATCTATTACAGGAGATGACCAGAGACTGCAAATCTAATACAAGAGTTGACCAGAGACTGCGGATCTAATACAGGAGATGACCAGAGACTGCATTTCTAATACAGGAGTTGACCAGAGACTGCGGATCTAATACAAGAGATGACCAGAGACTGCAAATCTAATACAGGAGATGACCAGAGACTGCAAATCTAATACAGGAGTTGACCAGAGACTGCGGATCTAATACAAGAGATGACCAGAGACTGCAAATCTAATACAGGAGTTGACCAGAGACTGCGGATCTAATACAGGAGATGACCAGAGACTGCAAATCTAATACAAGAGATGACCAGAGACTGCGGATCTATTACAGGAGATGACCAGAGACTGCGGATCTAATACAGGAGATGACCAGAGACTGCGGATTTAATACAGGAGATGACCAGAGACTGCGGATCTAATACAGGAGATGACCAGAGACTGCGGATCTAATACAGGAGATGACCAGAGACTGTGGATTTAATACAGGAGATGACCAGAGACTGCGGATCTAATACAGGAGATGACCAGTGTGAAAGGGATCTCTAAGAGAGACTGACCACTTTTATTTTTTATTAAGATCAGTTTAAAGCATTGCCAGGCATGAAAAAAAAAAAAAACACTATCAGCCAAGATACAAAAAACACATTGGCAGGCATGATAAAAAAAAAAAACATCGGCAGGCATGAAAAAAAAAACACATTGGCACAGGCATGATAAAAAATAAAAAAAAGACATTGGCAGGCATGGAAAAAATAAAAATAAACACATTGGCAGGCATGATTAAAAAAAAAAAAAACACATTATCAGCAAAGATGCATAAAAAAATATACATATATACAGGCCGGCAATAGTGTCACTTACCTTTCTAGCAGTTGCAGGTCCTTTTACGACACTAGGTGAAAGGCTGGCCGGATGGCCGCGGAGGTGGCCGTGGAGATGGCTGTGGTGAGCGGCGCTGGCACAAGGAGCAGCCCAGCCCGCAGCGCAGCCCAGCCCGCAGCCTTTGACTCTGGCATAAATAAATGCGGCCGTCTCCGCGGAGCCGGCCACGGAGCTTGTTGCAGGACCAGCTTCGCAGTGACATGCGGCCTGGCGGTCCGCGGCCCACCGGGCATTTGCCCGGTGTGCCCTATGGCCAGTCCGGGCCTGGACATGGTGCATTATCCTGCAGGAAGGAGCCATCAGAAGATGGGGACACTGTAGTCATAAAGGGATGGACATGGTCAGCAACAATACTCAGGTATGCCATGGCTTTTAAACGATGCTCAGTTGGTATCAAGGGGCCCAAAGTCTGCCAAGAAAATATCCCCCACACCATTACACCACTACCAGCAGCCTGAATCATTGATACAAGGCAGGATGGATCCATACTTTCATGTTGTTTAAGCCAAATTCTGACCTTACTGTCTGAATGTCACAGCTGAACTCAAGACTCATCAGACCAGGCAAAGTTTTTCCAATAACAAACAAATGGCCCCTGCCCACACCTATAACTGGCCTTCACAGCAAGGAGAACATGGAAGGTAAAACGCATAAAAGGCAAAATTAGAACACTCCATAGCTCAAGTCACCAACCAGACTGGTTGATGAGTTGAGCTATGGAATGTTCTGTTTTTGTCTTTTATGCGTTTGCCCTGTCATGTGCTCCTTGCTGTGAAGGCCAGTTGTAGGTGTGGGCAGAGGCCATGTGTTTGTCTTATCAGCTTCAAGGATCGATGTGTTGTGTATTCAGAGATGGTATACTGCATATCTTGGTTGTAACAAGTGGTTATTTGAGCTACTGTTACTTTTCTATCATCTGGAACCAGTCTGCCCATTCTCCTCCAACCTTTCAACCCCACAACTGCCGCTCACTGGATATTTTCTCTTTTTCGGGCCATTCTCTGTAAACTCGATAGATGGTTGTGTGTGAAAATTCCAGTAGATCAACAGTTTTTGAAATACTCGGACTAACCTGTCTGGCACCAACAACCATGCCACATTTAAAGTCACTTAAATCCAATTTCATTCTGATGCTCGGTTTGAACTTCAACAAATCATCTTCACCTGGTCTAGTTGCCTAAATGCATTGAGTTGCTGGCGTGCAATTGGCTGATTAGCAAGCAATTGAACAGGTGTACCTGCTAAAGGGAAGTTGAGTATATATATCGGGTAGTCCCTTTTACTGTAGCCCTTCCTACAGTTAGAATGAATACAACCTGCATAAAAAAAAACCAAAAATGCATACCAGACCATTTGAGTATCCTGTCTAACAGTATGCGTTAAAAGCAGGGGTTTAGTCTGCACACATTTGCAAATGCATGCATTAGCCACAGAGCCTTGCCAAGGCACCCCGGTATCTGTGGACAGATATCAGGGTGCCTTGACAAGGCTTGGTTTTTCCCTTAGATTTATCCTTGGCCTTGTTTGTACCTGTTGTTAGCCTTCCAATGCTACTTACTGTGATAGCCAACTATAGATTGGAGCAAGTGGCGTCTTTTTTGTATTGCAGAAGCGCAGCTCAGTACAGAGGGCAGGAGGAGGGGCCGGTCAAATTAACTTTTTACGTTTAACTGCAGGTGATTGGTTGCTAGGACAAAGGGTGGTCCTAAGAAACCAACCACCAGCTTGCTAATATGAAAAATCCCTCTGCCAGCTCCGCCCCTCTGTCCAGAACTGTATGCTGTCTCTTGGTCTCTGCAGTGGAAACATATTGGAGACTATGCTATGCGAGGCAGAGATTACTGCTATAAGGGAAAGGGAGAGGGGGGCAGAAGATACCACTGTGTGTGTGTAGGGGGGGGTGATGTGAAGGGGCAGAGGACATTGTTATGGGCAGAGTCACCCCCATAGCAGTGCCCTCTACCACTCTTCACATCAGCCCCCCCTCGAACCCTGTCGTCTGAGCCTACCATACTCCCTGCATTCTGAGCGCAATGCACTCTTGATCCCTGCATTCTGAGCACAATGCACTCCTGATCTCTGCATTCTGAGCACAACGCACTCCTGATCCCTGCATTCTGAGCGCAAAGCACTCCTGATCCCTGCATTCTGAGAGCAAAGCACTCCTGATCCCTGCATTCTGAGCACAATGCACTCCTGATCCCTACATTCTGAGCGCAATGCGCTCCTGATCCCTACATTCTGAGCGCAATGTACTCCTGATCCCTGCATTCTGAGTGCAACCCCCTACTGATCCTTGCATTCTGAATGTAATGCACTGATGAACCCTGCATTCTCTGCATAACGCACTCCTAAACCCTGCACTGTCTTGTACTACTTATTTTTGTCCAAAAAAAAAAATCATCAAAAAAAAAAAGGGGTCGGTCTTACTGTCTTTTTTGGGGGGAGGGGAGACACACTATTCCCGGGGTTTTGTGACTTCATCGGTGTTGTTCAAGTTGATCTCTATGCCTACACCTGCATTAAAGTCTTTAATGTAAAGTTTATTCATATTTTCTATCTCTTGTAAACAATTTAAGAAAGCTTATTTGTAATTTTCTTTCAGGATCAAATCAATATTATGTTGATTGGTTTTTGCAGGTCACTTAAACAGCATGAGGCACATAGGCCGTGGTCTACTCTGCTTATTTGTTAATCTGGCACAATGTACAACACTGTGCTACAGAGAGAGGTCACCAGGGGGCCCCATCAAATTTTTTCTAAGGGGCCCCATGATCTGTAGTTAAGCCCCTGCCTATCATGACAATATCATTATTGCATACCAAATGGGTATTTAGCCTTGTGTGCAGGGTGCTGACTCAACAGGTGGATGACACCACGGCAATCGGATAAAAATATGGGACCAGTACATCACAATCTTCCGCAATCAAGTCATCTTTATTGACGTTTGTTCCGCACATCATACACAAAGTGTTTTCTATGACATGTTGAACAAACGTTGATAAGACAACTTGATTGCAGAAGACTGAGGTGAGCTGACAGCATACTTTCATCTGTAGCCCACCCTAATACTAATACTATCATGTACTGAGACAGGCTGAATTTGCTAAGCTATAAAACTTGTTATTTTCTGTGACGGTTGTTATTTTCTGCCATATGACTGACACTTTTTACTGAAATTAATGACAAAAAAGAGAGTAGAAGAGGAAATAATAAAATAAGTAGAAGGGGAGTGTAACGGAACGGCTACTGGCTATTGAACTTCCTTTTCTAGTCCCGTCGTACATCATCACATTCGAAACAAATGGATTTTGGTGTGATTGTGTGTGGACAAGTCCGTTTACTTTGTCACAAGATTGCTAAAGCATACCTCCCAACTTTTCGAGATGGGAATGAAGGACACCTATTAGCAAAAGTATGTAGGCATAGGACACGCCCCCTTAAAGGAGATTTGTACAAAAAAACAAGATTGGGTAAACCCACAAGTGCTTTTTTTTATCACTACTGTTCCTTTATATTGGCTTTTAAATCAGTAAACACTATTTGAAAGATAAAAAGTGCATTTTATATACATCTATAGAGATCAGACCAAAAGGAGAGACAAATGCGGAGGAAAGAGGGACAGCAGGACTTTGTTCCAAAACAGGAAATGTCCCTCAAAATCCGGGACAGTTGGGAGCTATGGCTCAAGGATTACATAACAGGGAAGCCCGGAGTGCGGTGACACGCAGGGGAACATGAGAGCAGGTCTGGGCATGACGAGGTGCCCAGTTACGCCCAGGGGAGGAGTTTGGGAGGAGCTTAGGGGGTGGGGGAGCGGCCCGATAAAAGAGGGGCGGAACCGGAAGGGAGCCAGTCGGCATTTACTGTGTGTGAGGAGGCGGTTTTCCCACCCACCCTCCCTTATCTAGGCGGTTTAATATCTAACTTCTTTTATGTTGTCATTCCAGGTGCAAGTTCGGAAGGTCGTCATGACAGCTGGGGGGGGGGGGGGGGGGATTGGCGGTGTTTGTTTGTTGGTCAGTGAGAGGAGCGGTAACGGTTGTGACAAAGTGGGGTGGGGGGCTCATCGGTAGTATGGCCCCTCCGGTGTATTCATCAAATGGTTGGTGAATACTGGTGGTTGCACTGCGGGAAAAGGGGGTGTCTCCGAGCCGTACAGTTGGAGGCCTATGATGGTTGGTAAAGGTCCCGGTGTGATATATATGGAGATATATATCTGGTAAAAGAGGAAATAGCTACGTCAACTGACCAATAAAATGGGGGTTGAAACATGTTGTTTCTTATGGTTGTTATTACATTGTTTTTATAAAGTTATGGTGGAGTTGTTTATACGTTATTTGGTTAATAAAGGCTGTTATGGCCATTTATACTCCATAAGAACGGTGTGGTCTCTTATTCGAAGAAGGTGAAAAAATGGGGTATGATGGGTCTGTAACAGTTAGAAGGGAGTTTATCTGGGTTACTCTAGTCATGTTGCAGCAATGTACATCTATTCTATTCTTTTTATATTGAGACTCTGGTTATAGGGACGAACATGGGCCTCCCTGCATTTTATATAAGTTTGTCATTCATAAATAATGAGCACTATGATTATACTGAAACTTTCAGCACTGTGTTTGATTGCAGGAGCTGTTTTTTTTTTTTTTTTTTTTTTTTTTACATTGATCCTCTTTAAAACACTGCCTGCTTCATTATACAAATGATGTTTTAGCTGTTTTGTCCCAGTGTTCTGAATTTCAATGAGCAAGAAGTACAGGAATACTTGGCAGTTACATCGCCTTTATAAAATAAATCCTTCAGACAAATGTCAAACTCTGTGTGCTCATTATTTCCACTGCTGGACATCAAGATTCGCAACTCGTAATAATTAGGAGTGCTTATCAATGATCACATCCAAGATTGAAGAGGATGTAAACAACAGAGGCAAATATAACTGGTTCTGCCCTGTTTGGCTGATGTTATATTACTGCAACAATCAGAGCAGCACAAACTAATATGGCAACTCCAGACAGAAAAAAAAAAAAAGCTTAGATGTTTCCTATTTACATTTTTTATAGAAGTATGCATTAGTTTTACAGGAGAAGTGCGGGATCAGAATTATAAATCATACATGTTCACCTAGATGGCTGTGTTGCACATATGCTGAAAGTATGGTCAATAATTCCAACGTGCGAAGGGAGCTGGCCGGGTGAAACTGGAGGGACCGTGCTCCCTGTGACATCTACTCCCAGTTATGTCACAGCTTCCCACTAAGTCCAGAATGCTCATGTACCTGGTGAGATATTGTTGCATATAGACAACTAAGTAGTAAACCTCTACAACACACGTTTGTGCAGGTTATTGAGAAGATGAGGTGTGATAGGGAAACTAGGGGACACCTTATTACTTCTGTCCTTTTTCCAATAAGGTGGAATACCCATGGTACGTGATCAATACAGTAGAGTATAACCACCTAATACTCTCTACCTTTTTGTTGTTGGCGGACTTTATCTTAAATACCTAGTCCCATCACTTGAAGCTATTTTTGCTTGACCTGGAATCTCTGCAGTGAGAGTGCAAGGCATTTTTTTTTTAAAACACAGAAAATAACACCTAAACATCTTTGACATAAGAAAACAGTTATAACATAGTAACCATTATTAGGCCGTAGCATAATAGACATGACTACTTTTTACCATCTTTTAGAGTCCTCAGCATTCAGCAAACCATTCTGGGCTTAAAGCGGGAGTCCGCCGGGAGTTCCGCCGTTTCTTTTTTTTTAAAAGCCAGCAGCTACAAATACTGCAGCTGCTGACTTTTAAAATGAGGACACTTACCCGCCCAGCGCGCCCGCGATGTCGGCACCCGAAGCCGATCTCTCGATCGTCTCTCGGGTGCTGCCGCCGCCATCTTGGGTATGGGAATCAGGAAGTGGAGCCTTTCAGCTTCATTTCCCAGTTCCCTACTGCACATGCGCGAGTCGCGCTGCGCAATAAGGATGATCCCCGCTGTCTCTGGGATCCGTGTGTTTCCCAGCAGGCAGCGGGGGACTTTCGGAAAGGGGCGTTCCTTTCTGCAGAATCTATGCCGGAAGTGGGTGCAGATACCTGTACTGTACAGGTACCTGCACCCCCCTCCCCCCTGAAAGGTGCCAATTGTGGCGCCGGAGGGGGGGAGGATTCCAATGAGCGGAAGGTCCACTTTAGGGTGGACCTCCGCTTTAAATACCAGCTAGGACAAACAGGTGATGTATGAATATAGTCTATGACCTGTACAGCTGCATTTCTAGCAACACTGCTTGGTTGGCCCAAAGTGTCATAAGTCAGAACTTTTGGTTGTCTCCTGTTCCTGCTGGGCTTGATCATGTGTAGAGGAAGGACATCTGGAGTGTCCTTATGTTCGACCTTCGTCACTGTCAATTGTCTCTGTTGGCTTTCCAGGTGAAGGATTTTCGTCTTCTATATCCCCTAGTGAACATGCAGTTTGTTCAGGTTGACCCACATGCTTGTCCTCTGTAGTTTTCACTGTATCTTCCTCTGTAGTTTCCTCTGTAACTTCCGCTGTAGCTTCTTCTGCACTTTCCTCTGTAACTTCTGCTGTAGCTTCTTCTGTACTTTCCTCAGGAACTTCCTCTGTAACTTCCGCTGAAACTTCCTCACTCGTTTCAAGCTGACAAGGGTAGAACTCTGCTGCTTCTGGATTCAACTCTGTGTCTTCCATTGTGTGGTCTCTCTGAGTTCCAGGAATGAACGATCTCCATTGTTCTTGTTCATGGTCAGATTCATCTTATGATACTCCCTCAGATATCTGTGTAGACGGTTAAGTAGTCTTTTAAACTCTGCCTTGTGTTCTGTAAGGTATCTTCTGACTTTGGTCGACGGGTAGGTAATCACATGGCAGTAACAAATTGCGGTGTAGAAGCCTTTTCCAATTTCTGGCTTGACCTCGTACACCGGACTATCGTCACATTTTCTCATAAGTACAACATGCATCTTCCCACAACGATCTCAGTTTTCTTTGTCTTCCTCTTTCAGGTTCCTTACAAGAACTCTGCTGCCAGGTGAGAGTTCAACTCCATGAGTTTTCTTGTCATAGTGTTCTTTTCCTCTTTGTGCAGCTTGAGTAGCTACCTTTGAAGCAACCTGATAGGCCTCAGTCATCCTACCTATCTACGTTTTCACATACTCAGAGTGAGTCTTGTATTTTTCCGTTACTGGAGTGTCAAACAAACATGCTATCTATGGGTAATCTTGGGGACCTTCAGAACAGTAGAAAGAATGGAGAATATCCCGTAGCTCTTGATTTCTGGATGTGGCAGTGTTTCCCTAATGCCAAGAACAATTGGTTTTCAAATTCCTTACCCATGTCATAGGAAATCCAAACTTCAAGACAAAGTCACTGAAAATCTTGTCGGCAACAATCTTTGCTGACTTGTTTTTGGTTCTGTAGGCCTGAGCAAACCTGGTGAAATGGTTGATTACCGCAGGTTTCCGTTACATCAGAGGGGGAGCGAGGTCACCCATACATCATTGGGGAAGCCTGGCTTCCCCATTTGCGTCAGAGGGGGGCGGGGTCAGGTGACGGGCGGCCCCACCCTCCGCATATAAGAAACGTCAGGCTGCCGGGATCCCACAGTGTCTCCTCCGTGGAGACAGAAGATGGATGGATTCGCTGCGCTGGATCAGATCAGCCATCACTGGACCCCAGAAAGATGATCATCCGTCGCTGGATAGCAAGAGTGGATTACCACCGCTGGAATCTTTTTTTTTTTTTTAATAAAGGACTTTTTCAAAAGTTTTCTTTGTCTTATTTAACTATATTTTACACTTTCTTTGTGAAATGGTAGGGGTACCTTTGTACCCCCTTACCATTTCAAACAGGGGGGGCCGGGATCTGGGGACCCCTTGTTAAAGGGGGCGTCCAGATTCTGATAAGCCCCCCGCCCACAGACCCCCACAACCACCGGCCAGGGTTGTGGGGATGAAGCCCTTGTCCCCATCAACATGGGGACATGGTGCTTTGGGGGGGGGCCCCAAAGCATCCTCCCAATGTGGAGGGCATGTGGCCTGGTACAGTTCAGGAGGGGGGTGCTCTATCGTCCCCCCTCTTTTCCTGTGGCCTGCCAGGTTGCGTTCTCGGATAAAGGGTCTGGTATGGATTTATAGGGGGACCCCCACGTCAATTTTTTTTTTACATTTGACGCGGGGTTCCCCTTAATATCCATACCAGACCTGAAGGGCCTGGTAATTGAATTTGGGGGAACCCCGCGCTTTTTTTTTTATTTTATTTTTTATCAATGACTTTTAATGAGTGTTCTCTGTATTACGGGAGCCGACAATTCATTATAGCCGCGAGTGATTTTAAATGACTTTTTTTCCTGCAGAAATGATACTTTGTGCAGGGACAGTTCTAAGCACGGAAAACATGTGCCCCTTCACAGGCATACTATAGACACCCCCCAGGTACTAAATTTAAAGGAATATTACACTTTTATTGTTTCTCTTTAATCATTATTAAAATCACTGCTCCCGAAAAAACTTTTTTTTGCATTGATACATGTCCCCTGGGGTAGGACCCAGGTCTCCAAACACTTTTTAGGACAGTAACTTGCATATTAGCCTTTAAAATTTGCACTTTAGAATCTTTTCTCTCTGTCAAATCTTTTCTCTCTATGTTGAATATTTTCTCTCTGTCGAATACTTTCTCTATATAATCTTGGACTAATAGAGGTAAGGTTAGGCACATTCGACAACAGGTTCAATAGACACAGATTGTTATTGTCAGAGTCACGTCGAATCGAAGCATTTATTTATGTCGGATCTTTCGTTTTTCGGATTCTGCACTTTCGTTATCGTTTGTTAAAACTAAAACGAAAAAAATACCTGAAATTCGGACGAAAATGCATTCGGACGAAGAAAAATGCACATGTCTAATTAGAGCTAGAGGCTCTAATAGGCTTCAAAATAGGGTGGGCTCATAATGGCCTGTTCTGGTATTAAACTCAGTTTTCCACTCGTCGCCCCCCTTAATCCTCACAAGATTGTATAGCCCTCTCAAATTAAGCTTTGTGAAAACCATTACTCCCTTGAGGTGGTCAAATAACTCCATAATCACCGAAATCGGATAGCCATTCTCAATTGTGAAATGATTGAGACCCCTATAATCAATACAAGGTCTCAGTTCACCACTCTTCTTCTTCACAAAGAAGAAACCAGCACCAGCAGGAGACAAGGATTTGCGGATGAAACCTTGAGAAAGTGTGTCTTGCCAATACTCCTCCATGGCCTTATCCTCCAAGACTGACAAAGGGTAAACCCAGCCACGAGGGGGTATGGCACAAGGTTGAAGGTCAATTGCGCAATCATACAACTGGTGTGGAGGCAAACTACCGGCTTGACCTTTGTCAAAGACATTGCTAAAATCATGGTACTCCTCCGGTAGGGAGGAGAGTGAAGAGGTGCACAGGACCTTGGCTACCTTCTGGAAGCATGTCTTACTGCATTGTGGCGACCAGGAGAGAACCTCAGCACGGATCCAATCAAAAGAGGGGTTGTGCCTCTGTAACCAAGGATAGCCAATGACCAATGGAAACTTAGGTGAGGAAATAACTTGGAATTAGATTATTTCATTGTGAAGAGACCCTATGGCCATGGACAATGGAACAGTCTCAGGAATCACATGGGCAGGCTGTAGAGGTCTCCCGTCAAGAGCCTCAGTGGCAAGTGGAGTGTCATGCAGCTTCAGCGGAATAGAGTGCTACGATACAAAGGCAGCATCAATGAACAGAGTGAATTAGAGCATGTATCTCGATGGATGACTCAGCCCAAGAAATGGTAACGAAAACTAGGGGCTTATCCTTCTGGATAACTGGGGACTAAATAACGCTACCTAAGGTCTGTCCATGACAGGACCTCAAGGTTCGGGCATTCCCTGGACCTGTAGGACAAGACTTTAAAAAGTGACCTGCCTGGCCACAATAAAGGCACAGTTTGCCCCTCCTTCTAAAGGTTCTCTCATCTGCAGAGAGATGTGTGAAACCCAAGTGCATGGGTTCACCTTCACTGACTGACTCTGTGCCAAGAAGCATGGGAGGTGAGGGAGGCACGGGTGGAACTGCAAAGTTTGGAGACAAATGTACAGGAGGCTTCCGCAAGCGCTCCTTAAAAGAGTCTTTCTTTGAGTCTGCAGTCAATGAGGATGGCAAACGTGAACTTCTCCAGCTCAGTGGGTATATCTTGGGCTGCTATCTCATCCTTCATGTTATCCGAAAGACCATGAGAAAAAGCAGCCACAAGGGCCTCATTTGTTCTAAGCAACCTCTGCTGCCAGAGTACAGAATTCAATGGCGTAATCGGCAACAGTTCTCGTACTCTGTTTGATGGACATGAGGCACTTGGCAGCAGAAGCGGGGGAATGCGGGAACGTCAAATACCTTTTTAAAAGAAGCCACAATCTCGGGGTAACTCAAGGCAACAGGTTTTTGCATCTCCCATGGAGGGTTTGCCTGGGCCAAGGCTCTCTCAGAAAGCAAAGCAAAGATATCATGAACCCTACTTTGATCTGTCCATGGGAAACGCCTGGGGCAGAATCTCAATTTATATCTCAAACTGGCTGAGAAACCCTCTGCATTGGACTGGATCACCCCCAAATTGCTGGGGAAGTGGAGCGGAACCAGACATACCTCTTATAGAGGTAATGCTTGAGGTGGGTGCCTGCACAGAGACTGGAGCAGCAGCAGGGACAGCCTGTGACTCAGGTTGTACCGGAGCAGCCACAGTGGGAGATTCCAGGGGAGCCGTGTGATTCAGGAGCATTTGTAACGCCATGGCAAACTGATCCATGTGGTGATCCTGGAAAAAATAGTACCAACAATTGGATTGACTGCATCTTCTCAATTCATGGCCTTCGCCTACTGTCGGAAACCACGAATCAGACTGAGACAGAAGTACAGTTAAATCACACTTGTTTAATAATAAAAGTAAATAGAACAAACATAGTTCAGTAACCGTAACGAATACTCAGACAAGCCAGAAAGTCAGGAAGCCATAGATAGTGGAACAGCAAGCAGGATCTGGAGCCAGAATGAATGTCAGCCAAGCAAGTCTTTAACAGGAAGGCAGGAGATAGTCTTTGTGATGTTGACCAAGGCGAAGGCAGAGATCATCTGGGCTGGACGGCTTAAGTAGGCAGGACTGACGAGCAGAATATCACTAGCAGGTGAGTCACTGTGGAAAGATAGAAGCTGGCAATGAGCCCTGACAGCCACTGGTGATGGGGTAAGTGCTACCGACCGGGGAGGGGGGGGGGGTTGTCATACTGTTTTCAGCACCCCCCCCCTGCCCACTGGCCACCGTTGCACTGGATGCTAGGCATTTTTCAGTGAGATTTGTGGGGCTGTATGTGTCTAAATCCAAGTAGGTTAAGCAGACAGAGAGATTGGGGTTCTTGAGAAGGTTGAGGCAAAAGACCCATCCTATCCAGCTGCTCATGAGCACTGAAGAGAGAGGAGAATAAGGGGGGGGGGGGGGTAAGAAGAGTGCACTGAGGAGGAGAAAAGAGCAATAAAGAAAAGCAAGGACAAATGGGTGAAAATTAAAGGAGAAGAGAGGGTAGTGAAAAAAAAGAGGAAGAGAAAAAGTGATCATGATAGAAAAGAGGGGTGGAGATAGGACAAGAGTATTGAGGATAGGAAATTAGATTACAGAAGGAAGTGAAACAATGCTGACAATAGGGTCTATATTTTATAGTGGTGCACTGAAATGAAAATTCAACATCAACTTCCTCAAGTGGCTGAGAGGCATCTTCAATTTTGTATGCAGCTTTGCCGGTCAACCCTGGTAAGTAGCCATATAATACCTACTTAATGCATCTCCTGGTAAAGCTATTTCAGAAACAATAAGCTGCCTTGTTTATACTCAATGAGCTATTTGAATATCTATCTTGTTTTTTTTTTTTTGTTAAAATCCAGCCAAGAAACATCCAAGAGCTTTGTATGTTCTCCTGGGCCTTGGCATTAGTGTAGGGGTTTGGTGCCAGCCCGCTGCACTGGCCTCAAGTGCTATCAGCTGTGACTGTTTCCAGTGGTGGTCTCTGTGTCTGCCAAGCCAAGCACAGTTGATCCCTTTGAGCCAATTTAAGCAGTTATTAACCTTTTCTATGTCCGAAACTTTGTAAGGCATCATGTGTGAATCTCACAACATTTTCACCCATGAAAACCTAAAGGACTCTGTACAGGGCACCATGGATGGGTCTTGGATGGGAGATATGTGTCTTCTGTGCAGGATGAGGGGTTCTGGGGTGATCTGGCAATTGGGGGAAACAAACTTACAGTTTTTCTAGGATTATTAAAGAGGGATTCCACCAAAAAAAAAAATATTAAAAGTCAGCAGCTATAAATACTACAGCTGCTGACTTTTAATAAATGGACACTCACCTGTCCCGGGTTCCAGCGATGCCGGCAGCCAAGGCCGATCGATCGCTCGGCTCTCGGCTGCTGCAGTCACCATTCTAGGTGAGGGAATCAGGAAGTGAAGCGAATCGGCTTCACTTCCCGGTTCCCTACTGCGCATGCGCGAGCCGCGCCACGCAATAGGAAATCTCTGCGCTGTCACTGAGACCCGTGTGTGTCCCAGCAGACAGCGCGGCAGGGCAGGAAATGGCGTAGACTCCCACGGGAGTCTATGCCCGGAAGTGGGTGAAAATACCTGTCTTTGACAGGTATCTCCACCCCCCTCCCCCCTGAAAGGTGTCAATTGTGACACCGGAGGGGGGGAGGGATCCGATCAGCGGAGGTTCCACTTTAGGGTGGAATCCCGCTTTAAGTCTTCATATAGGTCCCGGAATTTGGAGCCTTGAGGAGATTTTGGGTGGGAGAGAGCCTCAAATCTTACTATGGGTACTTTTATCAGGAAAGTGTTAACTCACCTGCAAGAGTGGACTGAAAATGGCAAGAAGCAGCTTGTAGGTTTCCATGAAGTGTCGAGTGAAACAGGACACAGTTGTCAGAGGACTAAGATACTGCTGGGCTCCTGTTACCTTTTATCTGGACCCTGAAGCAGACGTAAACTTTAAAACCCTGTTAAATAATAATAAATTAGAATGCTCAAAACACTAATTTTATTTTGGTACAGTCGTCCCTTTATAAAGAGTGCAGAGTGTAACTGTTGTGGGACAGGTTTATGCTGGTGGTGAGCCAAATATTTTGTTTTGTACCAGAAATTTAGAGAATTGTTTTATTTATGCTGAGCTACTTTTTTGCCTGCGTTGAAGAAGTAAAAACTTTGCTTTTACCTAGAAGGCTGGCTAGTGATCCGGACCCCCCAATAATATCAGACCCCATTACTGAGTCACCACATGCTGGGAAGAGAAGCAACCAAACTAGGATGGAACCATATTATATGATATTTTATTTTTTTGGTAGATACTGAAGAGTTACACCATGTAACAGTTTCTCAAATCTGTCAGGGACTCTACTGGTGAGATTGATTCATTAGATTGGTGGGTAAGGATGAGCAGCATATTTTGGCAAACTAAATTTTGGAAGAAAATTTCTGATTTTGCATTTGCCAAAATTTTGATGAAATTGCCCACATTATTGCTGTACTGTCTCTCCAGACCCCCAGTTGATCCAGTACAGCTGGTGCTTTTCGATATATGGGAACATGCCATCTTATCCTGTTATTCAGTGCTGGGAGCCAATCACCAAGCCCAGTGTCCCACAAGGAGGAGGACATCAACAATTGCAATATTATATGACAGGGTTTAAGCAGGGCTTAGACCCAGGTCTCTGACAAACACAGGAAGAGATGGAGGAATTGTATGTGGGGTGGGTATAAATGGGTAGGGGTATTGGCTAATCAGTCCGGTTTAGTTAAGTAAATCCATGGTCACATGGCACACCAGACCCAAATCTTCTACCTTTTAGACTGCAGAGTGGAAGTGTATCCTTTAGGTCTCTCCATGGCTGCCTGTGTGGCACATACACATCCTATTAACTCATGTAGCAAAGTCTTTAGCCTCTTCCAATCTAATGAGGACCTCTAAGGCCAAAGATAGCTGACATCCTTCTGTAAGTAGTGGGTTGTGAGGCATAGTGGGTGCAAGGTGTAGGTTATTGGGCGCCAGACACTTCTTGAATGCAAAAGAGACGTTTCTTTCTTTTACAGTCTT
This sequence comes from Lithobates pipiens, assembly GCF_037356315.1. Taxonomy (NCBI): domain Eukaryota; kingdom Metazoa; phylum Chordata; class Amphibia; order Anura; family Ranidae; genus Lithobates; species Lithobates pipiens. The sequence continues at coordinate 323,273,362 of NW_027507784.1, read as the reverse complement.
TCTTTTATGAGGGAAAGAGGATTAGGGCCAGGACACCCTTAAACAATTTCAATTGGCAGCTTCTGAGACCTCAATAGGAGGAAAGTCGTACAGTGAAAGGCCTCAGCAAGGCACCACATCTGCATGTGCAGGATTGCTGTCTCCAAAGGTAACAGTCTTTAACAGTTCCTAACACAAATCGTAACAGTCCTCTCAGCTTCACTACAACTTCCACTTGTAGTTCTTGAGACCCTAGTCTCTCACTGGACCCTCTGATTCACTGACTCTGAATCCCTGGAACTCCTCAAAGCTTTGCGGTGGTATCTCCTTCAAGCGTCACCAATGCTTCCCTGCTGGGTCCCTAGGTTGGCACTCCAGATACTTCTCAAGCATAGCCCCTGTTGACTGGCTCATTCCCTAGCTTGCCACACAAGGCTGCTCTGCAAGCGTCACCTCCACTGGTTGGGTTCCTGACTTGATCACCGCCTGAAGTTTCCTGATTCTCCACCGTGCCCGTTCGGTGAGAATGCTGCTCTGGTACTTGCTTCAGTTACTCACTGTGGTCCCTGGTAATAAGGTGGTTGGTCCCTTTGTGGCGACAGTTTCCCTTCTACCTTCGACCACTGACAGGTTCCCTAGCCAGCAGAACCATCACTTCTGGTTGGACTGCAAGCCGCAGTCCCAACCCTGCTAGGTTCTGTTCTGGATAGGCCCTCACACAGCCTGGCCGCCAGATGCCCCGGGATAGGCCCAATCTCCAGCCTAGCAGCCTGGGGCGTATGACACATGTCCACCCAGACAGCCCTCCAGGTGGCACAGAACATAGATCACCTGACTCCACCCGAATATATAGGTTCTCCCAGCAGGCCAATGGATTCAAGAAAACCCCTGCCCATTGGCCAAGATACCCCATATACCCATGACCTGACCTTGAGCTGCCCTTCTCTTATATAATACCAGCAAGTGACTGGCCACCTAGTAGTAGAATATAAAAGTACAACAAGGTCAAACTTAGAGAGAAATCAATTGATCTTTATCAATTATCCAGGATAACTACTCCTGGCAAGTAAATCTGTGAGGAGCTCCCTGCCTAAACTACAGGTGCTACATCCACATACAGCCCAATGAGAGTCTCAAACAAACATCCAAAAGTCCAAAGTTTAATGATAAAGAGCCAACACATTTCAGGGGTAAAAAATACTCCACTTTATGAGGGCTTAGGAATCTTGACTGTGCTTAAATGGAAATGGGAGTCTGCCCGGTCATTGAAAAGCATCCATTTTTTCTGCTATGCTCCAATTTTGTAATTAAGACTTTGGACTCTTTGTTTGGACATGTATTTGGCTTCTAATTGGGTCATATATTTTTGGATTCTCCCATCTGGTTTCTGGACATGTGACAGAGGATTCAGGTGAGCAAGAAAGGGGTTTTTAAGGGTTTTTAAAAAATATATTTTTTAATTGATTTATATTTATATGATTTTTCATATTTTTCATATTTTTGCAGTTCAAGGAACAGGCGCTCTTTTGCAAGACTTACACTAAAGTGATTGCAGAGACTGGAGAGCGTAGATAGAGTATTATGGAAATCAGGGTTAGAAATGGAAACTACCTACTTTTAATGCTAATGTTGGCAATACTCAGGACACAATAATCTTAATGCTGTTAAATTCCCAACCAGCAGAGATGTCTGTTGGTGCGTCTGATAATGTACCTGATTATAAGATGATGGTAAGCTGTTCTGAAAGGATGTCAGACCAGAGTCCGCTTTTCATGTCACAGTTGCCCTTTTCCTCTTGGCTCTCAGAAGATGTTATCAGAAAAAGCATCCAGTAGGATGTCAGTGTTCATCCCAATTTGTCTCATGCTATCCTGTAGTTTTGCCATCCCCAGTTGAATCCTGATGACAGCTGTTAAAAAAACTTAAATGGAAATGTTTTCAATGTTTTCCTTTTTACAGCAGCTTGGTATATATATTTTTTTAAAATAAGAAATCCCTTATGCATATTTTGTAATTATATATAAACATGGCGGCAGCCATATTTGCTTATTACATATGCATCCTCTGCTTCCTGCTATGCAGTAATACACTATGGATGTGTTTTACCATACCTCCCAACATTTTGAGATCGGAATGAGGGACACCTACTAGCAAACGTATGTAGGCATAGGACACGCCCCTGCCACACCCCCCTAAAAGGAGAATTAACCAAAAAAAAAGGTTAATTAAATCCACAAGTGCTTCTTTTACCACTACTATTCCATTCATTATATTGGCTTTTAAAATGTACAAAGGCAGCAATTTAAAATATGGATGAAAGGTTCAGCACTGGGAAACACTTTTTAAAAGCTAAAAAGTGCATTTTATATACAAGTATATAGATCAGCCCAAAATGAAGGACAAATGAGGAGGAAAGAGGGACAGAGGGACATTGCTCCAAATCAGGGACAGTCCCTCCAAATCAGGGACAGTTGGGAGCTATGGATTTACTACTCTTTCTCACAATACAAGTTATTTTAAATGATTATAATGGAGTCCAGGTTCACGGTAAAGTAAACACTATAAAAATAACTTTTTGTGGACATTTTCTACTTATATTTCCGGATCCAATGATTACCTTGACAAGTGGTTTTCTCTAAAGGAAATCCCTGCTGACACTTTTTTTTTATAACATATTCTATTATCTCTCTCTCTGTCTTAACTTTCAACATATCATTTTAATGTAATGATATTTTATTAAACAGTGTGTCACTGGCATATTAATGTGTCTGTCTTCCTCGATAGACAAAGATCCAGCCACAAAGTATTCTCAAATAAATGTTTGGAAAATGTTGTTGGAAATACTGTGTAGGGCTTATTGATCTCCTTTTATTAACAAAAGAAAGTAAAAGTTCAAAACTGGTTGCCCCCAAAAGGATTTTGGCCGCTTAATCAGACAGAAAAATAATATTAGCCTCATGACTTACTGTGTTATGCCACTGTTCAGGCCTTCTGCTTAGACCCTTGGTCTGGTCCCTTAGACCGTCTCTCTGCACCAAATGTGCTCACATTCATCTCTGCACCTTTTCCCTCAAGCTCTCCCCATTCACACTCAACCAGCTCCTTGCTTCTCTGGCCCTTAGGCCCTTAGGGCCTCTGTCTGCTCCCTCTCAGACTTCACGTGTACTGTGCAGACATGCACACCTCTGGTTGTTCCCTTACAGACTCCTGGGGAGGATGGAGCGCTGAACTACGGCCATTCCCATGAGAATAAAGGGTGTGCACATCTGCAAACACACCACCTAATGGTCTCTGATAAAACCTGGACACAAGGCTGGAGGCTTCTTCCCTCTCAGAGCTCTTAAAAGTCTCTGGACTCCAGACCCAGAGGTGAGAATGACAAAACCCTGAGAACATCTTCTTTCTCTGCTGTGCACATATCGTGTGGAGCCCCTCAATCGTCATCCTTGAGCATCCTTTGTATATATTGTGACACGTCAGAGTATCTTAGCTCAATGGCAGCACCAAAAAAGTGAGTCAACTCCACACCAGATATCGTTTTCAGAGCTTTCCTGCCCACTTTTATTTAAATAAAAGTAAAAATGTACACAGGCATATCTTCCCAAGCAGGGGTTCTTACTATCATTATGAATAAAACATAGCATTCATCCTCCTGGCTCTCTTGTGGCAGCTTTACTGCTCCAAGTATCTCTTCAGGGTCCTCCTGACGTCAGCACTTTTTTTGGTCCTCCGAGTCCTGACTATGAAACAGGCCCCAGTGTTTATGCACAGACACTGCACTTCAGCTCTGTGTCTTCCTTACAGCTTCCTAGCTGCTCTGTCCTTCGTGGACTCTCTCTCTCTCTCTCTCTCAGGCCTTGCTCTGTCTCGACCTGCACACCATGGTGCAATGTGCACCTGTCACTGCTCCTTTCACACACTGGGGCTCTGAGCTCTATCTCTAGCTCTTATATGAAGCCAGCAAACACCTGTGCCACTAGTGTGCTGGTTTCCTACAAAATCTGGCATAAACCACCATTTTACCCAGTGGCAGACTTATACAGTGCAGTATGCCTATCTGTAATAGAGGGGCTGCCAGTGACCATTTATAATTTTTTATTTTTACTAATAGCAGCAGGCAGGGAGGGGGAGCGGAGACAGGGACACAGACACGGAGCTGACAGGCTTGGAGGGAGGGGGTGAGGGGGAGAGAGGAGAGCAGAGGAGAGCTACGGATGATGAAGGGACATACACTGACCACGGTGGTCAGGGCTCAGCAGCCCTGATTATCATGGTCAGCACAGAGAGGGAGATGCAGGAAGTGGAAGGATCAGCCAGGTTTATTACAGTTTAGAGAGGGGCAGATTACACAGCACTGTGCTGTTTAGTGTGCTTTAAGGGAACAGGATCTCTATGTTTTAGGTTAATAAACTCTTTAAGTAAGATGTCTTCTTATAAATGTGAGTCTCAAACTCTGAAGCATTGCTGGCAGCACTCATACGTCTATTTCCCAAAGACAACCTCTGGATTTGATGCTGAGCATGTGCACTCAACTTCTTTGATCGACCATGGCGAGGCCTGTTCTGAGTGGAACCTGTCCTGTTAACCTGCTGTATGGTCTTGGCCACCGTGCTGCAGCTCAATTTCGGGGTCTTGGCAAACTTCATATAGCCTAGGCCATCTTTATATAAAGCAAAAAAAAAAAAATTTCAGATCCTCAGAGAGTTCTTTGCCATAAGGTGCCATGTTAATACAAACCGTAAGCATGGTCTTAATTAACAGTAAACCAAATAAAAGCCTTAAGAATGATTAAAAAAATTATTTAGTTAAGCAATTTAAACTTAGATGATGGGTTTCAGATTTGCTGTCACTTACTTCTGAAGCTGCAAACACTGTGAAGTAATTCATCCTCAAATTCTGAGAAATGATTGATACTTTTCCTCTGCTGTGTACAGTCCAGTTTTTCAATCATTTGTGATAATACTATGTGGGTTTACCATCCACTCATTATACCCATGATATACACAATGAATATACAGTAAACCCCCCTCCATCGCGGAGGTTACGTTCCGGACCCACTCGCGAAAAGTGAAAAAACGCGAAATAGAAAGACCCTATTTAAATACACCCTAGGCATGTCACCGCCCCCTCTAACGTCACCACGCTCGGTGCGGTCCACGAGCGAGGCATGCGTTTCACCACAGCCTCGCTCTGATTCACTGCTACATAACCGCGAAATGGTGAAATATTACCGCAATATCAGAATAACAGGTCCTAATTAAAATATCGCGATATACCGCGACCGCAAAAACTGAACCGCGATAGAGCAGGGGTTTACTGTATATTGTTTCCTATTACCATCTTGTTCCTTACCGAATCAGTGATCAGTGCTGTGACTATGTAAAGATAATAGTATAATAGGCTGAAAGTGTAATTTTCTTTTCCTAGTGTCTCAAATGCTTGTTGTGTTATTATACGCTAAGAATATAATGAGATAATTCTGCAGAAAAAAAAATTTAAATGTCAGGAAAGAGAGAACATATCAAAGACGTTTGTGAACACAATCACTTTTCTCCCATAGACTTCCTGAAATGGTTTGAATCTTTAATAAGCAATAAACCGAGAGCCTGAAAAGCATTTCAAATGTAACAAGCAAAAGAGTGCTTTCTTTTTTCTTTCTTTTTTTTTTTTGAAGATTCACCCTCACCTCCTCTTATGACAACAGTAAATGTTTGCCTTTCTGACACACAGAGAAAGGAATACAGTGATACAAATGCTTACATTAATTAAAAATTAATTATATACAGAAAAGGTCTAAAAGTTGATTTAATATTATTTAAAAGTTACCAAAATGCATTTTTAAATGTTTCTCTATTTGTCATCCTATAATAAAAAAACCTAAGCATGGTCTTAATTAACAGTAAACCAAATAAAATCCTTAAATGCCCTTAAAAACTATTTAAAAATGATTTACGGTAGTTAGGCAAATTAAATATAAAGTTATTGTCGAGTTAAAGTAAAATGAAACCTTAAATGGATCACATTTCTTTGCAAAAACACCCTACATCATAAACAATTGTCATTTGTTTTATCCGTAGGGACCTGTTCTAAGCAGTACTGTTCCTAGCTTAACCCCATCGCGCCTAAAGGAAAAACAAATGTTAATGCCTAAGCACAATTTTGCAACTTTGACATGTGTTAGTAAAACTGTACATATCATCACAATTGTTTTTTTTTTTTATTATTATTTAAAATATTTGTATTGAATAAAATTATCATACATCGTATAGATAGTTATACTTGGCAGAGTATGATACATTCAATCATGAAGCAAACCAGTTTAAACATATTCAATTGAGGTTAACTAAAGTGGCTTATGAAAACTGTTGAAGAGAACAAGAAAGGAATAAAGGAACTATTTTTGGTGTACTCAAAATACAAGGTCAGGGCTGTCAGGAACCATCACAATTACTTTGTGCATCCAGGTGGATTATACCTTGTTTTTTTTTTTCAGTACAAATTGGGATTGTATTTGGTGGTAAATGGTAATGAATATCTCATGATTTTTTTTATCATCAAAGGAAAACTGGCCCAAAATAGTAAAAAAAAAAAAAAAAAAAGTTTTTTTAAAATCTTAGCTGTATAATTCTTGTTACTACCATAACCTACCACCAAAGAACAACTTAAAAGAAATTCTCCTGCTCCGGATGATCGCAGTACCACTTATGTGTATGTTAGATGTTGTATGAACACGTAGTACAGGCCAAAAACAATAGTGTGCATTTTACTTCTTTTTTTTTTTTTTTTTTTTACCACACTGACAGTAAAGCCCCATACACTCTATCAGATTTTCTGCTGAGTTTTTCCTTCAGATTTACCAAAACCATGTAATAGAAGGGCCTGCCTGATTGCATACAAATTGAAACTCCTAAGGTTTGACCTCATATTATATGGTTTTGGTAAATCTGAAGGAAAAACTCAGCAGAAAATCTGATAGTGTGTGTGTATGGGGCTTAACTGACACGGACACTAATTTAAATAAAAAAAAAAAAAACCCTCCCCACAATATACTGACCATGACCTTTGACACTGACTTTTGACCCTTACTTAACAATAACCCTGGCACTGACCTAGATCAAACCTTGATCTAGGTATTCTAGGTATTTTTTCTTTATTTTGACTTTTATTTTGAATTTTATTTTATTATTATTATTATGATTATTATTATTTTACAGACACTTGTTTTATTGTTCTCTCTGCAAGGAGATAGAAAGATACAATGTATCTTTCCTCTCCATTCACAGGGGCAGGCTTCACTGTGACTGATCACTGTGGTAGCCAATCAGAGGGAGGCTATCGCAGTGATCAGGTGACCTGAAACCGGGAGTTCCAGGTCTCAATCTCAATGAGATCCCAGTCTCTATGCTAGGAGTGCGCTGTGCACTCCCTGCACAAAGACAGATACGCATATATGCGGCCCCACGGAAAAAGCCCAGTCCAGTGGGGCAACATACTGTATACACATAATGTTGGGGTCAAGTGGTTAAATTTGGTGCTGCTAAGCTGTAGTCAGACTTATTAATTTATAGTTTGGATTTTCCCTAAGCTCAGTTTTATTAATTGCTTCTGCTTACTATTGGAAAGTGTCTCTGGCAATAGTGTAATATACAGTGCCTTGCAAAAGTTTTCACCCCCTTTGGCTTTTTACCTATTTTGTTACATTATAGCCTTTAGTTCAATGTTTTTTTAATCTGAATTATATGTGATGGATCAGAACACGATAGTCTAAGTTGGTGAAGTAAAATTAGAAAAATATATACATAAAAAAACTGATCATTGACATGTGCGTATGTATTCACCCCCTTTGTTATGAAGCTCATAAAAAACTCTGGTTCAACCAATTCCCTTCAGAAGTCACATAATTAGTCACATAATTAGTGAAATGATGTCCACCTGTGTGCAGTCTAAGTGTCACATGATCTGTCATTACATATACACACCTTTTTGAAACACCTAAGCAAGAGGCACCTCTAACCAAACACTGCCATGAACACCAAGGAACTCTCCAAACAAGTAAGGGACAATGTTGTTGAGAAGTACAAATCAGGGTTATGTTATAAGAAAATATCAGAATCTTTGATGATCCCTAGGAGCACCATCAAATCTATCATAACCAAATGGAAAGAACATGGCACAACAGCAAACCTGCCAAGAGATGGCGGCACACCAAAACTCACGGAGCGGGCAAGGAGGGCATTAATCAGAGAGGAAGCACAGAGACCTAAGATAACCCTGGAGGAGGTGCAGAGTTCCACAACAGAGACTGGAGTATCTGTACATAGGACGACAATAAGCCGTACGCTCTATAGAGTTGGGCTTTATGCCAGAGTGGCCAGAAGAAAGCCATTACTTTCAGAAAAAAAACAAAATGGCACGTTTTGAGTTTGCGAAAAAAAAGGCATGTGGGAGACTCCCAAAATGTATGGAGGAAGGTGCCCTGGTCTGATGAGACTAAAATTTCACTTTTTGGCCATCAAAGAAAACGTTATGTCTGGCGCAAACCCAACACGTCACATCACATCACCCAAAGAACACCATCCCATCCCATGGGGATGTTTTTCAGCAGTCGGGAGTTGAGGGAAAGATGGATGGTGCTAAATACAGGGATATCCTTGAACAAAACCTGTACCACTCCATGTGTGATTTGAGGCTAGGACGGAGGTTCACCTTCCAGCAGGACAATGACCCCAAACACACTGCTAAAGCAACACTTGAGTGGTTTAAGGGGAAACATGTAAATGTGTTTGCATGGCCTAGTCAAAGCCCAGACCTCAATCCAATAGAAAATCTGTGGTCAGACTTAAAGATTTCTGTTCACAAGCGCAAACCATCCAACTTGAAGTAGCTGGAGCAGTTTTGCAAGAAGAAATGGGGAAAAAAAAACAGTGACATGATGTGGCAAGTTCATAGACTTATCCAAAGCAACTTGGAGCTGTGATAGCCGCAAATTTGGCTCTACAAAGTATTGACTTTAGGGGGGGTGAATAGTTATGCACATTGACTTTTTTCTGTTATTTTGTCCTATTTGTAGTTTACTTCACAGTAAAAAAAATCTCTTCAAAGTTGTGGGCATGTTTTGTAAATGAAATGATGCAAATCCTCAATCCATCCATGGCAACAAAACACGAAAAAATGCCAATGGGGGTGAATACTTTTGCAAGGCCAGCAGAGGGTGCAACTGAATGCAGAAGTACCGTAGAAACGTCACTCAGGGTCACCTTCTGGGGAAGGACCTTTGCAGAACAGTATGAGCTTCCTTGGGAGGGATTGAAGCACCTGTGACGGTAATGCAAAGGACACACCACTGTGGGCAGTAAACTAAGTGTAGCAATACGTGAATGAAAAGCAAGCTAAAATAGCAACCCACAGAAGTAAAGTGTTAATTGCCTTCTAACATGTGGGTCTTCCGCTTCCGGTCTGATCGTCCATTAATTGTTCAGATGTAGGAGAGCCGAGCGGGGTTCAGCTGTCATTGAAGCATATGGATGTAAATGGGAGCCCTGTTGAAAGGTGCCTGGAAGAGCTGGGTACAAGCTGAGGATGTTGAATGGGGTTCTGGTGGCTCATCCAAGGAGAATGTGTGCTGTTTTATTGCTGAAGAAGAGTACAGAGTGCTGGTTTGGGGTTTATTGACCTCATAAACTCTGTCAAGTCCCTAAGTTCTTCCACTCCACAAGAGTCAAGAATTCCAGCCTTAGGGGAAATGTTAGCTCACTGGATCACCTACCCAGGGCTAAAGGGTGCTTCATTTAAAATAATTGTAAAATCCTGGTGACAACCCAACCTAAATTTCAGGGAAGTCAAGCGGCAAATTGCAGGAACATTAATTAATGAAAAGCTTGCGGCTATACTTTATGAAAATACTTGAAAATATGGTCCCATTGGATAGATCAACTAGACTTGTCTGACCACACTCTACTATATCTCTGGATCTGTTACTTCTCACCATGGCCACTTCCCTCTGATGGAACTGACCTCTCTTTTTCTCTCTTTTCTCCATCTTCCTTCTTTTCATGCTTGGTCAAATCTGAGTAAGATGGATCTCAAATTGGCGGCCCTCCAGCTTTTTGCAAAACTACAAGTCCCATCATGCCTCTGCCTGAGGGAGTCATGCTTGTAACTGTCAGCCTTGCAAAGCCTCATGGGACTTGTAGTTTTCAAAACAGCTGGAGGGCCTTCAATTTGAGACCCTTGGAGTAAACGTTATGGCTCACAGATTTGGACACTTTACAAGAGCATGGAAGAATATACTACTGTTTGCAGTCACTACTGTTTTCAACTTTTACCCCCTAGATTCAGATTACTAGACATGTGCACAACTGAAAAATGTGTTTTGTTTTAGAATCGTTCATTAAGTTAATCATTTCATTTTTTTATATCTGTTATGTTAAAATTATTTTTTTTTTAAATTTATGTATATTTGGATTTGTTTTACTTATTTGGATTTGGTTAGTACATTTGTTATTTAGGAAGATGGCTATATTCGTTGTATTCTATTTAATCTACTCTATTTTTTGCTATTCCATTCTATTCTTTTCAAGTCTTTTCTTTTCTATTCCATTCTGTTTTATTCTTATCTATTCTATTTTTTCTTTTCTATTCTATTCTTTTAATTTGTATTCCATTCTATTCTGTTCTTTTCTCTTCTATTTTCAATTCTATTGTATTGTTTTCTAGTCTGTTCTATTCCATTCTGTTTTATTCTATTCTAATCTAGTCTATTTTTTTTATAGTCTATTGTATAAAGCAGCCTAAGAAGGTATTATCTTATTTCACTTTTATACCTTATTTTACTTATTGCAATGTGTTTCCATTTTGAATTCAAATTCATTTTTGAATTCAGGTAATTTGTTATTTCATTACATTATTTTATTTCATTATCATGTATTTTGGATTTGTTACTATTGTGATTCACAAATTCGGATACATCCGAATCTCTGAATAATTAAAACTTCATCAGAATTTTGATTAGCAACGAACAAATTGCACATATCTATAGATTACACTGTCTCTTGCATGGGGCAAACTCACCCTTTTGTTGAAGTATATACTGTATGTATAATTGATAATGTCAGACACCGTAGACAATTACTCCGATCTAATGCTTTTATAAACCTGAATATGTACCATAGCTGCCACTGCTTTATTCCCTGTGACTTGGATTGTACATTGCAAATTTCTATTGTTTTTTTCCTGTAAATTAAACATTCAATAAACTATTTGTAAAAGTAATGGGAATGTTGACTGGAACCCAATAGATGCCGTGACAGATTGGACCAGTAGGGGCTATTAAATTTCACATATTGCAGAGCCCCTTCTTAATAACCTTCTTTTTCACGCTCAGCTTTAAGTGAGAATATCGATGTTCCAAATGCCTATGTTAAAATCTTTTGTCAGAACAGATGATCATAACATTTCCCCCCGCAAGACACTTAAGTCACTTCAATAATGTTGGAGGAAGAGAAGGCCCTCACCCCCTCATAAGCTCCAAGTTCAAGAATATCTTCTGCCATAGATAATGAATTTATTCTATGCTTCGATCGATGCAGCTCTCCAGGAGAAAGTGTCATTATACTTTAGTCATCACCAAATTGCCTTCTGGGACATGGGAGTTAATCGGCCTAAGTGGAAGGTTTTTCTAAAGTTCTTAAAAGGGACATGTCCACCTTAAAAACCGTTAGGCTGCTTCATGAATCTGCTTGATATGATACTTTCAATGCCAGGAGACAGCAAAAGATGATATATGTAAAGCACACACCTTCATTTAGGTGTCAGGAACAATTGCAGAAGGAAAGCAACCCCAGTATCACTATTCCTGAGACCATGATAGCCAGGGCAGGACTTAGGGTGATGGGGGCCCCTGGGCTTGAGTCGTTTTCGGGCCCTACGTTCTATATATTACTGTATTTATCGGTGTATAACACGCACCCCAAGTTTCGGAGGGAATTTTAAGGAAAAAAAAATTTAGGAGAGAAGTTTTAAAAAAAACTTCTTACATTTAAATGCCCATCAATGCAGCCTTATCAGTGTCCATCTGAAGCCTTATCAGTGTCCATCTGCAGCCTTTCCCAGTGTCATTTGCCTTGTCAGTGCAGCCTTGTCATTTGTAGCCTTGAAGTTTAAAAATGGAGCAGCCGAGATACAGAGTCCTGTGTATCTCTGCGGCTCCCGGGTCCTCTCGCAGTCCTGAGCAGAGCCGAGTGTACTCGCCTCGGCTCACAGTCACACCCAGTCCCTGTGTTATGTCCATCATAGGGCGGGACTGGGCGTGACTGTGAGTGGAGCTGAGCACACTCGGCTATGTATCTCGACGGGGCCCCCTATTGGGAGGGGCCCATGGGCTTGAGCCCAGTCAAGCCCAATGGTAAGTCCAGCCTTGATGATAGCTAACCCTTGCTTTAAAAGGGGACTGGAGGCACTGAAACCTTGAAATAACATTGAGTGTTAATTTAATATTTATATTCTTGTAAATAGTATACTGATAATCTCACTGTGAAGCATCCAAATAACCAGTGGCCAGCCAGGGCCGTCTTTAATGCAGGACAAAAGGGGCAGCTGTCCCGGGCTCAGTCATTGCTGTGGGGCCCAAAGCAGCTGCCCCATGAGCCCATGCTGCCCGCAAATAGTTGATAGGTGGATTTGGCTATCACTCTTTCTGTTTGTGTATACACTCAACCTATTGTGTCAGAAGTGCTGAAGTTCTTAGGAGGCTGAGACAAAGAACAGATAACCCACCCTATCCAGTGGCTCCAATGGGGGTAGCACTACAAAAATAGGATGAAAACTGTATTTTAAATGAAGCACATCTTCACCCTAGGTAGGTGATTCAGTGGGTTAGCATTTCACCTCAGGGTGGAAGGAGATGAGGACGGAATTGAATGTTAGGGGCGCTGATGATTGGTTGGGTGTTATGTCTGCAGCCTGTTCGTGATTGGCCAGCTCGTTAACGTAAACCTTGTTTGGGGAGGGGCCTGTAAGTCCCATGCTGTCAGGGCTGGCTTAGCCCTTCCTTCTCTGGGCTGGCTGCTCAGCTGTCGGCTAATTGTCAGCTCTCTTCTCTCTCCACAGTTACCAGCTGTTCCTGATGATGCTCGTTTGACCTGCCTACTTAAAGCCTTCCAGCTCACGTCACCTCTGCCTTCTCCTTGGTCACATCACTAGAAACCATCTCCTGCGGTTTGTTTAAAGACTGGCTTGCTGACATCCCTTCTGGCTCCTTATCCTGCTTGCTGTTGCTCTACTTGGATCCCTGACTTCTGGCCTGGCTGATTACCCGATCTGGTTACTGGACTCTGGCTATGCTTGACTACACTTTTTCTATTTACCTTTTTATTTTTATTAATAAACAAGTGTGATTTAATTGTACTTCTGTCTCAGTCTGATTCATGGTTTCTAACACATGCACAGTCACACCAACTCCTCTCCCTCACCATGTCTAACAAGCTGAAAAAGATCGGCCCACTGAAGAACTTCTTCACCGGAGGGTTCGGCGAGGTGTGCCTGGTGTTCACCTGGCATTTTCTGGACACTATCAAGGGGAAACCGCTGGGGAAGGGGAATGCAGGGGTCTGCAGAGAGAGGGGGTCCTGTGTAATAATTGGGGTAGTATGGGGGGAGGGGTCCTGTGTAATCGTTGTGGTAGTATGGGGAGAGGGGTCCTGTGAAATGATGGAGGAGGGGGTGCTGTGTTATTACAGTTGGCGAGTATTAACTGTTACAGATAAAGCTAAGGACTTGTTTGTGGACTAGTTCATTATGTTTACATTAATAAAGTTTTCTGAGATAAGTCTATGTGTGTGTGTGTGTGTGTGTGTGTGTGTTTTTTGGGATGTTGGGGTGGAGAGCGAAATTGCATGGGGGGGGCGTGCAGAAAATGTCTACCCAGGGTCAAGTCAATGTCAAAGATGGCCCTGTGGCCAGCTACTGCACTCTGGAGGCTTACCACAGTCAAGATGGGTTGTGGAGGAAATATTTGAATCTGAAAATTAAGCAATATACCAAAATGTTTGAGTCCAAAATGACCGTAAGTTTAGTCCTAACATCAAATTAATCCAAATCCAACACGTTTTGGAAGTCAGGCATTGCCCCTTTCATCAGGGTGAAACACATCAGAAGAGAGCCATTATGTCATGTTTCGGGGATGATGAAGAGGATGATGTCTGGCCACTGAAATGTGTTAACTTTTGTACTTATTTTATGTTGGGAATAAACTTAAATTTGGAATTGAACATTTTTGTTGAAATTGAAATATAAGCTGATATTTTCTGGCCAGTGTGAACTAGCCTAATCCTCCAAACAATGGAATCCTGGCTGTGACAGTGGGGTCACTTTGGACACAGGGTGAATAAAAGAAACCCCCGATATGGTCTGTGATAGCCATATTCAAGGCTGTATAATACATTGTATACTGTATGTGGGGGTTAAGTGTCATTGTTGTGAGGAATTAAGTTGTTTTGCATTTCTATTGTTCATTTAAGTCTATCCTTGTGTGTAGTGTAAAGTGTCAGACAGACTGGCTGCTAACCCTTTGTGAAAAGATGTGTATTGGGTGGGATCGTTTGAAGCCTAGCAGACGTCTTGGGAAGCTGGGCTCTTGTTCATGTTAAAAAGAATTGTGTATAAAAATACAATGTTGGTTTTTAATAAATTCATTCCTACTTCAGCAGAGACATAGTGCGTCTCGTCTTGTTGCCAGAGGGATCGGCTCCTATAGGAAAGGGTCGTTTAACTGTGGATATTGGTACCGATTGGATGTGTGTCTCGGAGAGGGAACATCGCAAACGGCGTTAACCCCCTTTATATTAGGGGACCCGTTACACTGGCAAACCTTTGTTCATGATGTGATGCATACATGACACCTTCAAGGACAAATGCTTTGGGATGCAAGACAATGGGTTGTGGTTGTGGGAGGGTTATAGCGGAGCTCCACCCTAAAGTGGAATTTCTGCTCAGCGGACCCCCCCCCCCCCCCCCCGGTGCCACAATTGGCACTTTTCAGGGGGGGGTGCAGATACCTGTATAATACAGGTATCTGCACCCACTTCCCAGCATAGGTAGCCGCAGATGCCCCCCCCCCTTGTGTTCTGGGAAACACACAGTTCCCAGAACACAACTGTGACCAGTGAAGACACACACTGTGACTCGCGCATGCGCAGTAGGGAACCAGGCAGTGAGGCCGCAATGCTTCACTTCCTGATTCCCTGACAGAGGATGGCGACGAGGGCAGCCAAGAGACGGGCGATTGCTCGTCATCTGCCGCCGACATCGCAGGCACCCTGGACAGGTAAGTGTCCATTTATTAAGTCATTTGTAGCTGCTGGCTTTTAATCATTTTTTTTTTCGGTGGAGCTCCTCTTTAAGGCACTGAATATAAATCCTCTAACTAGAGAATTTGGTATTGGATTGCTCATTCATTGATTCTTGGATCCTGGACCATAATGCAGAATCAGAGGGAGCCCTGGGTGTGTCACATGCCACATCTCCTGCCACCAAATGCAGTATGTCACTTGCCACCATCGACTGTCACCAGAGGCAGCGCATCACTTGCCACTGTGTCGCCTGTCACCAGATGCAGCATCCTATGAAGAATAAATGCAGTTTTTAAAAAAAAAATGATAAATCCACATTCTTCCAGATAACACCACTGAAAGGCGAGAGAGAACCCCACACCTTTTTACCCCCCCCCCCCCCCCCCCCACCCGGAAACCAGGCCATTTTTTGCAATGCGGCAGTGTGCGGTCATGGGACGCTGTACCCAAACAAAAGTGATGTCCTTTTTTTCACACAAATAGAGCTTTCTTTTGGTGGTATTTGATCACCTTTGCGGTTTTTATTTTTTATGCGCAACAAAAAAGGCTGACAATTAAAAAGAAAAAAAAAAGTTACTTTCTGCTGTAAAACATCCATTTAAAAAGTGTTAAAAAATAAAATGTCTTCATAATTTTAGGTCATGTATTCTGCAATTTAAAAAAAAAAATCCCAATAAGTGTACATTGATTTGTTTGGCAGAGAGAGAGAGAGGGAGAGAGGGAGAGAGAGAGAGAGAGAGAGAGAGAGAGAGGGGAGAGAGAGAGAGAGAGAGAGGGGGAGAGAGAGAGGGGGAGAGAGAGAGAGGGGGGGAGAGAGAGAGAGGGGGGAGAGAGAGAGAGGGGGAGAGAGAGAGAGAGGGGGAGAGAGAGAGAGAGAAAGAGAGAGGGAGAGTAGGGGAAGAGGGGGAGAGAGAGATATTTCCCCCTGAAGCACCTTAACACTTCTGCCACAGCCATTCTTCTGTTCTCCGACTGCACTCAGGCATAGTCACCCAGCACGTGACTCTGGAGGCAACAGACTAGTGAGTGTTACCGCGCCGGCCGCAAAGAGAAATCAAGCACCATAGTTCAGTCTGCTACTGCCCTCAGGCATATCACTCGGCGTGACAGTGTTGAGGGGGGGAGCCACGCCTGACGGATCACACAGATGGTATAATGCGGCTCCTGGCGCTGCTGACTGCCCGTTCTTTATAACCAAAAGCCTGCACCAGTGCACCCGCTAAGACACTCTGGGTTATGGACCACAGATTCAGGGGGCTGTAGCCCCAAAAGCCACCCCCTAGCGACGCCTCTGCCTCTGACATCAACGAGGCATTTTACTCCATACAACTATCGCTCGCTGGATATTTTCTCTTTTTTTTGGACCATCATCTGTAAACCTGAGAGAGGGTTGTGTGTGAAAATCCCAGTAGATCCGCAGTTTTTAAAATGCTCAGACCAGCCCGTCTGGCACCAACAACCATGGGAAAGCCACTTAAATCCCTTTTCTTCCTCAGTATGATCCTCGGTTTGAACTTCAGCGAGTCATCTTCACCACGTCTAGATGCCTAGAGTTGCTGCCATGCTATTGGCTGATTAGCAATTTATGTTACCAAGCAATTAAACAGTTGTACCCAATAAAGTGGTCGGTGAGTATATGTGTAAAGCGTTGCATAAATAGCGCTATATAAGTTATAAATAAATAAAATGCTTAAAGGACAGCACCAAAAAAGTGAGTATTGCAGCAAAACCATTTATTTTTATTTTTGTATTTTCAAAATTTCCAGCCAATGTATTTTTAAGAAAACAAAGATGGAATTGGACTTTAAAAAAAGGAAGTTTTGGTTTGCTGGGCCCTTGATGATCGCTCTTAAAGAATAGCAAGAGAAAGGTTATAAGTTATATTTGTGAAATGGTTTTGTTTAAATATTTAGCTACATTAGCATTCCCCTTTAAATGCTGGCAGCTTTCTATATTGGCTAATTGCATGACAAAAAGGTTTATTTTTACAGCCTTTCTGAAATGAAAATGGCTCAATTAAGTGTAAAAAAAAAAAAAAAAAAAAAAAAATCGACAGCAAATCCAACTTATTTATGATTTTACTGCTTGTCCTGCTTCTAAGTAGGCGGTTGAGTTTGATAACACAATACGCCAATTAGTGAATACAATACCTTTCATTAGATAGTTACACAACAGCACTTTAGGACTTATGAAAAATGAGATCATCCTTTCTGGGATTGAAAGTTTGTTGATGCAGAAAAGAGAAAAGTTTTTGTTGCAGTCAAATCATACAGTCATCTAAATTGTTCCTCCAAAGGCTAATTAATGTTTTATTCTTTGAGGGAATAATATTAGTCCCCTTATTTAATGAAACCACTGATGCCTTAACGTGGGATGTGTTAAATGAACTCCATAGTTACAAAGTAGATAAGGTTGAACAAAGACACAGGTTTGTCTAGTCCAACCTACCCTATATTGTCAAAAGTATTGGGACACTCGCCTTTACATGCACATGAAATTTAATGGCATCCCAGTCTTAGTCCGTAGGGTTCAATATTGCGTTGGCCCACCCTTTGCAGCTATGACAGCTTCAACTCTTCTGGGAATGTTAGGAGTGTGTCTATGGGGGTTATTTACTAAAGGAAAATCCACTTTGCACTGAAAGTGCACATGGAAGTAAAGTCGCTGTAGATCTGAGGGGGACATGCAAGGAAAATAAAAAAACTGCATTTTAGCTTGCACATGATTGGATGATAAAATCAGCAGAGCTTCCACTCATTTCAGATCTACCCCTTAGATTTAGAGCGACTGCACTTTCAAGTGCACTTGCAGTGCAAAGGGGATTTGCCTTTCGTAAATAACCCCCTATGGTTTTGACCATTCTTCCAGAAGCGTATTTGTGAGGTCAGGCACTGATGATGGACAAGAAGGTCTGGCTCTCAGTCTCTGCCCTAATTCACCCCAACGTTGTTCTATTGGGTTGAGGTGCAGGCCAGTCACGTTCCTCCACCCTAAACTCGCTCATCCAGGTCTTCATGGACCTTGCTTTATGCACTCTTCCAAATCATTTGGTGGAGAGGGGATTATGATGTGAGGTTGTTTTTCAGGGGTTGGACTTTGACCCTTAGTTCCAGTGATGGGAGTTCTTAAGGCATCAGCAAATCAAGACATTTTGGACAATTTCATGCTCCCAACTTTGTGGGAACAGTTTGGGGATGGCCCCTTCCTGTTCCAACATGACTGCGCACCAGTGCACAAAGCAAGGTCCATAAAGATATGGATGAGCGAGTTTGGGGTGGAGGAACTTGACTGGCCTGTACAGAGTCCTGACCTCAACCCGATAGAACACCTTTAGTATGAATTGGAGCAGAGACTGCAAGACTATATATCAGGATTTGTGAAAAATGCTATATACCAGGATTGTGAGACATGCTATATACCAGGATTGTGAGACATGCTATATACCAGGATTGTGAGAAATACTATATACCAGGCTTTCTGAGAAATGCTATATACCAGGATTTTTGAGAAACACTATATATCAGGCTTTGTGAGACATGCAATATACCAGGATTTGTGAGACATGCTATACACCAGGATTTGTGAGACATGCTATATGCCAGAATTTGTGAGACATGCTAGAAATGCTATATACCAGGATTTGTGAGAAATGCTATATTCTATATGCTATACTCTGCTGTGATTCTGGGCTGTATACTCTGCTGTGATTCTGGGCTGTATACTCTGCTGTGATTCTGGACTGTATACTCTGCTTTGATTCTGGGCTGTATACAGGGCCGGACTGGCCTACCGGGATACCGGGAGATTTCCGTACTGTGATGCGCAGTAGAGAGCACCAATGCAGCTGCAACTAAAAGCGGCCCCTTGGCAGGCGGACTACCCTGCCAATGCTCTCCACCTCCCATAATGCTCTCCAGTCCCCTTTGCTTTTCCCCCTGTTCTTTCTGGCCCCCACTGGTGCTCTCAAGCTCTCCCTCCTACTCTTTGTACCCCCCCCCAGTACTCTCCAGCCCCCATGCTCTCCGCCCCTGTTTTTCTGCCCCCCCCAGTGCTCTTTGCCACCCCACACTCTTAGCCCCCCCCCCAGTACTCTCAGCCTACCATGCTCTCCACCCCTGTTCTTTTTGGCCCCCCCAGTACTCTCAAGTTCCCCCCCAGCGCTCTCTGCTCCCCACCCCTGTGATCTCCACTGCCCCCACCCATGTGTTCTCCAACCCCGCCAGTACTCTCTGCTCCCCCTTCTCTCCAGCTCCCACCCAGTGATTTCCACTTCCCCAGGACCAGAGGACAGGCTGATTGGGGCCGGAAAATGGGGACGGTTGAAGGTGCAGGTGGCCAGGGACCACTTCATCTCACAGCAAACAGATCCTCTGGAAGGAGCACCGTCCCCATCCAAAATGAGAACAGACCCTGCCTGCTGCTGGCCGTCATGGATATCCTGCTGGCATGCAAGGTACTGTACCGAGCATCAACAACACACCTTTCTACAGACAGGGACTGCAGACTGGGACATGGGGCACAGGAGAGGCTGCATTCATGGACACAGTGAGACTGCATTCACGGCCCAGTAAAGCTGCATTTGATGGGCACAGTGAAGCTGCAATAATGGGCAGAGTGAGGCTGCAATGGTGGGCATGGTGAGGCCGCATTTCTGGGCACAGTGAGACTGCATTCGCGGACAGAGTAAAGCTGCATTTGGTGGGCACCCACCCATTTACCTTAGTGTATTCTTTCTTTGGAAGGTGACCCCCCCCCCCCCCCACACGTTCTGAGTTCCTGGGGTCCCCCTTCCCCTTGATGATTTTCCACTTACCACTTTTAACTGTAATTTGCATATATATATATATATATATATATATATATATATATATATATATATATATATGATTTCATATGTATATATAATACACTCTTCATCAAATGCGCTTTAAAATGTATGGTTTTCCCTTTCATGAACAAGAAAATAATGACGTTATGCTGTTGGGCTGGTATGAAATTTTTTCCAGGGCTGGTTTTTATTCCCAGTCTGGCCCTGGCTGTATATTCTGCTGTTATTCTGGGATGTATACTCTGCTGTGATTCTGGACTGTATACTCTGCTGTGATTCTGGGCTGTATACTCTGCTGTGATTCTGGGCTGTATACTCTGCTGTGATCCTGGGCTGTATACTCTGCTGTGATCCTGGGCTGTATACTCTGCTGTGATTCTGGGCTGTATACTCTGCTGGGAGTCTGGGCTGTATACTCTGCTGGGAGTCTGGGCTGTATACTCTGTCCTGTGATTCTGGGGCTGTATACTCTGTCCTGTGATGCTGGGGCTGTATACTCTGTCCTGTGAGTCTGGGCTGTATACTCCTGACACTATGGGTCGAAGCAAGTGGAATATAGGGGGCAGAGTGGGTGGATGCTATAAGAGGTGGGGCTTAAAGGTGGGAGGAGTCTAAAAGGAGGGATGGGTCTGGTGCCGCCCATTCTAAGTTCACCAGACGCACTGGTCATTTGGATAGTTTCTGTTGCCATTATAATTTAAAAAGAGTAAACACAGTTGATTGATAATACATGGCTTCAGCCAAACACTAACCATGAGTGAAAGAAAAGTTTTTGTGTTATCATTCATATTCTCTAAAAAAATGGCCAAGAAATCATAAATTCTTCCAGGGTATGTAAACTTATGAGCACAACTGTATATGGGGATGTGATCATTGTTAGCAACTGGTCTTATTTATATTTTCAGACAATTCTGCACATTTCTTTTGGTTAATATTGGCTAGCTCGCAAGATTTTTTCTTTATTATGACAATGAGTTCACTGTACCCCAATGGCCTCCACAGTCACCAAATCTCAATCCAATAGAGCACCTTTGAGATGTGGTGGGACGGGAGATTCACATCATGGACGTGTAACTGACAAATCTGAAGCAACTGTGTGATGCCATCATGTGGACCAAAATCTCTGAGGAATGTTTCCAACACCTTGTTGAATCTACGCCACAAAGAATGAAGGCAGTTCTGAAGGAAAAAGAGGTCCAACCTGGTACTAGCAAGGTGTACCTAATAAAGTGACCAGTGAGTATATAAATAACCATGGCCTGTCCATAGGTTCACTTTCAATTCAACTTCTACCTCAATAATAGCCAAAGGATAGCAGCCCAGCAAGGTGCCTACACATATGTCTAAATCTCACCAAAAATTATTGAGTGTGCTCCAAACTTGGGAGCACACTTCCTGGAAACCTAGACTTCATTTTGACTTTAAACTCTGGGCTATCATCCAACATCTCTCAATGCAAAGAGTTTTCCCTCCACTCAGGGCCGTCTTTAATATTGATTGGACCCTGGGCAAAAAAATTTCTTAGGGCCCCCCCCCCCATGCAATTTCGCTCTCCACCTTCTCTGAGACATACAATAAATAGCAGCAAGACTTAAAATCAGGTTACTGTATCAGATCAGGCAGCAATAGTGATTGGTTGCCAGAGCTTACAGCATATCATTACTGCTTACTGACTGGTTGCTAGAGGTTACAGCACTCCTTAAGGCTCACTGATTAGTTGCTAGAGGTTACAGCACATCTCTGCTCGTTGATTGGCTGCTAGAGATTACTGTACAGTAATACTGCTCACTGGTTGCGATAGGTTACAGCACATCTTCTCCTCACTGCAGGGGGGCATGATATACCAATGAATGCTGCCTTTATTTACATATCAATGCCGTTGGCCTCAGCTATTTACATATGCATGTGACTGCTATTTACATATGAATGCCAGTATTTATATGTAAACACAGGTCTGCAGGTGAGTCATCTGTACACAACAATAGGGCAGAGCTGGGCAGCATTACTAGCAGCACAGGACTAAAACTTCAAGGGAATGTAAACTGGGATAGTTGGCAAATATGAGGCAGCTGCTTTGGGCCCCACAACAATGACAGGGCCCTGGGCAGCTGCCCCTTTTGCCCTGCCTTAAAGACGGCCCTGCCTCCACTGGAACTCCAGTTTGGGTACATCTTTGTGTCTGATGCTGCAAATGTCTGCCTCTCATGCAACTAGCATTACTTGTCAATAGCCAATGACATATCCACTGGATGGGAGCCTCCACTGTGACACAGAACACCTCCAGACAGGTTGCATTTAAACACAACTAATTCTGGCATTTGCCAAAGCAACACGCACCTTAATAAGCATCCTCCTATTTTATGCCAGAAAGGCCATAGTACTTAAATGGAAGTCAGCTAGGCCCCCTACCTTATCATCATGGAAGCAGTCAGTCAATACTGTGATACCCCTTTATAAAGCAACATACTTATCTTGTGGATGTCCCAAGAAATGTGAAAACGTTTGGCACCTGTGGACAGACTCTGATTCCATGGTAGATGATCAGACCTTAGTGGAACATTCTAGTTAAATCTCCTGAACATCTATTTGGTGCTGTAGCTGAGGTCTATACCTAGGATATGTGAGCGGTTGTGTAAGCCCAGAAGTCAATGTACCAATAATTTAAATTTACTACTCCTATAGCGTCCAGTTTTGGTAGCTAGGAGGGAGAGAAGGTCCTCAGAGAAACTTCATTCCTTATCACAATCCTACTGTCATGACTATGCAGTAACGTTTGTCTGTCATAAGTTCAGCTTTAAGCTTTGTGCACAATGATCAAATGTTCCACAGACAAAACCGTGGACTTTTTTCCGAAGGGTGTTGGCCCCAAACTTGTCTTGCATACAAACGGCACATAATTGTCGGCCAACAAACACGAACATAGTGACGTACTACATGGTTTTTCAGCTCTTTAGCGCCACCCTTTGGGCTCCTTCTGCTAATTTCATGTTAGTAGAAGATTGAGTGTTGATTAATGCTTTTCATTTCACGCTTTTCATTTAGTGCTTTTCAGTTCGTGCTTTTCATTTCATGCTTTTCAGTTTGTTTCTGAACGGCCGTTCGTCAACCAGACATGTTACGGAATCGGAGGAGATAACGTGTTATTTATTATTGGCCTTGGAGTTATTGCTTTGACCCAAGTCCAGTCCAGGAACTGGAGGAGGAGGAGTTCTTGGACCAAAAATTGGTTGCTTTATTAACCGTGACCAATTATGTCATATGCCTTTGCTGCGGGAGCTCCAGGAGAATAATCCAGATGTTTTTCTGAATTATCTCCAGATGACGGAGCCCTGCTTTCACCAACTCTTGGCATTGCCGACCCCTATATTAAGAAGCAGGACACATGCATGAGGCTTTTATTTTATTTTTTGGTTGTATAATAATGATTTGATTTGTTATATTTTCTATATTTTTTGGATGCATAGAATGCACTTTTTGGTTAAGTTCTATTGGCAGATAGCATTGTCTAATTTTATGTGTTTTCTTTTTTTAATGCACAATAAAAATTGTGTAGAATAATACTTGGCGATGTATTTTACTTCAAATGAAAGTTTGGGAGCAGGCAGTTACATTTAAAAACAAAATACAATGCAAAATTATCAAGGGACACCAACATAGTTGTACATTTGATCTTAAAAACTAATGGTGTTGTGGTAACTTGCCCAAAAAGAAAGCTAATAATATTTATTATTGATATCACTAGAAAAAAAAGCCTTTGCAAATTTGTTTGCAATAACTCCATCAGTATCACCAGCAAAACAGCTTCATTATTATCCCATTAAAGAAGAGAAATGTGCGCTGCATTTCAAGACTTCATAATTTGCCACATCACGAATGTTAATTCTCCATTACGAACGCTAGTTTACAAGACTGACCGCTTCTGGCTCGTCCCTGCTTCTAAGCATGCATGTTTGTACTTTAGACTTTTTTTCCAACGGACTTGTGTACACACGTTTGGAAAATCTGACAACAGACATTTGTCCGCAGAAAATTTTAAAGCCTGCTATCCAACATTCGGAAAATCCGACAATTATCCGATGGAGCGTACAAACGGTCAGATTTTCCACCAACAGCCTGTCATCACACAATTTCCATCGGAAAATCCTATCGCGTGTACGAGGTTTAAGAGGCCAGCCACTCTCACCTGGTTGCTTAGGTAATCTCTCCTCAAAGCATGGCTCTGCCCTCGCCCCTATCAGGGAACTCTATATTAATATGTGCACTGCAAGCCAGTCCTGCTGATCAATATTGTGTTTTTGGCTTCTATGTGCTACTTGCTCTGTGTTCTACATCTGATTCCAGTTACCGATCTTGGCTTGTTCTTGACTATCCTTGCCTGCTTGTTACCCTGACCTTTGGCTATCTCCTGACTATCCTTACCTGCTTGTTACCTCAACTTTTGGCTATCTCCTGACTATCCTTACCTTCTTGTTACCCTGACCTTTGGCTATCTCCTGACTATCCTTACCTGCTTGTTACCCCAAACTTTGGCTATCTCCTGCCTATCCTTTGTTGCCTCAGTCTGCTGCTTCCTCTCTACCTCCATGTAGTCTACCATGAGCGTGAGCTGGGAGGCCCTAGGGGTTGGGACATGGAGCCAGGCTGCAGCTAAATCCATCCCCACCACTAGAGACCTCTGGTGAACACCCGCTGGCTCTTCGGCACCCTGGGAAATCTCATTCTCTAGTTCCCAGTGTCATCCATGTTGGTACTACAGAGTACCTGCTCTCCTGTATCACCTAGAGCTCCATTCGTAGCAGTCAGCCATAGGGTCCACTACCTTTCGGTGCACTCCAGACCCAAACGGAGTGGCTTTGTCACCTGGACTCAGGTGACCTGACACCTACCCTATGTAACCTGAACGGTGTGTGTTTTGGAGTTTAGAGAATTATGGAGAGTTGTAATTTTAAGTTGTGAGTTGTACTCTGTTATGCACATGGCCATGTGCACCAATCACATGCCCAAATGGCTCTGTTTTGAACTTTTAAATCATAAATTTTTAAATAAAGAGAATAAAGAAAAAAAAAAAGAAAACACAACTAATTCACCCAGCTGTTTTTCACCCATACTGATACAGCAGCTTGGCTTTTGATTGAAAGGTGTGATAATCCAAGTGGTTTTAGCAGGTGTCTCCAGTTACGCCAGGCACCTCCAACGCTGGCTTTTCTGTCGTTTCACTTCAAAACACAATGTAGAAAATTCTGCATAAAAGAAGTCTGACCCAGGGTAGCAGTGATAAATCTGCTTTAATGGAAGGATTTGATTCACGCTCAAGTGCCTGGTGTGAAAGCTTCTTTTGAGGTAAGCAGGTAGTGAAGTAGCTTTGTTTAATTGCATCCCGGCAAATCAATATTTCTTTATTACATGTCCAATGGCTATTTATGAAATCTGAACTTTCTGCATGAGAGATATTATATGGAACCTAAAGTGTATCCCCCGCAAGGACATTCTTTGAGTTACTGCAAGGAAAAGCTCAGCAGATTTTCTATAGCTTTAGAGGTTTATCCCTCCATTGATTAGCAAGTGTCGTTCTTCTTCCTCCCTGCCCTGCTGGTCTTTTAAAGATGGGTTTTGATGTTCAAAGGAAGTTTGAGACATTTCATAAAAATTTATAGAAATGTTCCTCAGATTATACTGTCTTTAGGTTATGAAATTTCAAGTTCGTGCAAAAAGTCTGGAACCTTCACATGCACATGTGAATAAGTAAAAGCGGTGACCCTTTCTTAAATAAACAGCGTGCATGGGGGGGATCTCTGCTGCCAGTTATTGTATTAAAGTAGAAGTCTGGTCAAAATCTAAGCTTAAATCTACTCCCACCCCCATTTTTACCTATTCTAACTACCCTGTAAAGGAAAGATGTCTATTCTTACTTAATCTAGGGGCTCTTTGGTCTGGTCACATGATCGAGTCCCAGTACTGGCTTCTGTGTAGAGGAGGGGCAGCCGACAACAGATGCCCCATTGTAAGTATATGGATGATATCATTGCCAAGGCTCTGCAGCCATTGTGGGCACTCTATCCTCTACAGAGAAGCAGGCCACTGGGGAGATCATGTGACTGGACCAGGGCATCTTCAGATTAGGTAAGTATAGACATCTTTTATTTTACAGGGTAGTTAGCCTAGAGCAGCCATTCTCAACCAGGGTTCTGTGGAACCCTGGGGTTC
The DNA here is from genome assembly GCF_037356315.1 of Lithobates pipiens. Lineage (NCBI taxonomy): Eukaryota > Metazoa > Chordata > Amphibia > Anura > Ranidae > Lithobates > Lithobates pipiens. The sequence continues at coordinate 323,247,004 of NW_027507784.1, read as the reverse complement.
TTTCAGAGGTTGCTAGGGGTTCCTTGAGCTGTGGCTGATGAACCACTTATTTGATGGTGCCTACAGAGTTCAAGGTTCAACACCACTTAGCAAAGCCAGCAGCATGACACCAAATATCTTTTTAACTGTCTTTAAGGGTAGCATTTTAAACACCACTTTAAGGAGGACATTCGTCCTATTGACCACTAATATAAGGGGCACTGTTCCTATTGAGCCCTGATGAACTGGTTTTAGTAAGGGTTCCTCGAAACATGAAAATTATTTTTGGGGTTCCTCTAGGGTTAAAAGGTTGAGGAAGCCTGCCCTAGAGCTTGAAATAGGGGTGGAAGTGGACTTAAGCTTAATTAGCTAGCTTTTGACTGGACTTCTACTTTAAGGCATTAAAGCTTTGAAATTGACATATAAGTAGATGGGTAAGTTCCTCTTTAACATGTTAACGCTTATATGAGATTTAAAGGCATGGTAAACATTCCTTTGTGTACTATACAGTATCTAACAAAAATGAGTACACCCCTCACATTTTTGTCAATATTTTATTTTATTTTATTTTCGTGTGACCACACTGAAGAAATGACACTTTGCTACAATGTAAAGTAGTGAGTGTAAAGCTTGTATAAACAGTGTAAATTTGCTGCCCCCTCAAAATAACTCAACACACAGCCATTAATGTCCAAACCGCTGGCCACAAAAGTGAGTACACCCCCTAAGTGAAAATGTCTAAATTGGGCTCAAAGTGTCAATATTTTGTGTGGCCACCATTATTTTTCAGCACTGCCTTAACTTTCTTGGACATGGTGTTCACCAGAGCTTCACAGGTTGCCACTGGAGTCCTCTTCCACTCCTCCATGATGACATCACAGAGCTGGTGGATGTTAGAGACCTTGCACTCCTCTTCCTTAACTTTGCGCCCCAAAGATGCACAATAGGGTTTAGGTCTGGAGACATGCTTGGCCAGTCCATCACCTTTACCCTCAGCTTCTTTAGCAAGGCAGTGGTCATCTTGGAGGTGTGTTTGGGGTCGTTATAATATTGGAATACTTCCCTGCAGCCCAGTCTCCAAAAGGAGGGAATCATGCTCTGCTTCATTATGTCACAGTACATGTTGTCATTCATGGTTCCCTCAATGAACTATAGCTTCCCAGTGCCGGCAGCACTCATGCAGCAACAGACCATGACACTCCCACCACCATTCTTGACTGTAGGCAAGACACACTTGTGTTTGTACTCCTCACCTGGTTGGCACCACACACGCTTGACACCATCTGAACTAAATAATCTTGGTCTCATCAGACCACAGGACATGGTTCCAGTAATCCATACCCTTAATCTGCTTGTCTTCAGCAAACTGCTTTCAGGCTTTCGTGTTCCTCATCTTTAGAAGAGGCTTCCTTCTTGGATGACAGCCATGCAGACCAATTTGATGCAGTGTGCGGAGAATGGTCTGAGCACTGACAGGCTGACCCCCCACCACTTCAACCTCTGCAGCAATGCTGGCAGCACTCATACATCTATTTCCCAAAGACAACCTCTGGATATGACTCTGAACACGTGCACTCAACTTCTTTGGTCAACCAGGGCGAGGCCTGTTCTGAGTGGAACCTGTCCTGTTATCCTGTTAAACCGCTGTATGGTCCTGGCTACCGTGCTGTAGCTCAGTTTCAGGGTCTTGGCAATCTTCTTATAGCCTAGGCCATCTTTGTGTAGAGCAACAATTCTTTTTTTCAGATCCTCAGAGAGTTCTTTGCCACGAGGTGCCATGTTGAACTTCCAGTGACCAGTCTGAGAGAGTGAGAGCAATAATACCAAATTTAACACACCTGCTCCCCATTCACACCTGAGACCTTGTAGCACTAACAAGTCACATGACACCGGGGGGGGGGGGGGGACTAATGGCTAATTGGGCCCAATTTGGTCATTTTCACATAGGGGTGTACTCAATTTTGTTGCCAGCAGTTTAGACATTAATGGTTGTAAGTTGAGTTATTTTGAGAGGGCAGCAAATTTGCACTGTTATACAAGCTCATTACTTTACAGTCATTACATTACATTGTAGCAAAGTGTTATTTTTTCAGTGTTGTCACATGAAAATATATGATAAAATATTTACAAAAATGTGAGGGGTGTACTCACTTTTGTGAGATACTGTAAGATTTTCACCTACATAAGATTTGCATTGAGTATGTAGCTTCATGGTGTCATTTGTTGCTCTGTATGCACAGCCTATAGTATAATAAATCATCACATTCCTGTGTCAGAAGTTACTCTTTCTGTTGAAGCATGAAGCATGTGGCATGGCACTGCCCAGATTATTGCATTACCTCTGTCTGTAGTGTGAAACTTGACACATCCTGTGAAGAAACTATATAAACCACAATGCCTGGATCTCTCAGGCTAGTGCTCTGCAGGTGAGAGCCTCACGGTAAATAAATCAAATACATACACAAATAGCAAAGCATTCGCAGACACTCATGGCTAGTTCACACCAGCTGGTCGCATTGTGTGGATTGCCTTGTACTGCCCTGCACTGGAAAAAGTAATACGTGCAGTACATCTTTTTAGCACACACTGCAGCAGCAGGACACCATAGATATGCGACTTCCAGGGGTCACCCATCATTTCTTGAACCTTTGCAGGAGCCAGGACGGGCTCCATCCCCTGTCAGCACTCTAGCAGCAGCTGCGGATGCACTATCTACATACCCCCTCCCTATTGAGTCTGAGCGGCCCACACATTTTTCCCATGTCACACCAGAGACAAGGCAGTCTGCCTTGTCATGCAGTGGGACTAAGTTGGGGCGGCTATTCTGCATCTCTTATGAATGTACCTTTTAAATAGCTCACTTGCAGTTTGGAGATCACATTGTAATTTCATCACATTAGTACTCCCACATTTGTGATGACATACAGACGAGGCATGCATAGCATGTTATGTGATTTTAAGCAGGAAATTGTCTTCTCCCCTTGACGTATAGGAATAAGCCAGCTGAAGAAATGCATTGACATAGAGGGATCGATTAACCAGGACTCTAGAAACTGCAGCCACAACACGTGAGCTCATCATTCTAAGGCAAACAAACACAGGAGATATAACATCTCTAATACCTAGTTTGATATTTTGGGGTTCCAGATCACCAGCCAGCCAACTTTGCCGAAAGCAGTCTTTTATTGTTTATAACACCTAAACAAAAATAGTTTTCCTTCAGCATTGAGTACAAAAACAGTCCATATCTATATCATACAGAAAGCAAAACCATGGCTCACCAGTAAAAGGTATGACAAACAGTGTGTCTAAGCAGTTGCGAGGTAGAGGTTGCACCCACAAAAGGTGTACATTGATATCCCATGATGGCAGATAGCATATGTTGACACTCTGTGTGCATCTTCAAAATTTGGCTTTTAAGATTTATAAAAAGTTTAGGAAATGTCTCCAAAAAATAAAAAAATGGTGTCATGTAGTTGTTGTTTAGAGTCTCCCTAATACATCAATCATGTTCTTCAGTTTTTGTTCAATATCATTGTTGTTTTTTTTGCTTTATGATGTCTAAATCCCGACTACACACCATTATGTCCTGGATTAGCATTTGTGCACTTTCACTGGTGAAATTAGTAGGTTGTGGGCTCCTTGAGGGTAGGGACCGATGCAAGTGTGTACTCACTCAGGTTGAACTGGATGGATTGGTGTCTTTATTCAACCTTACTAACTATGTAACTATGTATTGTTCTTCCACAACATGCACATCACCTAAAATCAAAAAACACAATATGTATTATAAATATGCAGGTATACATCTATTACCTGAAGCTGTGGTCTCAGACACTGGCCTGTTGTGGTGTCAATTTCAACCACTTCTTCCACCTTTCCTTCCTCCACATCCTGAGGTTGTGGTGTCCTCTGTTCCCCTTCTTCCGGAGGTGGGGGGGTTCCTGTTGTCCTCCAATGTCCTGAGTCTTTTCTTCCCTATGAGAATGAAAAAAAGAGTACACTTAGCACACATATTTAAGGCCAGAAATAGGAATATGAAACATTGCTTGGAAGTGGGGTACAATTGTCTGTTTTGGCAGAGTTCCAAGCTGAAGACATGATTTTTTCCTTTAACAAAGCTGGAATACTTACCTTTTTTGGACAAGTTTCACACATGGAGACACCCCAAGTATCCACTGGAGCACCTGTGTGGGTCACTCTAAAATGTTGCTCTGGTGTCCCACACTAGTGCACCTGAGTCCAGATGTGGAAACTGCTGAGTATCCTCTCCTTACATTACAGTGAATCAAGCTTGCAATTCATTCTAGTTTCAAAAACATCTAGACAATAATGTCCTAAACTTCTTTTAATAAAAATTAGCATGACAAAATGTAGTTAACCCTGTATCTGCCAAAAACATTGTATTTAGTTGGCAAATAGGTCTGACCAGCGTTTCCTCAATTGCTCCTTGGATCGTCGTACCCCAAAATTCTGGCGCAGACTCTTCACAACTTTAGTCCATTCTTCGCATCATAGTCTGCCCTCTTCAAGATGTCGACCATCTCCACCATCTCACTAAAGGACATATTTGATGCCTTAAATCTCCTCCTGGATTGGGACGTTTCTTGCTCTGGGCTTTCCTCCTCCTCATTACAGCTATTACGCACCTGCTGTGTCTCCATGTTCCTCTCCCACTACGACGAAAAAGACAGAGCATGGAATATTCTAGAAAGAACTCAGGGGCAGGTGACTGCATGCGCAGTGTATATAAAGCGTCGGACGTATGATCGGTGAGTGGAGGAAGTGCCAATCGTGAGAGCGAAGGTAACATTTTAACTTGGGGCATCAGTGGCCTCTACTGCTTCTAAATTGAGGCCTACAGTATATTGTGATACAATTATGAGAGTTTAGCCTGACATTAGGGTTTTTCTCTTGTTTTTAGTTTTGCAGAAATAATGAATCCCTTCAAAAAGCCGGGGTTTATGAGCCAGTTTATAGATACAGGGAGCCGCCCAGTTTTTGGCAAGTCAAACATAATTTACACCATAACAGTCCAGCTAAGAAGACAGCGCTGGAGAAACTGTTGGAATTTGTGAAGACGGAGGTCCCAAACGCAGACAGCAATTTTTTTGGACAAGAAAATTGGTAGCTTGAGGAGCACATACAAGAAGGAGCGTAATAAGGTCCTGGCATCCCAGAGGTCAGAAGCAGCAGCAGAGGAGAAATGAGGTGTATGTACCCAGTCTGTGGTACTATGACAAAATGCTTTTTCTGGAAGACCAGACTAAATTGAGGTCATCACTTTACACACTTCCTTCCACCCCAGCTGATGCTTCCACGGACCAACCTGGGCCTTCCAGCCAGGAAGAAGTGGAGGAGCCCAACTTGATGCAGGTATAGTATTTTTCTACATATTTCTTGTCCTGAAATGAATGATGTTAACTAGATGTTATTATTGATAAGAAATGAATGATTGAACAAAAAGTGTTTTACATATCAATAGACAGGACTGGCCAAAAATGATTGGGAGAAGAATGAAAAATGCTGGGGTCAGAATGATAGTCTTTTATATTTATTAACATTCAATTTACAACAGTCATGAGCTGAAAATTGTGTGTGATTGATGAAGCAAAAACTAAAATGATGTCCCTTTTTTATACACAGGAAAGCCTCAGCCATGATGAGGGTCTAGAATGTGGCAGCCAGGAGGTGGCAGGGGGAAGTGGCAGCCAGGAGGCGGCCGGGCCCAGTGGACTGACCCAATCCCAGGTCCTTTCCCTCCGCCTTCCACCCAAAAGGCCCAGGAAGGGGAGGTACATGGAGGAGGCAACACTTTCCCTCATTTGGGATGCTCATGCAACCCTGAGAGACCCCCCCCCCCCAGCATTCAAGAGGGCTATGGCTGCATAGTAGCAGCAAAAATGCCGTAAATGAAGAAGGGACAATGCCTCTTATGTGAGAATATAATTTTACAGACCCTAAATAAGGGGTTGAGTGGCCAAATGACAGAAAAATACACACCTTTGTAAGTTCGTCCATCCTCCTCCTCCACCTTCTCCACCTCCTCCTGCACCTCCTGCCACAACTCGACTAACAAAGACACAGACTGGAAGCAAGCGTGCAAGTAAGACAAGAAAGTGATGGCCTGGGTTCAGTCTGGTCTGACAGAAGACGCAGGCTGTAGTAGTACCACAGCCTGGGGACATATATGTTATCTGCTGCTGTTCCTGATCTCTCAGAGTCCAGGACCAGATTGTGCTCACTATTGTATGAACTCCTCAGGCTACCAATTTTCTATGCAAATAGTTGTCTGCCCTGTGCTATCTCCATTACGAATGCTAGTTTTACCAGACCGAGCTCTTCCGTCTCGTACTTGATTCTGAGCATGCATGTTATTTTGTGCAACGAAATTGTATACAGATGATCGGAATTTCCGATCTGAACTTTTTCCGTTGTAAAAATAGAGAACCTGCTCTCAATCTTTTACAGGCGGGAATTCCGCTAGCAAAAGTCTGATGGAGCATACACACGGTCGCAATTTTCAACCAAAACCTTACATCGGACTTTTGCTGGTGGTATTTCTGATCGTGTGTACGGGGCATTAGTCAGGGTTGGAGGCTCTTTACCACCCAAAATCTGTCTGAGCTTCCAAATTCCAGGTGCCATACCAGGACTTAAACGGAGCTCCAGGCGTCTTCAGAAAAAATTAAAGTCAGTAGCTACAAATACTGTAGCTGCTAACTTTTAATATTAGGGAACTTACCTGTCCACTAATCCAGTGGTGTCTTCATCCGAGCTGATTTTTCAATTGGCTCTTGGGTGCTGCTTCCACCATCCCAGGTAAGGGAAAGTGGCAGTGAACTTACGGATGAGTTCACCATGCGAAGGCAGCTGGAAGTGGAAGTGGGTACCTGTCAAAACCAGGTACACAGTCCCCCCCCCCCGAAAAGTGCCAAATGTGGTGCTTCACCTTTTGGGTGGAGCACCGCTTTAACGATCCTGGGAAAACTGGGTAGATTAACGCCTAGTATGATGAGCCTGCATTAAGCGGCTATTCCAGCATAGTCCCATTGCAGGACAAGGAAAAATGCCTTGTCTATGGTGTAGCCAGTTATCGCATACCATTATTGCATACCATTGCATTATGATGGTCTTCAGGTGGCGCACAGGGTCAAATGGTATAAAGTGCTCTACCCCTGCTTGGCTGGGGTTTTTATCTTCTAACATTACCTCCCTGTTCATTTTACTTACTAAGTCCCTAATATCATTTAGATCCTCCTTTTTATATCCCTTATCTACAAACCTATTTCTGAGTACTTTTTGCTTGTACTTCGTAGTCTTTTATATTTGTGCAGTTCCGCTTAGTTCTCATATATTGTCCTTTGGGAATGCCCCTCACCCATTTAGGGTGATGACAGCTGTTCGTGGCAAATATACCCATTTCTATCTGTATCTTTATTGGAATATACCCATTTCTATCTGTATCTTTGTAAAAGGTTTTGGTAATTAATAAATTGTTTTCAACAGTAATGCTAAGGTCCAAAAAGTTCACCTTTCTTCTATCCCTATTTGCCCTGAATCTTATACCGTACTGGTTGTTATTTATATTTTTCAAAAAATCATCAAGTTCCTTATCTGTTCCCTCCCAAATTATCAGGATATCAGCCATGAACCTCTTAAAAATCTTCAGCTGCACTTACCGTCAAAAATCTCTTCTTTTTCCCACTTATACAAACATAAGTTTGCCACACTAGGGGATGCAGAATCAGTGCACCTTTATGGTAATACACGCCAGGACGACGTGCCCCAGGACAACACAGTGTAGGGAGGAGCGGCGTGTTGACCTCACCGAGTTAACGCAAAGTCACAGAAGCAACGGCCAGCTCTTGACTTGACTATTTTTATCTACCTCAATTGTAAGTGCAATCTTGTCTTTTAACTAATAAACGTTTTAAGGATTTACACTATGGAAGCATTTTTATCCTTACATGGGGGGACTAACTGACCATTGGCATACACTGGGGTGATCTAGCAAGGAGGAATCTGGGAATCTGGGATGCTTGCTGCTAAGCACAGAGACCCGGGGCTGGGGAACAAGCCACAGGCATTTTTGGATCTCCCTAACAAGAGATCTATCCAGCTGGTAAGCAGCAGTGATTTTTAAAGGTGGAGGACCTTTCCTATCTTACTCTCTCACTTCTTCTTAGGTGTCTCAGTCATATGTCACCATGGATGAATCTGTTGAAGAATCACACGTAGATTGTTGCTCTGATATTTTGTGCCAAAGAACATTCTTTCTTCAGAGACACATAAGAGCAAATTGGACACTCAGGTGGGGTTTACAGCCTTTTTTTGATTTATATGCATGTTTCAATGCAGTGGCGTAACTAGAACCGTCAGGGCCCCAATGCAAGAAACCATGAAGAGCCCCCCTGAACCCCAGCCAGGGCCCTTCCCTCCAAGTCTGCCGGTGGAACTCCAGGGCGTGGTCACAGGTATGACCTTTGTGAGCCCTGTAGTTCCACCTCTGGTATCAGTAGTTTTTTTTATTATTATTTTTTTTTTTAGGTGCCCCATTGGGGGACTGTCCCTAGAGAGGATGGGGTCCCCGTCCCCAGAAGAGATGAGGTCCTTTTCTCCAGGGCAGATGAAGTTACTGCCCCCAGGTGAGAAGGGGTCCCTGTCCCCAGGGGAGATGAAGGGGGTATGTAATGATGTGTGGGGGATGGGGTCCTCTCACTCACCATGACCAAGCTGTAGGCCGCGCACTCATCCATGTTGGCCTGGGCCCCATCCAGTGTGCTGGACGGGCGATCAGCATATCTCCCAGAAAGACCTTTCATCATCTGTGTATGACGGGGGAGGAGGAGGGCTGGCAGACAAGCCTGCAGTGTCCTCCAGGGGGCTCTCATAGGGCTGCACTGCATCTGTGTGCTTAAATTTTGTTTACCCGGGAGAAGTATGCAGTGCAGTGTGGGCCGGACTCAGGGGGGCGGGACTCTGGCTGGGGAGAACAGACATCGGACTGAGCGACAATGCATGGAGCAGGAGAGGGGTACTCTGAGGAGCCGGCTGAGGACACAGGTCATGCGGGGAATGCACAACTAAAGAGCAGCCAGTACGATAGTCAAGCATGGAGCTCTGCTAGTCACCCTCCACCTCCAGCCACCCGTGTGCATGGTGCACTGGTACCCCTAGTTGCCTATGCTGCTGCCGGCCATATGTGGAGGGGGCTGCATGGGCCCCCTGCATCACAGGCCCCCGGTTGCGGTCGCGACTGCTGCACCCCCTATAGTTACGCCCCTGTTTCAATGGTTTATATGTCACATTATCAAACTTTATTTAACTCAGCGCAGCTTATTTTTACTTTAATACACACCAGGCACCACTGCACTGCAATGTAGCGGCTAGTGTGATTGTACCCTAAATTAGTTTTCTCCTTTCTGCCGGATCACCCCTGAACCCCTCACCCTGCATGGCCAAGAATCCCTGACTACTCCTTCTGTCTATCACAATCCAAATAATAGGGACACGTACCTAACTTCCAGGACCCATCCCTGGCATCCACAACGAAGACATTTGAAAGTGTGCGTTGCCTTTCAGTAATTGCATTTTTCTCTACTTTACAATATAATTGACCTAAAACCATTATGGTTCAATTTTAAAATATTACAGTTCCTCATTGATAGCAAGGAAGGAACGTCTATATCGCTAAGGGACAGTTTGTAAATCTGCACTGTCACTTTGTTAGCAATAGTGTTGACCCCTGTATTATTTAGGGCAGTTTTGCAGCCGAACAAGCAAAAACCAAGACAGCTCTCAATCCAGACGAATGTCTCTTCTGTGAATTTCATCCTATCTATAAATCTTCATTCCTCTCTGCTGGTTAAGGCTTGTTCATAAATCCACAGTTGTTTTTTCTGCTGACAGCTCTCAGTTGGCCACTGTTAGGCCCAGATATTCCAAAACAATAACATCACACCGAGACTAATAACTGTTTTCAGGCAGTCTTGTCGATGCATCAAAGCATTATCTGCTGGAGATTTTGCTATAGTTTGGGTGAGAAGATTTACACCGGAGTTGGAAAGACGTATTCGGCCTATTATTCTGCGCAGGGAAGCCATCTCCTTCAGCGAGCTTCTGTTTTCATGTCAACCTGGTTAACGAGCAAAGAACAGCATGTTTCTGTTTTTGAGAAATAAAAGCTAAAATACGCCAGACCAGTAAGCTAAGGTATAAAGGAACAGCTTTGATAGAAAAAGCAAAGTTTAAATAAAATGCTGTATTGGTTGGCTTTTAACACTTACTTTTTAACCATGAAAATCGGGTGCAAATAGCGTGTGCGTGTTATACACCAGTAGTACTTCAATTTTAGCTGCCTCGGAGGGGACAGGGAGGGGGGCGGTACGAATGCCATCAGATTTCATACAGTGAGAATCTCCTGTTTACTTGGCGGCCTCTGTAATAGGAAGTTCTGTCTCCTGGGCCGCCATTGGACCACTGTTCTGTCTATCATAGGTGATTCTCACTGTATATAATCTGTCAGGCACTTGTCTCGCCCCCCTCCCTGCCCCCTCTAGGCTGCAAATGGTCATCGATCAGGCTGCACTGATGGCAATGGTGAGGCTGCTGCACTGATGGCAATGGTGAGGCTGTTGCATTGATGGCAATGGTGAGGCTGTTGCATTGATGGCAATGGCGAGGCTGCTGCATTGATGGCAATGGCGAGGCTGCTGCATTGATGGTAATGGTGAGGCTGCTGCATTGATGGCAATGGCGAGGCTGCTGCATTGATGGTAATGGTGAGGCTGCTGCATTGATGGTATTGGTGAGGCTGCTGCATTGATGGTAATGGCGAGGCTGCTGCATTGATGGTAATGGCGAGGCTGCTGCATTGATGGTAATGGCGAGGCTGCTGCATTTATGGCAATGGTGAGGCTGCTGCATTGATGGCAATGGTGAGGCTGCTGCATTGATGGCAATGGTGGGGCTGCATTGATGGTAATGGTGAGGCTGCTGCATTGATGGCAATGGTGAGGCTGCTGCATTGACGGCAATGGCAAGGCTGCTGCATTTATGGCAATGGTGAGGCTGCTGCATTGATGGCAATGGTGAGGCTGCTGCATTGATGGCAATGGTGGGGCTGCATTGATGTGGACTGATGAGGCTGAATTTATGGCACTTGTGAGGCTGCAGATGGGCATTGATCAGGCTGCATTGATGGCAATGGTGAGGCTGCAGATGGGCACTGACCCTTATTTTGCTTCAAAGTTTTTTTCCTGAAACTTCAACTTAAAATGAATATGCGTGTTATACATCGATAAATACGGTATTTGGCAGGCTTTAAAGCTTTCAACTGGTAGCACAGAGCTACTGTATATTAACAGGCTTGTGGGGATGGATAGATTTCTGGTTATATTCTATTCATATAATTATTAGGAGCTGTAGTTTTTGCAGTGTTGACTGCCTTGGCTCAATGCCAGTATATTCCCTGATTAGGGGATTTACAATTTAAAGTAGAACTAAAAGCAAAATGTTTTCCTAGTGCCTCAATGGCAGCATAAAATATACATGCTGCCATGGATAGGTGCCAGGAAAGGAAAATTACGGAAAGGTAAGTATTACATTTAAATTTTTTTTTCCATTTTGGATAGAGTAATGGAGGGTCATAACCTCTATTGAGTTATTTTGCCATCTGTGTCCCATTTGGGGTGATTTCCTTCTGTTTCCTGTCCTAAAACCAAAACAGTAAGTATGATGAAATCCTTCCAAAGTCAGGGAATCCCTGGTTGTCACTATAAGTGTCCCAACTGGAAGAGTTCTCCCAAAATTTGGTCTTATAGCAGCACCATCTTTAATGTGATGCATAGTTAGGGTGTGCCCCCCAAGTCTTTGTCTGTTATATGGGTCCTGAGTCTGACCATACCGCTTGGGATGGAGCACCCCATCATCCCCCAACAGTACCTCTAATCAGTATCCACCTGAGTTATAGGAGGAGTCCTTTTAGTTCTCCCATAAAAAGGAGTGTATTTCTCCGATGGATGAGAAGTGGGATCTTTCATTCTATGAATAGTGTAGGACCCACTGAAAATGGGGTACTTTGACGCAGTAGTGGGCTTAAGCAATGTATGGCCATATAGTGTGACCAAATCCCCATATTTGCTTATTTGCTTATTATGTTCAAGTGCTTAGTAGCCTTATAGGATTTTAAATTAAATTTTTGTATGTATGCGCTATAATCTTTCGCTGTGTTTGTATGCTCTTATAGCAGCACCATCTTTAATGTGATGCATAGTTGGAGTGTGCCCCCCAAGTCTTTGTTTATCTGTTATATGGGTCTTGACCAGACCCCTTGGGATGGACCACCCAATCATCCCCCACCAGTACTTTTAATCAGTGTCCACCTGAGTTATAGGAGGAGTCCTTTTAGTTCTCCCATAAAGAGGAGTGTAGTTCTCCCATGGTTGAGAAGCGGGATCTTTCATTCTTTGAATAGTATAGGACCCACTGAAAATTGGGCACTTTGATGCAGTAGTGGGCTTAAGCCCCTATGGCCAAACCTAATTGGAGCACGGGTGCATTGGCCAGCTAAAATTCACCCTAACCCCAGATAAACAAGACAGGAAGTAAAAGCTTAGTCTTCCCAAAGAAGTCTTGGATAACTTAAAAACCAAACATGGTTATACATCTTACAGTCTCTATTAAAAAGTTGGTTGGAAATACACTTTAAAGTAGATGGAAAGCCATCTTCGATTCAACTGCTCATATAGTACCTAATGGATCTGTTTGCACTCTCCTATGTCTAATAATTATAAAAATTAACCGCTTGCCAAACAACCACCATAATACTGCGGCAAGGTGGCATGGCCCAGTGAATTGCCGTAGCTGCACGTCAGCTCAGGAACTCGCTTTTGTGGGCGCGCTCGTGCCGCCAGAGGCAGGGGAGATCACACAGATCCTGTCTTTCTGCTAAGCAGGGAGATGGATCTGTGTGTTTCCCCAGTCACACCATCCGCCATACAGTTGGAAAACATCTGCAGGGAACACATTTAACCCCTTAATCACCCCTGAGGTTAACCCCATCCCTGCCAGTGTCATTAGTACAATAGCAGTGCATATTTTTAGCACTGTATACTGTAATAATGTCACTGGTTCCCAAAAAAGTTTAAAAAAATGTCAGTTAGGTGTCCGATGTGTTTTATCTGAATATAAAAAACATGTAAGTGCATAATATCATAAAAACTTTAAACTGTCCATGTGGGTTTGTACAGTATAGTTACCTCCAATAGATAAGAGACAGCACTGGAACCAGAACACTTTTGTTATCTCAAACCTCACCTAAATCATCGTGTCCTGATGCCCACAACTTTACCGTGAGCATCCATGTGATGGAACTTTAGCCAGCTTAACAGAGAGTCTATGCTTCCCCTTGGAGAACATCACAGTTTGGGGCTTTAAATCCTTCCATTGGGGAACTTGCCGCTTTGCCATGTATGGGGGGTGTAATTGTCTGGAGCCAATGCCAATTATGCTGCTCTGACTATTTCCAGGGCAAGTTCCTGGATACCAGAGGTGAACGGCTTTCTCCCGATCACCCTCCCCAGCACTCCTAGAACAGTCACTCACAATTATTCACTATACGCGGTATGTCCAGGACAGATCACTTTTGTCAGATCGATGCTTGTGTGGGTGACCTCCCTATGCCAATGGAACTGGCTGCGATCTGATGGACTAACCAATATGATCCCTGACATCAGATTCATGCAATTTACCTTTAATTATCTGTGTACCAGCAATAACAATGTTCAAAATATTCAGCTGACTGTTTGTTTAATCAGCATTTTTCCAACGTGGGCATTATCTGGATAATGACATTGGCTCAGTTATGATTTTCCATTAGCCTGCATGTTCATATCTAGATCCTTATTGATCCATCTGGCAATAGGAGGACTAATTATTCTTACATTCCTTGATCTAGATGCGCTTTTTCATCTTAGCTCAATTTTCAGCCATGTACATTCCTATGGCCAATTAATTAGGATTCATTTATTCATGACCCAGATGAGATGCCTCGGGTTATGTCCATTACCCGTTCACCACCTATCATCTCTCCATAGTACGTCTTAAATACATATATGCTGTATATTTGAGCTAGGACACATGGTTGGTGGTTTATGAGTGTACAGTATGTGGCCGTTTATTTGCTACATTGGTTATACCTTGTTGCTTTTGAGTCCGGACTCTGTTTTGGTTTTAATAATAACAACGTTTTTTTTAGTGACAGGTGGAGGTGTTAAAGTGGTAGTAAAATGACAGAGATTTTTTAAAAAAAATTTGTGCCTGCAAGGCAAAGCTATAATGTGCTAGTATGCACCCTCTGACGAAGTGATGATGAAACGCGTCAGTTCGTGACCACGCAGCTACCTGCGCCATTCGATCAGCTGTTTTCTCAACCCGGGAAGCCGCTCTATGAGATATCAGCAGAGTGGTGAAAGATAGACATGCGAGTGAGACGGGAGTCATTGCAATATTACATGCTTGTTTGAATTTTAAGATTTGTAAGGGGGGATTTTAATCATCGAAATACATTTTACGGGATTACGCTATGTGTACATTTCTCTTGCTTGTCACAAGCAATACCTAGATGGAAGGATGCAGTGTCTGCTAAAAGGAATTGATTAATACAAGCAAATTACCTTGATCCATCTGGTAAGTTCATTACCTTTGGGAATTTCTCACACTCGGTGTGGTGATGGGATTCAGCTGGATTCAGACCCCATATGAACTTATTTAATGGACTTATGACATATGTATTGGAAATGGGATATGATTTCTACAGTTTTTGGTTTCCCAGCGCCGCTAATGTTATAGCTTCACTGTAGCATATTTTGAAACTTATGGGTTACTGTTTTTCTATTTACTATAGTCCCTAATAAAGTTTTTGAGATTACCATTTGATGCCACATTTATTAGCTACTTGTCTAGGGATTCCTCCCCCCTACATTCCTTTTTGCTATTGAAACTGGGTATGGTGGCCTGCACCAATACCGAATTTTATGTTGCCTTCTCCCTCTGATTTCTGTCATCCCTGCTTGATGATGCCGCACTTGGTTTATACAAGCACATGAAAAGTGAAGGAGGGAGGAGAGGGAGGTGGTGTATCTCCCTCAGCAGGGAGCATTGTCAGACCTCACTGAGAGCATAGGGGAAAGGCAGACAGCCCGTCGTCCAATCTAGACTCATAACAACGGGAACATGCCAGGACAGCCACAAGGGACATGTTGAGGGGCTGTCCTGGCATGTCCCCGTTGTTACAAGTCCAGATTGGACGACGGGCTGTCTGCCTTTCACCTATGCTCTCAGTTTAATATTGGGCAGTGGTGTGCAATGTTTATGTCAGCATTTTATTATTGGTGGCTTACGACCGCCCCTTCAGAGAATTTTATATCTGATGTACATGGCCTTCTGTGATTGGATGAAACTAATATATGTTCTGTGTATGGCTGATTTCCTTGGATGGATTGGATGGTTATCAGTCCTTAATTATTGGTGCGAATTTTCGCGGGCTCCCACAGCAGTTTGTTATACATGCTACTATTGGATATTAGTGGCCAGTGCTGGGGTGTGACACAGCGGATTGTGTGGTTGCCTCTTTCCTATTGGCCATTATGCTCATTGACAATTCAGGAAGCGATGTCATTGGTGTATAGAGCTAGGGTATGTGTATTTATAGTTGAGCAATATGGGGGAGCTGTTTGATGCCCCGGTAGAAGTCCATTTTGGATGAAACGCGTAGGCCCGGTTTTTCTGTGCCCCATATTGCTTTTAAGAATTTTGTGATCACTATTTTATATATTTTTTATTATCTTTTGTTGCTGCAATTTTGTCAAATAGCTGGTATTTAATGCAAATAAAAAGCCAAATTGCATTTTTTGACCTACACCATTGGGAGCTCACTTTTTATGTTTTTCATAACACCCGTTCCATGAATTTATTGACCACCTTGGGAGATATACCAATATTGGACCTCCTCCTCACCCTGGTTCTGGCTTTATAAGAGTCTCCAGACGATGTACATCGATTGATGCTGGTGGAGGATTCCTGGTGACCTGCTATCCCCTCTTCAAGTGGCCTCTCGTTTTATGCTTGTCTGATCTGGTGTCGCTGACACACAGGTCCACCAACTCTGGTAAAAGTATTTAATTATATTTACCTTTGTGGATGCTATTACCCTCTGAAGTATAGTGTGCTGTCGGTTTCCCTTGTTTGCGGCTGGCTTTGGATCCATGGTGGCCTTGTTATCCCTCTAGATGAACTTGTAGTGGACTTACATATATTTAACATATCACTTGTTTATTTTAGATTTATTGTTTTTGATATTAGCGCTACATTTTCTTCTCTTCTTTTCACATGAATTTTTGTCACATTCGTATGTAGCTGCTTTTTGTAGCATTATCTTCAATTTTGTATAGTGCAGTATTTTTTCTTCTTTTTACATGTGCGTGTAAAGGCAGGTGTCCCAATACTTTTGACAATATAGTCTACCTCCAATAGGATCCACAAAGAAATGGATCCATCCAGGAAGGACGGGTTTGTTTGCGTGCGTCCGACAGGCACACCAAACTTAAGGCCTGATATACCTTGTGTTTGTAAGTGTATTTTTACATATTTTAATAGAATTAAAATGAAGGTTTTACACTATTTGGAGCCTTCCTATTTTTTATATATATCTGCATCCATCCGTGAGTCTCGATTGGTTGGGGAGAATCTGGAGATGATTAGCCTATTCTTATGCTGTGGAGATCATTTAACCAGTGGGACGGTGTGACGGCTTGAGAGGCTGCAATATTACTTTCATGCTTTCTGTGGTCCTCTGTTATGGGGGGGTCATAGACTTCTGGTAAGGAGTGAATCTTCACATAGGTGGTGGTGGATTGAACACGGCTCACATATTTGAAGAACTTTGGATGGACTTGTTTTTTGCTTTTTCTACTCATTCATGTGTGGGTGTATATTTATTTTTGACTGTTGGACTTTATTTTATCCAAGGGACTTTTTACATACACTCTTTTGGGTTAATTATTTACACTCTTCATATTTATCTGTTACATTTGTTCACTCACCATTTAATTGCTGTATATTGTAATCACTGGCTATCATGATTTTATATATGATTTATGGTGTGTAATAGACATCCATATTAACATTTAGGTTTAGATTACTGTTGAGTAGGGATGAGCCGAACACCCCCCGGTTCGGTTCGCACCAGAACTTTCGAACGGACCCCAAATTCGTACGAACGTTAGAACCCCATTGAAGTCTATAGGACTCGAACGTTTGAAATTAAAAGTGCTAATTTTAACAGCTAATATGCAAGATACTGTCCTAAAAAGGGTTTGGGGACCTGGCTCCTGCCCCAGGGGACATGGGTCAATGCCTAAAATTTTTTTAAAAATGGCCGTTTTGGCGGGAGCACAGATTTTAATGATGATTAAAGTGAAAAAAAAGTGCAATATTCCTTTAAATATTGTGCCTGGGGGTGTCTATAGTATGCCTGTGAAGTGCCACGTGTTTCCCGTGTTTAGAACAGTCCCTGCACAAAATGACATTTAACGGAAATCACGTCATTTCAAACTGCTTGTGGTTTTAATGTTATATCTGGTTCCTGCAATATGGTTGAAAATCATTGAGAAAATGGCATGGGTAGCCCTCCCTGCCCATTACCAGCCCCTTTGGGTCTTGTACGGATATTAAGGGGAGCTCCGTACCCATATTAAAAAAAGGAAATACGTGTGGCCCCCAGGCCCTATATACTCAGAACAGCAGTATACAGGCGGTGCAAACAAGACAGGGACTGTGTAGATTTGTTGTGTTAAGTTGAATCTGTTTGTAATTTTCAACTGGTACATTTTTAAAGTGTAGCTCCAGTCAAAAAAACTATTTTTAAGCTTTTTGGAAAACATAGGGAAGGGTTATCAACCCTGTATAATTTGTTTTGCCGTCCGTCTTTTTTCATCTCACTTGATGTTGTCTCCTTCCGTTTGCAGTAGGAGATGTTTGTAAGTTGGATGTTTGAAAGTAGGGGCCTGCCCCATATGCTCTGCAGAAATGGTGGAACAAGGTGTTGGTTTTGCCACAACATTGTAAGCCCTCAAAATGACTCTTGGTGGGCGCTGGAGCGCCCTGCTGTGAACGATTATATCAAGAATTGTAATTACATGCCATTGTTGAACAGTGGTAGAAAAATTGACCATGGGTGGTTGTGGTGCTGGTGCCACAACACTATAAGTCCTCACAGTTACTCTGGGTGGGCACAGGAACGGGCCCTCCTGTGAAATATTATATCAAGAATTGTAATTACATGTCCCTGTTAAACAGGGGCAGAAAAATTGGGCCTTAGGCACTGGTGCTGGTGCCACCACACTGCAACCTCTCCCATATACTCTAGTTTTAGTGCAGGAATTAGCCCTGCTGCAAAGCATTGCATCAAAAATTGTAATTAAACGCCCCTGTTAAACAGGGGCAGAAAAATTGGGCTGATGGCATCACCCAGAACCAAAAATGTTCTTCCAACATATCAGCGGAGGAGGAAGAGGATAGACAATCAACATAAAAGGACAGTCACTCAGCATCAGCATAGGCAGTCTTGAAGGGATGTGATATTTCCAAAAAAATTATTCGGTTACATCAGCTTCAGGTGCTTGGTAGCTGTGGGTAATCCAAGACTGATTCATCTTGATGAAGGTCAGTCGATCAACTGATTCGGTGGACAGGCGCACCCTGTGATCGGTAACAAAGCCCCAAGCAGCACTGAAGGTGCGTTCCGAAAGAACGCTGGATGCAGGACAGGCCAGTAGCTCAATTGCATACTGTGCAAGCTCTGGCCAGTGATCCATCCTCAAGACCCAGTAAGCCAGAGGATTTTCGGTGGGAAAGGTGTCCAAGTCTGACCTTGCCCCTAGGTATTCCTGCATCATGTAAATCTGACACTGGCGATGGTTGCTGGAACCGATCATACCTTGGGGCTGCGGACTAAAAAATTGCCTGAAAGCATCAGTCAGACGGCCACTTTCTCCACCGCTCCTTCTGACCGATGCCTCAGCAACACGTTGTCCAGGACCAGGAGTTTGTAACCTCCCAGTCTCTGGGAACGCGTTGCACAAACCTTTCTGCAAGGCCTCCCGGAGATGTCTCATCCTCTGCTCCCTCTGCGATGGCAAGATAAGGTCGGCAACCTTACCCTTGTACCGTGGATCAAGGAGAGTGGCCAGCCAGTAATGGTCCCTCTCCTTGATCCGAAGAATACGAGGATCCTTCCGCAGGCTTTGCAGGATCAGGGAGGCCATGCAGCGTAGGTTAGCTGAGGCATTCGGTCCGGAGTCCTCTGGGTCACTAAGGACAACATGATCCGCAGCTACCTCCTCCCAGCCACGTACAAGTCCACTGGTTTCTTGGGACTGTAAATCATCCCTACAAGACTGCTGCTGCTGCTGATGCTGAGTGCCAGCCTCCACCTCCATGCTGACACAATCATCCTCCTCCTCCTCTTCCTCCTCCTCATCCTCTTCCTGTGTGATGGGTGGCACAGCAGGAACACTGTCTGGATAAAGGGGGCCTTGAGAGGCAAGGAAGTCCTCCTCTTCCTGCCTCTGTTCTGCCTCAAGTGCCCTGTCCATTATTCCACGCAGCGTATGCTCCAAGAGGTGGACAAGAGGTACAGTGTCACTGATGCATGCACTGTCACTGCTCACCATCCTTGTGGCCTCCTCAAACGGTGACAGGACAGTGCATGCATCCCTGATCATGCCCCACTGGCATGGTGAGAAAAAAACCGAGCTCCCCTGATCCTGTCCTGGTGCCGTAGTCGCACAGGTACTCATTGATGGCCCTCTGCTGCGTGTGCAGCCGCTGCAGCATGGCAAACGTTGAGTTCCACCTGGTGGGCATGTCACATATAAGGCGGTTCTTGGGCAGGTTCAACTCCTTTTGGAGCTCAGCCAGCCGAGCACAGGCATTAAATGATCGGCGGAAATGCACACAGACTTTCCTGGCCTGCTTCAGGACATCCTGTAAGCCCGGGTACTTGCCCAAGAACCGCTGCACCACCAGGTTAAGGACGTGAGCCACACAGGGCACATGGGTCAGTTGTCCCTGTCGGAGGGCAGAGAGGAGGTTGGTGCCATTGTCGCAAACCACCATTCCTGGCTTAAGCTGGCATGGCGTCAACCACCTCTCGGCCTGCCCCTGCAGAGCTGGCAAAACATCCACCCCAGTGTGGCTCCTGTCCCCCAAACAAACCAGCACAAGCACGGCATGGCATAGTTTTGCCTGCGTACTTGTGTAGCCCCTGGAATGCCTACAGAGCACCGCTGGTTCTGAGGACAGAGCACTGGAAGAGGCCATGGAGGAAGAAGAAGAGGAGGGGGTGGAGGAGAGAGGTGTGTCACAACCAATAGTAGCATTTTGGAGGCGTGGTGGCGGAACAACCTCCAACACTACTGCACCTTGTCCTGCATCCTTCCCAGCTGCCAGAAGAGTGACCCAATGGGCCATGAAATACAGGCAACGTCCCTGTCCATGCCTGCTGGACCATGAGTCAGCGGTAATATACACCTTACCGCTGACCGCCCTGTCCAGCGAGGCAAGGACATTGCCTTCCACATGCCGGTAGAGAGCCGGAATCGCCTTCCGTGAGAAAAAGTGGCGTTTGGGGACCTGCCACTGAGGAACCGCACATTGTACAAACTCACGAAAGGGGGCCGAGTCTACCAACTGAAAAGGCAGCAGTTGAAGTGCTAGCAATTTAGCCAAGCTAGCATTCAACCGCTGGGCATGTGGATGGCTGGGAGTGAACTTCTTTCGCCAGTCCAGCAGCTGGGGCAGGGACATTTGCCTGCTATGATCGGACGTAGGTGTACTGCTAGCAGAGTGCCCGGAAGCACTTGGCTGTGACACACCTAATTGTACACCTTCATTCCTCTCAGAGCAGGTTTCAGAGAGGACTGAAGGTCTAGTGGGGTTGGAGATCCCAGCTGATGAGGAGCAAGGAGAGGTCCGCTTTGTTCTTTGGTGTGGGTCTTTGAGGTACGCTTGCCAACGAGCTGCATGGCAGGTCAACATATGTCTGGTCAAGCATGTGGTGCCCAAGCGGCTGATGTTTTGGCCACGCGAGATACGCTTGAGACATATGTTGAAAATAGCAGCGGTGCGATCTGATGCACTCTTCTCAAAAAAGGCCCACACCAAAGAACTTTTAGAATAAAGCGCAGAGGCAGCGCCCTGCACAGGCGGAGCTCTGCGGTGTGATTCAGTTGGTGTGCTGCCCCTAAGCTGGCCCTGGAGGGCATCCTGCCTCGTTGGACATGTGCCTCCTCCTCCTCTCTCCTGCCAGGCACCCACGTGGAGTCAGTGCCCTCATCATCCCCTCCCTTTTCATCGCTGGAGCAAACCTGGCAGTATGCTGCAGCTTGTGGAACATGACTGCCAGATTGCTGTCCTTCTTGAGCATCCCCTCTCTCTGCATTCACGCTATTGCCTTCCTCTAGCTGAGTATCATCATCAGAGCCTACAAAACACTGGGCATCCTCCTGGAGCATGTACCCAACACTGTGCTCAAAGAGTTCAGGAGACTCCTCAGGAGGACGTGGTGGGTCTAGGGAAGGAGTCACTGATGATGACATTGAGAGGAGGGAAGACGATGCGTTGGCAGCTGCTTTGCTAGTACCCTGAGACTGGGTGAGAGAGGATGAGGAGGATGAAGAGGGCTTGGTCATCCACTCTACCAAGTCGTTGGCATGTTGCGGCTCAACATGTCCAGCTGCCGAAAAGAAGGACAAGCGTGTCCCATGGCCACGTGCTGATGATGACGATGCACCGCGTCCACGACCAGCACTGTTGTCTCTAGACACAGAGCCTGCTTGCCCTCTTTTATCGGCTCGCGCCTGTCTGCCTCTCCTTGCTGGCCTTCCAGACATGGTAATGACCTGAAGGGAGTTGGGAAAACCAGCAATTGGGTAGTGTATATTGTGCTGGAGGCACACACAACTTCCACTAACTCCTGCAGGTGGCAGATGGCTCAAATAGAGAAGAGCTATGTAGGTGGATATAGCGGTGTATACTGGGTTCAGAGCACGCACAATCTCCTACCACTGACTGCAAGCTCTATTTAAAACGAGCAAGATAGTTAGCTATATAGGTGGATATAGCGGTGTATACTGGGTTCAGAGCACGCAGACAGCACGCACAAGCTCCTACCACTGACTGCAAGCTCTATTAAAAAAGAGAAATATAGCTAGCTATATAGGTGAATATAGCGGTGTATACTGCAGTCAGGGCACTCAGACAACAACCACTACAGAAGAGCAAGAACGAAAAATCGGCCGATAACGATCTGTGTATACTGTGTTGAAGGTACACAGAACACCCACTAACTCCTACAGACGCCAACACACTACACAAGACTGCCGCGCTGGCGGACTTATATAGTGTGGGGCATGTACTACACAGCCTGAGCTATGATTGGCCACAGGCATCCTGCCTGTGGCCAATCATGGCTCTCCTCGCTTCCGGCACTGTCATTGGCCAAGCATGCGGGGTCACAGTGCATGCTTGGCCAATCACGAGCCAGCAATGCACTGCAATGGTGCAGTGCATTGTGGGCTGTGAGCGCCACACGAATTTGGCACGAACGGCCCATAACATTCGGAATTCGCCGATGTTCGAGTCGAACGTATGTTCGACTCGAACACGAAGCTCATCCCTACTGTTGAGTGTGCCTTCCCGTGGTTGATTCAGATCCATGTGGCCTTCGATTCGTTTCTTGTGACCAGCATGGTCTGATCCCATTGGTAAGGCTACTTTTTTATTTTATTAAATAGTTTTATAGGTTTAGCGCAATTCACATTTATTTTATTTTCAATTCTAGCACTAGATCTCCTCTGTAACTTAAACCTGGTAACCGTAAAAAAAAAATTAAAGTGTCGCCTATGATTTTTAGGTACCATAGTTTGTGCGTGCAATTATAAAGCGTGACATGTTTGGTATCTATTTACTCGCCGTAACACCATCTTTCACATTATACAAAGAAATTGGGCTAACTTTACTGCTTCGTTTTTTGTTTTTTTAAATCCATGAAAGTGTCCCTTTTCCCAAAAAGTTGCGTTTTAAAACACCGCTACACAAATACCATGTGACATAAAATATTGCAACAATCGCTACAGGCATACCCCACTTTTAAGTACACAATGGGGTTTATTTACTAAAGCTTAAAAGTGAAAAATCAGGCTCACTTCATAGAATCCAATGAGCTTCTAACTCCAGCTTGTTCAATTAAGCTTTTGTAATAAAACATGGAAGCTCATTGGTTCGTTTCTATGCAGAAGTGAGCCTGATTTTGCACTTTTAAGCTTTAGTAAATAAACCCCATTGTGTACTTAAAAGTGGGGTATGCCTGTATTTTATTCTCTAGATTCTCAGCTTATATATATATATATATATATATATATATATATATATATATATATATATATATATATATATCTATATATATAATGTTTGGGGGCTCCAAGTAATTTTCTAGCATAAAACACGGATTTTTAACTTGTAAACACCAAATGTCAGAAATGGGCTTAGTCGTGAAAGGGTTAAAGCAGTAACGCGCACTGATTGGATTATTTTTAGACAATCACATTCACTCATGAAAAAAACATAAAAAAACATGATTGACATTGATACTTTGTAAATAAATATACACAATTATGATCCCTTCTAAGAACATGACATCATAACTGATTTTCCATATACATTTCATGTAATTGTGTCACGTTTAAACCCTCGGAAATGGCATTTTCAATAAGCGTGTAGGTTTGTATGATGTGCCACTGCGTTCCTTTGTGGACGAGGTGCCGTCATTGTAACACCGCAATAATGAGTGTGCTGAAGCATTTATGGGTTGTTAAACCTTTTTTTTTTTTTTTTTTTTTTTTAGTAAGCACAGCAGTAGTGGCAAAGCAACAGCATTCAGGTGCTAATGTGACAAAATTTAAAGTCACGGTTCAATCATCAGCGTGGCTGTTAGTAAGCAGGATCAGGTGTACAGAACATGCATTAAAAAATAATATTGAATAAGACTGAGTCACCGATTTCCAGCGGTATTGTGTTATCTCGCTACTTAAAGCCAACAATTAAATGGGGCCCCCACGGGTCACACAGGAACAAGAGAACAACGTGAATTGTTCTCTTGATATTAAGCGTGTCTATTTCCTAATAAAACAAATTTTTAACTAATTTTATCCTATTTTTGAACTTATGTGCAGGGATTGGCATAAAAAAAAACACAATCTTTTATTAACCACTTCAGCTCCGGACCAATAAACACCTTAAGGACCAGAGGTCTTTTTGCAATTTCGCACTGCGCTGCTTTAACTGGTAATTGCGCGGTCATGCAATATTGCACCCAAACGAAATTTGCGTCCTTTTCTTCCCACAAATAGAGCTTTCTTTTGATGGTATTTGATTGCCTCTGCGATTTTTTTTTTTGCGATATAAATGGAAAAAGAGCGAAAATTTTGAAAAAAAAAGATATTTTCTTCTTTTTGTTATAAGAAAAATCGAATAAACTAAATTTTAGTCATACATTGAGGGCAAAATTTATTCAGCCACATGTCTTTAGTAAAAAAAATGTCAATAAGCGTATATTTTTTGGTTTGCGCAAAAGTTATAGCGTCTACAAACTAGAGTACATTTTCTGGAATTTACACAGCTTTTAATTTATGACTGCCGATCTCATTTCTTGAGGTGCTAAAATGGCAGGGCAGTACAAATCCCCCCCAAATGACCCCATTTTGGAAAGTAGACACCCCAAGGAAATTGCTGATGGGTATGTTGAGCCCATTGAATATTTATTTTTTTTGTCCTAAGGGATTGAATAATGACAAAAAAAAAAAAAAAATTTTTTTTACAAAAAGTTGTCACTAAATGATATATTGCTCACACATGCCATGGTTATATGTGGAATTGCACCCCAAAATATATTCCGCTACTTCTCCCGAGTATGGGGATACCACGTGTGTGGGACTTTTTGGGAGTCTAGTCGCGCACGGCACCCCGAAAACCAATCACCACCTTCAGGATTTCTAAGGGTGCAAATTTTTGATTTAACTCCTCACTACCTATCACAGTTTCGAAGGCCATAAAATGCCAAAATAGCACAAAACCCCCCAAAATGACCCCATTTTGGAAAGTAGACACCCCAAGCTATTTACTGAGAGGCATGTTGAGTCCATGGAATATTTTATATTTTGCCACAAGTTGCGGGAATATTACAAACTTTTTTTTTTTTACACAAAGTTGTCACTAAATGATATATTGCTCACACATGCTATGGGCATATGTGAAATGACACCCCAAAATACATTCTGCTGCTTCTCCCGAGTACGGGGATACCACATGTGTGGGACTTTTTGGGAGTCTAGTCGCGCACGGCACCCCGAAAACCAATCACCACCTTCAGGATTTCTAAGGGTGCAAATTTTTGATTTAACTCCTCACTACCTATCACAGTTTCGAAGGCCATAAAATGCCAAAATAGCACAAAACCCCCCCAAATGACCCCATTTTGGAAAGTAGACACCCCAAGCTATTTACTGAGAGGCATGTTGAGTCCATGGAATATTTTATATTTTGCCAAAAGTTGCGGGAATATTACAAACTTTTTTTTTTTTTGCACAAAGTTGTCACTAAATGATATATTGCTCACACATGCTATGGGCAGAAGTCAAATTACACCCCAAAATAAATTCTGCTGCTTCTCCCGAGTACGGGGATACCACATGTGGGGGACTTTTTGGGAGCCTAGCCACGTACGGGACCCCGAAAACCAAGCACTGCCTTCCGGATTTGAATATAAAATGCTATAAAAAACAAACTAACCAGAGTCACCCGTAACACTTATACGGTGATCAGTGGTGAAAGGGTTAACTAGGGGCAATCAGGGGGTTCAAATTTTTATTAGGTAGTATATGGGGGTCCCTGGCGCTATATAAAAACCTGACGGGGAACCTAAATAACTAACTGGCTAACCAGTGTCACCAGTGACACTTATACTGTGATCGCTGGTGAAAGGGGGTGAAAGGGTTAACTAGCAGCAATCAGGGGGTTAAAACCATTATTGGGTAGTATATCGGGGTACCTAGCGCTATAAAAACCTGGCGGTGAACCTAAAAAAATAACTAGCTACCTAGCGACACTAGCGACACTGATGCAGCGTTCAGAAAAATTATCGCTTAGTGACACTGGCAAAAGGGGGTGAAAGGGTTAACTAGCGGAAATCAGGTGGTTAAAACCATTATTGGGTAGTATATCGGGGTACCTAGCGCTATAAAAACCTGGCGGTGAACCTAAAAAAATAACTAGCTACCTAGCGACTGTAGCGACACTAATGCAGCGATCAGAAAAACGATCGCTTAGTGACACTGGCAAAAGGGGGTGAAAGGGTTAACTAGCGGCAATCTGGGGGTTAAAAACATTATTGGGTAGTATATCGGGGTACCTAGCGATATAAAAACCTGGCGGTGAACCTAAAAAAATAACTAGCTACCTAGCGACACATGCAGCGATCAGAAAAATGATCGCTTAGTGACACTGGCAAAAGGGGATGAAAGGGCTAACTCTAGGGGCAATCAGGGGGTTAAATCTTTATTGGGGGGTGATAGGGGGCTACCCTGGACCTAACACTAACTGTCCTGACAGTTTTTACTGTCACAACTGACACTGAATGCATTGATCAGTAAAGAAATGATCAATGCAATCAGTGACACTGTGACTGGGGGGGGAGGGGGGGCGGGGGGGGGGGATCGGGGGGCGATCGGGGGGGGATCGGGGGGGGTTTGTGTGCCTGTGTGTACCTACATGTCAGTGTAGTGTTGGTGCACACTTACTTTTACTCTTCTCCTCGTAGTCCGGTCAAAAAGACCGCCCCGAGGAGAATGACATCACTTCCTCCTTCCTGTGTAAACAATACACAGGGGAGGAAGCTTCTCATTGGCCAGGAGCGATCCAGAGGGGGTGGCCGAAAACCAACGGCCATCCCCTCATCACGGAGCGCTCCTGGACCGAATCGGACCGCCGTAAACAGCGGGAGGGGGTCCGATCGGACCCCCCACCCGCTGGAAGGCAATCACGTAGATGTACGTGATTGTGCCTGCCTGTGCCATTGTGCTGACGTACAATGGCAATACGGCGGTCCTTAAGTGGTTAAAGCGCTCCTTCAGTCATTTTTTTTTCATCTTTCCATCTATTAAATCTTATGCCCTTGTTGTTTTAATTTTGGATAGTAAAACATTTTTTTTTTTCTGCCAGTAAATCCCTTATACAGCCCACTTCCTGGTTCTTTGTCTGGTCATTAGCCTAGGCTTATGACATCATGCACAGCTCTCACTCTGGTGAGAGTTTGCCAGGAAGTGAGGGGGTGTGAGTCATAAGAGGGCCAATGAGAGCTGCAGAGCTGGAGGTGTGTGTCTGCGTGGAATCTGGGAAGCGAACAGGCAGCAGTTACAGCCACCCACAGTTAAAATGGATGCAGCCAGACTCAGAGGAGGGAGATTGCTGCAGCATATTTAGCAAGTACGGAATCACAGTATATATAGAATAATATGCAAAGTGTTTGGAGAAGCTTCAGAATGGCAAAGATGTTTTATTACAAATTATGTCAGCAGACTGCAGTTCTTCTTTAAGGCAAGAAAGCATAGTGTATTTAGGGAGACACATAGTTCAGCCAATGCACTACGTATGTGATATTGAATGGGGTGTATATAAGGGGGGGGATAAGGGGGTCCAAACCCCTCCTCCATCAATATCAATATCAACATCAATGGTGCTGTAGGTAGCACTAACACTTTCTACACACCTGAAGCATTGCAGTCGCTCCTGCCTTCTGTCAGAACCCAGACACAGGCTGTGGCAGTTCTGGGGGGGGGGGATCTGTTTTGGGGGGAGGGGATCTGAACTGCGGGGGTGAACTGTACTGGGGTGAGAGAAATCTGTAATGAGGTGGAAGATCTGAAGTGCAGGAGAGGATATGTACTCTGAGGAATCTGTACTGTGGAGATATCTGTACCGTGGGGAAGGGGAGATCTGTACTGTGGGGGAGATCTGTACTGTGGGGAAGGGGAGATATCTGTTCTGAGGGGGGGATCTGTACTGTGGGGGGGGGGGAATAGCTGTACTGGGGCTAATAGATCTGTATGGGGGGGGATCTGAAGTGGGGGGGAATGTACTGGGACAAATCTGTACTGGGGGAAGGGGGATATCTGTACTGTACTATGGGGATCTGTACTTGGGGCGGTGGCTGTACTGGGGGTGATAGATCTGTATTGTGGGGGAGATCTGAAATGAGGGTGAGGAAATGTACTAAGAGAAATCTGTACTGGGGAAGAGCGGATATCTGTACTGAGGGGAAGATCTGTATTAGGGAGCTCTGTACTGGAGGGGGGAGGGGGTAGCTGTACTGGGGAGGCAGATCTGTACCAGAGAGTAGGATCTATACTAAGGGAGGTCATTTTTACTAGTGGGAAGGAGATCTGATACAGGAGGCGGGGGGGGGGGGAATTTTTGAGGAGGGAGATCATTTTTTGCTGTACTCTGTTTACTAACTTGTGCATGACCACTGCGTTACAGACCCCTGACCCCGGTTGGACTCTTACTTGTGGCACAGTAATTAAAGAATATTTTTTGGGTAAAAGGACTGAGCCATATGTTACCATGTACACAGTGAGTAGACTCAAATTTTAAGCCCCTCTCACTGTACGGACATATTTGCCACACCCATTATTTGCCACACACCCCACCTACTTGTTTTCCTCTAGGTGCCCAAAGCTAAACCCCCCTCCCCAGGAAAAAAT
Organism: Lithobates pipiens; assembly: GCF_037356315.1. Lineage (NCBI taxonomy): Eukaryota > Metazoa > Chordata > Amphibia > Anura > Ranidae > Lithobates > Lithobates pipiens. The sequence continues at coordinate 323,218,145 of NW_027507784.1, read as the reverse complement.
TATCTACAGCCCTAATTGAAACACAAGAACAAAAATGATGATGACAGGTATCCCTGCCCTCAAGGGGCTTACCATTTAAGGTCTCCACCTCACATACATACTCATATTAGGACCAATTTATACTGGAGCCAGTTGACCTACCAACATGTCTTTGGGGAGTGGAAAGAAGCTTAAGCAAGTGTCGGTAGGTTGCTAGGATGGTAGGTAAATCTAGTTCTTTTTGGCTCCTCTGCTCATTGGAGCAGCTGTTGATTTCTTTGGGCAGTTCTAGATTTCACTGGCTGCAGGTTTGATTGCTTCCCCTTGCATTCTAGAGGTTTCCAGAACATTAACGGCTGTCAACTGGACAGCGTGAATATTTAAGGTAAAGCCAATCCCTGAGGAGGTGTGCCCAGTAGGTGGCTGGGGGGGGGGGGGGGACATAAATAGACTAAGGTCTGGAGCAGCCCCGTTCTTGTCCTGATGGAGAAACCCCCAGCTGCAGGGACTGCTGCCCCTTTCAGGCAGTCCTGCTGGAGTTTGCCAATGTTAATCGGGCTCACAGCTATAGCAGAGCTGGGGGGCCTATTCCTAATTTACCTTTGGAGCTAACCTAAGGATCTGGTCTGGAGAACTCACTGAAGAGTGCCTGGTGGAAGCTAGATGGTGTGTAGCATCCCTGGGACATTGTGAGTACTGACCTGAGCTCAGGATCCTAGTGAATGTGTGCTATTCTACCTTTAGGTTGCAAGGGGTAGCTCTCTGAGACCCCTCTTACAGTATCCCATACCACTCCAACCCCTCTTCTGTTACACATTCTATAAGCAATAAATCTTAAAAGAGTAAATGGAATGTTAACTGTGTGATTGGTAGGCTCGGCACTATTTGGGGAAGAACCAGTAAAAATCAGTGGCTCCTATGGAGGTACACAAGCAGAAGGGTGAAGCAAACTTTGTGCAAATAGTTGCATCCCAATCCTGGCTGGGATTCAAACCAAGGATCCCAGAGTTGCAAAGCAGCAGAGGTGCTGTCCACTAAGCCCCTGTGTGTAATATATTGCAGCTTATCATACTCTAGGTGTGGTGGCTGCTTTCGTTTTCCTCCTTCCAGCTAAGAATATTTTCTGCAAGTGAATAATTATACCTGTTTACAGGGCTGTCTTTAAGGCAGGGCAAAAGGGGCAGCTGCCCTGGGCCCTGTCATTGTTGTGGGGGCCCAAAGCAGCTACCTCATACTTGGCAACTGTGCCAGTTTAAATTTCCTTGTCCCTTGAAATTTTAGTCCCGTGCTGTGTCCTGATATCTCAGTGTGAAGTTCTGTTACTAATGCTGCCCAGCCCTGCCCTATTGTTGTGTACAGATTGTGAAAAAAAAAATTACTGCGCTATTCTAGTGTCACTCGAAGAGTGATATCAAATGTGAACAAAAGCTGAGCTGAATAAATGATGTTATCATACTATAATGACATATGGATATAAACAGAGAATTACACAAAAAAGATTATGAATTCTCTAAGTAACCCAATGTTGCATCAATAGTATAACACAACACTAATGAGGCGTGCATGAACCAAAACAATGAAGGCTACAAGAACTCTCTAAGTGTCCAATTAACTCCGATGGATTGCCACAAAATATATAGTTCAAAGTGACAGTTCAAACGATGATTCCTCAACCCTCCATTCTGTAGTGACATGAAACCACGACACCCAAGAAGATGTGACAGAGTATATTAGGAAAGATCCTCCACCAACGATAATACTGCCGCTTACCAGCTTGCTCGATCTTTTGTTAAGGAGATCACATATGACTGTGGCTTACTCCGCAGTCCCAGGTCTCTGTGCTTGGATAGCAATATGCTCCCAGACACTCCACTCAGGATATCCTCAGTATGAATGGTGTTCACTCATTCCCCATGTAAGGATAGAAAGGCTTCCATAGTGTAATTCTTTAAAAAAAAAAAACATTTATTACTTAAAAACAACAATATTGCACTTACAATTTTGCCGTGGGTATAAAATCGTCTCAAATAGTACTCAAGCCGGCCGGCTCTCGATCACTGCCTGTTGCTTCTGGGACAAGCGTGGTTTGGGGTGGCTTCAGCACACCGCTACTCCCCACGCCGTTTCGTCACAGATGACATCTTCCAGGGGGAGGTTTTAGTCCAGTGTTGTGTCCTGATATATCAGTGTGAAGTTCTGTTACTAATGCTGCCCAGCTCTGCCCTATTGTGTACAGACGACTCACCTGCAGACTCCGTGTTTACATGTAAATACCGACATTGATATGTAAATAGCGGCTGACCGTTATTTGACGTTATCTGACATTCATATGTAAAAAAAAGGTGGCATTCATATGTATATCATGGCCCCCTGAGGTCACATCCACCATCACCTATGCTGAATGCTGCCCACTGGGGAGGTAAAGGGGCATGCTTGAAAGTCCTGCCTACAACTGTGGTTATTAAGCCTAACATCCGCCTGTTCTGCAAAGGTGGGGGCCCAAGAAAATGTTTGCCCAGGGTCCAATCAATATTCAGACCCCTTTCACACTGGGGTGGTTTGCAGGCACTATAGCGTTAAAAATAGCGCCTGCAAACCGCCTAAAACAGCTGCATCGTTCACTCCAGTTTGAAAGCCTGAGGGAGCTGGCAGGGCGTCAGAAAAAGTCCTGCCAGCAGCTTCTTTGGAGCGGTGAAGGATCGGTGAACTCCCCGTTCCTCCACCGCTCCTTCCCATTGAAATCAATGGAGCAGCGCTGTCACACCGAAAGCAAAACCTTTTGCGGGCGGATTTAATCCCTTTTCGGCCGCTAGCGGGGGTTAAAACACCCCCACAAGTGGCCAAATAGCACAGTTAAAACGGTGTTAAAGCATATGGGATCATCTCTCATCGCCGACTCTCCCTCCTCACACAGAGACAACGTGTGAGGAGGGAGAGATGAACCGCTGCAGCAGTCAGTAAAAAAAAAAATGAAAATAAAGTGCCATCTGTCCCCACTGCCTTGTGTCCCCACTGCCTTGTGTCCCCACTGCCACGTGCCCCCACTGCCACGTGCCCCCAGTGCAACCTGTCCCCAGTGCAACCTGTCCCCAGTGCCACGTATAATTGCCATCTGTCATCAGTGCCACGTATAAGTGCCATCCGTCATCAGTGCCACATCAGTGCCACATAGTGCCATCTGTCATCAGTGCCACATCAGTGTCACGTGTCATCAGTGCCACATATTAGTGGCATCTGTCATCAGTGTCATGTATCAGTGCCATCTGTCATCAGTGCCACCTGTCAGTGTCACGTGCCATCTGTCATCAGTGTCACGTGTCAGTATCATGTGTCATCAGTGCCACGTATTAGTGCCATCTGTCATCAGTGCCACATATTAGTGCCATCTGTCATCAGTAAGGTAATATTAATTAAAACCTAATTTTGCAAAGTCAATACATGCAAAACTCTGTTGTTGCTTTTACGCTCTAAAACAGCAGAAAACTGGCACACCCTCCCCCCACATTCAACCTCAAATCGCCTATTGCATGTCAGTTATGGGTATCTGTTGCATGTTTACCTTTTGGATGAATTCTGCTAAAAAATGTGGAACACTCTACCAATGTACTTTGTTAGATTATGTATTGTTTCTTGTATTTATATATGCTTTTATATGCTTTTATGTCTCCCCCCCCCCTCTTTTGTAGAACAGCTACTAAGCTCCCGATGAAGCATTCATATGCGAAACATGTAGAGCAAGCGTGTTACTACATACCATACACTGTTGCAGGACTAATATGATGTTTGGTATAATTTTTCTGCTGTTTTAGAGAGTAAAAGCAACAACAGAGTTTTGCATGTATTGACTTTGCAAAATAAAGTTTTATTGAAAATTCCCTTTTGTATTTTGAGTTCTCCTTTAAGCCAAAATAGCCAGGCTAAGTCCATGAAGATTGATTCAAAGGGAAATACACTGGGGACATCTGATTTCAGCATGGACCAGATCTAAGGCGGCTTTATGCAGATTAAAGCTTGATAAGCGACTCGGTGACCATTCGGGTAGTTTGGTTATCCTGTTCTCGCTGTGCGTAATAATTCCGTGATTGGGATTCAGTGTTAGCAGGTTGAAATATTCTCCGCCAGCCCCATCCTCACCTACAGGAAGGATTGATTAAACTAGTGTGGCTGACGTCAGTTCTCACCTTACTCAAATCAATACTGCCACACCATGCTATGGCTGATCCTGTGCTACGGATTAACGAGTCTTTGGAAGTAAAAAAAAAAAAACGAATAAATCCATGTATTGTTATAATGTGCCCACAAGGCTAGTGAGGACATTGCAAGTAGAAACAGCAGAAAGGGACAGATTACAGACAGATACATCATCTATGAACTTAGTTAAAGCATATCTCCACTTTTACAGCCAAATTGGGATAACACTAACATTACATTGTTCCATTCACAGTGCATAACTTTACAAAAAAAAAAAATTAAACCAGAGCTGAATGACAGCGCCCCCTCCTGTTTCAAATGCTGCTCCTCCTATTATATATGAAGCTGTAGGGGGGACTCCAGTAGTGTATTTAGGTTTTGTGCTTCCCTAGGCTTGACTAAACTCCCCCTAATTTAAATATGACCCACCCCTTCCTGTCAAGGCCACACCCCTTGCTGTTTAAGACCTGCTCGGAAATTTTCAAGTGGGGGTGTTTTGCCAAAAACTGTCCCCCCATCGGATAGTGTCTGCCCCGTACTGCGCGGGCGCAGCGCTTGCGCAGTACAGAGGACAAGGAGACTCTGGAAGTCTCCGAAGATGAACGGCGCCTGTGCACTGAGTCCAGGTTCAAGCCTCACCATCCAAGTGGACATACGGTAGCACTTAGTAACAGGGCCCCGCGCTGGCTCGCTTCGCTCGCCACGCTTCGGGCACCGCCTCGCTTCGCTCAGCAATTTTTTTATTCTAACTCTATGTCCACTTGGATGGTGGGGCTTGAACCTGGGCTCAGTGCGAAGGTGCCATTCATCTTTGGAGACTTTCGGCATCTCCTTGTCTTCCGTACTGCGCAGTACAGGGCAGACACTATCCGACAGGGGACAGTATTCAGCACAACACCGGCACTAGTTCTGAGGGGCTGGGGGGGGGGGGTAAATGGATTCCCTTAATTTGCATAGCCTTCCTCTCACTTCCTGTTTGGCTATGGGGCAGGGAGTGAAGAGAAATCTCTGCAATGGGGCAGGGATGGTAAAAAAAAATAAACTGACAGGGGCTATAACCCTATAACCCTCCCTTATTCTATCCAAAATTTTAAAAAAAGTGTTGCTTATAGTTCTACTAACCCACTACTAAGCACAATTTTTTGATAATTTTATGGAGAGGACTACCAACATATAACCATGCCAATGGTGTAGCAGAAAACATAGCACAGCGAGGAAGGTTTGTGGTCCAGGATGATAGGACAGTCAAAATTAGAAGCGGTGTCCCAAACAGTTGCAGAATGCCGGCCGCCTGCATACTGGAAGCAGTGCGGCCGCTTTATGGGGGTGCTACACTAATTTGCCTCTCAGCCCAGTCCGCCCCATAAGACTGGCGCTACATTAAGAGTGTAGCGCAAGCCAGCAGAGACTCTTTCCATGCTGTCCCCATGTAAAGTGCTGCCCTAGGCCTGGGCCTTGTCTGCCTAGGCCAGGATACAGCGTTAGAGGGCTCTCTAGAAAAATTGCTGGCCCCTCAATCTCCCTCCATCCTGACGTTTGCCAGATGAGCTGGGCATTATAATTGTGCGCCCCCTAGTGGCCGCTGTTTGCCGTTTGAACTGTTTGCAAGCAATATCTTCTTCTCTAGCTGAGCTCAGTAGCAGCTTCTCCAGACCATTCAAACTGCACAGTGTGCTCTCTTCTTCTCGACCTGAGCTAAGTAGATGATGTTTGTGCCCTTCAAACTGCATGTGTGCACTTTCTCCTTCTTAAAGCATAACTAAACCCATCAATTAATTTAATGGTTTAAAAAAACTGTTATATTGCCGGCAAGCCAGGAATGCTAACTGTCATGTTGGTTGTGCTCTCGACTAAACTCTCAAATGGTTGGTGTCATAACTAATCACATGTGCAGAACCATGACAGTTGAAGATAAAAAACAAGATGGCAGCTTTCGTGGTTAAAATGGATAGGAGGGCTTAGTTCCATTTTAAGTTAAGCTCAACCTTTGTATCCTAAGGGGAACACCTGAAACTATTTTCAGGTCTCCGGGAACCCCAGATAAAATAAATTCAATCGGAGTTCATTGGAAAGGAGACCTATTACATTGGTGGCCAGTGGCAGCCAGATGCCACCCTTACAGACAGCTAAAAAGGTTATTGGTGCTCTGCCAAGGGGTATTGGTTTCTAAACTATGCAGGCAGCAACAGTTAAAAGGTCATGTAGTCACAGCTCAAGGATCTCCAGCAACCTCTCGAGAAACCCTAGGCTTCTGTGAAACACCTGCAGTAGAAACATAGGAGGTCAGCAGAATAAACCAGTAAAACATGCAGTGGGACTCGGGAGATCAATATTCTTGGAAGTGCCGATTTCACTAAGAACTTTGCATAAGATTCAGATTCAACAGAAGATTTCTTAGTGAAGTTCATCAGGGAGGGCATCACAAAAAGGTGAGTATGTTCTGTCTTCATTTAAAAGCATGGCTTTCTTGAAAATATTTTATATATTGACACTGTACTCTTCCACAACCCTGCCTTCTAGAGCCATGTATGTGTAGCACTCTCCTAGTTAAGGTACACCTTATCAGGCAATTTAATTTGGCTCTTCTGTAGCCAGTGGAGCAGTGGTTGATTACTTTAGCCTGATCAATGTTTCGTAAGCTGCTGAACTGATTATTCCCCCTTGCATTCTAGAGGGTTCTGGAATCACAGTGGAGAGAAAGGCAGATGGGCAGACTGAATATTTATGTGGACCCAGCCAATCACTGGAAAGGTGTGCCCAGCAAGTGTCTGGAGAGCCCATAAATAGCCAGGAGTGGAGTTGGACCTGGATCCAGTTCTGTAGGAGGAGTCCCCTGCCTGCCCTAAGGGCAGTTCGCTGAAGCACTGCTGCATGTTCAGCAAGGTCCCAGCTGAAGTACAGCTGGGGGGCCTATTTAAGAGGTTTTCTTCAAGGTTGTAGCTCGGTTGAAGTTGGAAGGAGGTTTCCAGCTGTTCTGTGGTGTTGTGAGCCTTGTTTTCCCCCTCACTGAAGAGTGCCCAGTGGATTTTGGGATGAGGCAGCCAATGATCCTGTGGCATTGTAAGTACCGACCTAAGCGCAGAGCCCCAGCGACTGTGTGCAGATTCTTTTTTCTTCAGAAGGCCCCCTTGAAACAGTTTAGTCAAGAGAGGCTTCAGTGGGAATTTAAAGAAAAAAAGAAGTACGGGGGAGGGTTAAGCACCCCAAACCTGCGCAAATGGGGGTAAGTGTAAACAAATAATATTGGTGAGAGCATCACCTTCACCCATCCTCTCTTTATTCCATGTTGGGTACATGTCAGAAACCATTAATCAGACTGAGACAGATGTACAGTTAAATCACATTTGTTTAATAATAATAAAAAAAGGTAAACATAGTCAAAACATAGTCAGAGTTCAGGAACCAGAACGGATAGTAAGACAAGCCAAAATGTCAGGGAGCCAGAGATGAGCGTAGTAGAACAGCAAGCAGGATCTGGAGCCAGAAGGAATGTCAGCCAAGCAAGCCTTTACCAGGAACACAGGAGAGCGTCTCTAGAGATGTGACCAAGGTGAAGGCAGAGATCATCTGGACTGGACGGCTTAAGTAGGCAGGACTGGCGAGCAGGATATCATCAACAGGTGAGTCACTGTGGAGAGAGGAGCTGGCAATTATCCAACAGCTGAGCTGCCAGCCCAGCCCTGACAGTACATGAAAAGGAGAGAGTGACTGAATCATGAACAGAAAACAGATATTTCAGGAACTTTAATACCCAAGGCCAAACTACACAGAAAGCAGAATAAAGACAAAAATGGGGTCAATATGTTTTATGAACTGTATTGCATTAAATTAAACATCCCGATTGTTTCCATGACAACAAGTTCCTCTCCCCTTTTGCACTTGTCTATTTACTGTGGTTGCAGTTACAGATTGAAGTGAAGTGAAGGTTTTGGAGCATTTGATAGAGAGGGTTGATTGTGAATGTTGCAGGACAGAACCATGACTTTGATTGTAATCAGCCTAGTTCATCATCTCAAACTCTGATTCTTGTTAAAAGGAGGTTCGTTTCCTAATGAGGGGTTATCCATAGTTTAATGATTGTTTATCGATTGGTTTCTATTTTTGTTACCTTCAGATGTGCATGTTTTTCTTGCAGCATTTCTATTTTCAGTCCCTAAACCACTGGAGTACCACCTGGTACTTACCACCCTTCATTACCAGGCCATTTTCAGTTTTCAGTGCTGTAATAGTTTGACTGACGATTACTTGATTATGCAACACCATACCCAAATTAATTCGATATCAATTGCTCACAATAAGGGGGGTAGGGAATTACAAAGGGGCCTGGGGGACAGAAGAAAGAAGAGGAAGCTGGATTCAATGGATGGCGGCAGGCAGCATAGCAGCATATGAAAGAACCAAATAAAAGAAGGTTAATAAACTTAGGTAGTTAATGAGATAAGACAGGGAGAGGGCTACAGTCTAGGAGGGGGAGTTACAGTCGCAGAGGTGAGGATGGTGATCATAAACTGTTGGATAATGATTTAGAAAACCAAGGTCCCCATTTAGCCAATTATCTTTTGTGTCAAATAGGATGATCATTGTTAGTTCAAAAGTTTCTCTTTCCTGAGTTGTTTTGAAGTTCCCTTTAAGAATCAAAACAGTCATGTCTTCCATGGCATGATGTGGTTGTGAGAAATTGTGTCTCATCAGACTTATGTTGGCAAAACAGGACATAAATTGCAAACCATGATTAATTTACACTTAATTTATTAGGGACATAATAAGGAGGGTGATTTATGCACATCTATGGGACATCATTTCTCACAACCAGACCACACAATGGAAGACATAAAAGTTTTGGTTCTTAAAGGGAACTTCAAAACTACTCAGGAAAGGAAGCCTTTTGAACGAAGAATGATAATTATATCTGACACAAAAGATAATTGACTAAATGTGGACCTCGGTTTTCTAATTCATTATCCAACAGTTTTACAACCAACCTCACCAGTCCTCCTGTAACTCCCCCTCCCAGTCTATAGCCCTACTCTCGCTTTCCTTCTCCTGCTTTGAGTTGTTTCCATAGCATGAGAGATTATTTGTGGTCACAGAAGATGCAATGATGGTAATAATTTTGGACATCCATATCCTGAGGAAGCAGGTTGGGTTCCTAAGAAATGCGCAGAGATAAAAGCAAACTGTAAACAAGCGAACCAGATCAAATGCCCAGCTCCAGGATATTAGCCAACTGTTTTAAAAAAAGAATATCTATACAAATGCTGATTTTACATAAATGAACTCAAGGGCACATGCTGATCCTTCTCTCTTCTTCTGTTTACAGTCTAGGGTTCTTCACGGGGTGTCCACATCATTGCCTACTTGATGTGCACTCCTTCTTTTCATGGAGGCAACATTTCCAGTGGTTGGGTCTTCTCTCATAGGCTCCAGAGGCAGGATAACTCACAGGGGCAGTAAAGGGACCAGTGCCCAAAAAGACAATGAGTGGGGGAAATGCTTGGACCAGAGTGCATAAAATTGTTTTTGCTCATAGAGTAAACTGTGACTTTGATTCATTATATGGCAGGATGGCTTAGGAAGAGGTGTTTGGAATCAAAACTGAAGAGTAATGCCCTGTACACACGGTCGGACATTCCAACAACAAAATCCGTCTTATTTTTTCAGACGGATTTTGGCCCAAACTTGTCTTGCATATACACAGTCGCACAAAGTTGACGGAAAATCCAATCGTTCAGAACGAGGTGACGTACAACACGTATGGTGGGACTATAAAGAGGCTAGTAGCCAATAGCTTTCATCTCATAATTTATTCTGAGCATGCGTGGCACTTTGTGCGTCGGAATTGTCTACACACGATCGGAATTTAAACTATTGGATTTTGTTTTCGGAAAAAAATTTTTTAGATCCAGATCTCAAAACTTTGTGTGTTGGAAATTCCAACAGAAAAAGTCCGATTGAGCCCACACATGATCAGAATTTCCAACAACACAATCCGATCTCACATTTTCCTTCGGAAAAGTCCGACCGTGTGTACAGAGCATAAGGGAACTGATACACAATGGACTTTTTCCTGTGGAATTTCCGAAAGAGAAAAACTTGCATTATATTTGTGGTTTGTATATGTTGTTTCTTTGATTTGTACAAGAATTGTAATTATGTATTTGCAAGAATTTTTATGTTTAGCTCTGCTCAAAGGATTAACCAAGTTTTACATGGCTGTATATAAATAATATCTTCTAATTTGTTACCATTAAATTCCTAATTTGAGGTTTTGGGGTTTGGATATGTAGTTCTGGTCAAGTACCTACCAGGGAGTTCAAGCTACTTTTCTTAATATTCTTAGTTATCTTTTAGCAACAAAGCTGATTCAAAATCATTACGGTAAAAACGGTACGTCGCATCTCATAATTCCCATTACAAATCATCTTCAGCGAAGCGTGTTTTTTTTTTCCAGGAACTGCAGAAATGTACCATATGAAAAGATTAATGAGCTCACATAGCTGTAGGCAATATGGGTCCCTTTTAAGTTTTATTCTAAAAATGAACTAATCCCCTATATTTCAGTTCTAATTACTAATGTACTAATTGCTATTGTTCTTCTTTTGATCTGGTAATAGTGTTTCAGCCGGCTGTTACCATCTAGTTGCTCAAATGCACAATTTCCCTATTGTCTGGGCTATGTATTGTTCATTGTCTCTATTATATTCTATTATCTCTCCATTTACACTCCTTTCCACTCTGATGTGTGTGTCTGTTTCTCTGTTCTGCTTTCGTTTCCCTCATTTTGCTGATCTGGTACCCATTACAGCATATCTAAGAGCCCCTATGTTTAGAGCAATGGCTGCATGAGATTACAGCGACAATCATACTAATGTGCTAGGTGTGACACTTCCATGTATTTATTACCTGTAATACAGATCTCAGTGCAAGCCCCCAACAATGCATTCATCTGCTCCTTCCCTTTACCACAGCCAACCAGTGTAAAATTCCATTACACATACAGCGCAGTATCGCTTCTGCCTCTTTCTCTGTGACCGGCCAATGTTAAAATCGATCACACACTAAAGTCTCCTTTCTGCCTCTCATTCATCGACTGGTTAGGCCGCGTACACACGGGCGGACTGTCCGCCCAACTAGGTTCGTCAAACAGTTTGACAAACAGTCCGTTCAAAATTAGCATGAACGGACTTGACCACACACGACGAACGAACAGTCCGCTGAAAACTTGCGCGATGACATGAACGGCACGTACGACGGGACGAGAAATTCGAAGTCCAATACACTGCAATGCAACCTTCGCTGTGTAAATTCTTTCTGAGCATGCGCGAGACTTAGTTTATCGAACAAGCCTACACACGAGCGGACTGTCCGCTCAAACCAAGTTTCAGCGGACAGTCTTACGGAAATTCCAAAAAACTTTGTTCGTCAGACTGTCCGCTGAAACTGTCCGCTGAAGCCCACACACGAGCGGACTGTCCGCTGAAACACTGTTCAGCAGACAAAGTTGGGCGAACAGTCCGCCCGTGTGTACGCGGCCTCAGTGTGAAAATCTACTACACACATAGGTCATTCCGCCTTATGACTCTCATCCTGTGGCTGGCCAATGTAGTAATCCATCACATACACATTCACTTTAACTACTTCCAGTCCAATCACGTCATATGACGTCATTGACTTTGAGTGGGGATATCTGAATGATGCCTGCAGCTGCAGGCATCATTCAGATCTCATCATCTCTAAACAGGTAACCTGTAAAAAAATTTAAAGTGTCGCCTATGGAGATTTTTAAGCACGTTTGGTGCCATTCCACAAGTGTGCGCAATTTAAAAAGTGTGACATGTTAGGTATCTATTTACTTGGCGTAACATCAACTTTCACATTATACAAAAAATGGTGCTAAATTTACTGTTTTATTTTTTTTAATGAATTGAATTCATTTTTTAAAACGGGTTTGAAAAATTGCTACGCAAAAATATAAAAAGTTGCAATGACCGCCATTTTATTCCCTAGGGTCTCTGCTAAAAAAAAACATTATAATGTTTGAGGGTTATGAGTAATTTTCTAGCAAAAAAAAAAAATGTTTTTTACATTTAGGAGAAGAGTGTCAGAATAGGCCCAGTGTGGAAGTGGTTAAAGTCTTTACTGCACCTATACTGTGACCATGCTGTTTAAAAATTAAAATTCTAAAGTTCAGTCATTTTTCTGTCTCTAGTCCTGTGGCCGGCTGATGTAAAAATCCACCGCCTACACAGCTCAGCCCTTCTTCTGCATCTCACCCTGTGACCAGCCAGCGTAATAATTCATCACCTACACAACTCAAACCATCTTCTGCATCTCACTCTGTGAGCAGCCAACGTAAAAAATCCATCACCTACACAACTCGGCCCTTCTTCTGCATCTCACCCTGTGACCAGCCAGAGTAGAAATTCCTCACACACAGTTGAGCCCCTCTTCGGCATCTCCCCCTGTGACTGGCCAGTAAAAAAAAAAACCATCACATACACATACAGCTCAACGTCACTATTGCTTCTTATACTGTGACCAGCCAGTATAAAAATCCATCATGCACAAACAGCTCATTTCTGCAGTTCATACTTTGAATGGCCAGTGTAAAAATCCATCCCTTACACATACAGTACAGCTTAATCACTTCAATACCAGGCACTTTTACCCCCTTCCTGCTCAGGCCAATTTTGAACTTTCAGCGCTGTCACATTTTAAATGACAATTGCACGGTCATGAATCACTGTACCCAAATTACATTTTTTATATAGTTTTTTGAGACAGATAGAGATTTCTTTTGGTGGTATTTTATCACCGCTGGGTTTTTATTTTTTGATACAAAAAATGAAAAAATACTGAATATTAAAAAAAAAAAAATACATTTTAGTTTCTGTTGTACAATTTTGCAAATAAGTAATTTTTCTTCTTCACTAATGTGCGCTGATGAGGCTGCACTGATGGGCACTGAAAGGCTGCATTGATGGGGATTGATGAGGCTACCCTAATGGACACTGATTGGCACTGATGGGGCTTCACCGATAGGCACTGATTGGCACTGATGGGGCTGCACTGATGAGGCAGCACTGATAGGCACTGATATATTGCATTAATAAGCACGGCTATGCTGGACTGATGCACACTGATATGCTGCAATGATGGACACTGATATGCTGTACTGATATGTTGCACTGATGGGCACTGATTGGCACTTATGGGGCTGCACTGATGAGGCAGCACTGATACGCACTGATATATTGCACTAATAAGCACAGATATGCTGCACTGATGGGCACTGATATGCTACATTGGTGGGGCTGCACTGATAATCAGGTAATTGATTATCAGTGTAAATGTCTCCTGTAACTGGAAAGCCGGTTATCACTGACAGCGCTGAGGAAAGAAAATGTTGATAACGGTAATTTCTTTACATATGATTGGCTGTGATTGGACACAACTGATCACATGGTAAAGAGTCTACGTCATTGGCTCTTTACCCTGATCAGTGATGCACTGTATCCGATCCCCCCTACTGCCTTTCTTGAAATTCAAAGGCAGAGCTCTGGGGGGGGGGCTAAGGAAATGCTTTTTCTTGCCTGCAGCAGATTGATGACATTCTCCCAAAATGTTCTCTTTAAGCCACTCCCACCTAACACCAAAAGGAAATCAGGGATAAAGAATAACACAGGAAACCATAAAATGTCATAACTTGTATGGAGCTGATCGATGCAAAAATATTCTACAACTGACAGGTCCTCTTTAATTTGCTCTGACTTTCCATAGTAACGGAAATACGTTTGCAATAGAAATATTCTTCCGTCAGTAGCGTTCATTTGTAATATTTACTGTTGCAGAAACTGCCAGTCACTGAAGTCTCTTCTTCTTGATTAATATCCTCGGAAATGAGTCCACTTCCGAACAGTAAAAGCCGTCATCAATATTGCCTGTCTCATTCTGCTGATATTAACAGATTTTTTCTTCCACCGCCACGGAGCACTTCACAACATTACCGGTAACACGGTGCCTCCAGTCCGAAGAATATTAATGTGTCGATTCACCTAAAGCGGAACTAAGCCCATCAATCAACTGCTTCAAAAAACAGTTATGTTCCCGTCACTTGCTGGCAATGGAACTGTCACATTTGCTTGTGAACTCAACCAAACTGTCAAATCAGAGACATAACTAGAACCTTCAGGCCCCAGATGCAAAAAACCATGAAGGGCCCCCCCCCCCCACCCCACCCCATCTTTTCAAACTCAGGGCCCTTGCCATTGATTGCATGGCCTTTTACTCCCTTTATTACAATCCCCCAATGGGACCCTTTTCCATGTTCTGCAACGGGCCCCCTTCCTGCTGTCTTGGGTAGGGTTGCAACCTATTCTTTAAGCCAAACCCCTAACACTTAAACGGTGCCCAGCTATTTTTTTTTGTAGTATACATTATACATATGTTTTGTGATTAAGTAACATTTTTAATCACATGGATTTAATCACAACATTCCCCCCTCCCCTTACACCAGAGTCCAGAGATTTCCTCTTTTTCATCTAAATCTGCAGAGTTCATTTGTGTATCTAAATCCACAGAGTTCCCCTTTACATCAGAATCTTCAAAGTTCCCCTTTACGTCTGAATCTGCAGAGTTTCCTTTTACACCTGAATCCACAGAGTCTCCCTTTACATCTGAATCCTAGAGTTTCCCCTTTACACCTGAATCCACAGAGTCTCCCTTTACATCTGAATCTGCAGAGCTTCCCTGTGGATCTGAATCCACAGAGTTCCCCTTTACATCTGAATCCACAGAGTCTCCCTTTACAGCTGAATCCACAGAGTTCCCCTTTACACCTGAATCCACAGAGTCTCCCCCTTACATTTGCAAAGTTCTCCCTTAAATCTGAGTCCGTAAAATTCCCCTTTACATTTGAATCTGAAAAATTCCCCTTTACATCTAAATCTGCAGAGTTCCCATTAACATCTGAAATCCGCAGAGTTTCCACTTATATCTGAATTTGCATAGTTTCCCTTTACATCTGAATCTGCAGAGTTCCACTTATATCTGCATCTGCCGAGTTTCCTTACACTGTAAGGGGTGACTTTGCAGATTCTGATGTAAGGGAGAACTATGGGGACTCTAATTTAAGGAGGAACACTGAGAACACTGATGTAACAATGAATGCTGCAGACTCTGGTGTAAAAGGGGAACTGTAATATATGGGGGTTTCTAGGGTTTTTAATAACCAGAACCCCCACTTACATCAGAGTTCTCAGCATCCCCCTTTAATCAGGGTTCCCAGAAGACCCCTTACATCAGAGTCCACAAAGCACCCCTTACATAAGAACCCTTCTTATATCAGAGTCCACAGAATTTCCACTTACACTGTTATGTTAACCCCTGATTTAAGGTGGGGTTATGATGTAAGGGGAAATGCTGTGGACTCATGTGTAAAGGGCATTCCACTTGAATCAGAGTCCACAGAGCACCCCTTACTGCGTCCCTCTTACATTAGTTTACCCAATGGGAGGCAGGAGAGAGAAGGGGGAGGGGGAGACTTCACTCACAGTGGATGGATGGAGAGCTTACTCAGGCATCTGTTGTCGACACCTTTTCTCCTCTGGCAGCTAACCTTCAAACTTCCTACCCACACATCCCTTTATCTGAGGCACAACACTGCTGGGGAGTGTGGGCGGGGCAGACACATGAAGGGAGGGAGGAGGAGCAGAACCAGCTTTCATATTACTTAATAATTACCAAATGTTATGGAGATTGTCCAGACCGAAACAAGAAATACATTAATTCAATCGTTATTAACCACTTGCCGACCAGCGCACGCCGATGTATGTCGACAGAATGGCACGGGCAGGCAAATGGGCGTACATGTACGTCCCTTTAAATTTGCCGCCCTGCCATCGGGAGCGTGCCGCACCCGATGGCAGGTCGGGACCCCCGTGAGTCCGGTCGCGGGACCCGCGGACTCGATCGCCGCGGGCATCCCCGCGATCGTCTCACGGAGCGGCCAAATGAAGAAATACCGTTGTAAACAGCATTTCTCCATTCTGCCTAGCAACTAGTGACGCTGATCTCTGCTCCATGTGATTGGAGCAGAGATCAGTGTTCACTAAATGAAAGCCCAACCCCCCCACAGTTAGTAACACACCCCTAGGAACACTTAACCCCTACACTGCCACCCACTGGTTAACCCCTTCACTGCCAGTGTCATTTACACAGGAATCACTGCATTTATATAGCAGGGATTACTGTATAAATGACAATGGTCCCAAAAATGTGTCAAAAATGTCCGATGGGTCCCCCACAATGTCGCAGCCACAATAAAAATCGCTGATCGCCGCCATTACTAGTAAAAAAAAATAATAAAAAATTATTAATAAAAATGCTATAAAACTATCCCTATTTTGTAAACGCTATAACTTTTGCGCAAACCAATCAATAAAGAATACGTATCGGCCTAAACTGAGGGAAAAATATGGTTTTTTTATATATTTTTGGGGGATATTTATTATAACAAAAAGTAAAAAATAATGCGTTTTTTTCAAAATTGTCGCTCTATTTTTGTTTATAGCGCAAAAAATAAAAACCGCAGGGGTGATCAAATACCACCAAAAGAAAGCTCTATTTGTGGGAAAAAAAGGACGTCAATTTTGTTTGGGAGCCACGTCGCACGACCGCGCAATTGTCAGTTAAAGCGATGCAGTGCCGAATCGCAAAAAGTGGTCTGGTCTTTGACCAGCAAATTGGTCCGGTCTGAAAGTGGTTATACCCCAAAGCAAATATTTATCATGCATATTGCAGCTTACCAATTCTCAGATGTGATGGCTGCATTTGTTTTCTTTTTTAGGCTTTCTTTCTTTTATGTCCCTCTGGTGATCCTGTCAGTAAGGCTGATATTTTTCTATAGAACAAGCTGTCCTGCAACTGTAGCAGTTTGAGGGAAACCATTTATCTCTGACAGGGGTGCTTGCAATGGTTAGCTTTTATAATTTATCTAAAACCTTTATCCCAAAAGGAAAAAAACTGTTTGCTGTAACTGATTAACCACTTCAGCTCCGGGAGATTTACCCCCTTCATAACTAGGCTATTTTTTGTGTTATGGCACTGCGTTACTTTAACTAAAAATTGCGTGGTCATGCGATGCCATACACAAATAAAATCGATGTCCTTTTTCCCCACAGAGCTTCCTTTTGGTGATATTCGATCACTTCTGCGTTTTTTATTTTTTTGTGATATTAAAAAAAAAAAAAGACCAACAATTTAAAAAAATATATATATTTTTTTTTTTACTTTATGTTATAAAACATATCCAATAACAAAATTGTAAAATATCAAATTTCTTCATCAATTTAGGCCAATCTGTATTCTGTTACATATTTTTGGTAAAAGAAATTCCCAATAAGTGTATATTGATATCTATTTATTTTTTTACTAGTAATGGCGGTGATCAGAGACTTATAGTGGGACTGTGATATTGCGGCGGTCAAATCAGACACTAAAGTGACACTTTTGACACTTAATGGGGACCAGTGACACTAATGCAGTGATCAGTGCTAAAAAAAAAATGCACTGTCACTGTACTAATGACACTGGCTGCAAATAGGGTTAACATCAGGGGCGATCGAAGGGTTAAATCTGTTCCTAGGGAGTGCTTTCTAACTGTGTGGGGGAGGTGCCTTAACTAGGAGAAGACAGATCAGTGTTCCTGCATAGCAGAAACACAGGATCTCGGTTTTCCCTTGTCACAGAACGGCGATCTGTTTATGAATGAGAAGGGATCTCACCTCTCCAGGAGCACACATGCATTCTGTAAACTGTCTCTTTGGCTGGGAAGCCACAGGTGCTGGCTATTACTACTAGCAACAGACGAAAAAACAAGCTCTGGACTGCCGCACTCTTCAGAAGACCACTTTCTTTTATTGGAAAGTCACATCACAACTCAACAAACACAGCGAACAAGGAAAAATTGCTGACGTTTTACACTAGCTGTAGTGCTTATTCATATGAATAAGCACTACAGCTAGTGTGAAACGTCAGCAATTTTTCCTTGTTCGCTGTGTTTGTTGAGCTGTGATGTGATTTTCCAATAAAAGAAAGTGGTTTTCTGAAGAGTGTGGCAGTCCAGAGTTTGTTTTTTGATCTTCCCTGTTTACATAGGTAGACCACTGTTCTGCCTCTCTCGGTGAATGATCGGCGGGTCCCCGGTGGATACCGGGTCTACTGGACCCACTGATTGGCTCCCACTGTGTCCATTCATAGTGGGAGCTAGTCACTGGCAGACACGAAAGAGAGAAATCATGTACCTGTACATGATATCGTGCAGAAGAGACACCGCCCCACAGTATGTGTACATGGGCCGGTTGGCAATTGGTTAAATAGTGTCAGCTGGAGCTTGAATTTATTAGTGTATCTAAATCTGCTAGTCCCTCTAACACTCCCCTCTCCCCAGACGGACAATGCTGCTGTCCAAAGGTGCCCCCTGTGCTCCTTCATCCAGAGTGGGGGCGCTCGAATACAGGAGGTGTGTTACTGGCTAGATCACCAGGTGAAAACCGAGGGACAAAATGCAGCCACCACATCTTATGATTGGTAAGCTGCAATATATTTTACGTGTTTGGTTTTGGGTTTATTACCCCTTCAAAGGAAATGGATTTTTTTATATTTTTACATATTTCCCATCTGCTGATCTTCATACATTGGCCATTTTTTATCTCTTAGCTTTTAAAAAGAAACTAAATCACAGATATAAAGACAAGCCGTTAACACCCATACTGTGGCGTTGGGCATAAAATCAATGTCCCTCATACATATTCATGCTAACATTCATTTACATCAGGGAACAGGCGGCCACACGCCCAACTCAGAGATGAGAGAATTGGTTTATCTGGCAAAGCATGCTGGGAGGATGCTTCTTCTGTGCCGGCTAGGTCTTAACTTATCAAATTTGAGTATTTATAGAATAGCGGATGGGGAATAAGGAAGAGTTATAAGCAAAGAGTGTATATTAACAGTCTGGATTGTTTCATCCGTCTTAGATTGACGCATCCATTTACTTTCCCAGCGGCTCTGCTCCTCCGAGTGAAAATTCGATGAACCAGAACCATGACAATATATCTATATTAAAATATTACGTTTATAGTAACATGGAATCTTCTCACTGGCATTTAGTCAGCGAGCCTAGAAAAGTAACTGAACATCAACCAAATGGCTATCTATGCAATTCAAACAGATATAGGCAATGTGGCCCTGCGCATGCTTGGTGGAGCGCCACTCCAAGCACCAAAGTTATAGCTCTGTTGTCCCACTCTGGATGGAGTATGGGTGTAATCCAAGAAGCAGTGTAACTAATCATGAGTGAACCTTGCACACAGGACAGCTCTGAGTGCTTAAAAGGTCGAAAATGGCCTCAACTATAGCTCCTCTGGATAGGCCACCTCCAACACGTTTCGTCTTGCCCCAGTGCTTAGAAAGAGGCAACCACAGTGTCTAAGGATGGCCCACCTCCAATGTGTTTTGCCTTTGCCCCAGGACTTAGTCAGGGGCAACCACAGTGCCTCCACATAGGCCACCAACGTGGTTCGTCTTGCTCCAGGGCTTAGTCAGAGGCAACCACAGTGCCTGCGGATAGCTCACCTCCAATATGTTTCATCTTGCCCCAGGGCTTAGTCAGAGGCAACCACAGTGCCTCCGCATAGGCCACCTCCCAACATGTTTCGTCTTGCCCCAGGGCTTAGTCATAGAGGCAACCACAGTTCCTCCAGATAGGCCAACCCCAATGTGTTTCATCTTGGCCCAGGGTTTAATCATAGAGGCAACTTCTATGACTAAGCCCCGAGGGGTGTGGCAAAATGTATCAGTGGATGTGGCCTATTGGTGATTAGATATACACAATGTGCATTACCTTGACAATTCTGTTCAGCCAATCCTTTTTCGGTTTTGCTATACCTTGTCCATCCCTCCAACCCATGTAATGGCAGTCAGCCAGTTGTATGTTTTCCTTGCTCTCAGTCTGGATCCAGGAACTTGTGCCCCATAGCTCCTCCAGATGGGCCACCTCCAACGTGTTTCATCTTGCCCCAGGGCTTAGTCATAGAGACAACCACAGCTCCTCCAGATAGGCCAACGCGTTTGGTCTTGCCCCAAGGCTTAGTCATAGAGGCAACCACAGCTCCTCCAGATAGGCCAATCCCAAAGCATTTGGTCTTGCCCCAGGGATTAATCATAGAGACAACCTATGATTAAGCCTTGGGGAGTGTGGCAAAATGCATCAGTGGATGTGGCCCTATGGTGATATACACAATGTGCATTACCTTCAAAATTCTGTTCAGCCAATCCTTTTTTCAGTTTTTCTATACCTTGCCCATCCCTCCACCCCATGTAATGGCAGGCAGCCAGTTGTATGTTTTCCTTGCTCTCAGTCTAGATCTGGGAACTTGTGCCCCAAATAGCTCCTCTGGATATGCCACCTCCAACGTGTTTCGTCTTGCCTCAAGGCTTAGTCAGACGCAACCAGAGTGCCTCCAGATAGGCCACCTCCAACGTGTTTTATCTTGTCCCAGGGCTTAGTCATAAAGACAACCACATCTCCTCCAGATAGGTCGACCCCAACGCGTTTGGTCTTGCCCCAGGGTTTACTCATAGAGGCAACCACTGTGACTAAGCCCTGGGGGATGTGGAAAAATGCATCAGTGTATGTGGCCTATTGGTGATTAGATGTATGCAATGTGCATTACCTTCAAAATTCTGTTCAGACAATCCTTTTTAGTTTTTGCTATACCTTGCCCATCCCTCCACCCCATGTAATGCCAAGCAGCCAGTTGCATGTTTTCCTTGCTCTCAGTCTGGATCTGGGAACTTGTGTCCCCTAAAATTTAAAAGTACAGTAAAACCTTGGATTGTGAGCATAATTTGTTCCAGAGACGCGCTTGTAATCCAAAACACTTGTATATCAAAGCAAATTTCCCCATAAAAAATAATGGAATCTCAGATGATTCATTCCACAACCATTTATACATAAGTCCTTCAGTATATAGTCCATATAAAAAGATTATAGCAATGCGAATTCAAGGCAACTTCAGGAAAGCCTGTGTAATCTTCCTGTAATGTCGGATCCGAATCACATCAATATAGATGAGGATCTGGCTTGAAGGCGTCTTCCATTAACGCCTACGGGCACAAGTCGTATAGAAGTCACCTTGAAGTAGCACAGGAACCTTTTCTAAAGTCGGAGCAACTTCATTAGTGCTAATTAAAACAGCTATCATTGACTAAAATGGGATTTCACATGTCACATGACTTGGAGTCTCTTCTCTTTTATACTCAGTTGTGATGTGACGCTACTCATATTGCAAGACCTCACTTGTTTATCAAGTTAAAATGTATACAAAAATTTTGCTCGTCTCGTAAAACACTCGCACACTGAGTTACACGTAATCCAAGGCTTTACTGTAAATCCTGTGGAGTTAAAGTGACACTCGCACCCCATTCACACTAAATGTGGCTTTGAAATCGCATGATTTCAAAGCCCCCAGTCCATTGCGATTTCATGCGCGGTTTGCTGACATCTGTGCAACTTCATGCAGTGTATGTAGGAATGTAGCCACCCTCTCTTACTCACTCCTGAGATAAGCTATGCACTATGAGGTTTATAGTGTAGAGCAGTGCACATGACTGCAACTAAACTGCTCTGCTCATTCTAAGCAAATTAAAGTGAGGGGTAAAAGGAGAGGTTCAGGAACAATCAAAGGATGTTACAAGGAGGCAGAAAATCCCAGTAAGAAACACATTCATGAAAATACATTACAAGACCATGAAGTAGTTAATGCATGTATGAATAGAAAATGATCCCACTCCAGGTCCATGGACAGTAAATTATCCCCTTTCAGCACAATGAAGTGTAAATGAAACCACTTCAGCACCATGGACAGAGAATGGTCCTCTATTCAGCACCACGGACAGTGAATTAGCCCTTTCCAGTAGGGTGGACAGTGAATTATTCCCTTTCAGCCCCATATAAAAGGGGCACATTCCACGCCATCGATAGGGAATTGTACTCTTTCAGCAACATGAGTAGAGAATTATATTTTTTCAACTCCATGGGCAAAAACTATCCCCTATCAACACTATGGACAAATAATTATCCCCTATCAGCGCCATGGACAAATTATACTCTTTCACAATATGGTTAGAGAATTATCCATTTTCAGCACCATGAAGAGAGAATTATACTTTTTCATTTGAAGAAAGTGGAAAGGTAGCACTGGACCTGTAGGGTCTGGTATTGTTAACATAAGGTATTGATGTTGGCAGCTACTACACCCTAGAGCAGGGATCTCCCTTTCTAAACATAGGGCCAGTTCACTGTCTTTCAGACATTAGGGGGGCCAGACTGTGGCCATTGGGAGTAGAAAAGGTTCAGACGGCAGTAGGAAAAAACAATGCCCCATCGTTGGTGTCAGTGGGAGGAACTGTGGCCCATCGTGGGTGTCAGTGGGAGGAACTGTGACTCATCATTGGTGTGAGTGGGAAAAATAGTTTCCCATCATTAGTGTCATTGGGCCTCATTGTTGGTGTCATTGAGAAGAATTGTGTGTCATCATTGCTGTCATTAGGAGGAATTATGTCCCATCATTGGTGTCATTGGGAGGAATTGTGTCCCATTATCAGAGTCCTTGGGCCCCATTGTTAGTGTCATTGGGAGAAATTGTACCTTAATTATTGGTGTCATTGGGAGGAATTGTGTCCCATCATCTGTGTCATTGGGCCTCATTAATGGTGTCATTGGGAGGAATTGTGCCCCATCATTTGTGTCAATA
Organism: Lithobates pipiens; assembly: GCF_037356315.1. Classification (NCBI taxonomy): domain Eukaryota; kingdom Metazoa; phylum Chordata; class Amphibia; order Anura; family Ranidae; genus Lithobates; species Lithobates pipiens. Next base: position 323,195,160 of record NW_027507784.1, on the reverse strand, counting down.
GAAGGAATTGTGCCCCGTTGTTGGTGTTAGTGGGGGGGGGGGGATATATGCCACATTGTCGGTATCAGTGGATGAAATAGTGCCCCAAGGGCTGGATAAAGGCAAGCCAAAGAGCCGCACCTAACTTATTGGTTGGAGGCCACTGCCCTAGAGGATCTCTACAGTCTCCTTGGCTTGTATTATAATATAACAAGAATTTAAACTGCTAGGAGGTCTAGATGCCCCTGACTTTTAATGGAATAAGGTTATATCTGGACCTTATAGCAGTGGTGTGTTGCTTAAATTTCAATTCTCATTGCAATATACTCTTTCAGTACCATGTATAGAGAGTTCTATTTGTTCAGCATCATGGATACAGTTATCCCCTTTTAGCACCATGGATAGAGAATTATCCCACTTCAGTACCATAGACAGTAAATTATCCCCTTTTAGCACGATTCACTGGGAGTGATCCCACTGCAGTATCATGGACAGTGAAGTATCCCCTTTCAGCATCATGAACAGGAAATTATCCCATTCCAGTACCAATAACTGGTACTGTCCTCTTTCAGCAACATGAAATGTTAAATATCCCCCTTTCAGGACCATGGACAGAGAATTATCCCCTTGCTGTACCATGGACAATGACTTATCTCACTCCACTACAGTACACAGTGAATTATATCCTTTCAGTACCATGGACAGAGAAAAAAAAACCCTTGCAGTAACATGGACAGGGTGCTCCCTTTTGGAAGGTGTCCATTTCTTTTCCACACTAGGGACAGAGAATTATCCCCTTGCAGTACCATGAATTATCCAACTCCAGTGCAGTTGACAGTGAAATTTGCTCTTTTTAGCACAATGGAGAATGATCCCCTTGCAGTACCATGGACAGTGATTTATCCAACTCCAGTATAGTAGACAGTGAACTACCGGTATATCCCGTCAGCATCATAGAGCACAAATGATCTCCTTGCAGTACCATGGAGAGAGAATTGTCCCCTTTACAGTACAATGAGCAGTGAAATAGCTAGCTCCAGTACAGTGAACAGCAAATTATCCCCTTTCAGCACTATGAAAAGGGAATAATCGTCTTGCAGTACCATGGACAAAGAATGATCCCACTCCAGTACAATGGATAGCAAATTATCCCCTTTTGGCTCCATGGGCTGAAAATAATCCCCTAGCAGTACCATGGGCAGTGAATTATCCTATTCCAGCACAGTGAGTTATCTGCTTTCAGCAACAACGACAGATCCTTATTCCATTGCAGCATCTTGGCTAAGTATCCCCTTTCATTATCCCGTATAGAGAAATGTGCCCATAAACACAGAATGCCTCTTCTTTTAGAATGTGAACAGAGGTTAATCACATTTCTAGGAAATACTGCACACAAGCTACACATTGCTCAGATGGTCATTTTGCAGTAAGCTAAATTTAGTGTCTCGGCGTGATCAGTGACTGATGTTTTCAACAACCTAGTAGAAAAATGATTTTTACATTATCCTCTGGCAATACTGTGTACGATAAAACACCGGAGGGCAGTCTGCCAAGCTTAAATGAAATGACGTTGATTGGGTTTATACAAACATTCATTAAAAAACATCTGTAATTAGTTTGGTTATTCATCATGAGGGTACAGAGCGCAGTGCGGTCAACAGCCTAAAGCCTGCTAATATTTTAGATTTAAAAACAAACTCTTGAAGTTATAAGCCTTATTTTTTCATTAATTACGCAGACCCTTGAAGATTATGTTCCTTAATTAAATGTAATCAAATTAATTTAAGATGGGCTGTCAACATGCTTTAGTCCCACGCTATAGAAAGCTGAACATGCAGTTTGTGAAAGTTTGATTTAACCCATAATGGTCTGTAACTAGAGGGACCTTCAGTTCTTTGTTATACCCAAAATATCTGATATATTTTTTAAGTGTGTGAAAGGTTATGTTAAGCATCCATCTTGTTTCTGTCAGCCATCTTAATATTCACAAACTTCCATTTTACAATATGTACAGTTTGAACACCCCTTTAACTTCTCAGATAACTGTCTCAACATGAGATTCTTCTAACTCATTTGTTCTCACACACTTATCTAAAACTTTCACACATTTTCTCAGCATTCCTTTAGCTACTGAAGAAATCATGTACTGTCTCTTATCTTTTTCTCATATTAACAAAGAACAATAGCGTTTTGTCTTGACCAGCTGTAATCGTCTTGATGTCTACTGCACATGTCTTATTCTGTGTGACGCGAAATGTACTATATCAATCGCTTTGTAATAACTCAATACAATTAGTTCTTGAAGGACGCCATGGTGTGTGTGTGGTTTTAATTGTCCTTCGAGAATTGATTCCAGATATATCTGAATTTATACAATACATTGGATCTAAGGTCTGAGAGGTTAAAGGGACCACCCTAGACACAGGATTAACCCTTTCAGCACTGGGGGCTTGTCCCGGGATGGATGTTTATTTACCCTTAACGGACTTGGAAAGCTACTTTTAATGGCTCGGTAAGTGAATTCTATTCTTATTGAGTGAAATTGACTTGCCGGGGTCCAGGTGTCAGGTGTGTGACTTGGCTACCATCCCACAGAGATTGCTGTTGGGTTATAGAACCTCTCATAAGTATAGATAAGTTGACCGGTCATGACCTTAGGGGTCATATAGTGTTTTGGGGACACTTGAAAAGGTCTTGGTGACCTTAGAAGAAAAGGTCTTGGTGACCTTAGAAGAAAAGGTCTTGGTGACCTTAGAAGAAAAGGTCTTGGTGACCTTAGAAAAATTTACAGAGTACTCTAGAGTTTTAGTTCTGTTCGGGACGGAACTGGTGACTGATGATCAATGTATTGTGTAAACTTTGTGTATGATTGTATAACTGCTTTCGCTTTAAAAGTATAACGCTGAAAGAATTGCGCTGAGTGTGTATATGTGGACTGCTATTTTGTTTCAAGAACCAAAAGGCATACTTGGTGAGTAGTATTCCTGGAGGTTATAAAGTTACAATTTGGGTAAAGCTATTTTGGGAAAGATAAACTGATTAATGTACATTGCAAAGTTAATTTCATAGAAGATTTAAATTTGTCTGAAACAAAACAGCAGCTCCATGAGCAAGATTGTGCGTTTATTGTATCTGAAATACTCTGGAACTTGTTCCAAATGTATTCTGTTACAGACTTGAAGTGATTGTAGCTATATTAGTATAAAAAAGTAACACGGACAGTACTGATATTTTTTTGTTAAAGGAATCTAAGTTGAGGTATTGTCCAATTGTCTGATTCACACCGTTGTCTGATTGTCTGCACCGTTAGGTGACAGTCAAGCATGATACATTGTTTTGCTTTCATAGGAAAATGGAATGTACATCACTGCCTAGTTAACTCTTGGGTGGATCATATGGCAGGATGGACAGAAAGTAGTTTTGGGTATTCTGACAACTTTGGATCCATTATTGATCCAGACTTTCCTGAGTAATCTCAAACCCCATTTAGTGGTCCCAAATGATTACAAATGATAAACAAATGATTACTGAATGGTCAACACTTTCTAGAACTGACTTTGGCAAAGCTCTTTCACAGAAAGATGCAGCAGGTTGTTTTGATATACCAAAGCCCTCGCCTGTCTCCACACAACATTTCCAAGAGAATACGAAAGGAAATTTTAGAGGCAGAGGAAATTTTAGAGGCAGATTTAAAGGCAGAAATGGAAGAGGGATGAGTCGCTCTAGAAACAATGGATGTTTCAATTGCGGTGCTGAGGATCACTGGGTGAGTCAGTGTCCTCACCCCACCGCTCCTCAGACTCCCGATTCCAGCTCTGTCCCTAACCAGACACAACAACCACAGGCATCCATCCAACAAGGTCCAACATTTCCAATCAAATGGGGAAATCAACAACAATGATGGGGCCCGGAGGGTACTGTCCCAGCTTTTCCTTTTGTCTCAGATGATTTCACTGACAGTCCAATGGTTGCTATTTCAATAAATGGGAGACTCCTCCCCTATCTCGTTGATAGCGGGGCCACTAGGAGTACTATTTGTGAAGATCATTTCAGAGGCAAGTGGGAACCAGCGGAACCCTCTTTGGGAATTAAGGGGATACTGACAAAAACATATAGGACTCCACCCCTACCAATAGAAGATGATGAAGGGTACACCATATGCACACATTCTTTTAGGATAATACCAAGGTGTCCTGTAAATTTGTTGGGAAGAGACTTGTTTGGGCCACTAGGAATCACAATTAGAACCAACTCAGAAGGAGGTCTAGACTAGTGATGGACGAACTTCCGACGGGACGTTTCGCGAACGCGAAACGCGAACGGACACAAACGTTCGCGAAAACGACCGTTCGCCGCGGGCTCCATTGACTTCAATGGGAGGCGAATTTCGCAAACCTTTAGGTCGAATTTGCGGCCACGGGGTAATTATTAGGGGGTAGCACGTAGTCCCACCACCTGGACAATAGCATAATACATGTATGAGGTGAATTTGGGATCGATAACTACAAGCATTTTTTTTTTATTTGGGAAATTGTTCTGACAATTCAGGACTATGGAGCTAATGAAGGCAATGGAGGAGAGGGAAGGTCAGGGACCAGGGTAGGCAAACAAGAGGGTGCAGGAGATACAGAGCACTGACAGCAGCACCGTAATACAGAGCACTGACATCAGCACCGTGACATACAGCGCTGACAGCAGCTCCGTGACATACAGCGCTGACAGCAGCTCCGTGACATACAGCGCTGACAGCAGCTCCGTGACATACAGCGCTGACAGCAGCTCCGTGACATACAGCGCTGACAGCAGCTCCGTGACATACAGCGCTGACAGCAGCACCGTGACATACAGCGCTGACAGCAGCTCCGTGACATACAGCGCTGACAGCAGCTCCGTGACATACAGCGCTGACAGCAGCTCCGTGACATACAGCACTGACAGCAGCTCCGTGACATACAGCGCTGACAGCAGCTCCGTGACATACAGCGCTGACAGCAGCACCGTGACATACAGCGCTGACAGCAGCTCCGTGACATACAGCGCTGACAGCAGCTCCGTGACATACAGCGCTGACAGCAGCTCCGTGACATACAGCACTGACAGCAGCTCCGTGACATACAGCGCTGACAGCAGCTCCGTGACATACAGCGCTGACAGCAGCACCGTGACATACAGCGCTGACAGCAGCTCCGTGACATACAGCGCTGACAGCAGCTCCGTGACATACAGCGCTGACAGCAGCTCCGTGACATACAGCGCTGACAGCAGCTCCGTGACATACAGCGCTGACAGCAGCTCCGTGACATACAGCGCTGACAGCAGCTCCGTGACATACAGCGCTGACAGCAGCTCCGTGACATACAGCGCTGACAGCAGCTCCGTGACATACAGCGCTGACAGCAGCACCGTAAGCAGCCCCAGGAGGAAGTCAGCACAGCACAGGGATGGTGTGATCCCCTCATAATAAGAACCCCCAGGAGGAAGTCAGCACAGCACAGGGATGGTGGGAGCCCCTCATAATAAGAACACCCAGGAGGAAGTCAGCACAGCACAGGGATGGTGGGAACCCCTCATAATAAGCAGCCCCAGTAGAAATATGACACCGCTCAACCTCTTCAAAGAGGAGGGTAGGGGCATATAGTACGGTGTGCTTTTTTGGGTCAGGGAAGTGAGCCAAATGAATTAAGAAGGTCTGTGTGCTTGATTCCAAAAATTGTTTATAGACATATACATGGTCTACTGATCACATGTGTTGAATTCCTCCGAGATCCATGCCTCATTCATTTTTAGAAATGTGAGGTAGTTAACACTGTCGTGAGCTAGGCGAGTACGCTTATCGGTCACAATCCCCCCTGCTGCGCTGAACGTCCTTTCGGACAGGACACTGGATGAGGGGCAAGCCAACAGTTCGATTGCAAATTGGGCAAGCTCTGGCCAGAGGTCAAGCCTGCCCACCCAGTAGTCTAGGGGTTCATCACTCCTCAGAGCGTCCACATCGGCCGTTAACCCAATGTAGTCGGACACCTGACGGTCTAGGCGTTCCCTGATGCTGGATCCGGATGACACCTGTCGATGGGTCGGCTGAAAGAATGACCTCATATCCGAAGTCACCAACACATCTTCAAACCGGCCTCTTCTTGCAGGCGCTGTTGGATTGGTACCCGCAAATCCTTCTCTGGGAGTGGGAATTGCTCCTCTGCCAGCGCACGCAAAAGCAGAATGCAGCATTTCTCGAAGCAAGGCCTGGAAGTGCTGCATTCTGACAGCCCTCTGCGACGGCGGTAACATTTCCGCCATTTTGTGTTTGTACCGGGGATCTAAGTACGTTGCCACCCAGTACTGGTCCTTGACCCTCATGCTTTTTATACGGGGGTCCCTATTAAAACACTGGAGCATGAAGGCCCCCATTTGCACTCAAGCGGAAGGTATGTGGTGGTGGTGGTGTTGTTGGTGGTAGTGTCTTTGGGGGTGCACATAGCAGAGAGTGAAGAAGAGGGTGCAGATCGAGAGGATGAGGAGGGTGCAGAAGAATAAGGCTGAGTGAGCCACTCAACCAAGTCTGGTGCGTCCTTTAAAGTAATTGAACGCACCTTCTGCAACTTCCCACTTTGGCTCAAGGCTGTTGCTCCTGCCCTACCCCTACCACCCCTGCGGAAGGGCCTGCCTCTTCCTCTGCCTGTCATTTTTTAAATCACCCTGTGACAAAACTCTTAGTCCCTATACCGCTGAAGGACTGCTGCAGTATAGGGCAGCGGTCAGCAGTAGTGCACGTCAACCCTATGTATTGTGGACCGATAGCGGTCCTTACAGAACAGCAGACTGTACTGCACTCAGGCCTATGTACCGTAGCACCCTATACCAAGTTACCAGTCCTTATAAAAACTTTTGTGGACCAAGCAGGTTGTGTGTTAGTGTTTAGCAGACTGTGCGTCAGTCCCTATACCGCTGAAGGACTGCTGCAGTATAGGGCAGCGGTCAGCAGTAGTGCACGGCAACCCTATGTATTGTGGACCGATAGCGGTCCTTACAGAACAGCAGACTGTAACGCACTCAGGCCTATGTACCGTAGCACCCTATACCAAGTTACCAGTCCTTATAAGAACTTTTGTGGACCAAGCAGGTTGTGTGTTAGTGATTAGCAGACTGTACGTCAGTCCCTATACCAATGAAGGACTGCTGCAGTATAGGGCAGCGGTCAGCAGTAGTGCACGGCAACCCTATGTATTGTGGACCGATAGCGGTCCTTACAGAACAGCAGACTGTACTGCACTCAGGCCTATGTACCGTAGCACCCTATACCAAGTTACCAGTCCTTATAAGAACTTTTGTGGACCAAGCAGGTTGTGTATTAGTGTTTAGCAGACTGTGCGTCAGTCCCTATACCGCTGAAGGACTGCTGCAGTATAGGGCAGCGGTCAGCAGTAGTGCACGGCAACCCTATGTATTGTGGACCGATAGCAGTCCTTACAGAACAGCAGACTGTACTGCACTCAGGCCTATGTACCGTAGCACCCTATACCAAGTTACCAGTCCTTATAAGAACTTTTGTGGACCAAGCAGGTTGTGTGTTAGTGTTTAGCAGACTGTGCGTCAGTCCCTATACCGCTGAAGGACTGCTGCAGTATAGGGCAGCGGTCAGCAGTAGTGCACGTCAACCCTATGTATTGTGGACCGATAGCGGTCCTTACAGAACAGCAGACTGTAACGCACTCAGGCCTATGTACCGTAGCACCCTATACCAAGTTACCAGTCCTTATAAGAACTTTTGTGGACCAAGCAGGTTGTGTATTAGTGTTTAGCAGACTGTGCGTCAGTCCCTATACCGCTGAAGGACTGCTGCAGTATAGGGCAGCGGTCAGCAGTAGTGCACGGCAACCCTATGTATTGTGGACCGATAGCGGTCCTTACAGAACAGCAGACTGTACCGCACCCAAGCCTATGTACCGTAGCACCCTAGACAGACCAAGTTACCAGTCCTGATAAAGAGCTTTGTGGAACAAGTGAGTTGTGAATGATTAGCAGACTGCAGCAGAAGGGCAGCAGTCAAGTATAATATTCTTTCTATATTTGGAAGAAAGAATATTATACGTGTACAAGCCTATTACCGTACCACTGATACCAGTCCTGAAAAGAACCTTTGTGGAACTAATAGTAACAGCAAGTCTTTAAAATTATCCTCACTGCCTGACACACTGCTTCCTGCCTGTCCCTATACAAATTGGCAAAAAAGAGTAGGCTGGAACGATTAGCTGGAACAGCTCTTTTGTGGACCTGATAGTAACAGCTAATGATGATGATGATGATGATGATGAAGAAAGACTAATCTGGCTGAGCTGTCCCTAAAATAGCAGCATACAGCGCTCTGTCCCTTTATCTAAACTGACAAAAGAAACTCAGGCTGCTGACCTAACACCTATACCAGTCCTGAAAAGAACTTTTGTGTACCAAATAGCTAGCGTTTTCTCTGTCCCTACTCCACACAGGATCCTTTCCCTACAGTGACAGAAGAAAGAATGTAAAATGGCCACCGGATCGGGTGTATTTATAGGTTAGGGGGAATGTCCAAGTGTCCATGAGCTGTCATGTCTCAATTGGTTGTCCTGTAACACATGATAAACGTGTCACGAAAGGTTAAAGTTCTTGTATACATTAAACACGTAAGTCCGCCGGGGCGAACGACGGAAAAAGGCGTTCGAACCCGCGGACGGCGAAAGTCGGAAATTCGCCGCGAAACGACCGCCGGGCGAAACGTTCGTCCATCACTAGTCTAGACATTTCCTCAGATAAAATCACTATAGTAGCATGCAAACCAGGTTTATTGATGCTGTCACAACAAAATAGTGAAGAAGATTTTGAGGATATAGACCCCCAGGTCTGGTCTACATCAGATCTGGATGTAGGACTTGTTTCATGCACACCATACAAGGCCACTCTCAAAGAAGGTGCATTTCCTATCTATCACAAACAGTATCCACTCTCTAAAGAAAAGATGGATGGCATAGTGCCAATGGTGAAAAAGTTTCTGCAGGATGGAATCCTGGAGGAAATTATTTCTCCATACAACACACCTGTTAACCCGGATGGCTCCTTCAGATTTGTACAGGACTTGAGGGCCATAAATGACCTCATAGTCCCAATAGCACCCATTGTACCTGATGTTCCATCACTACTGTCCTCCATTCCAGCAACAGCCAAATGTTTTACTGTAATTGATTTTTTCTCTGTCCTTGTAGACAAGGAAACAAGGCCACTCTTTGCTTTTACTGTGTCGATTGACCAACACAATCACCAGTTTACCTGGTGTAGAATGCCCCAGGGATATATAGACTCACCTGTGGTCTATTCTATAGTACTCCAAGCCACCCTCAGGCCTTGGACTGCCCCTCATGGTTCTGTACTGTTGCAATATGTTGATGATCTTTTGATTTGTAGTTCTTCAGAGGAGGACTGCCGAGCTGATAGCCTATCCTTATTGAAATGGTTACATACGTGTGGTCACAAAGTGTCTAAGAAAAAATTACAATGGTGTAAACAGGAGGTTGAGTACCTAGGGTTTGTGCTGTCTCCGGGAGTTAGGAAAGTCAGTCACAAAAGAACTGTTGCTATAGTGGGTCTGCCCCGCCCACTTACCAAGAAAGACCTGCTAACCTTTCTTGGAATGATTGGTTACTGCCGCCAATGGATACCTGACTGTTCTTTCTATGACAATATATTGAGACAAGCAACCCTCTCTGAAATGTCTGACATTGTAAAATGGTCTGATGAAATGTTAAATGCTTTTACCATGTTGAAAAGTGCAATGGTTACCAGCCCGAGCCTCGGCCTCCCTGATTTTAGCAAAATGTTTCACTTGTTTGCTAGGAAAAATTGCAGAACCATGGCAGGAGTACTGGCCCAGGAACATGGTGGGAGACTGCGCCCTGTAGCTTTTTTTCTCAAAGGTGGTTCCAGTACAGGTGCAAGGCATGCCTGCTTGTCTCAGAGCGTTGGCTTCTTGTTCTATGGTTGTAGAGTTGGCAGCACCATTTACCTTGGGCCATAACACTACTTTACACACCTCACACAACGTTACCACACTCCTCAAAACTTTACATACTCAGCATATGTCAGCACAAAGATTGAGTGGGTATGAAGTCATCCTCCTGTCCAATCCAAACCTGAAAATAAAAAGTTCAAACATAAACTCTGGCCCAGCTCCAATTTTGAATGCCTTATTAGGTCTTAAAGGAGAACAGGATGACTTACCACCACCTCATGACTGTACACAATCAATACATCAGGACACTTCACCTAGAGCAGATATGCTTTCAGTACCAATTCCTACTGCACAAACAGTTTTTGTTGATGGCTCTTGCAGCAGACCAAGTGATAATGTCTATCATGCAGGATATGCTGTTGTCCAACTGCCGGATGCTGTCCTTGAGGCCAATCCAATACCCTATCAGTCTGCACAAGCTGCTGAATTGATAGCATTGACCCGTGCATGCCAGCTGTTTGCAGGAAAAGAGGTAAACATTTACACCGATTCCAGGTATGCTCATGGTGTGGTTTGGGACCATGGTGTAATATGGCTTCGCAGAGGATATGTGGCAGCAGATGGAAAGAGCATCTCACACTCTGACCTAGTCACAGCATTACTAGATGCAATTCAGTTGCCTTCAAAACTAGCTATCATGCACTGTAAGGCACATACAGGCCAAATGACTGATATAGCCAAAGGTAATGCACTAGCTGACAGAATAGCTAAAGAAGCTGCATCTACACAAAAGGCAAACATTCAAATGCCCATGCTAACACCTCAGCCATATTCCCTGAAAGAGACACATTGGCTCACGGAACTACAGGCTTTTGCCACCCCTGATGATATTGCGCAATGGAACTGTGATGGGATGGTACAAAAGGATCCTAAAACAGGATTAATCTGCAAAGAGGGGAAGCCGTGTATTCCTGTTGCTAGCGCCCCCCTGTTCATTGCACAATACCATGGACTGGGTCACAAGGGATGGCAGGCCACATGTGAACTTCTAGATGCAGATTTTTTCATTGCAGGATTACCTAATCTAGTCAAAGCTTTTGTAAGGAGATGTGTCACTTGCATTAGGAACAATCCAACAAACCCAAAGAAATCAAAGCATGAACATCTTGAGTACCCAACAACACCGTTTACCCATTTACAGATAGACTTTACACATATGCCCAAAGAAGGAAAGAAACAACAATACCTTTTGGTTATAGTGAACATGATGTCACGCTGGCCAGAAATTTTTGTCACCAACAATGAAACGCACAAACTGTAGTGAAGATCCTCACACAGGAAATTATTCCTAGATGGGGATGTCCATTGCAAATAAATTCAGACAATGGCCCAGCTTTCACAGCTAAAATTTGCCAAGATCTTGTAAAAGTACTAAAAATAGACTGGAAATTTCATCTCCCCTACCATCCACAGAGTTCAGGAATTGTAGAGAGAATGAATAGAGCAATTAAAGACAGGATAAGGAAAGCTACGGGTGGGAATTTTGGCAAGTGGAAAAAAGTTCTCCCAGCTGTATTAGCTGAAATCAGAATGACCCCTCACCGTGTGACGGGTTATTCCCCCTTTGAGGTACTGATGGGTAGGCCATTCCCCACACTGTGGGCTAATCATCCCTTGATGGTAGAGAAAGGTGATTTGGAACAAATACAGGAGGAATATGTAAAAAAAACTGATTGAGACTCTTGATATTGTCGAAAGAAGAGTTGCTTGCACCTCTCCTTCTTCACAGGTACCAACCCACCCGTTTCAGGTCGGTGATCAAGTTGTGGTCCAGAGACTTCAGAAAGGTCGAAAACCGCAAGAGGTTCCATTCGGACCAGTGACCAAAGTGGTAGCCGTCACCAGGACCGCCATCCTTACAGAGGAAAGTCCTACTTGGATCCATGCCAGCAGAGTAAAGAAGGTTGATCTAAGCCCAGGAATTGAAGAAAGGCTGAAAAGAGGTGAAGCAGGTGTTTTAAGTCCTCAAAAGACAAGCACAGACATAAAGGACAGTGATGTCACTCATTTCACCACAGACTTCTGGGAAGGCCTTTTGCCTTCTGGTGATGTTTCTACTTCTGATCTTTGTCCCAGTGTGGATAATAACTAACTGTATCTTTCATCCTGAAGACTTAGGTGCCTTGAAACTCATATGTGGTAAAAGCGAAATATACACCAACCACACTGACTTTCACCTCAGAAAATCGCAGTAAAAGAGATGTCTCTAATGAATTGATCAAAGAAACAAGTTTTTCTGGAAAAATGTTACTGTTAAAATTTAAATATGCTTATGCTAGAAAGTCAGGATATGAAAAATGCTGGATTTGTAGTAAGTTGCACCCAGAAACTGCTAAAATCCCACTTTTAGTTGTCCCTCTAAACCTCAAGTCATTATTGGAAAATACTCTAGTCTTAAGTATTAAGTATGTCTCGGAAGGGTACCGCAATCAGAGTATTATGTTTTACACTTTAGGAAAGACACATGAACCTGAGTGGTGTGTTCAGTTAGGCAATACATCCAACGGAATAGGTATGTGTTCCAAGGGTATTCCCTTCCACACCAGTAACATTATCATGGGTCATATGTGTAGTTACAAAAATCAATCCCTTAACAACACCATTAGTGAACTTACTACATACAGGAACACAACCTCTGGGATACTTGTGAGTAAACTTGTTAGTGCTGCATTTGAGGCTGGAACTGAGCCCCAACGTAGTTCTCTAAGAAGTTTTTCATTGGGAAACAATACATACGTATGCTGTGCTAAAATTTGTTACCCATGGATCCCCGCAGGAGTGAAAGGATGGTGTTATTTAGCACAGTTGGTACCAGTCATGTCAGCCCTAGGCCAGAATCAGGAACATCACATACAAGTGACTTCAAGTCCAGTACATAGGTTAACTTATAAATACAAGAGAGAAAACCCACCTATGTTTTCTACTTCAGATAAGTCATGGACATGGTTTCCATCCTGGACAGGATGGGGCATAACCATGATGGACAGATTAAATAACTACACTAGTTTAATAAATGATGTTATGGAAAAAAACTCCCAAGATATAGGACTACTCAATGTCGAGCTCAAAGCAATTAGAAGACAACTAGAGTTACACGAATTGGCTATTGAAAGCATGAGTGCAGCTCTGACAGGTTTATGCGAAATGACCCAAGATTATGAATGTTGTACATGGTTTCACAATACCAGCCTGGAAATCCCAGACTACTATGATGTTATTAATCAACACCGAACACAGGTAAATGAATTAGTGAAACAAGCAAGGGACATGGGTAATTATGGATGGAACCCCTTTTCTAGTTTGGGTTTAGGTGGAATGTTTTCATGGTTAAAGGACATAGTGATTATGATTATCATAGTACTATTGTTAGGATTGATAGGCTACCTGATTTTCAAGCTTATTCTACTTTGTATTAGCAAATGTACTACACCAGACCAACCTTCTCACGCATATACACAATATCTGCAGCTTTATGTAAATGAATATAACAAACGTAGCAAGAACCATAGATTTCAGGAGGCTGCGGATCTGTATAAAGTCATTCCATGACTTAAGAGGGGGTTGAAAGGTTATGTTAAGCATCCATCTTGTTTCTGTCAGCCATCTTAATATTCACAAACTTCCATTTTACAATATGTACAGTTTGAACACCCCTTTAACTTCTCAGATAACTGTCTCAACATGAGATTCTTCTAACTCATTTGTTCTCACACACTTATCTAAAACTTTCACACATTTTCTCAGCATTCCTTTAGCTACTGAAGAAATCATGTACTGTCTCTTATCTTTTTCTCATATTAACAAAGAACAATAGCGTTTTGTCTTGACCAGCTGTAATCGTCTTGATGTCTACTGCGCATGTTTTAAGCCCCGTACACATGAGAGGACTTATGTCCGACAGACTTACGAAAGAGTTCCATCGGAGTTCTGCCGGAGTTCCGACAGAGTTCTGACGGACTTTTCGGCTGAGCGGACTTGGCCACACACAATCACACTAAACTCCGACGGATTCGAACGTGATGACGTACGACTGGATTCGAATAAGGAAGTTCATACCCAGTAGCCAATAGCTGCCCTAGCGTCGGTTTTAGTCCGTCGGAATAGCATACACACGAGCGGATTTTTCGAAGGGACCGGGTCCGGCGGAGTTCCTTCGGAAAAATTTGAAGCATGTTCCATATTCTAAAGTCCTTCGGACTTTGGCGAGTCAAAAGTCCGTTGCAGCCCACACACGATCGAATAGTCTGACAGAATCAGTCCGTCGGACTTTGGATGTTGAAAAGTCCGCTCGTGTGTACGGGGCTTTATTCTGTGTGACGCGAAATGTACTATATCAATCGCTTTGTAATAACTCAATACAATTAGTTCTTGAAGGACGCCATGGTGTGTGTGTGGTTTTATTTGTCCTTCGAGAATTGATTCCAGATATATCTGAATTTATACAATACATTGGATCTAAGGTCTGAGAGGTTAAAGGGACCACCCTAGACACAGGATTAACCCTTTCAGCACGTATATGCTATGTGATACATAAGTATTGCAGCCACCACATCTAATGAATGGTAATTTGCAATATATTACATTTTTGGTCTTTGGGTTAATACTGCTTTAATGCTCAGGGGCAGCATATATATGTCCATAGATGGGCAAGGTTTCTTTGCTCCCAGCACAGTGACCGAACACCGTCATAGACAACTGCCAGTGTCTAGTAATGAGTGGGAGCTGGCAGGATAGGCTTCTGATCATGTGACCACTGTGACAGCCAATCACAGTGCCCCCATGATTGGGCAGTCTGTTCTAGCCCTGGATGTAAAGACCCAGTTAACCGCCTAACTGGGAAAACACATCATTCCTTTGATGTTTAATAACAGGGTTATGGCTGCAGCTATCCTGTTTACCCAAAATAAGACCTAGTGTGATTGTCGGTGATGGCTGCAATATAAGCCCTACCCCCCAAATAAGCCCTAGTTAAAGTCCTTGTAGGTCTTATTTTAAGGGTAGGGCTTATTTTCAGGGAAACTGGGTAGATGCCATAACCCCGGTATTTGTTTTGTCCTCAGGCGCCAGTCTCTCTGATAAAAGTGGTCCGGGTGACGCATTTGCCGCTGGATCACTTTTAGACGATCTCACCCTCTGCTTTCCGGTGGCACCCGAGCTTACATGGAGGATCAGTAGCTCCGGGAATCTAGGCAGCTGGGCACAGAGATGAACAAAGGAAAGATGGCCTCTGCTCATCTCTATGGTCGTGGAGAACTAGAGCAACTTCAATACACCACTTCCGATTCCAGGCCCATGTGAACAAGGCTTTTTTTTAAACCAAAAAGTACAAAATCAAGAGGCGTAGCCTGATTGATGTGGCACCACATCCACAATGGCAAACAAAAACAAGAACCAAAGCAATGGACTTTAACGGTTGCAAACTGTAATGCCAATTAGGAAAAAGGAATACTCAATTTTAAAAAAAATATGTTTATTTAACAACATGGTTAAAATCTCAAAATAAAAATGTAACAAAAGGTCTGTGCAACTAAATGTACATTACATTCCCCCATAGACTGGATGGCTAGTATGATGTGTGCATATACAGAGAAACCTGTCTTAGTGGCCCACTTCATTGAAAATATAGTAGTAGAGAAACAGATAAAAAGGAATTCTTCCTAATGCAGGTTCAGACACAGGAATCAGTGTACCATCACCAATTTGGATCACTACACGTTTTTTCAAAGGCTTCCTCAGGGGGATCCTATTGGTACTGGGAGATGTATGGTAATTAGTATTTGAATCTCAAACTTATATAATTCCAAGAACAACTGTAGGTATGTATGTATCACAAATTTATAATTTCTTAATAAAGACTACATATCAGATGTGAAAATTATTCCTTAATGGTTGAGTACTCACTTTTATATGTAAAGCCAACATGCGAACCATGGTGCGTATAGTTCACAACATCAGGGAAAATAGGGGAGGGCCAACGCACATCCAGTACAACCATGGAAGAGACCAGTACATCTGGGTCAATGCATCTAGAGAGGGACCTCACTATGGCATGGTCTATGGCTAACACATAAACAAAATAATGTTGCTGTGTAGCTACAATCTACTGTATATGAAATAATATGAATTCACCTGTGTATGGAGGCAAGGGAATTAATTTTTTAAATAACACATTTTTACAGAAAATTAATTCCCTTGCCTCCATACACAGGTGAATTATTATTTCGTATAGATTGTAGCTACATAGAAACATTATTTGGTTTATGTTTTAGGCAAAGGCCATGCCATAGTGAGGCCCCTCTCTGGCTGCATTGCATCCACATTTTTATTGTAAGATTTTGACCATATTAAAGAAACTTTACATAAATAAATAATAATAAAATATTTTTATAAATTTCAGTAGTATTTTCCTATTTGGGATTATAGTTGGCAACCGTTAAACTCCAATACTTTGGTTCTTGGTTTTTATTTTTAAAGCAAAATATCAATTTGGTTTTTTTTTAATCGTTTGCTTTAAAAGTGTAGAGGAGAGATTTGGGGTCTTTTAAAAAGAGTACATGTCATCCTGTATTGCTGTTGCAAGGGATGTTTACATAATAAAAGTGATTAAAAAATAAAATGATAGGGACAGTGTAAAAATAAAAAAAAAAGGAATAAGATTGCTCCCGGGAACCCCATCAAAGCCAGTGAGACCAGGAAGTCAGGAGAGGGAAAAGCTGCAGACGTGCACATCGCTGGATCGAATGAGGGCTCAGGTAAATATAAGGGGGGGGGGGGGGCAACATTTAATGCCTAAACATTTTTTATTACTTTAATGCAAGGAATGCATTAAGGTAAAAAAAATGTTTAAGCTTTAAACCCCCCTTAAAAGCTGTATATGAGTACCTGTAATTAATAAAATAATAAAATAAATAAAATGCTTTTATCTGCTTTATTCTCTAGAAGGATGGAGCGATCTTTGTATCTTTGCTCAGGCACCATTAAAGGTCACCATATACTTTCTGAACTTAGATTCCTGCATAGACATGACACAATCTTTTAAATCCTAGTGCCCGTACAGTTCACAAAAGTTTAATACAGTTTGATAAGTTTGTTTGAATTAAAACACATAAAGGGATGCGCTAAAGAAACAATAGATCTGGAAGATGTCTTTTGATGATGAAACGCGTCAAGAGGAGCTTCATGCCAACATCATTGCACACCTGGAACTACGGATCAATGTTGGCTTGGTGATTTTACTGCTTATGCGTATCTGTTTTACATGTTTGTAAGTGCACTTTTATATTCAAATACTCTGGAGAGGCATGTTTTTGTTCTTTTCACATGAATATGCTCTGCTGGAGCCTTGGCATGTTTGCCCATTGGTAGTACCCTAGGAGCCGAGAGAGTGATCTAGGAAGTGTATTGGCGATTTTGGGAGACCATACAGGCTTTATATGACCTCTCTTGTAATAAGAGGGTGATGGTTATTTGGTAAGCAGATATTCCTACCGCACTATGGGTGATGGTGAATGGCGGTGACACATTTTGTATTGGAATTGACTGAGGAACACTTTATCATGAATTGCTTGGATTTACTTTAATGGACAGTTATAGGACTTCATTTCACTTATAATGAATTATAAGTGCACTATATGATTTATTTATTTCTTTATATTTTTATACAAATATTGTAATTTTTTTTCTTGACGACTGCCTACCACAGATGTACTGCGGCAGGTCAGCTCTACTGCGTGAAACGACCTACCTGTACGTCATTTCCTGCAATAGGCACGATCGCACTCTGATTGGACACAAGGGATGCCAATGCCAATGTCCGCCGGCCACCCATGATAGTTCCCTAGAGAGGCAGAAAAGCGATCTGTCTATGTAAACAAGGCAGATCGCTGTTCTGACAGAGGAGAAGATAGAGATCTTGTGTTCCTGATAAGCAAGAACACAGATCTCTGTCTTCATCTAGTCAGAGCAACCCCCACACAGTTAGCAAGCACCTCTTAGGGAAACACTTAACCCCTTGATCGCCCCTGATGTTAACTTCTTCCCTGCCAGTGTTGCTAGTACAGTAACAGTGCATATTTTTAGCACTGGGTGTCCGGTTAGTCCGCTGCAATATTGCAGTCCTGCTAAAAAAAAAAAAAAAAAAAAAAAAAAAAAAAAGAAGGAGCTGATCGCCGCCATTACTGGGAAAAAATAAAAATAAAGAAAAATGCCATAAATGTATCTGATAGTTTGTAGACGCTATAACTTTTTGCGCAAATCAATCAATATACGCTTATTTTTATTTATTTTTTTAACACAAATATGTAGCAAAATTAGCAAAATACATATTGGCCTAAATTGATGAAGAAATTAGATTTTATTTTTTTTGGTGTGTTTATAGCAGAAAGTAAAAAAAAAATTTATTTTTCAAAATTGTCGCTCCTTTTTTGTTTATAGCGCAAAAAATAAAAACCGCAGAGGTGATCAAATACCACCAAAATAAAATTGTATTTGTGTACAGCGTCGTATGATTGTGCACTTGTCAGTTAAAGCAACGCAGTGCTGTATTGTAAAAGATGGCCTGGTCATGAAGGGGGTAAACCTTCCGGGGCTGGAGTGGTTACTCTTTTTGTTTGTTTCTTCAGCACAGCACTTTATTTGTTTTAATTAATTCACTGAGAAGGATAACTTCTTTAAAGGAGGGAGGGAACTTGGCTGTGGCTTCACAACCAGGCACCCACTGCGCATGCGAGAGCGGCGCTGTGTGCCGTGATTGGCCGCGCAGTCATCTGGGACCTGTCACGTGTCCCCGATTGACTAGCAGGAGGGGGGGAGGCAGAGCTGAGCCCTTCCTGTGCCAAGGGAAAGTGACGTTAGGAGCCCAGGCACTGAAGGAGGCAGACTATGAGGGACCTCCTAGCAACAGGCATTTATAGGCGAGTTAAAAAAAAATAATTTCCAAATGTTTTATTTTTTTTTAGGAATTTTAAGCATTTTCTTTTTGTGTGTGTGGAACACCACTTTAAGTGTTTGCAGCTTCTAGATTACTTTTTTTTGTGTGTATTTTGTGACACACGGGTGCGTTTTCTTTTATATTGATATGTTTGTTCGTTGTTTTTTTTGTTTTTGTTTTTTTTCTCTTTCTGTGTTGAGTATGAGTTTTTAATGTCTGTACAAATTAGTTTTTTGGGAAAAAGTAAAAAAAACAAAACAAAGCTCGATACAGATCAGCCCCCAGCCTCTCACCTTGTGACTTGGTACAAAGTTACAATATCGCTGATCGCTGAGGAAATGCTTCCTCCTGCCTGCAGCAGACTGATGACATCATCTCAGCCTAAACAAAATCATTGGACTGGAGCTCAGAATTTTTGATAATAAAAAGGCGAGTTTTTTTTTTTATTTTTTTTTTTTATTTTTTAGTCTCGTGGATTTAAGTATATATAAATAAATTGCTTGTGAACGTTTTTTTTTAAGCTTATTAAGTATTTAGCTGTTTACCTTTTTATTAACACGAAGATGAGGAGAGACTTGGCTAACCCCTCTGGTAAGGTAACAATACTGTTTCTCTGAAGAGGAAACTGTTGTGGGTGTCAGCTTATCTTTACTTTAACATTTTCCTGAAAGTCATGAAGACCTTTATCTGCTGTATATTCTGAGAATTGCAATCTTTATACAAATTATTGCCATTTCATGTCACAACAATTGACCTTTTTACATTTTCCGAAATTGCCAACAAATGTTCCTGCAACCACGACAACAATGTGCATTGGTATTTCAGTGCTGCAGGCTTATCAGGTAACATTGAGAGCTCACTATAGGATGTTCTGGCTGGACTACAAAACATTTCCACCTTTTCT
This sequence comes from Lithobates pipiens, assembly GCF_037356315.1. Classification (NCBI taxonomy): domain Eukaryota; kingdom Metazoa; phylum Chordata; class Amphibia; order Anura; family Ranidae; genus Lithobates; species Lithobates pipiens. The sequence continues at coordinate 323,175,315 of NW_027507784.1, read as the reverse complement.
CACCTCCATAATATTTGGGGACGCATTTATGTATGAGATTTTTTTTTTTTTTTGCAGTATGCTGACATCTAGTGGTAGTTTTGGGCCACTACAGCTTGTTTACTAAAGTGATTTGGTTTCTCCCTCTGTCTTCCCCTCCTGTCTTCAATGTTCCCTCACTCACTCAGTGTTAGTATTTCACAGAGACAGGGTTTTGCAGAGTCATTGTCTTCTTACACTGCAAAAGACTGGAAAAGCATCCTCTGTACTGCACTGCGCTTAAGTAAAATTGTGTTTGATTAAACGTCTGTGTCTTATTATTATAAGAGGAAAGCTGCCTGTGGATGGCAAAAGAGAAGAAACACAAGGGAGAGATACAGGTGCTGCTCACCCCAATATGGGCAGAAAAAATGGAAACGGTTCCCCGGGGGGGGGGGGGGGGGGTTTAGGAAGTTATATATAGATGAGAAAAATAACCATTGAGTAAAGAATAAAAATTCTTTGTTGGAAGATAAGGTGGGTTATTACATGAGTGTCAAAATAAGAGCTTGAATGGGGATATACACATGCCAAATACAGGAGGTAGCAAACATAAGGGTTATACACATAATAGCACATCATATAATAATGACTATTGCATAATAGTTACTGACGCATTTTGAGCCATTGTGTTTGGGGTCTCTTCAGAGGATGAGTTTGCTAAAGCCGCGTACACACGGGCGGATTGTATGGCCTACTTAGTCCGCCATACAATCCGACGGATAGTCCGTCATACTTTCGAATGAACGGACTTGACCACACACGGATGCACAAACAGTCCGTCGAAAGTTTGCGCGATGACGTGTACAGCACGTACGACGGGACTAGAAATAGGAAGTCCAATACACAGCAATGCACCCTTCCGCCGTGTAAATCCTTTCTGAGCATGCGTCATTCTTAGTCCGTCGAACTAGCCTACTGACGAGCGGACTGTCCGCTGAAACCAAAGTATGACGGACAGTATTTCGGAAATTCCGAAATACTTAGTCCGCCAGACTGCACGCTGAAAAAGTCCGCTGAAGCCCAAACACGAGCGGACTGTCCGCTGAAATGTGTTTCGACGGACTAAGTAGGCCATACAGTCAGCCCGTGTGTACGCGGCTTAAGAAAAAGAAAATTTATAATAATATATCAAATTAATTTAAAAACAAGATATAATATATGCAAAAATGTTTGGTAACACGTTGCACATAATTAGCACTGCATTTGGAGATACCCCTCGGTCAGAACCTCCCCACACAGCCGTCAGATCATTCTGCACGCCCCCACACCACAATAAGACACAGAGAAGAGGGAAGAGGACGAGGATCCACTCAATGCGGCTTACAAGGAGTCACACATAATAGTGCCAAGTCAGCAGGGGACCATACCATCCAGACAGACAGAGTCTAAGGCAGCATGGCAATTCATAATGCTGCATTTGAAACAGAACCGTAGTTCAGCAAAAGAGAACTAGACAACAATGCTTAGAATGTTAGTGATTAAACCAACAGAAGATGCGCCAGGCCAAATTCATGAGTCCATTACAGCTTTAATGATTCACTAAACAACCAACGTGTTTCAGGGCAAAAAATGCTGCTTCATCAGGGCACAGTAATGTTTGCAAGCACTTAAAATGTTGTTAATTGTAACAAATAATAAAACGCCAAGTTAGGTACCGTAGGATCGGGAGTGCTGGGCCTATGCGTTGGCCAGCACTGATAGGTATGCCGACTCAACGATTTAGGAGGCACCTATCCCATAAACTCCTAAACCCAGGACCCTGCATTCACTATATCTGGTCTCCCACAGTACACAGAACATGGAAATGCAATTTTAGTAAATATAAACTGCTAAATCCCTTTTCTCATGAGTAATATATAGCAGTCTTGTAACTTCTATCAGTGTCCAGTTAAAGTTTGTAGGGGGAGTTTTCATTCTGCTCTGACTGTCCCATGAGGCTGCAGGGCCCCTGACCCTCTTTCTGGACAGTGCTGATTGGCCCTGTGCTGATCACATGCACCCGCCCAAGAAAAAAGAAAAAAAAGGTCTCTAGCAATAAACACCAAACTGAGCATGTGCAGCTTGTCCCTGAGGCTCTGTTCTATCAGGAGAAGGTTTGGGGACTGTGGAAGAAGGGGAGGATGAGAGAAGATAGGATCAAACAGCCTTTTTACACAATGCAGAGGTTCCACAGCCAACAAGCATGCTTTACTGCATATACAGTACACACTTATTTAACTGTTGTGGGTTTAGTAACACTTTAAATTGAACTTGAGGAGCATATTCCATAGTAATTGGTTGCACATGAATCAGATGAAGAGTAGAGTAGAATGATACATGTAAAATGTCTGCAACAAACCCAAAGGCCACAGGCCAGAGCTCAAACAAGTAGATAGGAATTCCTGGATTTTTGGCATGATCGACATATGTTTTTGTATAGTTGTAGTATTTTATTTTTTAAAAAGCCAAAACATGGGGAAATGTGCATATAGAGCAGATATATTGTTTGTATTTTGTCCAGGCATATAACCATGATTTTTCTTTCTTCCAAACTGAATTTTCAATTTAAATTTCCAGCCGAAATTTTTCCTTTTTAAAGTCAGCATCTGCAAACACTGTAGCTACTGACTTTTAATAAGGACACTTACCTGTCCAGGGAGGTGCCCCCCCCCCCCAGGGGTCCATCCATCGTATCGGGTGCAGGCGCTGCCATTCCAGCTAAGGGAAACCAGCAGTGGAGCCTTGCTCCATGATTGCCGATTTCGAACTGCGCATTTGCAAGTCACGTGGCGCGAGTCCTGGGGGGCCGCAGAAGAGGATGTGATTTCCTCGGCCCGACTGGATCAAAAGTACTGTTAGTAAAGTTAGAAGGTAAAAAAAATGTTTTAAATATCCAAAAACGAGGGGCGGAGAGGTAGTCTTTAGTTTGAGACCACCTCTCATAATTGGGTGGAACTCCGCTTTAAGATCTGCGGAGTAAACTCAATAAGGCTTGTAGAGGTTTTATTGTTGTCACTAATGGCCCATACACAAGGTCGAAATATCATACGACAGATCACGCAACCTTTTTTGCATAATAGTCGCAAGTAGAAATTGAATCGGTAAATAAAGTCATGAAAGTTCTCGTACGACAGAAAAATAAATAAAACGGAAGTGATGTCAAGCATTGTAATGTATTTGTATTGTATTTTTGGACGACAACTATACTGACTAAACGAAGATCATACAATCTGTTATCGTACAAGGAAAAATTTGTGCTTTTCCGATCTAATAATATCGGATCAACTGTTGTGATCGGCTCTCGGAAGCAGTGTACACACGGTTCGAAAATCGTACGATTCTTCCTCGGACGACATTTCCATACGATATTTGGGTCGTGTGTATGGGGCCATTAGATTAGACCTAATCAGCAAGATGGCTTCAACACTTAACTAATGCTGTTCAGTGAACGAGTTAATTGGCTGCAACAGTAGAAACCATATAATTTAATAACTCCTTTTTCACATATTATTGAATAAATTAGAAGTTATTATAATTCATTGCTATTCATCGTAAGCTCTGCCGTGGCATGAAGGTCAGAATTTCCCTATGCACTGCCAGCTAATTTGTCCCATTCTGCACCTTTCCAGCAACAAGGAGGATATGAGAAGCTAATCAGTCCTAATTAGCATGAAGACTCAATGTTCATGTGATAATCAGGAGGGTATTCCAGTGGGGACGGCCAGGGTAACACGCCACCATTAAGAAAAAAAAAAAAAAAAAGAATTATTAAAGAATTATTGTAACAAAAAAAGTATAGTGTCAGTTTTCCAATATTGAAGAGAGCCTTCAATGCTGACAACAGCATACCTCCCAACTTTTTGTGATGGGAATGAGGGACACCTATCAGCAAAAGTATGCAGGCATAGAACACACCCCCTTGCAACGCCCCCTTAAAGGAGAATTGTACCAAAAAACAAGATTGGTTAAACCCACTAGTGCTTTTTTACCACTACTATTCCTTTATATTGGCTTTTGGAATTTACAAATGCAGCATTTTAGAAATCAGATGAAAGGTTTAGCACTGGGAAACACTTTTTGATAGATAAAAAGTGCATTTTATATACAACTAAATAGATCAGACCAAAATGAGGGGCAAATAAGGAGGATAGAGGGACATTTCTCCAAATGAGGGACAGTCCCTCCAAATCAGGGACAGTTGGGAGTTATGCAACAGATGCAGCTTTGATGCTCTGTAGAGCCTCGTTGGGATGTATACTGCATGGGGAATTCTCTGAGAAGGAGATTGTTGGGGTCCAGGGTTTAAGTCTTAGCAAGGATTTTATCTGCAAGGAGCCTGTGTCTTTTTACTGCTTTTCGCATTGAGTTTCATGTAGATCTCTAGTGCACAAACTGTATCTAAGGACCTCATGTGGCTTTTGTGGTTGTGCAGCCCTTGGATTCCAGCAGTCAATATCGGGGGTGGGAGCACTAATTTGTAAAGGGGGTCTCCAGTGAAACCTGTGTCTGAAAATCATATCCTTTAGTATTAAGAATGATAGAGTGCAGTGCTAAGTTTAAGCACAAAATTACCCTACGCATGAAAAACGTATAAGTACAACACAATATTATAAGTGTGCAATATAACCTAAACACGACTAGCATAAATTCAAAGAAAGTGCAATTGCGCATCGCAATATAATAAATTGTGCTGCATACAACCAAATAGTTGTTATTAGTGTAGTCCTATGTGACAGTGTGTGGTGAAACCAAAGTCGCATACAAAACGCACAAAAGTGTGAAAAAGGACGTTAAAATTGAAATAACAACATATAACGTAGATAGGGTGCTCAAATCTGTGTTTCCCCGTCACCTCCTTAAGAGGCAAGGCTTACCAGAAAGTCCCTTACTCGGGGATGGGGGGGGGGGGGGGTTAAACAGCGCTTTTTGTAGAATCAAAGATTCACTGATGGAAGACTCTGGTGTTCCCCACTGGAAGGATCCATAGACATCCAATGGAGTCCTAGTGGTGTGGGCAGCAGGAGATGATAATATACAAAAAGGAGAAAGGTTCCAATAGTATAGAAAGTCTTCCCAAAGAGTTTTAGTGAAAGAAGGGAGCTGCAATACAAAAACTCCAAAGCAAATATTTAAAAATTGCAGCAGTAATCCTTGCAAGGAAAAAGGACTTACAAGTCCGTTTAAAATCAGAACGCGCATGTGCAGAATGTGTGCGCGTAACGTCCCATACTAATATCCTTTAGTATGTCTGAGGTCTCTGCAAGTCATCTCTACCATTACATATATTGAACATTATGTGTGGCCCTATGGTGATATCAGAGGGCCACTACTGAGTCATTCTATACTTCTTACATTGACATCAACTGCTTCAGATGTTCTGGTTCCCCTCTACAATCCAAAATATTTTCTTAATTACTCAACTGTAAAATTTTAGGCTCAATTATGTTTCATGCAATGCAGTGCCACAAGGAAGAAGGAAGACGATTATAAGAGGGTAAATTACATAAAAAGGTATTTGCAGGTTCCACTAATTGGCTGTCCAAATATATATATATAAAAAAAAATTTTTTATATATATATATATATATATATACTGTGTATGTATGCATATTGTGATATTGGGGTTGTTAGCTTAGTGGTAGAAGTATTTGAGCGAGCCCATGCCAGTCTGAACTGTGATTTTTGGACCTGTTGGCACACTTATTACTTATTAAACCAAACTCAAAATAACTCAACAGAAAAGTTGTCCACCCAAGGGCTTTACACCATCAAAACAAAAAAACAAGAATAATGCAAAGCCATCTGCTCTCTCTTCTGCAGTGTCCATAAAGATATGAATGAGCAAGTTTGGGGTGGAGGAACCTGACCGGCCTGCAATGCATCATATCATATCATATCATATCCCCCGGCTGTTGATTCACCCTGAAGGCAGGTTATTTTTGTTTTCCAAATAACTTTATTGAGATAATTGTGGCAGAGCAGTGTGACAGGACTCAGATAGTCAATAAAAGTCAGTTTCACTATATTACCAAAAGTATTGGGACACCTACCTTTAAGGACATCCGAGTTTTAGTCCATAGGGTTCAATATAGAGTTGGCTCACCCTTTGCAGCTTCAACTCTTCTGGGAAGGCCATCAACAAGGTTTAGGCGTGTGTCTATGGGAATGTTTGACCATTCTTCCAGAGGAGTATTTGTGAGGTCAGGCACTGATGTGGACAGCAAGGCCTGGCTCACAGTCTTCACTCTAATTCATCCCACAGGTGTTCTATTGGGTTAAGGTCAGGACTCTGTACAGGCCAGTCAAGTAACTCCACCTTAAGCTTGCTCATCCATGTCTTTATGGACCTTGCTTTGTGCACTAGTCCACGTCTTTTGGTGGAGGGGGGATTATGGTGAGGGGTTGGGTTTGGCCCCTTAGTTCCAGTGAAGGGAACTCTTAAGGTGTCAGCATACCAGGACATTTTGGATAATTTTATGCTCCCAACTATGTAGGAACAGTTTGGGGATGGCCCCTTCCTGTTCCAATATAACTGCACAAAGCAAGGTCCATGAAGACAGGGATGAGCAAGTTGACTGGCCTGCACAGAATCCTGACCTCAACCTGATTGAACACCTGTGGGATGAATTAGAGTGAAGACTGTGAGCCAGGTGTCCCAATACTTTTGGTAATATAGTGAAACTGGCTTTTATTGACTATCTGAGTCCTGTCACACTGCTCTGCCACAATTATCTCAATAAAGTTATTTGGAAAACAAAAAAGAATGATATGATATGATATGATATGATATGATATGATATGATATGATATGATATGATATGATATGATATGATATGATATGATATGATATGATATGATATGATATGATATGATATGATATGATATGATATGATATGATATGATATGATATGATATGATATGATATGATATGATATGATATGATATGATATGATATGATATGATATGATATGATATGATATGATATGATATGATATGATATGATATGATATGATATGATATGATATGATATGATATGATATGATATGATATGATATGATATGATATGATATGATATGATATGATATGATATGATATGATATGATATGATATGATATGATATGATATGATATGATATGATATGATATGATATGATATGATATGATATGATATGATATGATATGATATGATATGATATGATATGATATGATATGATATGATATGATATGATATGATATGATATGATATGATATGATATGATATGATATGATATGATATGATATGATATGATATGATATGATATGATATGATATGATATGATATGATATGATATGATATGATATGATATGATATGATATGATATGATATGATATGATATGATATGATATGATATGATATGATATGATATGATATGATATGATATGATATGATATGATATGATATGATATGATATGATATGATATGATATGATATGATATGATATGATATGATATGATATGATATGATATGATATGATATGATATGATATGATATGATATGATATGATATGATATGATATGATATGATATGATATGATATGATATGATATGATATGATATGATATGATATGATATGATATGATATGATATGATATGATATGATATGATATGATATGATATGATATGATATGATATGATATGATATGATATGATATGATATGATATGATATGATATGATATGATATGATATGATATGATATGATATGATATGATATGATATGATATGATATGATATGATATGATATGATATGATATGATATGATATGATATGATATGATATGATATGATATGATATGATATGATATGATATGATATGATATGATATGATATGATATGATATGATATGATATGATATGATATGATATGATATGATATGATATGATATGATATGATATGATATGATATGATATGATATGATATGATATGATATGATATGATATGATATGATATGATATGATATGATATGATATGATATGATATGATATGATATGATATGATATGATATGATATGATATGATATGATATGATATGATATGATATGATATGATATGATATGATATGATATGATATGATATGATATGATATGATATGATATGATATGATATGATATGATATGATATGATATGATATGATATGATATGATATGATATGATATGATATGATATGATATGATATGATATGATATGATATGATATGATATGATATGATATGATATGATATGATATGATATGATATGATATGATATGATATGATATGATATGATATGATATGATATGATATGATATGATATGATATGATATGATATGATATGATATGATATGATATGATATGATATGATATGATATGATATGATATGATATGATATGATATGATATGATATGATATGATATGATATGATATGATATGATATGATATGATATGATATGATATGATATGATATGATATGATATGATATGATATGATATGATATGATATGATATGATATGATATGATATGATATGATATGATATGATATGATATGATATGATATGATATGATATGATATGATATGATATGATATGATATGATATGATATGATATGATATGATATGATATGATATGATATGATATGATATGATATGATATGATATGATATGATATGATATGATATGATATGATATGATATGATATGATATGATATGATATGATATGATATGATATGATATGATATGATATGATATGATATGATATGATATGATATGATATGATATGATATGATATGATATGATATGATATGATATGATATGATATGATATGATATGATATGATATGATATGATATGATATGATATGATATGATATGATATGATATGATATGATATGATATGATATGATATGATATGATATGATATGATATGATATGATATGATATGATATGATATGATATGATATGATATGATATGATATGATATGATATGATATGATATGATATGATATGATATGATATGATATGATATGATATGATATGATATGATATGATATGATATGATATGATATGATATGATATGATATGATATGATATGATATGATATGATATGATATGATATGATATGATATGATATGATATGATATGATATGATATGATATGATATGATATGATATGATATGATATGATATGATATGATATGATATGATATGATATGATATGATATGATATGATATGATATGATATGATATGATATGATATGATATGATATGATATGATATGATATGATATGATATGATATGATATGATATGATATGATATGATATGATATGATATGATATGATATGATATGATATGATATGATATGATATGATATGATATGATATGATATGATATGATATGATATGATATGATATGATATGATATGATATGATATGATATGATATGATATGATATGATATGATATGATATGATATGATATGATATGATATGATATGATATGATATGATATGATATGATATGATATGATATGATATGATATGATATGATATGATATGATATGATATGATATGATATGATATGATATGATATGATATGATATGATATGATATGATATGATATGATATGATATGATATGATATGATATGATATGATATGATATGATATGATATGATATGATATGATATGATATGATATGATATGATATGATATGATATGATATGATATGATATGATATGATATGATATGATATGATATGATATGATATGATATGATATGATATGATATGATATGATATGATATGATATGATATGATATGATATGATATGATATGATATGATATGATATGATATGATATGATATGATATGATATGATATGATATGATATGATATGATATGATATGATATGATATGATATGATATGATATGATATGATATGATATGATATGATATGATATGATATGATATGATATGATATGATATGATATGATATGATATGATATGATATGATATGATATGATATGATATGATATGATATGATATGATATGATATGATATGATATGATATGATATGATATGATATGATATGATATGATATGATATGATATGATATGATATGATATGATATGATATGATATGATATGATATGATATGATATGATATGATATGATATGATATGATATGATATGATATGATATGATATGATATGATATGATATGATATGATATGATATGATATGATATGATATGATATGATATGATATGATATGATATGATATGATATGATATGATATGATATGATATGATATGATATGATATGATATGATATGATATGATATGATATGATATGATATGATATGATATGATATGATATGATATGATATGATATGATATGATATGATATGATATGATATGATATGATATGATATGATATGATATGATATGATATGATATGATATGATATGATATGATATGATATGATATGATATGATATGATATGATATGATATGATATGATATGATATGATATGATATGATATGATATGATATGATATGATATGATATGATATGATATGATATGATATGATATGATATGATATGATATGATATGATATGATATGATATGATATGATATGATATGATATGATATGATATGATATGATATGATATGATATGATATGATATGATATGATATGATATGATATGATATGATATGATATGATATGATATGATATGATATGATATGATATGATATGATATGATATGATATGATATGATATGATATGATATGATATGATATGATATGATATGATATGATATGATATGATATGATATGATATGATATGATATGATATGATATGATATGATATGATATGATATGATATGATATGATATGATATGATATGATATGATATGATATGATATGATATGATATGATATGATATGATATGATATGATATGATATGATATGATATGATATGATATGATATGATATGATATGATATGATATGATATGATATGATATGATATGATATGATATGATATGATATGATATGATATGATATGATATGATATGATATGATATGATATGATATGATATGATATGATATGATATGATATGATATGATATGATATGATATGATATGATATGATATGATATGATATGATATGATATGATATGATATGATATGATATGATATGATATGATATGATATGATATGATATGATATGATATGATATGATATGATATGATATGATATGATATGATATGATATGATATGATATGATATGATATGATATGATATGATATGATATGATATGATATGATATGATATGATATGATATGATATGATATGATATGATATGATATGATATGATATGATATGATATGATATGATATGATATGATATGATATGATATGATATGATATGATATGATATGATATGATATGATATGATATGATATGATATGATATGATATGATATGATATGATATGATATGATATGATATGATATGATATGATATGATATGATATGATATGATATGATATGATATGATATGATATGATATGATATGATATGATATGATATGATATGATATGATATGATATGATATGATATGATATGATATGATATGATATGATATGATATGATATGATATGATATGATATGATATGATATGATATGATATGATATGATATGATATGATATGATATGATATGATATGATATGATATGATATGATATGATATGATATGATATGATATGATATGATATGATATGATATGATATGATATGATATGATATGATATGATATGATATGATATGATATGATATGATATGATATGATATGATATGATATGATATGATATGATATGATATGATATGATATGATATGATATGATATGATATGATATGATATGATATGATATGATATGATATGATATGATATGATATGATATGATATGATATGATATGATATGATATGATATGATATGATATGATATGATATGATATGATATGATATGATATGATATGATATGATATGATATGATATGATATGATATGATATGATATGATATGATATGATATGATATGATATGATATGATATGATATGATATGATATGATATGATATGATATGATATGATATGATATGATATGATATGATATGATATGATATGATATGATATGATATGATATGATATGATATGATATGATATGATATGATATGATATGATATGATATGATATGATATGATATGATATGATATGATATGATATGATATGATATGATATGATATGATATGATATGATATGATATGATATGATATGATATGATATGATATGATATGATATGATATGATATGATATGATATGATATGATATGATATGATATGATATGATATGATATGATATGATATGATATGATATGATATGATATGATATGATATGATATGATATGATATGATATGATATGATATGATATGATATGATATGATATGATATGATATGATATGATATGATATGATATGATATGATATGATATGATATGATATGATATGATATGATATGATATGATATGATATGATATGATATGATATGATATGATATGATATGATATGATATGATATGATATGATATGATATGATATGATATGATATGATATGATATGATATGATATGATATGATATGATATGATATGATATGATATGATATGATATGATATGATATGATATGATATGATATGATATGATATGATATGATATGATATGATATGATATGATATGATATGATATGATATGATATGATATGATATGATATGATATGATATGATATGATATGATATGATATGATATGATATGATATGATATGATATGATATGATATGATATGATATGATATGATATGATATGATATGATATGATATGATATGATATGATATGATATGATATGATATGATATGATATGATATGATATGATATGATATGATATGATATGATATGATATGATATGATATGATATGATATGATATGATATGATATGATATGATATGATATGATATGATATGATATGATATGATATGATATGATATGATATGATATGATATGATATGATATGATATGATATGATATGATATGATATGATATGATATGATATGATATGATATGATATGATATGATATGATATGATATGATATGATATGATATGATATGATATGATATGATATGATATGATATGATATGATATGATATGATATGATATGATATGATATGATATGATATGATATGATATGATATGATATGATATGATATGATATGATATGATATGATATGATATGATATGATATGATATGATATGATATGATATGATATGATATGATATGATATGATATGATATGATATGATATGATATGATATGATATGATATGATATGATATGATATGATATGATATGATATGATATGATATGATATGATATGATATGATATGATATGATATGATATGATATGATATGATATGATATGATATGATATGATATGATATGATATGATATGATATGATATGATATGATATGATATGATATGATATGATATGATATGATATGATATGATATGATATGATATGATATGATATGATATGATATGATATGATATGATATGATATGATATGATATGATATGATATGATATGATATGATATGATATGATATGATATGATATGATATGATATGATATGATATGATATGATATGATATGATATGATATGATATGATATGATATGATATGATATGATATGATATGATATGATATGATATGATATGATATGATATGATATGATATGATATGATATGATATGATATGATATGATATGATATGATATGATATGATATGATATGATATGATATGATATGATATGATATGATATGATATGATATGATATGATATGATATGATATGATATGATATGATATGATATGATATGATATGATATGATATGATATGATATGATATGATATGATATGATATGATATGATATGATATGATATGATATGATATGATATGATATGATATGATATGATATGATATGATATGATATGATATGATATGATATGATATGATATGATATGATATGATATGATATGATATGATATGATATGATATGATATGATATGATATGATATGATATGATATGATATGATATGATATGATATGATATGATATGATATGATATGATATGATATGATATGATATGATATGATATGATATGATATGATATGATATGATATGATATGATATGATATGATATGATATGATATGATATGATATGATATGATATGATATGATATGATATGATATGATATGATATGATATGATATGATATGATATGATATGATATGATATGATATGATATGATATGATATGATATGATATGATATGATATGATATGATATGATATGATATGATATGATATGATATGATATGATATGATATGATATGATATGATATGATATGATATGATATGATATGATATGATATGATATGATATGATATGATATGATATGATATGATATGATATGATATGATATGATATGATATGATATGATATGATATGATATGATATGATATGATATGATATGATATATGATATGATATGATATGATATGATATGATATGATATGATATGATATGATATGATATGATATGATATGATATGATATGATATGATATGATATGATATGATATGATATGATATGATATGATATGATATGATATGATATGATATGATATGATATGATATGATATGATATGATATGATATGATATGATATGATATGATATGATATGATATGATATGATATGATATGATATGATATGATATGATATGATATGATATGATATGATATGATATGATATGATATGATATGATATGATATGATATGATATGATATGATATGATATGATATGATATGATATGATATGATATGATATGATATGATATGATATGATATGATATGATATGATATGATATGATATGATATGATATGATATGATATGATATGATATGATATGATATGATATGATATGATATGATATGATATGATATGATATGATATGATATGATATGATATGATATGATATGATATGATATGATATGATATGATATGATATGATATGATATGATATGATATGATATGATATGATATGATATGATATGATATGATATGATATGATATGATATGATATGATATGATATGATATGATATGATATGATATGATATGATATGATATGATATGATATGATATGATATGATATGATATGATATGATATGATATGATATGATATGATATGATATGATATGATATGATATGATATGATATGATATGATATGATATGATATGATATGATATGATATGATATGATATGATATGATATGATATGATATGATATGATATGATATGATATGATATGATATGATATGATATGATATGATATGATATGATATGATATGATATGATATGATATGATATGATATGATATGATATGATATGATATGATATGATATGATATGATATGATATGATATGATATGATATGATATGATATGATATGATATGATATGATATGATATGATATGATATGATATGATATGATATGATATGATATGATATGATATGATATGATATGATATGATATGATATGATATGATATGATATGATATGATATGATATGATATGATATGATATGATATGATATGATATGATATGATATGATATGATATGATATGATATGATATGATATGATATGATATGATATGATATGATATGATATGATATGATATGATATGATATGATATGATATGATATGATATGATATGATATGATATGATATGATATGATATGATATGATATGATATGATATGATATGATATGATATGATATGATATGATATGATATGATATGATATGATATGATATGATATGATATGATATGATATGATATGATATGATATGATATGATATGATATGATATGATATGATATGATATGATATGATATGATATGATATGATATGATATGATATGATATGATATGATATGATATGATATGATATGATATGATATGATATGATATGATATGATATGATATGATATGATATGATATGATATGATATGATATGATATGATATGATATGATATGATATGATATGATATGATATGATATGATATGATATGATATGATATGATATGATATGATATGATATGATATGATATGATATGATATGATATGATATGATATGATATGATATGATATGATATGATATGATATGATATGATATGATATGATATGATATGATATGATATGATATGATATGATATGATATGATATGATATGATATGATATGATATGATATGATATGATATGATATGATATGATATGATATGATATGATATGATATGATATGATATGATATGATATGATATGATATGATATGATATGATATGATATGATATGATATGATATGATATGATATGATATGATATGATATGATATGATATGATATGATATGATATGATATGATATGATATGATATGATATGATATGATATGATATGATATGATATGATATGATATGATATGATATGATATGATATGATATGATATGATATGATATGATATGATATGATATGATATGATATGATATGATATGATATGATATGATATGATATGATATGATATGATATGATATGATATGATATGATATGATATGATATGATATGATATGATATGATATGATATGATATGATATGATATGATATGATATGATATGATATGATATGATATGATATGATATGATATGATATGATATGATATGATATGATATGATATGATATGATATGATATGATATGATATGATATGATATGATATGATATGATATGATATGATATGATATGATATGATATGATATGATATGATATGATATGATATGATATGATATGATATGATATGATATGATATGATATGATATGATATGATATGATATGATATGATATGATATGATATGATATGATATGATATGATATGATATGATATGATATGATATGATATGATATGATATGATATGATATGATATGATATGATATGATATGATATGATATGATATGATATGATATGATATGATATGATATGATATGATATGATATGATATGATATGATATGATATGATATGATATGATATGATATGATATGATATGATATGATATGATATGATATGATATGATATGATATGATATGATATGATATGATATGATATGATATGATATGATATGATATGATATGATATGATATGATATGATATGATATGATATGATATGATATGATATGATATGATATGATATGATATGATATGATATGATATGATATGATATGATATGATATGATATGATATGATATGATATGATATGATATGATATGATATGATATGATATGATATGATATGATATGATATGATATGATATGATATGATATGATATGATATGATATGATATGATATGATATGATATGATATGATATGATATGATATGATATGATATGATATGATATGATATGATATGATATGATATGATATGATATGATATGATATGATATGATATGATATGATATGATATGATATGATATGATATGATATGATATGATATGATATGATATGATATGATATGATATGATATGATATGATATGATATGATATGATATGATATGATATGATATGATATGATATGATATGATATGATATGATATGATATGATATGATATGATATGATATGATATGATATGATATGATATGATATGATATGATATGATATGATATGATATGATATGATATGATATGATATGATATGATATGATATGATATGATATGATATGATATGATATGATATGATATGATATGATATGATATGATATGATATGATATGATATGATATGATATGATATGATATGATATGATATGATATGATATGATATGATATGATATGATATGATATGATATGATATGATATGATATGATATGATATGATATGATATGATATGATATGATATGATATGATATGATATGATATGATATGATATGATATGATATGATATGATATGATATGATATGATATGATATGATATGATATGATATGATATGATATGATATGATATGATATGATATGATATGATATGATATGATATGATATGATATGATATGATATGATATGATATGATATGATATGATATGATATGATATGATATGATATGATATGATATGATATGATATGATATGATATGATATGATATGATATGATATGATATGATATGATATGATATGATATGATATGATATGATATGATATGATATGATATGATATGATATGATATGATATGATATGATATGATATGATATGATATGATATGATATGATATGATATGATATGATATGATATGATATGATATGATATGATATGATATGATATGATATGATATGATATGATATGATATGATATGATATGATATGATATGATATGATATGATATGATATGATATGATATGATATGATATGATATGATATGATATGATATGATATGATATGATATGATATGATATGATATGATATGATATGATATGATATGATATGATATGATATGATATGATATGATATGATATGATATGATATGATATGATATGATATGATATGATATGATATGATATGATATGATATGATATGATATGATATGATATGATATGATATGATATGATATGATATGATATGATATGATATGATATGATATGATATGATATGATATGATATGATATGATATGATATGATATGATATGATATGATATGATATGATATGATATGATATGATATGATATGATATGATATGATATGATATGATATGATATGATATGATATGATATGATATGATATGATATGATATGATATGATATGATATGATATGATATGATATGATATGATATGATATGATATGATATGATATGATATGATATGATATGATATGATATGATATGATATGATATGATATGATATGATATGATATGATATGATATGATATGATATGATATGATATGATATGATATGATATGATATGATATGATATGATATGATATGATATGATATGATATGATATGATATGATATGATATGATATGATATGATATGATATGATATGATATGATATGATATGATATGATATGATATGATATGATATGATATGATATGATATGATATGATATGATATGATATGATATGATATGATATGATATGATATGATATGATATGATATGATATGATATGATATGATATGATATGATATGATATGATATGATATGATATGATATGATATGATATGATATGATATGATATGATATGATATGATATGATATGATATGATATGATATGATATGATATGATATGATATGATATGATATGATATGATATGATATGATATGATATGATATGATATGATATGATATGATATGATATGATATGATATGATATGATATGATATGATATGATATGATATGATATGATATGATATGATATGATATGATATGATATGATATGATATGATATGATATGATATGATATGATATGATATGATATGATATGATATGATATGATATGATATGATATGATATGATATGATATGATATGATATGATATGATATGATATGATATGATATGATATGATATGATATGATATGATATGATATGATATGATATGATATGATATGATATGATATGATATGATATGATATGATATGATATGATATGATATGATATGATATGATATGATATGATATGATATGATATGATATGATATGATATGATATGATATGATATGATATGATATGATATGATATGATATGATATGATATGATATGATATGATATGATATGATATGATATGATATGATATGATATGATATGATATGATATGATATGATATGATATGATATGATATGATATGATATGATATGATATGATATGATATGATATGATATGATATGATATGATATGATATGATATGATATGATATGATATGATATGATATGATATGATATGATATGATATGATATGATATGATATGATATGATATGATATGATATGATATGATATGATATGATATGATATGATATGATATGATATGATATGATATGATATGATATGATATGATATGATATGATATGATATGATATGATATGATATGATATGATATGATATGATATGATATGATATGATATGATATGATATGATATGATATGATATGATATGATATGATATGATATGATATGATATGATATGATATGATATGATATGATATGATATGATATGATATGATATGATATGATATGATATGATATGATATGATATGATATGATATGATATGATATGATATGATATGATATGATATGATATGATATGATATGATATGATATGATATGATATGATATGATATGATATGATATGATATGATATGATATGATATGATATGATATGATATGATATGATATGATATGATATGATATGATATGATATGATATGATATGATATGATATGATATGATATGATATGATATGATATGATATGATATGATATGATATGATATGATATGATATGATATGATATGATATGATATGATATGATATGATATGATATGATATGATATGATATGATATGATATGATATGATATGATATGATATGATATGATATGATATGATATGATATGATATGATATGATATGATATGATATGATATGATATGATATGATATGATATGATATGATATGATATGATATGATATGATATGATATGATATGATATGATATGATATGATATGATATGATATGATATGATATGATATGATATGATATGATATGATATGATATGATATGATATGATATGATATGATATGATATGATATGATATGATATGATATGATATGATATGATATGATATGATATGATATGATATGATATGATATGATATGATATGATATGATATGATATGATATGATATGATATGATATGATATGATATGATATGATATGATATGATATGATATGATATGATATGATATGATATGATATGATATGATATGATATGATATGATATGATATGATATGATATGATATGATATGATATGATATGATATGATATGATATGATATGATATGATATGATATGATATGATATGATATGATATGATATGATATGATATGATATGATATGATATGATATGATATGATATGATATGATATGATATGATATGATATGATATGATATGATATGATATGATATGATATGATATGATATGATATGATATGATATGATATGATATGATATGATATGATATGATATGATATGATATGATATGATATGATATGATATGATATGATATGATATGATATGATATGATATGATATGATATGATATGATATGATATGATATGATATGATATGATATGATATGATATGATATGATATGATATGATATGATATGATATGATATGATATGATATGATATGATATGATATGATATGATATGATATGATATGATATGATATGATATGATATGATATGATATGATATGATATGATATGATATGATATGATATGATATGATATGATATGATATGATATGATATGATATGATATGATATGATATGATATGATATGATATGATATGATATGATATGATATGATATGATATGATATGATATGATATGATATGATATGATATGATATGATATGATATGATATGATATGATATGATATGATATGATATGATATGATATGATATGATATGATATGATATGATATGATATGATATGATATGATATGATATGATATGATATGATATGATATGATATGATATGATATGATATGATATGATATGATATGATATGATATGATATGATATGATATGATATGATATGATATGATATGATATGATATGATATGATATGATATGATATGATATGATATGATATGATATGATATGATATGATATGATATGATATGATATGATATGATATGATATGATATGATATGATATGATATGATATGATATGATATGATATGATATGATATGATATGATATGATATGATATGATATGATATGATATGATATGATATGATATGATATGATATGATATGATATGATATGATATGATATGATATGATATGATATGATATGATATGATATGATATGATATGATATGATATGATATGATATGATATGATATGATATGATATGATATGATATGATATGATATGATATGATATGATATGATATGATATGATATGATATGATATGATATGATATGATATGATATGATATGATATGATATGATATGATATGATATGATATGATATGATATGATATGATATGATATGATATGATATGATATGATATGATATGATATGATATGATATGATATGATATGATATGATATGATATGATATGATATGATATGATATGATATGATATGATATGATATGATATGATATGATATGATATGATATGATATGATATGATATGATATGATATGATATGATATGATATGATATGATATGATATGATATGATATGATATGATATGATATGATATGATATGATATGATATGATATGATATGATATGATATGATATGATATGATATGATATGATATGATATGATATGATATGATATGATATGATATGATATGATATGATATGATATGATATGATATGATATGATATGATATGATATGATATGATATGATATGATATGATATGATATGATATGATATGATATGATATGATATGATATGATATGATATGATATGATATGATATGATATGATATGATATGATATGATATGATATGATATGATATGATATGATATGATATGATATGATATGATATGATATGATATGATATGATATGATATGATATGATATGATATGATATGATATGATATGATATGATATGATATGATATGATATGATATGATATGATATGATATGATATGATATGATATGATATGATATGATATGATATGATATGATATGATATGATATGATATGATATGATATGATATGATATGATATGATATGATATGATATGATATGATATGATATGATATGATATGATATGATATGATATGATATGATATGATATGATATGATATGATATGATATGATATGATATGATATGATATGATATGATATGATATGATATGATATGATATGATATGATATGATATGATATGATATGATATGATATGATATGATATGATATGATATGATATGATATGATATGATATGATATGATATGATATGATATGATATGATATGATATGATATGATATGATATGATATGATATGATATGATATGATATGATATGATATGATATGATATGATATGATATGATATGATATGATATGATATGATATGATATGATATGATATGATATGATATGATATGATATGATATGATATGATATGATATGATATGATATGATATGATATGATATGATATGATATGATATGATATGATATGATATGATATGATATGATATGATATGATATGATATGATATGATATGATATGATATGATATGATATGATATGATATGATATGATATGATATGATATGATATGATATGATATGATATGATATGATATGATATGATATGATATGATATGATATGATATGATATGATATGATATGATATGATATGATATGATATGATATGATATGATATGATATGATATGATATGATATGATATGATATGATATGATATGATATGATATGATATGATATGATATGATATGATATGATATGATATGATATGATATGATATGATATGATATGATATGATATGATATGATATGATATGATATGATATGATATGATATGATATGATATGATATGATATGATATGATATGATATGATATGATATGATATGATATGATATGATATGATATGATATGATATGATATGATATGATATGATATGATATGATATGATATGATATGATATGATATGATATGATATGATATGATATGATATGATATGATATGATATGATATGATATGATATGATATGATATGATATGATATGATATGATATGATATGATATGATATGATATGATATGATATGATATGATATGATATGATATGATATGATATGATATGATATGATATGATATGATATGATATGATATGATATGATATGATATGATATGATATGATATGATATGATATGATATGATATGATATGATATGATATGATATGATATGATATGATATGATATGATATGATATGATATGATATGATATGATATGATATGATATGATATGATATGATATGATATGATATGATATGATATGATATGATATGATATGATATGATATGATATGATATGATATGATATGATATGATATGATATGATATGATATGATATGATATGATATGATATGATATGATATGATATGATATGATATGATATGATATGATATGATATGATATGATATGATATGATATGATATGATATGATATGATATGATATGATATGATATGATATGATATGATATGATATGATATGATATGATATGATATGATATGATATGATATGATATGATATGATATGATATGATATGATATGATATGATATGATATGATATGATATGATATGATATGATATGATATGATATGATATGATATGATATGATATGATATGATATGATATGATATGATATGATATGATATGATATGATATGATATGATATGATATGATATGATATGATATGATATGATATGATATGATATGATATGATATGATATGATATGATATGATATGATATGATATGATATGATATGATATGATATGATATGATATGATATGATATGATATGATATGATATGATATGATATGATATGATATGATATGATATGATATGATATGATATGATATGATATGATATGATATGATATGATATGATATGATATGATATGATATGATATGATATGATATGATATGATATGATATGATATGATATGATATGATATGATATGATATGATATGATATGATATGATATGATATGATATGATATGATATGATATGATATGATATGATATGATATGATATGATATGATATGATATGATATGATATGATATGATATGATATGATATGATATGATATGATATGATATGATATGATATGATATGATATGATATGATATGATATGATATGATATGATATGATATGATATGATATGATATGATATGATATGATATGATATGATATGATATGATATGATATGATATGATATGATATGATATGATATGATATGATATGATATGATATGATATGATATGATATGATATGATATGATATGATATGATATGATATGATATGATATGATATGATATGATATGATATGATATGATATGATATGATATGATATGATATGATATGATATGATATGATATGATATGATATGATATGATATGATATGATATGATATGATATGATATGATATGATATGATATGATATGATATGATATGATATGATATGATATGATATGATATGATATGATATGATATGATATGATATGATATGATATGATATGATATGATATGATATGATATGATATGATATGATATGATATGATATGATATGATATGATATGATATGATATGATATGATATGATATGATATGATATGATATGATATGATATGATATGATATGATATGATATGATATGATATGATATGATATGATATGATATGATATGATATGATATGATATGATATGATATGATATGATATGATATGATATGATATGATATGATATGATATGATATGATATGATATGATATGATATGATATGATATGATATGATATGATATGATATGATATGATATGATATGATATGATATGATATGATATGATATGATATGATATGATATGATATGATATGATATGATATGATATGATATGATATGATATGATATGATATGATATGATATGATATGATATGATATGATATGATATGATATGATATGATATGATATGATATGATATGATATGATATGATATGATATGATATGATATGATATGATATGATATGATATGATATGATATGATATGATATGATATGATATGATATGATATGATATGATATGATATGATATGATATGATATGATATGATATGATATGATATGATATGATATGATATGATATGATATGATATGATATGATATGATATGATATGATATGATATGATATGATATGATATGATATGATATGATATGATATGATATGATATGATATGATATGATATGATATGATATGATATGATATGATATGATATGATATGATATGATATGATATGATATGATATGATATGATATGATATGATATGATATGATATGATATGATATGATATGATATGATATGATATGATATGATATGATATGATATGATATGATATGATATGATATGATATGATATGATATGATATGATATGATATGATATGATATGATATGATATGATATGATATGATATGATATGATATGATATGATATGATATGATATGATATGATATGATATGATATGATATGATATGATATGATATGATATGATATGATATGATATGATATGATATGATATGATATGATATGATATGATATGATATGATATGATATGATATGATATGATATGATATGATATGATATGATATGATATGATATGATATGATATGATATGATATGATATGATATGATATGATATGATATGATATGATATGATATGATATGATATGATATGATATGATATGATATGATATGATATGATATGATATGATATGATATGATATGATATGATATGATATGATATGATATGATATGATATGATATGATATGATATGATATGATATGATATGATATGATATGATATGATATGATATGATATGATATGATATGATATGATATGATATGATATGATATGATATGATATGATATGATATGATATGATATGATATGATATGATATGATATGATATGATATGATATGATATGATATGATATGATATGATATGATATGATATGATATGATATGATATGATATGATATGATATGATATGATATGATATGATATGATATGATATGATATGATATGATATGATATGATATGATATGATATGATATGATATGATATGATATGATATGATATGATATGATATGATATGATATGATATGATATGATATGATATGATATGATATGATATGATATGATATGATATGATATGATATGATATGATATGATATGATATGATATGATATGATATGATATGATATGATATGATATGATATGATATGATATGATATGATATGATATGATATGATATGATATGATATGATATGATATGATATGATATGATATGATATGATATGATATGATATGATATGATATGATATGATATGATATGATATGATATGATATGATATGATATGATATGATATGATATGATATGATATGATATGATATGATATGATATGATATGATATGATATGATATGATATGATATGATATGATATGATATGATATGATATGATATGATATGATATGATATGATATGATATGATATGATATGATATGATATGATATGATATGATATGATATGATATGATATGATATGATATGATATGATATGATATGATATGATATGATATGATATGATATGATATGATATGATATGATATGATATGATATGATATGATATGATATGATATGATATGATATGATATGATATGATATGATATGATATGATATGATATGATATGATATGATATGATATGATATGATATGATATGATATGATATGATATGATATGATATGATATGATATGATATGATATGATATGATATGATATGATATGATATGATATGATATGATATGATATGATATGATATGATATGATATGATATGATATGATATGATATGATATGATATGATATGATATGATATGATATGATATGATATGATATGATATGATATGATATGATATGATATGATATGATATGATATGATATGATATGATATGATATGATATGATATGATATGATATGATATGATATGATATGATATGATATGATATGATATGATATGATATGATATGATATGATATGATATGATATGATATGATATGATATGATATGATATGATATGATATGATATGATATGATATGATATGATATGATATGATATGATATGATATGATATGATATGATATGATATGATATGATATGATATGATATGATATGATATGATATGATATGATATGATATGATATGATATGATATGATATGATATGATATGATATGATATGATATGATATGATATGATATGATATGATATGATATGATATGATATGATATGATATGATATGATATGATATGATATGATATGATATGATATGATATGATATGATATGATATGATATGATATGATATGATATGATATGATATGATATGATATGATATGATATGATATGATATGATATGATATGATATGATATGATATGATATGATATGATATGATATGATATGATATGATATGATATGATATGATATGATATGATATGATATGATATGATATGATATGATATGATATGATATGATATGATATGATATGATATGATATGATATGATATGATATGATATGATATGATATGATATGATATGATATGATATGATATGATATGATATGATATGATATGATATGATATGATATGATATGATATGATATGATATGATATGATATGATATGATATGATATGATATGATATGATATGATATGATATGATATGATATGATATGATATGATATGATATGATATGATATGATATGATATGATATGATATGATATGATATGATATGATATGATATGATATGATATGATATGATATGATATGATATGATATGATATGATATGATATGATATGATATGATATGATATGATATGATATGATATGATATGATATGATATGATATGATATGATATGATATGATATGATATGATATGATATGATATGATATGATATGATATGATATGATATGATATGATATGATATGATATGATATGATATGATATGATATGATATGATATGATATGATATGATATGATATGATATGATATGATATGATATGATATGATATGATATGATATGATATGATATGATATGATATGATATGATATGATATGATATGATATGATATGATATGATATGATATGATATGATATGATATGATATGATATGATATGATATGATATGATATGATATGATATGATATGATATGATATGATATGATATGATATGATATGATATGATATGATATGATATGATATGATATGATATGATATGATATGATATGATATGATATGATATGATATGATATGATATGATATGATATGATATGATATGATATGATATGATATGATATGATATGATATGATATGATATGATATGATATGATATGATATGATATGATATGATATGATATGATATGATATGATATGATATGATATGATATGATATGATATGATATGATATGATATGATATGATATGATATGATATGATATGATATGATATGATATGATATGATATGATATGATATGATATGATATGATATGATATGATATGATATGATATGATATGATATGATATGATATGATATGATATGATATGATATGATATGATATGATATGATATGATATGATATGATATGATATGATATGATATGATATGATATGATATGATATGATATGATATGATATGATATGATATGATATGATATGATATGATATGATATGATATGATATGATATGATATGATATGATATGATATGATATGATATGATATGATATGATATGATATGATATGATATGATATGATATGATATGATATGATATGATATGATATGATATGATATGATATGATATGATATGATATGATATGATATGATATGATATGATATGATATGATATGATATGATATGATATGATATGATATGATATGATATCTAGGTTGAAGTCCATGGTGCAGAGATGTACACTCACCTTTGGAAATAGACACAGCCCACAGTAACAAAGAGATAAAGCTACCTGGACTGTGAATCCATGCACAGGGGCTTGACAGGAAGAGCCATAGAATAGTCAAGGTAAAGCCACAGTCAGAGATTCCAAAAGTCAGGATAACACTAAACAAAGCCAGGATCTGAAGTCAGGGTCAGTCTTGGAACACTGCGCCAGGAGCCAGGAGCCAGGAGCCAGGAGCCAGGAGCCAGGAGCCAGGAGCCAGGAGCCAGGAGCCAGGAGCCAGGAGCCAGGAGCCAGGAGCCAGGAGCCAGGAGCCAGGAGCCAGGAGCCAGGAGCCAGGAGCCAGGAGCACACAACCACTTAGCAAACAGGACAAAATGAACTGCCAAAGCCCTCATAGTGAGACAGGTTTTTATACCCAGCTAATTGGGAAACCTGCCTCAGCTGATGCAGGAGTGACAGGTACAAACAGACAATTACCCACAGTACTTTATACTGAACTAGGCATGGCTGGAAAGCAGGCTGAATAGAACTGAGGTGTGGCTCAGAGATAAGGAAACAGGAGCAGCAACTGACCGCCATGAGTTCAATACCACCCAGAGCAACTTGGGGTGTGACCATGCCTGGCTGTCTAAAAGACTCAGTAGGGACTATGACAGCATTGTAGGCCCTTTACAAAATAATCTGAATTCATTGGGGACAAGGAGAAGCCTAATTTATTGAATACTTTCTTCAGCTCTTTATATACAAAGGAAAATGGGGGTGGTAGTGACCCCAAATTCGTACGAACTTTAGAACCCCACTGAAGTCTATGGGACTCGAACGTTCGAAATGAAAAGTGCTAATTTTAACGGCTAATATGCAAGATACTGTCCTAAAAAGGGTTTGGGGACCTGGCTCCTGCCCCAGGGGACATGGGTCAATGCCTAAAATGTTTTTAAAAATGGCCGTTTTGGCGGGAGCACTGATTTTAATGACGATTAAAGTGAAAAAAAAAGTGAAATAAATATTCCTTTAAATATGGTGCCTGGGGGGTGTCTGTAGTATGCCTGTGAAGTTTCCCATGTTTAGAACAGTCCTTGCACAAAATGACATTAAACGGAAATAACACCATTTAAAACTGCTTGCGGTTTTAATGTTATATCTGGTTCCTGCAATATGGTTGAAAATCATTCAGAAAAATGGCATGGGTAGCACTCCCTGCCCATTATCAGCCCCTTTAGGTCTTGTACGCATATTAAGGGGAACCCCGTACCCATATTAAAAAAAGGAAATGCGTGTGGCCCCCAGGCCCTATATACTCAGAACAGCAGTATACAGGCGGTGCAAACAAGACAGGGACTGTGTAGGTTTGTTGTGTTAAGTTGAATCTGTTTGTAATTTTCAACTGGTACATTTTTAAAGTGTAGCTCCAGTCAAAAAAACTATTTTTAAGCTTTTTGGAAAACATAGGGAAGGGTTATCACCCCTGTATAATTTGTTTTGTCGTCCATCTTTTTTCATCTCACTTGCTGTTGTCTCCTTCCGTTTGCAAGTAGGAGATGTTTGTAAATGGATGTTTGAAAGTAGGGGCCTGCCCTATATGCTCTGCAGAAATGGCGGAACAAGGTGTTGGTTTTGCCACAACATTGTAAGCCCTCAAAGTGACTCTTGGTGGGCGCTGGAGCGCCCTGCTGTGAACGATTATATCAAGAATTGTAATTACATGCCATTGTTGAACAGTGGTAGAAAAATTGACCTTTGGTGGTTGTGGTGCTGGTGCCACAACACTATAAGTCCTCACCGTTACTCTGGGTGGGCACAAGAAGGGGCCCTCCTGTGAAATATTATATCATGAATTGTAATTACATGTCCCTGTTAAACAGGGGCAGAAAAATTTGGCCTTAGGCACTGCTGCTGGTGCCACCACACTGCAACCTCTGCCATATACTCTAGTTTTATTGCAGGAATTAGCCCTGCTGCAAAGCATTGCATCAAAATTGTAATTAAACACCCCTGTTAAACAGGGGCAGAAAAATTGGGCCTTAGGCACTGGTGCTGGTGCCACCACACTGCAACCTCTGCCATATACTCTAGTTTTATTGCAGGAATTAGCCCTGCTGCAAAGCATTGCATCAAAAATTGTAATTAAACACCCCTGTTAAACAGGGGCAGAAAAATTGGGCCTTCGGCACTGGTGCTGGTGCCACCACACTGCAACCTCTGCCATATACTCTAGTTTTATTGCAGGAATTAGCCCTGCTGCAAAGCATTGCATCAAAAATTGTAATTAAACGCCCCTGTTAAACAGGGGCAGAAAAATTGGGCCTTCGGCACTGGTGCTGGTGCCACCACACTGCAACCTCTGCCATATACTCTAGTTTTATTGCAGGAATTAGCCCTGCTGCAAAGCATTGCATCAAAAATTGTAATTAAACGCCCCTGTTAAACAGGGGCAGAAAAATTGGGCCTTAGGCACTGGTGCTGGTGCCACCACACTGCAACCTCTCCCATATACTCTTGTTTGATTGCAGGAATTAGTCCTGCTGCAAAGCATTGCATCAAAAATTGTACTTAAACGCCCCTGTTAAACAGGGGCAGAAAAATTGGGCTGATGGCATCAACCAGAACCAGAAATGTTCTTACAACATATCAGCGGAGGAGGAAGAGGATAGATAATCAACATAACAGGACAGTCACTCAGCATCAGCATAGGCAGTCTTGAAGGGATGTGATATTTCAAAAAAAATTATTCTGTTACATCAGCTTCAGGTGCTTGGTAGCTGTGGGTGATCCAAGACTGATTCATCTTGATGAAGGTCAGTCGATCAACTGTTTCGGTGGACAGGCGCACCCTGTGATCGGTAACAAAGCTACCAGCAGCACTGAAGGTGCGTTCCGAAAGAACGCTGGATGCAGGACAGGCCAGTAGCTCAATTGCATACTGTGCAAGCTCTGGCCAGTGATCCATCCTCAAGACCCAGTAAGCCAGAGGATTTTCGGTGGGAAAGGTGTCCAAGTCTGACCTTGCCCCTAGGTATTCCTGCACCATGTAAATCAGACGCTGGCGATGGGTGCTGGAACCGATCATACCTTGGGGCTGCGGACTAAAACATTGTCTGAAAGCATCAGTCAGACAGCCACCTTCTCCACCGCTCCTTCTGACCGATGCCTCAGCAACACGTTGTCCAGGACCAGGAGTTTGTAACCTCCCAGTCTCTGGAAACGCGTTTCACAGACCTTTCTGCAAGGCCTCCCGGAGATGTCTCATCCTCTGCTCCCTCTGCGATGGCAAGATAAGGTCGGCAACCTTACCCTTGTACCGTGGATCAAGGAGAGTGGCCAGCCAGTAATGGTCCCTCTCCTTGATCTGAAGAATACGAGGATCCTTCCGCAGGCTTGGCAGGATCAGGGAGGCCATGCAGCGTAGGTTAGCTGAGGCATTCGGTCCGGAGTCCTCTGGGTCACTAAGGACAACATGATCCGCAGCTACCTCCTCCCAGCCACGTACAAGTCCACGGGTTTCTTGGGACTGTAAATCATCCCTACAAGACTGCTGCTGCTGCTGCTGATGCTGATGCTGAGTGCCAGCCTCCACCTCCATGCTGACACAATCATCCTCCTCCTCCTCTTCCTCCTCCTCATCCTCTTCCTGTGTGATGGGTGGCACAGCAGGAACACTGTCTGGATAAAGGGGGCCTTGAGAGGCAAGGAAGTCCTCCTCTTCCTGCCTCTGTTCTGCCTCAAGTGCCCTGTCCATTATTCCACGCAGCGTATGCTCCAAGAGGTGGACAAGAGGTACAGTGTCACTGATGCATGCACTGTCACTGCTCACCATCCTTGTGGCCTCCTCAAACGGTGACAGGACAGTGCATGCATCCCTGATCATGCCCCACTGGCGTGGTGAGAAAAAACCAAGCTCCCCTGACCCTGTCCTGGTGCCATAGTCGCACAGGTACTCATTGATGGCCCTCTGCTGCGTGTGCAGCCGCTGCAGCATGGCCAATGTTGAGTTCCATCTGGTGGGCATGTCACATATAAGGCGGTTCTTGGGCAGGTTCAACTCCTTTTGGAGCTCAGCCAGCCAAGCACAGGCATTAAATGATCGGCGGAAATGCACACAGACTTTCCTGGCCTGCTTCAGGACATCCTGTAAGCCGGGGTACCTGCCCAAGAACCGCTGCACCACCAGGTTAAGGACGTGAGCTACACAGGGCACATGGGTCAGTTGTCCCTGTCGGAGGGCGGAGAGGAGGTTGGTGCCATTGTCGCAAACCACCATTCCTGGCTTAAGCTGGCATGGCGTCAACCACCTCTCGGCCTGCCCCTGCAGAGCTGACAAAACATCCGCCCCAGTGTGGCTCCTGTCCCCCAAACAAACCAGCGCAAGCACGGCATGGCATCGTTTTGCCTGCGTACTTGCGTAGCCCCTGCAACGCCTACGGAGCACCGCTGGTTCTGAGGACAGAGCACTGGAAGAGGCCATGGAGGAAGAAGAAGAGGAGGGGGTGGAGGAGAGAGGTGTGTCACAACCAATAGTAGCATTTTGGAGGCGTGGTGGCGGAACAACCTCCAACATTACTGCACCTTGTCCTGCATCCTTCCCAGCTGCCAGAAGAGTGACCCAATGGGCCGTGAAAGACAGGTAACGTCCCTGTCCATGCCTGCTGGACCAGGAGTCAGCGGTAATATGCACCTTACCGCTGACCGCCCTGTCCAGCGAGGCAAGGACATTGCCTTCCACATGCCGGTAGAGAGCCGGAATCGCCTTCCGTGAGAAAAAGTGGCGTTTGGGGACCTGCCACTGAGGAACCGCACATTGTACAAACTCACAGAAGGGGGCCGAGTCTACCAACTGAAAAGGCAGCAGTTGAAGTGCTAGCAATTTAGCCAAGCTAGCATTCAACCGCTGGGCATGTGGATGGCTGGGAGTGAACTTCTTTCGCCGGTCCAGCAGCTGGGGCAGGGACATTTGCCTGCTATAATCGGACGTGGGTGTACCGCTAGCAGAGTTCCCGGAAGCACTTGGCTGTGACACACCTAATTCTACACCTTCATTCCTCTCAGAGCAGGTTTCAGAGAGGACTGAAGGTCTAGTGGGGTTGGAGATCCCAGCTGATGAGGAGCAAGGAGAGCTCCGCTTTGTTCTTTGGTGTGGGTCTTTGAGGTACGCTTGCCAACGAGCTGCATGGTAGGTCAACATATGTCTGGTCAAGCATGTGGTGCCCAAGCGGCTGATGTTTTGGCCACGTGAGATACGCTTGAGACATATGTTGCAAATAGCAGCGGTGCGATCTGATGAACTCGTCTCAAAAAAGGCCCACACCAAAGAACTTTTAGAATAACGCGCAGAGGCAGCGCTCTGCACAGGCGGAGCTCTGCGGTGTGATTCAGTCGGTGTGCTGCCCCTAAGCTGGCCCCCGGAGGGCATCCTGCCTCGTTGGACATGTGCCTCCTCCTCCTCCTCCTCCTCCTCCTCCTCCTCCTCTCTCCTTCCAGGCACCCACGTGGAGTCAGTGCCCTCATCATCCCCTCCCTCTTCATCGCTGTAGCAAACCTGGCAGTATGCTGCAGCTTGTGGAACATGACTGCCAGATTGCTGTCCTTCTTGAGCATCCCCTCTCTCTGCGCTCACGCTACTGCCTTCCTCTAGCTGAGTGTCATCATCAGAGCCCACAAAACACTGGGCATCCTCCTGGAGCATGTACCCAACACTGTGCTCAAAGAGTTCAGGAGACTCCTCAGGAGGACGTGGTGGGTCTAGGGAAGGAGTCACTGATGATGACATTGAGAGGAGGGAAGACGATGCGTTGGCAGCTGCTTTGCTAGTACCCTGAGACTGGGTGAGAGAGGATGAGGAGGATGAAGAGGGCTTGGTCATCCACTCTACCAAGTCGTTGGCATGTTGCGGTTCAACATGTCCAGCTGCCGAAAAGAAGGACAAGCGTGCTTGCCCTCTTTTATGTGCTCGCGCCTGTCTGCCTCTCCTTGCTGGCCTTCCAGACATGGTAATGGTCTGAAGGGAGTTGGGTAAAAAAGCAGTTGGGTAGTGTATATTGTGCTAGAGGTACACAGAACACCCACTAACTCCTGCAGATGCCTTTATTATAGAACACCAGAGATAAAGGGGTATATACAGATGTATACTGTGCTGTGCTGGAGGCACACACAACTTCCAATAACTCCTGCAGATGGCAAGTGGGCTCAAATAGAGAACAGCTATGTAGGTGGATATAGCGGTATGTACTGGGTACAGAGCACGCAGACAGCACACACTCACAACAGCAAGATCGAAAATTGGCCGAAAACGATCGGTGTGTACTGTGTTGAAGGTACACAGAACACCCACTGCTTCAGACGCCAACACACTACACAAGGCCGCCGCGCTGGCGGCCTTATATAGTGTGGGGCGTGCACTACACAGCCTGAGCTATGATTAGCCACAGGCATCCTGCCTGTGGCCAATCATGGCTCTCCTCGCTGCTGGCGCTGCGATTGGCCAAGCATGCGGGGTCACAGTGCATGCTTGGCCAATCATGAGCCAGCAATGCACTGCGCCATCGCAGTGCATTGTGGGCCGTGAGCGCCACACGAATTTGGCGCGAACGGACCAAAATGTTCGGACTTCGCCGAACGGACGAACAGCCAATGTTCGAGTCGAACGTATGTTCGACTCAAACACGAAGCTCATCCCTACCAGCCAGCACTGGGTTCTTTACATACTATCCAACACTGATATCTCAACATACTATCCGGCACTGATTTCTCTACATACTATCCAACACTGGGTTCTCTTCTACATACTATCTAGCACTGGGTTCTCTTCTACATACTATCCAGCACTGGGTTCTCTACATACTATCCGGCACTGTGTTCTCTACATACTATCCAATACTGGGTTCTCTACGTACTATTCGGCACTGATTTCTCTACATACTATCCAGCACTGTGTTCTCTACATACTATCCAGCACTGGGTTCTCTACATACTATCCGGCACTGGGTTCTCTACATACTATCTGGCACTGGGTTCTCTACATACTATCCAGGACTGGGTTCTATACATACTATCCAGCGCTGATTTCGCAACATACTATCCAGCACTGGGTTCTCTACACACTGGCCAGCACTGATTTCTCTGTATACCGATCCCCTCTTTCACATAACATTGTTCATCATTTAGGAACATTTACATTACATTTACACATTAAGACATGTCTCTATTTTATATTCTATAGCATGCAGGTCTTCGGTGACTTTTAAATGCTCAACACAACTATTTAATCAACTGTTGTGGATATTTAGAGTTTTTGGTGGGATGTGACCTCATCTTGACATAATGATGACGGTGATTTGCTGTTTTTCATTGGTGACGTATGATCTGTATAAACGTTGATGAGTAATTATGATTGATGTCACTTGGCCTGATGAAGGGACCCTTGTTGGTTCAGAATTGTAGCACTTTTTCGATGATACGCTAAACAAACATCAATAAAGACAATTTGATTGCGAAGGATGGAGCTGCGCTGGGACCATAATCCCATCTATAAAGTGGAACTGACGCAGAAAATAATGAACGAGTACATAGTCGCTTCATCGCCTACAAAGACATGACAATGTTCTTGTCACAGATAAAAGGAAAGGTAATTGGATTCTTTACGTCTTTAGGGACTGCAAACCGCTTTGGTAAGAGCACCCAACACTCGGATTTTAGAATTGACCAACTCACTCATCTACGGGAAGAATAATAGAATCCGTGCTCATGTTTTTAAGCATCTAATCAAGGAGATGAGGTCAGCGCGAATCAGTGCTCTCCCGGCGGTTTTCATTAGACGGTCTGCTGAGCCATGGAGGAGGTCAAAGGACTCCAGGCAAGAGACTACAAGGTGAACCATTGTACTGCCAGGATTTTTGCTTATTTAAAGTCAAACTCCACACAACTTCAACCATATAATGTAGTTATAAATATTTTAGGGATGAGCTTAACCACTTTCAGACCGGACCATTTTGCTGGTAAATGACCAGAGGTCTTTTTACACTTTGGCACTGCGCTGCTTTAACTGGTAATTGCGCGGTCATGCAATGTTGTACCCAAACAAAATTTGCGTCCTTTTCTTCCCACAAATAGAGCTTTCTTTTGATGGTATTTGATTGCCTCTGCGATTTTTATTTTTTGCGATATAAACGTAAAAAGACCGCAAATTTTGAAAAAAAATGATATTTTCTACTTTTTGTTATTAGAAAAATCCAATAAACTCAATTTTAGTCATACATTTAGGCCAAAATGTATTCAGCCACATGTCTTTGGTAAAAAAAAAGTCAATAATTGTATATTTATTGGTTTGCGCAAAAGTTGTCACATCTACAAACTAAGGTACGTTTTCTGGAATTTACGCAGCTTTTAGTTTACGACTGCCTATCTCATTTCTTGAGGTGCTAAAATGACAGGGCAGTACAAAACCCCCCCAAATGACCCCATTTTGGAAAGTAGACCCCCTAAGGAAATTGATAAGAGGCATGTTGAGCCCATTGAATATTTTATTTTTTTGCCTCAAGCGATTGAATAATGACAAAAAAAAAATTTTTTTTTTTTTTTTTTACACAAAGTTGTCACTAAATGATATATTGCTCACACATGCTATGGGCGTATGTGAAATGACACCCCAAAATAAATTCTGCTGCTTCTCCTGAGTACGGGGATACCACATATGTGGGACTTTTTGGGAGCCTAGCCGCGTACAGGGCCCCGAAAACCAAGCACCGCCTTCAGGCTTTCTAAGGGCGTAAATTTTTGATTTCACGCCTCACTACCTATTACAGTTTTGAAGGCCATAAAATGCCAAGATGGCACAAAACCCCCACAAATGACCCCATTTTAGAAAGTAGACACCCCAAGCTATTTGCTGAGAGGCATGTTGAGTCCATGGAATATTTTATATTTTGCCACAAGTTGCGGGAAAATTACAAACTTTTTTTTTTTTTTTTTTTTTTCACAAAGTTGTCACTAAATGATATATTGCTCATGCATGCCATGGGCATATGTGAAATGACACCCCAAAATAAATTCTGCTGCTTCTCCTGAGTACGGGGATACCACATATGTGGGACTTTTTGGGAGCCTAGCCGCGTACGGGGCCCCGAAAACCAAGCACCGCCTTCAGGCTTTCTAAGGGCGTAATTTTTTGAGTTCACTTCTCACTACCTATTACAGTTTTGAAGGCCATAAAATGCCAAGATGGCACAAAACCCCCACAAATGACCCCATTTTAGAAAGTAGACACCCCAAGCTATTTGCTGAGAGGCATGTTGAGTCCATGGAATATTTTATATTTTGCCACAAGTTGCGGGAAAATTACAAACTTTTTTTTTTTTTCACAAAGTTGTCACTAAATGATATATTGCTCACGCATGCCATGGGCATATGTGAAATGACACCCCAAAATAAATTCTGCTGCTTCTCCTGAGTACGGGGATACCACATATGTGGGACTTTTTGGGAGCCTAGCCACGTACGGGGCCCCAAAAACCAAGCACCGCCTTCAGGCTTTCTAAGGGCGTTACAGTTTTGAAGGCCATAAAATGCCAAGATGGCACAAACCCCCCCCCCCAAATGACCCCATTTTAGAAAGTAGACACCCCTAAATTTAGGGGTACACTAGTGAGACTAGGTAATAAATGGCGGGTGCCCTGAAACTATAAAAAAATAACTAACCAACCAGCGTCACCTGTAACAGTTATATGGTGATCACTGGTGAAAGGGTTAACTAGGGGGCAATCAGGGGGCTTTATGCGGTAGTATATGGGGGTCCCTGGCGCTATAAAAAGCTGCGGCGAACCTAAATACCTACCTGCCTAACTAGCGTCACCTGTGACACTAATACAGCGATCAGAAAAACGATCGCTTATTAGGCTGGGTTCACACTGGAGCGATGCGGGAACGCCACGAATGCGCGGCGGGTTCCCGCATCGCATGCCTCCCGGCGGCAGTTCACACTGCCCTATGCGAACTGCTGGGAGTGTCAGTGAAATGTTAATGACACCCCCAGATCAGTTCGCATATCGCAGTGCGATCTGCAAACTTGGATCGCATGGTGTGAACACCCATGCGATCCGATTCTGCTGCGGACCAAAAAAAGGGTCCCGTGCGAGTTTGCGGCGGGTGCGGCGGGTGCGACACGAATTCAGCCATACTATCTGTATAGCTGAACTCGAATCGCACAGAGATCGGATGTGATTTGCACTGCAGTGCGGTGCGAATCACATCCGTTCTCATAAACCGCTGCAATGTGAACCCAGCCTTAGTGACACTGGCGACGGGGGGTGATCACGGGGTTAAACCTTTATTGGGGGGGTTAGGGGGGTACCTTAGAACTAAAGGGGGCTAACCCTAACTGCCCTAACAGTTATTAGTCACAAATGACACCTGCCGGGTGATCAGGGGGTTAAACCTTTATTAGGTAATAAATGGCGGGTGCCCTGAAACTATAAAAAAATAACTAACCAACCAGCGTCACCTGTAACAGTTATATGGTGATCACTGGTGAAAGGGTTAACTAGGGGGCAATCAGGGGGCTTTATGCGGTAGTATATGGGGGTCCCTAGCGCTATAAAAAGCTGCGGCGAACCTAAATACCTACCTGCCTAACTAGCGTCACCTGTGACACTAATACGGCGATCAGAAAAATGATCGCTTATTAGGCTGGGTTCACACTGGAGCGATGCGGAAACGCCGCGAATCCGCGGCGGGTTCCCGCATCGCATGCCTCCCGGCGGCAGTTCACACTGCCCTATGCGAACTGCTGGGAGTGTCAGTGAAATGTTACTGACACCCCCAGATCAGTTCGCATATCGCAGTGCGATCTGCAAACTCGGATCGCATGGTGTGAACACCCATGCGATCCGATTCTGCTGCGGGCCAAAAAAAGGGTCCCGTGCGAATTTGCGGCGGGTGCGGCGGGTGTGGCGGGTGCGGCGGGTGCGGCGAATGGCTGAACTCGAATCGCACAGAGATCGGATGTGATTTGCACTGCAGTGCGGTGCGAATCACATTCGTTCTCATAAACCGCTGCAATGTGAACCCAGCCTTAGTGACACTGGCGACGGGGGGTGATCACGGGGTTAAACCTTTATTGGGGGGGTTAGGGGGGTACATTAGAACTAAAGGGGGCTAACCCTAACTGCCCTAACAGTTATTACAGTCACAAATGACACCAATGCAAAAAAAAAAAAAAAAAAATGACATTGGTGTCACTGTGACTGGGGGGGCAGGGGTAATTGGGGGGGTGATCGGGGGGTAAAGGGGGGGTGTGAGTGTGCCTGGCATGTTCTACTGTGTGTGGGATGTGTTGGTGCAACTCACTGATCCGCTCTCCTCCGTGTCGGAACGAAAAATACCGACACGGAGGAGAGAATACATCACTTCCTCTCCTGTGTTTACATTACAGGAGAGGAAGTGATGTCACCGGGGATTTCCATTCGTCGGGAGCGATCGCGAGGGGGTGGCCATGAATGAATGGCCGTCCCCTCGTCCGGAATCGCTCCCGAACGAAAACCGACCGCCGCAGGCACCGGGCGGGGGCCCGATCGGGCCCCCGACCCTCGGGAGGCAAATCACGTACATGTACGTGCTTATGCCTGCCCGTGCCATTCTGCCGACGTACATCGGCGTGAGGCGGTCGGCAAGTGGTTAAGGTTCAGTCCAAACCTTGGCTGTCCAGGCGTTCGGACAAATTATCGAACATTGCACTACAAGTGCACTTGGAAGTAAAGTCGCTGTAGATCCGAGGGGGACATGCAAGGAAAATAAAAAAGCAGTATTTTAACTTGAACATGATTGGATAATAAAATCAGCAGAGCTTCCCCTCATTTCAGATCTACCCCTTATGCCGCGTACACACGACTGGACTTTTCGACGGACTAGGTCTGACGGTCTTCCCGACGGACTTTCAGCGGAGGTCCGATTGATTTTCTGAACGAACGGACTTGGCCACACACGACCGGACTAAGTCAGTTCAAAAGTCAGTTCATTTTGAACGTGATGACGTAAACGGGACTAAACAAGGATGGTCAATAGCCTGTAGCCAATAGCTGCCCTTGCGTCGTATTTGATCCATCAGACTAGCATACCGACGAACGGTTTTCACAATTTTTAGTCCGTCGCATAGATTTGAAACATGTTTTATTTCTAAGTCCGTCTGACTTTTGGGGAAAAAAAGTCAGCTGGAGCCCACACACGATCCAATTATCCGACCGATTCCGGTCTGCCGGAAAGTCCAATCGTGTGTATGTAGCATAAGACTTACAGCGACTGCACTTCCAAGTGCACTTGCAGTGCAAAGTGGATTTGCCTTTAGTAAATAACATGTATAATAATGGTATTACTATCACTACTAATACATGACAGCTTCCAGCTCTAAATGGCATAGCTCTCAACTGTCCCTGATTTGAAGGGATTGTCCCTGATTTGGAGCAATGTCAATCTGTCCCTCTTTCCTCCTCATTTGTCCCTCACTTTGGTCTGATCTATATAGATGTATACAGGGCAGGACTTAGGGTGGTGGGGGCCCCTGGGCTTGAGTCACCTTCTATTCATTACCGTATTTATCGGCGTATAACACACACCCCAAACTTACATTTAAACGCACATAAATGCAGCCTTATCAGTGTCCATCTGCAGCCTTGTCCAGTGTCATTGCAGCCTTGTCAGTGTAGTCTTGTCATTTGCAGTCTTGTCATTTGCAGTCTTGAAGTTTAAAAATAGCGCCGCCAAGATACAGAGTCCTGTGTATCTCGGTGGCTCTCGGGTCCTCTTGGCGGCTCTCGGGTCCTCTTGGCGGCTCTCGGGTCCTCTCGCAGTCCCGAGCGGAGCCGAGAGTAGCCGAGTGTACTCAGCTCGGCTCACAGTCACGCCAAGTCCCTGTGTTATGTCCATCGTAGGGTAGGACTGGGCATGACTGTGAGTGGAGCCGAGTACACGGGCTATGTATCTCGGCAGGGCCCCCTATTGGGCGGGGGCCCATGGGCTTGAGCCCAGTCAAGCCCAATGGTAAGTCCTGCCCTGGATGTATATAAAATGCACTTTTTATCTCTCAAAAAGTGTTTCCCAGAGCTAAACCTTTCATCTGATTTCTAAATTGCTGCATTTGTAAATTTAAAAAGCAAATATAAAGGAAAAGTAGTGGTAAAAAAAAGCACTTATGGAGTCAACATCACACCTCCCAACATTTTGAGATGGGAATGAGGGACACCTATCAGCAAAAGTAATAAGGCATAGGACATGCCCCTTGCCACGCCCCCTTAAAGGAGAATTGTACAAAAAAAATACGATTTGTTAAACCCACAAGTGCTTTT
Organism: Lithobates pipiens; assembly: GCF_037356315.1. Taxonomy (NCBI): domain Eukaryota; kingdom Metazoa; phylum Chordata; class Amphibia; order Anura; family Ranidae; genus Lithobates; species Lithobates pipiens. Next base: position 323,131,854 of record NW_027507784.1, on the reverse strand, counting down.
TTTTACCACTACTATTCCTTTATATTTGCTTTTGGAATTTACAAATGGAGCAATTTAGAAATCGGATGAAAGGTTTAGCACTGGGAAACACTTTTAGATACTTAAAAAGTGCATTTTATATACAACTATATCGACCAAAATGAGGGACAAATGAGGAGGAATGAGGGACAGAGGGACATTGCTCCAAATCAGGGACAGTCCCTCCAAATCAGGGACAGTTGGGAGCTATGATTTGCTAATAATTTTTTGTTGTATAATTATCCTTTAAGGTGGTGTGGCAGGGGGCGTGTCCTATGCCTACATACTTTTGCTAATAGGTGTCCCTCATTCCCATCTTAAAAAGTTGGGAGGTATGGGTAATGGTTGTTAAATAGGAACTGCAGTCGGCTCACGTAATTTGTAATAAAAACATCTTTGCCGTTCTGAAGCTTCCCTCCAAACACTTTGCATATTATTTTATATATACTGTGATTCTGTACTTGCCAAATGTGCTGCAGAAATCTCCCTCCGCTGAGTCTGGCTGCAGCCATTTTAACTGTGGCCAGCTGAAGCTGCTGCCTGTTCAGTTTCCTGGATTTACACAGACACACACAGAGGCACACCTCCAGCTCTGCAGCTTTTATTGGCCCTCTTATGACTCATCTCCCCTCCCTTCCTGGCAAACTCTCACAAGAGTGAGAGAGAGAGAGAGCTGTGCATGATGTCATATGCCTAGGCTAATGACCAGACAAGAAACAGGAAGAGGGCTGTATAAGGGATTTACTGGCAGAAAGGGGCAGAAGGTTTAATAGATGGAAAGTTTAAAAAATGACTGAAGGTCTGTTTTAAAGACACAGTTGAGAGCAGGCAACACCGAGTTCGTAACAAACAATGTTGTCACCGGCCTCATTAACTTACATGGCCAGGAATCCCATAGCCATAGATCATAAGCGTGGGAGCGGGTGGGTCTGCGTATCAACTTTTTTTCCTTCTTCAGGCTTTATGACTCAGATTAACCGCTTGCCGACCAGCCGCCGCAGTTGTACTGCGGCAACATGGCTTGGCAACGCGAATCGCCATCATGTTCCGTCGGTAACATATTCGGCCACTAGGGGGCAGGTGTGAGGTGCGTGCACACAGCCCCTGCTCTCCTACGGACCTGATGCAAGTGCCTGGTGGTCCTGATCCCCACTGGGCTCCCGCGATCACTCTGGGCACACCAAGAACCAGGATCTGTGTGTGTAAACATAAACATACAGTTTCCGGTTCTCGGAGGGGAGAAGAGACAGATCGTCTGTTCATACAGAGTATGAATGGCGATCTGTCATCTCCCCTGCACAGTCCCCTCCCCCCTTCAGTTAGAACACACACTAGAGAACACATTGATCAATTTCTAGTGTTAACCTCTTCACTGCCAGTGACATTTTTACAATAATCAATGCATTTTCATAGCACTGATCGCTGTATTAATGCCAATGGTCACAAAAATGTGTCAAAATTGTCCGATGTGTCCACCATAATGTCGCAGTCCTGAGAAAAACCGCCATCATTACTAGTAAAAAAAAACACCATAAAACTATCCCCTATTTTGTAGATGCTATAATTTTTGTGCAAACCAGTCAATATACGCTTATTGCGTTATTTTTTTAACCAAAAATATGTAGAAGAATACGTATCAACCTAAACTGAGGAAAAAAAATTGTTTGGATATATTTTTGGGGGATATTTATTAGAGAAAAAAGCAAAAAATATTGAGTCTTTTTTCAAAATTGTCGCTCTTTTTTTGTTTATAGCACAAAAAAAAAAAAAAAAGCAAAGAGGTGATTTAATACCACCAAAAGAAAGCTCTATTTATGGGGGAAAAAGGACCTCAACTTTGTTTGGGAGCCACGTCACACGACCGTGTAATTGTCAGTTAAATCAATGCAGTGCCGAATCGCAAAAAGTGCTCTGGTCAGGAAGGGGGTAAAATCTTCCGGGCCTGAAGTAGTTAAGGGTCTGGCATACCTCCCAACATTTTGAGATGGGAATGAGGAACACCTATTACCAAACGTATGTAGACATCGGACACGCCCCCTTAAAGTAGAATTAACCAAAAAAAAAAAAAGGTTTATTAAATCCACAAGTGCTTTTTTTACCACTACTATTCCTTTATATTGGCTTATAAAATGTATAAATGCAGCAATTTAGAAATAGTTTGAAAGGCTTAGCGCTGGGAAACACTTTTTGAAAGATAAAAAGTGCATTTTATATACATCAGGCCAAAATGAGGGACAAATGAGGAGGAATGAGGGACAGAGGGACATTGCTCCAAATCAGGGTCAGTCCCTTAAAATCAGGGACAGTTGGGAGCTATGGTCTGGTATGGACTCGGGGGGACATTACACCTTTATTTTTTGCTCTAGGTTACTTCCTAAAATCCATACACATTCCAAATAAATGCTATATATATATATATATATATATATATATATATATATATATACACTGTATACACACAAAAAACTACTGATTATCCAAACATAATACTTTATTACAAAAGATTTAATTGATTAGGTTCTCAAGTTCATAAATGGTTAAAAGCATTCAAATTGGCCAATAGAATCTCCAGTCACAGCCACTGTAATTCTCTTAGAAACTATCATCTTGAGATAACAAAAAATATAATAATCAGCACTAATGAATGTCACAGTCACACTTCACTTTTGAAGTGTGACATTGACATTCATTAGGGCTAATTAATTTTTTATTGAAAGCTTTAACTATTGATGAACTTGAGAATCTAATGGATTAAAATTAGTCTTTACTATAAAAGTATTCACTTTGGATAATCGCAATGGCAGAAGCTTATGCAGGGCGCAGGGACGCCGCCGCCCCAATCCGAGTGCCCAGTTCCTAATCTACATGCAGGGCGCCGGATGCAAGAACTTCAATGTGTTATTTTTTTTTTTTGAAGCACATGATTAGAGCCTGAGGCTCTAATTGGCTTCCAAAAAGGGTCGGCTGGGGGCGCAGAGCCCACCTACTTGTGTGAATTGAGTCACATTAGCAAATAATAATGTCTTCATGCTTCTTCTCCCGGCCAATCAGGAAGCGGTCCTGAGACCCGATTGGCAGGAAGTCTTATATAGTTCTATTGGTAGATAGCATGTCTAATTTTATAGATATATATTTTTATAATGCACAATAAAAAAATTGTGTAGAATAATACTTGGCTTTGGCTATGTGTTTTACTTCAAACGACAGTTTGGGAGTAGGCAGGTACATTTTAAAAAATACAATGTAAAATTGACAAGAGACACCAACATAGTTGTATCTTTGATCTTAAAAACTACGGGATATCGGTGTTGTGATAACTTGCTAAAAAAAAAAAAAAAAAGCATAATAATATTATTCTTGCTATCACTAGGAAAAAAAGCCTTTGAAAATTTGTCTCCATCAGTATCACCTGCAAAGCAGCTTCATTATTATCCCATTACAGAAGAAGAGAATTGTGCGCTGCATTTTGAGATTTCATAATTTGCCACGTCAAAAATGTTAATTCTCCATTACGAACGCTAGTTTACAAGACCGACCGCTTCCGTCTCGTCCTTGCTTCTGAGCATGCGTGTTTGTACTTTGGACTTTTGTCCGACTGACTTGTGTACACACGCTCGGAAAATCCACCAACAGACATTTGTCCGCAGAAAATTTTAAAACCTGCCATCCAACATTTGTCTGCAACAATTGGCGGATTGGGCGTACAAATGGTCAGCTTTTGCGCCAACAGTCTGTCATCACACAATTCCCGTCGGAAAATCCGATCGTGTGTACAAGGCTTAAGGCTTCTGCCGAAACTCCCCAGCTTTATTGTTTTATTGTTACTCCAATGTACCAATAAACTATACTTCAAGGATTTCAGCATTTCCGGTATTTTGTCAGATTAGGTGACCCGTCAGAATGTGTAACGGAAGTGATGTTCCGTCACCACCACCATAGCATGCATTAAGGTGAAATTTTTTTTTACCTTTACAACCCCTTTAATGAAGACTTATAAAGTTAGAGCTCATTTACACTTGTGGTTAGGGGGCAGTAAAAACAAGCAGCTCAGCTGCACTACAATGGAAGGGGATGGGGGTGTTCACATGCAATCACTCTAATGCTTTGCTTTTCAGCACCAGCAAAAACGTTCCACTGGCAGTACCGCTGCCGAGCACAACCCATTCTAGGGACTGGGGCCATGGCACAACTGTCCCATTGTTGGAATATGTCGGTGTGATATATATGAGATTAAAACAGTTGGATCGCTTTTCAAAGGTGCGGCAATCTTGTTGCACATCTAAATCTAGCTATACTGAAAGGTCTTCTATAAAGGGCAGCTGTCATGAGACAATGACATATTTGCTGAGTAAGCCTTGCACTTATATCAGTTAACCATTGATGTGGAACGTTCAGCCAGAGAATTCTGACTTGCAGGCACATACGGGACTTATTCTGTGTCATCAAAGAAAACATGATAGATTCCCTTTAAAAAAACAAACAAAAAAAACATGCATTTATGATTCTTCAAGGAGTTCTATCTTTAGACCAATCTAGCATTAATTATCACCCAGCTTGCATAATTATTGATTTTATTTTAATTAATTCTCCTTCTTTTTCCAGTGGCATCCCTTCCCCCGGAGACATGGAAACACGTCTGATAATTGAAGTATGAGTGTCCTCCTCCACGTGCCCAACACATGTAATTAAGACTTCCAGGACCTCTTATTTCCTTTCATTAATGATTCCAGATCATCGCTGATACTCCTCGCCCTTCACCATGGAGACCGCAGTCTTCAGTCTGTGGGGGAAATGGGACAACTGGGTTGTGTGGTCATATTAATGGTGTATAAATATACAATCTGAATTCATTCTAATCAGCACTGGGAATAGATGGAGGATATAGAGGATAAAGCAGATGACATTTACATGTGTAGCACTAACCCCCGAAGGAGCTGCTGGGTTTTTTGTTGGGCTTACCATTACCTCACCTGTTTACTGTGTCCGTCCTAGGGGTCCCATTGTAGAGTGGATTAAAAAATGTTAGCTCTGACACTCCTTTTTCCAAAGATTTATTTGAAAGAACATGAAGTTTTGCAATAGAGGGTTAAGGGGGATTCAGGTATCTTGTAATTGCGGGTTAGAGGTATTTCCTTGATCCAGAGGATAAACAGCTTCCACAGGCTGGATCTGACAACCACCAGATAGGCCTCTCTCACAGACCTAGCAGCCGGTGAGATGTTCGAACAAAGTCTCTACCACAGACTTATCAATTCAACTAAATCATTGTGCAATTCCCTGCCACAGGAAAGCACAACCAGCAACTTGTTGTAAAGTTGTTGTCACACGGTACCAGTTTCTTTCAGCCGATCTGGCGATCCTGTGTGGTAGGTGACCCGGGATGCATCCTCCAACTGAGTCTCCAGGCTCTTCCAGAGATACCAGCCTTGTTGCTCGGTCCTCTCCTGAATAAGTCATCCCCTCTAGTCGCTTAGCTTCTCCCCGCAGGCAAGACAGCACAGGACCCCCCTGGATCGGTAGGCCCCAAGACCTCTCGGCCCACCCTTTCAGTTGCAAAGCCTTGGGCCAGCAGGCCCCAAGACATAGAGAAAGGCAGCACACACCTCAGGCCAGGAGGGCCACGAGGATCGGGATAACGAACTCCCCAAAAATATGGCACCTTTATCTTAAGTACCCTTACCCAGAATGCACAGCGGGTGAACCACTCCCACCGGGCTATTTCTGAGTAAAAGGGGTACCCAATGCATTCAGCCTCTTGCATTTCCAACACTTACTGGTGGTGAGAGCGACACCCATGGCCAAGTGGAAACTAGCACAACCCAGCTGAACTGGTACAGAAACCAGGACTTTGACATAATTAGTCTGAACAAACTGCAGCTTCAGACAAACTTAAATTTATAAAAATAATAGTGTCTGCTCATTAGGAGCAGGGCGCTACACATGTGTTCCCTGATGTTCATTTCTGCTTCAGAATGGAAGTGTGCTTTTCCTATACAATCATCTCTGACATATAGAATAGAAATATATGACAGTGTTCAGGTATGTAGGAGAGCAGTGCTGATCAGCCTAACAAAGAATTCCAGGTATGGAGAAATGTGCATAGTTACATTGGGCAAGCTTGGATCAATACATACAGTATCTCACAAAAGTGAATACACTTAAAAGTGGGGTATGCCTGTACACCCCTCACAATTTTTGTAAATATTTTATTATATCTTTTCAGGTGACAACAACGAAGAAATTACACTTGTCTACAATGTAAAGTAGTGAGTGTACAGCTTGTATAACAGTGTAAATTTTCTGTCCCCTCAATATAACTCAACACACAGCCATTAATGTCTAAACCGCTGGCAACAAAAGTGAGTACACCCCTAAGTGAAAATGTCCAAATTGGGCCCAAAGTGTCAATATTTTGTGTGGCCACCATTATTTTGCAGCACTGCCTTAACCCTCTTGGACATGGAGGTCACCAGAGCTTCACATGTTGCCACTGGAGTCCTCTTCCACTCCTCCATGACGACATCACGGAGCTGGTGGATGTTAGAGACCTTGCGCTCTTCCACTGTTTGAGGATGCTCCACAGATGCTCAATAGGGTTTAGGTCTGGAGATATGCTTGGCCAGTCCATCACCTTTACCCTCAGCTTCTTTAGCAAGGCAGTGGTCGCCTTGGAGGTGTGTTTGGGGTCGTTCTGTTGGAATACTGTCCCGCAGCCCAGTCTCCGAAGGGAGGGGGATCATGCTTTGCTTCAGTATGTCACAGTACATGTTGGCATTCATGGTTCCCTCAATGAACTGTATCTTCCCAGTGCTGGCAGCACTCATGCAGCCCCAGACCATGACACTCCCACCACCATACTTGACTGTAGGCAAGATAAACATGTGTTTTTGTACTCCTCACCTGGTTGCCGCCACACACACTTGTCACCATCTGGACCAAATACGTTTATCTTGGTCACAGATCACAGGACATGGTTCCAGTAATCCATGTCCTTAGTCTGCTTGTCTTCAGCAAACTGTTAGTGGGCTTTCTTGTGTATCATCTTTAGAACAGGCTCCCTTCTGGGATGACAGCCATGCAGACCAATTTGATGCAGTGTGCGGCATATGGTCTGAGCACTGACAGGCTGACCCCCCCCCCCCCCCCCACCCTTCATCCTCTGCAGCAATGCTGGTAGCACTCATATGTCTATTTCCCAAAGACAACCTCTGGATATGACGCTGAGCACGTGCACCCAACTTCTTTGGTCAACCATGGCGAGGCCTGTTCTGAGTGGAACCTGTCCTGTGAAACCGCTGTATGGTCTTGGCCACTGTGCTGCAGCTCAGTTTCAGGGTCTTGGCAATCTTCTTATAGCCTAGGCCATCTTTATGTAGAGCAACAATTCTTTTTTTTCAGATCCTCAGAGAGTTCTTTGCCATGAGGTGCCATGTTCAACTTCCAGTGACCAGTATGAGAGTGAAAGAGCGATAACACCAAATTTAACACACCTGCTCCCTATTCACACCTGAGACCTTGTAACACTAACAAGTCACATGACACCGGGGAGGGAAAATGTCTAATTGGACCCAACTTGGAAATTTTCACTTAGGGGTGTACTCACTTTTGTTGCCAGCGGTTTAGACATTAATGGCTGTGTGTTGAGTTATTTTGAGGGGACAACAAATTTACACTGTTATACAAGCTGTACACTCACTACTTTACATTGTAGCAAAGTGTCATTTCTTCAGTGTTGTCACATAAAAAGATAGAAGAAAATATTTACAAAAATGTGAGGGGTGTACTGACTTTTGTGAGATATATTTTGGTCATTCGATTGGAAATTCGATTTAAAATTTTTTATATTGGAAATGTTTTATAGCAGAAAGTTAAAAATATTGTTTGTTTTTTTCTAAATTTTTGATAATTGTTTGTGGATAGTGCAAAAAAAAAAAAAAACAGTGGTGATCAAATATCACCAAAAGAAAGCTCTATTTCTGTAAAAAAAAATTATATAAAATTATTTTGTGCACATTGTACTGCACAATTGTCAGTTAAAGTAACTCAGTGTCAAAAGCAAAAAATGGCCTGGTCACGAAGGGGAGTAAATCTTCTGAAGGCCAGGTGGTTATAGTGACAACTGTTTGCAGAATAATGTTTTTCATTATTTAGAGTTGCACAAGACAGCTTTCATTAATTTACTTCTAATAGTCCAAAGCCATCTTTGTTTTTATATTCTGCCATTGTACAATTTCCAGAGCTAAATATACCGCTAATAATTTGTGAAATTAATTAAATGTAGTAAAATGAATTAGGATAACGATTAGCACACGGTGAAATGGGATTAGAATGCGTTTATCATTGGAGGAACTGAAATGTATTTAACACAAGTTAATGGTGTTTTAATGGGGGCCATAATGTGAGTGCCGCTAATGGAAATGTTGTCATACAGTATTATTTATTAGCTTGTAAATTGTAAATTCTTGTTCTAAGTCTCCATTCTTTATTATATTACTTCTTCACTGTCATCTTGCTCTACAGTTTTTAGCACCCTTGTTCACACTGAATGCGACTTTGAAATCGTCCTACTTCACTTGAAGTAGCACGATTTCAAAGCCGCAGGTCGGTGCGATTTTAGGTACGATTTGCCTAACATCTATGCGACTTCATGCACAGATGTCTAAGCAAATCGCACCTGAAATCCCAAAAAATAGCGCAGGAACCTTTTTTTTTTTTTCAAATCAATGCAGCAACGCAACATCAGAGTCGCACCGATTTGGAACTGTCAAATTGCATGACAATTTTTTATTTATTTTTTGTGTACTTGACTATCATCTAATTGTTTATATTCTAAGAAATATGTGAAGGCTCCAGGGATGGTGTTAGGTCCCGGGATAGGGGCATGCTTTATCCCCCTCCCCTTTCTCCTTTTTATTTATTTCTCCTTTTTTTTTCTCTCTCTTTTAATCTCTCTTTTCTTTTTCTTTTTAAAGTGGTTCTGCACCTTAAAAAAAAATATTAAAAGCCAGCAGCTACAAATATTGCAGCTGCTGACTTTTAATAAATTGACACTTACCTGTACCAGGGTCCAGCGATGTCGGCGGCAGATGACGAGCGATCGCTCGTCTCTCTGCTGCCCCCGCCGCCATCCTCTGTCAGGGAATCGGGAAGTGAAGCATTGCAGCTTCACTGCCCGGTTCCCTACTGCGCATGCGTGAGTCGCGCTGCGTGTCTCTGCTGGTCCCCGCTGTGTCCTGGGAACTGTGTGTTTCCCAGGACACAACAGGGGGGCGGGCATCTGTGGCAGTCTGTCCCGGAAGTGGGTGCAGATACCTGGATTATACAGGTAACTGCAACCCCCTCACCCCTGAAAGGTGCCGATTGTGGCACCAGAGGGGGGGAGGGATCAGATGAGCGGAACTTACCCTTTAGGGTGAAGAACCGCTTTAAGTACTTATTGTTTGTGAAAGGTAAAAAAAATAAGAAGAAGAATTATATATATATATATATATATATATATATATATATTCAATATCTTAAATTTGTCTTTTTATTATCCTTTTTTTATAAATTAGGGTCTATTCAGGGCTGTCTTAATGCATTGGCACCTTTGGGCACTGCCCGGGGGCTCTGGGTGCATGGGGAGCCCCATGCTAATCTTGCATTACATCATACTTGCCAAATGTCCCAGATCTGCGGGGATAGTCATGCTTTTTATTAGGCTTTCTTGGGATGCTGTACTTTGCCCCCCTGATCCCAGTATCTTGCCCTCCTGATCCCCACCCTCTACTTTGCCCTTCTGTCTCCCCCCTGTACTGGGCCCTTTGCGTTAAATTAGTCTTTGATTTATGGCATGTTTTCTTATTGTTTACAATCGATTTTATTGAACGTGCTAATAAATATATGTTTAACTCTATTGACTATTTATACTTTAATTCTTAAGAGTAGATGCGTAAATTTGGGCCATACTGGTAGGGGCCCCAGTGCATTACTTTTCCCTGGGGCCCATGATACTAATAAGAGGGCTCTCTGTCTATTAGCCCTTCATATTCAGGATATGCCACTATTCATTTTTATTGTTCGATCCAGCCTGACCTAAAATATTTTGGCATTGAATTTGATATACATTCTTCTTTCTTTTTTTTTTTCTTTTTTTTTATTGAAAAGGGCGTTGTGGATATATATGCCTTGACACTGTTAGTTAATACTGCTTAGTTAAGATCAATTTATTATATGTGATCTATGTGTTTCAAAGGATATGTTCTACGTTGTATTGTAATGTTTGTAATTGTAAAAAACTTTTAATCAATAAATATAGATTAAACAGAAATTGCATGGCAAGTCGCCCCTGTGTGAACAAGGGCTAAATCATAGGCGTGCACACAGGGTGTGCCAGGTGTGCCTGGGCACACCTTAATCACGTTCTGCTGTGCAGATTCCCCCTGCTGTTGGCTGCCGAAAAAGGAACCGGGGGAATCTCTGTCCTCAGCACCTTTCTCTGTCCCAAAAGTGAGACGTTGGGGGTCTGGTTAGATTCATGATTTTTCACCAAAGCCCCCAAACGGGGCTCCTAAAAATTGTAAAATAATAATAAATTAATAAATTATTGTAAAAAATTATAAAATTGTAAAGTATTTATAATAATAAAAAACAAAAACAACAAAAAAAAAACGAATGACATTGTCCACTGCTCTACTGCTATAGCGCACTTCCAAGTACTGGCACCGGCTGCGCCAAAGCACTTCCCTGAGAAGCAGAAGTGACGCCAATGGACACGATGTAACTGCCCGTACTCCAAGCTGCTCCTGATACCAGAAGAGTGCAACATTGTCTCCAGGGTAACACGTTTCAAGGTGGCGGCCTCTTTGTCAAGCCCTCTGTGTAGGAGCTTCCTGTAATAAAGACCGCTCACTGCTGGTTTCTCTCCTTGTGCAGGGTGACTGGTCTTGTCTCCGCCCCCTCCTGTAGTTTTCTGCAGGCAGCCTGTAATAGGAGGACCTTCTGGGCCCCGCCCATATCTCTGCTCTCTGCATAGGCAATGGACAGCACAGTGCTGATGATCCTGCTACTTTTTCAATGTAGTATCTAGGTTTCTAAAGGCAAATGGTACACTCAAATTGGCTAATGAAGAATATAATTAAATGAAAGTTTTTGTGCCTGGAGTTTAGCTTTAAAAAAAAACTGTCACTTTGACCTTGAGGGCCAGTTCACACCATAGAAATGCAGTCCAGGTACGTTCCAGGTACGTTCCAGGTACTTTCAGCCCCCCTCCTCTGTCTCTCAGCCACCTGTCTCTCAGCCCCCCTCCTCCCTCCTCTGTCTCTCAGCCCCCCTCCTCTGTCTCTCAGCCCCCCTCCTCTATCTCTCAGCCCCCCTCCTCTGTCTCTCAGCCCCCCTCCTCTCTCAACCCCCCCTTCTCTGTCTCTCAGCCCCCCTCCCTCTGTCTCTCAGCCCCCTCTGTCTCTCAGCCCCCCTCCTCTGTCTCTCAGCCCCCCTCCTCTGTCTCTCAGCCCCCCCCTCCCTCTGTCTCTCAGCCCCCCCTCCCTCTGTCTTTCAGCCCCCCTCCCTCTGTCTCTCAGCCCCCTCTGTCTCTCAGCCCCCCCTCCTCTGTCTCTTAGTCCCCCTCCTCTGTCTCTTAGCCCCCTCCTCTGTCTCTCAGTCCCCCTCCCTCTGTCACTTTGACCTTGAGGGCCAGTTCACACCATAGAAATGCAGTCCAGGTACGTTCCAGGTACGTTCCAGGTACTTTCAGCCCCCCTCCTCTGTCTCTCAGCCACCTGTCTCTCAGCCCCCCTCCTCCCTCCTCTGTCTCTCAGCCCCCCCTCCTCTGTCTCTCAGCCCCCCTCCTCTATCTCTCAGCCCCCCTCCTCTGTCTCTCAGCCCCCCTCCTCTCTCAACCCCCCCTTCTCTGTCTCTCAGCCCCCCTCCCTCTGTCTCTCAGCCCCCTCTGTCTCTCAGCCCCCCTCCTCTGTCTCTCAGCCCCCCTCCTCTGTCTCTCAGCCCCCCCCTCCCTCTGTCTCTCAGCCCCCCCTCCCTCTGTCTTTCAGCCCCCCTCCCTCTGTCTCTCAGCCCCCTCTGTCTCTCAGCCCCCCCTCCTCTGTCTCTTAGTCCCCCTCCTCTGTCTCTTAGCCCCCTCCTCTGTCTCTCAGTCCCCCTCCCTCTGTCTCTCAGCCCCCTCTGTCTCTCAGCCCCCCCTCCTCTGTCTCTTAGTCCCCCTCCTCTGTCTCTTAGCCCCCTCCTCTGTCTCTCAGTCCCCCTCCCTCTGTCTCTCAGCCCCCTCTGTCTCTCAACCCCCCCTTCTCTGTCTCTCAGCCCCCCTCCCTCTGTCTCTCAGCCCCCTCTGTCTCTCAGCCCCCCCCTCCTCTGTCTCTCAGCCCCCCTCCTCTGTCTCTCAGCCCCCCCCCTCCCTCTGTCTCTCAGCCCCCCCTCCCTCTGTCTTTCAGCCCCCCTCCCTCTGTCTCTCAGCCCCCTCTGTCTCTCAGCCCCCCCCTCCTCTGTCTCTTAGTCCCCCTCCTCTGTCTCTTAGCCCCCTCCTCTGTCTCTCAGTCCCCCTCCCTCTGTCTCTCAGCCCCCCTCCTCTGTCTCTCAGACCCCCCTCCTCTGTCTCTCAGTTCCCCTCTCTCTGTCTCTCAGCCCCCCTCCTCTGTCTCTCAGCCCCCCTCATCTAACCCCCTTTCCCTCAACCCCCCCTCTCTCTCTCCTGATATACAATAGTGGATGTGGGGGCCTTTTGGGGGGGCAGCATGTTATTCAATTAAAGTGGGCCGGTCTGGATTGAGTCCAGGACTAAATTTCTGTCCCAGTCCAGCCCTGCTGGAATTCACATTCTTGTTTTTGGGAAAGATAATAGGATAGCGCAGAGACAGTGACTGTCCCCAGGAGAAATAAAGAATGACATTTATAAATCTTTTGTTAGTGATGAAGATGTGGATGACAGAGCAGAACTCCCATGGTACCCTGCGAGATGAGAGAAGCATTTTCATTTCACAGATACACTTTATCCCTGTGAACATTGATTTCATTAACAATGTTTATGTAACAAGGGGAAAAGAATTACAATGAGAGCAAGTTTAGAACAAAAACACTTTTTGACAACAGTTAAAAAAAAATCAATAGGCTTGAAGGCTCAGTTGAACTTTCAACTTAACCCCCTTTTTTATTTTATTTTTGCACGCATGTTAAAATGCACATTTTAGGCTTGAAGATTAGTTAAAACCTCCCAAACACAACACAGCATTTTTTTGTCATATGATATTAATTCAACAGTTTATCAAACGCATAATTAGGGCCAGTTCACACTATAGAAACGCAGTCCGCATGCGCTCCAGATGCAGGTGCGTTTGTTGCATTCCAGTGCATTTTTGATGCAGTCCAGTGTATTCCGACGCCCCCTTTTTTTACCTTAACCTTAAATAAGAACATGGGTGTTCCAGTGTGTTTTGGTCTATCTCATATCTCATATCTCATATCTCATATCTCATATATATCAGTGTGATATGGTCTATAGAGGTTATCAGTTTAGGGCAGAGGTCCCCAAACAAAGGTCCAGTTTACTGTCCTTCAAACTTTAGGGGGGCCAGACTGTGGCCAGTGGGAGTAGAAAAGGTCCCAACGGCAGTGGGAAAAAACAATGTCCTATCATTGCTTTCAGTGGGAAGAACTGTGCCTCATAATTGGTGGGAGTGGGAGGAATTGTGTCCCATCATTAGTGTAATTGAAAGAAATTGTGCCCCATCATTGGAGTCATTGGGCCCCATTGTTAGTGTAATTGGGAGAAACTGTACCACATTATGGATGTGAGTGGGAGGAATTGTGTCCCATCATTAGTGTCATTGAACCTCATTGTTGGTGTTATTGGGAAAAGCGTTTTTTCCCATCATTTGTGTCACTAGGAGAAATTGTGCCCCATCATTGGGAGGAATTGTGCCCCATCATTGGTATCATGGGAAGGAATTGTGTACCATCTTTGGCGTCATTGGAAGGAATTGTGTCCCATATTGGGGAAAATCTGTGCCATATCATTGGTGTCAAAAGGAGGACTTTTGCCTCATTGTTGGTGTCACTGAGAGAAATTGTGCCCCGTCGTTGGGAGGAATTGTGCCCCATCATAGGTAAAATTGGGAGGAATTGTGTCCAATCTTTGGTGTCATTGGGCCTCATTATTGGTGTCATTAGTAGGAATTGTGTCCCATCACTGCTGTCATTGGAAATAATTGTGCCCCATCATTGGTGTCATTGGGAGAAATTGTGCCCCTCATTGGTGTTAATGCAGGGAATTTATGCCCCATCAGTGGGTGAAATAGTGCCCCAAAGGGTAGATAAAAGAAAGCAAGGGACCGTATCTGGCCCCCAGGCCACAGTTTGGAGAAAGCTGGTTTATAGTTAGCCATGAATAATGACCCTAGAATTATGGTTCTTACTGGTGTTCATGGAGATACAGAACATGTGTTGCACAATCACGGTTTTCACACTAATGCCCCGTACACACGAGCGGACTTTTCGACATCCAAACTCCGACGGACTGAGTCCGGCGGACTATCCGATCGTGTGTGGGCTGCAACGGACTTTAGCGAAGCTAAAGTCTGACGGACTTTAGAAATGAAGCATGCTTTAAATTTTCCCGACGGAACTCCGCCGGACCCGGTCCCCTTTGAAAAATCCGCTCGTGTGTGTGCTACTCCGACGGACTAAAACCGACGCTAGGGCAGCTATTGGCTACTGTCTAGGAACTTCCTACGTCGAATCCAGTCGTACGTCATCACGTTCGACTCCGTCGGAGTTTGGTGTGATGGTGTGTGGTCAAGTCCGTTCGGTCGAAAAGTCCGCCAGAACTCCGTCGGAACTCCGGCGGAACTCCTTTGGAGGTCTGTCAGACTTAATCCCTCTCGTGTGTACGGGGCATTAGGCTCCTCAATGCGCGTGCTTATGTATGTATGTGCGCTTACGTAAAGGTCAGGGGGGCTTTAATTCTTCAATTTGACACTTTAATTTAATTTCCATTTCAATATTGTATTTTATTATATATTATATATCATTTCATTTAATATCTTCTTACTTTGTTTTCACAACTTTATTGTTATCAAATAGGGCACCAATAGCCCTTTATGTGATAACATATTTTACAGGTCTTCCTGTGCACTGCACTCCTCCCACTGACACCAATGATGGGGCACTATTCTTCCTGCTGACACCAATGATTGTGCAATATTCTTCCCACTAACACTAATGATGGGGAATTATTCCTCCCACTGACATAAATGATTGTGGATTCATTTTCCCACTGACAGTAATAATGGGGCACTATTCTTCCCACTGACACCGATGATGGGACACTATTCTTCCCACTGACACTAATGAGGGCACACTATCCTTCCCACTGACACCAAAGATGGGGCACTATTCCTCCCACTGACACCAATGAGGGGACACTATTCCTCCCACTGACACCAATGATGGGACACTATTCTTCCCACTGACACCAATGATGGGACACTATTCCTCTCACTGATATCAATGATGGGACACTATTCTTCCCACTGACACCAATGACACAAATGATGGGGCACGATTCCTCTCACTGACACCAATGATGGGACACTATTCCTCCCACTGACACCAATGATGGGACACTATTCCTCCCACTGACACCAATGATGGGACACTATTCTTCCCACTGACACCAATGAAGGGAAACTATTCCTCCCACTGACACCAATGATGGGACACTATTCTTCCCACTGACACCAATGAAGGGAAACTATTCCTCTTACTGACACCAATGATGGGACACTATTCTTCCCACTGACACCAATGATGGGACCCTATTCTTCCCACTGACACCAATGAAGGGAAACTATTCTTCCCACTGACACTAATGAGGGGACACTATTCTTCCCACTGACACCAATGAAGGGAAACTATTCTTCCCACTGACACTAATGAGGGGACACTATTCCTCTCACTAACATCAATGATGGGACACTATTTATCTAATACCAAAAAAAGGGCATTGTTTGCTACCACTGGCCACAGTCTGACCCCTCTAAAGTCTGCAGGACAGTAGACTGGCTCTTCGTTTAGAAAGTTTGGAGACCCTTGAGCTGAATCAGGGGTCTTGAAACTTTCTAAACAAAGGGTCAGTTTACAGTCCTTAAGACTTTAGGGGGGCCAGACTGTGGCCACTGGGAATAGAATATGTCCCGGCATCAGTAGGCCCCATTTTTTGTGTCAGTAAGAGGAATCGTGCCCCATGGTTGGTGTCATTGAGAAGGATCATGCTCAATCGTCGGTGTCATTGGGAATAATTGTGCCCCATTATTGGTGCCCCGTGGTTGTTGTCATTGAGAGGAAGTGTGCCCCATCATTGGTGTCATTTGGAGGAATTGTGCCCCTTCGTTGGTGTCAGTGGGTTGAATTAGGCCCCATTGTTGGTGAAATATTGCCTCGAGGGCCAGATAAAAGCAAATATAGGGCCACATCTGGCCCCCGGGCCACAGTTTGGAGAAGACCGGACTAGATGATGCTGGCCATTCTCCAGCCAAGAAATGAGGTGGGCTCCCTCTGACTTACTGCAACTTCTAAAGCACATTACGAGAAGCTCACGGTGTGCAGTGACAGAGTAAGCATTTTCAGTACAGGAGAGGAACCGGTACAACTGTGCAAGACTGAAGGTGAGGCTGGAGGTCGGCTTTAGGGATTGTCATATGTGTGTGATTGAGCTGAACAAAAACAAAAGGAGTGAAGTCATTTCATTATGAGCGGAACCGTCTCCGAATGTTGGGTGTCACTTTCATTGTTTACATGGGAGGTGATGGACCTGAGCTTTTAAAAGGACCAGACACCTAGAAAAGGCCGGTGATGCTAAACAGGTTGGCTGTGACGCAGATCATGTCTCATCACATAAGATCAGGGTAATGATGTGAGCTTTGAAGCACTAACACTTCATACACAGTCTGTTCCCGGCCCCGGGCCCCTGACATCTCGTGTTACCATCTCTGGCTCACAAGAGTGCCATGTGTCAGGTCATGTCCGGTGTGGGGACAAGCTTCACGTTAAACGAGACACTATTAGAACGATCATAGCGATAACGCCAGGTGTTATTTCTCATTTGTCTCATTTTAACGGCCTCCGCCTTAAATTAAAACAAATTTTCCCCCCACCTTCTGCCCTTCTCACTCTCATATATATATATATATATATATATATATATATATATATATATATATATATATATATATATATATATATATATATATATATATATATATATATATACATATATATATATATATATATATATACACATATACATATATATATATACACATATATATATATATATATATATACATATATACATATATATATACATATACATATACACATATATATATATATATATATATATACACACACACACACACACACACACACACACACATACATATATATATATATATATATATATATATATATATATATATATATATATATATACACACACACACACATATATATATATATACACACACACACAGGCCACTTTATTAGGTGCACCTTGCTAGTACCGGGATGGACCCCCTTTTGCCTTCATTCTTCGTGGCATAAATTCAAGAAGGTGTTAGACATGGGCACCGTCAATAAATTTGTTTTGTTCTGTTCCGTTACGGTTCGTATTAAAATTAATTTGTACTTTGTATTTCATGTCTGAAATTCCGTTTCAATTCGTACGAAATACGAATTGTCGTTAGGTTCGTTAACTTGTACGAACGTTCGTTACGATGAATTTAACGGCAAAAATATACCTCAATATGACAGTCGATGCTGATGGAAGTTTGTTTTTTATCCGAAATTCCATTGAAGGATTTCTTATCCGAAATATGAATTTTCATTAGATGAGGGGCTCCCACCATCCCTGTGCTGTGCTGACTTCCTCCTTCGGATTCGTAAGCAAAAGTTCGTATTTCATACAGAATTTGGACGCATGGCAATTCGTATTTCGGATCCTCCCAAGCGTACGAATTTAGGTAAATTCGTAAGAATTTGAGATTCGTACGAAACGAATCGCACATGTCTACAAGGTGTTGGAAAAGTTCCTCAGAGATTTTGCTCCATAGTGACATGATAGAATCACACAGTTGCTGTAGATTTGTTGGCTGCACATCCATTGTGCAAATATCCCGTTCCACCACATCACAAAGGTGCTCTATTGGATGAGATCTGGTGAGTGTGGAGGCCATTGGAGTACAGGGACCACATTGTCCAGTGGTGAGATGATTTGAGCTTTGTGACATGGGGAATTATCCTGCTGGAAGGAGCCATCAGAAGATGGGGACACTGTAGTCATAAAGGGATGGACATGGTCAGTAACAATACTCAGGTAGGCCATGGTGTTTAAAACGATGCTCAATTGGTACTAAGGGGCCTAAAGTGTGGCAAGAAAATATCCCCCACACCAGTGGTGTAACTAGAACCTTCAGGGCCCCGATGCAGGAAACCATGGCGGGCCCCCCCCCCCCCCCCAACCTCCGGACAGGGCTCTTTTCTCCGAGCCCGATGGTGGAACACCAGGGCCCAGTCCCAAGTGGGTGGCTGCATATAAAGGAACCGATTTAAAAAAACATCAATTACAGCCACTGTGCCCATCAAACGCCACCACTGTACCATCTAATGCCACCACTGTACCATCAAATGTCACTACTGTGCCCATCAAACTCTGCCGCTGTGCCCAAATGCCACCGCTGTGCCCATCAAATGCCACCGCTGTGCCCATCAAATGCCGCCACTGTGCCCATCAAATGCTACCACTGTGCCCATCAAATGCTGCTACTGTGCCCATCAAATGCTGCCACTGTGAATCCCCACTGCCCGCCACTTACCCTGTATTGGTGGGGCAGCGGGTAACGGCCTTGAGCGGGGTCCTCCATGCAGCTACTGCCATCCTCATCTCCCGTCCTCTCCTCCTGATGGGCGTCCAATAGCTGTGTCTATCGTTTCAGCCAATCAAGTGATGGGTAAAAGACCCGCACACCTGATTGGTGGAGAGGCGGTTCAGTGTTAGGAAAGTGAATATTAATTCACTTTTCTAACACACCTGGCTGGGTAGACTGTGAGCGTCAAGCATGGCGCTCGCAGTTCACCTATTTTGAAGCCTATTATAGCCCATGGCTCTAATCAGGCGCTACAAAAACACCCCCCGCCGCTGTAATTCAGGCACCCGGCACCCCAAAAGGAACCAGACACCTAAATATGGGGGTGGCAGCGGTGGCCATGGATAGATTCATGCTATGCTATGCATGAATCTATCCATTGGTCATAGAGGGGGTGGAACCTGTGCACCCTTTTGGATGCACCGCCACTGATAAACACATGCACACACACATGCATACATACACATACATATATGAACACACACACATACATACATGCATGCTCTCACACACACATACAAGCATGTTCACACACACACATATAAGCATGCTCACACACACTCACACACATAAAAGCATGCTCACACGCGCACACACACAAGCATGCTCACACACACACACATACATTAATGCTCACACACACATACATACAAGCATGCACGCACACAGATACAAGCATGCTCACACACACACACACATACATGCATGCTCACACACACACACATACATGCATGCTCACACACATACATGCATGCTCACACACATGCATGCTCACACACACACATACATGCTCACACACACACATACAAGCATGCTCACACACAAGCATGCTCACACACATGCACATACAAGCATGCTCACAAACATACATACAAGCATGCTCACACACACGCACATACGAGCATGCTCACACACACATACATAAAAGCATGTTCACACACAAGCATGTTCACTCATACAAGCATGCTCACACACACACATAAAAGCATGTTCACTCATACAAGCATGCTTACACACACACAAGCATGTTCACTCATACAAGCATGCTCACACACACACACACACATAAAAGCATGTTCACTCATACAAGCATGCTCACACACACACATACAAGCATGTTCACTCATACAAGCATGCTCACACACACACATACAATCACAAATACAGTAGATAGGCTTATTTTAAAAAAAACAGCAGACATTTACCTCTTCCTGGCGGGTACTGCACTCTAGGGGGAGACAAAGAGCACGCACTGCTTTCACTAAGCCTAATATGAGGAGCTGCCGCACAGTGCCAATTTCAGTTCGGCTGATGATTGTGAGCTCCTCTCAGCCTTCCCTCCTATCGCAGAAGTACAGGGGGCCCTTGGGCCCCCTGCAGCAAGGGGCCCAGTCGCCATGGCGATCTTGGCGACCCCTATAATTCCGCCACTGCCCCACACCTTTACACCACCACCAGCCTGAACCATTGGTACAAGGGTGGATGGATCCATGATTTCAGCTTGTTTACGCCAAATTCTGATCCCACCGTCTGAATGTCACAGCTGAAATCGAGATTCATCAGACCAGGCAACGTTTACCAATCTTCTATTGTCCAATCTTGGTGAGGTTGCGGCTCAGTTTCCTCTTCTTAGCTAACAGGAGTGGCACTCGGTGTGGTCTTCTTCTGCTGTAGGCCATCTGCTTCAAGGTTCCATGTGGTGTGCATTCAGAGATGGTATTCTGCATACCTTGGTTGTAACAAGTGGTTATTTGAGTTACTGTTGTCTTTCTGTCACCTTGAACCAGTCTGCCCACTCTCCTCTGACGTCAACAAAAGCATTTTCCTCCACATAACTGAATATTTTTTTTCCTTTTCGAACCATTTTCTGTAAACACAAGAGATGGTTGCGTGCGAAAATCCCAGTAGATTAGTAGTCTTTGAAGTAATCAGACCAGCAAGTCTGACACCAACAATCATGCCACGTTCAAAGTCACTTAAATCCCCTTTCTTCCTCATTCTGATGCTCGGTGTGAACTTCAGCAAGTCATCTTCACCACATCTAGATGCCTAAATGCATTGTGTTGCTGCCATGGGATTGGCCGATTAGCAATTTGTGTTACCAAGCAATTGAACAGGTACCTGAAGACGAAACACGTAGGGAGGAGCCCGATACAATGACATCACGCCACCTCATCTGGCTCCCGGAGTGGCGGCTATCTTGGACGGGCTGCCTGGATGTGCCTTATCAACGCTGGGATATCCAATGTGGGATCAGGAAGTTTTTGCTTACTTGCTCTGGTGAGTGCCTAGTGGTGGATTCGGTACACTTGTGGACACTTGTGTGGCTTCATCATCACACTGAGGAGAACTTGCTGAGAAATTCAAGCTGTGAATCATCTCCATTTGCACATTTATAGACTTTTTGTTTTCGTTAAGCTTTGCACTATTCACACTGCAATATTTGGGTCATCATACCCTGTTTCCTCGAAAATAAGACCTAGCATGATTATCGGTAATGGCTGCAATATAAGCCCTACACCCCAAATAAGCCTTAGTTAAAGTCCTTGTAGGTCTTATTTTCAGGGTAGGGCTTATTTCTTGGGGGAAACCGGGTAGGGCTTATTTGGGGGGCAGGGCTTATATTGAAGCCATCACCGACAATCACGCTAGGTCTTATTTTCGGGGAAACAGGGTAACTTATTTATTTGTTGTTTGTCACTATTGCGCATTAAATATGGCACTTTAAGTTTTATTTTACAATACCACATCAGTTCACATGGTGTGATATTTACATGTTATTGTTTAAGAATATTGAAGCACTGCACTCCTTTTTCTATATATAATAAACCTAATAATTATTATAATAATATAAAAATAAATATTAAATAAACCCTAATAATTATTATAATAATATAATAATAACTATTAAATAAATCCTAATATTTTTTTATATTAATATAAATGATAATATAAGAATAAACATTAAAAAAAAACTAATATTGATTAATATAATATTATAATTTAATAATATAAACATCATATAAACTCTATAAGTTCTTTAAAAACTGGCACGCCTTAAGTAACCATGCCGCAGGAACTGAAAACCTTCAGTTCTTCTTTTATCACTTTTTTTTTTTTTGTAATTCTGTACATTATTCGTTAACATCTTCGTGTCTAGGCATAATTCCCCTCCTCCATTTGCGCTTTCTAAACTCATAAAACTCAATAAGGGTAGCGCAGCTTTCATAGAGAGGCAGTTGTGCCTGGAGGTTTAATCATTTTTACTGTATCTTTGATTTTATGAACATTGACTATAGCCCATAATTCGTACTTACAGATATCCTATGGATGTACTTAACATATAAATAGAATTATCTACAGAATACTTAGGGGAGGTCTATAAAATGTAGTGGTGCAAGCGGTGCAGCTTTCAGTAGATAAGCAATAGAGAACTAGTGAGAGATCTTAAGGCAACTGTATCTGAGAAACAAAAAGAAATCTCAGTGCACACCAGCAAATACCAGGTTCTCAAGTACTAAACAACGTCCAGGAAGCCAAGAGATCCATATTTTGCACCGAAGTAGTCAAACAATAATAAGAACATATATGTGGTGTATTTATTTATAAAATTGCAGAGCTATTCATCCTGTGAAACTGAATACACATGTGTTTTGTATGAATGGGGGCAAAATCAGAAATTATTATTTTCTCTACAGGTTGAATGTTATTTGTTCCTAAAAAAAATATAGTGGCTTGGGGAAATACTACATTATGACCATTAGATGGCGTTGACAATCATACTATCATTATCAACAGCTCCATCTAGTGGCCATAATTCAATAATTCCCTGATTCACTCTGTTCTGTATGAATGAATAACACTCGGCCTGCAGAGAAAACAGTCTAACACCATTTGATTTTGTCTTCATAGAATGGATGTACATGCAGTTTCACAAGATGGATTGCTCTGCAATTGTTTTAAAAATACACCTCAAGAGGTTAATAGACGCCTGTGTGATCTGAAGCATGATGAATCCCTGGGGTCCAGCCACACCAATATCAATGGCAGGGAAAATCCATCCACTTTTTTGTCCATACCTAGTTCATTGAGCATTATTGTTTTTTTTTTTTTTTAAGTTAAAAGTACAATATTGCGGTCACAAATTTTCCATATGAAGGCCACGTTCATACTTGTGCTGAACATCATTGTTCGTTTTTTTGGCTTTTTTGGGGCATTATTTGTAAAAGCGTTGTTGTGAGTTTTTTCTGTGCGTTTAAGGCTTAAGCATTTTTTTTTTCAATTTTTTTTTTTTTTTAGCCAATGGGAAGCTAGTTACTAGGCAAGAAAACATGCAAAAAAAAAAAAGGAGGACATATTGCTCTTTTTGTGCATTTTTCACATTTCTCTGGCACGCCCAATGACGTCTACTTCAAACTCCAAGCTACATTACGCTCAAAAGTGATCGGGTGCCGTTGAATATATTGGAAATCTTAGTGTCAAGCACTGAAGAGCGTCTGGTGAGGCTTCAAATTGCTCAAGTGTGACTCAGGCCGAAACGCGCTCGTCACTGCCACAGAGTGTTGTTCTGGCCTGTCAGGACATCAATAAAAATTGGGCAATATGTGCCCTAAATAAACCCCAAAAATAGAAGTGGGGCTTTGATGACAAAGTTGCCCTCACTCCTTCCCACCTGCTAAAACTCCCAATTGGTCAGCGAGGGCCCACATCACATTGTTTAACCAATAGGGAGGCTTGGGAAGCAGGTAGGGGTGGAGCCAATCACACCTTTTAAAAGAAAAGGGGAGACTTGCTTACAACTTGAGCTGATTGTTGTACCTCCTCTGGATCTACCAATCATTTTGACATTTGCAGCAGGTTCATTTTAAGAGAGAGCCCCGAGCCTGATCCTTGCGTAGACCCTGACACAAAGCTTACCCCATTGTTAATGACCTTTTCCCCTCCCCCCAAGTGACAGTGTTTGGACAAGGCGATTAACTACTCAGGCTGGAGCACTGCACTAGGGTTGCCACCTTTTCTTCAAGCCAAACCCGAACACTTTAGCAGCACAGGGCACTTTTTTTCGTAGTATACACTATAGGATTATAAAAGACCTGGGACACCTTTGGGTGCCCCCCAAGGAAAGTGGTAATGCAGTGCGCTGCAGCAAACAGTGGGTGTGGCCAAACTGCTCTTACTAACATCATGCGCCCCCCCCTCCCCCCCCCCCAGTGATGCCAAACCTACCCTCAGAGAGCAGATCCCGAATGGCAACAGATTTTTGTGTTACTATCTAAGCTACTTGAGGAGCCACAGCCCCGTCTAAATGTGTCCGGGTTTCAGGCAGATTGAAACCCGGACACAGGATTCCAAACCCGAACTGTTCGGGTGAATCCTGGACAGGTGGCAACCCTACACTGCACATACCTCCCAACTATTTGAGATGGGAATGAGGGACACCTATCAGCAAACGTATGCAGGCATAGGACACACCCCTTGCCACACCTCCTTAAAGGAGAATCATACAAAAAAAAAGATAGGTTAAACCCACAAGTGCTTTCTTACCACTACTATTCCTTTATATTGGCTTTTGGAATTTACAGATGCAACCATTTAGAAATCAATTGAAAGGTTTAGCACTGGGAAACACTTTTTGATAGATAAAAAGTGCATTTTATATACATCTATATAGATCAGACCAAAATAAGGGACAAATAAGGAGGAAAGAGGGACAGAGGGACATTGCTCCAAATCAGGGACAGTCCCTTGAAATAAGGGACAGTTGGGAGCTATGACTGCATCCTGGGTGGCAGGAGAGAAGGTTATATGCCCCACCATGACTGGCAGGGTTGCCAATTACCCATAAATTTACAGTTTGTAAAAGTCGGCTGATTTACAAACTGTCCATAAATGTCCATTACAGGCAGCGGCTGCTCGTAAAAAATATGTTTTTTTTATTTTTTTATTTTTTTCAAACAAAATTAAAAAAAACAATGGTGATTAAATGACTCCCAAAGAAAGATCTATTTGCATGAAAAAAAATTATAAGTTTCATTTGAGTACAGTATAGCATGACCACGCAATTGTCATTCAAAGTGTGACAGCGCTGGAAGCTGAAAATTGCCCTGGGCAGGAAAGGGGTAAACGTGCCCAGTAGGCAAGTGGTTGAGCACATTGCTAATCATACTACCCCGTTTCCCCGAAAATAAGACCTAGCCTGATTTTCGGTGATGGCTGCAATATAAGCCCTACCCCCCAAATAAGCCCTAGTTAAAGTCCTTGTAGGTCTTATTTTCAGGGTAGGGCTTATTTTCCGGGAAAACAGGGTAGGGCTTATTTGGGGGGGTAGGGCTTATATTGCAGCCATCACCGACAATCACGCTAGGTCTTATTTTCGAGAAAACAGGGTAGCTACAGTTTTGTTACTTTAAATATTGATATCTGCACTGAAAATGGTTGTTTTAGCTAATGCTTTACTGTCAATAAAAAAATTGGCTCTGTCAGTAAAATTTTTGAATCTAACACTGCCTACAAACTGAGCAACAAATACTACTCCGAGATAGAGAAGCTCCTGAAAACCATATATGAGCTTTGTCCGGCTATGGACACACACATCAGGGCGGTAATATCACCTATTCATAGATGGCAGAGATGATGATGGACGCAAGAGCACCAATATCAGGTGTTATGAGTACGTCACCCCATCCTCCCCCTGGTGGATCCACAGCCATGTTTAACACAGGGCAAAAGGGGCAGCTGCCCCAGGCCCAGTCATTGTTGTGGGGCCCCAGAAAGCTTCCCCTTGAGCCCGCACTACCAGCAAATAGTTAATAAGTGGATTCGGGAGGGCCCAAGAAAATGTTTGCCCAGGGTCCAATCAATATCAAAGGACAGCCCTGAGTGGTTCACAACACTGAACAGAATAATAAACATTTGAAAAGCTAAACCAGTAGAGAAAAAGAAAAATTACAATTAAGCGCCATGTTTCTCCGGATGTATTCTGCTTTAAAATCCACCTGCGCCTATAGCAATGATTATTATTTCTCCGCGAGCTTCCAAGCAGCCTCGGGGGCTGACAAGATGGAGTGCCTTTAAGGAATTGCAATGATTTGCTTTAATTAAAGCTGGAAAGGAGCGGTAATCTAATTAAACAGCAATAAAAAAAAAAAAAACAACGTGAAAAATTCAAGTCCGCCTGTCAGGATTTTTCGTTACGATGGCGACTTTCGCTTCATCCATCGTACACGTCTCTGTGATCCAACAGATTGATATTCCCAATTGCTCAGTGGCCGCACAGCTGGGTGTCATCAGTTTTGTATAAAAACCTGTCACCTGAGCCCATAGATCCAACGTGGCAGAGCCCCGACTTCCTTTATAGCACTATAGTAACAATATTCCCCAAACGCCTCTCCGTGTAGCGAGCAGATGTTCATTGTCGCTGCTTGTGCTCCCTGTGACAGACGCGCTGATCAATTGCTTTTCTTCCCTTTTATTTATTTACATGTACATTTACATTTGTCATCATTTATTACAGTGACCAGCCCCCGCCTGCATTTACCCAGTGCCTGTAAGCCTGCAACACAATCTCCATTGTAATGTAACTGATACTAAGCATTACGCAGGAAGTATAACCATTAACCAGCATACGTAACAAGCAAATAGAATTGGCCCCATGAAGATAGTTAATTACATGTTAGACACAGAAACAAGACTTTGAAAAAAAAATAAAAAATAAAAACAGCGCAGTGACACATTAGTTGAGGTATCAACCAAATGATCAGATCAACAGCAATGTACACATTTTTGTCTGGATGATTTCTGGATAAATTGACAATGCTAACACAATGGCAAAGGATTATATCATCAGCACAGAACAGTACAGAACAGAGAATGCAACTATTGCAGTAACAGGGGATGAATAGAAACAGTTTTTCACTAAGGGCACTAGGTGGCAGCACAGTACAGAATAACAGATTTACATAGAACAGCCTTTCTCAACGGGGGTTCCTCCAGAGTTTGGTAAGGATTCACTGAGCTGTGGTGGATTCAACTCCAACTTGATGGTACCTGCATAGATCTGGCACCAATATCACCTGGCAGAGCCAGCAACATGGGACCAGTGGAGCTCCTCATCTCTTCTTCTGACCACCAATATAAGGAGCATTCTTTCCACTGACCACCAATGTAAGGAGCATTCTTTCCACTGACCACCAATGTAAGGAGCATTCTTCCCACTGATCACCAATGTAAGGAGCATTCTTCCCACTGATCACCAATGTAAGGAGCATTCTTCCCACTGATCACCAATGTAAGGGACATTCTTCCCACTGATCACCAATGTAAGGGGCATTCTTCCCACTGACCACCAATGTAAGGGGCATTCTTTCCACTGAGTGACCACCAATGTAAGGAACATTCTTCTTCCCACCGATCCCCAATGTAAGGGGCATTCTTCCCACTGATCACGAATGTAAGGAGCATTCTTCCCACTAATCACCAATGTAAGGAGCATTCTTCCCACTGATCACCAATGTAAGGGACATTCTTTCCACTCATCATCAATGTAAGGAGCATTCTTCCCACTGATCATCAATGTAAGGAGCATTTTTCCCACTGATCATCAATGTAAGGAGCATTCTTCCCACTGATCACCAATGTAAGGAGCATTCTTCCCACTGATCATCAATGTAAGGAGCATTCTTCCCACTGATCACCAATGTAAGGAGCATTCTTCCCACTGATCACCAATGTAAGGAGCATTCTTCCCACTGATCACCAATGTAAGGAGCATTCTTCCCACTGATCACCAATGTAAGGAGCATTCTTCCAACTGATCACCAATGTAAGGGGCATTCTTCCCACTGATCACCAATGTAAGGAGCATTCTTCCAACTGATCACCAATGTAAGGGGCATTCTTCCCACTGATCACCAATGTAAGGGGCATTCCTCCCACTGATCACCAATGTAAGGGGCATTCCTCCCACTGATCACCAATGTAAGGGACATTCTTTCCTTTGGAGAAAGATTGTTTTTGCGAGTCATGCACTCCATCATGTGTACATATGGAACTTATACAGTTATTAATGTACAATAAATATCACCTTTTTATACTACCCCGGAAATTACTTAATCAACGTTGTGAAAATATTGAAGATTTTATAGATAAAAATGAAATAAAATCTGCCAATTTTCTTTTCTAGAGCTGCAGAGTGACTTGTCAGGGGAAGATTTTCTATTGGACAGCGACACCTGCTGTGCATTGTTTGTTACTACATCAACCCTTCTGGGCCAGCAGCAAAGTACATACAGGAAATACAAGTGTAAATTGAAAAGCAGGAATGATTTGCATGGCTCCACCCCCTGCAATAAATTGAGGGGAAAAAAAGTTATTTTTGCTTTGTGCCAGGAGTGAGAAATAAAGTTCAACTGAACTTGCAGTTTAAAATACAGGTTATTTCCTTTAGATGCATGTGAAAAAAAGAAAACAAAAAGAACCGCGCAATCCCTAAAAATTAATATAGGGTGTACGTCCCTCAACCGAGAGACTGGGACTTCAAGAAACCAATAGTGATTAGAGTGCAATGTCCCTTACTACAGGAACAATCTGTGTAGTTTGAAACCACCATGTATAAAAGTTTACTTAGTGAATACCAAAATCTTGTGTCATATATATACAAAAATACTCATAAACACACAAAAGCAACAATACCACAAAATGCGTGTACATATGAATAACCTAAGTTGTGAGCCCCACTCTATAGTGAAATACAAAATATACTGAGCAAAATTGATGAACTAATCATATGAGGTAAAAAGTCCTTTCATTATAGTCCTTGGAATGAAACCAGAAGAGAAAAAATGTTGAAAAACACCACGTGTCGCAAATAACATCAACTTTCTGATTTATACTCCAACTTATAAACCATGCTGAAGTGCACCACCACCAAAGGGATAAGATGGCTCCTTACCAGACATCTTGGTAGATTACGCTTTTAAAAGGTCAAGCCAGACCACATAGGTGCCTTATTTTCCAGCCCTGTTATCACTCTCGGATCAGATCCCCGTTCAAAGATGTTCCAATGAATCAAGCAAAAAGTTCACCATAAAAAGGGAAAATGCTCCAAATAGTGAAATACCATTTATTAAAATTGTAAAAAAAAAAGAAAGAAATACACTTACAAAATTGATGTAAGAGAAGGCATAACAAAGTGGAAGTGTCGGCCGAACACAAAAGTCCACAGTTGTATCCTTGTGCTGATTTTAAGAGGCAAACAATAGCGTGTCACACCGCCCTACGCGTTTCGTGATATATATATCACGTTTGCTGGCAGAGGGGGGTGGTGACAGGGACAGGAATACGATGGTCTTGCCTTTTGTCACCACCTTCTCTGTACAGCATAAGAAGATTAAGCAACTGATTCGCAAACATTGGCATCTGTTGACTAATGATCAGATTTTGGGTACCATTTTACCCGAGACCCCTAGAGTCATTTTTAAAGGGGCCTCCACTACCTTCACATCAGAAGCCCCCCATCACATCGGAATTCCTTCCTTCTCATCAGAAGCCCCTCATCACATCAAAAGTTCTACCTTCTCATTAGAAGCCCCCTATCACATCAGAAGTTCTACTTTCATATCAGAAGCCCCACATCACATCATAATTCCTTCCTTCTCATTAGAAGTCCCTCATCACATCAAACGTTCTACCTTCTCATTAGAAGCCCCCCATCACACCAAAAGTTCTATCTTCACATCAGAAGTCCCCAATCACATCAGAAGTTCTACCTTCATATCGGGATCCCCCATCACACCAGAAGTCCCCCATCACACCAGAAGTTCTACCTTCACATCAGAAGCCCCCCATCACATCGGAATTCCTTCCTTCTCATCAGAAGCCCCTCATCACATCAAAAGTTCCACCTTCTTATTAGAAGCCCCCTATCACCTCAGAAGTTCTACCTTCATATCAGAAGCCCCTCATTACATCAAATTCCTCCCTTCTCATCTCTTCTCTTTTACCTTCATATCAGGAGCCCCCATCACACCAGAAGTTCTACCTTCATATCAGAATCACCCCATCACATCGGAATTCCTTCCTTCTCATGAGAAGCCCCTCATCACATCAAAAGTCCTCCCTTCTCATCAGAAGCCCTTAAGTTCTACCTTAATATCAGGAGCCCCCCCCCCCCCCCCCCCCCAATCACACCAGAAGTCTTCCCTTCTCATCAAAAGCTCCCTATCACATCAGAAGTTCTACCTTCATATCAAAAGCCCACCATCACACCAGAAGTTCTACCTTCACGTCAGGAGCCCCCCCATCACATCAGAAGTCTTCCCTGTTCATCAGAAGCCCCTCATCACCATAGATTGTCATGTATGTGCTCTGTAAGCCATGAACAATGTAACTCAAGAGAAAGTATGATGTGGATAGTTGTAATCCCCAAGTTTATTGATGAAACCTTATTTCTGATCATTAAAAACAATAGCAAGGTGATCAATACCAGCTCAGGGGGCAGAGGGGGTTATGTGTTCTATAAATCAACTTGATTGTTCAAATGGTCGATAAAAACCATTTGGGGAAAACAATTGTTTCTGCTGTCTCTTCGAGCAGGAGAATCGTGTGTCTTCATTGTATTGTTACAATTACAAAAACTTGTATCCACTTCCCCTCTGGAGTCATTTTTTTTTGCACACGTTAGACTACGTTCACGCTTCTGCGACATGCACAGAAACGCGCTGCCCTTTAGCATACACGCAACACTGCCATTGATTTGCCAACAGAGCAAAATGCATTGTGTTGCAGCACTATGCGGTTTGGTATGGCACGATTCTTTTGCATCTGGGGTAAAAACACTAAATATGTGTAATTTTAGTGGCACGTAAAAGCTGTATTTCTTCAGTTATTGTATTATTTTTAGTAGAAAGCTTTGAAGCTGCCTCTAAATCCTTCTTGTAGTAATACTGATTAAACTTCCATGAACAAATCTGCATGGACAAATCTTAACCCCTCATTCATAAGACATCTGTGTGGCTTCATTCACAGGTGTCTGTTCAAGTCGCACCCAAAATCGACAAAAGTATTGCATGTACGACTTTTTCAAATCGATGTGGCACCACAAAGTTGGTGTCGCTCTGATTTGAACAGCACGGTTGCCGGCAATAAGATGCGACTTTTCTTGCGATTTGACCTGTCAATACGCATGACAAGTTACTCCAATGTGAGCGAGGGCTTAGGCCTTATGCACACTGGCCGCCGAAAATGCTTCTTTAGGCTGGGGTCACACGTATGAAAATTGGATGCGTGTTTCCCAGCATCCAATTCGCATTGCAGGAGAATGTGACTGGCTCTCTATGGAGTCGGTTAACATACCTCCAGGGCAGCTGCGGAGCGCACTGTGCGTCTTTGGCTCAGTTTCAGCGCCAAATTCAGGCAAAGATTTGGCCCTGATTCGTCCCTGAAACTGAGAACAGGGACACACAGCCTTGCTGTGTGATCCACTGGTGGTTTAGGTGTGAACTGAGCATAAAGGCTGGGAGTGCGGGGCAAATTTTTGCCTGAATTCACACCTGAACCGGACCCAAAAATGCTCAAAACCACACCTATCCCTCCCCAGACATGTGTGAGCCGGTTGCATTAAAGTTGCAATGTAAAGTGCATTACCTTGGAATCGCACAAGCGTTAATAGAGCCTACACCTAGAGCACACAAAACCTAGTGCAGCCGTGCATTGTAACCAATCAGCTTCCAGGTTTTATTGTCAAAGCTTAACTGAACAAGCTGAAGTTAGAAGCTGATTGGTCACTATGCACCGCTGCGCTAGATTTTGTGTGCTCTAGTTTTAGGCGCCTGGTTTACACCTAAGCGTTTTGCAGTGCATTTTGCAGTTCACAGAAACGCACTACAGTCCACTTAACATGCCCCCTCGGTGCTTTCACATTGGAGAGACAGCAGCGGCTGTTTCAGGTCGGTTTTCAGGCACTATTTTTAGCGCAATAGCGCCTGCAAAACGACCCAGTGTGAAAGGGGTCTAAAAGCAGAACTAAACCCATCAATATAACGGTCCAAAAATCAGTTACATTCCTGCGAATGACCATAGTACGCCGGACAATTCGATCGTGTGTGGACTCCAGTGGACTTTTTCATCATAAAAGTCCGGCGGACTTAAAAAGTAGTTTTGACTCAAAATTTGTCCGCCGGACTTGGCTTTCAGCGGACAATCCGTTCGTCAGTGTGCAAGTCCAGCGGACTAAGAATGATGCATGCTCTGAAGCAAGTACGAGAAGGAAGCTATTGGCTACTGGCTATTGAACTTCCTTTTTTCTAGTCCCGTCATACGTGCTGTACGTCATCGCATTAGAAATCGCCGGACTTTCGGAGTGTCCGTGTGTGGCCAAGTCCTTTCATTATAAAGTTCGGCGGATTGTTTGCCGGACCAAGTCCGCCGGACAATTCGATGTGTACGCGGCATTAGAGACCTTGCACTCCTCCACCTTCCATTTGAGTATGTCCCACAGATGCTCAATAGGGTTTAGGTCTGGAGACATGCTTGGCCAGTCCATCACCTTTACCCTCAGCTTCATTAACAAGGCAGTGGTCGTCTTGGAGGTGTGTTTGGAATACTGCAATGCAGCCCAGTCTATGAAGGGAGGGGATCATGCTCTGCTTCAGTATGTCACAGTACATGTTGGCATTCATGGTTCCCTCAATGAACTGTAGCTCCCCAGTCCTGGTAGCATTCATGCAGCCCCAGACCATGACACTCCCACCACCATGCTTGACTGTAGGCAAGACACACTTGTCTTTGTACTCCTCACCCGGTTGCCACCACACACGCTTGTCACCATCTGAACCAAATAAGTTTATCTTGGTCTCATCAGACTACAGGACATGGCTCCAGTAATCCATGTCCTTAGTCTGCTTGTCTTTAGCAAACAGTTTGTGGGCTTTCTTGTGCATCATCTTTAGAAGAGGCTTCCTTCTGGGACAACAGCCATGCAGACCAATTTGATGCAGTGTGTGGCGTATGGTCTGAGCACTGACAGGCTGACCCCACCCCTTCATCCTATGCAGCAATGCTGGCAGCACTCATACGTCTATTTCCCAAAGACAACCTCTAGATATGATGCAGAGCACGTGCACTCAATTTCTTTGGTGGACCATGGAGAAGCCTGTTCTAAATGGAACCTGTCCTGTTAAGCTGCTGTATGGTCTTGGCCAACATGCTGCAGCTGTTTCAGGGTCTTGGCAATCTTCTTATAGCCTAGGCCAGTGATGGCGAACCTTGGCACCACAGATGTTTTGGAACTACATTTCCCATGATGCTCATGCACTCTGCAGTGTAGGTGAGCATCATGGGAAATGTAGTTCCAAAACATCTGGGGTGCCAAGGTTCGCCATCTTTATGTAGAGCAAAAATTCTTATTTTCAGATCCTCAGAGAGTTCTTTGCTATGAGGTGCCATGTTGAACTTCCAGAGACCAATATGAGATTGAGAGTGATAACACCAAATTTCACACACCTGCTCCCCATTCACACCTGAGACCTTGTAACACTAACACCCCTTTAACACCAGGGCGTTTTGCAGGTGCTATAGCGTTAGAAATAGCTCCTGCAATCTGCCCTAAAGAAGCTGCACCATTGTGTGTAGTGTGAAAGCCCGAGGGCTTTCACACTACAGTGGTGCGCTGGCAGGACGTCAGAAAAAAGTCCTGCCAGCACCTTCTTTGGAGCGGTGAAGGAGCGGTGTGATTACCGCTCCTCCACCACTGCTCCCCATTGAAATCAATGGGGCAGCGCTGTAATACCGCCGGCAAAACGCCGCTATTGCGGCTTATTGCCAGCGGTTTAGACCCTTTCGCGGCTACTAGCGGGGGGTAAAAGCAACCCGCTAGCGGCCGAAATGCGCCGCAAATCTGCAGCAAATCCGGCGGTAAAATGCCGCTAAAAATAGCGGCGTTTTACTGCCAACGCTATGGGCGGTGTGGTGTGAAAGGGGTCTAAGTGCCGGTGTTGTGTTGAATACTGTGTCCCATCGGATAGTGTCCGCCCTGTACTGCGCTTGCGCAGTATGGAAGACAAGGAGATGCCGAAAGTCTTTGAAGATGAACGGCGCCTGCGCACTGAGTCCAGGTTCAAGCCCCACCATCCAAGTGGATATAGAGTTAGAATAAAAAATTGCAGAGCGAAGTGAGGCCTTGCCCGAGCCGCTCCGATTAGAACGGTTCCATTGTACAGAACGGGATACGACTTGTCTGGTGGCTAAGTCGCCTGACGAGTCGTCCCAGTGTGAACCGGCTCTAACAACTAAAATGACTCCGGGTAGGGAAAATGGCTAATTGGGCCCAATTTGGACATTTTCACTTAGGGGTGTACTCACTTTTGTTGCCAGCGGTTTAGACATTAATGGCTGTGTGTTGAGTTATTTTGAGGGGACAGCAAATTTACACTGTTATACAAGCTGCACACTCACTACTTTACATTGTAGCAAAGTGTCATTTCTTCAGTGTTGTCACATGAAAAGATATAATAAAATATTTACAAAAAATGTGAGGGGTGTACTCACTTTTGTGAGATACTGTATGTAGGTATAGGACACACACCCTGCCACGCTCCCTCAAAGGAGAATTATACAAAAAAATTAAATAGTTAAACCCACCAGTGCTTTTTTTTTTTTTTTTTTTTTTTTTTTAACCAATGCAGCAAATTAGTAATTTGATGAATGGTTTAGCACTGGGAAACACTTATTGATCAGACCAAAATGAGGGACAAATGTGGGACAGAGGGACATTGCTCCAAATCAGGGACAGTCCCTTGAAACCCGGGACAGTTGGGAGTTCTGCAAAAGGGGGGGCGTAGTGTGCATAAAGCAGTGCACATGACCACAACTAACGTGCTCTGCTTGTTCCACCAATTGGAAGTGAGGGGGGGGGGGGAGGAGGAGAGGCCTGGGAGCTCATGGAGGATGTTATAAGGAGACAAAAAAAAAAAAAACAGAAACAACTTCATGAAAAATAGATTACAGGGCTATTAAGTAGTGACATTGAGGTTGATTTACCGAAACTGGAGAGTGCAAAATCTGGAGCAGCTCCGCAATGGCAGCCAATCAGCTTCTAACTTCTGCTTGTTCAATAAGGCTTGGACCAAAAAACCTGGAAGCTGATTGGTCTCTATGCAGAACTGCGCCACATTTTGCACCCTTAGTAAATCTCCCCCAGTGTGTGGAGTATAGTTGGAGAATAAGGATATTGTTTAGTGTCACTTTAAGAAAAGCTTGTCCAGTGACCCGAGCAGGAGAGCAAACAATGTATGCAAATCCCAGCAGAGGAGTGCAAGTTCCTGCTGTCACCTGTATACGTCCCTTCCTCCTCCTCCTCCTCCTCCTCGCCCGTCCAGTTCCTCCACCTGCGGCTAAGCTCACTCCTCCTTATAGTACAGGAAGCAGGAAGACACAGAGAGCCTCAAACTACGTAACACCAGGTAACGATTACAACTCCGATCTCTTGATCAATTCAGATCTATTGATAAGTATTCAGATCTGTTGATTAGAATTTGGATCTATTGATAAGAATTCTGATCTATTGATCAATTCATATCTATTGATAAAAATGCAGATCTCTTGATAAGAATTTGGTTCTATTGATCATTTCAGATCTATTGATAAATTCAGATCTATTAATAAGTATTAAGATGTATTGATAAATTTAGATCTATTGATAAATTCAGATCTATTAACCATTTCTGGACCGCCCACCATCGTTATACATGAGTACTTTGAAGGAGGATATCATTGTTATAGCAGTAGCTAGCTACCATAACCCCGGTATACTCTTCTTCAGTGAGCAGTCCGGTTTCAGGTAACAGGGGTCTCTCCGGCGGATTCGCTACAAGATCACTTTAATCAGTGGTGAGAGAGGGCCCCTCTCCCTCCCACCGCGATCCAGTGCCCTCCGTCGCTTACCGGAGCCGTCGGCAGCAGCGGAGGCGATTGGATGCATCCTGTGGCCTGACATAGAGAAGAGTGAGGGGAAGATGCCCCCCCCCCCCACCCGTCTCCATGCAGGGCGGAAGAGATGTCAAAACGTCACTTTCACCCATAGCTCTTAGCCCTTGTACACACTGTCGGAAATTCCGACCGCAAAATCCGCTGGATTTTTTCCTACGGATTTTGTCCGAAACTGATGTTGCATACACATGGTCGCACAAAGTTGTCGGAAAATCCGATCCTTCGGAATGTGATGACGTTCATTCGTTACGACGGGACTACGTTCAGGCTAGTAGCCAATAGCTTTGGTCTTATAATTTGATCTGAGCATGCATGGCACTTTGTCCGATCGGAATTCTCTACAAATGATCAAACAAAGTCCGATCGGATCATGTTGTCGGAAAATTTTATATCCAGCTCTCAAAATTTGTTGGTCGGGCATTCCAATGGAAAAAGTCAGATGGAGCCCACACACGGTCAGATTATCCGACAACACGGTCCGATTGGACATTTTCCGTCAAAATTTTCGACCGTGTGTACAAGGGCTTAAATGGACATTTTTTTCTTTGTGTTTTTTTTTTTTTTAAATGACAATTTTTTTTTGTTTTTTGTTTTTTTTATTGCATTTTAGTGTAAATATGAGAACGGAGGTCTTTTTAACCCCAGATCTCATATTTAATAGGTCCTGTCATGCTTTTTTTTAGAAGGGATGTTTTTTTTTTTTTTTAAACTGTGTAAAAATAAAAAATAAAAAGGTAAAATAACTAAGAAAAACATATTATGATTTATTTTTTTTAAACGTGCCCTGCCGAGCTTGCGTGCAGAAGCGAACGCATACGTGAGTAGCGCCTACACATGTGAGGTATCGCCGCGATCGGAAGAGTGGGAGCAATAATTATACCCCTCCTCTGTAACTCAAATGCATCCCGTACATATTTTTAAACGTCGCCTATGGAGATTTTTAAGGGTAAAAGTTTGTCGCAGCTCCACGAGCGGGCGCAATTTTGAAGCGTGATATGTTGGGTATCAATTTATTTGGCGTAACGTTATCTTTCACAATATAAAAAAAAATGGGCTAACTTTACTGTTGTCTTATTTTTTAATTCAAATAAGTGCACTTTTTCCTAAAAAAAAAGGGTGCTTGTAAGATCGCTGCGCAAATACGGTGTGACAGAAATTATTGCAACGACCGCCATTTCATTCTCTGGGGTGTTAGAAAAAAAATTTATAATGTTTAGGGGTTTTTAAGTCATTTTCTAGCAAAAAAAAATGTTTTTAACTTGTAAACAACAAATCTCAGAAAGAGGCTTAAGTGGTTAATAAGTATTCAGATCTATTGATTCGAATTCAGATCTATTGATGAATTCAGATCTATTGATTCGAATTCAGATCTGTTGATAAGAACTCAGATCTATTGATACATTTAGATCCATTGATTAGAATTCAGATCTATTGATAAATTCAGATCTATTGATAAAAATTCAGATCTACTGATAAATTCAGAGCTATTGATTAAAACTCATATCTATTGATAAATTCAGATCTATTGATTCAAATTCAGATCTAGTGATAAGAACTCAGATCTATTGATAAATTCTGATCTATTGATAAGAATTCAGATCTATTGATAAATACTTTAACTTCTCTACTTTCATCGTCTTGGGTTCTACGGATGGTAGGGACAGGTGTCCATCCACAGATTGAAGGGCTGCATGTGATCATTCGGCCATGTAGGGGGTTAACAGCAGACTTATCACAAACCTTTCCGAGCGAAGTCATTTTAGGCACTGAAAAGCCCAAGTGATTGATCGATCCTGTCATTGCCTTCATTGATCCTTTTGGTTTTCTCGATCGCACATCAGACATGCGAAGTAGAATAGCTTGCAGCTGTTCCGGGCTTGCTGGCCAAAGCAGTGTCAGGAATCCGTGGCTTCTATAGATGTGGATACTGAAGATGTTTCAATCGCTCAACCTTGCTCTCGCTGCCTGATTTGAAGTTTCAGCTGGTTTTCTGGGGAATTTCATAATTTTTTTTTTTTTTTTAAGTAATTGATAAAAAGTAGATCTTAAAACCTAACACCTCATGTTTAACTGGCTATTATGCTCTATATCCCGAACAAGCACTGTGTATCAAATGTAACTAACATATTTTTTCATAAATGACATTGTAACCTTTTCTCCTATCTTAGTGCTGCTGATCTCCTGCTGTCAGTTTCAGCCACTTCCTGTTTACACGCACTCCTCACTCCAGTGTTGGTTGCACAGCATTGCTCTGGCCCGGCTTCCCGAGACCAGGCCTGTGCGACGGCACTCCTTCAGCCAATGATACAACCTTTTTCCTCCTGGCTCCTCCCCTGATTGGATAAAAATTCCTTCTTTTAAAAAAATTTACTGACCATTTTAGTGCTGGATGAGAATGAAGTAGAACCTCATTCCTTCCACGAAAATTTTTTAACCTTTTTATTTAATTTTATTTTTTTTGCTTGGGGTTTCTAAAGTCTAAAACGATTCTCTATTAACACCCATTAATAAAAATGAATGAAAAACAAACGAAAGTTAGAAATGAACAAATTCCGAAAGTTTTTTTCTTCTAGTGTATGACTGCCATAAAGTGAAGAATTTCCTTCACTTTTAGGTGTGTGATGGGAGTTCCGGGAATTTACAGCGGGTGATAAAATATCAAATGACAGCCACAGGTTGCTATGTTTTGATCATTCTGCAAATTCTGTGTTACTGTTGTTAGCTATTAAAGGAGCAATCCCTGACCAGACATAAACGCAACTTTAGGTCGCTTAGATCTTCCTTCTAAATAGTTTTAGGTTCACGCTGATCTGACACGGAAGTCGCACGATTTCCAATCCGACATTTTGCCCTGCGACTTCCATGCGACTTCAATGAATGGGATCCAATATTGATCCAACTTTGAGATGGTTGCGTACTTTGTACTTTAACCAATCAAAACAATTCCTTTGGCTCTGGAATGGATGAAACCTCGCACCAAATTTATCCCCAAAAAGATAAGAAAAAAACTGCGGTCTGGTATGGATTTTAAGGGTAAACTCCGCGCCAAAAAAATTTAATTTTTTTTAGGGGATTTTTACATTGCTAAGGCCCCTTTCACACTGGGACGGTTTTCAGGCGCTACAGCGCTAAAAATAGCGCCTGTGTAGCGACTGAAAAAAACAGCCCCTTTCACTCCAGTGTGAAAGCCGGAGGGGCTTTCACACTGGAGCGGTGCGCTGGCAGGACGGTAAAAAAAGTCCTGCTAGCCGCATCTTTGGAGCTGTGAAAGGAGCGGTGTATTTACCGCTCCTAAACTGCTCCTACCCATTGAAATCAATTGGACAGCACGGCTATACCGCCGCTGCAGCGGCGCTTTGCGGGCAGTTTTAACACTTTTTCGGCTGCTAGCGGGGGACCGCAGACCACCGCTAAAACGACGGTAAAGCGGCGCTAAAAATAGCAGCGCTTTAGCGCCGACGCCCACACTGCCCCAGTGTGAAAGGGGACTAACATTGCATACACTTGATTTCAGAGCACAAGTCAGATCAGTTAAGAGGATGATGGATGCGACTTACATTCAATTAGATATGTGCACTGCCGAAAAATGTGGTTGTTTTCATTTTTGTTTTATTCGTTTTTTTTATTTTTTATTTTCATTTTTCAGGTCATTCTTTATAATCTAAATTCTAAAATTCTAAAATTCTAAAATTCGTAAAATCTAAAATTCATAAATTCTAAAATTCATAAAATTCATAAATTCATAAATTCTAAAATTCATAAATTCATAAAATTCATAAATTCTCAAATTCATAAATTCAGAATTTCATAAATTAATAAAATTCTAAATTCATAAAATTCATAAATTCATAAATTCATAAATTCATAAATTCATAAATTCTAAAATTCATAAATTCATAATTTCATAAATTCATAAAATTCTAAATTCATAAATTTCATAAATTCTAAAATTCATAAATTCATAAAATTCATAAATTCTAAAATTCATACATTCATAAATTCTAAAATTCTAAAATTCATAAATTCTAAAATTCATAAATTCATAAAATTCTAAATTAAAAAATTCATAAATTCTAAAATTCATAAAATTCATAAATTCTAAAATTCATAAATTCTAAAATCATAAATTCTAAAATTCATAAATTCTAAAATTCTAAAATGTATCAATTCTAAAATTTATGAATTTGAAAATACTAAAAATTCAAAAATGTTTACATTTGTAAAAAATTCGGAAATTCGAGGTCCAACGCACCTTCTATTGAGTCAGACAGTTAGCTCTGCAATCAGTAGAGCTCATGTTCCTTGATGATTGATGAGCTATAAATCTGACACAGCAAAGGGCATGTTGGACCTCTGCAAAGAGACCACGGCTTCAACAGATACCAGAAAAGCTTGTCCCCAGCCAGTATGAGACAGAGATGGAATCTTGCTTTCCGTGGGGAAGCAGTGGTCTCTCTGCAGAGATCCACCACACTTCCTACTAAATCAGACATTTATCTCTACAAGAATCAGTAGAGCTCTTTGTCCTTGATGACAAGAGATCTCTAGCTCTGACTTAGCAAAAGGGCATGTTGGACCTCTGCAGCGTGACCACTGCTTTCCTGACCAGAAGCAAGGTTCATTGCACCAGTGTGGGTCCCTTGTGTTCCCAAAATGTTGGTCTCTGTTTTACACTTAACACAGACAGAAAACACAGACAGGGGTTCTAACCCTTTCTCCCTCTATCCAAAAATGAGTTGTGACTTCTCTTCTTCTCTGCTGTATATTCTTGTAACATGGTCTGTGGCGGCTTCTCCCCGAAGCCGACCCATGCTTGGCTGACCCTTGGCTGTCTGCAGATCATCCTGTTAATCATATTCCTGGGAGAGTTTGATGATTCCTATGGAAGTCATAATGAGAAGACGGAAGGTTCGGCCAGCACTAGGCGCGGTCTGTTGGTTTATTCAGGTGGAAATGTTCAGAGTAAACTGACTTTGTCCACCCTCCCGGGAAGGACGGGGATCTGTATGAACATTTCATTTCATGCGCCCTCTGCTGTTCAGAACATGCAAATA
Source organism: Lithobates pipiens (assembly GCF_037356315.1). NCBI lineage: Eukaryota > Metazoa > Chordata > Amphibia > Anura > Ranidae > Lithobates > Lithobates pipiens. Next base: position 323,090,891 of record NW_027507784.1, on the reverse strand, counting down.
CAGGAGCATAAAAACGCTGGGATTAAAAAAAAAAAAAGAATAATAATTTTGTGTCCAAATTTATAGTTCCTAAAAAAACAGAAAATAAATTTTCAGACTTGGCTGTATGTGATTAAAGAGGAACTTCAGCTTAATACACAAATCCGAAACACATACAAGGGAACAGCTTTACCTGCCAAAAGGTTTGTATTCATGTCCATCCAGTCCTAAGATTTACACTGCTCCGCCCATTCTGTGCGACCTGACTTTTCTCTGATGCAGTTAAAGCAGTTGTTAAACCCAAACATTTATTCTATTGCAACTTACTGATTCTTAAATGTGATGGCTGCATTCCTTTTCCTCTTTAGGCTTTATTCTTCTTATTTTCATCCGGTGGTCCAGCCAGTAAGTCTATTGTGTTTCACAAGCTCTCCAGCAGAATGTATCAGTTTACATGGAGGGGACAAACCGCCTAAAGAGGAACTGCAGTCTGCTGACATCATTTGTAACAAAAACATCTTTGCCATTCTGAAGCTTCCCTCCTAGCACTTGGCATATTATTTTATATATACTGTGATTCTGTACTTGCCAAATGTGCTGCAGAAATCTCCCTCCTCTGAGTCTGGCTGCAGCCATTTTAACTGTGGGCAGCTGATGCTGCTGCCTGCTCACTTCCAGGATTTACACAGACACACCTCCCGCTCTGCAGCTTTCATTGGCTCTCATATGACTCATCCCCCCTCACTTCCTGGCAAACACTCACAAGAGTGAGAGAGAGCTGTACATGATGTCATAAGCCTGGGCCAATGGCCAGACAAGAAACAGGGAGTGGGCTATATAAGGGATTTATTGGCAGAAAAAAAAAGTTTTACTATCCAAAATTAAAACAACAAGGAAAGAAGATTTAATAGATGGAAAGATGAAAAAATGAGAAAAAAAAATAAAATTTAACACTGGCAGGGGTGATTAAAATGATCAGCTTTTCAAAACCGCAGATGAGTGCGATTTGCACCTCCTGGTTTGTTTGCAGTTTGCAACTTTGTGTAACAGAAGTCTATGCGAGTCGCAACAAAATCAGAAAAATGTAGCACTGGAGTATTTTTTCACAGTCACTGCAATATGAGTCGAGGCAATTTGAACGGTTCTATTGCCAGAAATGGGGTGCGACTTGTCATGCGATTTGCAACTGTCAAATTGCATGACCAGTTGCCAAAAAAGTCTGAAAAACGCCAAACAAGCCAAATCTCATTAATTTAACCACTTCAGCCGCGGAAGATTTGGCTGCTCAATGACCGGGCCATTTTTTGCGACTCGGCACTGCGTAGATTTAACTGACAATTGCGTGGTCGTGTGACGTTGTACCCAAACAAAATTTATGTCCTTTTTTTCCCCATAAATAGAGGTTTATTTTGGTGGTATTTGATCACCTCTGCGTTTTTTTTTTTTTGCGCTATAAACGAAAAAATGGCGACAATTTTGAAAAAAACGCAATATTTGCTATAATAAATATCCCCAATTTTTTTTTTTAAAGCGGATTTTTTCTTCAGTTTAGGCCGATATATATTCTTCTACATGTTTTTGGTAAGAAAAAAACACAATAAGTGTATATTGATTGGTTTGCACAAAAGTTATAGCGTCTACAAAATAGGGGATAGATTTATGGCATTTTTTAGTTTATTCGTTTTTTTTTTACTAGTAATGGCGGCGATCTGCGATTTTTATTGTGACTGCGACATTATGACAGACACATGGAAGACTTTTGACAAATTTAAGGGACGATTGACAATTATACCTCGATCAGTGATAAAAAAATGCACTGATTACTGTATAAATGTCACTGGCAGGGAAGGGGATTAACACTAGGGGGCGATCAAGGGGTTAAATGTGTTCCCTAGGTGTGTTCTAACTGTAGGGGGAGGGGACTGACTATAGGAGATGACAGATCGTAGTTCCTAGCTATTAGGAACTCACGATCTGCCTCTCCTCACAGAACAGAACAGGGATTTGTGTGTTTACACAGCCCCCCTTACCTGAGCCATGGAATTTCCCGTGGTGAGAACATGCTGTCCCTCTGCCAGGGGGTTCTCTGCTCTTGATTGGATAGATTGATAGCAGCGCAGCCATTGGCTCCCGCTGCTGTCAATCAAATCCAATGACGGGGGTGTCGGGGGGGCAGGGCCGAGTCCAGGATTCGGACGCAAATGCTGGACTTGGGAGCGGGCCCGCAAGGTAACCCCCCAGGGGAGAGCTTCTCCCAGGAGGTTATCTGATGTGGGGGAGGAGCCACGAGAGCCGCCGGGGGACCCCAGAAGACGAGGTTCGGGGCCACTCTGTGCAAAACAAGCTGCACAGTGGAGGTAAGTATGATTTGTTTGCATGCCTCCCAACATTCTGACATGGGAGTGAGGGACACCTACTAACAAACATATGTAGGCATAGGACACGCCCCCTACCACACCCCCTTAAAGGTGTTTATATTTTCTGTAATGCAGCTAGTATAAGTACCAGAATCTGCCTGTTATCTAGCAGCACTCATACAGGAAGTGGGAGGGGCAACACTAGGAGCCAATCAGGCTGTGTCACAGTGCACATCTGCTGACACAGAAACAAGCCGATTGGAAGGGAGAGCAGAATGAGCTGAGAGGTGACTCATCAGTCTGCTGCTGCTCTTTTGTTGCCCAGTCAGCAGGCAGGGGGTGTGTTCTCGCACTGCATTGGAGATCGAGGACCTGCCTGGGTCACCATCACAAAATTACAAATCCTTTGGCAGCCGAAACAATCCCTGAAGTGTGGACATGACGTGGTTTTCTTATCGTTCTCTCATCTAGGGAAGAGATCCGTCAGAGGCAACCGCTAACCTCCTTCACCCCTCCCCGCCATGTCTAACGCAACGACTACGACAAGCATTGAGCAGCAGCTGCAAAACCAATGGAATGATATCCTGGGACGCATCACCAGCAAACAGTTCTTCCAATCAGATTGGGACATCGCCGCCTTCGCCGTTTTCTTTACATTCATTGGTAAGAATCTCTGAAGATATCTTTTATTCATAGGCAATCATTCATCACTCTAGTCATGTGCAGTGGCGGTCCATCTATTCTCTAATCTAATGAGCCCAGCCCCTGATCTACATGCAGGGCGCCAGACGCATGGATTTCAATGGGGTTTTTTTTTTTTGGAAGCACATGATTAGAGCCTGAGGCTGTAATTGGCTTCAAAAAAGGGGGTGGGATCAGGGCGCAGAGCACTGTGCCCTGAGCCCACCCAGTGGTGTGACAATAGTGAATTAATATTATTCGCTATTGTCTTCCTGATTCTCCTCCCAGCCGATCAGGAAGCAGATTTTGAGACCCGATTGGCCAGTGAGTCTTAAGTCTGGTCTCAGGACCCACTTACTGTTCAGCTGGGGGGGGGGGGGTAACGGCCCTGGAGTAAAGAGTACCTGGAGCAAGGAGCAGCAGCCCTACCCCGGATCCTCGTCACCTGCCTCCCTAGGTAAGGAGGCCCCTGATCACCACCTTCCCGTCCATCTCCCGTGGGGGTGGGGGGGTTGGGGTATACATGTGCGATTAGTTTTGTACGAAGCGAAAATTCGTACGAATTTACGGAAATTCGTACATTCGTACGAATCCGAAATACTAATTTTTATGCATGCGAATTCCGTACGAAATACGAAATTTCGTTTACGAATTTTGGATCCAAATTCATAACGAAAATTCGGAATTAACGAAAAGTTAACGAACCTAAAAGTTAAAAACCCCAGGAAGTCAGCACAGTGCAGGGATGGTGGGAACCCCTCATAATGGTAAATTCATCAGAACGAAAATTTGTAATTGTTACCAAAAGTTAATGAACCTAAAAGTTAAACCCCAGGAAGACAGCACAGGGATGGGGGGAACCCTATGGGAATTTCTATGCTTAGGAATTTTATACGAAATTTTGTTAATGAATTTCGGATGCAAATGAACAGAAACATGACTGGTATTTTGTTCACCAATCAGAGGAAGTCAGCACAGCACAGGGATGGTGGGAACCCTCATAATGGGCACAGCGGGTGGGAACTCAGCACAGGGATGGTGGGAAACCCTCATAATGGGCACAGCGGGTGGGAACTCAGCACAGGGATGGTGGGAAACCCTCATAATGGGCACAGCGGGTGGGAACTCAGCACGGGGATGGTGGGAAACCCTCATAATGGGCACAGCGGGTGGGAACTCAGCACAGGGATGGTGGGAAACCCTCATAATGATAAAGTCATCATAACGAACTTTCGTTATTTTAACAAAAAGTTTACGAATCTAACGAAAATTCGTATTTCGTACGAATCTGAATTGAATTTCGTACACAAATTACGAAATACGATTTTTTTTCGTTCGGAGTAAAACGAAACACATTTTTTGACGGCGCCCATGTCTAGTTTGGGGCGGTGAATGCCGCCTTCCCGTCCGTCTCCCACAAGGGGGGTGATCGCTGCCTTCCCATCCTATTTCTGTGCGGCGGGGGATAGATTGCTGCCTTCCCGTCCTATTTCTGCGCGGGGGGGATAGATCGCTGCCTTTCCGCCCATCTCCCGCCACTGGTCATGTGTCATCATCAGGTAACACTAACACCCCGTTCACAGCAAGTCCAACTTTGAAATCGTGCGACTTCACTTGAAATTTCACGATTTCGAAGCTGCAGGTCAGTGAGAGTTGAAGTGCGACTTGGATGACATCGGTGTGACTCCATGCACAAAATCTCTATGCAAGTCGCCCCTAAAATCGCAAAAAATAGCGCAGGAATCTTTTTTTTCAAATCGGCGCAAAGTCGCCGTTGCACTGATTTGAACAGTTCCATTGCCGACAAAAGGTGCAACTTGCTATGCAGTTTGGACCTATCAAATCACATGACAGGTCGCACCTGTGTGAACAGGATTAAAAGAAGGAAATATGTTCTTAACTCAAAAAAAAGTCCTCTATCACTCTCAGCCTTCTCCAAATCTTAATTTTTTATTTTTTTGCTGCTGTGATCGGACTTCCTGTTAGAGGGTGGCTACGCTCATTCTCCATGTATGTAGGAACGTAGCCCCCCTCCAATGCTCACTCCTGAGATGAACTATGGACTATGGGATTTGTAGTGTACATAGAACAGTGCACATGACTGCAACTAACGATGTCCTGTTTAAAATTATATTCAATTTTCAATTCTGGTGCAAACCATTCAGTTTATTTACAAATAAAATAAAGAGGTTTTGTTTTTGATAGTTTTGTGCTTTTTTTTAAAATGTGGCACAAAAAAAAAAAAATGAACAGGTAAAGCAAAGTGTTTATAAACATCGTTACTCTGTATCTCTCTATTTTGTGTTTGAGCAATATTTATAAACAAATTAACTTTGTACTGTATCTCTCTATTTCATATCTGAACAGTGTTTATAAACAATGTTATGATTTATCTGTTTCATATCTGAACAATGTTTATAAACAAAGTTACTTTACATCTCTCTCTGACTCGGTTCACATATATGCAAATCGGATGTGTTTTGAATCACATCCGATTTGCATAACGTGAACCGAATGGCTTTCAATGGAGCCGGTTCACATTTGTCCATTTTAAAGAGTCCTGTGCGTTTTTTCAGTCTGGTTCAAGTGTGATTTCAAGTAAAAATTTGCACCTGAATCGCACCTGTACTGGTAAACAAAGCCGCACCAGACTCACGCTTGGTGGAAAAGGAAAGCTAGCAGAACTGCAAGGGGGAGGGGCCCACGGGAGGGATCAGATGTGAGCAAGACCGGGAGGAGGATCGGCAGGATTGGAGGGGAAATACAGGAACTATGACCTATGTGTCTCTCCCTCCGACAGCTGAAAGCCGGTTTCTCCCCCTCTCCCTCCCACTGGCATTTAGCTGCTGTAAGGAGAGACACACATTGCATCGTTCCTGCAATTTCCCCACCTCCCCCACCCTGCCGATATCCTACCCACATCTGATTCTCCCCCCCGTGTGACCGCCAGCTTTCCTCTCCCACCAAGCGTTGCGGGTACACAGGGCCATGTGTCAGCTGTCAGGACTGAGAGCATGGGAAGGGGATGGTAAATATGTAATTTACTGGCTTCTTCCTTTTCTGAATGAACACAGTTAGCGATCGGTAATGATTGCTCCTCTGCCTATGGATAACTGTATATCAACTACAGTGCCTTGAAAAAATATTCATATCCATGGAAATTTTCCACATTTTGTCATGTTACAACCAAAAACGTAAATTTATTTTATTGGGATTTTATGTGATAGACCAAAACAAAGTGACACATAATTGTGGAAGGAAAATGATAAATGGTTTTCAGGTCAGGGATAAAGTTGTGGAGAAGTATAAAGCAGGGTTAGGTTATAAAGAAATATTCCAAGCTCTGAACATCTCACGGAGCACTGCTTAATCCATCATCTGAAAATGGAAAGAGTATGGCACAAAAGCAAACCTATCAGGACATGGCCGTCCACCTAACTGACAGGCCGGGCAAGGAGAGCATTCATCAGAGAAGCAGCCAAGAGGCCCATGGTAACTCTGGAGGAGCTGCAGAGATCCACAGCTCAGGTGGGAGAATCTGTCCACAGGACAACTATTAGTCGTGCTCTCCACAAATCTGCCCTTTATGGAAGAGTAGCAAGAAGAAAGACATTGGTGAAAGAAAGACATAAGAAGTCCTGTTTGCAGTTTGCGAGAAGCCATGTGGGGGACACAGCAAACATGTGGAAGAAGGTGCTCTGGTCAGATGAGACCAAAATTTAAATTTTTGGCCTAAAGCAAAACGCTTTGTGTGGCGGAAGACTAACACTGCACATCACCCTGAACACACCATCCCCACTGTGAAACATGGTGGTGGCAGCATCATGTTGTGGGGATGCTTTTCTTCAGCAGGGACAGGGAAGCTGGTCAGAGTTGATGGGAAGATGGATGTAGCCAAATACAGGGCAATCTTATGCCGCGTACACATAACCGGACTTTCTGTCAGACTAGGTCCGACGGAATCAGCCCGAACAATCGATGTGGGCTAATCCAATCGTTTTTCGTTAAAATAATGAGACGGACCTAGAAATAAAGCATGTTTCAAATCTGTCCGGCGGACTCCATTCCTATTGGGAAAACCGTTGGTCTGTTTGCTGGTCCGACGGACCAAATACGACGCAAGGGAAGCTATTGGCTACTGGCTATTGAACTTCCATTTTTAGTCCCGTCTTACGTCATCACGTTTAAAATGAACGGACTTTCAAATGGACTTAGTCTGTTCATGTGTGGGCAAATCTGTTTGTTCAGAAGGTCCATTGGAACTCCACCAAAAGTCCGTCGGGAAGACCGTTGGACCTAGTCTGCCGGAAAGTCCGGTCGTGTGTACGCGCCATTAGAAGAAAACCTGTTAGAGTCTGCAAAAGACTTGAGACTGGGGAGGAGGTTCACCTTCCAGCAGGACACCCACCCTAAACATACAGCCAGAGCTACAATGGAACCCCAGTCAAAGTCCAGATCTAAATCCAATTGAGAATCTGCGGCAAGACTTGAAAATTGCTGATCACAGACGCTCTCCATCCTGGCCGGAGAACCTGTCATGGTCGGAGGTAGAGGGAAGCTGTCAACACTAAAGCCTCGTACACACGATTGGATTTTCCGCAGACAAAACCTTTGACTTTTGTCCGAAGGGTGTTGGCCCAAAACTTGTCTTGCATACAAACAGCATACAATTGTTGGCCAACAAACATGAATGTACTGACATACTATGTGTTTTTTCAGCTCTTTAGCGCCACCCATTGGGCTCTTTCTGCTAATTTCATGTTAGAAGACGTTTGGAGAGTGTTGATTCACGGTTTTCATTTAGCACTTTTTAGTTTGTTTCTAAAAAGCCGTTTGTGAACTAGATATGTTGCGGAATCGGAGGAGATAACATGTTATTATTGGCCTTGGAGTTATTGCTTTGACCCAAGTCCAGTCCAGGAACAGAAGGAGGAGAATTTCTTGGACCAAAAATTGGTTGCTTTATTAATCGTGACCAATTCTCTCATATGCCTTTGCTGCGGGAGCTCCAGGAGAATAATCCGGATGATTTGTTAAAATATCTCCGGATGACGGATCCCTGCTTTCACCAACTCTTGGCATTGCTGACCTCCTATATTAAGAAGCAGGACACATGCATGAGGCTTTTATTTTATTTTTTGGTTGAATAATGCTTTGATTTTGTATATTTTCTATATTTCTGGATGCATAGAATGCATTTTTTGGTTAAGTTCTATTGGCAGATAGCATGTCTAATTTTATTTGTTTTCTTTTTTTAATGCACAATAAAAAAAAATTGAATAATACTTGGCTATGTGTTTTACTTCAAATGACAGTTTGGGAGTAGGCAGTTACATTTTAAAAAAATACAAGGGAAAATTGACAAGGGGCACCAACATAGTTGTATCTTTGATCTTAAAAACTACCGGATAATGGTGTTGTGGTAACTTGCCCAAATAAAAAATAAAAAAATTAAAAAAGCATAATAATATTATTCTTGATATCACTAGAAAAAAAAAGCCTTTGAAAATTAGTTTGCAATAACTCCATCAGTATTACCAGCAAAGCAGCTTCATTATTATCCCATTAAAGAAGAGAATTGTGCGCTGCATTTCGAGATTTCATAATTTGCCACGTTACCAATGTTAATTCTCCATTAGGAACGCTAGTTTACAAGACTGACCGCTTCTGGCTCGTCCTTTCCCTGCATGGCTGTCTACCTGTAGAAGTCTGGGAGTCTGCCAATTAACATTGCAATTACCTAAGGGTGTCCTGGCCCTAACCCTCTCTCCCACTGTTCTGTCCAAGAGAAAATAAATCTCTTTGCATTCATGAAGTGTCTGGCGCCCATGAATCTATCTTGCCTTGAATCCCACTCTATATAGAAGGATGTCCACTGTCCCTGACACTGGAGGTTCTCATTAGACTAAAAGAGGCATGGGACCTTGCTACATTTCTGTTAGATTTAGCAGGAATTTTGTAAATTATGTCATGTTTGTGTCCACTAACAATGATTTTAGTGTTTTTTAAGCGGGGCCCTGTCAGGTAGGCTATATGGGGCCCCGTGATTTCTAACAGCAGCCCTGGGGGTTCTTATCCCTCTCTACTCTATCCAAAATTGAAAATTAAACAGGTTTTGCCATCAGTTATACTTTTAGTACTCATCTCTTCCAATTTTCTATTATCTCTCAGCTGTGACCATCAAGGATTTATTTTTAGGGTGCTACAAATGCCCCCAATCTGTGATTTTTTTTTTTTTGCGCATCTGCTGATCCTATTAAGAAGCTTTTTAATGAATCATTTCTGACACTAAGCAGCAGCGAGCGGCTTTGCTGAGTGCGATTAATGCAGGTAGCGTTGTCGCTCGGTCAGCACTTTCCATGCTCAGAACTGCTTCTTGGTCTTTTCCACCAAAAAGTCAGCAGAAAATAAACAATTATATAATGGCCACACATGACCCGTCTATCGAAAAATCATAACTTAAAAGGTCACATCCATCTGCTATTTCAGGTTTGTTGGTGTGTTCGTGTCAGATCGTATACTCGCTTCTTATATCTCTTAGGGACTTCAAGTATAACTAAAGGCAAACATTTTTTTTTGTTTTGGACAGAGTGGAGAGGGATTAGAAACCCTGTCAATTTTTATTGCTGTCTGTGCCTCCGTTAGGGAGGTTCCCCCTCTCTATATGTCCTGTTTACCACTGTCATTGAAAGTGAAAGAAAACCCCAAATTTTGGGTTGTCCCAATTTTGGGTTGTGTCCCATGGGGACACAAGTTTCTGGTGACCTGGGGGTCCCCAAGAAATTCCTTTAATTTGCAGGGATTTCCGCTCACTTCCTGTTTGGCTATGAGACAGGAAATGAAGGGAAACCTCCGCAATGGGACAGAGATGGTGAAAAAAAAATATGACTCACCCTTACTCTATCCATAATGAAAGTGGCGCCATTCATTCTGAATAGGTGGCTGTTGTGATAATATACCGCAATACGTGTTAAGTGGGTTGGAGTGATGTGGTGCCATTCATTCTCAATAGATGTGCACTGTGGTAATGTGCGGCGATATGCGTTAAGTGGATTGGAGTGCTGTGGTGCCATTCATTCACAATAGATGTGCATTGTGGTAATCTGCAGTAATACTTGTTAAGTGTGTTGGAGTGTTGTGGTGTCATTCATTCTGAGTAGATGCACGTTGAGGTAATGTGTGGTAATACGTGTTAAGTGGGTTGGAGTGTTATGGTGTCATTCATTCTCAATAGATGGCATTGTGGTAATGAGGCGTGCGCTCCATCCAGGAGACAGGTGTGCGCTCCATCCAGGAGACAGGCGTGCGCTCCATCCAGGAGACAGGCGTGCGCTCCATCCAGGGGACAGACGTGCGCTCCATCCAGGGGACAGGCGTGCGCTCCATCCAGGGGACAGGCGTGCGCTCCATCCAGGGGACAGGCGTGCTCTCCATCCAGGGGACAGGCGTGCGCTCCATCCAGGGGACAGGCGTGCGCTCCATCCAGGAGACAGACGTGCGCTCCATCCAGGTGACAGACGTGCGCTCCATCCAGGAGACAGACGTGCGCTCCATCCAGGAGACAGGCGTGCGCTCCATCCAGGAGACAGGCGTGCGCTCCATCCAGGAGACAGGCGTGCGCTCCATCCAGGAGACAGGCGTGCGCTCCATCCAGGAGACAGGCGTGCGCTCCATCCAGGAGACAGGCGTGCGCACCATCCAGGAGACAGGCGTGCGCTCCATTCAGGAGACAGACGTGCGCTCCATCCAGGGGACAAGCGTACTCCCATTAGGAGAGATGCACTACTCATTCTTCTATTCTTCTTTTCTTTCTATTCTTCTATTCTATTCTTTCTATTCTTCTATTCTATTCTTTCCATTCTTTCTATTCTTCTATTTCTAGTCTTTTCTATCCTATTTTATTCTGTTCTATTCCGTCCTATTCTGTTTTATACTATTCAAATTTTTTTTTTGTTATTATTGTATAAAGCAGCCTATGTTGGAATCATCAACATTTTTTACTTTTATAACTGCATTTATTGCAGTATTTTTCCATTTTGAATTCAAATTAATTTTCGAATTCAAAATCATTTTTGAATTTGAATTCAAATTCGAAAAATTTGTTTTGTTATACTTTATTTCAGATTCTAATCATTACCGTTGTGTTTCGGAAATTCAGATACATCCTAATCTCCGAAATAACAAAAATGTTGTTAGAATTTCAATTGGTGATGAAAGGAACAGCCCACGTCTAGTCAGACCTAAAGCTCTGCAACAAGCGAGGCTCATACTACTCGAAGGCTGGAGAGCTCTAGCTCTGACTCAAAGGGCATGTTGGATCTTCGCAGAGAGACCACTGGTTCCGCATAGACAGCAAGGGTCCTTCTCTACAGCATGTTGGCAAGGGACAGGCTTTTCCACCCAGTTTGTGTCTGCTTTATAAGGAGAATAAGATGCAAGCCTTCTTGGGACTCAACCCAATAATGCACCCAATAGGTTATTTTTATTTTTTATTTTTTTTGATGAAGTGTTTAGTTTTGTTTTAGTATGAAATACAATAGTAAAAATATGAAGATGAGGCTTATAAAAAGTAAAAGTTACATAAAAAATAAAAATGTCAATAATAACAATATATGTACTATATTTGATATATGACAGGGTAGTATATGATGGTGACTCACCCATGACTCTGCTCCCCAGGGCTGATTCTGGTGCTGGTTGCGCTGGTTCTCATCAGATGCTTCTGCTGCTGCTGTTGTGATTGTGATTCCCAAGTGGACAAGGTAAGGCAAGTCTCTGCTTTTCTGTACTCATGTCAGGGGCCTCCTGTCCTGAGACTGCCCCGGGGCATGCTGGGTAGAAATGCTGCAAATTTATTTATCTAAATTTTGGAGGAATTTACAGCTTGTGATGTCCCAGAAATAGATATTCAGTTCTATAGACATTGTAGTGGCAACCTCTATTTATTGTGATGGCATTGTCTACGTTCTACTGTGCAGTCCAATAGACGAGAGTGTGAGAGTGTGACCACACTGCCCAATGCAGGCAATAATCTGATAGATATGGTTATGCCGCCTACACACGATCGGACTATCCGGCGGACTTTATCCGGCAGACAAACCACCAGACTTTGCAGCTGAGGTCCGCCGGACTTTCCGAACGAGCGGACCTGCCCACACACGACCGGACTTTTCCGGCAGGCTAGGTCCGGTGGACAACCCGGCGGACAATGGCGGACGTCCGAAGGACTTTTGAAATGAGTGGACTTGCCCACACACAGAGAAAAGTCAGTTCATTTTAAACGTGGCTCCAGGTAGACGGAACTAGCGAAGGAAGTCAATGTCGCCGCCTCCATCGGCGGGATTGACACCTCGCTGGCCCCGTCACCTGGTATGGATTTAAAGGGGAACCCCTACACCGAAAAAACGGTGTGGGGGTCCCCCCGAAGTCCACAGCAGACCCTTATCTGAGCACGCAGTCCGGCCGGTTAGGAAAGGGGGTGGGGACGAGCGAGCGTGCCCTCAACATGGGGAGTGCTTTGAAGAAGGGGGGCCTGCGGTCCCCCCACCCCAAAGCACCTTGTCCTCATGTTGATGAGGACAAGGGCCTCTTCCCGACAACCCTGGTCGTTGGTTGTCGGGGTCTGCGGGCGCGGGGCTTATCGGAATCCAGGAGCCCCCTTTAATAAGGGGGCCCCCAGATACTGGCCCCCCACCCCATGTTAATGAGTATGGGGTACGATGTACCCCTACCCATTCACCTGGTGAAAAAAAGTGTAAATAAAAAAACAGCATACGTTTTTAAAATCATTTATTAGACAGCTCCAGTGGTCTTCTTCCGTCTTGGGGGGTCTTCTCGCCGGACTCCTCCGCTATCTTCTGCTCTTTTACTAGCAGAGGAGCCCCACTTTCTTCTTCGTCCTCGCCGCCGCCATCAGGGGATCTTCTTCCGACTTCGGGGACTTGTCCCGCTCTTCTGGGGTCTTTTCCCGCTCTTCGGTTCTTCTGCCGGGCCTCTGCTATCTTCTTATAGCTCTTTTACTAGCGTTGGCCCGGTCTTCTGTCGCCACCTTCTTCTCTTCTTCTTCTTCCTTGCAATGTTACTCATTCACATAGGTTGGGGGGCCAGTATCTGGGGGCCCCCTTATTAAAGGGGGCTCCCGGATTCCGATAAGCCCCCCGCCCGCAGACCCCAACAGCCAACGGCCAGGGTTGTCGGGAAGAGGCCCTTGTCCTCATCAACATGGGGACAAGGTGCTTTGGGGTGGGGGGGCCGAAACGACCCCTCTTTGCTCAGATATGCCCTCTTCTCTGATCAGACACTCCCTGTCTCTGGTCAGACACGCCCCCTCTTCTGGTCAGACATGCACTGTCTCTGGTCAAGCACGCCCCCTCTTTTATCAGACATGCCTCCTCTCTGGTCAGACACAGCCCCTCCTCTGGTCAGACACGCCCCCTCTTTGCTCAGACATGCCCCCACCTCTGGTCAGACTCACCCCCTCCTCTGGTCGGACACGCCCCATCTCTGGTCAGACACGCCCCATCTCTGGTCAGACACGCCCCATCTCTGGTCAGACATGCCCCCTCTTTGGTCAGACATGCCCTGTCTCTGGTCAGACATGCCCCCTCTTTTATCAGACACGCCCCCTCCTCTGGTCAGACACGCCCCCTCCTCTGGTCAGACAACCCCCTCCTCTGGTCAGACATGCCCCGTCTTTGGTCAGACACTCCCCGTCTCTGGTCAGACATGCCCTGTCTCTGGCACGCCCCCTCCTCTGGTCAGACAAATAACTACGTCACTACGGTAAAAAATGAACATGGATTTCACTCCAACGATTCGAAAATCGCACGACTGTTTGCAAAGCATAACGCCTTGTTTAATGTCCCTTTAAATAGTTTGTTGGGGTCAAGCTTGCCCAAACTAACAATTTACTGCACTACCATGTGCGCATGCTGGGCGGGTTCTATTAGGCCTCCTCTGCTAAACGCATTTCTTCTGCAAAAAACGGCATTAAAAATGCACCTAGAGCCACGTTTTTTAAAACACATTTAGGCGTGTTCAGAGGTGCTCAGGTGAGTCAAACATTTTGGTGTTCATTTATTTTATTGGCCAGAATATTATTTTATTCTGGCCAATGAAATAAATAAACGTCCAAGCACTAAATGTGTTTAGGCGCTTTGGAGCGTTTTTTCTGCCCAAACGCTCCTCTCTTGAACGGGCATGTGATTTTTTTTTCTGCCTCTAAACGCCTCTAAATGCCTGTGTGTGCATGGGAACATAGGCTACCATGGCGGGGCATTTAGAGGCATAACAAAAAAGAGCTACGTACAGTATACAGCTCTTTGTTCCAGCAGTGGGATGAGAACTTCCTGTCCCACTCCCCGAACAAAAAAGAGTAGAGCTGAGTGTTTCTCAGCCATTCACAGGAATTTTTGTATTCTACAAATGAAAACAAAACTTCCTCTGATTGGCTGAGGTGGAGATCGTGACTTCATCCGCCCACCTCTCCGCCCACCTCAACCGATCAGAGGAAGCTTTGTACTCATTCATAGAATACAAAGCTTCCTGTGAATGGCTGAGGCGGAGATCATGACGTCATCCACCCATCTCTCCTCCTCAAGCTGATCAGTGGAAGCTTTGTACTCTTTCATAGAATACAAAGCTTCCTGTGAATGGCTGAGCAGCACTCAATTCGACTTTTGGGTACTGCAGCAGCAGGTGGGTGCTAAAAGGGCAGGTGCAACCTATGCTCCTGGAGTAGCTCATGGCTCATTGTGGGGTGGGGGGTCACTTTTGGCCTTTTTTGCTGTGGGTGCTAATGGAACCTGTCCCTGCACGGGTGTAGGTAGGTGCAGTTAGATACTTTGCCACTATGTGGCTTTGAACCAGAATCATGTCTGGTTATAGCAGACGGTGTCATCAGATGCTAGGCCCCTTTTAGATAGAGCCCTCCTGCAGTGATGTCAGGGCTGAGTCAGCACCCATATATAAGAGAGGTTGGCAGGAGCCCTAGTAGCACTTGGGGCATGGGAGCTAAACACCCCACACCTATGTGAAATTAACAAGCGCATTAAATCCCTCGATAGAGCAGTAAGCCGGGAGGAGTGTGCCTGTATTCATGAGGAGCCAGTTATAGTCTTTCTGTGCCTTATGGAGGTGGGGGCTAGGACAGATTGCAAAAGGCCTTTTGGGTCAGGCGGTGAGATCCCTGTGTGAGGCTCCTTCCCTGCAGGGTCCTGGAAGAGATGTGCCTGTACCTAACAAGAAGGTGACTACAGGGAGCACAGTCCTGCGAGTACTAATGCCCTAAGGTGGAGGAGAGACTGTTAGAGGGAGATGACTGCTAAAAGTGCTGCATATGCTATCACATGTGACTTCTACGGACCGCCCACTAAATGTGATTGACTGTGTAATGTCCATTGACTCCGGAATGTATGATCTTGTGATGTCACTGCTATGCCATTCCCTGAATTCTATCAGTAAAGTGCAGCAAAACTACTTTTACATGTGGACATTCGTTCCTTTGAGGGTCATTGGCTGGGAATGTCGTGTGGAGGCCTCTGGCATGGAGTAGGGCACAAGATGGAGAAGAGTTTGGCCTCAACAGGGGAGGACAGTGTTCTAGCAGGACAGAAGTAGGGGTGGGAACTTGGAGTCTAGCCAACCATGTTTGGAGTTTTAGGCCTCATTCACATAGGGGTTAAAAATAGGGGGTTGGGTCGTATTTTTACCACTTTCCAACTGCCCATCAATGCCACTCACAAAAACAGGGAGCAGATGGAGGTGCGCACATGGCAGTATTAGCATTGCCTGGCATAGCAGCAAGGAAAAATTATGCTGTCTGGAGAGTTCAGCAGGCATTGATGCTTTGTAACCACCTCCAATCACTTCTATTAAAACGCCATATTGCCGGTGTGTGTTGGTCTGTTTTTAGAGTGTTGGCATTATTGATGGCTGCAAACCATTTCTTTTGTCTTTGGCAGAGAAAATACACTCAGAAGGTTGGCGTGGATAACCTCGCCATGGAGCCATAACCCTGCCATCCAGTTTTGATCAAAAAACGCCTGGAGCCATTGAAGGGATCCTTGGAGTTCCTGGAGTCTCAGCTGTTCTTATGAATTTACTGCTGTTTATATGAAGAATATTATAGAATCATTTCAGAAAAAGACATAAGGGTCAATTTATAATTTGCTGCGGCAGATGTCCCAGCATTTGCTCAAACGTCAGGAATAATTCTTGGAATGTTTGTAATGTGTGTATAATATCATTTTCTATGTATTTGATATGAACATCAGCTCCATCTAGTGGTCACAATGTATTTTTTCCCTCATGGCTGTATTTCAGGAAAATACTGCATTTTTTACCACTAGATGGTACTGGCGAGCATAGCAAATACATTTTACACATATTACAGGGATTATCTGTGATGTTTGTGCAAATGCTGCACAGTGAATTTTATGTATAAAACAGACCCCTTTGTGTTTAGGCTCCATTTACAGCTGCGATCATGTGACCACTATGACAGCTAATCACAGTGGTCGCATGATTTCCAATCCTTCCCACTCCTCGCCCCCGGGCCTTCAGAAATAAGGGATGCTGAGCTGGGAAGGAAGGGGTTAACAACACATCACACCACTACACACAATGGGGATGATTTACTAATACTGGAGATTGAAAATGTGGTGCAGCTGTACATGGTAGCCAATCAGCTTCTAAGTTCAGCTTGTTCAGTTAAGCTTTGACAATAAAACCTGGAAGCTGATTGGTTTCTATGCAGAGCTGCACAAGATTTTCAGTTTTAGTAAACCCCCACAGTTTGATATGCGGTTCAATGCTGTGCAACACATTGGAGTGCCATGAACTCCTTCCATGGTATAAATTCCATCTAGGCACCAGTGGTGGTTGATGCTAAAATTTGGGGGGGGGGGGGGGGGGGCGCAAACAAACTGAAAAATACTGAAACCCACCCATCAATTGCAGCCTCACTGTGCCCATCAAATGCAGCCACTTGTGCCCATCATATGCAGCCACTTGTGCCCATCATATGCAGCCATTGTGCCCATCATATGCAGCCATTGTGCTCATGAAATGCAGCCACTTGTGCCCATCATATGCAGCCACTGTGCCCACTGATCCCCCTCGTGGCTTAGACGCCCCCCCCCCCCTACTCGTGGCTCTGAGGGCCCTCCCCTCTTTGCGGCTCTCTGCAGCCCCTCTGCAGGTGGTGCGACACGTACTACCAGTCCTGAGGTCCACCCTCATGTCTTCTCTATGCCACCTCTTCCTAAGCACCAGACATCCAATAGGATTTGGGTAATTGGGAAACAGTTCTGACGACCTGCCTCCCTGTTTGGCGAGGAGAAGCACTAGTGTCAAAATAGTGAAAATGTATTCGCTATCATCACACAATTGGGTGGGATCAGGGTGCTCTCTCTGCGCTCCGAGCCCACCCTATTTTGAAGCCTATTAGTGCCTCTGGCTCTAATCAGGTGCTTCAGAAAGTACCTCCCCTGCCATGGGAATTCATGCGTCCAATGTCCTGAAAGGGGCCGGGCGCATGGATGGGGGGGCGGCGCCCGTGCGCCCACAATGCAAGGGCCACCCCTGCTAGGCACAGTTTATACTATACAAGAGCCTGTACAAAATAAGAATATCCTAAGTACTAAAGAATTACCTAGTTACTAAAGCTGAAGAAGGACAGTCTTTTCAAGATCAACTCTGAAAACCTAGTGAAGGCAGTGAAGGGCACAAAGCCCATATAATGCATGGTCCAATCTGCATTTAGTGACAACTCCACGCCCGCCAGGAAGCTGACACTCCGCTAATCACAGGTAGTGAGACATTTCTTGATCTGTGCAGCCGCGGATCGGGAAATGTCTCAATGCCTTTGATTCGCGCTGCAGAGTGTCAGCATCCTGGCGGGCACGGGCACAAGGAGTTGAGAACACGCCTGAGCTTATCCTCAATGCACAGGTGTTCAGTGCAGCCCTATTCATGTCAATTGGGATGCAGCAGCTGCTCGGCCCCAAACACAGACGGCGTGAGCTCATGGCCGTGTACTCAATTGGATGTCAAATTGGGAACAGCAGCTGCTTCCACACTGGGTCCCAATTGACATTAAGGTAACTGCCTGCACAGGCGTGCATGAAACACCTGTGCTACCCCCATGCAGGTAAACACTGCCCTAGTATGGGGGTACGCTGTAGTACACCTGAACAAGGCCAGATGTGGCGGGTCAAACTTGGCCAGACCACAGCAGATGCAGCTGGAGAGGCTTCACCTGATCCCATATACCTTCCCATATACCTTCCAAAACCGTTCCTGAATAGGTCACTCCAATGGATTTTTCCACCGATTCCCCATTTCGTCACACCTAATCACATTTCATTTACCAAATCAATATAATGATCTGGGAGGTTTCCTGGAAAAAAAAATAGATTTAATTAAATTTAAAAGGGATCAAATTGCCTGAAGAACATCTGAAATCACTTCTATAGAAAAGCAATTCACGTGGGATGTGCAGATCATTTCTACATTTCATGAACATTCAATATCATTTTAATTTGTGAAAATTGCTAGAGAGTTTTTTTGCAGCAAAAGCCTTTTATTTTTGGACAGGAATGTTTACAAAGAATATATTATAGATTGTGGATGGATGAAATTGTATTACACTTTTATGTAGCTTTTAAAGAAAAAGAAAAATTCCAAATGTGGGCTTTTTATTCAAATAAATGCATAATAATAAAAAATAAAAAAAAACAACTATTGGTCTTACGTATAGAAAGGGAGGTTTGGGACTTTAAATGAAGCACTTGGATAGTGGAGGTGAGTTTTAACCATAATTGGATGTTTATTGATTGTTCAATGGAAAACCATAAATTATAATAATAGAACAAATTCATAATATATATAGGCATCAATACATTAAAACACAATATATAGTATCCACATAACAGTACTTGACAATGGTAATTACATTAAATAAATGAAGTGGCATAGTGATGCCTATGACAGCAAGCCCGTCATCGATAGGTGTACCCACATGGTAAATAAGCATCCACTAAGAATAATTGATATATAGTTAAGTTCATCAATTCATAACACAATAAACATGATTCCATATAAAATATAACTGGGACATCTAATCAATAAAGCTCGACGCGTTTCGTGGGTGTCTCCCCACTCATCAGGAGCCGATGTTATTACAGAGTTCCTGTGGAGTAAGATAAAAAATATAAAAATAATGTACCAACCATAATAATGAGGATTTGATACACGTAGATGGTTTGGCCAAAGCAAACTCACCAGTCCAGACGGCAAGCGCTGTGTGTGCCGGTGGATGTTGGGTGGGCTAGGCACATACTCCCTCCCTGGGAACTGAGGCGGCTGAAAGATGGAATGCGACTTCGGGCAAAGCAAGGAAAGCACCAGCATAAAAGAGTGTGTCTAAAAATAAAAAGTGTAATAATAGTTGAAGCCAATAAATCTAGGGACAAGGTGTGGGATATAGGTATATTCACTAGAGTAATGTAATAATGAAAAATTGTTTTAAAATAAATAATGAACCCCAATGAAACCCAAAAAGGGATGAACAAATAAACCAAATAGTGCTGTGTTATACTTGTGTGAATAAAAATGTCATTTTGTATGATGCACTAATTAAAGGGAATAGCATGCGTGTATGCATGGAAGTGTAAGTGCATAAATTGAGGTGAGTAAAATAAGTAAGAATGTGATGTGTGTGTATCATGATAGACAGGGGGGAATGATGAAATTACCCATGAACAAAAATGTGATGGTTGAATAAGAAAGGGGACAGAGTTTTTACCCGAATGTCGCTCCAAAGACAACACCAACAAACCAAGAGGTTGGTGTGTACAAACCCCATGCAGAGACCAGCGGCAACAGACAGCTGGCTCCGAGTGGGGTTTAAATATGCCGCCAACGCCACGCACGTGAGAACACACAGGGAGGGGCCACGCCTGGCCTGGATTGACAGCCAGCGACAGGCGTGCCGTGCCCTCCCAATGGCTACACGGAGAAGGAAATACCGAGTGCCGGCGCGATGACGTCAGGGACTGACGTCACACGCACGGCGTAGGCTGCGTGGCGCCGATGCGCAAAGCGGAATCCACCGAAACATCCCGATCAGAGAGTGATAGGGGAGGAAGGGAGGATACGCTGGCGCATCGCAGTTCCCACAAGGAGGAAAAAGAGCCCAGCAACGCCCAAACATCCAACAGCCCCACACAGGACAACATCAGCTGGCTAGTGAGCGTGCAAAAAAGGGCCCTAATAGTTAAACATCCATGTGGGGTACCTATGCAGTGTCGATGAATGCTGACAATTTACAAAGTAAAATAGAAATTGTAGGTACACAGAGCCAAAAATCTGGAAATATCAACAACATTTAGATATACCTCACACAGGGAGGGTAGGGGAACACTACCTGTCCCATGTATCCAAATGCTTCCATCCCGATATATATGCAAGTAAGGGGGGGGGAGTTTTTTGGGACTTTAAATGAGGCCTGGATACACGCCTCCATCCCAGTAATTTGATACGTATAGAAAGGGAGGTTTGGGACTTTAAATGAAGCACTTGGATAGTGGAGGTGAGTTTTAACCATAATTGGATGTTTATTGATTGTTCAATGGAAAACCATAAATTATAATAATAGAACAAATTCATAATATATATAGGCATCAATACATTAAAACAAGTGCTTCATTTAAAGTCCCAAACCTCCCTTTCTATACGTATCAAATTACAGGGATGGAGGCGTGTATCCAGGCCTCATTTAAAGTCCCAAAAAATTCCCCCCCCCCCTTACTTGCAACTATTGGTCTTAGTTTGTTCTTCTCTTTATTTCACAAGGGACCTCCCTACCCAACTGCCAATGTCCTCTTTTCCATTGTAACACATAAGGTGACAGTTGAAATCAGGCTTGCAGTGGGCGGAGCTGCTGTGTAAATCTGATGGATTTGAGGGGGAGTTTCATAGTAGGCTCTCAAGGAAAGAGGTAGAGCAGCAGCAACATAATGGTGGACGGCACAAAGTTTATTGGGGGTATTACTTATTACAAATCAATGGCAGGTAAAGACATTCCTAATTAGAAACTGTATTACTCTATCTAGAAAACCCATTCTCAACCAGGGTTCCTCCAAAGGTTGCTAGGGGTTCCCTAAACTGTGGCTGATTGACCTCCCAGCTGATGGTTCCTGCAAAGTTTTGGATCCAATCCCATGGCAAAATAAGCATCATGACACCAATGATCTTTTAGATGTCTGTTCATTTTTACCACTCGACCAATGTAGGAAGTATCCTTCCCACTGACCACCAATGTAGGGTTCCATTCTTCCTACTGACCATAAAAGTAAGGAGCATACTTCCCTCTGACCACCAATGTAAGATGTATTCTTTCTACTGACCACCAATGTAAGATGTATTCTTTCTACTGACCACCAATGTAAGGGTTGCACTCTTCTCCAATGTAAGGAGCATGTAAGGAGCATTCATCCCACTGACCACCACCGCCTGGTATGGATTTTAAGGGGAACCCCCTACACCGACCCTTATTCGAGCACGCAGCCCAGCTGTTCAGAAAAGGGGGTGGGGACGAGCGAGCACCCCCCCCTCCTGAATTGTATCAGGCCGCATGCCCTCCACATGGGGGGTGGGTGCTTTGGAGAAGGGGGCGCCCTGCAGGCCCCCCCCAACCCAAAGCATCTTGTCCCCATGTTGATGAGGGCAAGGGCCTCTTCCCGACAACCCTGGCCGCAGGGGGCTTATTGGAATCCAGGGGCCCTTTTAATAAGAGGGCCCCCCCACCATATTTCTAATAAGTATGGGGTACATCATACCCCTATCCATTCACCTGGGGGAAAGAACGTCAATAAAAAAGTACACTAGACGGGTTTTTAAAGTAGTTTATTAGGCAGCTCCGGGGGTCTTTTCCGTCTTCAGGGGTCTCTTCCAACTCCTCTGCTCTCTCCGGCCTCTTCTCCCGCTCTCCGGCCTTCTCTCACAGTCTCTGGGAGAGAAGGCCCGGAGAGCGGGAGAAGAGGCCGGAGAGAGCGGAGGAGTCGGAAGACTCCTCGCTCGTCCCCACCCCATTTCCTGACCGGTCGGGCTGAGTGCTCGGATAAGGGTCTGGTATGAACCTTGGGGGGACCCCCATGCTGTTTTTTCGGCATAGGGGGTTCCCCTTAAAATCCATACCAGACCTAAGGGACAATATTGCCTCTCCCTCGTGCTTGCTGCAATAGGAAAATGTGTTATTCCTATTGCAGCAAGCGCGAGATGTACAGTACCCCGTAGCCGAGAACCAGCGTGATAGGATCGCGCTGGAATCATTCTCGCGGGCAGGTGCTGTAGCTGCCCTTGCGTCATTTGGTCCGTCGGACCAGCATACAAACGGGTTTCCCACTAGAAATTGGGTCTGGCGGAGTTCCGGTGGGAAAATTTAAAACATGTTCTATTTCTAAAGTCCATCGGATTTTCGGACAGCAAAGGTCCGATGGAGCCCACACACAATTGAATTGTCCGACAGATTAGTTCCATCAGACCTTTGCTGTCAAAATTCCGGTCGTGTGTACATGGAATAAGAGTTGCATTCTTTCTGCTGTTCACCGATGTAAGAGGCCAGGGCCATTTTTAAGGCAGGGCAAAAGGGGCAGCTGCCCTGGGCCCTGTCATTGTTGTGGGGCCCAAAGCAGCTGCCTCATACTTGGCAACTATCCCAGTTTAAATTCCCTTGTTCCTTGAGGTTTTAGTCCCATGCTGTGTCCTGATATCTCAGTGTGAAGTTCTGTTACTAATGCTGCCCTAATGTTGTGTAAAGATGACTCACCTGCAGACCCCGTGCTTATATGTAAATACAGACATCGACATGTAAATAGTGACAGCATTCATATGTAAATAGAGGCAGACCGGCAGGATTCATATGTAAATAGAGGCGGTATTCATATGTATATCATGCCCCCCAGAGGTCATATCCACCATCACCTATACTGAATGCTGCCCACTGGGGAGATGAAGGGGCATGCTTGAAAGTCTGCACTGCCACTGAGCCAGAGAGTCCTAAGATCCCTAGGAGTTTAATGTCTATTAATGGGCCCCCTCATCTCCCCAGTCTATGGTGTGCAGAAAGTGAGGAGATGATGTGCTGTAACCTCTAGCAACCAATCAATGAGCAGTATTGGTGTGCTGTAACCTCTAGCAACCAGTCAGTGAGTGCTATTGATACACTGTAACCTCTGGCAACTAAATGCAATGGCTGTCTGATCTGATTCAGTAAACTGATTTTGAGTCTTGCTTTATTATATGTCTCAAAGCAGGTGGAGAGCGAAACTGCATGGGGGGAGGGGCAAAAAATGTGTTGCCCAGGGTCCAATCAATATTACAGACGGCCCTGTAAGAGTCATTTGGTTTAAGAAACCTGAACATTATTTTAGGCCTATGCAGGTTGCAGTTTGCATATTGCAGGTGCATTTTGCATTTTTCAATACACATGTTAAATCCATTGAAGTCTATGAAACCCAAATTAAAAACCCCTGGACCTTTCCATAAAATGCAGAGGTGTGAACTACATCCATAGGAAACCATGTTATATGGACTATATTGTGTTTCTGCAAAACTGAAAATGCACTAAAAAATGCATAGATGTGAACCGGGCCTCAGGGGTTCCTTTGGGGTAATAAAAGAACGTTTGGTCTAGAGGGAATTGCCCTTTAAGAATATGAAGGTCTCCATCTGTTGAGGAGCTGCAAATCCCATCATTCCCCACAGCCAATTTAGTAATGATATGGGGGAATTGCCTCTCTTTGTGAATGGACTCCTCTGTAGTGGAAGGAGAACGCGCACCCACTAGACGTGGAGACGTGAATGTGTGAATGGAGCAGACCTTCATTGCAAGGGGCCGAAATCGTCATTTAAAATCAATCCATAATTCAATAACTTCATTAAGCATCATGTGGAGCTCATCAGGGCTCAGGTTCCCAGAATCCCTTGCTGTCACAAATTAGATTTCATCTGAACAAACGCCAAATTTTGAGGTTAACCCACTCCGTTCCGGAAGGAGGAAAGAAAAGATCAGCAGAGCATTTTGCTTGTTCAGTACAAAAAAAAAAGAGAAATATTTCTTTCCTAATGGCAAAATGGTTGGTGTTTGAGACACCAAAGTATGGTGAGTATATAATGCCCAGCACAGTGCATATGTCAGACAGCTGGTGAGTATATAATGCCCATCACAGTGTATATAACAGACAGCTGGTGAGTATATAATGCACATCACAGTGTATACAACAGACAGCTGCAGGGCCGTCTTTAAGGCAGGGCAAAAGGGGCAGCTGCCCTGGGCCCTGTCATTGTTGTGGGGCCCAAAGCAGCTGCCTCATACTTGCCAACTATCCCAGTTTACATTCCCTTGTCCCTTGAGGTTTTAGTCCTGTTGTTGTGTACAGATGACTCACATGCAGACCCTGTGTTTACATGTAAATAACCAGCATTCCTATGTAAATAGCAGTGACATGCATATGTAAATAGCTGAGGCCAACGGCATTGATATGTAAATAAGGCAGCATTCATATGTATATCATGCCCCCTGCAGTGAGGAGATGATGTGCTGTAACCTACAGCAACCAGTGAGCAGTATTACTGTACAGTAATCTCTAGTAGCCAATCAACAAGCCGAAATCATGTGCTGTAACTTCTAGAAACAAATGAGTGAGCCTTATGGAGTGCTGTAACCTCTAGCAACCAGTCAGTAAGCAGTAATGATATGCTGTAACCTCTGGCAACCAATTGCAATCGCTGCCTGATCTGATACAGTAAACTGATTTTAAGTCTAGCTGCGATTTATTGTATGTCTCAGAGAAGGTGGAGAGCGAAATTGCCTGGGGGAAGGGGGGCTCTAAGCTAATTTTTGCCCGGGGCCCAATCAATATTAAAGACGGCCCTGGACAGCTGGTGAGTATATAATGCACATCAGTGTATAAAACAGACAGCTGGTGAGTATATAATGCACATCAGTGTATATAACAGACAGCTGGTGAGTATATAATGCACAGCACAATGTGAAAAAAAGAAAAGAAAAAAAAGACAGCCATTTGTAAATAATGTACAGTACAATGTATATAATAAACAGCAGGGTGTGAGGAGAAACGATAAGCAGCGAATCCACACAGGGGAAATCTACACTGATAATCAGGGCACTGTGTCCTGATGATCAGTGCAGCCCCAACAGTGCCCATCAGTGATGCCTATCAGTGCCTCCTCATTACTTATTTAGAAAATGTTGTAACAGAAACTAAGAAAACTTTTCTTTTATTATTTATTTAGCAAAAAATAAAAATCCCAGTGGTGATTAAATACCACTAAAATAAAGGTTTATCTGTCTCAATACAATGGTAAGAATTTCATTTGGGTACAGTGTTGCATGACTGCACAATTGTCATTCAAATTGTGACAGAGCTGATGAAAATTGGCCTGGGCAGGAAGGGGGTGAAAGTGCCCGGGGGCACTGGGGGTGACCCTACCAGTGTCATGGACTAACTGTATAGTGGATGCTTTGTGCTACCTGCAGGGTTAAAGAGGATGTTGTGGCCGGTGGTCATTTTTTTTGGGGGGGTGTCAAAAAGTAATAAAACACCACCCGCCCCCCCCCCCCCTCGGTCGGGTGGGTGGGTCTGGAGCACTTACCCCATCTATGGTGGGCAGCACTTCTCCCAGGTTTGACCGGCCACGGCTTCCCCTTCCTCTGCTCTCCACAGGAATCGTGGTGGCGGCTTCTGTTTCCTCCCTCCTCCTCGGCGGCCAATAAGGACTCTTCTCTTTTCGATCAATCGGAAAACTGGTCTCTGACTCGCTTCTGATTGGCCAGATTGAGGATCAGTGTTTCAGCAGCCAATATTCATTCGCTGTTGTAACACCTGGGTGGGCTCGTAGCGCAATGCTCTACGCCCGGAGCCCACCCTATTTTAAAGCCCATTAGAGCCTCTGGCTCTATTCAGGTGCTTAAATAAACCCTGCCACTGTAATTCATACGGCCGGCACCTGAAAGGGGCCGAATGCATGAATAGGGGGTGGCGGATAGAGGGGGCTGTGCCCAGGCGCCCCTAATGGACAGGCCGCAGCAACCAAAGATAAGAGAAAGATACAACGACCTTGCAACTTTTGTGATTTTTTACATTGCAATCTATGGCACTCACGTCACACCAAAGATGCAGAAAAGTAGTACAGGAACTATTTTTTAGTTTTTGCGCCTCCAGTCGCAGCAAATAAGATGGCACCCATTGAAATGAATGTGTTTATACTTGCTTTGCGACTTTCTGTGTCACACGTCGCAGCAGTGTGAACCAGGGCTAAATAGTAAGGTTGATTGACAGGCTGAATGGGGACTGGCCACACAGGTTCTATAACAATCAGTAGATGAACCAGTTGCCTAAACCTCCCAGTCCTGGTACAAAGCATGTTCCAGCAAGGTAGAAAAAAAAAAAACACGCGTTGGTAGAACCCCATGTAGAAGATCAGCTTTGTTGGTGTTCTGTGAAGCCAGCCCTTCACTGCTTAACGTGGTTCTAAAAGGTAAAAAAAAACTTCTGGCTGCAGCTCCCCCCCCCCCCCCCCAATATACTTACCCGAGCCCCATCTAGATCCAGCAAAGTGCATGAGAGCAGTAGCCTTTGACTCCTGCTGTCTGCAGGAGCCCCAAGACCGCACAGTATGTATCACAGGTCATCATGCGGTTCCAGGGCCTCAGATTGGGCACCAAGAGGGCTACAGAGAATAGTAACTGGACTCTGATCATTTCTATATTGTTATCTACTCAGCCTCATAACCCTGGTTATTGTGGGGGGCCCCCAAGGTCACAGGTTGTGCACCAGTTGGCTTAATTTTTTTCCTCCATGGCTGTATAGGTTTATGCTAGCAAAGCCTTGCAGAGAAACTTTGTTCTGGTAATATCTGCAACAAATTAATGCATTAGGAATATATTTGTTGTCAGCAATCACCTTAAATAACACCTGCCAACAACAATTTTAACATATTGCATAGAATTAATGCTGGCAAGTATTGTGTGTGTGTGTGTGTGTGTGTAAGATATATATATATATATATACACACATATACATACACAGTGCATCCGGAAAGTATTCACAGCGCTTCACTTTTTCCACATTTTGTTATGTTACAGTCTTATTCCAAAATGGATTAAATTAATTATTTTCTTCAAAATACTACAAACAATAATGACAACGTGAAAGAAGTTTGTTTGAAATATTTTAGAAATGTATTAAAAATAAACAAAAAAAATCCCACGTACATAAGTATCACAGCCTTTGCTCAATACTTTGTTGAAGCTCCTTTGGCACCAATTACAGCCTCATGTCTTTTTGAGTATGATGCTACAAGCTCGGCACACCTATTTTTGGGCAGTTTCTCCCATTCTTGTTTGCAGGACCTCTCAAGCTCCATCAGGTTGGATGGGGAGGGTTGGGGCACAGCCATTTTCAGATCTCTCCAGAGATGTTCAATCGGGTTCAAGTCTGGGCTCTGGCTGGGCCACCCAAGGACAGTCACAGAGTTGTCCCGTAGCCACTCCTTTGTTATTTTGTGCTTGGGGTCATTGTCCTGTTGGAAGATGAATCTTCACCCCAGTCTGGGGTCTAGAGCACACTGGAGCAGGTTTTCATCAAGGATGTCTCTGTACATTGCTGCATTCATCTTTCCCTCGATCCTGACTAGTCTCCCAGTTCCTGCCGCTAAAAAAAACATCCCCACAGCATGATGCTGCCACCACTATGCTTCACCGTATGGATGGTACTGGCCAGGTGATGAGCGGTGCCTGGTTTCCTCCAGACCTGAAGCTTGCCATTCAGGCCAAAGAGTTCAATCGTTGTTTCATTAGACCAGAGGATTTTGTTTCTCATGGTCTGAGAGTCCTTCAGGTGCTGTTTGGCAAACCTCAGGCGGGCCTTTTACTGAGGAGTGGCTTCTGTCTGGCCACTCTACCATACAGGCCTGATTGGTGGAGTGCTGCAGAGATGGTTGTTCTTCTGGAAGGTTCTTCTCTCTCCACAGAGAAACATTGGAGCTCTGTCAGAGTGACCATCGGGTTCTTGGTCACCTCCCTGACTAAGGCCATTCCCCCCCGATCGCTCAGTTTGGCCAGGCGGCCCCCTCTAGGAAGAGTCCTAGTGGTTCCAAACTTCTTCCATTTAGGGATGATGATTGGGACCTTCAAGGCTGCTTAAATTCTTCTGTACCCTTCCCCAGATCTGTGCCTCCATACAATGCTGTCTGAGGTCTACAGACAATTTCTTGGACTTCATGGCTTGGTTTGTGCTCTGACATGCACTGTTAACTGTGGGACCTTATATAGACAGATGTGTGTCTTTCCAAATCATGTCCAATCAGCTGAATTCATCACAGGTGGACTCCAATCAAGTAGTAGACACATCTCAAGGACAATCAGTGGAAACAGGATGCATCCGAGTTAAATTTTGAGTGTCATGGCAAAGGCTGTGAATACTTATGTACAGGCCCGGACTGGTCCCAAAAAAAAAGGCCCGGGCATTTTAGACTGAGCAGCCCGCCCGTGCGCCAGTGTTGTCTGGGCGGTTGGTGATTTGGGGTTTCAGTATAAACTATTACTCACAGAGCCAGGTATAAATTATTACTCATGGAGCCAGGTATAAATTATTACTCGCGGAGCCAGGTATAAATTATTACTCACAGAGCCAGTAATAAATTATTACTCACAGAGCCAGGTATAAAAAAAGATCATAGTTACCATTAAGGAAAGGAGCACTCTTGCCCTGGAGCATCAGATCTAACCCCTTCACAGGCGGGAAGAGGAGTGAGTGTGTACTGCTTTCCCTATATGTGACTGCAGCACCTCGTCGGCTTTCATGTGCAGCCACCAGTCACCTGGCAACCAGGATGCAAGGAGAGGAGGAGGGACAGGGAAGCCGAGGCCACCACCTTCCCTATATCCGGCCTCAGCACTTTGCTGGCTTTCAAGTGCAGGAGGTGGGTAGAAACAGAAGGCAATGGCCTTGGCTTCTCTGTCCCTCCTGCTCTCCTTGCGTCCTGGTTGCCAGGTGACCGGTGGCTCTGCCAGCTTCTTTTAGGACATGTGGCCTGGCAGCCCAGCGGCCCTCAGCCCAACAGGCAAACGCTCAGGCTGCCCTATGGCCAGTCCGGGCTTGCTTATGTACATGGGATTTTTTATTTTTCAAACTTCTTTCACGTTGCCATTATGGGGTATTGTTTGTAGAATTTTGAGGGAAATAATTAATTTAATCTATGTTGGAATAAGGCTGTAACATAACAAAATGTGGAAAAAGTGAAGCACTGTGAATACTTTCCAGATGCACTTTGTATATATGTATATTATATATATATATATATATATATATATATATATATATACACACATACACACACACTATATGTACAGTATATATAAAATCATGTCTAAGTAAACAAGAAGCTCCAGACACTCGCAGGTATTTGAAAAAGCATAAACAATCCAAGGCTTTATTCACTAATGTTTTTCAGGGCCACAGCTTCCCTACACGAGTGCCTAGAATAGATAATGGCTTTATTGGGTGATTCTTGCAAGGATTTGGTTGTGTGCATCTTTGAGTAATTTGTGGGCATGAAATGTCGCCATCTTGTGGAAAACTTTGAGGTGGCAGCTTTTTCGATTCTAATAGACTCACAGAAGCCAGTTTTTAAGGAAAAGAATTATGTCACTGATCAAACTAGAATTTAGATAATAGACCAGTATTGAAGAAACACTTAGTGCGGTATCAAAAAATCCTTATAGGGTTAAGCACCTCGTCAATGAATACAATAGCAGTTAATGAATATGGGACTTTACCAGCACTACTTGTGGGAAAGACCTCATATATCTTTCCTTTCAGTGGTCTTTCCCAAAAGTCGTGTTCCGACATGCTGAAGTTAGAGGATCACCCCATAAATGGGGGAATGAGCACACTTTAGTCTCATCTATTTTTTTATCTTTGTATATGGGACTTTAACAGATAGTAATATAGATTATTTTGTATAAAATTCATACGTTAATTTTACACTCATAAACAGATTTTTAGTTTTAGGCCTTGTAGGTGTGCACATTGATAAGCCCTGCGTGAGGACACAATTACCCACATGAAAATGTACAGGTGTTCCCCATGCCGGCAGTCCCATTGATGTTTATTGGGATGGAGCGGCTGCACGGACACAGGCGCTGCTCCCAATTCAGGTGCACGGCCCAAATGCACACTGTGTGAGTTTGAGTACACACATCTACATCCACACAGATATCAAATTGGGAGGAACAGCTGTGCCTGCGCAGCCGCTGCTTGCCAACTGACATCAATGGGACTGCCAGCACGGAATGGACAGAACACCTGTGCATCCCTGTACAGGCAAACTTGGCCTCACACGGGCAAATGCATTAATACGCCCCGGGTGAAGGAGGCCTTAAACTTACAAACTTTTTATCATTATATCCTTTATTTATTTGAATCTTTTTATATTTGGCTAAATTTCTTCTCAAAAGATTTCACAAAAACAAAACAAAAAACAACGTTACTGGCGGTTTAAAAAGAAATCAAAACAGTGGAAAATTGAGATGAAAGGCATTTTTTAATTACATTAAATAAAAAATCTTGTATAGTAAACACATACACTATTGAAGGAGTTTTACTTTAAACAATGGGGGCACTATCACCAAAGTGCACTTATACCTTTTGCCCCTTTGCCCTGACCTAAAACTAATCCACCCTCCCCCTCCAGAAATGCATACTTATACAGCTTCCAGTGTTTGGTGACATTCTGCTCCACAAGTCTCACTCTCCTGGAGCATTACAGCCATATAGAGTTCTATGAGGGCTCTTCTACTTTTGTCTCCTGGCCAGAAGATGAAGAATGAAAATAGTACAAAAAAAACCTAATTCACCCCCATCCCTTTTTTTCAAAACAACATGGCAGAGAATAGATGAAGGTGTTGATAACCACTGAATGTCTGTTAGCTGGGCTCAGTCTCAAGGCAGTCATATCTGTTCATGGCCATCAAGGTTGTCCAGCTCATCCCGCAGGTGATCAATATACATGTTGATCTCTGCAACCCGTTTACGATTTCTTTGTAGTTCTTCTCTGTGAACCTGTCCAAACATGAAAGCACACAGTCAGTAGGAATGGCAATGAACGTCATTACCCTTCAACATACAAAAACCCTACTACAAAGTAATGTGAATTTGATGTCTTTTTATTCATGTTATTTACACATAAAAGCCTCTTTTGTGAAAATATCCAACAGCCCTGAGGTTGCTGCTCTTAACCACCATCCTGGATGTAGTGTCAGCAGACTGAAAACTGTCAGCCAAGTGATACTTTATAGCAGCCATTCTCAGCCAGGGTTCCATGGGACCCAAATGTTCCTCAAGAGGTTGCTAGGGCTTCATTAAGAAGTGGCTCTGAGGGTGGCATTCACCACTGTAAGGGTTGCATTCCTCCTACTGGCCACAAGTGTAATGGGCATTTTTCCCCTTTGACCCCCCGATAGATTAGTTTTAGTTATGGTATTATTAATCTATAGCAGTAGTCTCCAAACTGTGGCCTTTTGCTTGCCTTTATCTGGCCCCTGAATTACTATTCTGGCCACTGATACCATTAGTGGGGCATAGTTCCTGTCACTGACACCAACAATGGGGTGCTATTCTTTCCACTGAAACCAACAATGGGGCGCTATTCTTCCCACTGAAACCAACAATGGGGCGCTATTCTTCTCACTGAAACCAACAATGGGGCACTATTCCTCCTACTGGCACCAACAATGGGGCATAATTCCTTCCATGGACAACAAAAATGGGGTATTATTCCTCCCCACTGACACCAACTATTTCTTTCCCTAATACCAAAGATCGGGCATTTTTTACTCCCACTGGGCACAGTCTGGTCCCCCTAAAGTCTGAAAGACAGTAAACTGGCCCTTTCGTTAGAAGGTGGGAAGGCCCCTGGTCTATAGTGGTCCCCTATATCCTATTCAACCTTTTGTACCCTATGCCTTGCCCCTTGTGTTCCCTTGCCAGTTTCCTACCTGAGTTGTCCTTCCTATGTCCTATCTTTGGTCTCCCTCTGTACTTCAGCTAGTTCCTCTTTATCTGTTCCAGTCTTTTTCTCTGTGTGTCTGTCAATCCCTTATCTTCACCTGCATTCCCTGCCTGTATTTCTCCCCTGTATTTCAGTGTATTCTCAGTGACTTTTTCATGTTTCCCTGGGTTGTGGCCTGCCTGAGTGAGTCGGAGGACCGCAACCTGGCCACCGCCTGCAACATCTACACCTTGGTGAAGACTAGGGTCATAGACCCTGACCCTTGGCCCTTCTCAGGGCCCCCTACTGTCACTTCGTGACCAGCCAGCAAAGTCCTCTGTGTGCCCACGCTTTCACCACCATCTACCCAACTGCTGCAAATCCAGGTCAGCTTCTCCCTAGGGGGAGCAGTTTTCCAATCCGTGTCCTGCCCATATTGTTCATATTGTTTGGTGTCCTCAAACATTTGGCCTTATAGTGTATAAGAAACTAGTGGGAAAATCTATGCAACTTGATCTCATCAGCAGAAAAATATCAGGCCGGTGAATGATTTAAACTTCTTGTTTCAACCCAAAAAGGTGAATTCCAGTTTTGATTGCACTGACTTTTTGCTTTAACAATGCCATGATTTCTAGTCTTACTTTTTGCATGAGGTTGGTGGCCCAGTTATTGATATTGGTGACCAGTTCATCTTCTCGATTATCGATCTTCAGCAGGTGTATGTCATGCGAGGCGCTGACTGCATTGACAATGGTGTCTTTGTCCACAAATAGCTGCCAGCAGAGAGAGAAAAATATGCAGAGTTAAAGCGTAACTGATTATTTTATCATGGTTACGTGATAGTTTACGTTTTTGGGTTTGTAATTGAGATGTGCAAAGCGAGATCGCACAAATACGTAAAAGTATAACATTTAATTAACTAATGACAGATACAGACAGCGAATATAATAATCAGTGGTGGCCGGTCCACAATGGGTACAGGGGGACCGCCCCCAGCCCGCAACATCAGTGTGGGGCGCTGGACCAACAGGTCTCT
This sequence comes from Lithobates pipiens, assembly GCF_037356315.1. Lineage (NCBI taxonomy): Eukaryota > Metazoa > Chordata > Amphibia > Anura > Ranidae > Lithobates > Lithobates pipiens. The sequence goes on along the minus strand of NW_027507784.1, from coordinate 323,057,759 downwards.
ACCAGGTCCTTCACTCCTTCACAAGCATGTGACCACAGCCCAAGGCCCCAATTGACCTGTTTTATGTTGTCCGTGGGGTGCAGATCACTGTCCCCCGAGCCACCCCACCCTGTGATACCAGTGAATCAGTATCTGCTTCTGGCTTCCCGCCTGGCCAATCAGGACAGGAGATGGAAGACCAGGTCAATACAGAAGCCGTAGCGCCGGGTGCCAGGGGAGCCGTGACTGCTGGAGGGCTCCGCCCCTAGGGTGAATGCAGACCTGGAGAGGCCCGCCTGCTCCTCCCCATAATCACCCAGCACTAGCCGCCACTGGTAATAATATTAGAAAACATAACAAGAATACTTAGCTAAAGATGCTGTTTCGCCACGGAGTCCCATCTGCTTCCACGGCGTGACACAGATTATTATTATACAGGATTTATATAGCACCAATAGTTTACACAGCACTTTACACTGTGGGGGGGGGGGGCAGTACAATTCAATCCAGTACAAAGGGAATAGGAGGGTCCTGCTCACAGAGTTTACAATCTAAATTGGGGTCACAGATGGATGCAGGATAGCAAGCACTGAGATGTGACAGAATGTTCCCAGTTATAAATGTAGCATATAAGACTTGTGGAAGAAAATTTGTCAACTTTCACTGCAAACAAAATTACCTTTTAAGGACTTAGGTCAGTTTGTAACGACATTCTTTTGGCATGAAGTCAGCTAAGGTAACCAGGATATTGTGAGCCAACCATAATAAGGAAATACGATAAAAGCAATTTCCCCATCATTGATGGTAAATCTTTTTTTCTAGTTTTAGAGAGGGATTAGAGTGCCTGCCAGGTTTTGATTTCTGTTTTTATCCATGTTACGGAGATTCACCCTCTCCATTTGTTCTGGCAACCATTATCAATGAAAGTGAAAGGAAATCCCAAATTTAAGGTTGTCACACTAATGTACATATGAGTTGTATGCATAGTAATTTTTTAGCAGAGGTTCCCTGAGACAGGAAAGTTATTCCAAAGGTTCTTCTGTGTTAAAAAAAAAAGATTGAGAAAGGCTGATTTAGAGAAATTTCTTCTCACTTCCTGTCTTGGCTATGGGAAAGGATGTAAAAAAGAAATCTTCCCACCTTTCCTCCCCGAGAAGCCGCCATCATGGGAGTATATATCCGTCACAACAAAGACCAAAAGGTGCAACGAAAAAAGCCCAAAAGTCAGGATATCTACCTGAGACTTCTGGTTAAGTTATACCATTTCTTGGCTCGTCATACAAATGGCACCTTCAACAAAGTAGTTTTGAGATGTCTGTTCATGAGTCGTACCATCAGGCCACCCCTCTCTCTGTTTGATTCGCAAGAAGAAGCTTCCTGGACATGAAAGCAAAACTGCTGTGGTGGTTGGATGCATCACAGATGATGTGAGAATTCAAGATATCCCCAAACTCAAGGTGTGCGCATGTAAAGTGTCTTCTGGAGCACGCAGAAGAATTCTTAAAACTGGTGGACAAATTTTGACATTTGACCAGTTGGCTCTCGCTGCCCCCAAAGGCCAGAACACTGTTCTGCTTTCAGGTCCTTGCAAGGGACGAGAGGTGTACAGACACTGTGGAAAGGCACCTGGTACTCCACACAGTCACGCCAAGCCCTACGTTCGTTCTAATGCCGCATACACACAACCGGACTTTTAGAGGGACTAGGTCCGCCAGTCTTCCCGACGGACTTTCGGCGGAGTTCCGACGGACTTTCCCGAATGAACGGACTTCGCCACACACAATCACACCAAAATCAGACGGATTCGAACGTGATGATGTACGACTGGACTAGAATAAGGAAGTTCATAGCCAGTAGTCAATAGCTGCCCTAGCATCGGTTTTTGTCCATCAGACTAGCATACACACGAACGGATTTCTCGGTCCGGCGGAGTTCCGGTGGAAAAATATAAAACATGTTCTATTTCTAAAGTCCGCCGGATTTTTGGCAAGCAAAGGTCCGATGGAGCCCACACATGATCGAATTGTCCGACGGACTCGTTCCGTCTGACCTTTGCTGTCCAAAAGTCCGGTCGTGTGTACGTGGCATAAGGGTAGAAAGTTTGAGCGTGCTAGAGGTGGCCGAGCAAGCAGAGGATACAAGACCTAAACACCATCTGTGCTTTGTACTCATTAAAGATGTTAAATCTTGAAAAAAAAAAAAAAAAATCTTCCCAATGGGACACAGACGGCAACACAAAACTGAACAATGTTTATAAACCTTCTTTACTCTAAGGGTCTCCAAGGACATTGGTTAGTTCCAGGAGTGTGCTATAATGCTCACCGCTCGAAGCTCATCAGTCATGTCTTCATCCATCTCCCCCTTAAGTACTCTTTCCAGCATGCTAATAGACAATTCCAGGAGCTTTTCATGGTGGTGGTTCTCCAAGTCTCTGATCTGAGCCATTGTATATTAAAGGGTTAAAGAACAACTCTAGGCAAAAAGTCACTGAAATGTTAAATGTTTGCTGAGTTTAAGCTGCCCACTTTCTCCATCTGATTGGTCCATTGTTTAAAGGGTAAATCCACCCAAAAGTGATAAACAAATTAGACTAGTGTCAGTCACTACTGTTGCTCACACCTCTTCTGTTCCCACACAAGTGTACTTAAAAAATATATTTCAGACAGTGCCACGCAGTATAGAGATCATATACAGATGAATTATGTCATATACTCAGCCCAATATTCCAAAAACAACATCAAAGTGCAAGATGTAAATAAATGAATAATAAAACAAACAATAAAAAGAAAGTCCCAAGTGTCCATTCATATTCATGATATTGTGTTCATTCAATGATAATGATGCCAGATAATTCCAACTTGTTGTTACGTTTATATTCCTTTTTTCACCCCATGCATAAATCCCTTAACCGGCATACTTATGCTCTCACTTTATTAACTGACCCGATATCAGGTCCCATGCACATTTGCACATTCCTCTTTTCTAAATCCAGCTTCATCCTCAGCAATTGTGCAATGAATGTGTAAGGATTCATTCAAAAGATAAGATAATATATAGTGCTCTCTGTAAAATGTCTTATGCCCCATACACACGGTCGGACATTCCAACCACAAAATCCATCAGATTTTTTCAGACGGATTTTGTGAAACTTGTGTTGCATACACACGGTCGCACAAAGTTGCCGGAAAATCTGATCGTTCTGAATGAGGTGACGTCAAACATGTACGTCGGGACTATAAACGGGCCAGTAGCCAATAGCTTTTATCTCTTAGTTTATTCTGAGCATGTGTGGCACTTTGTCCGTCGGAATTGTCTACACACGATCGGAATTTATGCAATCGGATTTTGTTGTCGGAAAATTTTAGATCCTGCTCTCAAACTTTGTGCGTCGAAAAATCCGTCAGAAAAAGTCCGATAGAGCCCACACATAATCGGATTTTCCGACAACATAATCCTATCTGACTTTTTCCATTGGAAATTTCCGACCGTGTGTACAGGGCATTATACTTATATTGTGCACTGATACTGGTGCACATCAGTATCCAGGTAAACTTTATTGAAAAACTCCAACAAAAAGGATGACAACACACTTCTGGTTTGCAGTGTGACGTCACTTGCTCCTCCCAATGTGTTGCGTCATCAAATCACATGACTTGATTAGAGAATGGGGGCCGGTACTCACAGAGGGACTTATGCATATACAAAGGACACTATATATTCTGTTATCTTTTGAAGAAATCCTAGGCAGGGAATACAAATGCAGAAAAAAGAAGATCGCTGTATACTAGCTGCTGGCTTGATTTACAAGACATGTCAGGGAAAAGGATATAGGCTTTGCACAGTTTCCAGAAAAGTTGACACCAGTTCAGAGATATTCCTTTCATATTCCTTAATGATCTCCTGTGTGCAGAGAAAATGTGCAAGTTATTAAAGTGTATGTCAAGGCATAAACAAATATACAGCACATCTCTGCAATACATGCAAATTTCCCTGTGTTTTATCCTTTTAAAGACCCCACATGTACAGAACTACCTGATGATCTGCCAGCTTTTCAAAGAGAATTCCAGATTTACTTTCACTTTAAATAGTTAATTTGGGCCAAGCCGGCCTAAACAAATTATTTCCATGCTAGACGTTCTGGCCGACAGGACTGCGGTAATAAGACCGTGGAATTCTGGAATGGGAATCATTTGTTTGGACCAGTTTGGGCCACACAAACTATTTAAAGCGAAGGTAAACCCCCTTCACATCAGTGACCTCCACTCACATCGGAGCCCCCATATATATGAAAGCCCTTCTCACATCAGTCCCCCATCACATCAGTCCCCCATCACTCATGGAGTCCAACATCACAAAACCCCTCAATCACACAATACCCTAAAAAACAGCATCCACAATCACACAGTCCATCTCATTCATCACAGACCCCCCCCCCCCCCAATCACACAGTTCCCTCCCGTCACAGTGTCCCCCTAATCACACAGTTCCCTCCCATCACAGTGCCCCCCTAATCACACAGTCTACCCATACAGAGTCCCCATATCACAAAGTCCACTCTCTCATCATAAGCCCTCTAAACAGACAGCCCCCCATCACAGAGCCCCCCAATCACACAGTTCACTCCCCCATCAAAGTGCCCCCTAATCACACAGCCTACCCATACAGAGCCCCCCCCCCCCACACACAAACACACACACACAGTTCACCCCCTAATCACACAGTCTACCCATACATAGTTCCCAAATCACACAGTCCACTCTCTCATCATAGGCCCCCTATAAAAGACAGCCCCCCCCCCCCCCCCCCCCCATCACAGAGCACTCCAATCACACAGTTCACTCCTCCATCACGGTGCCGTCTAATACCACAGTCTATTCATACAGAGCCCCCCTCCCCCCCATCACACAGTCCACTCCCCATCACAGTGCCCCCAAATCACACAGTCCCCGCTCTCATCATAGGCCCTCTAAACAGACAGTCCCCCATCACAGAGCCCCCCAATCACACAGTTCACTTCACCATCATGGTGCCTTCTAATCACTTAGTCTACCCATACAGAGCCCCCCCCCCCCGCCCTCAATCACACAGCCCACTCCCCGCTTTACAGTGCCCTCTAATTACACAGTCTACCCATACAGAGCCCCTGAATCACACAGTCCACTCTTCCCTTCACAGGCCCCCTAATTAGACACCTCCTCATCACAGAGCCCTCCAATCACACAGTCCACTCCCCATCATAGGCCCCCTAATCAGACACTCCTCCATCACAGTGCCCCCTAATCACACAGCCTACCCATACACAGCCCACCAATCACACTGTCCACTCCACCATCACAGCCCCCCCCCCCCCCAATCACACAGTCTACCTATACAGAGCCCCCAAATCACACAGTCCACTACCCCAGCACAGGTCACCTAATAAGACAGCCCCCATCTTTGCATCAGGATCGTACCTTTTGACTCCGGCGGAGTGGCAGAGGGTGGGAGTTGGAGCTGGTGCTATGCCCCCCTTCCCCCATCATGGTAACCCATAACGCCGATCTAGGACAAACTGGGTCCCATATGCATGGCACCTTGAGAAACATTGATAATGCCAAACCGTTCTGGCATAAAATCATTTGTTTTGGCCAGCTTGGCCTAAGTGAAAGCATGTCTTCTTTTAATTCTCTTTTAAGCCCTGTTATGGGTTGACAAACCACGTTTGGTGAACTGAGTGGTGTCAGCCCTGCCCACTGTCTTTTGCTAAGATACTCCGACCACCTCATTTCTGCAACATAAAGGCTAATAATTCTGTAGTCCATGATAAGAACTGAGAGGGATGATTGAGCTAATGCTGGTAGTGTGCACAGGACACAGCTCAGCTCAAGATCACTTTTATTTCTCTTTTTTTTTTTTTTTACTTTTTTAAACAGATATAACACAATATTTTCAATGGTAAATAAAACAGACCAAATGGGAGCACATAAGATACATTAATTGTTAGGGTTTATTTATACTTTAAACAAATTTCCCCTTTAGAAATGGCAGGATTACAATGATATCACTGTTAAGAGACATGGACTCACCTCCAGTTGGTCCACCAGCTGCAGCTCCAGCATCAGTAGGGAGTCCATGAGCTGGGCAATGTCCTGACTGTACTGCAGTGATTTGGTGTCTATGATCTGCTGGTCTGTGATCTGCGAGAGCTCATCGAACATCTAGAGAGACATACAGAACATTTTTATTTTTGATCTTTTAAGGGCAATTGTGAATGAGCATGTCAGATGAAAAAATAATCTTTTGAAAGTCATAGCAAATTATATTCAATTAGTCTGAAATTCATATCTTTAGTGAATCGTTGAACACAGGTGGCCTTTTAGGGTACCAGATTCAAACACCATTAATAAAAAATCATTAAAGCAAATTTGCAAGTACTGAAAAGTCTCTCGTCTACATCCCCACCCATCCTTTGTCTATGTGTATTAGACACGTGAAATTCGTTTAGTTCCGAATTCATTTTTTAACTAATTTTGACAAATTCGTTACCGTATTTGCCGGCGTATAAGACGACCTTTTACACTTAAAAAAAACTGGCCGAAAATCGGGGGTCGTCTTATACGCCGGATCAGCCCCTCCGATGCCTGCTGAGGGTTCGGTAATACTGTATGTAGCTTCGGCTACATACAGTATATACCGCTGAGCCAATCCCAGCGAGCGATGTATTCAAATGAATACAGAGCCTGCTCGGATTGGAGCAACAACCTCTGCCAATCCGAGCAGGCTACAGAGGCTTTGAGAGTCAGAGAGGCGCGGGCTGATGATGATACAGCCTCTGCCAATCCAAGCAGGCTTTGTATTCATTAATAGAATACATCGCTCGCTGTGATTGGTTCCAGCAAAAGCAGGAAGAAGGATATGGCGCCAGCTCCTGCTCCAGCAAGAAGGACGGAATATCAAGCGTCGGAAGCCTTGGAAGGGGGTCGTCTTATACGGTAAGTACAAGAAAAAAATGTAAGATTAACAGTAAGATTAGGGGGTCGTTTTATATGCCCGGTCGTCTTATACACCGGCATATACGGTAATTCAGAAATTTTTGAATTTCCAAATTTTTTCATTTCAGAATTTCTGAATTTTTACATTTCCAAATTTCAGAAAATTTGAAATTTCAGAAAAATTCGACATTCGAAATTTCCAAAAATTCGAAATTTCTGAATTTCGGAAATTCGAAAATGCGAAAACTTCGGAAATTGGAAAATTCTAATTCGGAATTCAAAATTCCGGAAGTTTTGGAAATTTGAAAATTTGGAAATTTGAAAATCCGAAAATCTGAAATAATGACTAATAATAACTATTAAATTATAGGTATTGGGATTTCCTTTCAAATTTGGCTGTTAGTGAACGTAACGAGTATGAATTTATCTGAAGTTACGAATTATCTTAAATAAGGAATGCTGTATCTAAAAGAATGGAACGTAACAATCTAATAATAATAATAATAATAAAAATGTTTTATTATTGTTTATTTATTATTAGTTTGTTCCATTCCATTTGTTTAGATTCGGCATTCGTTATTTTTGATAATTCGTAACTTTAGATACATTTGTATTCGTTACCTTCACTAACAGCCAAATTTGGAGGAAAGGAAATTTCAACACCTATAATTTAATAGTTAGTTATTATTTTACTGATTTTCTTTCAGATTTTCCAATTTTCAAATTTCCACATTTTTGAATTTCCGATAAAAGAAAAAAAACAAATGCAACGAAAACAAATACATTTTTTTGTCAGTGCACATGTCTAATGTGTATGGCTGTATGAATATTATTCAGAAAAAAAAAACCTCAAAATTCAAATATTTTATGATTCTACTCTGTTGGAGGGCTGACAGGGTGGCACATTCTCTCAATGTGTTTCTTGTATATTTTTTTTTATTTTTTTTTTTACACAAATAGAGCTTTCTTTTGGTGGTATTTGATGGCCGCTGTTTTTTTGTTTGTTTTCTTTATTTTATACCGTAAATGAAAAAATTTAAATTTTGAAAAAAAAAGATATTTTTTACTTTCTGTTATAAAACGTATCCAATAAAAAAATCTAAATTCTTCATAAATTTAGGCCAAAATGTATTCTGTTACATGTCTTTGGTAAAAAAAAAAAATAATACCAGTAAGTTTATATCAATTGGTTTGTGTGAAAGTTATAGCGTCTACAAACTATGGTATATTATATACTAGAATTTACACCGCTATGACATTATACTGGTAATGGTAGTGATCAGCAACCTATAGTGGGACTGAGATAGTGTGGCAGGCAATCTGGTGCTAACAGATCCTCACTGGGAGATACACTAACTCATTTTGACATGAAAAGTCACACTAATACAGTGGTCAGATATAATACTGTACAATCGCACTGTACTAATGACACTGGCTGAGAAGTGGTTAACATCTAGGGGCACTCAAGGGGTAAACAGCATGCCTAAAAGTGTAATCTGCTTTTACTAACAGGTCTGGCTGTTTTTTTTCTCCCTGCCTTGCCGGGAGAAGAAACAGCCAGATCGCTGATCTGTGTGTTTGAAAACAAAGAACTCTGTGCTGTGATTGGCTACAGCCGATCAACAGGGCATGGGCCACTACCTTTTGTCTAAATCCCACTGTAGCCAGTGACAATGCGGGTTAGCAGGGGGTGACCCTAACCCTTAAAAGCCTGGATGACGTACAGTACATGTGGCAAGCAGTTAAAAAAAGAAATTGTATGATTCTTCTCTGTTGGAGGAGTGACAGGATAGGACAACCTTTTGACGCATTTCCCAGAACATAATTCCACTTCTTCAGGAGAGATATTGAGACTAGTTTATACTGTGTATTGTTATTTGCTGGAGCGTACATGCTAAAAAGTGTCTCTGGGACGAGCATAGGGGCACCGGGGAGATAAATAGGACCTACAGGTTCCTGTGTGAAGGGTGGGTGGTAATTTCTACATACCAGCCTTCTATTTCATTTCAGAACTTAGCACATGCGTAGTCAGAATCTGATCCTATTGCAGGAAAATGGATTATGAATGACTGACCAGATGGGCTCTCTACTACTGCAAGTATCTCTTTCTCCTCTATTATGCATTTGAAAGGCAAGGCAATCTCACTATACAATAGCAGACATCCCAACCTGCAGAAACTAATTTCAGGGAGATGGCGCTTCAAGCCCGCAAATGCACCCCCCCCACCCCCACCCCTCGTGGCACAATATTATTTAAGTCACTTTTTCAATATTTTTTCTCAGTGCTTCTGGGTGAAGGGGGTGGGGGTGGGTGGCAGTGGACAGTGTCAGTATTTATTTTTTATTTTTAATAATTGATCATCTTTGATAATCTTATTTTTAATAATTGATAATCTGACGATGCCCGGGAAGAGCACACATATGTGCTTTGCAAGATGGATGGATGCAGTATTTATACTGTTTTGATCTGAACACACAACAACTTAAACAACGCAATAAGGTGCTCCTGCCCATTTGATTTCCCGTTGGGGGGCCGTTAAACATGTGACCACTTGCAAGCCTCACAGATCGGGGTCCCCCCCTTGGGCTGAGGGCATGGACAGGCTCTCAGTGGGTCCGGGATCACACTTAAGGGGATTATCCGGTTTTAAAGAAGTCTCTGGTTAAGTGAGTCTTCCTGGCGGAAAGGAAATGTAAGAATCCCCCTGAAGAAGACCATAACCTTTGAGGTCGAAATGCATTGGGGCATTTCCATACATCGGATAGTGCAATTCCAAGTGTAACAATATATCACCCTTGATGTATAACCTTTCCCAGCCTAATTTGTCTCGCCTTGTGTATGCCAGAGCTCATATTTTAATTCATTCATTTTTTATATATGTTTTGTGTCTAACCATTTTTTAAATCAAAAATCTGCGATTTTTACAAAATATTTGACTCCTATTTGCTGCTTAAAAAGCCCCGTGGGGAACTTTCCACTTTTTTCTTTTCAAAGACCTATACAAGAAAATGCTATTCTTTAAGAATAAAGTGGAGAGATAGATTTGGGTGTCATCGGTATAGAGATGGTATTGGAAGCCATGGGAGGCTACTCTGCCAGTATTGACTGTTATGCCACGTACACATGATCGGAATTCCGGCCAGAAAAAGACCGATGAGAGCTTTTCATCGGAAAATGCGACCGTGTGTATGCTCCATCGGAATTTAGCTGTCCGAATTTCCGCCAGCCAAAAATTGAGAGCATGTTCTAAATTTTCCCGATGGAAAAACTTTCTATCGGAAATTCCAATTGTGTGTATGCAATTCCGACACGCCAAAACTCATGCATGCTCAGATTCAACTAGGAGATGGAAGCTATTGGCTACTGGCTTCCTTTTTCTAGTCCCGTCGTACATGTTGTATGTAACAGCATTCTAAACGATCAGAATTTGGTGTGAGCGTGTGTAGGCAAGACAGCTTGAGCGGAATTCCGTCTGGAAAACCATCAGAGCTTTTTCCGACGAGAATTCCGATCGTGTGTACGCGGCATAAGTGTGCATTAAGAACAACACTGGAAATAACATTGGGCGGTATGCATCCGCTAAAATGTTGATTTGCAGCAGAACCCCTAGGGACCACCAACATTTTCTCATGGACCATCAACGACTCAATCACAACTTTAATAATTATAAAACAACCTAAATAATCAGGGAATAGGTGAGTATATGGACATCTTAAAGCCACCTAGTAATGACTGCACTAATGCAAGAATCTATAGAGTCACACTTAAAGCCTAAATCCGGCAAGCCTTTTCATTTTGAATAGAGTAGGGAAGGGTCTAGTTATAAAAGTGTGATCTTTTTCTCCCTGTATCACCATTTGAGAGATTTTCCATCACTTCCTTTCCTTACAGGAAGTAAGGGGACGACAGTCCATACTATGTAGATTGTGGTTCTGATGTGACCATTATATTTTGTATATCCTGGGCAACGTGGTCATCCCTTCTCATGAGGCCATCTCATGACATTCTTCACTCATAATGTGACCTAAAGGGGTTGATTTTTCTAAAACTGGAGAGGGTAAAATCTGGTGCCGCTGTACATGGTAGACAATCAGCTTCTAACTTCAGCTTGTTCAGTAAAGCTTTGACAAAAAAACAAAAACAAAAAAAAATGGCGAACGTATTGGTTTCTATGTAGACCTGCGCCAGATTTTGCACTCTCCAGTTTTAGTAAATCAACCCCAATATGTCCTCAGTCTTTGAATGAATGAAGTTTTGTATGCGGTTTTTATTTATTTATTTTTACAATCAAGCAGACAACCATTTTATTATGGAGCCTATGAGATAATCAGCACGTTCCAGCTGTACACCGCTGTGACTATTGCCCCGTATAAATGTTAAAACTGCTAAATGATATCATTCTGCCATCACAGGCCCACTTATCTTCCAAGAGCAATGGCGCTCCCCCAAATATACACCCTTGTAAGCTGTACCTCATTGTTCTTTGTTTGAAACTCATTAATTTTCTTGGCTCCAGTCTCCTGGTTTTCGGTCACAGCCTCCTGCAGACATTCATTAAAGATGGTCATTTCAGCTTCCCTTTTCTCATGGTGCTTGAGGCCATAGTCGAATATAGCCTGACAGACCTCCGTACACTTCGTCCTATATGTGGGGTCAGTGTTAAGGAACAACACACTGCACAGATGTATTAAAATTGATGCGGTCACAAGTGAATGGGCTGCTATTACATAATGTGTGGTGTGAATGGGTCTGAACATGCCAAGCTGTCCATTAAAAGTTGTAGGCATTTGGGAGAAACCATATAACACTGCTGGTGGTTAGAGATGGGCCGAACACCCCCCCCCCCCCCCCTGTTTGGTTCACACTAAAACTCTGGAACATTGCAAAAGTTCGGACCCAAATCCCAAACCCCACTAAAGTCTATAGGACCCGAATTTGAAAAGTCAAAAGACCCCATTTTGGAGGCTTACTGTATATGCAAGTTATTGGCAATAAAAATGGTATGGGGTCCGGGTACTTTGAAAAGATAGTTTTTACAGGATCAGTGATTTTAATGATGCTTAACCACTTCAATACAGGGCACTTTCGCCCCCTTCCTTCCCAGCCCAATTTTCAGCTTTCATCGTTCTAGCGCTTTCAGTGACAATTGCGCAGTCATGCTACACTGTACCCAAATTAAAGTTTTATCATTTTGTTCGCACAAATAGAGCTTTATTTTGGTGGTATTTATTCACGACTCCGTTTTTTATTTTTTGCGATATAAGCGCAAAAAAGCGGAAATTTGGAAAAAAAAACTATTTTCTTTTTTCTATTTTAAAAGAAATCCAATAAAATCAAATTTTGTCATAAATTTAAGCCAAAATGTATTCTGCTACATGTTTTTGGTAAAAAAAAAATTCCGTTAAGTGTATAATAATTGGTTTGTGTGATCACGGACATATGTACGCAAATGATCATGTACATATGTGTGCAGGTGATCACGTACATATGTGTGCAGATAATCATTGGGACATGTGATTTTAGTGGGACATATGTGGGGGACATGTTTTTATTATTAGGGACATGTATTTTTATTATTTGGGGACATGTATGTTTTGGGGACATGTGTGGGCACATTGTGTTTACACTGTGTGGTGATTTGTGTTTACACTAGACTGGTGATCAGTGAGTAAAAAGCTGTAAAAAACAGCTCATACTCACTGATCATCAGCCGGCTGCAGCGATCTGCTCTCCTATCCTCAGCGATGACTTCTGTGTGAGGAGAGGAGGAGCCGATTGCCTAGCAACCGGCTGTTTGTTTACATCACATGACGGCCGTGATTGGACACAGCAATCATGTGATCAGGAGGGCCAATCACAGAGACCTCCTGCCGATCTGAGATGCGCCGTGTCCGGGTGACACGGGCGCATCTGGATCGCGCCGCTGCGCGGGCACGCGCGCGCGATCCCGCTCTTTCTGATGGACGTTCCTGAACGTCCTATCAGGAGTAGACGGCTCCCACCCGGCCGTATTTGTGCATTGGCCAGGTGGGAAGTGGTTAAAGTGAAACAATAAAAATGCCTTTAAATATAGTGCCTTGGGGGTCCCCTTAGTCTGCCTGTAAAGTGGTGCATATGTACTGTGTATAGAACCTGCTGCAGCAAAACTGACATTTCTAAATAAAAAAAAAACACATTTAAATTGCCAACAATACAATACCATTGCCAGCAATACAAAAATGCTAAAACAAAAAAATTGGCGTGCCCCTCCCAATCCATACCAGGCCTTTCAGGTCTGGTGTGGATTTTAAGGGTAACCCCATGCCTAAATTTAAAAAAGAAAACAGTGTTAGGTTCCCCTCAATCCATACCATACCCTTATCTGAGCATGCAGCCTGTCAGATCAGGAAGGGGGGGGGGGACGAGCGGGGGCCCCCCTCCCCTTCTGAACCATACCAGGCTACATGCCCTCAACATGGGGGGGAGTTCTTTGGGGTTGGTGGTTTCCTCCACCAACCTCAAAGCTCCTTGTGTCCACGTGTATGAGTTCCCAGTGTTGTCATCACGCTTGTTCTTTTTTTTGAGCTATGGGAGTGCCTGGTTTGTGGTGTCGGATGTGAGTTAGTCTCTTTTTCCATGCATATAGGATTTCCATCTCGATGTATCCCTCTGTGATCCAGATTCTGATATGAAGATGGCAGTCTGGAGTAGATTATGCAAAAGCTCTTTTAGACTTTCCATTAATCATGGGAGTCAATTGTGATGGTGAGCTGCTCTCCTATGGGAATAATCACTGGGTGTTTTTAGATCCCGCAACCACTCACAGTGCCTTTCAACTCCCACAGTGGCTCCCAGCCTCCTACAGTGTCCCCCAGCCCAGTGGTCCTGAACTGGTGCTGGTCAGGGCCTGCTAATGACCAGGTTACACAGCAGGAGTTGAGCAGCGATTGCGGTATGCACAGGGCTTTTGCAGACTGCAGTCGCAGTTCACCTCCTGCTGCGCAGCCATGGCCCGTCCATCCTCTCCCGGCTCCACCGCCCGGGAGGAGCTGCAGATTGGAATGGAGAGCTCCTCCCACCCCCTGCCCTGCTGATAGGATGACATTGTCAGGCGGGCGGGCCGGAGGAGCCAGGAGAGAACACAGGAACTGATAAGAGGCCTCTGCCCTGCCACAGGTCCTGTGCTGGGGATGCAGAGCTTGGAATGGGGAAATGTGATGTTAGAGTGGAAAGGGGTGGGGGGAAAACTGCAGGGGCACTGTGATGGTGGAGGCTGTGATTGCTAGGGGCACTGTAATATAAAGTGGACTGCACTGTAAACATTAGAGGAACTGAGGACAGACTCTGTAAATATCAAATATCCCATCCTCCGACCTATCCACCACAACCCCAACTCCATCCCCCTGGTCACTGGGAAAAATCTGCTGCCATGAAACCAGTTTCTAGTGCCAAAAAGGTTGGGGATCGCTGCTCCAGCTTACTGCAGAGCCTTAAGCCCCCCACCCCCCCCCATAGTACCACCAACCTCAGTGTCCCATACTGCCTCCCCCAACTTCCCACAATACCCCTCAGCCCCTTCAGCACCCACCAGCGCAGGAAAATATGAGGATGAAAAACCCCATCCCCATAATTTCCTCCAGCCCCCTCCAGAAACCTCATCCCCTACAGGGCAACCAAGTTTGCTGCCAAGTCCACTAACCCCGTTCAGAACCCTCATACCCACTCAGTGACACCCAGACTTATCCAGAGCCTTCCAGCATTTACAATACATATTTTGCATTGTCTAAGTATTTTTTTTTTATATACACTTTTTTTTTTTTTATATATACTTTTGGGGGCATGGAAGGTTTTTGAAGAATGTACAGGCCATGGTGTCAATAAAGCAGAATACCACTGTTATTGACACATCTATCTTCATAATGGCTTAGAGCACCGAGCAACCAGTTAGGTTTAAAACACTATCATAACACGTGTCAGTGATTCAAAAATAGTTTCTAGAGTTAACATCTCTCCTAGTTTGATACAAGGAGGCTAGAAGGATATGAGTCCACTAGTTCATCCACACCAGGGAGTGTAGACAACCGAGTCCCATCGGCATCCTCTGCATACATGGCTTCAAACATGAAGGGGCCATTCAAGTATTCCACATAGGCAGCCTTAATGTAAATGTGACATCAGTGACAGACATACCTTGTGAAAGTGTAACACTTCATAAACAAAGAATCTCTACTGCGCATGGCAACCAACAAGTTACCAGCTATGATTTTAGTAGAAAGTCATCAAATAAAAGCAAGTCTATGAAGACACGCCCGTGGATAATATTCAGGGTCTACCTTGTGCTTATCCAGCTCTTGCTGACTCTGTTCTTCTTTTTCCCTCTTCACTCTCTCCAAAGTCTCATTATGATTTATTTCCTCGATGGAATACTGGTACTTCACATTGGCTATGTCTCTCTGAAGTACAAAATGGATGAATTCTAGGATATCATAATGACTTTAAAGTGAACATTTGGCCAGGCAAGGAATATTCAAATATTTACATATTCTTAACAGACAATAAACCAGCCCTCACTGACCTATGTAGCTGCAAGTGCTGTGCAGCAATTAATTCTCAATCAGTTTATTCTCTTAACAGCTCAGCTCCTCTCAATCCCCTCTTCTCTGCAGTTATTCAGAAGCTCAGCTCACCCTGCCAATCACTCCTAGTCATAAATTGGCAGCTCAGATCTTCTTGTTCTCCCCTGCCAGCAGTGAGTTCTTGGCTCACATTGACACCTCTCACACTCAGACTAATATAAGCACATAGCAGGTGCTCTAAGTCCTGGGAAGAAGGTGAATTGAGCTGATGGGTTACTGCTGGGAGGGAATCAGAGGAAGTTCAACTTTGGTGTCATAGCTGGTAGGGGAGCAAAGGGAGCTAATTTTTTGTGTGGATGAATTGGTCCACAGTGTCTGCATGAGAAATACTGGTTTGGCATATTGGCCATGTTTGTAAATTCCAAAATGGAGTCATGCCAGTACATCGTATTGGCCACGTCTCTAAAATACATAATTAAGTATAATTGGTATTCCACATTGACCAGTTCTCTTAAATACAAAATGAAGGATTATTGGCATGCCACATTGACCATGTCTCTGAAATACAAAATGGAGGAGAGCCAATACGTGATATCACCCTATGTTTCTAAAATACTAAATGAAGGAATACTGGCCATGCCTGTAAATACATCACATTGGCTATGATTCCAAAATACAAAAACGGAGGAATACCAGTACATCTCATTGCCCATGTCTTTAAAATGCAAAATGGAGGAATACCAGCATGTCATATCAGGTTTATAAAATATATAGGCCATGTTTCTAAAATACTAAATGGAGAAATACTGGCCATATCTCTAAATACAAAATTGAAGAATACCACCAGTACATCATATTGGCCATGGTTACAGTTAATCTGGTTGAAAAAAATACACAATTCTATCCAGTTCAACCATGTTTTTTAAAATACAAATTTTAGAAATATCAGTATGTCATATTGGCCGTGTTTAGTAAAACACAAAATGGAGGAATACCGGTACTTCACAATGGACATGTCTTTAAAATACAAAATGGAGGAATATCAGTACGCCATATTGGTCATGTTTTGTAAAACTCAAAATGCAGATATACTGGTACGTCATATTGGCCACGTTTCTAAAATACAAAATGGAGAAATACCAGCCTTGTCTCTAAGTACAAAATGGTATACTACCTCACATTGGCCAAGTCTCCGAAATGGAGAAATACCAGTATGTCATATTGGTCATATTTTGTAAAACTCAAAGTGGAGGGATACTGGTATTTCACAATGGTCATGTCTCTAAAATACAAAATAGAGGAATACCAGTACGTCATATTAATTATGTTTTGTAAAACTCAAAATAGAGGAATGCTGGTATGTCACATTGGCCATGTCTCTATAATACAAAATGGAGGTATACTGGACCCTGTTTTTAAATTATAAAATACAGTCCAAATTTCCCAATATGTTGCAAAGACTTAGGCCGCGTACAAACGCGGGGACTGTTCGCTCAACTTTGTCCGCTGAACAGTGTTTCGGCGGACAGTCCGCTCGTGTGTGGGCTTTCAGCGGACAGTTTCAGCGAACAGTCTGCTGAACAAAGTTTTTCGGAATTTCCGAAAAACTGTCCGCTGAAACTTTGTTTCAGCGAACAGTCCCCTCGTGTGTAGGCTTGTTCGTCAAACTAAGTTCCGCGCATGCTCAGAAAGGATTTACACGCCGAAGTTTGCATTGCAGTGTATAGGACGTAGTTTTCTAGTCCCGTCGTACGTGCTGTTCACGTCATCGCGCACGGTTTCAGCGGACTGTTCGTTCGTCGTGTGTGGTCAAGTCCGTCCATGCTAATTTTGAGCGGACTGTCCGCTGAAACTGTTTGACGAACAAAGTTGAGCGAACAGTCCCCGCGTGTGTACGCGGCCTTAGCCTTATCTACTCCTTTGACTGGATATGTATAACACAGATATTTGTCTCTTTCTCAGTGTTGATTTTGTTACCTTATGCCTATTTTAATACTAATAATAACTTTTTTTGGATTAAAAAAATAAAATAAAAATACTAAGTGAGAAATTATGTAATTAGGATTTAGGTGGATATTTCTTGATATTGTATTAAATGGCGTGTACAAAGTCCATCTTACTATATTCTCATCTAGAAGCCTGAAGTCCAGATACACCAGGTTCGGGAGGTGAGCAGCAACAAACAATTTATGATTTGTGTCCTCACACAATGGATTCCCTGCAAGATTTAACGTCCGCAAATGCTCAAACCTGCGCAGGTAGACGAGCTGGAAACAAGACGAAATACGGAGATTAGGAAATATAAACTACTTATAAATTAACTCCGACATAATAAAATTAGGACATTGGGTTCCATTTATAAAAGCATATCGCATGCAGCATTTAGGTGTTTTGACAAATACTGCATGCAATCCTGAAAAGGTCAGTCCACTATTGCTGTATGCAGTATGTTCTGACTTTCTGTATGTGCACTTTTTTTTTTGCACCGGGGGTTACTTTTTCGAGTGTTTTTTTTTTACGTCACCACAATGATCGAGTCCTTTCTAAGCTACACCACCACTTGACATTGCGCAATACATGCAGATGCTTTCCAGGCAGAAGATTGAGGAAGCAATGCTGAGACTTATAAAGTGAGAAGATCTTCATAACAGAAGCAATTAATAAACAAGGGTTTAATTTTAATTTAATACTTTATCCTATCAACACTTAGCCCTTGTACACACAGTCGGACATTCCGATGGACAATGTCCGATGGGACCGTGTTGTCGGATAATCCGACAGTGTGTGGGCTCCATCGGACTGTTTCCGTCGGAGTAACCGACGGACCAAGTTTTCCAGCTGGGCTATAAAATTTTCCGACAACATGATCCGATCATGCTTTGTCCGATCATGTGTAGAGAATTCCGATCGGACAAAGTGCCTCGCATGCTCAGATCAAATTCCTAGACCAAAGCTATTGGCTACTAGCCTGAACGTAGTCCCGTCCTAACGAAATAACGTCATCACGTTAAGTACGATCGGATTTTCTGACAACTTTGTCCGACTGTGTGTATGCAACAGTTTCGGACAAAATCCGTCAGACAAAATCCGATGGATTTGGTTGTCGGAACGTCCGACCGTGTGTACAAGGGCTTATCCTTAATCTGTTGCATAAAACCTAACCTCATTTACCCTAAACCTAACTCCTAAATAGAGTCCTTAACCCTTAATCTTCCTCTCAACACTTACAGTTGAGGTTCGAAGGGAAACTCTACTTTCATAGGGGGAAAAAATAGCAAATAAGAAAAAAAAATTATAGCATAGGCAGCGTGGTTTCTGTAAAATGCAATATGGCAACCTAGAGAAGCGTTTCTCAACTCCAGTCCTCAAGGCGCCCCAACAGGTCATGTTTTCAGGATTTCCCTCAGATGAAATGGCTGTGGTAATTACTAAGGCAGTGAAACTGATCAAATCACCTGTGAAAATCAATGGAAATCCTGAAAACGTGACCTGTTGGGGGCGCCTTGAGGACTGGAGTTGAGAAACACTGACCTAGAGGATTCTGAACACAGTTTGTGTAGGGAACGCCCCAACCCTCTGTGAATGTCATTTCCTGCTTGTGTGATTGGCTTACTGATTTTCCCAGAAGTCTGCACTAAGATGCAAGTAAGATTAAATACTCCCAAATGGATGCAAACCATATCACATTCCTCATTGATCTTGGACCACACATTTGATTTAGGATGACCCAGTTTCTCCACAAGTCCAAAAAATTATTTTTAAATATTAATGCTTAAGTGAGTTAAAAATATGGGGAAAACTATGTTGAATTCCGTACATTTTCCAATGACGCCAGGTTGTTATTCCCAATAGATAAGACCTGCAGTTTTTTCAGACTGTCCATGTGCTCAAAAACAGAAATACGGTTATTATACAAACTTAGGTCCTCCAGCTTTGTAAGAGCGCTCAGCCCTTCGATCACCTCAATATTGTTAAATGACAAGTCTGCAAAACAAACAGGAGAATTGAAAGGTTTATCGGGAGCAAAGATAAGACTAAAGCTGGGTACACACTATAAAAAAAAAAAGCGGATAGCTCCGGTCGGAGACATTGTACTAACCATGTGAGGCACAAGTTGTGAAATGTCAGCCCACTCTGTGAACATGGCAACTAGAACATAGCAAGAATCTAGGGCAGTGGTCTCAAACTGGAGGCCCTCCAGCTGTTCTGAAGCTAAAAGTCCCATCGTGCCTGTGGGAGTCATGCTTGTAACTGTCAGCCTTGCAATGCCTCATAGGACTATTTTCGCAACAGCTGGAGGGTCGCCAGTTTGAGACCCTGATCTAGGGCATCCTCTCTCAAACTTTTTACCCCAGAAGAACCCTTCAAAATAATTTGCAGGTCTCGGGAACCTTTACTACAACCAACTCATTGGGGGGTCAATAGGAAAAATGCCCCTTATGTTGGTGGTCAGTAGAAGGTCTTGAACCCCTTCCATGGTGGTCAGAATGACACCTTTACAGGCAGCTAAAAAGATCATTGGTAGCATGCTGCTGCCTCTACCAAATGGCACTGGCCCTGGAACTATGCAAGCACTATAAAGAGGAGGTCAGACAGGAAAAGCTCAAGGAACTCTTAGGTTCCACGGAACGCTGCGTGAGAATTACTGGTCTAAGGGGTTTAGGTTAGAACGGCAGTGATGGTTTTCTTCTTGGCATGCTCTTTGTAGGTGGCGGGATCACTGATGACAATCTTGAGCACTCCTCAGGTCTCCTCCTGGATGAGTCCAGAGATGTGTTTGACACCCCCCTCTGTAGGCCAAATGTCAGATGCTGGGTTTAGTGATGCCCTGGATGTTGTCTCAGAGTACCTTCCTGTGGCACTTAGTGTCTCCTTGCCCCAGACCCTTCACTCATTTACAGTGACCAGATATGATGGTTCCTTTGTAGCTCTCATGTCACTGCTCATTTATATAGAAATATTTAGGTTTTCAAAGACTTTTGATGCACAAAGAGAGGAATTATTTCCTATGTGGCAATTAAAACATATTTTGGAATGAATGTTTTTGTGCCCAGTGTTCAGCTTTAAATACATTGTACAATAAAAGCAAATCTCAGTATCTTACTCACCCAGCCACACTAAATTGACAAGCGTATCTAACCCCTGAATCTTCTCAATGAGGTTGTTGTCCAGCTGAAGTCTGGTCAGATTGTGAAACTGCCATAGATTATCAATTCTTAGAATCTCTGGAATTAAACAGAGCAACATAGGAATGTGAAAGTTGTTGTTACAAGAAATGTTGTTACTAATCGAACTCAATGATGGGACAAGATCATCCAGTGCCCAGGGCAAAGATGGCAAATTGCACCCCATCCCCACCTCTGCTTTATTATGTGAAAGCTTATGACGAGGGAAGGGGGAGAGAGAGCACAGCTCACGCCCCCTCCTGGCTCTCTCCTGCTCTCCTTGCTGCTTCCAGTACTGGGTTGACAGAAGTAGTGATGCCGTTGTCACTACTCCTGTCAGTAGAAGGAACTTGCGGCATCCCCATTCCTACAATACATGCTGCGCCCAGGGCAGCCATCCCTTTTGCCCACCCCTAGTCCAGACTCTGATAAAACTACTAACATTTTTCCATTGCAGGCCAAAAATAAAAGTGACATCTGACTGAATGCTGAAGACAAGACTGAGTCCCTATTCAAATCTGTGTGGTGCATTAATGCATGCATATTGAGTTAAAGTAGTTGTAGACTTCAGACATAAAATATGAACAAAGCATATCTATCTATAGCAGGGGTCTTCAAACTATGGCCCTCCAGTTGTTCAAGAACTACAATTCCCATCATGCCTTGTCATGTCTGAATGTCAGAGTTTTACAATTCCTAATGCGTAGTTCGGCAACAACTGATCTATGGGGAGGGGAGTTGCCATCTAGATAAAGGAAGACCCGTAGACATGGTGTATCTAGATAAAGGAAGGCTTGTAGACGTGGTGTATCTAGATAAAGGATGGCCGGTAGACATGGTGGATCTGGATTTTGCAAAAGCATTTGATACAGTTCCCCATAAATGTTTACTGTACAAAGTAAGGTCCGTTGGCATGGACCATAGGGTGAATACATGGATTGAAAACTGGCTACAAGGGCGAATTCAGAGGGTGATGATAAATGGAGAGTACTCAGAATGGTCAGGGGTGGGTAGTGGGGTCCTCCAGGGTTCTGTGCTGGGACCAATCCTGTTTAATTAGTTCACAAAAGACCTGGAGGATGGGATAAACAGCTCAATCTCTGTATTTGCAGACGATACTAAGCTAAGCAGGGCAATAACTTCTCAGTAGGATGTGGAAACCTTGTAAAAAGATCTGAACAAATGAATGGGGTGGGTATCTACATGACAAATGAAGTTTAATGTAGAAAAATGTAAAATAATGCATTTGGGTAGCAAAAATATGAATGCAATCTATACACTGGGGGGAGAACCTCTGGGGAATCTAGGATGGAAAAGGACCTGGGAGTCCTAGTAGATGATAGGCTCAGCAATGGCATGCAATGCCAAGCTGCTGCTAACAAAGCAAACAGAATATTGGCATTCATTAAAAAGGGGATTAACTCCAGAGATAAAACGATAATTCCCCCTCTACAAGACTCTGGTCCGGCCGCACCTGGAGTATGCTGTCCAGTTCTGGGCACCAGTCCTCAGGAAGGATGTACTGGAAATGGAATGAGTACAAAGAAGGGCAACAAAGCTAATAAAGGGTCTGGAGGATATTAGTTATAAGGAAAGGTTGTGAGCACTGAACTTATTCTCTCTGGAGAAGAGAAGCTTGAGAGGGGATATGATTTCTATATACAAATACCATACTGGTGACCCCACAATAGGGATACAACTTTTTTGCAGAAGGGAGTTTAAAAAAAAGAGATTTAACCTTAAACTACATAGAGGGTTCTTTACTGTAAGAGCAGCAAGGATGTGGAATTCCCTTCCACAGGCGGTGGTCTCAGCGGGGGGCATCGATAGTTTTGAGAAACTATTAGATAAGCACCTGAACTACCACAACATATAGGGATATACAATGTAATACTGACATATAATCACACATAGGTTGGACGTGATGGACTTGTGTCTTTTTTCAACCTCACCTACTATGTAACTATGTAAGAGCTGGAGGGCCGCAGTTTCAGGATCCCTGATCTATAGTGTGTACTTGTCTCAATCCAGAGCACTAAGTGTCATTTCTGTCTGCTGCTTTCATCCTCTGCTATCAGCATAAGGGCCACTTCACATTGCAACACAGGGCAGCTGGAGCGATTCACCGCTCTGCATTGTCGGCTGCACTAGGGGGCAGTGTGGTGTGCGATTTATCGCATTGCTCAAAGGGCTTAGTATAGATCTTGTGGGGGGACCCCACGATGTTTTTTTATTTTTTGGTGCGGGGTTCCCCTTCATGACCTCAGAGCACAAGTCGAACCACAAGTCGGATCGTGATGATCAGACTTGGATGCGACTTCTATTCAAATCAATGGGCTGAAAGTTAGACGGCTCCCATAGGGAACCATTGATTTTGAATAGAGGTAGAGAAACGCTGCTAAACGCGCATTAATGCCATTGTAAATAGCTACTAAAAGCGCATTTTTACAGATGCTTTTGCCTGCTGTTGGTAAGGCATTCGTTATTTCAGATAATTCGTTCAAATACATTCACCAATAGCCAAATTTGAAAGGAAATTCCAAATACCTATAATTTTATATTTATTATTAGTTAATTATTATTTCCGATTTTCCGGTTTTTGAATTTTCAGATTTTAATTCTTTTGAATGTTCAGATTTTCATTCTTATTTTTGGATTTTCACATTTCCAAATTTTGGAATTTCCTAATTTGGAATTTTCCAATTTCTGAAATTTCGAATATCCAAATTTTCCAATTTCTGAATTTTTCGGATTTCCAAATTTCGAATTTCCGACATTTGCCAATTTCTGGATTTTGAATTTCCAAATTTCGAATTTCTGAAGTTTCCCCATTTCCAAAATTTCAAATTCCGAACTTACGAATTTCCAAAATTTCCAAAATTTCTAATTTCTGAATTTCTGAAATTCCAAATTTATGAAATTTAGAAATGTAACATTTTTGCAAATTTGAAAATTCTAATTTCCGAATTTCGACTTTCTGAAATTTGTAAATTTGAAATTTTGGAAATTGAAAAATTCGGAATTTCGGAAATGAACAAATTTGTCAAAATTCGTTAAAAAAACTAATTGGGAATTTTAAAAAATTGCATGTCTAATTCTTATCGATAGTATGAGACCTGGGTCTCTTGGGGAGAGCTCAGTCTCGGGGGTTGGGAGTGCCGCACGCTCCTAGCACAGACACTGGTAAACATATATGTGGCCTCACGGATTAAAACCCACTGTTAGGTCGGGTTCACACTGAGGCAGCACCACTTACAGCGTGACTGCCTCAGGTGACTTGGACGTGACCACTGCGGCCACTTGCAAAACGACTTCTGTATAGAAGTCAATGCAAGTCGCCTCAAGTCGCCCCAAAAGTCGTACAGGAACCTTTTTTTAAGTCGGAGCAACTTGAGCCGCTTCGATTAGAAAGGTTCCATTGCACAGAATGGGACGCGACTTGTCAGGCGGCTAAGTCTCCTGACGAGTCGCCCCTGTGTGAACCGGCTCTTAGGAGGCCATAAATATGCGCACTGTCAGCGCCAAAGGGGTTAAGGATCTGTAGACTCGTTCCAGGTCAGCGATTAAGAGAATACTGAATCCAGAGACATTCCTAGAAAGAAGCTCCACATTTCTCTGGGGACAGGTTCCCTTGAACACAGGTGGTATAAAACATCACCTGGGACTCAAGTGGTTCCCCAAACCTGAGCCGCCATGTCTGGGGTCGTGCGCTACATTTGGTGTAATATAAAAATCCAAAAGCCGCACGTCTGAAATCCAGGCGCAGGTTGGTGACTTCCTTGAACTCGATGCCCTCCGTCTTGGCTATGCGTCCGGCTTCTTCCTTCGGGCCCTGCTCCTCCACCGCTCCTCTCAGCATTGCATCATCGATGACGTTCGGTTCTGGGGTGTCGTAGAGCCCGTTCATTCTCACACCTCACCTTTACACAACTAAAATAAATGGAAGGATTAACAGACCACGATCCAGCAAGTAATGTAGAAATACCGAAGAACATAAAAAAAAGATTGAAAGCCAAAAAAATAAAAATAATATATTGCAGTTTACCAATCCATAGATGGGAGGACTGCATTCATTTGTTATTATTATTATTCTTATTCTTTATTTTTACCTGATGATCCTGCCAGTAA
Organism: Lithobates pipiens; assembly: GCF_037356315.1. Taxonomy (NCBI): domain Eukaryota; kingdom Metazoa; phylum Chordata; class Amphibia; order Anura; family Ranidae; genus Lithobates; species Lithobates pipiens. Next base: position 323,032,960 of record NW_027507784.1, on the reverse strand, counting down.
GGGCTCGTTTACACTTGCTTCAAGATGTGTTGCTAATCCCCAGCTCAGTAGTAACCCCCAACTCTGCTAATCCCCCGCTCAGTAGGAACCCCTAGCTCTGCTGATCCCAAACTCAGTAGCACCCCCAGCTCTGAAGATCCCCCACTCAGTAGTAACTCCAAAATCTGCTGATCCCCCACTCAGTGGTAACCCCCAGCTCTGCTAATCCCCCGCTCTGTAGTAAACCCCAGCTCTGCTAATCCCCACGCTCAGTGGTAACCCCCAGCTCTGATGATCCCCCACTCAGTAGTACCCCCAGCTCTGCTGATCCCCCACTCAGTAGTACCCCCAGCTCTGCTGATCCCCCACTCAGTAGTAACCGCCAGCTCTGCTAATCCCCCCGCTCAGTGGTAACCCCCAGCTCTGCTAATCCCTCCTCTCAGTGGTAACCCCCAGCTCTGCTAATCCCTTGCTCAGTAGTAACCCCCAGCTCTGCTAATCCCTCGCTCAGTAGTAACCCCCAGCTCTGCTAATCCCTCGCTCAGTGGTAACCCCCAGCTCTGCTAATCCCCCACTCAGTGGTAACCCCCAGCTCTGCTAATCCCCTGCTCAGTGGTAACCCCCAGCTCTGCTAATTCCTCACTGAGTAGTAACCCCCAGCTCTGGTAATACCCCTACTCAGTAGTAACCCCCAGCTCTGCTATTCCCCCACTCATTAGTACCTGCAGCTTGGCTGATCATCTGCTCAGTATTAACTTCCAGCTCTGCTGATCCCAAAATCAGTAGTACCCCCAGCTCTGCTGATCCCCCACTCAGTAGAAACCCCCAGCTCTGCTAATCTCCCACTCATTAGTACCTGCAGCTTTGCTGATCCCCCGCTCAGTAGTAACCCCCAACTCTGCTAGTTTCTTCTGCTCTGATCCTCTGATACTCAGTCCTCTCTCTCCGGGCCCTACTATAGAGTTCCCATGTTGCACACCACATGTGCCATCTGCTAGTTACTCCGCTACAGTCCAGACCCCGCTCACCTTCTTGCTGCTCCACGCTGCACACCAGATGTAACATCTGCACCAGACACCTCCAGAATATATACATATAAACCAGAAGTGGCTGCTGATAATGTCTTTCCGGTTCACTTGCTGGTTTCCCAGTGCATCCTGGGATATCCCATACCTGCAATACCTCCAAAACAAAGTGAAGCTAACTGAATAAAAACCCCTTAAAAGCTGCAGGTGTTTCAAACAAGCTTTGTTATATAGACTTTTATGTAGGCTTTGAAGAGGCTTTGAAGCAGCAAGAAAGTGACATGGGGTATAATTTTTGAAGTGACACAAAGAAAAACGCATGAACAGGACTGTAAGCTCACCATTTTATTTAGTGACAGGGGCTTTGATTGGTATTCAGAGTGCTTAAAAAAAAAGAGCCCTTCCAGACTTCCTGTTCTAGGGTGACAACCCTCACTTACTGTAATCTATCAGGACAACAGAGACTGGAGAGGTCAAAAAACACGTCCCCCTTTCCTCATCTACATAGCATAGAGAGGAGGAGTTCTGTAGCCCTCAGAAATAACTGGGAACAATGCAACTGATAACAGCCGACACAGAGCACAGGAGGCTCAGAGGGCTTCTGGCTTATTAACCATTTAAGGACCCAGCCTCTTTCTGAGAGGTGTTGTTTACAAGTTAAAAAAACAGTTTTTTTGCTAATAAATTTCTTAGAACCCCCAAACATTATACATTTTTTTCTAGCACTCTATAGAATAAAATGGAGGTCGCTGCAATACTTTCTGTCACACCGTCTTACAAGCGCACTTTTTTGGGAAAAATACAGTTTTTTTTAATTTAAAAAAATAAGACAACAGTAAAGTTAGCCCAATTTTTTTTATATTGTGAAAGAGAATGTTACGCCGAGTAAATTGATACCCAACATGTCATGCTTCAAAATTGCGACCCGCTCGTGGAATGGCGACAAACTTTTACCCTTACAAAATCTCCATAGGCAACATTTAAAAGATTCTACATGTTGTGAGTTACAGAGAAGGTCTAGGGCTAGAATTATTGCTCTCGCTCTAACGATCGCGGCGATATGTCACATGTGTGGTTTGAAAAACGTTTTCATATGCGGGTGCTACTCATGCGAGCTTGGCGGGATGGGGCGCGTTTAAAAAAAAAAATTCTTATTTATTTTACCTTTTATTTTTACACAGTTTTTTTTTTTTTAAATGGTGTCACTTTTATTCCTATTACAAGGAATGTAAAAATCCCTTGTAATAGAAAAAAAAAGCATGACAGGTCCTCTTAAAATATGAGATCTGCGGTCAAAAAGACCTCACATCTCATATTTACACTAAAATGCAATAAAAGAAAAAAAAAGTTGTCATTTAAAAAAAAAAAAAAAAATTCCCCTTTAAGAGCTATGGGTGGAAGTGAGGTTTTGACGTTGCTTCCGCCCAGCAATGTTATGGAGACAGGTGGGGGCCATCTTCCCCTCACTCCTCTCCATGCCCAACAAGGGTGAAGATCCGATTGTCTTCACTGCCAACAGCTCCGGTAAGTGGCGGAGGGCACCGGAGCGTGGTGGAAGGAGGGGGATGGTCCTCTCCCACCACACATAAAAGTGATCTCGCTGCAAATACGCCGCAGAGACCACTATTATCGGAAAGCGGACCGCTGACCGAAGAAGAGGGTACCAGGGTTATGGTAGCTAGTTGCTGCCATAACAACGATATTCCTCTTCAAACTTTTTTGCCGTATATAGGTGTGTGGTGGTTAAGGTTTATATAAAGCCATCTGTTCTTCATTTCAGATGTTTAGAATGGTTAAAGCCACTTGTTAGTTTTCTCTTTGCTCCCTGGGCCACTTGCGACCTTCACTTCCTTTCCAGTGGACACAACAGGAAGTAAGAGGAAATCTCTATAAGTTGTCACAGGAACAAGTGTCCCCATTATTCCTGTTCTGGTGGCAACAGTTTGGATTTCTTAATCCCTTCCTGTTGACAGTGGCAGAGACAGTGAACCCAAACCCAGACCGGGGGGGGGGGGGGGGGGAGGGGTGTACACAGAGTTCTGTCCCTTCAGCATTCTATACACATTCATACAAAAATAAAAGTCCTGCCTTGGGACGCTCTTTAAAGTAGTACTATAGGCAAAAAAAAACATTTCCATTTTGGATAGAGCAAGTGGGGGGGGGGGGGGGGGGGGGTCTTGTTATAGCTACTCTAAGGTTTTTTTCCCATCTGCATTCCATTGGGGAGATTTCCCTTCACTTCCTGTCCCATAGCCAGAACAGGAAGTGAGAGGAAATCCCAGAACATGTGTCCCCATCGGGAGATTTCCTCTCCAACCCAAAATGTAAGGTTTTCTTTTACTTTCAATGATGATGGTAAACATGAGAAATAGAGAGGGTGACTCGCCCTAATGGGGACACAGACAGCAATAAAAACTGTCAGGGGTTCTAATTCAGCTCCAATCTATCCAAAACTTAAAAAAACAGTTTTACCTTTATTTCTACTTTAATGTTGCTCCTGCACACATCATACGCTGAGATGCAGCTTCCTTATGGAAGATAAGATCTCGCACTATAAAGATGTTCCATTACCTGATTCCCACCACAGCAAACACAGAGGCGTCCTTGGTAGCCAAGAGCAACCGGGCACGTGCTAAGTAATAGCCAATGACGGCGGTGTTCACTGTTAGCACGCCACACAATAAAGCTTTCCTATTCCAAAAGCTCCTAGCCAATCCCTATCTGGGATTTTGGAAGAGGCGGGCGCTTAAATGACAAGGGGGACGGGCCGAGTGCGCCGACCAATCAGACTCTGAAGACGGGGTTATTCTGTCATTCCCCTCCGGTTTAGCAAAGGACAACAGTCAAGGTTGACAGATACGTAAACCAATGGAGAGAAAACCAACATCGGTGGGGGCGGGCGCAGTGACAGAATGGTCCAATGAGGTTCAGGATTCTCTCCGCTCGTCCAATGGGGATGCAGAGAGGGCGGGAGGTCGATCTGACTGTGGGAGTGAATCGAGAGGCCGGCTGTTTGTTGTCATCAAGATGGAGTTTCTGCTGGGGAACCCGTACAGCACCCCGGTGGGGCAATGTATCGGTAAGAGAGCGGGGGAGGGGGGCCGGGGGTCTTCTGTGTGCATGTGAGAGGCCTACAGGGCCTGCTGTGTGTCATTGTCACCTCCTATTATACATATCTATATCTCTTGTATGGGTCACATCCTACTAATATATTTATATACTATTATTTTATGTATATATGTGTGTCACTATCACCTCTGTATACACTCCCCATGTGTGTCACCTCCTTGTATAATATATATATATATATATATACATATACACACACATTCCCCTCCCATATGTGTCACTGGCCTCTCTTTTGCTGCAGCTGTGTGTACAATGCTATCTATACATCTGACATACTGCCTGTGACTGCAAAGCCTTCTCTAATTGGATGAGGGGGAGCAGTGATGTCACTCTCTGCATTATATCCAATCGGAGAACGCTTTACATTAAAATGATTATAAACCCCTTTTTTTATTAAAATAGAAAATAACAAACATGTCACATTTCCTGCTCTGAGCAGTTGGTTTTGCACAGAGTAGCCCAGATTCTCCTTTGGTGCCCCTGGCTCCTCCTTTTCTGGGTGCCCCTGGCTCCTCCTCTTCTGGATGCCCCCCCGCCGGTGCCCCTGGCTCCTCCTCTTCTGGGTGCCCCCCTGGCTCCTCCTCTTCTGTGTGACCCCCGCCGTTGCTCCTGGCTCCTCCTGTTCTGCCCTCTCATCAGTGCTCCTGGCTCCTCCTCTTCTGGGTGCCCCCTCCACCCTTGCTCCTGGCTCTTCCTGTTCTGCCCCCCCCCCTCATCAGTGCTCCTGGCTCCTCCTGTTCTGCCCCCCCCCTCATCAGTGCTCCTGGCTCCTCCTCTTCTGGGTGCCCCCCCCATCGGTGCTCCTGACTCCTCCTGTTCTGCCCCCCCCCTCATCAGTGCTCCTGGCTCCTCCTCTTCTGGGTGCCCCCCCACCCTTGCTCCTGGCTCCTCCTGTTCTGCCCCCCCCCTCATCAGTGCTCCTGGCTCCTCCTGTTCTGCCCCCCCTCATCAGTGCTCCTGGCTCTTCCTGTTCTGCCCCCCCTCATCAGTGCTCCTGGCTCCTCCTCTTCTGGGTGCCCCCCTCATCAGTGCTCCTGGCTCCTCCTGTTCTGCCCCCCCTCATCAGTGCTCCTGGCTCCTCCTCTTCTGGGTGCCCCCCCCATAGGTGCTCCTGACTCCTCCTGTTCTGCGCCCCCCATCAGTGCTCCTGGCTCCTCCTCTTCTGGGTGCCCCCCCATCGGTGCTCCTGACTCCTCCTGTTCTGCCCCCCCTCATCAGTGCTCCTGGCTCCTCCTCTTCTGGGTGCCCCCCATCGGTGCTCCTGGCTCCTCCTCTTCTGGGTGCCCCCCCACCCTTGCTCCTGGCTCCTCCTGTTCTGCCCCCCCCCTCCGGTGCTCCTCCTCCTCCTCTTCTTCTTGGTGCCCCGCTGCTGCTCCTTTTCTTCTGGGATCCCATCCTTCTGGTGCTCCTGACTCCTCCTCTTGTGGGGCCCTCCTCTTGCAGATCCTGCCCATCTCTGTGCAACTTCAGCACCCCCTTGTCTCTGCTTCAGCATTCATCTGACTACAGTCCTCCTCCAGACCCTGCACTTTTTTGCTTCCCAGCTCTGTCCCCAGCTTCTTCCTGGCAAGGTAAGAGGGTGCACTGTGATGTAAGGAAGGATGGGTGACTCTTGACTTCTGATGGTGGGGCTGGGGGGGCTTTGACATCTGATGTAAGGGGTGGGGGGTGGGTGCTCTGGACATCTAGTCTTACAGATACAACTGGCCCTTTGGGCGACCATAATGCCAAATTCACGCTGCGTCGCTTTTCAGGCGGTTTATCGCTGGAAATGGCCAATTCCAGTGTGACGATTCACACCCAGTGTGCTTGCGGGACGTTAGGAAAAGTCCTGCAAGCAGCATCTTTGGGGCGGGTTGGAATGCGCTGTATTGAGCCCTCCCAAAACGCCCTGCCCATTGGAATGAGTAGGCAGCGCCTGAAAAACGATTTGAAAGCACTGCAAGATGGGAGTTTTTAACCCCCTTTTTAGGGTTAAAAGTGCCCTGCTAGTGGCACAAAAGCGCAGCTAACACGAGCACCGCTTTACTGTGAACACTGCCCTGGTGTGAAAGGGGTCTTGAGGGTTTTAACTAATCTTCAGGCCTAAATATATATATATATATATTTTTTAACCACTTCAGCCCCGGAAGATTTTACCCCCCTTGCTGACCAGAGCACTTTTTGCGATTCTGCGATTGTGTCCCTTTAACTGACAATTGCGCGGTCGTGCGACGTTGCACCCAAATAAAATTGATGTCCTTTTTTCCCCACAAATAGAGTTTTCTTTTGGGGGTATTTGATCGCCTCTGCTGCTTTTTATTTTTTTCCGCTATAAACAAAAAAAAAAGCGACCATTTAAAAAAAAAAAAAAATTATAAATTTTTACTTTTTGCTATAATAAATATCCACAAAAAATATATTAAAAAAAACATATTTTTTCCTCAGTTTAGGCCGATACGTATTCTTATACATATTTTTGGTAAAAAAAAAAAATTACAATAAGTGTATATTGATCGGTTTACGCAAAAGTTATAGCATCTACAAAATAGGGGATAGTTTTATGGCTTTTTTTATTATACATTTTTTTTTTTTTACTAGTAATGGCGGCGATCTGCAATTTTTATCGGGACTGTGACGTTATGGCGGACACATTTTTGGGAACATAAAATTGCATTGATTACTGTGAAAATGCCACTGGCAGTAAAAGCGTTAACCACTTGGGGGCAGTGAAGGGGTTAAGTGTGTCCTAGTACATGTTCTAACTAAAAAGGGGAGGGGAGTGTGTAGGGGAGATGACAGATTTCTGTTCATACTCTGTATGAACAGACGATCTGTCTGTTCTCCCCTCAGAACCAGAAACAATGTGTTTACACACACAGATCCTGGTTCTCAGTGTGCCCCGAGCGATGGCGGGAGCCTGGCGGTGATCGCGACTGCTGGGCACTCGCATCGGCTCCGTGGGGGGCATTTGTTGTGCGCCCCCCTAGTGGCTGTCTATGGTACCGACATACCATGATAGCGATTATACTGCGGCAGCTGATCGGCATGTGGTTAAACACCTATACAAAAAAAAAAAAACTGCAAAAATTGGTCTGGCAGCAAAAGGATTAAACACCCCCTCCCCCTTTTGCTGTCCTGACAGTGTCACATTTTGTCATCGTTTGTTTTACATGTGTGGCCTTTTGGGTACCTGTCACTTATCACCACCAGCACCCCCTCCTGCCCATCCCTGGATTTATACATCTGGATTCTGCTCCAATCATCTCTCTGCCTGTTCTGCTTATAGTTTACAAAGGAGAGAATTGCTACTAAATATTAAAGTGGCTGTAAACCCTTACAACACACTTTGACCTACAGGTAAGCCTAGATTAAGGCTTACCTGTAGGTCCAAGAAATATCTCCTAAACCTACACGGTTTAGGAGATATTTGCTGAAAGACAGTCACCGCTGTCTACAGCGCATGCGCCGTAGACAGCGGCGTGCAGGCACACTGAGAGCGGCACCCGTCAATGGCGATATGCCGTGCGTGGCGGCTCCCGTGCACATGCGCGGGAGTGACGTCATCGCGGCTTCACCGAATGACAACGGCGGCGCGGCGAGACCCACCGAGAAGATGGATGCGCCGCACTACAGGGGACAGCGGTGACTTTGCTGGCTCCTGTGTCAGGTAAGTGACACATAATGGACTACTATGCGATGCATAGTAGTCCATTATGCTTTGCCTTTGCAGGGAATGAAAGAGGAAGTAAACTCATCAGGGTTTACTTCCTCTTTAAAACAGAGTGCTTTAGATTACATATGCTGATAGAAAATATGCAGGTCACCCATTTTGTTATTGTTGCCTGTAGTGAGTGAGAGCGTGAAAACCTCTACTAAGAGGACCTGCATAAATATCCCTTTTGCTTTATGTCCTGCTAGATCTTTTCATTCAGCTTGCCTGGTTGTTTAGCTGTATGCAGCAAAGGGGGTGAGACTCCTCCTGCTGCCTTAGGAGGAATAATATGACTGCAGTGATCTTGGCTTTGTTGCTCTCATGTAAGACATAAGTGGGTGATTCATCCGCCCATAAGATCCACCCAGCCGTAATTAATATCAATCTAATGTGTAACTATGTATAGTTTGTAATTATAGATCAACTGCGGGTGTCCAGCTTTGCTTATTACTTAACCACTTAAGGACCGATCCCCTTTTTATTTTTTTGAGATTTGTTGTTTACAAGTTAAAAACTGTTTTATTTTTTTTTTATTTATTTTTTTACTATAAATTACTTAGAACCCCCTAAACATTATACATTTTTTTTTCTAACACCCTAGAGAATAAAATGGCAGTCGTTGCAATACTTTCTGTCAAACCCTATTTGCGCAGCGGTCTTACAAGCGCACGTTTTTTAAAAAAATACACTTTTATTTTTTTTTTTATTTATTAAAATACACTTGTCTTATTTTTTAAGAAAAAAAAAAAAAGAAAAAACAGTAAAGTCAGCCCAATTATTTTTTTTTAATTCTCAAAAAATAATGTTACGCCGAGTATATTGATACCCAACATGTCACACTTCAAAATTGCGCCCGCTCATGGAATGGCGACAAACTTTTACCCTTAAAAATCTCCATAGGTGATGTTAAAAAAAAAAAAAAATCTGCAGGTTGCATGTTTTGAGTTACAGAGGAGGTCTAGGGCTAGAATTATTGCTCTTGCTCTACCGATTGCGGCGATATGTCACATCTGTGGTTTGAACACCGTTTTCATATGCGGGCGCTACTCACGTATGCGTTCACTTCTGCACGCGAGCTCAACGTGATGGGATGCGTTTTAAAAATTATTATATATTTCATTTTTCTTATTTATTTTATCTTTTATTTTTACACTGTTCCTTAAAAAATGTGTCGCTTTTATTCCTATTATAAGTAATGCAAACATCCCTTGTAATAGAAAAAAGCATGACCGGTCCTCTTAAATATGAGATCTGGGGTCAAAAGACCTCACATTTACACTAAAATGCAATAAAAAAGAAATAAATTAGAATTGTCATTTAAAAAAAAGAATTGAAAAGAAACCGTCTCTCTAAGGCTGGATTCACACCTATGCATTTTTAGTGCTTTTTACGTTTTGCACTACAGTCCAGTTAACATGGTTTCCTATGAAGCACTAAAACTGCCTAGGTGTGCATCCAGCCTAAGGGCTATGGGTTGAAGTGATGTTTTGACAGTGGTATCGAGATGGGTGGGGTCCATCTTCCCCTCACTTGTCGCCATACCCAGGCAGGGGACAGGCCGATCGCCTCCGCCGCTGCCGATGGCTCCGGTAAGTAGCAAAGGGCACCCGTGTGAGGCAAGAGGGGAGGGGCCGATAAAAGTGATCTTGTGGCGAATCCGCCACAGAGACCACTTTCATCTTGAAGCGGACCGCCGGTCGAACAAGAGGTTCCCGGGGTTATGGCAGCTAGCTGCTGCTATAACAACCATATCCCCTTTCAAAGTAAGGATGTATAATGGCATGTGGTGGTCCGAAAGTACCCACTTCTCTCCTGGACTGAATTGGCTTATTCCGATTTCACTGCACACTGTGAGCTTCTCACAATGTGCATTAGAAGCTGCAACGAGTCAAATGGAGCCCCTTTTCATTTATTGGTTTTCAGTTCTTTCAATAACTGAGGTTCTGCATCACATGTGGATGTTACATAGAGTGCAGATGCAGCATGCCAAGGAATGCCAACGTTGGCATCCACCTATCAAGGTATTTTGGATATTTTCTTGCTTGTATCAGAGCTGAGAGTTCTTGAGAGGAGTACAGAGGCCGGGTGTTGTGATGTTTTTAGGAAGCTGCACTCACAGCCACTTTATTAGGTACACCTTGCTAGTATCGGGTTGGACCCCCTTTTGCCTTGAGAACTGCCTTCATTCTTCATGGCGTAGTTTCAACAAGGTGTTGGAAACGTTCCTCAGAGATTTTGGTCCATAGTGACATGATAGCATCACACAGTTGCTGAAGATTTGTTGGCTGCACATCCATGATGCAAATCTACCATCTCACCACATCCCAAAGGTTATCTATTGGATGAGATGTGGTGACTGTGGAGGCCATTGGGGTACAGGGACCTCATTGTCCAGTGGTGAGATGATTCGCCCTTTAATAGTGTATATATAGCATATATCTCCTCTAATAGAATGTATAGTATATATCCTGTAATAGTATATACAGTATATCTCTCCTGTAATAGTATATACAGCATATTGCTCCTCTAATAGTATATACAATATATATCCTCTAAGCCCTTGTACACACGGTCGGAGATTCCGACGGAATGTGTCCTATCGGACCGTTTTGTCGGATAATCTGACTGTGTGTGGTATGCATCGGACTGTTTACGTCGGAATATCCCAATTTTCCAACTTGTTGGAAATATTTTCCGACAAACTGGTCCGATCGGACATACTCCGATCATGTGTAGAGAATTACGATCGGACAAAGTGCCACACATGCTCAGATCAAATTCCTACACCAAAGCTATTGGCTACTAGCCTGAACGTAGTCCCGTCGTAACGAAATAACGTCATCACGTTCTGAACGATCGGATTTTCCAACAACTTGGTCCGACTGTGTGTATGCCACAGTTTCGGACACAATCCGTCGGACAAAATCCGTCGGACAAAATCCAACGGATTTGGTTGGCAGAATGTCCGACCGTGTGTACAAGGGCTAATAGTATACACAGTATGTATCCTCTAAGAGTATATACAGTATAGCTCTTCTAATAGTATATACAGTATATCCCTCCTCTAATAGTATATACAGTATATATTTCCATTATTATTATACAGGATTTATATAGCACAGACAGTTTACGCAACGCTTTACAACATTAGGGCAGACAGTACAATTACAATACAATTCAATACAGGGGGAATCAGAGAGTCCTGCTCATTAGAGCTTACAATCTAGGGGGGAGGGTCAAGTTATACAAAAGGGTAATAGCTGTGGGGCGATGAACTAATGGAGAAAATAGTGCAGTTGTTAGATGGAGGCAGGATAGGCTACGTTTTCAAGGATCGCCTAAAAGTGGATACATTTGGAGACAGTCTGACAGATTGGGGTAGGGAATTCCAGAGGATGGGCAAAGCTCGGGAGAAGTCCTGGAGGCGGATATGGGAGGAGGTGATGAGGGAGCTAGCGAGGTCTTGGGAGGAACAAAGAGGGTGATTAGGTTGGTATTTTGAGACTAGGTTAGTGATGTAGCTGGGGGAAGAGATGTGGATGGTTTTGTAACTTGTTAGTATTTTGAATTAAATTCGTTGGGCAAGTGCCAGCCAATAGAGGGATTGGCAGAGAGGGGTAGCAGACACTGCGGTTTGTGTGGTGGATGAGTCTGACAGCAACATTCATGATGGACTGAAGGGGGGGATAGACTATTTAAAGGTAAGCCAATGAGCAGGGAATTGCAGTAGTCAAGGCGAGAGATAACCAGGGAGTGAATCGGGAGCTTTGACATGTGGGGATGGGTGGATGGTTGTTCCATTGCTCTTCTTGACAGAGAAGTCAGGGGAAGAGGCGCGTGGGGGAGGAAATATTATAAGTTCGGTTTTGGACAAGTTCAGTTTGAGGAAGTGTTGTGACATCCATACAGATATGTCTGTTAGTAAGTTGGTGATGCGGGAGGAGACTGATGGAGAGATAGACTTGTGTGTCGTCAGCAGAGAAATTATATTGAAAGCCACGAGAGGCTATCGGCTGACCCAGGGAAGAAGTGTAGATTGAAAATAAGAGGTCCAAGAACAGAACCTTGGGGAACCCCGACGGAGAAGGGAAGAGGAGTGGAGGAAGAAGGAATTGTAAGTGACACTGAAGGTGCGTTGGGATAGGTAGGATGAGAGCCACTGACGAGCCCAGCCACGGAGACCAAAGGAGTAATGTTGTTTGAGGAGTAGAGGGGGGTCAAGCATGCCAAAGGCAGCTGAAAGGTCCAGAAGTAGGAGTACAGAATAGTGTCCATTGGTTTTTGCAGTTAGTAAGTCATTTGCAAGTTTTTAAAAGAGCAGTTTCTGCGGAGTGTTGAGGGCGAAATCCAGATTGAAGGGGATCAAGAAGGTTATTCTTAATGAGGTGGTCACTCAGTTGGTTGTAAACCAGGCATTCAAGCAGTTTGGAGGAAAAGGGGAGCAAGGAGATAGGGCATAGGTTGTTAAGATTGGTAGGGTCCAAGGACGGCTTTTTAAGTAGGGGAGTGACCAGTGCGTGTTTTCATCTGTTTGCCAGGGTTGTAGGGGTCAAGGCCTGATTGTGCGTGTAGCGAGGGGAGTGAGCTTGTCCAGGTTGGAGGACAGGGATTTATTGTAAATGGAAGTGGCTTGGTTGGGGCAGGACTGGGAAGAGATTTTGTCATAGAGGAGGTCAGTAGCAGAATAAGAGGAGAGAGGAGTTGCAAAAGTTTATATGGGTGATAGTTAGGAGATTGGAGGGAAAGGTGGCGGAGGACAGGTTGAGAGAGAAACTAACAAGGTGATGGTTGGAGAGAGGAAAAGGATTGTTTGAGAAGTTGCATGGAGTGCATAGGTAAGAGAATACAAGGTCAAGGAAGGGCGTTGCCATCAGAGTGAGTAGAAGCCTGTACCCATTGCTTCAGGTCAAATGAAGAGGTTAGATTAAGAAGTTTAGAAGTAGCAGTAGTGTTTGTATTAGCAGGGATGTTGAAATCACTAGAAGAATTTGTGGAATTTCAGAAGAGAGAAAGTAGGGTAGCCAGGCAGAAAACTCAAGGAAAGTTCATAATGGTCCAGGGGGCCGGTAGATCACAGCAATTCTTAGGGAAGTTGGAGAGAATAGACTTATACAATGAGCTTCAAATGATGAGAGGGAAATAAAGGGAGAGAAATGAATAACCTAAAAAGTGCTTTGGGGGGATAGGAGGAATTCCACTCCACGTCCCTTGTGTCCATTAGGCCTAGGGGAGTGAGTCCAGTGAAGGCCACCCTGGGAGAGGAAAGCAGGAGGAGCGGTGTCAGATTCGTGGAGACAGGTTTCAGTCACAGCATGTATATTAATGGAATTAGTGACAAAGAGGTCATGAACAGCGGTGAGTTGGTTGCAGACAGAGCGGGCGTTCCAGAGGGCACAGGAGAGGGGGAGGCTGGGGTTGGGAAGAAGACAAATGTAGATTGTGACTAGTAGTATATAGTACAGACCACCAACATAAAAGGGTCTTCTTGTACAGACTACCAACATAAAGGGTTCCTCACCTACTGACCACCAGTGCTGACAACAAACGTAAAGGGCTCTTCACCTAATGACCAACAAAGCAAAAGGGCTTTTCGCCTACTGACCACCAATGTAAAGGGCTCGTCACCTACTGACCACCAAAGGAAAAAGGGCTCTTCACCTACTGACCACAAACGTAAGAGGAAATTCCTTTTAGTATATACAGTATATCTCTTCTGTCTGTTATTCTCAGAGTGGATTAGATATGTTGCTCCCTAACCATATAGTTTGTTATTTATATTTACCACTGAATAGAGATATTTAAGAATAAGCCTATTTTTTAAACTTTACATATTAACTAAATTATACACCACACTTTTTTTTTTTTTTTTTTTTTTTTTAAGGTTATTAACCGATTTAATCAAAACAATAATCGGCCAACTAACCGATTATGAAAATAATCGTTAGTTGCAGCACTAATTTAATGGCGATTAATGTAATAATTTAAAGCTTTCCTAAAACAAGCTCTGCAAAGTTCATGTTTGTGTTGGTGTAAAGGTCAGAGGACAGCGGGTAAAGCCAAAATCCCCAGTGCTGTGGCCTCCAAATGATCTCCGGCTTGTGTGGGCACAGTGCGAGCGTTCATTCATGGCGCCAGTCAGGTGGGCGGGCTGGAGTGTGGACTACGATTATCCTCAAGCAGTCAGCTAAGAGATTTATATTGTAGATTGAATGCTGGAGGACTTTTCTTTGGGGGGGGAAAAAAAACCCATGGTTAACAACTTATTAGATTTATTGTGTGTGGATGGTGTAGGGCAGACTTTCTCAACTCTCTCTCACCCTGGAGAAACCCTTGACATATAGGACTTTAGGGAACCCCTGCTGATAATGATTGTATTTGAAGGTCATGGTACATTAGTGTGATCAGTAAGCTGCCGCAGGATTGAAAGGAAGCCAAGAGTATGGCATAAGTAGAGTACAGTGCCTTGAAAAAATATTCATACCCCTTGACATTTTCCACATCTTGTCATGTTACAACCAAAACCGTAAATGTATTTTATTGGGATTTCATGTGATGGACCAACACAAGGTGGCACATAATTGTGAAGTGGAAGGAAAATGATAAATGTTTTTCATAATTATTTACAAATATGTGAAAAGTGTGGTGTGCATTTGTATTCAGCCCACTTTGCTCTGATACCCCTAACTAAAATCTAGTGGAACTAATTGCCTTCAGAAGTTACATAATTAGTAAATAGAGTCCACCTGTGTGTAATTTAATCTCAGTATGAATACAGCTTTTCTATGAAGCCCACAGAAGTTTGTTAGAGAACCTTAGTGAATAAACAGCATCATGAAGGCCAAGGAATGCACCAGACAGGTCAGGGATAAAGTTGCGGAGAAGTTTAAAGCAGGTTTAGGTTATAATCAAAGATCCCAAGCTCTGAGCATCTCACAGACTACTGTTCAATCCATCATCTTAAAATGTTAAGAGAATAGCACAACTGTAAACCTACCAAGATATGGCCACCCACCTAAACTGACAGGATGGGCAAGCAAAGCATTCATCAGAGAAGCAGCCAAGAGGCCCATAGTAACTCTGGATGAGCTGCAGAGATTCACAGCTCAGGTGGGAGAATCTGTCCACAGGACAACTATTAGTCGTGCTCAACACAAATATGGCCTTTATAGAAGAGTGGCATGAAGAAAACCATTGTTGAAAGAAAGCCATAAGAAGTCCCATTAGCAGTTTGCGACAAGCCATGTGGGGGACACAGCAAACATGTGGAAGAAGGTGCTCTGGTCAGATAAGACTAAAATTTACCTTTTTGGCCTAAAAGCAAAATGCTATGTGTGGCGTAAAACTAACACTACACATCACCCTGAACTCACCATCCTCATCGTGAAAAATGGTGGTGGCAGCATCATGTGGTGGGGATGCTTTTCTTCAGCAGGGACAGGGAAGCTGGTCAGAGTTGATGGGAAGATGGATGGAGATAAATACAGGGCAATCTTAGAAGAAAACCTGTTAGAGTCTGCAAAAGACTTGAGTCTGGAGCAGAGGTTCACCTTCCAGCAGGACAATGACCCTAAACATACAGCCAGAGCTACAATGGAATGGTTTACATCAAAGCATATTAATGTGTTAGAATGGCCCAGTCAAAGTTCAGACCTAAATCCAATTGAGAATCTGTGGTAAGACTTGAAAATTGCTGTTCATCCAATCTGACAGAGCTTGAGCTATTTTGCAAAGAAGAATTGGCAAATTGTCCCTCTCTAGATGTGCAAAGCTGGTAGAGACATCCCCAAAAAGACTTGCAGCTGTAATTGCAGTGAAAGGCGGTTCTACAAAGTATTGACTCAGGGGGGCGCTATAGAAATGTACACCACACTTTTCACATATTTATTTGTAAAAAAAAATTGAAAACCATTTATCATTTTCCTTTTACTTTACAATTATGTGCCACTTTGTGTCGGTCTATCGCATAAAATACATGTTTTTGGGTGTAACCTCATAAAATGTGGAGAATTTCAAGGAGTATAATTACTTTTTCAAAGCACTGTGTTTGAGTCCCATAGCAGATCATTTTTCAACACCCTTCTGCTCTAAATCCCAGAAACATATTTTTTTTAATAGTTATGAAGTGAAAGATTAGTAATAATCGACAGACAATACAGATTGTAGTATTTCTTTACACTAGGGGCCTTTATACATTGGTGGTCTGTGGAGAAGTGCCCTTTTATATCAATGATCAGTGAGAATTGCCATTTCACAATGGTCAGTAGGAGACGCGTCCCTTACATTGGTGGTTAGTAGCAGGGGTGCCTTTACATTGGTGGTCAGTAAGAGGAGCCCCTTACACTGGTCAGTTGTTGAAAGCCCTTTGCTTTGGTTATAAGTAGGCAGTGAGCCCCTTTTTTTATTGGTGCTCAGTAGATGGAGAACCCTTTACATTGGTGGTCACTAGGTGAAGAGTAATTTAGTAAAGAAGTGCTCTGTTACAAAGTTGGTCAGTAGAAGAAGAGCCCTTTACATTGGTGGTCAGTGGAGGAGTGTCTTATGTTTGTGGTCTATCGGAATGGAGCCCCTTACATTGGGGGTCATTAGGTGAGAGCCCTTTGCTTTGGGGGTCAGTAGGTGATGAGCCCTTTGCTTTGGTGGTCAGTAGGTGATGAGCCCTTTGCTTTGGTGGTCAGTAGGTGATGAGCCCTTTGCTTTGGTGGTCAGTAGGTGATGAGCCTAGAGGTCGACCGATATGGGTTTTTCTCTGGCCGATGCCGATATTTAGAAATCATGGCGGCCGATAGCCGATATATGATGCCGATTTTTTTTTTGGGCCGATATGTTAGGCCAATTTTATTTTATTTATTTATTTTTAATCCCCCTTGATCTAACACACCTTTCCCACTGGGGCGTTTTTTAAGGCGCTTTTGGGCTAAAAATAGCGCCTGTAAAGTGCCTGCAAAATGGCTCCCCTGCAGTCTGTGTGAAAGACAGAGTGCTTTCACACTGAGGCGATGCGCTGGCAGGATCTTAAAAAAAAAAAAAAAAAAAAAAAAAAAGTCCTGCAAGCAGCACGTTTGGAGTGGTGTATACCGCTCCTCCACCACTCCTGCCCATTGATATGAATGGGCACCACTGCCGAAGCGCATGCAATGCGATTTGGCAGCAGTGCTTCATGGGCGCATTTAACCTCTTCCTTGGCCGCTAGCTGGGTTATATGTGCCCCACTAGCAGCCAAATAGCACCGCTAAAATGATGGTAAAGACCTGCTAAAACTTGCGTTTTACCATCAACGTCTGCCCGCTCCAGTGTGAAAGCGGCCTTCATAAGTGATACAGAAAATTTCTTACACTTAAAGCGGAGGTCCACCCTAAAATGGACCTTCCGCTCATCGGATTCCTCCCCCCCCTCCGGCGCCACAATTGGCACCTTTCAGGGGGGAGGGGGGTGCAGTTACCTGGATAATCCAGGTAACTGCACCCACTTCCGGGATAGCTCTCTGCGGAAAGGGGTGTAATGTAAAGTGCCCGCCCCCTTCCGCAAGTGCCCCTCTGCCTGCTGGGAAACACACAGATCCCAGAGGCAGCGGGGACCGTCCTCATTGCGCAGCGCGGCTCGCGCATGCGCAGTAGGGAACCGGGAAATTAAGCCGAAAGGCTCCATTTCCTGATTCCCATACCCAAGATGGCAGCGGCAGCACTCGAGTGTCGATCTAGAGATCGGCTTCGGGTGCCGACATCGCGGGCGCGCTGGACAGGTAAGTGTCACTATTTTAAAAGTCAGCAGCTGCAGTATATATAGCTGCTGGCTTTAAAAAAAAAAAAAACGCGGAGTCCCGGCGGACTCCCACTTTAAACATTTATTAAACAAAACAAACCTCCAATGAATGAGTGAATGAAATACTTATATAGCGCACAATGCGAACTGAATCGCCTCAGTTTACTTGTATGTATGATCTAGATAAAAAAAAAAAAAAAAAACCTATATATTAAATAAAAAAACGGGTAGTCAAAACTTTTGGACAAAAAAAAAAATGGGCTAACTTTACTGTTTTTATTTTATTTTACTTTTTTAAATGGTGTATTTTTTTCCCAAAAAAATGCATTTGAAAGACCTCTGTGCAAATGCCGTGTGACATAAAATATTGCAACAACCGCTATTTTATTCCCTAGGATCTCTGCTAAAAAATATATATATAATTTTTGGGGGGTCTAAGTGATTTTCTGGCAGAAAATACAGGATTTTTACTTGTAAGCAACAAGTGTCAGAAAAGATTTAGTCTTTAAATGGTTAAACTGAGAACTTCTACACAGAGATGATTTCATTCATTCAGAAGTGTAAACATTGTATCATTTAGTTCTTTTCTTGGCAGTCTGCCCAGAGAGGAGGAAAGTGTTGCTATGACGACTCGGGCAACTCACACTGACTTCTTACAGAAGTCATTTCAAAGTCCCGCTGTAGAATCGGCTTTTTAGCAACACAATCGGCCGATGCCGATTATTTAAAAAACGGCAAATATCGGCCGATATATCGGTCGACCTCTAGATGAGCCCTTTGCTTTGGTGGTCAGTAGGTGATGAGCCCTTTGCTTTGGTGGTCAGTAGGTGATGAGCCCTTTGCTTTGGTGGTCAGTAGGTGATTAGCCATTGACATTGGTGGTCAGTAGAAGAAGAGCCATTGACATTGGTGGTCAGTAGAGGAAGAGCCATTGACATTGGTGGTCAGTAGAGGAAGAGCCATTGACATTGGTGGTCAGTAGAGGAAGAGCCATTGACATTGGTGGTCAGTAGAGGAAGAGCCATTGACATTGGTGGTCAGTAGAGGAAGAGCCATTGACATTGGTGGTCAGTAGAGGAAGAGCCATTGACATTGGTGGTCAGTAGAGGAAGAGCCATTGACATTGGTGGTCAGTAGAGGAAGAGCCATTGACATTGGTGGTCAGTAGAGGAAGAGCCATTGACATTGGTGGTCAGTGGAGGGATTTCCTCTTAAGTTTGTGGTCAGGAGAGGAGCCCTATTGCCTTGGTGGTCAGTAGGTGAAGAGCCCTTTACGTTGGTGGGGATCCCTGGTGGTCAGTAGGTGTGGAGCCCTTTATGTTGGTAGTCTGTACAAGAAGAGATCTTTACATTGGTGGTCTGTATAGGAAGAGACCTTTTTACATTGGCAGTCTGTACAGGAAGAGACTTTTACATTGGTAGCCAGGAGAAGAACAGCCCTTTTTTATTGATCAGTATCAAAAAAAAGAAGATCCAAAAGGTTGGCACATAATCAAAATGTTACATATCTGAACACTGACACACAGACTGAAGACACAATATACGATATCATGCAAAAATGATTTGTGTACAATACCTGAGTATATGTCAGGTTATAAAATATACACCAATCAGCCATTACATTATGATCATCCACCACAACCTGTTGAGGCATGGACTCCTCTAGACTTCTGAAGGTATGATGTGCTATTTGGCACCAAGCCATCAGTAATAGATCCTAGAAGTCCTGTAAGTTGCAAGAGCCTCAATGGATCAGATTTGTTTTTCCAGGACATCCAACAGATTCTCAGTTGAACTGAGATCTGGGGAAGTCAACACCTCACATTTGTTGTTGTTGTTGTTGTTGTTGTGTTCCTCCAAACCAATTCATCAAACCAGGCCACCTTCATCCATTGCTCCATGGTTCTGATGCTCACGTGCCTGTTGTAGGCCCTTTTGACATGGGTCAGCATGAACACCCTGACCAATCTACAGCTCTGTAACCCCATTCATAACAAACTGCAATGCACTGTGTATTCTGACACCTTTTTTATCAGAACAATAATTCGTTAAGCTACAGATGCTCCTCTATTGGCTCAAACTACACAGGCCAGCCTTCGCTCCCCACATACATCACTGAGCCATGGCTGCTCATGACCCTGTCACCGGTTTGCCAGTTTTCCATCCTGAGACCACTTTTGGTAGGTCCTGGTCACTGCCGATTGGGAACATCCCACAAGTACCGCCGTTTTTTGATTTGCTCTGATCCAAACGGCTAACCATTACATTTTGGTCCTTGTCAAAGTCGTTGAAATCCTTACGCTTGCTCATTTTTGCTTCGAACACAACTTCAGGGACAACATGTTCACTTGCTGCCTAATTTGTCCCACCCATTTTCAGGTGCCCTTGTCACAAGATGTTCAAAGATATTTACTTTACCTGTCAGTGGTCATCATTTTATGGCTGATCGGTGTATATACTGTACACAGGTCATACAGCCAAGAGACTCGTTTTATATCATTTATAATACAGTCCAACAATCAATTCTCTATCAAAGAGTGAATGGAGGAACAATCTTCCCATTTATCTGAAAATTGGGTCATGGAATTCTGAGTAATATGGAAAATTATTTTCATGAGCATCAGAGTCTAATCTGGTTAGGATTAAAGAAATAGTAATGGAGGCTGACCTCCAATTAAAGAGCCTTTCCATTGATGGCCAGTAGAAGAAGAGCCCTTTATATTGGTGGTTAGTTAAAGCAGATCCCTTTACATTGGTTGCCAGTAGAAGAACCCTCTATATTGGCAGTCAGTTGAAGAAGGCTTGTTAACACTGGTGTCCGGTAGAAGAGGAACCCTTTACACTGGTGTCCGGTAGAAGAGGAACCCTTTACACTGGTGTCCGGTAGAAGAGGAACCCTTTACACTGGTGTCCGGTAGAAGATGAACCCTTTACACTGGTGTCCGGTAGAAGAGGAACCCTTTACACTGGTGTCCGGTAGAAGAGGAACCCTTTACACTGGTGTCCGGTAGAAGAGGAACCCTTTACACTGGTGTCCGGTAGAAGAGGAACCCTTTACACTGGTGTCCGGTAGAAGAGGAACCCTTTACGTTGGTACCAGAACACAGGCAGTGTGTTTGGGGTCACTCACCCGCGTTGCTCAACCATGCGGTTTTAATGCCCCCTAACCTCACATATGATTAGGTCTAAACATTTATTTATTTTTTTGCTCATATATAACTTTCTGTACCCAAAACCAATTTTTCAATGCCAACTTCACTAAAGTATTGGCATCTCTCGCTTACCTGACAAAAGAAAGCCCTTTCTGTGAGGATTAGTGACCAAAACGCTGCCCCTTTTGTAAGCTGAATCTTTGACGGTGTTTTCTGTAAGCCATGGTGAATCTGCTTTCAAGTTAAATTGAAGGCAGTGTGTTTGTATTTTTTATTTTATTTTCTTAACACTATACTGTTGCCTTAAAGTGGTTGTAAACCTCAGACATGAAATATGAACAAGGCATATGCCTCTATAGCAGCCGTCATTAAATGGCGGTCCGAGTCCGGACCGAGCGGGGCTTCTGCCCGGACCGCTATGCCGCCTGTGTAGTGAATTACAGCAATCACTGGTTTGCTGGGACCACGGGTTTCCCTAGCAACCAGTGACGCTGTGCGCATGCGCCCGCCCCCTGCTCCTGGCCGCGTCTCTCGGAGCTGTGTTTTACTCATGCTCACAGGCAGTAGGGGGTGTGACGTCACGTGCGTGCCCCGCCCCCCCCCATGCTGCCCGCAGTTCCCGATTCCCAGGTCCTGGCTCTCCCTGAGGCAGCTTCAGTTTTGCCCTTCCTCCTGCAGTTGAGGTATGTGGGCACATTAGTTTTCATGCACACTGTTGGGCATATTGTAAGGGGCACACTGATAGGTATATTTGTAATTTGCACAATGCTGGGCTTTTTTTGTAAGGGGCACGCTGATGGGTATATTTTTTATATGCACACTGATTTGCATGTTTTGTTAAGGTGCACCTTAACAAAATATGCCCATCAGTGTGCACTTAAAAAATATACCCATCAGCATGCCCCTTAAAATAAAATGTGTCCATCAGAGTGCCCTTTAGCATAAAATAAGGGTCACGCTGATGGTCACCTTTTATGTTAAGGGGTACTCTGATGGACAAATTTAATTTTACGGGGCACACTGATGGGTATATTTTTAATGTGCACATCGATGGGCATATTTTGTTAAGGGGCACGCTGATGGGCACAACAAAATGTGCCCTACAAAATATGCCCATTGATGTGCACATTAAAAATATACCCACCACCATACCCCTTAAAATAAAATTTGTCCATCAGAGTGCCTCCTAACATAATAGGCGCCCATCAGTGTGACCCTTATTTCATGTTAAGGGGCACTCTGATGGGCGTATTTTATTTTATATTAAAAGGGGCACTCTGATGGGCAAATTTTAAGTTAAGGGGCACATTTTGTTGTTCATCAGAGTGCCCCTTAATATAAAATGTGCCTATCAGCATGACCCTTATTTTATGTTAAGGGGCACCCTGATGTGCACATATTATGTTAAGGGGGACTCTGATGGGTACATTTTATGTAAGGGGACACTGACAGGAATGTCAGTGATGTAAATGGACACTGTGATGGGGACACCTGATGTAAAGGGGCACACTCATGGGCACATTTTATTTTAAGAGCAACACTGATGGGTACATTTTATATTAAAGGGGCACTTTGATGGGCAAATTTTAAGTTAAGGGGCACATTTTGTTGTGTCCATCAGAGTGCCCCTTAATATAAAATGTGCCCATCAGCGTGACCCCTAACATAAAATTTACCCATCAGCGTGACCCTTATTTTATGTTAAGGGACACCCTGATGGGGACATCTGATGTATGGGGACACTCTGACAGGAAGGTCTGATGTAAAGGGGCACTGTGATGGGGACA
Organism: Lithobates pipiens; assembly: GCF_037356315.1. Lineage (NCBI taxonomy): Eukaryota > Metazoa > Chordata > Amphibia > Anura > Ranidae > Lithobates > Lithobates pipiens. The sequence continues at coordinate 323,010,435 of NW_027507784.1, read as the reverse complement.
CCCGGTGTAAAGGGGCTCTGTGATGGGGACACCCGGTGTAAAGGGGCTCTGTGATGGGGACACCCGGTGTAAAGGGGCTCTGTGATGGGGACACCCGGTGTAAAGGGGCACTGTGATGGGGACACCCGGTGTAAAGGGGCACTGTGATGGGGACACCCGGTGTAAAGAGCAAATGTAAAGCTATCCTAGTTCCAACTGTCCACGTGTTTAATATTGTAACTGAAACTTGACAATTAAATATTGTTGAAATGCTAAGGAAATTGTACATTCTCATGTTTTTGGTTGATATACAGTGACTACAATCTTTCTGAGTCATAGCACAGACTTGAGATTCGGACCTCGGCCCAAAGAAAATTTTGGCGACCGGACCTCCTTGAAATTTAATTCATTACCCCTGCTCTATAGTGTGTATTTGTCTCAATGAAGAGCACTAAGTGTAATTTTCTCTCTGGTATCAACATGAATCACTATAGTGTATATAATAGTGTAGTATGTAAAACTAGATACTTTATTGTAAAAACACCTTTTGTGATTAGAGTACCACAGCTAAGAGCTATTCAGCGTGCGAGCTCGCCGCTCCTGGTGACATCACTTCCAGTGTCTGTCTGTCCCAACGTGTAGCGTCGCGCCCACGTGACTTTATCAGATCCACCGAGGAAGTCACGTGGGCGTGGTGCTATGCGTTGGGACAGACAGGCATCGAAAATGCCATCATCGTGTGAGCTCGCCACTCGTGGTGAATGGCTCTTACCTTTTTGTTTGTGATGTGACTACCACAGCTGTTTTTATTTAAAAAAGTATCTAGTTTTACATGCTACAGTATTTTGGAACCCCTTCTTTCCTCCGATATCATATACGGACCTACCTGGGAAGGATATCATCGCCATCTACCTGCACAAAGGAAGTTTACACATAGTACCATAGTGAGAACCACCCATGTGTAAACTTCCTTTGTGGCTGGTAGACGACGATAGTATCTTTCCCAGGTTGGTCTGTATATGATATGGAAGGAAATAAGGGGTTCCAAAATAGTGTAGTATGTAAAACTGGATACTTTTATTCTAAAAACAGCTGTGGCACTCACATTACAAACAAAGGTAAAAGCTATTCACCATGAGTGGTGAGCTTGCACGCTGACGTCACTTCCGGCACCTCTCTGTCCCAACGCGTAGCGCCATGGCCACGTGACTTCATCAGGGGTTCTATGCGTCAGGAGAGACGGGCACTGGAAGTGACGTCACCGCGAGTGTCGAAATCGCGCGCTGAATAGCTCTTACCTTTTTTGATGTGAGTACCACTAGATACTTTACAATAAAGTATCTAGTTTTACATACTACACTATTTTTGAACCCCTTCTTTCCTCCCGTATCATATACGGACCAACCTGGGAAGGATACCAGCGCCATCTACCGGAAAACAAAGGAAGTTTACACATACTGTAGGGAGAACCACACATCAGATTTAAGAGACCCCATAGATGATTTCCATTGCACGCCATCTATAAGAAACTCATATTGTGATTCACCTTCTCATCCAGGACCTTCACGGCTATTTGCATACGCTGTTACCTTACAGATGTAAGGTAAGCGGCCTCACTGTACTGAAGTGGTATTGCACAGAAGAGGAAAAGTCACCGTATGTACTGCCCTTATTTTCACAGAGTGTTAGAGGGAATCCAGCACTTGTCTTCACTCTCCCTCCATTTATCGTTTAGGACATTTGTCCATTTTTGGATTTTATCACTTTTATATTGTCACTTTTAGCACGTAGTAACTTATCTACGCTTTTGTAACTCTTCGTTTGATATACCTTTTAGATTTTGTCACGTTTTAGTGTCATTTCAAGCATACAGCACTGTACTTTGTTTTTGTATTTTTATTGATATATTGCCATGATATTGTACCTGATTATCACTTACAGCACAGGGCCATTCATTTTATATACTTGTAGCAAAGAGGAGGCTGCAGATAAACATGTACAACTTATGTAGGAGACTTTGTTTAATCTCTGTGTATCACCTGAGGCCAGTCACTTCACTGGATATATGTAAGGGTTCACAAACACTTTAACCACTTCCTGACCCCGATATAGTTGAAAGAGGCTACAGCGCAGGCCCCCACGGTCCCATTTCCTACCTGCCCCCATGCATTGGGCGCACTCTTTGAGACCAGTGTGTCCAATCACAGCTGATGACATGTAAACAGACTTGCCGGTTATCGGCAATCCTTTCCTCGCATGCTGTGTTTGTGTGATGAAAGGTGTGCCGATAACCGGTAAGGCTGTCTGTACATTGTCAGTGACCTACAGTGCAGCTTCATCAGAGACCATCAGTGCCGCCTCATCAGTGACCTACAGTCCCTCCTCAACAGTGACCTACAGTCCCTCCTCAACAGTGACCTACAGTCCCTCCTCAACAGTGACCTACAGTCCCTCCTCATCGGTGACCTACAGTCCCTCCTCATCGGTGACCTACAGTCCCGCCTCATCGGTGACCTACAGTCCCGCCTCATCGGTGACCTTCAGTCCCGCCTCATCGGTGACCTTCAGTCCCGCCTCATCGGTGACCTTCAGTCCCGCCTCATCGGTGACCTACAGTCCCGCCTCATCGGTGACCTACAGTCCCGCCTCATCGGTGACCTACAGTCCCGCCTCATCGGTGACCTACAGTCCCGCCTCATCGGTGACCTACATTCCCGCCTCATCGGCGACCTACATTCCCGCCTCACCGGCGACCTACAGTCCCGCCTCACCGGCGACCTACAGTCCCGCCTCATCGGCGACCTACAGTCCCGCCTCACCAGCGACCTACAGTCCCGCCTCACCAGCGACCTACAGTCCCGCCTCACCAGCGACCTACAGTCCCGCCTCACCAGGGACCTACAGTCCCGCCTCATCAGCGCCGCCTCATCAGTGCATATCAGTGAAGAAGAAAAATTACTTCTTTGCAAAATTTTATAACAGAAACTAAGAAAAATGTTTTTTTTTTAACAAATAAAAACCAAAGAGGTGAATAAATGCCTCCAAGAGAGCTCTATCTGACTCAAAAAAATAATTACGCGGTCATGCAGCACTGTACGCAAACAACATTTTTGTAATTTAAAGTGCAACAGGGCTGAAAGCTGAAAATTTGCCTGCGCAGGAAGGGGGTAAAAGTGCCCAGTATTGAAGTGGTTAAATTAGAAGATAAAAAAAATTAATCTTTCGCGGTGCACATTGAGGATCCAAAGAAAGGGACACCAGCAGCCCTCACTGACAAATGTTCCCAAGCAAAGCCATGTGATCACTGGTATAGCTAACAAGATAATCGCATAATCGGTCATCATGCTGATTGGTAAGGGCACGTCTGATAGGCACACACAGCACCGAGGGCTTCTGTGAAAGGTAGCCTGGGTTAAAGCTGAACTAAGGGTAAAGAAGGAAAAAAGAAACAACCGTTGCATTGGCACTGCAAGAGTTAACTTCAGCCCCGGAAGGAAGGATTTACCCCCTTCCTGACCAGAGCACTTTTTGCGATACGGCACTGCGTCGCTTTAATTGACAATTGCGCGGTCGTGTGACCTTGCATCCAAACAAAATTGACCTCTTTTTTTCCCCACAAATAGAGCTTTCTTTTGGTATTTGATCACCTCTGCGGTTTTTATTTTTTGTGCTATAAACAAAGAAGAGCATTTTTTTTTTTTTTTTACTTTTTGCTGTAATAAATATCCCTAAAAAATATATAAGGAAAAAAAAAATATTTTTCAGTTTAGGTCGATACGTATTCTTCTACATATTTATGGTTAAAAAAAATTGCGTATATTGATTGGTTTGCAAGTTTACAAGTTATACCGCCTACAAAATAGGGGATAGATTTATGGGATTTTTTTTTTTTTTTGTTATCATTAGTAATGACGGCGATCTGCGTTTTTTTAATTTATTTTTTATTACCGCTTTCAGACCGGACCATTTTGCTGGCTTAAGACCAGACCACTTTTTGCGATTTGACACTGCGTCGCTTTAACTGACAATTGTGTGGTCTTGCGACGTGGCTCCCAAACAAAATTGACGTCCTTTTTTTTTTTTTCCCCCACAAATAGAGCTTTCTTTTGGTGGTATTTGATGACCCCTGCGGTTTTTATTTTTTTTGCTATAAACAAAAATAGAGCGACAATTTTGAAAAAAAAGCATTATTTTTTACTTTTTGTTATCATAAATATCCCCCAAAAATATATAAAAAAACATTTTTCCCTCAGTTTAGGCCGATACGTATTCTTCTACATATTTTTGGTAAAAAAAATCGCAATAAGCGATTGGTTTGCGCTAAAGTTATAGCGTTTACAAAATTGGGGATAGTTTTATGGCATTTTTATTTATATATATTTTTTTTTACTAGTAATGGCGGCGATCAGCTATTTATTTATTTATTTATTTATTTTTTATTGTATCGGACATTTTTGACACATTTTTGGGACCATTATCATTTATACAGCAATCAATGCTATACAAATGCATTGATTCCTGTGTAAATGGCAGTGAAGGGGTTAACCAGGGGGTGGCAGTGTAGGGGTTAAGTGTTCCTAGGGGTGTGTTACTAACTGTGGGGGGCTGGGATTTGTGTTAGTGAACACTGATCTCTGCTCCAATCATATGTAGCAGAGATCAGCGTCACTTGTTGCTAGGCAGAAGGAGGAGATGCTGTTTACAACAGCATCTACCCAGTCAGGCACCCTGTGAGACGATCGCGGGTATCCCCGTTGTGATCGAGTCCGCGGGACCTGCGACTGGACTCACAGGGGTCCCAAGCGGCAGGCGGGCGGCACGCACGCAATGGCAGGGCGGCATTTAAAAATGAACGTACCTGTACACCAATATGCTTGCCCGTGCCATTCTGCCGACGTACATCGGTATGCGCCGGTCGGGAACTGGTTAATTGTGACTGTGACATTTATGGCAGACACATTGGACACCATTTTGGGACCATTGCCATTTATACAGGGATCAGTGCTATAATAATGCACTGATTTCTGTGTAAATGACACTGGCTTGGAAGGGGTTACACTAGGGGGCGATCAAGGGGTTAAGTGTGTCCTAGGGAGTGATTCTAACTGTGGGGGGGTGGGCTACCACTGACATGACAGCGATCACCGCTCCCGATGACGGAGCAGTAGATTCCTGTCATGTCACTAGGCAGAATGGGGAAATGCCTTGTTTACGTAGGCATCTCCCCGTTCTGCGGCTCCTAGACACGATCGTGGGCCAGCGGCGGACCTCGTGGGACCCATGGTCACGGAGTACGCAGCAAACCCACAATGCCATTGTGCCGACGTACATCGGCGTGCACTGGTCAGCTAGTGGTTAAAGTGGTTGTAAACCCTTCCACATACCCAGTGAAGTGATTGGCCACATAAGTTGTATCTGTTTATCTGCAGCCCTTTCTTCTCTACATCCATTCAAAATGCTGAATTTTAAAGCTTGTGTGAGAGTTCAGAAAAAAGGGGTCAGAGAGCTAAAGTTACTCTGCAGAGTTCAGTGAGGAGAGCTCTGAGAGATGATTGGAGGGAAGGAACACACCTCCTTCACACAACACACAGTGACAGCCTCCGCTCTGTTCATCAGCTGGGGGGCCCTCCCCTGTCACCATGTTCCTCTTGGTGTCAGAAACACTTGTCTGAAGTGATTCATGTTGATAGCAAAAGAACAAAGCAGCAGAGAGAAATTACACTTAGTGCTCTTAATTGAGACAAGTACACACTATAGAGGGATATGCTTTTGTTCATATTTCATGTCTGAGGTTTACAACCACTTTAAATGCTCATTTTTGACTAGAGTACTTACTCTACCCCTCGCCTTCCCCGGCAGGTATCACTACAGGTTGTATTCAAGCCCTTTTTCATCCTCACTTTTAAGGCCTCATGCACACGAGACGCAGATGAAACCTCTGTTAAAAAAAGCTGAAACGCGCGTTTTGCCGCGTTTGCATGCCGCGTTTAGACGCGTTTAGACGCGTTTGCGTTTAAACACGTTTATAAAGATAACATCATGTAGACCCTCCCCAAGCTCTCAAAGCATTTTTTTTAACTATTTCTGCTATTTTGATCAGAGTGAGCAGCAGCAGCATAGAGAGCAGTTGTACACTTGCATTTGCCGTGTCACTTGCCACGGCACCTGCCACAAGTTGTGGATTGTCCACTTGCCACGTCACTTGCCACAAGTTGGGGATTGTCCACTTGCCACATCACCTGCCACGTCACCTGCCACAAATTGTGGATTGTCCACTTGCCACGTCACTTGCCACATCACCTGCCACGTCACTTGCCACGAGATGTGGATTGTCCACTTTCCACGTCATCTGCCATGCCACCTGCCACAAGCTGTGGATTGTCCACTTGCCACGTCACCAGCCACATCACCTGCCACAAGTTGTGGATTGTCCACTTGCCACGTGACTTGCCACATCACCTGCCACGTCACTTGCCACATCACCTGCCACAAGTTGTGGATTGTCTACTTGCCGCGTCACTTGCCACATCACCTGCCACGTCACTTGCCACGTCACCTGCCACAAGTTGTGGATTGTTCACTTGCCACGTCACCTGCCACGTCACCTGCCACAAGTTGTGGATTGTCCACTTGCCACAAGCTGTGGATTGTCCACTTGCCACATCACTTGCCACGTCACCTGCCACGTCACTTGCCACGTCACCTGCCACAAGTTGTGGATTGTCCACTTGCCACGTCACTTGCCACAAGCTGTGGATTGTCCACTTGCCACATCACTTGCCACGTCACCTGCCACGTCACTTGCCACGTCACCTGCCACAAGTTTTGGATTGTCCACTTGCCACGTCACTTGCCACGTCAGCTGCCACGTCACTTGCCACGAGATGTGGATTGTCCACTTTCCACGTCATCTGCCATGCCACCTGCCACAAGCTGTGGATTGTCCACTTGCCACGTCACCAGCCACATCACCTGCCACAAGTTGTGGATTGTCCACTTGCCACGTGACTTGCCACATCACCTGCCACGTCACTTGCCACATCACCTGCCACAAGTTGTGGATTGTCTACTTGCCGCGTTACTTGCCACATCACCTGCCACGTCACTTGCCACGTCACCTGCCACAAGTTGTGGATTGTTCACTTGCCACGTCACCTGCCACGTCACCTGCCACAAGTTGTGGATTGTCCACTTGCCACGTCACTTGCCACAAGCTGTGGATTGTCCACTTGCCACATCACTTGCCACGTCACCTGCCACGTCACCTGCCACGTCACCTGCCACGTCACTTGCCACATCACCTGCCACAAGTTTTGGATTGTCCACTTGCCATGTCACTTGCCACGTCAGCTGCCACGTCACTTGCCACATCACCTGCCACGTCACCTGCCACAAGTTGTGGATTGTCCACTTGCCACGTCACTTGCCACATCACCTGCCACGTCACTTGCCACGAGATGTGGATTGTCCACTTGCCACGTCACTTGCCACGTCACTTGCCACGTCACTTGCCACGTCACTTGCCACGTCACTTGCCACGTCACTTGCCACGTCACCTGCCACGTCACTTGCCACAAGATGTGGATTGTCCACTTGTCACATCACTTGCCACATCACCTGCCACGTCACCTGCCACAAGTTGTGGATTGTCCACTTGCCACGTCACTTGCCACATTACCTGCCACGTCACTTGCCACAAGATGTGGATTGTCCACTTTCCACGTCACCTGCCATGCCATCTGCCACAAGTTGTGGATTGTCCACTTACCACATCACCAGCCACATCACCTGCCACAAGTTGTGGATTGTCCACTTGCCACGTCCCTTGCCACGTCCCCTGCCACGTCACCTGCCACAAGTGGATTGTCCACTTGCCACATCACTTGCCACATCACCTGCCACAAGTTGTGGATTGTCCACTCGCCACGTCACTTGCCACGTCCCCTGCCACAAGTGGATTGTCCACTTGCCACGTCACTTGCCACGTCCCCTGCCACAAGTGGATTGTCCACTTGCCACGTCACTTGCCACGTCACCTGCCACAAGTTATGGATTGTCCACTTGCCACGTCACATGCCAGTCACCTGCCACAAGTTGTTGATTTTCCACTTGCCACGTCACCTGCCAAGTCACTTGCCGCGTCACCTGCCAGGTCACTTGCCACGTCACTTGCTACAAGTTGTGGATTGTCCACTTTCCACGTCACTTGCCACTTCACCTGCCACGTCACTTGCCACAAGTTGTGGATTGTCCACTTGCCACATCACTTGCCACCTGCCATGTCACTTGCCACAAGTTGTGGATTGTCCACTTGCCACGTCACTTGCCACGTCACTTGCCACAAGTTGTGGATTGTCCACTTGCAATTGCAATTGTTTAAAATATTTTTCTAATGGTTTTTCATCATTTTCAATCATTTTTGAGATTTTTAATGTAAAAAAAAAAGGTCACCTTTAAAAACGCATATAAACGCAAACGCAAAATAGCCGCGTTTAGCCGCGTTTTGCGTCTGAAACGCAGAAATTTTTGTTTCTGAACGCATTTTTTTGCTTCTGGAAAAACTAGATTAAACGCAACTGCATATAAACTGAAAAAAACGAGACTGTGTGCATGGACACATAGGATAACATTGAATGAGTTCAGGTGCAGTTGAAAAAACTGTCCAACTGCATCTGAACGCGCGTTTAACTGCGTCTCGTGTGCATGAGGCCTAATGCAGAGCTACTGTTGCTGCATTGTACTTATTGAAGGCACGGCCAGTGGTGTATTTTGGTTTTGTGCTGCCCTAGGCAAGACTAAAATTCCCCCCCCATCTAAATTTGTCCCACCCCTTCTTGTTTAAGATCCACCCCTTCATCTGTATTCTCCACCCCTTCCTCTATAGAAGGGGTAGGCAGCCTCGACCCTCCAGCTATGATGAAACTACAAATCCCGTCATGCCTCTGATTGTCAGGGTCTTGCAATGTCTCTTGAGTTTTGACACAGCTGGAGGGCTGAGGGTGCCTACCCCTGCGCTATAGGCTGCTCCTCTTCCTATTAGATATTCACTTCTCCAGAGGGGGGGGGGGGTGAGAGAGAGAGGGGTGAGGGAAAGGAGAGGAGAGTAGGGGGAGAGAGAGCAGGGGGTGAGAAAGATGAGAGAAGGGGGGGCTAGAGAGAAGGGGTGAGAGAGAGGGTTTTAAATAGAGGGGGTGCGCGGGAGAGGGGGGGGAAGGGTGAGAGAGTGAGGGGGAGTTATAGAGGGGGGGTGAGAGGGAGGGTGATAAATAGAGGGGGTGCGCGATAGAGACGGGTGAAAGAGAGAGTGGTGAGGGAAAGGGGGAGAGAGTGAGGGGGAGTTATAGAGGGGCGGGGGGTGAGAGAGAGAGTGTTAAATAGAGGGGGTGATAGAGAGGGGCAAGGAAAAGGGGGAGAGAGAAGGGAGAGAGAGAGAGGGGTGTGAGGGACAGGGGGGAGAGAGAGAGGGGTGTGAGGGACAGGGGTGTGAGGGACAGGGGAGGGGAGAGAGAGGGGGCGGTGAGGGGCTGTGAGAGAAGAGGGGGTGAAAGAGAAAGGGGGGTGGGTGAGGGGGGGGAGAGAGAGGTGGGCTAAAGAGGGGGGCTGCCCATAGCACATTGTTTGCCTCACAGGGGCCAAATAGACAAGGCTTCAGGAGATCCATTGAATGGAAGGAGGAGTCTATGGGAGTGAGGATTTGGATAAGACATTTTTCTGTTACCCTAGACAAAGATGAGCATTTAAAGCTGAAGTTTAGGTATGGTCCTTCTAGCATAGTTACATTGGTCATGCTTGGACCAATGTTAATATGCTTATCTCACACCTGACCAGTCCCTGGAGCTGCATTACTGTAGTAGTCATCGCTACTACGGTGATCAAAGTGGTCTTTCAGCTTCCATCTGCATAGTAAACACAGGGGATCGCGTGCTCAGCACAGCCATCATTCAGAGAAAGCCTTGTATTTTTTTTTTTTTTTTTCAATGAATAGAAGGCATTCTCTGATTGTGACGTCACTATCCTGCTTCTCCACCTTTGTCCAATCTCGACCCCTCCAATCAGAGAGTACCTTTTTATTCACGGAAACAATACAAGGCTTTCAATGAATGTCCCACGTCATACAGGCTGTTGGATTCTGTAGAAATCCTCACTGCAGGCATGTCCTGTCCTCTTCCTGCCTCTGAACTTCCAATGCTGCAGGGTTAACAACTCAACCTCCAGTCTCTGGGGGCTGAAGTGCGTCTGACGGGGACCCACTAACTTCTGCCCCTGATCTTGTATTCCATGAAAGAACCTCCCTCATTGGATGAGAGGGTGAGAGGGCAAGAGGGGATGGGTCCTCATCAGATCATCTTTACTGCAGCTCAGCCCAAATGCTGGTAACCCCCGCAGCGCTGGAAGTTCAAAGGCAGGAAGAGGACGGGGCATCCCCACAGAGATTTCTACAGAATCCAGCAACCCAACACAGGACATCCTTCATTACAGGTAATATGACCAAAGTTATAGAAGGGCAGAGGGATGACCTCAGTCAGTAGCCTTTGATCAATTTGCGCTGCTTTGTTTCAGTGAAAGTCTAGGACGTGGCTATGCTGCCCGGCAGAGGTACCTGGATCATAAGATTGGTTGAACGGCATTGAAATTCTGTTGGCAGACAAGATAGTCCATATACTGTACATGAACCTGTAGTTCAGCTTTAAATACGTCTGTTCATGACTTGGTGTATTTGGTTGGCGAGACTTATTATGGGATGGCTGGTGGCCCCCTGCACAGCAGAGTTTTGTATTGGCCTACTAGGAGTCCGGGATAAGCAGAATAGCTCCCTTTTTACCACTTTGATCCTGTTGGATTATATGCAGTTTAAAGAGTTGTAGAGAATCCTATTATCAGTAACCGGATCACTGTATATCACTCTCAGGGCCCGGAAATGAGATTGAGGAAGGCAGGCGAAGCCTTGCTGGAAAAGCACAGCCATGTCGATCCTCATTCCTGCTTCCCCCGCAGAGGATCGCAGCTGCCGCTGGAGCCGTACATCGGATTGCTACTCTCGCTAACCAAATCCTATTTGGACTCGAGCGGATTTCCAGAAGCACAGCACAGTGTGACCGAACAAAAGTGTCTTCTACAAACTATTTACGGCTGAATTCTAGCATGTCTAGATCTACTGATCCCTTCTAGATCCCTACTGTCCCTCATTTGGAACCAAATCCCTCTCACCCTCTGCTTCTTATTTGTCCCTTTTTTGGTCCTAGGGCTTCTCTATACACACTTTTCTTCTTCTTCCAGTAATAATAATGATATTAAATAATGGCCAGAAAGAAAATCTACAAAAAAAATGTAGTAGGGCTTCCTCAGATTAGTGATCATTGGATAAAGGCCCCTTACATTGGTGGTCTGTGTAGTGCTCTTGTAAATTGGTGGTGAGTGATGTGTCCATTGGTGGTCAGGTGAGAGGGGTCCCCTTTAGGTCAGTGGAAAATCCCTTTACATTGGTGTTCAGTGGAATAATGCCGCTTACATTGGTGGCCAGGTGAGAGGGGCCCCCTTAGGTCAGTTGAATAATGCCCCTTACATTGGTGGCCAGGTGAGAGGGGCCCCCCTCAGGTCAGTGGGAAGAATGCCCCTTACATTGATGATCAGTGGGAAGAATGCTCCTTACATTGGTGATCAGTGGGAAGAATGCTCCTTACATTGGTGGTCAGTGGGAAGAATGCTCCCCTTACATTGGTGGTCAGTGGGAAGAATGCCCCTTACATTGGTCATCAGTGGGAAGAATGCCCCTTACATTAGTGATCAGTGGGAAGAATGCTCCTTACATTGGTGGTCAGTGGGAAGAATGCTCCTTACATTGGTGATCAGTGGGAAGAATGCTTCTTACATTGGTGATCAGTGGGATGAATGCCCCTTACATTGGTGATCAGTGGGAAGAATGCTCCTTACATTGGTGATCAGTGGGAAGAATGCCCCTTACATTGGTGATCAGTGGGAAGAATGCCCCTTACATTGGTGATCAGTGAGAAGAATGCCCCTTACATTGGTGATCAGTGGGAAGAATGTTCCTTACATTGGTGATCAGTGGGAAGAATGCCCCTTACATTGGTGATCAGTGGGAAGAATGCCCCTTACATTAGTGATCAGTGGGAAGAATGCTCCTTACATTGGTGATCAGTGGGAAGAATGCTCCTTACATTGGTGATCAGTGGGAAGAATGTTCCTTACATTGGTGATCAGTGGGAAGAATGCCCCTTACATTGGTGATCAGTGAGAAGAATGCCCCTTACATTGGTGATCAGTGGGAAGAATGCCCCTTACATTGGTGATCAGTGGGAAGAATGCTGGAAGAATGTTCCTTACATTGGTGATCAGTGGGAAGAATGTTCCTTACATTGGTGATCAGTGGGAAGAATGCCCCTTACATTGGTGATCAGTGAGAAGAATGCCCCTTACATTGGTGATCAGTGGGAAGAATGCCCCTTACATTGGTGATCAGTGGGAAGAATGCTCCTTACATTGGTGATCAGTGGGAAGAATGCTCCTTACATTGGTGATCAGTGGGAAGAATGCTGGAAGAATGTTCCTTACATTGGTGATCAGTGGGAAGAATGTCCCTTACATTGGTGATCAGTGAGAAGAATGCCCCTTACATTGGTGATCAGTGGGAAGAATGTCCCTTACATTGGTGATCAGTGAGAAGAATGCCCCTTACATTGGTGATCAGTGGGAAGAATGCCCCTTACATTGGTGATCAGTGGGAAGAATGCTCCTTACATTGGTGATCAGTATGAAGAATGCCCCTTACATTGGTGATCAGGGGGAAGAATGTTCCTTACATTGGTGATCAGTGGGAAGAATGCCCCTTACATTGGTGATCAGTGGGAAGAATGCCCCTTACATTGGTGGTCAGTGGAAAGAATGCTCCTTACATTAGTGATCAGTGGGGAGAATGTTCCTTACATTGGTGGTCAGTGGGAAGAATGCCCCTTACATTGGTGATCAGTGAGAAGAATGCCCCTTACATTGGTGATCAGTGGGAAGAATGTTCCTTACATTGGTGATCAGAGGGAAGAATGCTCCTTACATTGGTGATCAGTGGGAAGAATGCCCCTTACATTGGTGGTCAGTGGGGAGAATGGTCCATGTGTTTTCAGATAGAAGTATGTTGAACGGATTGGTGCCAACAAGGCTACCCGCAGCTCAGATTTCAGCTGGTTCATCAGGAGCCGGCCTAATTTTACTACATGTGTCGGAAATTTCTCATTGTTCAAGGAACCGCTATGAACCTCTAGAGGAAACCTGCCTGAGAATGGCTGCTATAGATGCTTGCATTTGCTATTTTAAAATGCCAGTATAATGGAAAGGTAGTGAATTAAAAAAGCAAATGTTACAGTGAGGGGAAAAAAGTATTTGACCCCCCCTCCCCCCCGCTGATACTTTTGCCCACTGACAAAGAATCAGTCTATAATTTTAATGTTAGGTTTATTTTAACAGTGAGAGACACAACAAAAATATTCAGAAAAAAACATTTCAAAAAAGTTAGAAATTTATTTGCATTTTAATGAGTGAAATAAATATTTGATCCCCTATTAATCGGTCAGATTTCTGGCACCCAGGTGTCTTCTATACAGGTAACAAGCTGAGATCAGGAACACTCTCTTAGGTCGGGTTCACACTGAGGCAGCACGACTTACAGCGCGACTGTTTCAGGCGACCCAGACGCGGCCACTGCAGCGACTTGCAAAACGACTTCTGTATAGAAGTCAATGCAAGTTGCCTCAAGTCGCCCCCAAAGTCATACAGGAACCTTTTTCTAAGTCGGAGCGACTTGTGCGCTCCGATTAGAACGGTTCCATTGTACAGAACTGGACGCTACTTGTCAGGGGGCTAAGTCGCCTCACAAGTCGTCCTAGTGTGAACCAACCCTTAAAGGGAGTGCTCCTAATCTCAGCTTGTTACCTGTATAAAAGACACCTGTCCACAGAAGCAATCAATCAGATTCCAATCTCTCCACCATGGCCAAGACCAAAGAGCTGTCCAAGAATGTCGGGGACAAGATTGTAGACCTACACAAGACTGGAATGGGCTACAAGACCATCACCAAGCAGCTTGGTGAGAGGGTGACAACAGTTGGTGCGATTATTCACAAATGGAAGAAATGCAAAATAACTGTCAATCTCTCTCGGTCTGGGGCTCCATGCAAGATCTCACATCGTGGAGTTTCAATGATAATAAGAACAGTGAGGGATCAGCCCAGAACTTGGTGAAGATCTCAAGGCAGCTGGGACCATAGTCACCAAGAAAACAATTGGTAACACACTACGCCATGAAGGGCTGAAATCCTGCAGTGCCCGCAACGTCCCCCTGCTCAAGGAAGCGCATGTACAGGACCGTCTGAAGTTTTCTAATGAACATCCAAATTATTCAGAGGAGAACTGGGTGAAAGTGTTGTGGTCAGATGAGACCAAAATCAAGCTCTTTGGCATCAACTCAACTCCTCGTGTTTGGAGGAGGAGGAATGCTGCCTATGACCCCAAGAACACCATCCCCACCGCCAAACATGGAGGTGGCAACATTATGGTTTGGGGGTGTTTTTCTGCTAAGGGGACATGACAACTTCACTGCATCAAAGGGACGATGGACGGGGCCCTGTGCCATAAAATCTTGGGTGAGAACCTCCTTGCCTCAGCCAGGGCATTAAAAATGGGTCATGGATGGGTATTCTAGCATGACACTGACCCAAAACACACAGCCAGGGCAACAATGGAGTGGCTCAAGAAGAGGCACATTAAGGTCCTGGAGTGGCCTCCATACCTTAATCCCATATAAAATATGTGGAGGGAGCTGAAGGTTTGCATTACCAAATGTCAGCCTCAAAACCTTAATGACTTGGAGAGGACCTGCAAACAGCAGTGGGACAAAATCCCTCCTGAGATGTGTGCAAACCCAGTGGCCAACTACAAGAAACGTCTGACCTCTGTGATCGCCAACAAGGGTTTTGCTAGCAAGTCATGTTTTGCGAAGGGGTCAAATACTTATTTCATTTAAAATGCAAATCAATTTCTAACTTTCTTGAAATGCATTGTTCTGGATTTTTTTTTTTTTTTTGTTATTCTGTCTCTCACTTAAAGTGGTTGTAAACCCTTACAAACCACTTTGAGCTACAGGTAAGCCTAGATTAAGGCTTACCTGTAGGTCCAAGAAATATCTCCTAAACCTACACTGTTTAGGAGATATTTACAAAAAGACAGCCACCGTTGTCTACGGCGCATACGCCGTAGACAGCGGCACGCAGGCGCTCTGGGCAGACCGCAGATCGCGGCGATATGCCGCTCGTGTCTGCTCCCGCGTGCATGTCATCGCGGCTCCGGCAAATCACAGCGCCAGAGCAGCGAGACCCGGAAGCCACTATGGGATACATGGCAGCGGCGAACATGAAGACGGAGGACCGCTTCGGGCGCTTCGTTCTCAGGTAAGTTATTCATAATGAGCTAGTATGCTATGCATACTAGCTCATTATGCCTTTGCCTTGCAGGTTGCATTTTTTTTTTTTTTTTTTTAACTGCCTTTACTTCCTCTTTAAAATAAACCTACCATTACAATTATAGACTGATCATTTCTTTGTCAGTGGGCAAACGTACAAAATCAGCATATAGTTTAACTTCTCAAACATGTAGTACCGCCCCAGACTTGAGCCTCATGCGATCGATGTGGACATCCAGGGTGCTGGATCAAAAAGCTTGTCTGCGCTTACTATTGAAGGACATTGATGAATAGCATTCGGGAGAGATGACCTCCAGGCAGGAACGTGAATTGTCACAGAATTATATTTCATTTATCTCTATGCACTGCAGTGTGTTGGTGCGTTCTGAAAAAAGCGATTTGCGATCATGTGTTGGACAGCGCTCCTTTGTGAATGGGCCCCTAATTCATCATGGTCTACATAACTGGGGGCATGGCACGGGCATGTCCTTTACATACCTTGGGACCGAATCACTAAAAGTTACCGCATACGGTATGATGGTCACATGACTCATTTTTCATAAATGTCGCATGAATTTCGTAAAATATCAAATGTGAGGTAAATACTGCACATTTGTTAAAATAGTAAGATAAATACTGCAAAAAAATAAGATAAATCATTTAAAGTCAACTCACTAAAAAAATGCACACATTTTGTTATTTATCACCTGGTGTTTGCTGGTGGTATTAGAAATGTACACAATAACGATTCGAGGAACTCTGCAATAGGCAGGAAAGGAAACGTATACAATGTATCAGTGAGAAAATGTTCTCCTTTGAGCTCAGGAATGAAAATAATTTGTAACATTTCACCAGAGGAATGATCGTTCTGTGTGTTCTAGAATGTTTGTTTTTTTTAACTCAAAAATGCAAGTGGCATTTATCAATTAGTGAATTGACCCCTTTGTGATAAGATATGTAAACGCGTAGGGCGGAGCGACGTGCTCATCGCTTGTTCCTTTTCTCAGAAGTGCGGGTTGTAGGTCGAGGATCTCTTTTAAAGCTATTCTTATTTTATTCTACCAGGTTAAGGTCAGCACTCTGTGCAGGCCAATCAAATTCATCCACCCCTAACTCGCTCATCCATTATGGACCTTGCTTTGTGCACTGGTCCAAATCATTTGGTGGAGGGGAGATTATAGTGTGGGGTTGTTTTTTTCAGTGGTTGGGCTTGGCCCCTTAGTTCCAGTGAAGGGGACTTTTAAGGCGTTGGCATACCAAGACATTTTGGACAATTTCATGTTCCCAGCTTTGTGGGAACAGTTTGGGGGATGGCCCCTTCCTGTTCCAACATGACTGCGCAGCCAGTGCACAAGGGAAGGTCCATAAAGACATGGATGAGCGAGTTTAGAGTGAAGGAACTTGACTGGCCTGCACATCTTAATACACCTTTGCCGGCGGTATG
Organism: Lithobates pipiens; assembly: GCF_037356315.1. NCBI lineage: Eukaryota > Metazoa > Chordata > Amphibia > Anura > Ranidae > Lithobates > Lithobates pipiens. The sequence continues at coordinate 322,993,544 of NW_027507784.1, read as the reverse complement.
ACAGCGCTGCCCCATTGATTTTTTTTTTTTTTTTTTTTTTTTAATGGGACGGAGCGGTGAGTTCACCACTCCAAAGAAGCTGCTGGCAGGACTTTTTCTGACGCCCTGCCAGAGCACCGCTCCAGTGGGCCTCGGGGCTTTCACACTGGAATGAATGGAGCCGCTGTTTCAGGGCGGTTTGCAGGCGCTATTTTTAACGCTATAGCACCTGCAAAACGCCTCAGTGTGAAAGGGGTCTAGGTCCTCACCTCAACCCAATAGAACACCTTTGGGATGAATTGGAATAGAGACTGTGAGCCAGGCCTTCTTGTCCACATCAGTGCCTGACCTCACAAATGCGCTTCTGGAAGAATGGTCAAACATTCCCATAGACACACTCCTAAACCTTGTGGACGGCCTTCCCAGAAGAGGTGAAGCTGTTATAGGTTCAAAGGGTGGACCAACTCAATATTGACCCCTACAGACTAATGCCCTGTACACACGGATTTTTTTTCTGACGGATGTTGGCTCAAACTTGTCTTGCATACACACGGCCACACAAAGTTGGTCGGAAATTCCGAAAGTCAAGAACGCGGTGACGTGCAACACGTACGACGAGCTGAGAAAAGTGAAGTTCAATAGCCGGTGTGGCTCTTCTGCTTGATTCTGAGCATGCGTGGCACTTTGTGCATCGGAATTATCTACACACGATCGGAATTTACGCAAACTGAATTTTTTGTTTTGGAAAATTTTAGATCCTGCTCTCAAACTTTGTGTGTTTGGTAAATTCCAATGTAAAAAGTCAGATGGAGCCCACACACACACGATCAGAATTTCTGACAAGCTCCGATCGCACATTTTCTGTTGGAAAGTCCGACCGTGTGTACGGGGCATAAGACTGGGATACCATTAATGTGAGTGTACAGGCAGGCGTCCCAATACTTTTGGCTAATATAGTGTATATGGGGTATAGATTTGTAGTCCTTATAACAGTGTGATGCATGGATCTACAGACTTCAGGTCCTTTGCCTATCTGCATTATGTACTCCTAAATCATACCAAACCCTCATTCCTCAAACGTGCCTTGGCTGAGGCATTGTTCCCGCTATCTTGGCATAAGTCTGTATAGTTGGCAGCCAAGGGGTAAATCCTGCTGCGGGAATTTCTAAACAAGGGCGCGCAGCGTGCGTTACATTGGTGATATCCTGCGGATGATGAGATGAGGTCTGTTGGTAGCACCGCTCAGTGCGCTGCGTCTTTAGATATATTGTCTCTGCAGAGCGGCTGTCGGCTGCAATCCTCTCCGGTGCTGCTGGGAATCTTAGGCTCCAGACGGATCTGAGTATCGGCGCTCTGCTGCGTCTTCTGCATGTCTTGGGCTGGAAGAATAGGGATTTAAAAAAGGAAGTGGAATTACCCGACTCCGCTTTGCCATTGTTCAGAGATTAGGAAAGATTAGAGTTGAATTGGATGTAAAGACAAAACGTTTAACGTTAGATAGAGTGAGGAAGTTTGGGACCGTTGTCCTCCCCCCCCATCCATCCATCCATCCATCCATCCATCCACACCTTACTGGTATTGGGAACAATCACCTTATCCCAGGTACTGTTCTATCTTAACCACTTCAGCCTGGGAAGGTTTTACCCCCTTAATGACAAGGCCATTTTTTGCGATACAGCACTGCGTCACTTCAAGTGCTTCAGATCTGCACTATAGCCGAATGAGGGCTACAGCGCGGATCTGCTTTGCCGGGAGTATGTCTATTGAGGTCCTCCCCTTTGCAGGCTCGCTGCCATGACCCCCCCCCCCCAAGGGCGCTGTGATCACCCGAGTCAATGAGACTCGGGTGCTCACAGATCCGAGTGAGGGTCGATCCCGGCCCCTTACCACATGATCAGCTGTCAGCCAATGACAGCTGATCACATGATGTAAACAGAAGATCTGTAATCATTTTTTTTCTTCTGTTCTGATCCCCAGCTTCTGTTTGAAGGGACATCGGTCCCAAAGAGGAAGAGCCTCATATGTGCCCATCAGTACTGCCTGCCAGTGCCACAAATCAGTGCCCACAGTACGTAAGTGCCAGCAATCAGTGCCCACAAGTGCCACCTATCAATGCCCACAACTCAATCAGTGCCTCATCAGTGCTGCCTATCAGTGTCACCTACCAGTGCCGATCAATGACCATCACTGCCACCCATCAGTGTCAGCTATCAGTGCCACCTATTTGTGCCCTTCAATGCCCATCAGTGCGGCCTCTCAGTGTCGCCTTTTAGTGCCTATCAGTGCCCAATAGTGTCGCTTTATCAGTGGCCATCAATGCAGCCTATCAGTGTCCAACAAGTGCCACCTATCAATGCCCACAAGTGGGGCCAATCAGTGCCTCATCAGTGCCACCTAGCAGTGCTTATCAATGACCATCACTGCCACCCATCAGTGCCAGCTATCAGTGCCACCTAATTATGCCCATCAGTGCTACCTCTCAGTGCCGCCTTTTAGTGCCAATCAGTGCCCATTAATTTCGCCTTATCAGTGCCCACCAGTGCAGCCTCATCAGTGTACATCAATGAAGGAGAAAAATTACCTGTTTGCAAAATTTATTAAAATATAAAACGGTTTTGTATTTTTTTTTTTTTTTTATTATTATTTTTTTTTTTTTAACAAATAACCCAGTGGTGATCAAACATCACCAAAAAAAGCTCCATTTGCGGGGGTTAAAAAATATGGGTACAGCGTCATTTGGGTACAGCGTTGTATGACCGCGCAATTGCCAAGAGTGGCAGCGCTAAAAGCTGAAAATTGGTCTGGGCAGGAGGGGGGTTTTAGGTGCCCAGTAAGCAAGGGGTTAACTGACTATTGTGCGGTCGCGCGATGCTTTATCCACATAAAATGTATGTTCTTTGTTTCCTACAAATAGAGATTGCTTTTGGTGGTATTTGATCATCTCTGCGGTTTTTATTTTTCACACTATAAACCAAAAAAAGAACAGCAATTTTGGGGGGGAACAAAAACAATATTTTTTTTACTTTCTGCTATAAAACACAGCCAATGAGAAAATGTAAAAAATCAAGTTTCATCAATTTACGCCAATATATGTTTTGCTGCATGTTTTTAGTAAAAAAAAAAATAATAATCTTAAGGGTATGTTGATTGGTTTGCGCAAATTATAGCATCTACAAACTATGTGATATTTTTATGGAATTTTTTTATTTTTTTTTTTATTTTTTTTACTAGTAATGACGGCGATTTTTATTTTTGTGACATCAAAACAGTGATCAGTGCTGGTCACATCTCATCCCCTAACCGATTGAATAGTGAAGATTCGGCTGTATGTTGATGAGGTCTTCTTTCTACCATGTAGGGTTGCACTGATAGCGTTATCGGTGCCGATACTCTGCATTATATCTGAGTACTTGTGCAGATGCTCCAATACCTGAAATCCCCTTTGCAGGTCGATTTGAGCCTATGCCAAATGAATGGGCTCAAATCACATGGCATTTGCATTGCTATGTGGTGCGATTCCTGTCCGAATCGCATGGGGTTTTCTCTCGTGCTCTCGTGTGAAGCCAGGCTTGTCGTAGAGCGGTGCGGGAAACGCCAAAATCGCACCACATTCCTGTTCAAATTGCATGTGAGGCTTTGCAGTGCGATTTGAGCCCATTCATTTTGTATGTGTTCAAATTGCACCGCAAAGGTATCAGTACTCGACATTTGTAGCAAAGTGTCATTTCTTCAGTGTTGTCACATTAAAAGATAGAATAAAACATTTACAAAAATGCGAGGGGTGTACTCACTTTTGTGAGATACTGTATAGTTTAGATTCATTTTAACCATTAATTATTTTGCTTACTTTAATTCTTCATGGTCCCCCGTACCTCAAGGGTGTGGCCTTTGCTTGCATGCTTTAAAGAGGAAGTAAAGGCAGGGGAAAAAAAAAAACACACCCTGTAAGGCAAAGGCATAATGAGCTAGTATGCATACTAGCTCATTATGAATAACTTACCAGAGATGGAAGCCCCCGAAGCAACCCTTGGTATTGCGGCTCTGGCGCTGTGACTGGCTGGAGCCGCGATGCCATCACTCCCGTGCATGCGTGCGGGAGCCGCCACGAACGGTATGATTGCCATTAGCAGCGGCATGCTCAGTGCGCCTGCGTGCCGCTGTCTACGGCGCAGGCGCGCTGTAGACCTCGTGCCTGTCTTTTGCAAATATCTCCTAAACTGTGTAGGTTTAGGAGATATTTGTTGCACCTACAGGTAAGCCTTAATCTAGGCTTACCTGTAGGTCAAAGTGGTCCCAGGGGGTTTACACCCACTTTAAAGAGGAAGTAAACTCTGATGGGTTTTATTTCCTCTTTTGTTCCCTGCAAAGTAAAAGCATAATGGGCTAGTATGCATCTCATAGTAGCCCATTATGTGTCACCTGCAAACAAAGTCTGTGCTGTCCCCACTGGAAGTCGCATTCATCTTCGCCCCTCTTCCTTCCGGGGCCACGGGCTCCGGCTCTGTGACTTCCTTGCATGCGCCGACAGTCACGGCACTCAGTAGTGATGAAACGGCATGGAAGGGCGTTTCTTCACAGCGCATGCGCAGATGACCTCATCGGCGCAGTACAGAGTAAATATCTCCTAAACGCTGCTTGTTTAGGAGATAGTTACTGTACCTATAGGCTGACCTATATGTACAAATTGAGAAATGGAGGTTTACACAATGGTCCCTGTACTTCAGAGGTGTGACCTTTTTACCTACATGCTTTAATTCTTCATGGTCTCCGTGCCTTCGGTGTTTGACCTTTTGCCTGCATGCTTTTAAAGTGATTGTAAAGATTGTGTTTGTAAAAAAATAAATAAAATGTTATACTTATCTACTCTGTGTAAGGGTTTTGCACAGAGCGGCCCCATTCCTCCTCTTCTTGTGTCCCCCAGCTGCACTCCTGGCTCCTCCTCCGCATCGAGTGACCACACGGAGAGCCACTTTCCATGAGGGCACTCCTGTGGCCGCGCCCCCGAATCCTGCTGCTGCGTCCACTGACGACACAGACCGCAGGACTCAGCCCTGCCCCCCCGGCTAATGCGTCACTAGACTTGATTGGCAGGAGCCAATGAGGACCAGAGACAAGCGACTGGAGCTGCTCTGCTTGTTCTTGTCGCTGGAATGATCGGGTCTGGGGGGAGCTGCACCACAAAAGGTGTTTCAACTTAACCATTTCTGGACCTCCCACCGTCGTTATACGTCAGCTGTTTGAAGAGGAATATCATTGTTATGGCAGCAGCTAGCTGCCAAGACCCCGGTATTCTCTTCTCTTCGGTTTGATTTAAGATAAAAGTGGTCTCTGTGGCGGATTCGCTGCAAGATCGCTTTTACAGTTGGCGGGAGAGGCCCCCCCCTGGTGACTTCTGATGCTTACCGGAGCCAGTGGCGGAGGCGATCGGATCTTCACCCTTGCTGGGCATGAGTCGAGTGAGGGGAAGATGCAGGGCGGGTGCGACGTCAAAACGTCCCTTCCACCCACAGTTCTTAAAGGGCCATTTAAAAAAAAAAAGTATATGTTTCATTACATTTTTTTTATCTTATTTTTATTTTTGCATTATAGTGTATTTTTGACCACAGATCTCATAGTTAAGAGGTCCTATCATGCTTTCTTCTATTACAAGGGATGTTTGCGTTCCCTGTAATAGGAATAAAAGTGACACGTTGTTTTTTTTTTTTAAGCAGTGTAAAAATAAAAGGTAAAATAAAAGAGAAGATTTTATTTATTTATTTTTTTTTTAAAATGCGCCCCATTCCAATGAGCTCGCGTGCAGAAGCAAACGCATACGTGAGTAGCGCCCGTATATGAAAATGGTGTTCAAACCACACATGTGAGGTATCGCCGCGATCAGTAGAGTCAGAGCAATAATTTTAGCTCTAGACCACCTCTATAACGCAAAACATGCAACCTGTAGAATTTTTTAAACGTCCCCTATGGAGATTTTTAAGGGTAAAAGTTTGTCACCATTCCACGAGCGGGCGCAATTTTAAAGCGTGACATGTTGGGTCACATCTTTCACAATATAAAAAAACAAAAAAATAAAAAAAAATTTGGCTAACTTTACTTTTGTCTTATTTTTTTAATTCAAAAAAGTGTATTTTTCAAAAAAAAAGTGCGCTTGTAAGACCGCTGCGCAAATACGGTGTAACAGAGTATTGCATTGACCGCCATTTTATTCTCTAGGGTGTTCGAAAAAATTTTTTTTATAATGTTTGGGGGTTCTAAATAGTTTTCTAGCAAAAAAAAAACTCTGTTTTTAACTTGTAAACAACAAATCTCAGAAAGAGGCTTGGTCCTTAAGTGGTTAATGCATAGAGTGCATTAAAGTGAAAAACCTCGAGACTTTCCAGCTTCTTTAATTCTTCATGGTCCCCCGTACCCCCGGGACCTTTTTGCCTACAAAAGCTCCTCATCTCACAAAATTGGGAAATGGGTTCCAGCTATACCTCCTGGGATTAGCGGACCTCCAGCTGTTGCAGAACTACAAGTCCCATGATGCATAGCAAGACTCTGACAGCCACAAAAATGCCACCCAGAGCCAGAGGCATGATGGTACTTGTAGTTTTGCAACAGCTGGAGGTCCGCTGATTGCAGATCCCTAGACGGAGGTCATTTCAGGAGACTTGCTCTCTGTTGGATATCTCTTGGCAGCCATCTGTCCTTTTCTGGGTAAAAAAAACCCTCTTTTGTTTTCTGATTGACAGCTGCTCTTTGCAGGAGGTGCCGCAGCAGCCTGGCCTTTCACCAGACAGAGCTGCTTTCGGTCAGTTCTTGACAAGGTAGGCTGGATTCGATCGAGCGATGACTTGATGTTCGGATCATCGGAGCTCATTTGTCTTTACAGTCAGGAAAGTGCCGGCCAGCCATCCGCCTCTTTAAGGTCCTGTCACTCTTTGCTGACACCATCAGGATTTCCAGTAAGATTGGCGCTCGCCGTTCTCGTTTCGTGTCATTTGTTCTGCGGTGTAGTGATGTTTTTTTTGCTGAGCTGAGCCGGACCTCTCTAATTCAATAAAAGAATCTGCAGTCTGACCGAAAAAATGCAAAGAATTTTCCTTTTCCTGCACCCGATCTGTAAAGTTTTCATGGCACTTACACAGTTATAGAAGCAATTTTCTTTTTAAACGATCGTCTAGACTTTTCAGTATGAGGGCCACATTGTCTATTTTAGAAATTATTGCGAAAAAACCCCCCCCAAAAATCTGCTTTTATAAAGGTTTGTTCAAATGTAACCACCTCCTGCCCACCGTATTGACAAATGAGGGGTGGGCGGCGTCATCCGACTCTCATGGCGCTGCGATCGCTCGTGTGCTCTGTCTCTGGGATACGACACATCACTGATCTCAGTAAAGAGCCGATGATGAGGCTCTTTACCCATGTGATCAGCTGTGCCCAATCACATGTAAACAAGGAATTGCCGGTTATCGCCATTCCTTTCCTCACACTGACAGCTGATCATGAGCATTTCCTCACAGCGGACATCTGCACAGTTAATCAGGGGACTGGTTATCAGTGCAGCCCCAACAGTACCCATCAGTGATGCCAGTCAGTACTGCCTCTCAGTTCCCATTAGTGCCCATCAGTGCTGCATATTAGTGCCTCCTCATTAGTGCCACCCATCTGTGCTCATCAGTGCTGCATATTAGTGCCACCTATCTGTGCCCATCAGTGCTACATATTAGTGTCTCCTAAGTGCTGCCTCGTCGGTGCTGCATATTAGTGCCACATATTAGTACCTCATCAGTGCCACCTATCTTTGCTCATCAGTGCTACATATTAGTGCCTCCTCGTCAGTGCCCATCAGTGCTGCATATTAGTGACTCCTCATCAGTGCCATCTATCTTTGCTCATCAGTGCTACATATTAGTGCCGCATATTAGTGCCTCCTCATCGGTGCCCATCAGTGCCACATATTAGTGCCTCCTCATCAGGGCCATATTAGTACCTCATCAGTGCCACCTATCTTTGCTCATCAGTGCTACATATTAGTGCCTCCTCGTCAGTGCCCATCAGTGCTGCATATTAGTGACTCCTCATCAGTGCCATCTATCTTTGCTCATCAGTGCTACATATTAGTGCCGCATATTAGTGCCTCCTCATCAGTGCTACATATTATTGCTGCATATTAGTGCCTCCTCATCAGTGCCCACCAGTGCCGCATATTAGTGCCTCCTCATCAGTGCCATCTATCTTTGCTCATCAGTGCTACATATTAGTGCCATCTATCAGTGCCCATTAGTGCCGCATATTGGTGCCTCCTCATCAGTGCCATCTATCTTTGCTCATCAGTGCTACATATTAGTGCCGCATATTAGTGCCTCCTCATCAGTGCTACATATTATTGCTGCATATTAGTGCCTCCTCATCAGTGCCCACCAGTGCCGCATATTAGTGCCTCCTCATCAGTGCCATCTATCTTTGCTCATCAGTGCTACATATTAGTGCCATCTATCAGTGCCCATTAGTGCCGCATATTGGTGCCTCCTCATCAGTGCCACCTCTGTTTGTTCATCAGTGCCACCTATGTTTTTTCATCAGTGCTACATATTAGTGCCTCCTCATCAGTGCTGCATATTAGTTAAGCTGCACTTAGATGGCGCTGCTCTCTTTGGGTCTTTATGCCCCTCAGTGCAGCCTCATCAGGGCACATCAGTGAAGGAGAAAAATTACTTATTTACAAAATTCTATAACAGGAACTAAGAACTTTTTTTTTTTTTTTTTTTTTTTTTTTTTTAATCTTCGGTCTGCGATTTAAATCTGTGGTGATTAACTACCACAAAAACATAGCTCTATCTGTTTGTTTGTTTGCATACAGTGTTGCATGACTGCGCAATTGCTGTTCAAAGTGTGACAGCGCTTAAAGCTGAACTGGCCTGGTTAGAAAGGAAAAGTGCCCGGTAGGCAAGTAGTTTAAATGAATATATTTTAATTGTTTAAATATATTTTTTTAAATATCAGAACAAAAGAGAATAAACCCCAGTAAAACAAAGCAATAAAAATTCCAAATAAATGTGAGCCCGTCGGAATCCCACACACATCGGGTTCCCCATCAGAGCCCTCTTACATCAGAGTACCCATCAAAAAGTCCCACTACATAAAAGTCCCCCACTTACTTCAAAGGCCCCGCCCTAAGATAAGGATCCCCGTCAGAGCCCCCCCCCTTAGATCAGGATCCCCGTCAGAGGCCCCCCCTTAGATCAGGGTCCCCGTCAGAGCCCCCCCCCCTTAGATCAGGGTCGCCCTCAGAGGCCCCCCTTAGATCGGGGTCCCCGTCAGAGGCCCCCCCTTAGATCGGGGTCCCCGTCAGAGGCCCCCCCTTAGATCGGGGTCCCCGTTAGAGGCCCCCCTTAGATCGGGGTCCCCGTAAGAGGCCCCCCTGAGATCGGGGTCCCCGTCAGAGCCCCCCCTTAGATCGGGGTCCCTGTCAGAGCCCCTCCCCTTAAATCAATGTTCCCCTTACATCAGGGTCCACATCAGAGCCACCCTTACATCATCAGAGCCCTCTTCTCATCAAGGTCCCCCTTTAAATAAGAGCCCCCTTTTTGCAGTAGCCCCCCTATCACAGTCTTCCCTTACATCATACTCCTTTTTTACATCAGAGAGGCAGATAAAACCTTGCGGCAGGCCAGATTTGTCCCGCGGACCGTAGTATAGAAGCCCTGTTATAGCTTTTTGAATCTCTGTTGACATCGCTGTGGCACAAGGTGAAAAAGTATCATCTGTAGAAGCCAGCACAGCATCTTCCTATACCTGCAGATGGTAAATGTAATGTGACTTCTGCCGTGGTGTCCCCATCTCCGCCTTCCACCCTTCCTTTACCTTGTCCTGTGTTGTCGCCTAGCTGTGTGCGTGCTTTTTTTTAATTTATTTTTTGTTTCGTTTTTTTGTTACAATTTCTTGCAAAGATCCTCCTGCTCATTTTTGGGTTTTGGTTGGTATGGCTCTGGATTAGAATAGTCTAGTTGGTGAAGGAAAGATGCTCTACCAACATGAATATTGAGGGTCTGGGGCAAGCCACTTTGGAGGTGTGGACCCGCCACTGGAGTCCCTACTACTCGTTGGATCCATCTGCTGCCTTATTCTGCACCTGTAGCTCAGCTTGCGAGGTTTATATCTAAATTCTCACTCCCTTTTCATGTCTTCCACAGAGAAAGCCACAGAAGGCTCCCTTCAGAGCGAGGACTGGACGCTCAACATGGAGATCTGTGACATCATCAATGAAACAGAAGAAGGGTGGGTAAAGCCAAGGGCATAGTGGTTTTTTCCTTATTCTGTGAAGCCTAAAGTGAACCTGTCAGCTATTTACCACCTTTACAGCTGAACTCCAGCGATAATATATCTTGGATAGTTCTATTGGACCAGCTTGGCCAGATGCCAGTGGGCATATGTGACACCTGATCAACCACACCTCACTTGTTGCAGGACCAGTAGATCTGGTAACTCCAGACAAGTGAAATGCTAAACGTATTCAGAAATCACTGTTCAGTAGGCTCTCTCATGGTGGAAGTGCAACCTCTGGTCACATGATTCTGTGCTACATTGCCTTCTATTTCTGTCTGTCTGAGAGTTCACAACCACCCTTCATTAGATGGAGTGTGTGCAAAGATAAGAGAAACCAGTCTGTGGGGGACCCCCAGGGACCACAGAAACCTAACCTCAGGTGCCCTCAATGACGGTAGCTACCGAAAAGCAAGGATAAAAATAGAAATAAATATAAACTGTGATAACGATGGTGTAAACACCAATAATGCCACACAGTGATAAGCTGCAAATTGATAAAAGTGGGCCCAACAGTGGTGCTGCGTGTGACCAGAGACTGCAGTTCCACCCTGGGGCACATGGAGAGCTTGCTGAACAGTGTCTCCTGAATGACATTAGCATTTCTCTTGTCTTCTGGAGTAACCCTTTAAAGTGTTTGCAAACTCTTACATATAACTGTACCTTACATATACCCAGGGGGTGGCCCATCCATTAAGGGCTCACAGGCACCGCCCCCTATCTCCAGCCGCCCCCTATCTCCGGCCACCCCCTCTATGTAGAATGGATAGATTTATGCATTGCATGAATCTATCCATTGTCTCCGCCACCACCCCCTATTCAGGCATCCGGCCAGTGGCGGATGGTGCTCAAACTAAAAAATTCAGAAAAAAACCCCATCAATTGCAGCCACTTTTCCTATCAAACGCTGCCACTGTGCCCCAAGTGCTGCCACTGTGCCCCAAGTGCTGCCACTGTGCCCCCCGCCCGCCGTCTGCCCGGCACTTACCTTATCTCTAGTGTGCAGCGGGTGACGGCAGCGAGCGGTGTCCGGTGTCCTCCATTTCATCCCGACCCCAATGTCTTCTCCCGCGCTCCTCCTCTCGTCTTCTGCAATGATTGGACGCCTGGTAGGCGTCCAATCACAGCGCCTGGGATTTCAGCCAATCATGTGACGGGTAACACAGACCCGGCAACCTAATTGGCTGAGAAGAGGGTCAGTGTTAGGGAAGCGATGTATTCGCTTCTCTAACACAACACTGTGTAAACAGTGAACGGCTCTAATCAGGACGCCTATCAGAGCCGACAGCTCTAATTAGGCGCTTCCAAAGAAACCCCACCGCTGTAATTCAGATGCCTGGTGCCCGACAAGGGGCCGGAAAGCTGAATAGGGGCGGCAGTGGCGATAATAGATAGATTCATGCATTGCATGAATCTATCTATTGGTGATAGAGCGGTGCAGGAGAGGAGGGCGGCGCTCCTGCGCCCTCTATGGATGCACCTCCACTGGCGGCATTTTACAGCGACGGGGGTGTTTTTTTTTTATTGAAGCATCTGATTGGAGCCATAGGTTCTAATTGGTTTAAAAAAAGGCCAACTCGGAGTGCAGAGCATTGCGTTCGGAGTCCACCCAGGTGCGAATGAATATTTGCTTTTCTAACACTGGAACGCCTCTCTACCAATCGGGTAGCGTGGATCTGATACCCGTCAACCGATTGGCCGAAAGGACAGGCGTTGCTATTGGACGCCTAGCAGGAAGCAAGAAGAGACAAATGGGGGACACAGCTCGCCACTGCCTGACCCACCACCAAGATGGGGTAAGTGCCGGTCAGACAGCGGGTAGGCAGGGGTCACAATAGCTGCATTTGATGGGGCACAGTGGCTGCGTTTGATGGGCACAGTGAGGCTGCAATTGATGTTTTTTTTTTTCAGTTTTTTTTTTCCCCCCCAAAATTTTGAGCACCAGCTGCCTCTGCATATACCTCAGGTGATATACAGAGATGAAACATATCCCCCTACATAAGTTGTACTTGTTTATCTGCAGCCATCTTTCCCCTACATTCAATCACAGTGCAAAATTTTCACAGGCTCTCTTAGCTTTGAAAAGCAGGGGGTGGAGAGCTGAAGTTACATCATTGATGAGTTCTCTGAGAGCTGATTGGACACATCCCCCTTCACACAGAAACAGAGCTGAGGCTGTCAATCAGCTGGATGTCCCTCCCCTGTCACCATTTCTCTCTTGGTGTCAGTAAAATTTGTCAGCAGAGGAAGGAAGCAACAGACAGAAATTACACTTAGTGCTATGGGTTGAGACAGGTACACACTGTAGAGGGATATACTTTGTTCATCTTTCATGTCTGAGGTTTACAAGCACTTTAATTTGCTATACCAGAGCTACTGGTCCTGTAAGGAGTGCGGTGTGTCCTACCTCTCCCGTCCTTCAATGAGCAGGACACAAGCCGAGGACATGGTCACTCCTGTGTGAGCCAAACTTACCAGACCAGATCTTACTATATATAGATTAATAGGCCGTCTCCGTCCTCCACCCAGGGGAGACATTTCATCAGCTTCATAGATTCTGGTTTTTCCGCAGCTTACCGCACAGTGATGGAAGTTTGGAGGACAGTCAAAAACATAGGAGCCAAAAATACTTCTCCATCTCCATATACTCCATCAGTGCAGATACAGCGGTGCGATCTATTCCTGACACCCGGAGATGTCCTGCTTTCTGTCAGAGTATTAATTACAAATACAAAGTAACAACTTAAAGGGTAAAATAAAATAGCAAATAATAAAAAAATAATAATATAGCAGTTCCCTGTTATTGGTGTCATGATGAATCATGCCCATCATTGGTTTCAGTGGGAGGAATAGTGCCCCATCATTGGTTTCCGTGGGAGGAGTAGTGCCCCATCATTGATGTCAGTGGGAAGAATAGTGCCCCATCATTGGTTTCCGTGGGAGGAGTAGTGCCCCATCATTGATGTCAGTGGGAGGAATAGTGCCCCATCATTGGTTTCCGTGGGAGGAGTAGTGCCCCATCATTGGTGTCAGTGGGAGGAATAGTGCCCCATCGTTGGTGTCAATGGGAGGAATAGTGCCCCATCGTTGGTGTCAATGGGAGGAATAGTGCCCCATCGTCGGTGTCAGTGGGAGGATGTTCTATCTGCCAAAGAATTTGTATTCTTTTCCATCCATTTCTGAATTTTGCACAGCTGTGGTACACAGCACAACTCTGTCTGTCAGGGGAGACTTGATTTTTTTTGTGCTGCAATTCAGCAACACTAATGCTTGGTACACGCGACCGGACTTTCCGTCAGAAAAGGTCAGATGAACTTTTGACGGAATTCCGAACGAACAGACTTGCCCACACACGATCACACCAAAATCCGTTTGTTTTGAGCCTGATGAAGTTCAATAGCCAGTACCCAATAGCTGCCCTTGCGTCATTTTTGATCCATCAGACCAGCACACAGACGAATGGTTTTCCCGATAGAAATTGATTCCGTTGGACAGATTTGAAAAATGTTTCTAGGTCCATCTGAATTTTTGAAGAAAAAATTCAGATGAAGCCCACACACGATCAGAATATCCGACGGAATGATTCCGTCTGACCTTTTCTGCCGGAAAGTTCGGTCGTGTGTACGCGGCATTACAAGTCTCCGCCCCAACACCAACCCTGCAATTGGACAGTGAAGGGAGAAGCAGCGAACTAATGAGCTCATCTCTGTCACTCTGCTCTTTCCTCCTATCAGCATGGCTCCTTACAGCACGGCTGATTGGCTCTTTGTTCTGCTTTTTCCGTAACTCAGAGCTCTGCTGTACAGGAACTGCAGGAGGCCCCAGAAAGATATGTATAGACTACTTCCATAAATGTGTTCTATTCACCTGATAGTTCTTTCTAGTAGATGTCATTGTGCCAGAAGTATTTATTCTGAAGTTGGATCTGTATGTAAAGCCAAGTTTGCTTTTTGCTGCTTTTTGTCCCATGGGGAAATCTTCTATTACTTCCTGTCTCACAGATGCAACAGGAAGTGAGAGAAAATATTGACACCCCCTTAGACAGTTGTCTCTGGAACAGGTGTCCTTATTGGAAGATGTCCCCTTACCTCCTGCTCTGGTGACAACCACTACATTTTGGATTTCCTGTCATTTCCAGTCTCAGTGACCATGGTGACACAGTGAGGAGGGGGTGGTATCATACACTGCCGCTATGCATCATACTGTGTCCTGCCCATCTTTTGGTAGTATTTGATCACCCCTGCGGTTTTTATTTTTTGAACTATAAACAAAAAAAGACCATCAATTTTGAAAAAAACACAATAATTTTTTACTTTTTGCTATAATAAATCTCAAAAAATATAGAAAAAAAAATTCTTCATCAGTTTAGGCCGTCTATATATTCTTCTACATGTTTTTGGTAAAAAAAAAAACGCAATAAGCGTATATTTATTGGTTTGGGCAAAAGTTATAGTGTCTACAAAATAGGGGATAGGTTTATGTCATTTTTATTAGGACTGCGACATTGCAACGGACACATTGGACACTTTTTAAACTATTTTGAGACCATTGTCATTTATACAGCAATCGGAGCTAAAAATAGCCACTGATTACTATAAAAATATCACTGGCAGGGAAGGGGGTTAACACTAGGGGGCGATCAAGGGGTTAAGTGTGTTCCCTGACTGTGTGTTCTAACTGTGTGTGGGGGGGGGGGGGGGGACTGACTGGAGGAGGAGAGAAAGAGATCTGTGTTCATACATAGTATGAACACACATCTGTCT
Source organism: Lithobates pipiens (assembly GCF_037356315.1). Taxonomy (NCBI): domain Eukaryota; kingdom Metazoa; phylum Chordata; class Amphibia; order Anura; family Ranidae; genus Lithobates; species Lithobates pipiens. The sequence goes on along the minus strand of NW_027507784.1, from coordinate 322,978,497 downwards.
CCTCTCCCCTGAGAGAACCGGGATCTGTTTACACACACAGATCCCGGTTCTTGCTCTGTCACGAGCACACACATCGGCTCCGGGGACATGCGGTGGGCGCATGAGCGCGTACCTGCTGTGAAGGAGCGACGTACAGCTACGGCGATTTGCATAGCCGCGCCAACCTGCCGCTGTATGACTGCGGCGGCAGGTTGGCTAGCTGTTAAAGGCGGGCAATTACATTTAAACGCTGATTGAAGTGCCTTGTTTTGTTTCTAGGCCAAAAGATGCGATCCGCGCCTTAAAGAAAAGGTTGAATGGAAACAAAAATTACAGAGAAGTGATGCTAGCATTAACGGTGAGTTCCCCTTTTGATTTTTTTTACCAAGGAAGATGTGTAAATTAAAACTGTGATGAGATATATATATTATAGAGAGATCTCTCTCTCTCTCTCTCTCTCTCTCTCTCTCTCTCTCTCTCTCTCTCTCTCTCTCTCTCTCTCTCTCTCTCTCTCTCTCTCTCTCTCTCTCTCTCTCTCTCTCTCTCTCTCTCTCTCTCTCTCTCTCTCTCTCTCTCTCTCTCTCTCTCTCTCTCTCTCTCTCTCTCTCTTTCTCTCTCTCTCTCTCTCTCTCTCTCTCTCTCTCTCTCTCTCTCTCTCTCTCTCTCTCTCTCTCTATATATATATATATATATATATATATATATATATATATATATATATATATATATATCTATATTATGAGAGAGATACACATGTAAAAAAATTATATATAGTCTCTCTCTCTATATATATTTATATAGAGAGAGATATAGAGGTGTGTATGTATATATATGAGAGAGATATACACATGTAAAAAAAATATATATATATATACATTTACATGTAAATTAGCCTGGCCTTAAACCATAGAAGGCCAGATAAATGGCTGCCTTGAGGACCAGGCTAGATAGTTGCCCAAAGTGGGATCTGGTAAGCATATCGGACATGCTACAGAATATCTGCCCTGTAATGTGGAGCCTGCTGGCCACGGGCTACTTCGGGTGTGCCGTGAAAACGGGGGGCCTGTTGTTGGATTCCTGCCAGATAAGTCTGAACGGTGTTGTGAACAGTGTTGTGAGAATGTTTAAGCTGGGAGTGGCAGTAGGCTGTGAAAGCAATCAGGTATTGGATGTTGTTATAATCAAGGCTAGGGTACAGAGACTGGAACAACTGCAAAGTATTCCAGGCTGTTTCATACGCCTTCCTTGTGTTGGCTGATAATGACTTGTTAACGCAACTGCGCCAGCCCAGTAACTATCTATCTAATCGTGGTAAACGGCAAGAAGTGCGGGGCCGGAGTGGCAAAGGTGTCTGGGGCCCGCTGGAAAAATAATGGATAATTAAATCGGGATTAAGCATCCACTGCTGTATTATCTACACCACTGACGAAACTGCAGTGAAAATGGAATTTGTACTGGAGGGACAGCCAAATGAGCCTGCGTACGAAGGGCATGATGAGTAACGAACTGGACCTTCCTTTGTTAATGATTTCGACAGTAGCCTGATTGTCTGTGGAGGAAAACTATAGTGTTACCTGTCCATTGTTAACTCACACCTGTGCAGCAGAAACTATATGATAAACTTCAAAAAGTGATGAGGTTTGTGCAAACCTGGGAATTGCCAGACTTTAGTCCGGCCATAGTCCTGCTAACCAATGAGTGGCAAAAATGGCTGCGTAGCCTTTGGTAGCTGCCGCATCGGTACTGACTCGGGGAGATGATACTGCAGGAATGAACATGGCAATGCCGTTCCGGTGCTGGAGGAACTCGTCCCACATGTGTAAAAAGGACAAAGCCATGGAATCTAGTTTGATCCGAGAATATAGAGGTAATGAGAAATGAATCATACAAAAAATTAAAAGGGAAATGTGGAAAGTCCAATAAGTGTAAAGGTCCTGGAAAGAACCGGTGTAAGTCCACCACCAGATAGTGGCTAGTCAGGGTTGGTGTACACTGGCACTGTCCGGCATGTAGAGCATCACGGATAGTACATCTTCAATCAAAAGGAGAAGTATATCTTTTCTTACCGGAACAGGTGGACTCGAACGTCAGCGACATTAAACGAGTCAGTAAAGCAAGGGTGCCAAGATTGGCAAATCGACAAAACTCCAAGGAACCCAGGACCTTCAAACATGACTCCAAGGGTTGTGCAGAAAAACCGCCGGACCGGAACTCTGATGTGGGGGACACCAAGGCTGGAACTCAAGCGCTGAAGGTCAGACTGGACAGCCAAAGAACTCTCGTCCGGAAGATTACTGAAAGAAAAAATACCTCCATATGGTGTAGGTCAAAAAAGTGGGTTTTCTATTATAAAAACCAACATACATCGGTAAAAATAAAAACTGTGATCACAGAGTTAAAAGGAAGGGCAATGGAGGAAGCAGAAAGCCAAACCAGATGCGTTTCGTCCCAATGGACTTCAACTGGGGCATTTGACAACAACTTAGAAATGAAGGACCTACCTTGGGAAATGATCCTCGTTGCAAACTTAAGCATACCTAGTAGTGATTGCAGTTCCTTCCTGGAACAGGCTTGGGAGATCGTAAACGCATGGATGCGATCTCTGATTATAGCTAACTTGTCCGCAGGCAGTCTAGCCTGCATGGACTGGGTGTCTAATGTAATTCCCAGGAAGGTGAGTGGCTTTTTTTACTGCCACTGGGATGTTAAGTGCAGAAAAAAGTGTCATGAGCTTCTGTAAATCATCAGGGGCTTGTTTAGGACTTTCGATAAGGAGGTAATCGTCCAGATAATGGATGACCAACCAACAGAGTTCTCGATGCGCGAGAATCCAATTTGGTGCTTGCGGGAAGATATCGAACATCCAGGGGCTACATTTGGACCTGAAGTTACGTTTGGTAGCAAAATATTACAGACCTCTCCACTTAATAAAATGCCACTGCCAGATGGAAGGCAGTATGGGGAGAAGCTTTTAGGCATCAGAAATGTCGGCCTTAGACAGCCAAGTGCATTTACCCATACTGATGATGTATGATCAACTGATGCATATTTGAGTTAAAATTCCTCCGATGGAATCAAGGAATTTAGATTATGTTCATGAGAGGAATGAGGCGCTGACAAGTCATAAATGAAAAGTAATTTATTAGAAAACTTCCCTTTAACCACTTCCAGACTGCCCACCGCCGTTATACATCGGTACTTTGAAGAGAAATATTATTGTTATGGCAGCAGCTAGCTACCATAACGGTATCCTCTTCTTCAGTGGGCGGTCCGCTTTCAAATAAGTGGTCTCTGCGGCGGATTCGCCGCGAGATCGCTTTTATCGGCGGCGGGAGAGGCCGCTCTGGTGCCCTCCGCCGCTTACCGGAGCCATCGGCAGCGCGCGGAGTCAATCAGATCCTTTCCCTAGCCTGACATGGAAATGAGTGAGGGGAAGATGGCTCCCACACCTCTCCATATCATTGCAGGGCAGAAGCGACGTCAAAACGTCACATCCGCCCATTTTATATTTTTTTTCTTATTTCACGCCGCGCTCCAGTGCCCTCCGCCGCTTACTGGAGCCGTCAGCTGTGGATATTTTCCCTTGCTGGGTAAGGAGATGAGTGAGAGGAAGATGGCCCCTACCCGTCTCCATAACAATACAGGGTGGAAAGCGATATCAAAAGGTCACTTCCGCCCATAACTCGTAGGCCCCTTTCACACGGGGCGGATCAGTAATGATCCGCCCCATAATGATCCGCTTGCTCTTGCTCCGTTGTCCCCGCTGAGCCGGCGGATGACAGGGCGGTCCCGGCACACTGTGCAGGGACCGCCCTGTCAGATCTCCGCTCTCCTCTATGGGGGATCGGATGAACATGGACTCCCTGTCCGTGTTCATCTGATCTGCTCTGCAGACGGATAGAAAAATAGGATTTTCCTCCATCTGCAGAATCGGATAATAGCGGAGGTGGACGATAGTGGGTGTCAGCGGATGTTTATCCACAGACACCCGCTATCCCATAGGGATGCATGTATGTCCATATTTCATCCGCAAACGGATGGATGAAATACGGACATAATGTCCGCATGTGTGAAAGGAGCATTAAAGGGCCATTTTTTTTTTTATTGCATTTTAGTGTAAATATGAGATCTGAGGACTTTTTGACCCCACATCTCATATTTAAGAGGCCCTGTCATGCTTTTTTTTCTATTACAAGGGATGTTTACATACATAAAAGTTGCACCATTTTTTTTTTTTTTTTACTTCGACAGGTGACTTCGCTGGCTCCTGTGTCAGGTAAGTGACACATAATGGACTACTATGCGATGCATAGTAAGTAGTCCATTATGCTTTACCTTTTGCAGGGAATCAAAGAGGAAGTAAACCCATCAGGGTTTTAAATCCCTCTTTAAGTGGTTAACCAGACCAACTGGGTTAAAGGGGGTGTGTCTATCTATCTATCTATCTATCTATCTTATATATATATATAAAATAATGTGTGTGTATATACAGTGCCTTGCAAAAGTATTCGGCCCCCTTGAACTTTTCAACCTTTTGCCACATTTCAGGCTTCAAACATAAAGATATAAAATCTTTTATTTTTTGTGAAGAATCACCAACAAGTGGGACACAATTGTGAAGTGGAACGAAATCTATTGGATTTTTGAAACTTTTTTAACTAATAAAAAAATGAAAAGTGGGGCGTGTAAAATTATTCGGCCCCCTTGCGTTAATACTTTGTAGAGCCACCTTTTGCCTGTCTCTATCAGTTTTGCACATCGAGAGACTGAAATTCTTGCTCATTCTTCCTTGCAAAACAGCTCGAGCTCAGTGAGGTTGGATGGAGAGCGTTTGTGAACAGCAGCTTTCAGCTCTTTCCACAGATTCTCGATTGGATTCAGGTCTGGACTTTGACTTGGCCATTCTAACACCTGGATACGTTTATTTGTGAACCATTCCTTTGTAGATTTTGCTGTATGTTTGGGATCATTGTCTTGTTGGAAGATAAATCTCCGTCCCAGTTTCAGGTCTTTTGCAGACTCCAACAGGTTTTCATCCAGAATGGTCCTGTATTTGGCTGCATCCATCTTCCCCTCAATTTTAACCATCTTCCCGTCCCTGCTGAAGAAAAGCAGGCCCAAACCATGATGCTGCCACCACCATGTCTGACAGTGGGGATGGTGTGTTGAGGGTGATGAGCTGTGTTGCTTTTACGCCAAACATCTCGTCTTGCATTGTGGGCAAAAAGTTCGATTTTGGTTTCATCTGACCAGAGCACCTTCTTCCACATGTTTGGTGTGTCTCCCAGGTGGCTTGTGGCAAACTTTAGACAAGACTTTTTATGGATATCTTTGAGAAATGGCTTTCTTCTTGCCACTCTTCCATAAAGGCCAGATTTGTGCAGTGTACGACTGATTGTTGTCCTATGGACAGACTCTCCCACCTCAGCTGTAGTTCTCTGCAGTTCATCCAGAGTGATCATGGGCCTCTTGGCTGCATCTCTGATCAGTCTTCTCCTTGTCTGAGCTGAAAGTTTAGAGGGACGGCCAGGTCTTGGTAGATTTGCAGTGGTCTGATACTCCTTCCATTTCAAAATGATCGCTTGCACAGTGCTCCTTGGGATGTTTAAAGCTTGGGAAATCTTTTTGTATCCAAATCCGGCTTTAAACTTCTCCACAACAGTATTACGGACCTGCCTGGTGTGTTCCTTGGTCTTCATGATGCTCTCTGCGCTTTCAACAGAACCCTGAGACTATCACAGAGCAGGTGCATTTATACAGAGACTTGATTACACACAGGTGGATTCTATTTATCACCATCAGTCATTTAGGACAACATTGGATCATTCAGAGATCCTCGCTGAATTTCTGGAGTGAGTTTGCTGCACTGAAAGCAAAGGGGCCGAATAATTTTGCACGCACCACTTTTCAGTTTTTTATTTGCTAAAAAAGTTTAAAATATCCAATAGATTTCGTTCCACTTCACAATTGTGTCCCACTTGTTGGTGATTATTCACAAAAAATAAAATTTTTATATCTTTATGTTTGAAGCCTGAAATGTGGCAAAAGGTTGAAAAGTTCAAGGGGGCCGAATACTTTCGCAAGGCACTGTATATATGTATGAGAGAGATATTTTATATATATATATATATATATATATATATATATATATGTGTGTGTGTGTGTGTATATATATATATATATATATATATATATATATATATATATATATATATAGTATGTATGTATGTATGTATGTGTATGTGTATGTGTGTGTATATATATATATAATATATATATATATATATATATATATATATATATATATATATATATGTATATATATATATATAATGTGTGTGTGTATATATATTATATATGTGTGTGTGTGTATATATACACACACACACACACTATATTGTATATTCGTGTTGCATACAAATGCATGGCTGGAGTTCTATTGCGATTTCTCCTGTTAACTACATTTTGAATATTTCTATCATTCAGAAACAATGTTTTATTTTTTATTCTGTCACAGGTCTTGGAAACCTGCGTGAAAAATTGCGGCCATCGCTTTCACGTGCTTGTGACGCACCGAGATTTCATAGATGGGGTCCTGGTGAAGATCGTCTCCCCTAAGAACAACCCACCAACCATTGTGCAGGACAAAGTATTGGCTTTGATCCAGGTGAGATCTGCAGATTTTTGGAAACGTGTCAAAGCTGTGATCAATCCATGTGAAAGTGTTCACCTTTTCAAAAAAAAAAAGAAAATGTCAACTACTGTCTTACAACCTCCTCAACTCCCTGGCCCCCCACTGTATTGGGGATGCTGAGCTGTCAGTGCCCACGCAGCCAGTCCAGTTGTCTGGGGATTTTAAATCCCCGCTCTTCTCCCTCTCTTGTTTGCAGCGCTTCCAGGATGGACCAGAGCAATTCTGATTGGTCAGCACCTGCATAGTGAATTGCTCTGACTTGTCCCAGTAGCACTGCATAGAGAAGAGTGGGGATTTCAAATCCTCAGACCACTGGACTGGCTACGTGGGCACAGTGGGGAGCGGGAAAGGGGGAGGTGTAATTTACCAACATCCTTTTAATATATTGAATTGTCTAGGGCATTCTATAATATTCCCCTTCACTCCTTCCCCAGCAGCTACATCAAAGATTATGTAGGGAGGGGAGGAATGGAGGAGCTGGGTCAGAATAGACACTAGACACTCAGAACAGAAGAGGACTATGAGACGGCAGGAGAAATGGGGCTGTGGGGGGTGCAGGGTAATCGACTCTTCCTGAAGTGGTCACACTATCCTTAGCAAGATTAACCACTTGCTGTCCAGGACAATTTTTTTTTTCCACATGTTAAAATCTGCATTTTACCCCAATTAAATATTTTGCCCCCAGTATTTGCGCCCCCATTTATCAAACTCAAATGTTTAGGAAAAAATACACTAAAATAAATTTTATCACACAAAAACACACTATAATACCCAGTTTTTGCTAACCTATAAAAGATGTTACCTTGAATAAATATATGCCAGATATGTCAAAATGTAAAATTACGTACACCCGTGAAATGGCGATAAACTAAGGTACCTAACAATAGTTTCATCCAGGAGGTGATGGCTGTTCCCAGTGCTGTAAAATTGATCAATTTTACTAATTATATAATGAGAACAACTAGCACAGTGCCCTAAAATGGGGAAAAAAAAATCCAAATCAAACTGTAAATGAATTTTCTACTAACATGAATGGTGCTTCTCACCATACCATAAAATTAGCGACCAAACATGAAATGTAGTACAAATTCTTCATAGAATTGTTATATTACCAGTCCATAATGATAAACATTAAATGTCTATCGCAACTTCACAAAGTGAAATCGTCCATGCTCTTTTGATTCTTGATTCCTGCTGACACTCCCACCATTCAGTGCAGTCTATGTGCTCACCTTCGTAAGTGGACCTCAACATACACTATATTACCAAAAGTATTGGGACACCTGCCTTTACACGCACCTGAACTTTAATGGCATCCCAGTCTTAGTCCGTAGGGTTCAATATTGAGTTGGCCCACCCTTTGCAGCTATAACGGCTCACTATGGTATAATATACACATGTCAGCTACCCTCCTTAAAGAGGAACTGCAGTCTGCTCACATCATTTGTAATTAAAACATCTTTGCCATTCTGTAGCTTCCCTCCAACAACTTTGCTTATTATTTTCTATATACTGTGATTCTGTACTTTCCAAATATGCTGCAGAAATCTCCCTCCGCTGAGTCTGGCTGCAGCCATTTTAACTGTGGGCAGCTGAAGCTGCTGCCTGTTCACTTCCCAGATTCACACAGAGGCACACCTCCCAGCTCTGCAGCTCTCATTGGTCATCTTATGACTCTTCCCCCCTCCCTTCATGGCAAACACTCACCAGAGTGAGAGAGAGAGAGAGCTGTGCATGACGTCCTAAGCCTAGGCTTTTTTTTTTTTTTTTTACCAGACAAGAAACGGGAAGTGGGCTGTATAAGGTATTTACTGGCAGAAAAAAAATGTTTTACTATCCAAAGTTAAAACAACAACAAGGGCAGAAGATTTAATAGATTGAAAGATGAAAAAATGACTGAAGGTCCACTTTAACCACCTGACTTCCGGAAGATTTATCCCCCTTCCTAACCAGGCCACTTTTTGCTATACGGCACTGTTATTTTAACTTAGTATTGCACAGTCGTGGAACTCTGTACCCAAATAAAATATGTCCTTTTTTTTCCCAACAAATAGAGATTTATTTTGGTGGTACTTGATCACTCTGCGTTTTTTTTTATTTTTTTTGTTTTTTTTTATAGTGTAAAAAAAATAAAAAATAAATAAAAGGCTGACCATTTTGAAAAAAACAAACAATACGTTTTTACTTTCTGCTATATATCCATTAAAAAAATTACAATAAGCGTATATGGATTGGTTTGCACAAAAGTTATAGTCTACAAACTATGGGATATTTTTATTGAGTTTGTATTTATTTTTATTTTTACTAGTAATGGCAACGATCAGTGACTTATAGCTGGACTGCTATATTGCAGCGGACAAATCGGACACGAACTGACACCTTTGACACTTTGTGGGGACCAGTGACAACAATGCATTGATCAGTGCTGAAATATGCACTGTCTCTGTACTAATGACACTGGCTGGGAAGGGGTTAACATCAGGGGCGATCAAAGGGTTATATGTGAGCCTAGCTGTTAATCAGGGGAGTGGAGGAGATGCTTTTACTAGTGGAAGTCAAGTATCGGTGTTCCTGTTTTACAGGAGCACAGGATCCATGCCTTCGTAACGGACAGAATGGCAATCTGCCTTGTTTACGTAGGCAGATCGCCGTTCCGCCTGTGTACGGAACGATCATCGAGTGGCGGCGGACAACAGGTCTATGGGACCCGCTGATCAGCTCTCACTTTCTAGATTTGCAGCGGAAGCGATCCACCAGCAGCGCACACTCCTGCCAGATACCCGGAAGTGCAGGATATCGCGTACAGTGAGGGAAAAAAGTATTTGATCCCCTGCTGATTTTGTACATTTGCCCACTGACAAAGAAATTATCAGTCTGTAATTTTAATGGTAGGTTTATTTTAACAGTGAGAGACAGAATAACAACAACATTTTCCAGAAAATCCCATTTCAAAAAAGTTATAACATGATTTGAATTTTAATGAGTGAAATAAGTATTTGATCCCCAATCAATCCGCAAGATTTCTGGCTCTCAGGTGTCTTTTATACAGGTAACAAGCTGAGATTAGGAGCACTCCCTTAAAGGGAGTGCTCCTAATCTTAGCTTGTTACCTGTATAAAAGACACCTGTCCACAGACACAATCAATCAGATTCCAATCTCTCCACCATGGCCAAGACCAAAGAGCTGTCCAGGGATGGCAGGGACAAGATTGTAGACCTACACAAGGCTGGAATGGGCTACAAGGTCATCGCCAAGCAGCTTGGTGAGAGGATGACAACAGTTTGTGTGATTAGTCACAAAGAAACACAAATTAACTGTGAATCTTCCTCAGTCTGGGGCTCCATGCAAGAACTCAATTTTCGGAATTTCAATATACAGCACTGATAGCTGGGACTGAAGAGGTGTGGACGGTCAGCAGTTTTTTTTTATTTATTTTTTTACAATTTAACATTTTAAATATTTATTACAATTCTTTATTTTTTTTTCTCAGCCCTGTTGGGGATTGGCTTTGGTGAGATATCAGGAGTTTTAACAGACCCCTGACATCTCCCTTTTGAGAAAAGTACTAAGGACACTGATTCCCCAGTCCCTTTCTCTGCAGCCTCACTGCACTGAAGATGAATGGACAGGAGACAGAGGCTCCTCTCCATTCATAAACTGAAGCATAGTAAACACAGTTTAAGATGCTCAGTTATGAATGGGCAGAGCCAGTGATCACTGACTATGTTCATTTGGAAAATGAAGAACGGAGGAAGGGGCCGGTAAATATGTAGTTTACCGGCTCCTTCCTCCGTTCTCCATCCTGACAGATCGAGGGCAGAGGGGGGGCGGGAGGTGCGCGTGGGGGGCGGGAGGTGCACGGTGGGGGACGGGAGGAGGACACACGGGACAGTTGGGAATGATCGTGTGGGGGGGAGGGGGGAGTTACAAGCACCGATCTCCATGTATAGATTTCAATAAAGCAGCGGGAGGGAGAGGAGGAGACGCATCTGTTGGCTGCTTTATTTAAATCTATACAGGGAGATTGGTGCTTGTAACTCCCCCACCGCCACACCGATCATCCCCGACTGCCCAGGTATCGGATCAAGCATCGGAGAATTTGCCTGAGTACAAGTGCTTGGGCAAATGCTCAGTATCTGCACCAATACCAATACTAGTATCAGTGCAACCCTAAAACCTACCATTAAAATTATAGACTGACCATTTCTTTGTCAGTGGGCAAACGTACAAAATCGGATACAATACATACAAATGCAGTGTTGCACCACTCCTATAGGGGCTTCATCAGGAGGTAGGCTTGTAATAACCTCTTCCTGATAGGATGTTTTAATAACGTACATCAGTCAGCAAGTGGTTAAAAAGCACAGTGCATTTAAAAAAAAACCTTTATGGAAAGGAGAAATGCTGCAGGTAAGCATTTAAAATAATTGATTTTTCTGTGCTTTTTACCTGCAAACATTTAAGGTGATGACCAGATTACCCTTCAGTACCTTAGTAACCTTGTTTTTCCTGGCAAGTAACAGGTTTTTTATAATTAAAAAAAAGTATGAGAAGTAAAGAAATGCTGGCTATGGATTAGGATTTCCAGGGGATAGGGTCTCCATCTGTTGTGTGGTTGCAGATCAGATGTCACCTGTGACGCTTTCACCCGTCTGATCTGCAGGGCGGTGTGTAAGATAGTCTAATGTTCTGAGTCAGTTCAGTGTTTACTGTGCAGAGGAGCGATTCCCTTCTCCTCCGCTGTCCCCGTGCCAAGCTCATCAACCTCCTTCCCTGCTAAGCTTGTTGTCCGGAGTATCCGTTCCCTTCCTAGGAGCCGGGGTAAAACGTTCCACGAGGTGAGTGATACAGTAGCAGTGTGCATGCAGAGGTTACAGACCAGATCAGTGGCTTGTTTAACCGCTTCAGCCCCGGAAGATTTTACCCCCTTCCTGACCAGAGCACTTTTTGCGATTTGGCACTGCGTCGCTTTAACTGACAATTGCGCGGTCTTGTGATGTTGCACCCAAACAAAATTGACATCCTTTTTTTTTTCCCCCCATAAATATAGATTTTTTTTGGTGGTATTTGATCACCTCTGCGGTTTTTATTTTTTGCGCTATAAACAAAAAAATGGCGACAATTTTGAAAAAAACAATATTTTGTACTTTTTGCTGTAATAAATATCCCCCAAAAATATATTTAAAAAAAACATTTTTTTCCCTCAGTTTTAGGCCGATATGTATTCTTCTACATATTTTTGGTAAAAAAAAAAAATAGCGTATATTGATTGCTTTGAGAAAAAGTTATAGCGTCTACAAAATAGGAAATAGTTTTATGGCATTTTTAGTATTTGTTTTTTTTTTTTTTACTAGTAATGGCAGCGATCTGAGGTTTATTTATTTATTTTTATTGGGACTGCGACATTATGGCGGACACATCGGACACTTTTGACATATTTTTGGGACCATTGGCATTTATACAGCGATCGGAGCTATAAAAATGCACTGATTACTGTGTAAATGACACTGGCAGGGAAGGGGGTTAAACACTAGGGGCTGATCAAGGGGTTAAGTGTGTCCTAGGGGGCCTGATTCTAACTGCGGGGGGGGGGGGGATGGGCTACCACTGACATGACAGCGATCACTGCTCCCGCTAACAGGGAACAGTAGATCCCTATCATGTCACTAGGCAGAATGGAGAAATGTTTTGTTTACAAAAGCATCTCCCCGTTCTACCTCTCCGTGACACGATCATCGGGACCCGCAGTCACGGAGGCAACCGCCACGGAGGCACACCTGCAGCGCTGCTTCTTAAAGGGGACGTACCTGTACGCCCTTTTGCCCACCCGTGCCATGCCGCCGATTGTATATCATCGTTCAGCGGTCGGGAAGCTGTTAAAAAAAAAAAAAACATCTGATGCAAAGTTTCAGATCTTATACAAATCTTGACTTTTAACAAAGTCAGGAGTTAGGTGCTGCAAAGGGTGTGTCAGCTCTAGATTGGTCAGCGAGTAGCAACGTGCAAATAAGTGTAGATACAGACGTATATACATATATGTATGCATATATATATATATATATATATATATATATATATATATATATATATATATATATATATATATATATATATATATATATATATATATATATATATATATATATATAGTGTTCTATTGGATGAGATGTGTTGACTGTGGAGGCCATTGGAGTACAGGGACCTCATTGTGCAGTGGTGAGATGATTGGAGCTTTGTGACATGGGGCATTATCCTGCTGGAAGGAGCCATCAGAAGATGGGGACACTGTAGTCATAAAGGGATGGACATGGTCAGTAACAATACTCAGTAGGTCAGGGTGATTAAACAATGCTCAATTGGTATCAAGGGGCCCAAAGTGTACAAAGATAATATCTCCCCCCCATTATACCACCACCAGCCTGGACCGGTGATACAAGGCAGGATTGATCTATGCTTTCATGAGTTGATTAAGCGATTTGGTTCATGAACCACGTCTTGCTGCTATACTCCGCTTATATCGGGGGGCCTAGTGATGTTATGTGTGGATTTTACAATTAAAGCCTTTTGTACTTTTGAAGACTGGAGTGCGGTCACCTCTTTTCCATATTCTTTGAGAGTCTTTCAGTTCACGGACTGGACCAGCACCAGATCTTCAGTTCAGAGATGATATCACCTGGAGCGGTGTCGCAGCCTCTCTTTTGTCCATGCGCTTTCATGCTGTTTACACCAAATTCTGACCCCACCATCTGAATGTCGCAGCTGATATCCAGACTCATCAGACCAGGCAACATTATTCCAATCTTCTGATCCTGTGCCAATTGTAGCCTCAGTTTCCTGTTCTTAGCTGACAGAAGTGGCACCCGGTGTCGTCTCCTGCTGCTGTAGCCCATCTGCTTCATGGATCGATGTGTTGTGCGTTCAGAGATGGTATTCTGCAGACCTTAGTGGTAACGAGTGGTTATTTCAGTTACTGTTGTTTTTCTATTATCTCAAACCAGTCTGCCCATTCTCCTCTGACATCCACAACACATTTTCCTCCACACAGCCACCACTCACTGGATATTTTCTCTTTTTCGGACCATTCTCTGTAAACCCGAGAGATAGTTGTGCGTGATAATCCCAGTAGATCAGCAGTTTTTGAAATACTCAGACCAGCCCGTCTGGCACTAACAACCATGCCATGTTCAGAGTCACTTAAATCCCTTTTCTCCCCCATTCTGAAGCTCGGTTTGAACTTCAAATGAACTACAGCAAATCATCTTCCAAGAACTACTAATTTTTGGGCTACTGATTTTCCAAGAAGTCTTCACTAAGATAAAAGTCAGATTTTGGCATCCCCTGCAACAAAAATGTAACTTTTGGTGAGATACTCCCAAACGGAAATCACATCTAAAGGGATGCAGACCCTGCCACTTCCCTCATTAGAGTCCTGCAAGTACAGCAGCTGATTGATAATTATTATAAAGTCACTCCCGTTCACATTAATATTGTGTGTGGACACAAACGGCTATTTCTTCAGAATATCGAAAGGTAGGAATCTGCAACAAAGTTTGGGAAAATCCCTGCAATGTACAGAGATCACCCCGAGGGGAATGATTTTTTTTGTCAACAGTGGAATTACTCTTTTTACTATTAAAGGGGTTGTAAACATTTGAGGTTTTTTTTTAACCTTAGTGCATTCTAATCTATTCTAAAAACCTCCTATGATGCAGAACCCCCCTTCATACTTTCCAGCAACGGGGACGAGCACTAGAGACGGTGTCTCTAGCTTTGATTGGATAGATTGCTAGCAGCGCAGCCATTGGCTCCTGCTGCTGTCAATCAAATCCAATGACACGAGCCAGGGGGTGGGACCATATGAGCGGCTCTCCAATGGAGCACTCGAGAAGAGGAGGAGCCAGGAACGCCGCTAGGGGACCCCAGAAGAGGAGGATTGGGGCCAATCTGTGCAAAACCAACTGCACAGAGGAGGTAAGTATTATATGTGTGGGTTTTTTTTTATTTTTTTTTTATTTTTTTAAACGAAGCTTTACATATAGTCTAAATAGAAAATGTTGCATTATTCGCACGTAGAATAAAAATATATGTACATAATAAACTCTGCCATCACCATACAATTACTTACCAAGGTTGCGGCACATGAATGATCTTTCTTTTTATATAAATAACCAAAATGATTGTGAACAATACGCGGGAGATGTACTAAAAATGAAGCACACAGAATCTGGTGCAGCTCTGCATAGCAGCCAATCAGCTTCCAGGTTTTATTGTCCAAGCTTAATTGAACAAGCTGAAGTTAGAAGCTGATTGGTTGCAATGCAGAGCTGCACCAGATTCTGTGTGCTCCCAGTTTTAGTAAATCTCCCCCCCCCCCAGTGTCTGGGTTCCCATGTAGGTTCTGGATTTTGGGTTAATCTGGTAAAGAGAGACTTTTAGATCATTTTTAAAATGTGACGTTTTGCAAGCAGTGAAAAAAAAAAAGTACTTGTTCCATCCTCTGCAGGCTTGGGCAGATGCTTTCCGGAGCAGTCCTGACCTGACTGGAGTTGTGCATATTTATGAAGAGCTGAAGAGGAAAGGAATAGAGTTTCCTATGGCAGATCTGGATGCGCTGTCTCCTATACACACACCACAGAGGGTAAGGGTTAGAACAGCTGGCAGTCTTTTTCATACCGTTGAAACTTTAAATCCATATCACTGCCAGAGCTGTTTTGCATTTTTTTTTTCTTCTATACATATATATATGTTATAATGCAAATTTTCTAGATAACAGAAGCCACACCTGATGCTTCTGATGCTTCTTAGAGGGACACCTTAAGGACCAGGCCTATTTCTGACTTGCTGTGAGGGCACCTGAGCAAGTATGCTCCCGAGCTGCTGCTCTGCGTGTCCATTCACACACGCACACAACCACGGCTCGGCCTTGCCCCTGTTCTCTCCTCACTGGCTGTAATTGACGGCAGCAGGAGCCAATGGCTCCGGCTGCTGATTCAGCCAATGAGGATTGAGAGTCCCCAGGAAGTCAAGGCTGTTGTGCACATGGCTGGGTTACAATGGGGCTCGGGGTAAGTGTTGGGGGGGGGGGTGGGGGGCTGCTGCACAGGAGTTTTTTTTTTTTTTACCTTCCTGTATAGAATGCATGAAGGTAAAAAACCTTGAGCCTTTACAACCACTTTAAAGCAGTTGTATACTCAAATTTTACACTTGCCTACAAGTAAGCCTATAATAAGGCTTACCTGTAGGTAAAATGAATGTCTGCTAAACCTGTCCGGTTTAGGAGATGTTCCCTATGCATGCAGCCGCTGACGTCAGCAGCGTATGCGCTCTTAATGCCCGGGTGAAGGTCCGGCAGCTTTGCCAGAGCTTGCCGGGAAGAAAACTCCTGCGCGCGTGCGCGGGAGTGATGTCATCGCGGCTCCGGCCACTCACAGCACCGCAGCCGCGAACCCGGAAGACACGCCGAGGGCAAGATGTCAGCTCCCTTGGCGTGGACCGGGCATCGATACAGGGGGCTTCATTCTGAGGGAAGTATTTGATAATGAGCTAGTATGCGCTGCATACTAGCTCATTATACCTTTGCCTTGCAGGGTTTTTTTTCCCCCTTCCTTCTTATTTATTTTTATTTTTTTGAATGCGGGTTTACTACCGCTTTAAGGTTCTGCATTTTTTTAAATGCATGGCACAACGTCCTTCTGAGGTCGTGCATACACACCCATGTGCAGTCATAGCGGTATGTGTGTAGCTCACTTGAACTGCCAAAATGTATTTTTAATAACTATACAATATACCAATTCAGAGTAAAACTTTTACAAATGTTGGACAGCAAAATAATGAAAAAAAAATAAAAAATAATAATTTTTTTTAATTATACATTTTATTTTTTTATTACTTTAATATTTGTGTATAGGGGAGGGCCCTTATGTCAGGGTCAGGGGGGGCCAGGGCAGTTTTCCCTTTCGACCCCTTATAAATCTGGCACTGGTAGTCGATAGGAGGGGGGAGGGGAGTGTCAAAGCTGCTACATTGCCTAGGGCCCCATTCTGCTTTAGTCCATCTCTATGCTACAAGGCAGAATGAAGGTCAAGCCACACATAAAAACTCCCGCTGACTATCAAATGTTCTCACGTTGCCCCTACTGAGAAATGCTCAGTTCACTTCAATTGCCAATTTTTTTTATTTATTTTTTAATTACTATATAATATAATGGCCAGCAAAATCTTTCTTCCCAACATAATGAAAAAAAAAAGTAATTTTTTAATATTAATTTTTATATTTTTTTAACGGTGTATAGGGGCCCTTAATAATGAAAAAAAATAAGTAATTTTTTAATATTATACATTTTATTTATTATTATTTTAGAATATTTGTGTATAAGGGAGGGCCCTTCTGTCAGGGTCAGGGGGCCCAGGGCAGTTTCCCCTTTTTACCCCTTATAAATCTGGCACTGGTAGTGGGTAAGAGGGGGGTGGGGCGGGGGTGTCAAAGCTGCTACCTTGCCTAGGGCCCCATTCTGCTTTAGCCCATCTGTATGCTACAAAGCAGAATGAAGGTCAAGCCACACATAAAAACTCCCGCTGACCTACAAATGCTCTCACGTTGCCCCTACTGAGAAACGCCCACAAGGCCAGATAGCCAGTCCAGGTTCTGGAGACTCAGACTGAACAAAGAGGAGAAGGATGTCAGAGAATGGGAAATGCTGCTTTGTTCTCAGCAGAATATAATATGAGCTCACAGCTGGGAAATAAAGGTTTAGGGGGCGGGTGCCCCCCCCCCCCTCCCACCATGACCTCATGTATGTGAACCCTACACCCTCTGCAGCCCCTGTCCTTGTGATCCGGCCAGCGTCTGCTGAAGAAAGCAAGCTCTGACTTCTCCGATAAATAATTCATCTATAAGAAGCTCAGACTCCCTTCCAGCTTCCCCTGTAATGCGTGCTCTGCATTATTAACGCAGCTAAGTGCAGGCACAGCGCCGTCCCTCTATAGGTATTTATGGAGAGCTTTCCAAAGTGAACTTATTGGACTTTGGAAAGGACAATATAGAATGCCTCTCACCTTCTTGTGAAGGTTAA
The DNA here is from genome assembly GCF_037356315.1 of Lithobates pipiens. Lineage (NCBI taxonomy): Eukaryota > Metazoa > Chordata > Amphibia > Anura > Ranidae > Lithobates > Lithobates pipiens. Next base: position 322,960,752 of record NW_027507784.1, on the reverse strand, counting down.
TATCGGTAATACATATCTTCTATAGCTAATATTATTATCCTAATGAAAGTCTATCTACTGAATAGTTTTAAGTGCTCTGCTAATGTGGAGGTTATTAATGGTGGGCACTTTGTGGGATGAGGTAATACTTGTGAGATATTCCAGGTATATTAATATTAAGAATCCGGACACAAAATATGCTTGTCAGCAGGTTAGGAACTAGAAACGCTAATCATTTTATTTATGTCATTCTTATTTTTATACCCTTGATTGGGAGTAAAACAAATGTTAATGCCTGAACACAATTTTGCAACTTTGACATTCATAAAACTACATCTCATTGCAACTGCTTTGTGTATCCAGGTGGATTATATCTTGTTTTTTGTTTTTTTTATCAGGACAAATTGGGCTTTTTTATGGTGATAAATAGGAGTGGACATCTGATTTTGTTTTATTATTGACCGCTTCCGGACCGCTGTCCTGACAAAACTCGGCAGAAAATCGAACCACGTCACTTCTGCTTTCTTTAAACCATCAGTAATTGCTGATTTGGACGAATTGGTGTTTGGACACAACACCGGCTACCGAATACAGGCCGGTACAGGAAGATTTTACTGTTTTCACAGCACAGCAGCTAATGAGGACAAAGTTGTCGCCACCTCGGAGGCGGCCATTTTTTTTTGGTTGGTTTCGAGCAGAGTAACAATCTCCGCTCATAATATCGTGTACTGGACTCTATTCGGTTGCTGTGTCCAAACAGCAATTTGTGAAAATAAACGGCAATTTGTCAAAATCTGCAATTCATGATGGTTTAGAGGAAACGGAAGTGATGCGGGTTGCTCATTCTGACAGGTTTGACGTTTCCTCAGAACGCGGCACATTAACGACGGCAGGGCGGCCCAGCTAAGCGAAACAATGTACCTGTACGTTGCTGCTTCATCCGGATCTGAGGCGCCGCGCTCCCACTGTGATTGGACACAGCGGGAGCCAATAAGCAGGTCCAGCGGGCTGCGCCGATCATTCACAGGAGAGGCAGAACGTCTGTGAGGAAGGAAGATGGAGATCTTGTGTTCCTGCTAGGCAGGAACACAGATCTCTGTCTGCCTCCAGTCACAGCCTTCCCCCCCACAGTTAGCAAGCACTCCCTAGGAGCACACTTAGACCCCTTTCACACTGTGCCACCCATAGCGTTTAGCGGCGTTTTAACGTTGGATTTGCAGTGCATTTCAGCCACTAGCGGGGTGCTTTTAACCCCAGCTAGCGGGCGAGAAAGGGTTAAAATGTGCTGCAATAGCGCGTTTTGCCGGCGGTATAGCCGCGCTCCCCCATTGATTTCAATGGGGAGGAGTGGTAAACACGCCGCTCCTTCACCGCTCCAAAGAAGCTGCTGGCAGGACTTTTCCTGACCCCCTGCCAGCGCACTGCTCCAGTGTGAAAGTCCGACGGGCTTTCACACTGGAGACAATGGAGCAGCTGTTTGAGGGCGGATTGCAGCCGCTATTTTTAACGCTATAGCGCCTGCAAAACGCCCTTGGTGTGAAAGGGGTCTTAAAGTGGCTATAAACCCGAAAAAAGCAAACAAAAACAAACCTGCAAGGTATAATGAGCTAGTCTGCATCGCATACTAACTCATTATGAAATACTTACCTTAGATCAAAGCAGTTGCGGCGGTGCCCGCACACCACTGTGACTGGCGACATGTCTCCCTGAGTTATTTCCGGGTTCATGGGCTCTGGGGGTGTGATTGGCATGCGCGTGGGAGCTGCTGGTCATGGCACGGCTGCTGAAGAAATGGCACAAGCGGGGCGTTTCTTCAGTGTGCATGCGCCAATCTCGTCGGTGCAAGCGTATATGGCAAATATCTCCTAAACCGTGCAGGTACAATGATGATGCATTATTTTTTAGCACTGGTCCCCAAAAAGTGTCAGTTTACGATTTGCCCGCCACAATATCACAGTCCCGCTAGAAATTGCTGATCGCCGCCATTAGTAGTAAATAGTAAAAATAAATAGTAAAAATAAAAATGCCATAAAAGTATCCCATATGTATACGCAATAACTTTTGCACAAACCAATCAATATACGCTTATTGGGATTTTTTTTTTTTTTTATTTACCAGAAACGTGTAGCAGAATACATATTGGCCTAAATTTATGAATTAATTTGTTTTTGTACGTTTGTTTTTTTTAAACACGTTTTATAGCAGAAAGTAAAAAATATAGTTCCTCCCCGCCCCCAAATTGTCGGTAATTTTTTGCTTATAGCACAAAAAATAAAAACCACAGAGGTGATCAAATACCACCAAAAGAAATCTCTGTGGGGGAAAAAAAAGGACATTTGTTTAGGTACGAATTGCGACTGCGCAATTGTCAGTTAAAGTAACGCAGTGCCGTATCGCAAAAAATAGCCTGGTCAGGAAGGGGGGTGAATATTCCGGAGGTGAAGTGGTTATAGGAAAACTGTCCCAAAATAATAATAAAAAAAATAATTATACTGCTGCTGACGATCGCAGCGATGCCACATATGTGTATGTTATTTGTTGTTTGTACCTGCAATATGGCCCAGAATCAATAGTGCTCATTTTATTTTTTATTTTTTTAACCCTACCTAAAACACACTGACACAGATTTAAAAAATGCTTTAAAAATAAAAATCCTACCCGAAATATATTGACCCCAAGCTTTGATGCCTGCTTGATCTTTGACCCGTATGTTGACCCTTAATACTAACCCTGACATTGATCTAGATCAAACCTTGGGCTAGCTATTTTTTTTTTTTTTTTTTTACATTTTTTAAATACTTTTTGTGTTTTCACACTTTTGTTTAAAGCGGATTTAAAGGTCAACAGTTACAAAAAGTGTAGCTGCTGACTTTTAATAATTGGACACTTACCTTTCCCACGGTCCAGTGATGCGGGCATACAAAGCCTTGTTCCTCTACCCCTCCTCTCTACGGCGCCGGCATTCTTACTGTGGGTGTCCAGCTGTGGCTTCACAGCTGGGCATGCACAGCGCATGCGCGAGCCGCACTGCGAATGACCGGGCAATTTTTTTGGGACCTGTGATGTGTCCGAGAAGATTGCCGGGAGGGAGTGGGGAGAGGTGAACTTAGTTCCGGCGCCCCCGGGAGAAAGGGGGAGCTGGATGCCTCTAAAAAGAGGGTATCTGCCCCCCCCCCCAAAAAAAATGACATGCCAAAGGTGGCATGTCGGGGGTCACCGTCACTTAAAGCGCAAGTTCCATTTTTGTGTGAAACTCCGCTTTAAATCTTTCTCCCCTGGCAAGGAGATGCAATGTACCTTTCGCTCCATTTAAAGGAGAAAGAGATCACATGGGTGAGCTGCACAATTACTGATCAAGGTGATAGCCAATCGGAGACTATCACTGCTATCAGGTGACCGGGAGCCAGTAGTCCCGGGTTCCAATCATTGGTATAAGACCTGGAGCTCTCGGTGAGAGCCTGTTCTCTGTTCTCTGTGCTGTGTGGCACACTCCTAGCACAAAAACAGGTACTCAACTATGCGGCCTCACAGATAAATGCCCACTTCCATGAGGCCGAATATATCCATACTCTCAGCAGAAAAGGATTAAAGTGGAGGTCCGCCCTGAAAAAAAAAATACATACAAATGCAACAAAAAAATTGAAACAAAACATTTTACTAACCAGACATGCCTGTTGCTAGGCAGATCATCCTAATCTACCACTTTCTATTCCACGGTGATCTTCAGTCTTCTCCTCCTTACGTTGATTTCTGGGAAATTTGGGCGCGGCGCCTTCTGGGACCTGTGTGTGTCACAGAAGACAGCCGCCCATTCGGAAATCACCGGGGGACTCGCGCATGCGCAGTAGGAAACTGGCAGTGAAGCTGCAAGACTACACTGCCTGTTTCCCTTAGTGAGCATGGCGGCGCGGGCACACATTACGAGGGACGGATCGGCCGACATCGCCGGCGCCCTGGACAGGTAAGTGTACTTATTAAAAGTCAGCAGCTACAGTGTTTGTAGCTGCTGACTTTTACATTTTTTTGGGGTTTTTTTTTACGGCTGGAACACCGCTTTAACATTCAAAGAAAACTTGCCCATCCATGCATGTCTCCATGATTTATTTTGTTGAGAAATCACTTTGGAAAAAAAAAAACCTTGCTAGCATTTTTTGAACAGCCATCTTGCTTTTGGGCAGATGATTCATGTAGCATTTACTTCCTGGAATTCATTTGCCCTTAGCTCAGGTATACAGGCAGCAGGGTGTGCTTAGCTAAGAACACCCTTCCTGCAGATAAAAGAAAATAAAAAAATGCCCTTGAGTATTGCTGAAATGTATGATATCATTGTGGCCTAGGCCAGAAACCAGGAAGCAACCAAAGAAATGTGTTTAAAAATAAAAAAATACAAAAAAAGACTAAATTATATCTTCCTATCGATATTTACTAATGCTAGCAGCATAAGGATTAGAAATAGTACATGTTAATTGAGAGAGTTTAGTTCTTCTTTAATATATCGACGCTTACTAGTTCATAGATGTGGTGTCTGTATTTATTTCCACTTTTTAGGCTAAAGCTGGCCGTCGCTTTGTGAACAGCGAGCTTTAACAAAGCATTTGCAGAGCTCTCAGCAAGCTTTGTAACTGTTGACCACAGATCCTAATGGGAGTGCTGATTGCCACATTAAACAAGCTGCTAGCCGGCTTCAGCACTTTTTGAAGCTTGTTAAAAGCCTGCCCGAAGCCTGCTAGCAGTATGCTTATAGTATCAATCAGCCCCTGCTGGTTATTTTTGGAGATGTATGACATTTGATGTTGTTTTTGACAGAGTGTACCAGAAGTGGATCCAGCTATGAACATGCATACTGTTCAGACCCACCAGCGGCCCAACACTGGAACGTTCTCCACCATTTCCTCCACCCCAACACCACACACCGCCCCGGCAGTACCACCGGCAAATGTGGGGGGACCAATTACGGCCAATTCTGAGCAGGTACAGTGCTACATCTTGACCTTTTTATGCCAAAAATGCAAAAAAAAAAAACATGTATGCTGCTATGGGCCTGCTTTTTTTGTCAGTGGGGAAAATTGTACCGCATATTTGAAATTATTCATATGAGCCAATCGGCGAACAATGCAAATGGCAAAATTAATTTCCCCATTCCTCTTATGTGACTTGCATATCATCTATTGCACCCATATTAGAGGGTTTTTTTTTCACAGTGAGAACTACAGTTGGCATTGCTTCGGGCCAGGGGACACCTGTCTTGTGTTTTCTCAGATCCATGGCAGATCCAATGCTGTGCTGTCAGGGTTGCTAGCGGTCTGACAAACTCCCTTCTACACTGCTGTAATCCACAGCATTGACGTTCAATGCAAAGCACTGTTGATTAGAGCAGTGGGGGGGGGCTGGGTTACCAGCAGTCTTACACACTCCATTGTGCACTTCTTTGATTAGCACCCAATGCACAGAAGTGTTAATTAGAGCAGTGTGCAGGAGGGTGTGTGGACATTGGAGAGTCGGACCGCTGCTCTTCCACATGTGGCCTGGGTTACCAGCAGTCTTGCACACTCCCTTGTGCATTGCTCCAGTTAGCAGCATTAACACTCAATGCACAGCAGTGTTTTAGAGCAGTATGTAGGATGGTGTGTGCACGTTAGAGAGCTGGACTGCTGCAGTCTGACACACTCCAATCAACAACATTCACGCTCAATGCAGAGCACTGTTGATTGCATAGCATGGTTGATTAGAGTGGTGTGCAGGGGGGTGTGTGCATGGCGAAGAGTCAGACCACTGCTTTCACACATGTGGCCTGGGTTACCAGCAGTCTTGCACACTCCCTTGCTTCAGTTAGCAGCATTAACGCTCAATGCAGAGCAGTGTTAGAGTAGTATGTAGGAGGGTGTGTGCACGTTAGAGAGCCGGACCGCTGCTCTTACAAACATGGCCTGGGTTGCCAGCTGTCTGACACTTATCCTGCAGTCAGCACCATTCACGCTTAATGCACAGCAGTGTTGATTAGAGTAGTGTGCAGGGGGATGTGTGCATGTCAGTCAGACCACTGCTCTCACACATGTGGCCAGGGTTACCTGCAATCTTGTACATTGCTCTATTTATCAATGTTGATAAGAGCAGTTGGGGGGGGGGGGGGGGTGCATGTTGGAGAGTCAAACCACTGCTCTGACAAACATGGCCTTGCCTGACACTCACTGATCACATTATCAACGATTGTGCTTAATGCGGAGCACTGTTATGCCCCGTACACACGATTGGAAATTCCGCCAGCAAAAGTCCAATGTGAGGTTTTGGTCGGAAATTTCCGACCGTGTGTATGCTCCATCGGACTTTTGCTGGCCCAATTCCCGCCAGCAAAAGATTGAGAGCAGGGTCTCAATTTTTCGGTCGGAAAAAGTTCCAATCGGAAATTCCGATCGCCTGTACCAATTCCGACGCGCAAAATTCCTACGCATGTTCAGAAACTATTCGATGCATGCTCTGAAGCATTGAACTTCATTTTCTCGGCTGGTTGTAGTGTTGTACGTCACCACGTTCTTGGCGGTTGAAAGGTCAGAGAACTTTTGTGTGACCGTGTGTATGCAAGCCAAGCTTGAGCGGAATTCCGTCGGAAAAACCATCCAAGTTTTTTAAGACGGAAAATATGCTCATGTGTACGGGACATTAGAGCATTGTGCAGGAGGGTGTGTACATTGGAGAGTCGGACCGCTGCTTTTCCAAATGTGGTCTGGGGGCCAGAAGTCTGACACACACCCTTGTACACTACTCCAATAAACAACATTCATGCTTAATGCACACCACTGTTGATTGCATAGCACGGTTGATTAGAGCGGTGTGCAGGGGGTGTGTGTGCATGTTGAAGAGTCAGACTGCTGCTCTCAGAAGTGTGGCCTGAGTTACCAGCAATCTTCCACATTCTCTTGTACACTGCTCCAGTTAGCAGTGTTAACACTCCATGCACAGCAGTATTAATTAGAGCAGTTTGCAGGGGTTTGTGCACGTTAGAGAGTCAGACCGCTGCTCTTACCAACATGGCCTGACCTGACACTCGCTGGCAACTCAATCAGCAACGTTCACGCTTAATGCAGAGAACTGTTGATTAGAGCAGGGAGATGTGTGCATGTCAAAGAGTCGGACCACTGCTCTCACACATGTGGCCTGGGTTATCGGAGATCTTACACACATCTTTGTACACTGCTCCAGTTAGCAGCGTTAACACTCAGTGCACTGCAATGTTAATTAGAGCAGTGGGGTGTGTGCACTTTGGGGTCAGACCTCTGCTCTCACACACACGGTCTGGATTTGACAGAAGTCTGACACACCTTTCTGCACACAATTAACAGTTCTATGCTTGTGTGTGAGACCAGCAGATGCTGTTTTAACTACAGCATATAGCAAGTAAAAAAAACTTGAGTGGTATGTTTATTACTGTATCATATATGCAGCCTGAATGCATTAAAGTAATCAATACAGAAGGTTTAATTGGGCTTAGGCCAACATACTTGTTTTCTGCAGAAGGTCTGTTGGATGGGGCAGTATTTCATACCATTTTGCCCCTATGGTTGTAGGCTTTTAACAGTCACATGACCTGCACTCCTCATGCTTGTTTTACTGTGTAGATCGGCCGCCTGAGGAGTGAACTCGATATAGTACGTGGAAACACTAAAGTCATGTCTGAGATGCTAACGGAGATGACCCCGGGTCAGGAGGACGCATCAGATCTGGAACTTCTACAGGTAAGGCTGGTGCTGTTGGGTGTCCTACTGAAGGAATCAGGAAAATGGCCAGTCTGGGCCTTAAAGGAGCACTCTAGTTTCACAAAAAATGTTTTTATATAATAGTCAAACATGCCATGTTGCAAATCAGATGACTGTTCTGTTTCAAGCTGCAGCAAGCTATGATGTAAAAATCACCAAAAAATATTCATATGTTGCTTCCTTGCAACAGTGGCGATCGTGGGGTTGTTTTTCTACCCTTTGTGAGCAGGACCAAATCAGAAACTCACTTTTCCCTATAGCAGTGATTCTCAACTAGGGTTCTGTGGAACCCTAGAGTTCCTCCAGAGGTTGCTAGGGGTTCCTTCAGCATTGGGCAATTTCTGCCTCTCAGATAAGTTCCCACTCTCATCATTGATCTTTTTATCTATCTGTAAGGAGATAATTCTTCCCAATGACCACAAGTGTAAGGACCATTCTTCCTACTGACCATCACACTAATATATCATGAGTTGTAGATGTCGAATTTTTAGCAGGGGTTCCCCAAGACCGGAGAATTATTTCAAGGGTTCCTCTGTGTTGAAAAGGTTGAGAAAGGCTGATCTAAAGGTTGCCCAAAATGTTGGGTACAATTTCAGGGATGCCCTGCACTATTTTCTGTTATCTTTGGTAAGATACTGGGAAAGGGTACTGCACAAGATAATACCAGACTGCTCCATATTGGTGGCCCCTCCTGGCCTTTGTGGTTGTGGGCTTCTTCTGGGGTGGACTTATCTTGACCTATATGGACAGAGGTCTATCTTATACGGACTCCATACCATGGATTTCTTTTAAATATTTTGGTCTGGTTGATGTATAACAAGCACATTGAGTAACCCAGGACTCTGCACACCCCCGAGGAAGAGGATAAGAATATGGTCTTGAAATGTTTTGGATGTTGAGGATATTGAGCCAGCATTTTTTGTTTTGTATAGTGCTCTGTACATTTATCACACTTTGTTGTGTATCCTGTTCAAGTATTGTATTACAACATGCTGGATTATGCATGCATGCCTTTTTGCCAGCTTTTTTTTTTTTAATGCACCATTTTAATAGTCTATATCAGGGTTCTCCAAACTTTCTAAACAAAGGGCCAGTTTACTGTCCTACAGACTTTAGGGGGGCCGGACTGTGGCTAGTGGGAGTAAAAATTGTCCTGGCAAAAATTGTGCCCCGTCATTGGTGTCAGTGGGAGGAACAGTGCCCCGTCATTGGTGTCAGTGAGAGGAACAGTGCCCCGTCATTGGTGTCAGTGAGAGGAACAGTGCCCCGTCATTGGTGTCAGTGAGAGGAACAGTGCCCCGTCATTGGTGTCATGGGGAGGAACAGTGCCCCGTCATTGGTGTCATGGGGAGGAACAGTGCCCCGTCATTGGTGTCATGGGGAGGAACAGTGCCCCGTCATTGGTGTCATGGGGAGGAACAGTGCCCCGTCATTGGTGTCATGGGGAGGAACAGTGCCCCGTCATTGGTGTCATGGGGAGGAACAGTGCCCCGTCATTGGTGTCATGGGGAGGAACAGTGCCCCGTCATTGGTGTCATGGGGAGGAACAGTGCCCCGTCATTGGTGTCATGGGGAGGAACAGTGCCCCGTCATTGGTGTCATGGGGAGGAACAGTGTCCCATCATTGGTGTCAGTTGGGGTCATTTCAGGTCAGTTGGAGAATACCAAATTCCAACCTAAACAAAAACCAGGGAGGTTCACTATGTATCCAAGCAGATGAATATTGACAGGATCCCACAATGGAACTAACAGCGGTATATTGCTTTATATAGGACCTAAACAGGACCTGCAGAGCGATGCAGCAGAGGATTGTGGAACTGATCTCCCGAGTGTCCAATGAGGAGGTGACTGAGGAGCTGCTCCATGTGAACGATGACTTGAACAATGTCTTCCTCAGATATGAGAGGTATGTGTGGACATCCTCATTCCATATGGACCATATGTGGGAAAGATTTCAAACTGTGCTACCTGTCCATTTGTAGCTACAGGAGCTCTCTGTATCACTAATGGTATCCTGCTAAATGCGCCAGCTTCTTTCCTTAGCCTCTCAAGACCCGGGATATCAAAGCTGGCCATGGAATACTTCTATTTGAAGCTTTCCAATCTCCCCCTCCAATGCCTATATTCAGCTGTACTCACGGCAAGATATTACCATAGAACACTGTGCATTGTCCATTCAGTCTTATGGAGAGTCTAGATGTCCGCATAGAACAAAGTACAAACTCTGCATAGTATTGATGACAGAATGCATGGGCCCGGCTCTCACTTGACAGCGCCGGTGTTGGCCAATCAGTCACCCAGCTCTGTCACATGGGGTCTGAGCTCCAAGTTGGGATTTAATGCTTAGATTGGGCTTCATCTCTTCACTCCCAGCATCTGAGCTCCTACTATAACATACTTTTTTGATGTGTTTTGATGTTTCTATGCTTTTTTGAAGCTTTAATGAATCTTGGAAAATGCCCTGTGTGTGTTGATTTTCTATTTGTTTTAAAGGGGTTCAGTAGTACCCTCTACTCGGTAATACTCCTAGCTCATTAGTACCCACATTCAGCAGATCCCCCAGATCATTAGTACTCTGCTCAGCAGATCCCTGGCTCAGTAGTAACCTCCAGCTCTAGCAATCCCCCACTCAGTAGTAACCCCCAGGTTCACTAGTAACACCAAGCCCTGCTGATCCTTTGTTAACTAGTAATGGCAAGTTCTGTGGATCGTCTGGTTTGCTGAAAATCTTCTCTCCCCTGTCCCCACTCACCACCTGCTATATTGCTACCATGCTCTTCTGGTTCCCCCCCCCCCCCACTTAGTAGTTAACCCAGCTCTGCCGATTCCCCGCTTATTAGTAACCCCCAGCTCTGCTGATCCCCCCATTCACTAGTAATGCCAAGCTCTGCTGATCCTCTTGTTTGCTGAAAATCCTATCTCCCCTCCCGCTATATTGCTCCCACATGGGACATCTGCTAGTTTCTCCTGCACTGGTTCCTCTGCTCTGTTCCTCTGTCAGAGCAATGGGTCTGATCTCCGTATGTGCTCTATGTCACTCTGTATTGGAGCTTACATAGGGGAGCCGCTGCTGAGGGGGAAAGTGTTAAAGACTGTGTTGCTTTGCATTGTATGGATGCCCTCCCCATTTACCGGTACTCAACTTCCCCCTTTGCTCTGTTCCTCTGTTGAAGCCTTGGTTCTGATCCATTTATATGCTCCATGTTGGTCTGGTTTGGAGCTTACATAGGGGAGGGGAGGTGTATTAAAGCAACTGTATGGGCCTCCTCCCCATCTACTAGTAATCACCTTTGCCACACTCCCTCTCTGCTGTGTTCCTCCATCGGAGTCATGGGTCTGATCCCTGGATAAGCTCCATTTCAGTCTGTATTAAAACTTAGGCCAGCCATACACTAAGCAACTTTTTCTTCCTGAAAACATGAGTTGCAGGAAAGAAATTTGCTTGATTTCCCCCCATCAACACAGACCAATGTAGAGGCAGGAATTCCTCCTGCTGGGAAATTGTCTTCTCCCAGTAGGGGAGGGCAGGGGATCCGTTCCTGCTAGGAGAAGACAATGATTATTGCTAGCAGCTATAGCAGCCTCACAGGTAAAACCTGGCATGCTGGTTGTACCCAAGTTGATCGATTAACTTGGTGTGTTCAGCCTGCCCATAAATGGTTCCAGTTCTCGCCTGGATTACATAGGGTAACCGTGTGATCCCCTCCCAGGTGTGGCAGTATCCGGGTCTGGTGATTGGCTTATTGATCACAGTCCAGTCACTACGTGTTCTTACCTTGACCATTGTTATTTTATATTTATATCTAGGTTTGAACGCTACAGAACCGGCCGCACTGCACAGAACACTAATGGGGTAAGCTTTGTTATCGGTGATCGATCGTACTGTATGCTATCAATGAATGGTTTTCCCAGGTGTGTACTTAAAAGAAAACGTCTTATGTGGAAACTATGACTTGGGGGAGGGGATTTGATTTTAGTATTTGTTGGATTATACATGTTTAAACTGTTAAAGCTGAACTTAATTTACACATTAGAAATACATACACGGGAGCTGTGTTATTTTTCTCCCCGTGAGATGTGCCTGGCTCTGTCTAGCAGGGAAGGAGACTTCTCTGCTGCAGCACTTACAGGCCTTGTCCCTTCCCAAGCCTCTGACTGGACAGTGAAAGGAGAAGCAGCAGACCCGATGAGCTCATCTCTCACTCTGCTTTCTCCTCCTATCAGCATGCACCTTGCACTTCAACACACCTGATTGGTTCCTTGTGCTGCATCTCCCTCCTACAGTCTAAGCTCTGCTGTACAGGTACTACACAAGGTTTATAACAAGTGGAATTTTGGTATTTGCACTGCTTACGTTAACCACTTCAGCCCGTGAAGATTTTATTGCCCTCCTGACCAGAGCACTTTTTACAATTTGGCACTGCGTCGCTTTAACTGACAGTTGCGCTGTCATGCAACGTTGTACCCAAACAAAATGTGCGTCCTTTTTTTTTTTTTTCCCCACAAATAGAGCTTTCTTTTGGTGGTATTTGATCAGCTCTGCAGTTTTTATTTTTTGTGCTATAAACAAAAAAATTCTCAATTTAAAAAAATATATATATTTTTAACTTTTTGCTATAATATCCCCAAAAATGTTTTTAAAAAACAAATTTCTTCATCAGTTTAAGCCAATATATATTCTTCGACATATATTTGGTAAAAAAAATCTCAATAAGCGTATCTTGATTGGTTTGCAAAAAAGTTATAGCGTCTACAAACTATGGGAAAGATTTATGCCATTTTTACGGCATATTGTTTTTTTTTTTTTTTTTTAGTAGTAATGGCGGTGATCTGCGTTTTTTGTTGTTGTTTTTTTTTAGCAGCAATGTGACATTGTGATGGACAGATCGTACACTTTTGACACATATTTGGGACCATTGACATTTATACAGTGATCAGTGCTATAAAAATGCACTGATTACTGTGTAAATGTCACTGGTAGGGAAGGGGTTAACACTAGGGGGCGATCAAGGGATTCAGTTTGTGTTCCCTCTGTGTGTTCTAATTGTATGGGGATGTGACTGACTGGGGGACCAGACATATTATATGGATGTTGATGTGTATATCTCTACAGGTATGGGTGTGTAAAATATCTTTCTCATCACTTCAGATGTATTTTACGCTCACTGGTCCATTAATCTGTTTCTTCTGTGATGTCACAGGTCTTGAGTGAGGTCACCGAGGACAACCTTATAGATCTTGGCCCCGGATCACCAGCTGTGGTTAGCCCAATGGTGGGCAACACAGCCCCTGCATCACTAACGACCCAACTTGGTGGACTTGGTAATGATTTGCTGCCCATACAAGCCTAGACTGTTATATAGCAACATGTGTGGTAGCCCATTTTATGGGTGCATTCTGTGGGCCAGTAGGTCTTCCCGCTTACCTGCTTTTTAGAGCTTATGGTGAAAGCTGAGCTGCTGGGTCACTGCTGAAGAGGGAAGGAGGAGGGTGAGTTAGCGCTGAGGCACTGCTGGGAGGGGTGACTGAAACCGGGAGCTGAGCTGCAGAGGTACTGCTGGGAGGAGCGGCTGAGAAGGGAGCTGAGCTGCTGAGGCCCTGCTGGGAGGGGAAACTGAGCTGCTGAGACACTGCTGGGAGGGGGGCTGAGAGGGGAAGCTGAGCTGCTGAGGCACTGCTGGGAAGGGGTGGCTGAAACGGGATGGGGGTTTGCTGAGCGGCAGAGGTACTGCTGGGAGGGGTGGCTGAGACTGGGAGCTGAGTCTGCTGAGGCACTGCTGGGAGGTGTGGCTGAGAAGGGGAGCTGAGCTGCTGAGGCACTGCTGGGGGAGGAGCTAAGCTGCTGAGGCACTGCTGGGGGGGGGGGGGGGGGGCTCAGCTGCTGATGCGCTGCTGGGAGTGGTGGCTAAGAGGGGAAGTTGAGCTGCTGAGGCACTGCTGGGAGGGGCGGCTGAGAGGGGAAGCTGAGCTGCTGAGGCACTGCTGGTAGGGGTGGTTGAGAGGGGAAGCTGAGCTGCTGAGGCACTGCTGGGAGGGGTGGTTGAGAGGGGAAGCTGAGCTGCTGAGGCACTGCTGGGAGGGGTGGTTGAGAGGGGAAGCTGAGCTGCTGAGGCACTGCTGAAAGGCATTGCTGGGAGGGGCGGCTGAGAGGGGAAGCTGAGCTGCTGAGGCACTGCTGGGAGGGGTGGTTGAGAGGGGAAGCTGAGCTGCTGAGGCACTGCTGGGAGGGGCGGCTGAGAGGGGAAGCTGAGCTGCTGAGGCACTGCTGAGAGGGGAAGCTGAGGTGCTAAGGAGGGGCGGTTGAGAAAGGGAGCTGAGCTGCTGAGGCACTGGGGGGGGGGGGGGGGGGGCTGAGTTTCTATGAGAGCATTTTGAAGGATGTCAGTGTTTGTGCCATGAACTATATTAATTGTTCCACAATGCCTGCATCCACAGTGGTGAGTTTGGGCATATTTTAAAGCTTTTTTTACTGCTTTTTGTGAATATACACAGTATCTCACAAAACTGAGTACACCCCCCTCACGTTTTTGTAAATATTTTCTTCTATCTTTTCATGTGCCAACACTGAAGAAATGACACTTAGCTACAATGTAAAGTAGTGAGTGTACAGCTTGTATAACAGTGTAAATTTGGTGTCTCCTTAAAATAACTCAACACACAGCCATTAATGTCTAAACCGCTGGCAACAAAAGTGAGTACACCCCTAAATGAAAATTTAATAATTGATAATAATAATAATTCCCAGCACTGCCTTAACCCTCTTGGACATGGAGTTCACCAGAGCTTCACAGGTTACCACTGGAGTCCTCTTCTACTCCTCCATGACGACATCACGGACCTTGTGCTCCTCCACCTTCAGTTTGAGGATGCCCCACAGATTCTCAATAGGGTTTAGGTCTGGAGACATGCTTGGCCAGTCCATCACCTTTACCCTCAGCTTCTTTAGCAAGGCAGTGGTCATCTTGGAGGTGTGTTTGGGGTCATTATCATGTTGGAATACTGCCCTGCGGCCCAGTCTCCGAAGGGAGGGGATCATGCTCTGTTTCAGTTTGTCACAGTACAATGGAGCTCCAGACCATGACACTCCCACCACCATGCTTGAATGTAGGCAAGACACACTTGTCTTTGTACTCCTCACCTGGTTGCCGCCACACACACTTGATACCATCTGAACCAAATAAGTTTCTCTTGGTCTCATCAGACCACAGGACATGGTTCCAGTAATCCATGCCCTTAGTCTGCTTGTCTTCAGTAAACTGTTTGTGGCCTTTCTTGTGCATCATCTTTAGAAGAGGCTTCCTTCTGGGGCAACAGCCATGCAGACCAATTTGATGCAATGTGCGGCGTATCGTCTGATCACTGACAGGCTGACATCAATCCCCCCCCCCCCCCCCACACACACACACACACACACACACACACACACACACACACACACACACACACACACCCTTTCATCCTGAATATGACGCTGAGCACGTGCACTCAACTTCTTTGATCGACCATGGCGAGGCCTGTTCTAAGTGAAACCTGTCCTGTTAAACCGCTGTATGGTCTGGGCCACTGTGCTGCAGCTCAGTTTCAGGGTCTTGGCAATCTTCTTATAGCCTAGGCCATCTTTATGTAGAGCAACAATTCTTTTTTTTCAGCTCCTCAGAGAGTTCTTTGCCATGAGGTGCCATGTTCAACTTCCAGTGACCAGTATGAGAGAGTGAGAGCGATAACACCAAATTTAACACTCCTGCTCCCCGTTCACATCTGAGACCTTGTAACACTAACAAGTCACATGACACCGGGGAGGGAAAATGGCTAACTGGGCCCAATTTGGACATTTTCACTTAGGGGTGTACTCACTTTTGTTGCCAGCAGTTTAGACATTAATGGCTGTGTGTTGAGTTATTTTGAGGGGACAGCAAATTGACACCGTTATACAAGCTGTACACTCACTACTTTACATTGTAGCAAAGTGTCATTTCTTCAGTGTTGTCACATGAAAAGATATAAAATGGTTACAAAAATGTGAGGGGTGTACTCACTTTTGTGAGATACTGGTACATATTTAAATGTGCACGACATGGCTACAGGCTCACTGTAAAACTCTAGTACGTCATGATTATGGGTAATGCCAGTCTGGCATGCTTGAAGGTAGCATTGTATCAATGTATAAAATAATTTAAACAGGTGTGCTAATCAATATAACTGTTCAATGTATAAAATGCCTCTGACCATTGTGTGTTTGAGAGTTTTTAAAGTGCATTTATCATAAGAGAAACGCGTTGGTTGCAATTACTGACTTCCGTCCAAAACTGATTAAAATCGTTTCTAAGATCTGATGGGCATCAGATTCTGTCGGTAACTGTGTTTTTGTTTCAGATATGGGCACCAATACTGTAAGCTCTACACTTAGTACTCTCCCGGCCACCAATCCACGGGATGACTTTGATATGTTTGCACAGACGAGGACTAACTCTCTGGCTGATCAGCGGAAAAAGTAAGCCTGCTTTTTGATCCTTGGCCTTATTTTATACCAATAATAAATCCCCCCCCCATCTAGTTTAGTATACATCTGGGGTGGGGGGCTAAGGGATAACTACTTTTTTGAGGTCTGGGCCTTCTGCAGGAGAAAAAACTTTCAATAATCATGTGCTAAAAAATAATGGTGAAAAAACTGTAAATATTACTAACACAACACTGTGTGAAAACTAAGGCAAAATAATAATAAACCCAACAAGTGTGCTGTTGTGTAAAACACATCTCAAAGTTTACATATGAAGTGATAAATAACCAAAGTACTTCACGTGTATGGTCCTGTAGTGGGACTTCAGAAGGTTCTGAAGAATTCCCACTGCAGGACAATACGCATAAATGGGCGGAGTCTGCCATTTTATTGATCCCGTCATGCTAATGGGTGCTTGGTATCCATAAGAGTGGTGGTGAGCTGTGCAGTTGGTGTCATCTGTAGTGGCGGCTGGTGCTCAAAATTTTTTGGGGGGGCACAAACAAACTGAAAATTTCTTTAAAAAAAAAACCCAATCAGTTGCAGCCTCACTGTGCCCCACCAAACGCAGCCGCTGTGCCCCACCAAACGCAGCCGCTGTGCCCCACCAAACGCAGCCGCTGTGCCCCACCAAACACAGCCACTTTGGCCATTCTTCCAGAAGTGCATTTGTGAGGCCAGGCACTGATGTGAACAAGAAGGTCAGTCTCCACTCTAATTCATCCCAAAGGTGTTCTATTAGGTTGAGGTCAGGACTCTCTGCAGGCCCGTCAAGTTCCTCTACCCCAAACTCACTCATCCGACTCTTTATGGACCTTGCTTTGCGCACTGGTGTGCAGTCATGTTGGAACAGGAAGGGGCCATCCCCAAACTGTTCCCACAAAGTTGGGAGCATGAAATTGTCCAAAATGTCTTGGTATGCTGACGCCTTAAGAATTTGCTTCACTGGAACTAAGGGGCCAAACCCAACCCCTGAAAAACAACCCCACACCATAATCACCCCTCCACCAAATGATGTGGACAAATGCACAAAGCACCTTTCTTTTCCCTCTGCTGTGAGCATGCCTGTAAATGTTTTCCACCAGTCAGTCGCCCTAACAAGCCCCCTCCCTGTGCATGCGCTGTAATGCCTTGGTCTTGATGTAAGCTCCTGGTGCCGGAGACTAGTGCTGTCAACCGGAGTAATTAAGTAATTATTTGTTTCCTACAGAGCTGCATGGTCAGACTGTGGTGAGGCGGAGGGAGGGCTTTTGGGGACATGCTGTGGACCACGTTAGTTCTGGATCTAAAGCACCTATCAAAGCAAGACAAAGTGCTCAATGCACTTTTTACCCTGGGGGACAGGATAACTCTGCGTTGTCGTGGGTCTTTAACCACACTGCAAATCCCAGCAGCAAGAATCTACAGATTCCTGCGGCTGGGATTGATAACTGTATATCTGTGGCAGCCGAGCCTGTGCCCTGCAATGACAGGCTGTCACCAGTCGCAGCTATTTGTAAGCGTTCGCACATCCAGCGATTACCTGGGGGTGATTGTGGCTGGATCCACACAAAGTGCAGATAACCGTGGATTTGCAGTGTGGCCAAACTCCTGTGCAAATGCAGAATAAAGAAAAATTGTTTAAAGTGAGACTTCTGTAATGGAATTGTTTGAGAAACACACAATGCACAACAACACAATAAAAGACGTGCAAAAAGAGAGCTAATTAAAGTGGAACTTCAGTCATTTTTTTCCATCTTCCATCTTCCAAACTTTCCATCTATTAAATCTTCTTTCCTTGTTGTTTTAGCAGTTGGATAGTAAAACATTTTTTCTGCCAGTAAATCCCTTATACAGCCCACTTCCCGTGTCTTGTCTGGTCATTAGCCTAGGCATATGACATCATGCACAGCTCTCTCTCTCTCTCTTGTGAGAGTTTGCCAGGAAGTGAGGAAAGTGAATCACAAGAGGGCCAATGAGGGCTGCAGAGCTGGAAGTGTGTCTTTGTAAATCCAGGAAGTGAACAGGCAGCAGCTTCAGCTGCCCACAGTTAAAATGGCTACAGCCAGACTCTGTGGAGGGAGATTTCTGCAGCATATTTGGCAAGTACAGAATCACATTATATATAAAATGATATGCAAAGCAATTGGAGGGAAGCTTCAGAATGGCGAAGATGTTTTTATTACAAATTATGTGAGCAGACTGCAGTTACTCTTTTAATAAATAAATAAATTAAAATTCCTTTAGCCCATGGCAGGTGAAAGCACTCTCCCTTTTACTGGTTAGGTATATCGTGAAAAAACGGTTTGTATCCAATAGGATTGGGTGATTAGCTTCAGTCTAATCTGTATCTATGAAGCGTGAATTGAATTTTTACATGACCCCTTTTGTTCTTCTTTTTTTTTTTTTTTTTCTGTGCCAGTGTAACCTACGAAGATCCTCAGGCCCTTGGAGGACTGGCATCGGCTCTGGATGTCCGGCAGCAGAACACAGGAGGGGTAAGTAGCTCTGTCTCTTTGGCTCAGCTTGACTTACCTGTTCCAACACATCTGATGATGGGAAATAAATAAGGCCTACTTGTACCTTTTTGTCACCTCCCAGCCAGTACATGGAAAGTGAAAGTGTTACTCCTTGGGATACACCTTGTAGTACAAGATCTATTGTCTATGAATTATGTGTTACATGATAATGAGGCCGGTGTGACTGTACTCTGATCTCTCAGCCAATGCTGCATTTAGGGCGGATCTCCCGATAAAGGGGGAAGAACCAGTCCTCTTGTACCGGGCTAGGCCAGTAGGGGGTGTGGGCAGTAAGGGAATTGGATGTGGGAAGGAGAGGGGGTGATCATCAGTGTGGCAGGAGGGGCAGTTACAGGAACCTTTTACAACCTACCTCACAGTCCCCCCCCCCCCCAAAAAAAAATCGTAAAACAATATTTTCGCTAAAAATATTCTAAAACACAGGGGAGCCCAGGCAGCAGAGGGAATAGAATCCTGGACAGGGAGGGTGATCAGTGTGGGGGGCAATTACAGGAATTGATCCTCCTTTGTGTCTCTCCCTGCAGCAACTGAACCCCGACAGGAGGGAAAGGAGAAGCTGGCTTTCAGCTGAATTTTCGATCCATGTATGGACAGGATGATTGTACCCAAGTCGGTCCATCGATTGACTTCGGTCAACCAGCCTGTCGGATTTTTCTACATACGATTACTGCCAGTGGCTATACCCGCTAGCAGTAATCATTTGTGTTCTGTTCGCCAGGAAAGCTCCCCCGCTGACAGAATACAATAGCGCTGCAGGAGGAATTCCGCCTCAGTCAACGTTGATGGGGGAATCAAGTGTTTTTTGTTCCTTCCACCCATGGAAGGGGAAGAAATCAAGTAATCAATAAACAACTTAAAGCCCCATACACACTATCGGATTTTCTGCAGATTTTTGTCTTCAGATTTACCAAAACCATATAATATGAGGTCAAACCTTAGGAGTTTCAGACTGTATGTAATCAGGCAGGCCCTTGCATTACATGGTTTCGGTAAATATGAAGACAAATATCAGCAGAAAATCTGATGGTGTGTATGGGGCTTAAGATTTGGTCAAGTATGTTCTCAGAGCTGGTAGGTAGACTTGTACCTTTACAATTCACAGGGACTATGGTCAAAATTACAATTGTTTCTAGTCTCCTCATATTAATCTGAACCGTCATTTCCTTCCTTGAATTCAGTGATACGTAGTCACTATACACCAAGTGTTCTCAACCAGGGTTCCTCCAGAGTTTGCTCGGAGTTCCTTGAGCAATTTCCACCTCTCAGATAAGTTCCCACTGACACCATCTTTTTAGCTTTCTGTAAAGGGGTAATTCTTCCCAGCGACCACAAAGTGTAAGGATCAGTCTTCCCACTGACCATCACACTAATGTATCGCAGCAGGAACCAAAGAAGAGCACAAACCGCTCCAGGCAATTCTTCAGGTGCAAATGGATAAAACAGGTGGAGACCCCGTCTCATCACCGTCAAATGCGAATAAAATAAAGAAATGGTCGCACTGTAGATTTCCAAAAAACTTGCTTGCTGTACCTTTATTGTCACAAGTGTATCAGAAAAACACAGGGCAAGCAGTTGACGCGTTTCACAAGCGATAGCTTGTGAAACGCGTCAACTGCTTGTCCTGTGATTGTCTGATACACTTGTGACAATAACGGTACAGCAAGCAAGTTTTTTGGAAATCTAGAGTGCGACCATTTCTTTCTTTTACACTAAAGCAGTGATGGCGAACCTTGGCACCCCAGATGTTTTGGAACTACATTTCCCATGATGCTCAGCTACATTGCAGAGTGCTTGAGCATCATGGGAAATGTAGTTCCAAAACATCTGGGGTGCCAAGGTTCACCATCACTGCACTAAAGTATCATTAGCTGTAGATATATACATTTTTAGTAGGGGTTCCCTAAGACCAGAACATTAATTTTAAGGGTTCCTCTGTGTTGAGAAGTTTGGGAAAGGCTGCTATACAGACTGCTGTGTCACACATTTCACAGAGCTTGCCTTCTTTCTGAACTACAGAGGTGCTGAGAGGAGGAATTTCAAGGGGTGGAGTCAGTTCAGGAATCACTGCTTGCGGGCAGCAAGGTACCATGGGATATGTAGTCCTTAGAAATTGAGAAGCTGCAGGAAAGTTATGGAAAGAGATGCCCAAAAGACAGGCAGCACTCATTAACAGGAAAGGGGATTTTTTTAAGTAAGCTTGTATAGCATTATCAAAAATAACTATTGTTTGTATTGTTATTTTAGTGCTGGTGTTGCACAATTAAAGTATATGCTGTGACCAATGATTTCTTTTAAAGGGGAGCTGCAGTCTCCTCCCCGCCCCCCCCCCCCCCCAAAAAAAAATTTAAGTCAGCAGCTACAAATGCTGTAATTGCAGCCTTTTAATAAACGGATACTTGCCTGTGCAGGGAGCCAGTGATGTCCTCACCGGAGCAGATTCTTCAATCGGCTTCGGGTCCAGGCGCTGGCATCTTAGGTTCACAGCCGGTTTCTTAATGCACAAGCAGGCTGCGCCCCCCAAAAAAAATTGCCAAATGGGACAGTGTAGGGGGAAGGGTGCAAACAAGCAGAACCCTTGTGGGTGATGTTCTCCTTTTAAGTGTGATTAGTGATGCAGGAATTTGAGAAAAGGGATGTTATGCAGCACAGCCCAGTTAGGAAAGTCTGACACAGAAATAAGTAGTCTCACTCCTCATTCTGCCTGTTTATAATCTATATGCCTCTATATAAAAATAAAAAAAAGTTGGGAACCTTTTTTCAGAGCATAACGAATGGTGCAAGTGGGAGGAGCTGGGAACCCATAAACAGAGATATCACCACCGGAGTCCAGCCAGGTGAAAAGGGAAAACTGGTGGGCGATGCAGCTTGCCAACAGCCGTGCAAAACTGAAATATCAATTTTTGGTGAACTTGATATTTTAATACCGTTATGACAATCCAAGCGTCTAGCTATAGGCCCTCATAGCTGGTTAGGCATACTGGGAGTTGTAGTTCTTTAGTTTTATCTGGCCACACTTGCTTCTAGAGGCTTCCAGCGCAGCTGTTTTACTGTATTTGTAATCTCTCTCTGTTTCTCTGCTGTCCCTTCTCTGTTCTCTCTGTTCCTTCTCTGTGCTGGGAACGGTCTGGGTTCCATCCAGAGGAGAGGGAGAGCTGGCAGCTCAAACTTGGAGCCCATAGACCAGTGGCTCATTACACAAGGAATGGTGAGCAGTATACAAGGAGCCTAGTCCCCGTCCCCCCGTCCCCTCTCTGCCCCTGTAACCACCTGACTCCTCCCCTCCTCTGTGCCATTTTACTGACCAACAACATAGGCAGACCATGTCAGGGATGCAAACACCACGTTGTCTGTCTGTGTCTTCCACTAATATTCATTTTTGCACCATAACCTTTGTTTAGAAAAGCTGGCACACCTGACATCATGGCATTGCTGCCTAATGCTCATACCTGATTGCTGGTTAGAGGTTAATGTACCTTCTTTGTGTAATGCAAAATCATTTGGTGTGCAGTACCTTCTGTCAGCCATCGGGTGGCACTAAAGGATCGACTTCTGTAGGAAAATCATTTCATTCTGTGTAACCATTTTTCTTCCAGAAGATTGGGGGGGGGGGGGGGGGTCCTGCCAGGCCATTTTTTTTTTATTTTATTTTTTTTTGCAATATGGCACTGCGTTACTTTAACCACTTCAGCCCCGTAAGGTTTTACTCCTTTAATGACCAGGCCATTTTTTGCGATACGGCACTACGTTACTTTAACTGACAATTGCGCGGTCGTGCGACGTTCCACCCAAACAATATTTATGTCCTTTCCCCCCCCCACAAATAGAGCTTTATTTTGGTGGTATTTGATCACCTCTGTGTTTTTTATTTATTTTTTGTTTTTTTTTCACAAAAAAAAAAAACAGATCAACAATTTTGAAATCCAAAAAAAACAAAAAAACAATTTTTTACTTTCTGCTGTAAAACATCCAATAAAAAAAAAGTTAAAAATCTAATTTCTAGAAACAAAAATAAGAGCAACAATTTTAAAAAATATTTTTTACTTTTTGCTATAATAAATATATCTCCAAAAATGTTTTTAAAAAACAAATATCTTCATCTGTTTAGGCCAATATATAGTCTTCTACATATATTTGGTAAAAAAAATCCCAATAAGAGTATATTGATTGGTTTGCGCAAAAGTTATAGCATCTACAAACTATGGGATATATTTATGGAATTTTTATTTATTTATTTTACTAGTAATGGCGGCGATCTGCGACTTATAGTGGGACCGCAATATTGCAGTGGACAAATTGGACAATACCTGACACAATTGACACTTTTTGGGGACCAGTGACACTAATATTGTGATCAGTGCTAAAAATATACACTGTCACTGTACTAATGACACTGGCTGGAAAGGGGTTAACACCAGGGAGCTTGCTAAATGTGGGGGGGGGGGGGTAGGCTGACTGGGGGAACACCAGGATCCATGAAGAGAACAGAAGATCTCAGTGTTGTCAGCCCAACCAACCCCCCCCCCCCCCCCATCCCGTCAGAACAGCGATCTGCCTTGTTTACATAGGCAGATCACCATTCTGCCTCTCTGGGGAACGATTGCAGGTGGCCAATGTCCTGTCGGATAGTGTCCCCCGTCGGATAATGTCCGCTGTGTACTGCGCATGTACACAGGACAAGCAGACTCCGAAAATAGCTGAAGATGAACGGCGCCTGCACCGCGAGTCCAGGTTCTAGCCCCACCATCCAAGTGGACATAGAGTTTGAATAAAAAGAGCAGACCGAGGCAGGCAAAGCGAGGCCTCTAATATCTGCAGCCCTATGTCCACTTGGATGGTGGGGCTTGCACCTGGACTCACGACGCAGGCGCCGTTCATCTTCGGAGATCCAAATCTCCTTCTGCTCCGTACTGCGCAAGCGCTGCACCTGCTCGGTACGGGGCGGACACTTTTCGATGGCCGGACTGTATATGTCACAACACCGGCAGACATCGGGTCTGCCGGACCTGCTGATTGGCTCCTCCTCTGTCCAGTGGGCATTTGACACCTTTTGGGGACCAGTGATAATAATACAGTGATCAGTGCTAAAAAAAAATACACTGTCACTTTACTAATGACACTGGCTGGGAAGTGGTTGACGGGGCAATCAAAAGGTTAAATGTGTGCCTAGCCAGTGTTTTTACTGTAGTCAGGGAGGTGCTTTTACTAAGGGAAAGCATGGACCCATGTTCCCAGGAACACAGAATCCATAACTTCCCTACTGACAGAACGGCGATCTGCCTTGTTTACATAGGAAGATTGCTGTTCTGCTTGTGTACTGAACGATTAGCGGGTGCTGGCGTATATTGGGTCCATGGGACCCACTCGTTATTGCGATCTTGACTAAAGTGCTTCACAATTCTTTCTATGCAAAGAATTCACTCTGCTCTTCTGAAACCACAGCTGTCAAAAGAAAGGAAGAGGAAAAACCGGGCAATCTGCAGAGAATCAAAACATTCTTTATCAGTTAAACTTAAAGCGGGATTCCACCCTAAATTGGAACCTCCACTGATCGGAACCCTCCCCCCCCTCTGGTGTCACAATTGGCACCTTTCAGGGGGGAGGGGGGTGGAGATACCTGTCAAAGACAGGTATTTACACCCACTTCCGGGCATAGACTCCCGTGGGAGTCTATGTCATATCCTGCCCTGCCGCACTGTCTGCTGGGACACACACGGGTCCCAGAGACAGCGCAGACAATTCCTATTGCGCTGTGCGACTCGCGCATGCGCAGTAGGGAACTGGGAAGAGAAGCCGATTCACTTCACTTCCTGATTCCCTCACCTAGAATGGTGGCGGCAGCAGCCGAGAGCCGAGCGATCGATCGGCCTCGGCTGCTGGCATCGCTGGAACCCGGGACAGGTGAGTGTCCATTTATTAAAAGTCAGCAGCTGTAGTATTTGTAGCTGCTGGCTTTTAATATTTTTTTTTTTTTAGGTGGAATCCCTCTTTAAGTATAAACATTGTAACAATTTGTCAATGGAATAGACTTTGTGTGTAAGTGAAACAAGTTTAACACTAAGGCCCCATTCACACCTGAATGTAGCATTTTCAGGCAGAAAATAGAGTGATTTTTACTGCAATTTTGCGGCCTTTTTTACCGCGTTTTTTGCTGCGATTTTGTGCAGGGCAAAAGGTCACCAATGTTAAAAGAAGAAAAACGCCCAAATCTGCCCCGATTTGAGTGACAAAAAAAGGGTCCAGAACTTGTTTGAGCTTTAGGCGGCTTGGAGTGGAGATGTGAACCATCTCCATTGAGAATAATAGATTTTTTTCCCCTCCAGCGTTTTGTAGCTTCAGGCTTCAAGCTACAAAACACTCAGGTGTGAATGGGGCCTAAACCTTTTTCTGACATTTGTTGGTTTCAAATTAAAATCTTTTTTTTTTTTTTTTGCTAGAAAATTAGTTAGAACCCCCAAACATTATGTATATATTTTTTAGTAGACACCCTAGAGAATAAAATGGTGGTTGTTGCAATATTTTATGTCACGCTGTATTTGCTCAGTGGTCTTTCAAATGCAGTTTTGAAAAAATGACTTTAATGAACTAAAAAAAAAAAAAAACGAACCAGTAAAGTGAAAGATTTTACGTTGCGAGAATCGTGATTTTTTTTTATTTATTATTCTAAGTTGGAGAGAGCTGCCAGCAGAGGCGGCGGGCACTCGCACCTGCCACCTGAAAGTGCCTGATCACGTGTGTGTGTGTGTGTGTGTGTGTGTATGTGTGTGTATATATATATATATATATATATATATATATATATATATATATATATATATATATATATATATATATATATATATATATATATATACACAGCGCAGCCACCCTGTAGCAGTAAAACTGCTATAGGGTGGTCGTCAACTGGTTAAACGAAATATATTAAAGCTACACTGTGTTTTTTAAAGCACAGAGCACACTTGACAGCATAGTGCATCTTACTGCAAAGGTGATTGTAGGTGCATCGGCGCACTTTCAGTAATAGTGCAAAGTATTAATTACACAGAGCTGATATACAGTTTTGTCTACCAGTGCTGTTGGACTGAAAAGAGAGGAACACGCTGAAAGCTTGTGCTGAAAATTATATTAAGCAAGTCATCTTTTATTGAATATGTTTTTTCTTTTTTTTATCAGAACAAATAAAACAAATGTTTCCTGTTTCCCCCAATCCTCCCTCCTCCCTTCCCAGCCCCTGGTCCTGGTTCACACAATGAAGGTGTATGGCCCTGTTAGCAGGTTTCTATTGCAGAGAATGCAGGTAGGACCTCATAACACGGTGTGTTATGAGGTTCTGCACTTACCGCTTTCCTGCTTCTGAAAACTGCCCAGTTGAACCCTAGACTTAAAGGGTAACTCCACTTTCCTTGAGGGAAAAAAATAGCAAATAAAAAAATATGTATATGATGGTGTATACAATTGTGACACAAGCCATATTGTAATGAACGTTATTAAAAATGACCTTTCCATTTCAATTCGCCGCTGCTGTAATTTTCTTTAAAATGCAGTATGGTGACCTGGAGGCGTTCTACTGGGGGAGGCGGGTAAACAAACCTTGCACAGTCCTGATCTGACACTCTCCACCGGAAGTGCTGGAGGGGGAGAGAGAGCACACCCCAGGGTCTCCCCTTCTCTATAGATTTGTCCTGACGCTTTCTGCGCTAAGCTGACAGGAGTAGTGAAGCTGCTGTCACTACTCCTGTCAGCTTGTTGCATCAGGTACTCTAATTGCAGAGCCCAACCCCCCCCCCCCCCCAATCACTTAATATCAGCGCCCAAGGCAGCTTCACCTCCTGCCCCCTGCCCTCCCCCCCCCCCCCATCACTTAATATCGGTGCCCAAGGCAGCTTCACCTCCTGGCCCCCCATCACTTAATATCAGAGCCCAAGGTAGCTTAACCTCCTGCCCCCCCCCCCCCCCATCACCTAATAACACCACTCAAGGCAGCTTCACCTCCTGCCCCCCCCCCCCGCATCACTTAATATCGGTGCCCAAAGCAGCTTCACCTCCTGCCCCCCCATTACTTAAAATCGGCACCCAAAGCAGCTTCACCTCCTGCCCCCCTCCCCATCCCTTAATATCAGCGCCCAAGACAGCTTCACCTCCTGCCCCCCCGCCCATCACTTAATATCAGTGCCCAAAGCAGCTTCATCTCCAGCCCCCCCCCCCCCCCATCACTTAATATCAACGCCCAAGGCAGTTTCACCTCCACCCCCCTATCACTTCATATCAGTACCTTTAAAGCTTTGGCATAAATAACATTTCTAGATGCTCCCTACCACACAACAAAACTTCACTTTTTTTTCAAATTCAGTTTCACTTTAATGAAGTTCTGAATCCAACCAGTCCTCAGCTGGAGTGCTTATAAATGGTCCTTATCCTGCTATCGGTGGCGAACACGCTACCACAGGAAGCAATGCAAAACCAATGACATCCTTTGTGTACAAGATCAAATTCCCCAGTGACGTGGCCTGTGTTTACACTGCTGGGAGCCGTATGATCCTACTGACCCACGCACCCGTCTAAAGTCCCTGACACGTGTGAAGTGTAAAATCCAGTGTGCTGGCATGATGGCCTCGGCACGCCACCTACTCTCCACCCTTCTGGAGGTAAACGTCATGCCCAGGCCGGCACAACAAAGCCAGTTATAATTGGTTTCTAACCTTTGGATTGAAAACTGTACATTACAAAATGCACGTATAGCCACATCATCTGCAAAATGCGGGACCTAACTTCTGATAAGAGATCCCAGCTTCCAATATATACTATATAATATATACAGCGCTGTGAATACTTTCCAGATGCACTGTATAGCAGTGAATACATTTTGAGGGCTATACACGTAACAATTTGTAATCAATAAAAGAATGAATTATTGCAAACAAGTTATTCATCATTGTATAACCTGTTGCTGCCCGCATAACACGTGTGGTGGCCAAGGGTGGGCTTTAAGTGCCCGTTCACACCGCAAGAACGTCCTCCAGATCCGTTCCGGATGCGTTTCTGCATGCACTTTTTTAACGTGCTTTTGATGCATTTCCGGACGCATTCCAGATGGGGTTTTTTTCTTTTCTAGTTTATTTCTTTTTTCCCTGTTTTTTTTTTTTTTTTATTATTACATTTTTTCCCCTGGTTTTTTTATTCCTTATTTATTTATTTTTATAATATTTTTTTTTTTCCTGTTTTTTTTGTTCCTGTTTTTTTTTCCTCCCCCCCCCCCCCCACACTGTACTTGGGTCCAGTGCATTTTTTCTGTTCCAGTACAGTTGTGTGCAGAAAAAAAAATCAGCATGTTGTACTTTTTTTTTTTTTCTGGAATTGAAACGCACTGCACTGGTGTGAAACTACGCCATTGGAACCCATATACCCTACTTGCCATGTGTTTTTGATGCAAAAAATAAAAGCACTGCATGTGATGTGAACGGGCACTAATGCCCACTTGGTGGCTGATGTTTCTATGCTGAGAGTTGGCTCACTGAGACTGAGCTATTGAAGGCACCTCTTGGTCCCAACTAATGATTGGTAGCTGGCCAGACCAGCTTCCAATCATGTGACCACTATGACAGCCAATTGGAGACAGTGCTGAAGCGAAGACATAGAGCTAGGTAAGTGTTTTGGGACAGAGTGGGGGTAGGACAGTCAGTGGGGCGTTATTTACCTTTTACTACACTTAAAAGTGTAAAAGAGTCAAGTTTTTTTTTTTTTTTTTTTTTTTTTTTTTTTTTCTTTCATGCATTCTATGCATGAAGGTAAAAACCTTATGTGTGTGCACAATAACAGACATGCTATACGCGGAGCCCTCCAGCACAGCGCGCTCTCGGCTCCCTGACGCTTCCATCTTCACCCGATCTTCCTTCTGGGTTGAGGACTAGAATAATTAACTTGGATTTAATAAGCTCAAAATTGGTCTTTTAGAGACCTAGTCTATATGAAGATGTATTTAAATGAATTTTGGGCACCCAGTTACAGTATGTGCCAATGTCGGTAGAAATGTAATCTATGCAGTCTATGACTATCTTCAGTACAAAGACCATATGCTGAATATTGTGTACACCACCCCCCCTCCCCCCCCCCCCCCCCCCCCGGGATGTAGATGAGGACCCCCTCCCCCATATCTAACAAATTGACCACCACAGCCTCAGATCAGTGAAAGGCAGGATCTCATTGGCCATAATCTAAGCATATTGTAGTTCTTCCAGTCAGGGCCAGTGCTACCACTAGGCAAACTAGGCAGCCGCTTAGGGCGCCGGCCACTGGTGTTCCTACTCTCTTCTCTCTTTTCACAAGCAACTAAGTCTCAGCATCAGCAAGCAGCCTCCACTCCGTTTGCACATAGTGTCAGAGGCGCGGCGGAGGACTATGTCTTTGTCCCGACTCCTGAATGAATAGAAGCAAACGTTCATTGATGGGTGCTGGAGAGGCTGCATTTGATTGGCGCTGGTGAGGCTGCATTTGATTGGCGCTGGTGAGGCTGCATTTGATTGGCGCTGGTGAGGCTGCGTTTGATGGGTGCTGGTGAGGCTGCATTTGATGGGCACGGGTGAGGCTGCATTTGATGGGCACGGGTGAGGCTGCATTTGATGGTGCATGGTTGAGGCTGCATTTGATGGTGCATGGTTGAGGCTGCATTTGATGGTGCATGGTTGAGGCTGCATTTGATGGTGCATGGTTGAGGCTGCATTTGATGGTGCATGGTTGAGGCTGCATTTGATGGTGCATGGTTGAGGCTGCATTTGATGGTGCATGGTTGAGGCTGCATTTGATGGTGCATGGTTGAGGCTGCATTTGATGGTGCATGGTTGAGGCTGCATTTGATGGTGCATGGTTGAGGCTGCATTTGATGGTGCATGGTTGAGGCTGCATTTGATGGTGCATGGTTGAGGCTGCATTTGATGGTGCATGGTTGAGGCTGCATTTGATGGTGCATGGTTGAGGCTGCATTTGATGGTGCATGGTTGAGGCTGCATTTGATGGTGCATGGTTGAGGCTGCATTTGATGGTGCATGGTTGAGGCTGCATTTGATGGTGCATGGTTGAGGCTGCATTTGATGGTGCTGTTGAGGCTGCGTTTGATGGTGCTGTTGAGGCTGCGTTTGATGGTGCTGGTGAGGCTGCGTTTGATGGTGCTGGTGAGGCTGCGTTTGATGGTGCTGGTGAGGTTGCGTTTGATGGTGCTGATGAGGCTGTGTTTGATGGTGCTGATGAGGCTGCGTTTGATGGTGCTGGTGAGGCTGCGTTTGATGGTGCTGGTGAGGCTGCGTTTGATGGTGCTGGTGAGGCTGCGTTTGATGGTGCTGGTGAGGCTGCGTTTGATGGTGCTGGTGAGGCTGCGTTTGATGGTGCTGGTGAGGCTGCGTTTGATGGTGCTGGTGAG
The DNA here is from genome assembly GCF_037356315.1 of Lithobates pipiens. Taxonomy (NCBI): domain Eukaryota; kingdom Metazoa; phylum Chordata; class Amphibia; order Anura; family Ranidae; genus Lithobates; species Lithobates pipiens. Next base: position 322,930,599 of record NW_027507784.1, on the reverse strand, counting down.
GCTGCGTTTGATGGTGCTGGTGAGGCTGCGTTTGATGTGCACGGGTGAGGCTGCGTTTGATGTGCACGGGTGAGGCTGCTTTTTGATAGGTGCACGGGTGAGGCTACATTTGATGGGCACTGGTGGGCTGCATTTGATGGGCGCTTCATTAAAAAGATGGGATATACATGGGCAGGGCAACGAGGGTGGCGGCATATTGAGGTTTCGCTTAGGGTGTCAAAAAACCTTGCACCAGCCCTGCTTCCAGTCTCTAAGCCTCCTTGTTTCTCACAAGTGAACAGTAAATTAGGAGGGATCGTTGTTTCCCAGCATGTTTGTTCATAACGAGCTCATCGTGCCATGTTCGCTTGCTTCTTGGTTAATTTTCCACTCTGGCCGTCCATTGCATTTGCCCATCAGTGTTCATTTCACATTACCATGCTGTTAACCCCTACCTGCCTCTCTATAATTTGATTTTCTTTTTGTGTTCATAGATTTTGTTTTAACCCCAGCACATTTTACATTTGTCATATATTGTTTTGTTTTTGTTTTTTATTTTTTTTTGCATCCGGCTTCTTCTTTTTTTTTATTTTTTTATTTTTTTGGCTCTCCCACCACACCTCATGCATGCGGATGTGTTTTGGCTGCACCTGCTTGCCGCAGATTCCCGTGGCTCAGGCCTCGGACATGGATGACCTAGAGGAATGGCTCGGTACAGATGTGGTGAGATTCTTCTCTGCTTTATGCTGTCTTCTACATTCACTCAAGTAATGCTGTCCTTAGGTGTAGTAACTTAAAATGTATTTGATTGTGTATCGTTTCAGGTAAGGATGTGCCAAGGTGCTCAGCTTCTATTGTGCCTTATGCAGGCCATACGTTTTGGCAATTTTGAGGCTTTTCAAAGCTGGACTATACCGTCCTTTTCAGCCAAGGAAGCTGCCATCTTGGCTTTGGTTTGATCTGTGGGTGTCATGGTGCTTGCACTTGTGATCAGTTATGACCCCAGCTGTTTGGTGGTTGGACGGTTTGGTTTACCGCACAAGCAAATGACGGTTAGCATTCCCACCATGCTGGGAGTGTAACTGTTTTTTTTGACTGTTAAACCGATTTAGTTCCACTTCAAAGGCGAAATAAACCCATCAATTTCATTGTTTCCCCCAAACAATTACAGTGCCTTGAAAAAGTATTCATACCCCTTGAAATTTTCCACATTTTACAACCAATAAATGTATTTATTGGGATTCTATGTGATAGACCAACACAAAGTGGCACATGATTTTGAAGTGGAAGGAAAATTATAAATGGTTTTACAAATACATAGATGAAAAGTGTGGAGTGCATTTGTATTCAGCCCCCTTTTACTTTGATACCCCGAACTAAAATCTAGTGGGACCAATTGCCTTCAGAAGTCACCTAATTAGTAAATAGAGTCCACCTGTACAGCTGTTCTGTGAAGCCCTCTGAGGTTTGTTAGAGGACCTTGGTGAACAAACAGCATCAAGAAGGCCAAGGAACAGACCAGACAGGTCAGGGATAAAGTTGTGGAGAAGTTTAAAGCAGGGTTAGGTTATAAAAAAATATCTTAAGCTTTGAACATCTCACGAGCACTGTTCAATCCATCATCTGAAAATGGAAAGAGTATGGCACAAATGCAAACCTACCAAGACATGGCCGTCCACCTAAACTGACAGACCGGGCAAGGAGAGCATTAATCAGAGAAAGCAGTAAGACCCATGGTAACTCTGGAGGAGCTGCAGAGATCCACAGCTCAGGTGGGAGAATCTGTCCACAGGACAACTATTAGTCGTGCTCTCCACAAATCTGACCTTTATGGAAGAGTGGCAAGAAGAAAGCCAATGGTGAAAGAAAGACATAAGAAGTCCCATTTGCAGTTTGTGAGACACAGGGGGGACACGGCAAACACGTGGAAGAAGGTGCTCTGGTCAGATGAGACCAAAATTGAACTTTGTGGCCTAAAAGCAAAATGCTATGTGTGGTGGAAAACTAACCGCACATCACCCTGAACACACCATCCCCACTGTGAAACATGGTGGTGGCAGCATCATGTTGTGGGGATGCTTTTCTTCAGCAGGGACAGAGAAGCTGGTCAGAGTTGATGGGAAGATGGATGGAGCTAAATACAGGGAAATCTTAGAAGAAAACCTGTTAGAGTCGGCAAAAGACTTGAGACTGGGGAGGAGGTTCACCTTCAAGCAGGAGCTTTGCTCACTGAGTTAGACTGCCCGTGAATGGATCGCAATTATGTCTCTACTGAACCGGATCCATTTCGATCCATTTGTGGGCAGGCTGGTTGTACAGATGTCGATCTCACAATCTGCTTCTGTATAACAAGCCTGTTGGAAGGATTTAGCTCGATCGGTGAGGCCGGCTATAGCCAGCGTTGATGATGAGTGTATTCTGATGGTGGGGAACTCTCCCAGCTCTCAGAATACAATAGCTCTGCAGGAGGGATTCCCCCTTCCGCAACAAATCTGTGAATGAGGGAATCGATTTATTTTCTTTCCTTCAACACGCTGGTTGAAGGATAGAAAACTATTCCTGTATGGTCTGCCTCAATGTCATTGCAAATAGATGGGTTTTTGGCACTACACTCCTTTCTGTGTCATTGATACAAAACTCTTATTCCTTTCAAGATGTCTTTTTATCAGATTGTGTTCTTCAGCCAGCTTCATTGTGCGTTTCTCTTTGTTTTTTGTTTTTCTAGAAGGGGGATGAGCTGGAGGAAGGAGTGACAAGTGAAGGTAAGTCTTTTGTGTTTGCATTCCTCTCCTACATGTATAAAAAAAACAAATTTTTGCTAGAAGACTATTTAGGACCCCCAAACATTATATATTTTTTAAAGCAGAGGTCCTAGAGAATAAAATGGTGGGTGTTGCATATTTTTAAGTCACACAGTATTTGCGCAAATGCTAATTCATTTTAATGCACAAAAACACAATATTATACCCAATTTTTGGGTAAAACATAAAATATGATGTTACACCGAGCAAATAGATACCAAACATGTCACTCTTTAAAATTGCGTCCACCCATGGAAGGGCACCAAATTATGGTACCCAAAAATCCCCATAGGCGACACTTTAAAAGCCTTTACAGGGTTACCAATTTAGGGTTACACAGGAGCTCTGGCGCTAGAATTATTACTCTCGCTCCGACGTTTGCAGCGATACCTCAGATGTGTGCTGCAATCGCTGTTTACATATGTGTGTGTGGGCAGGGCTGCTGTTAAAAATCATGAGGCCCCTTACTGCCTACCTTACCCACCCCCCACCCCCCTAGAAAATAAGTTATATTTTTTGATAAATATACACTAACATTTTTATTTTTTAATTACATATTTACCGCTCCCTCTCCCCACGCTCCACCCCGAAACATCTCCGCTGAGATTAGAGGAGGGGAAGCCAACAAAGTTTCGGGGAAAAAGAGGTGCATAGGGGCAACCAGAAAGCAGGGGATGGAGGAGCAGATGCCACAACTGATGCCACCTGCAGCACAGCTGGAGGGAGAGAGTGGAGGAGAAGCTGGCATCTCTGCAAGGGGAGGCAGAATAGGATCGGTATCTGCAGTAAGGCAGTATAGTTGGCCCTCTTGCTCAGCTAGTGCACGGGGCCCAGGCCCAGTACAGGGAGGCTGGCTGTACTGCCGTGTCAGTGGGCCCTGTGTGCGGGACCAGCATTTTTTCTTTAAAGGATATGTAAAGGTTGATTTAAAAAACAAACAATTATCATACTTACAGTTGGTTTTTGCACAGAGTGGCCCCGATCCTCCTCTTCGGTGTCCCTCAGCAGCGCTCCTGGCTCCTCCTCTTCTTGAGTCCTCAGTTGGAGAGCCACTCTCCCTCATTGCACTCGTGCGGGCGTGCTCCCGTGTCCTGCTTCTGTGTCCATTGACACAGACAGCAGGACTCAGCCCCATCCGCCAACTCCCACGTCATTGGATTTGATTGACATCAGTGGGAGCCAATGGCTCCAATCTACCAATCAGGACCGGAGACACCGGCTGGAGCTGGTGTGCTCATCCCCGTCGTTGAAAAGACCGGGTTCAGGTAAGAAAAAGGGGGGCTCTGGGGGGGGGGTGCTGCATCACAGGATGTTTTGCACCATAATGCATAGAATGCATTATGGTGAAAAACCTTGATGGTTTACAACCCCTTTAAAAAAAATTTTTTAGGTTTTTATCACTTGTATTGCTATCACAAGAAATGTAAACCTCTCCTGTGATAGCAAGCAGTGGCAGGTCCTCTTTACTGAGACCTGTGGGGTCTATTAGACCCCAGATGTCTCCTCTGCCCTTGAGAGATTCGGATCACGCTCAGATCGGTTTGTTTCAAAGCTTTCCTAAGCCAGCAATGGCCAGTAAACAACAGACAGAAACCAGAAGTGACAAAACCCCCTCTTTCTTATGTCACACAGTGGGAGGGAGGACATCCATTCCTTTACTGTGACGCATCCTTACCGGGCTCCCAGATCGCACGGGAGAACCTGGTAAATTGGGGGAGGGCCCCCCTTACATTGCCTGTAAAAGTAATCCAGCGGCTCTTTAGCCGCTGGATTACTTTTGCTGGCTCACGAATTGCTGGCTGGAAACACTGATACCCCGGTTTGGGGGTGTGGGGCATGTATGGTGTTAATTTTACCATTTTGTTTTTTTTAGGAAAGCTGAACTAACCCTTTAAGGCAGGGGGTCTCCAAACTTTCGAAACAAAGGGCCAGTTTTTGGTCCTTCAGACATTAGGGGGGCCAGACTGTGGCCATTGGGGCGTAGAAAAGGTCCCAATGTCGGTGGGAAAAAAACAATGCCCTGTCTTTGGTGTCATTTGGAGGAATAGTATCCCATCATTGATGCCATTGGGAGAAATAGTATCCCATCATTGGTGTCATTGGGAGGAATAGTATCCCATCATTGGTGTCATTGGGAGGAATAGTATCCCATCATTGGTGCCATTGGGAAGAATAGTATCCCATCATTGGTGTCATTGGGAGGAATAGTATCCCATCATTGATGCCATTGGGAAAAATAGTGCCCCATCATTGGTGCCATTGGAAGGAATAGTGCCCCATCATTGGTGCCATTGGGAGGAATAGTATCCTATCATTGGTGCCATTGGGAGGAATAGTATCCCATCATTGGTGCCATTGGGAGGAATAGTATCCCATCATTGATGCCATTGGGAGGAATAATATCCCATCATTGGTGTCATTGGGAGGAATAATATCCCATCATTGGTGTCATTGGGAGGAATAGTATCCCATCATTGGTATCATTAGGCTTCATTATTGGTGTCATTGAGAGTAATTATTATTATTCACAATTTATATAGCGCCAACAGTTTACGCAGTTATATAGCGCCAACAGTTTACGCAGCGCTTTACAATGTATAGGGGGACAACACAATTACAGTACAATACAAAAGGTACAGGAGGGCCCGGCTCATAGAGGGATAAAGGGAGGGGGTGGTGGTACAAAAGGTAATAGCTGCAGAGAATGATTTGATGGCAGTGGCTTGGGGACAGTTAGGTGGGTGTGGGATAGGCTTCCCTGAATAAATGAGTTTTCAGGGAACTCCTAAAGGTGGACAGGGTAGGGGCTGATCGGACAGACTGGGGTAGGGAGTTCCAGAGGATGGGAGAGGCTCTGGAGAAGTCTTAAAGGCGAGCTTGGGAGGAGGTAACAAGGGAGCTAGAAAGCAGGAGGTCCTCGGAGGAGCAGAGGGGACGATTTAGGCAATATCTGCAGATGAGGTTGGTGATGTAGATGGGGGCGATGTTGTGAATGGCTTTGTATGTTGTGGTTAGCATTTTGAATTTTACACGGTGGGGTAGGGGAAGTCAGTGAAGGGATTGGCAGAGAGGGGCAGCAGTCACCGAACGATTAGTGAGGTGTATTAGTCTAGCAGCAGCATTCATAATAGACTGAAGGGGGGGATAGCCTGTGGTTGCAGGAAAGAAAATTGAACAATCTATGGCCTGCCTTAGAAGTCAAGAAAAGTCAACAAAGTAAAGCTAAATCGGAGAGCACAGCAAAGGGTTTTCTGCCTCGCAGAGTTAATAGTGGGCATTCATAGCCTATTTTCCTAGAAAGGATTGTTATTTTCATAGGTGTGCACCCCAAAGCTCAAACACATATGCGTTTTATATACTGACTGTGTCATTAGAGAAATGGATGGTGCGGGCTGCTGTGTCAGTTGTGTTTTTTTATTTTTTTCACAATAATTTTTTTTTTTTTTTTTTTTAACAATTTAGGCACACCCTGTGCGCATGCCTGTGGTTACTTTTAAGTGTAAAATGGAGCATAGGTTAATTTTAAAGATAATTCCTATTACAGTATATAGGAATGACAGGCCTACTTACACTTCTCAAAGGTATTTACCATTTAAAGAGACTCGGTCACCTTGCCCATTGTGGGACAGTGACAGGGTTTCTTTAAGCCCTGCCCACTAACCCACTTGTATTCACCTTTTGCAGCTCTTTAGGATATGGGGGGAGCATGTGACCTCCGTTCATAATGCAGCGCTCCAGCTTAGCAACTTACTACTAGGCCCAAACACAATAATGGAGGGGGGGGGGGGGGGTGACATCATTGTCCCCAAAGTTTGACACCTGGTATCTTGCAGTGCCGTTGACAGAGGAAGGAGCAGCGGGAGATCGCCATGAAGGTGATTATAATTGGCTCAGGGGCTGGGCCTTCTCATTTTCCCGGAATAGGCAAAAAGGTCTCTTTAAAGTGGTTGTCGCCCTCCCACATGAATAAAGCATATCCCTCTATAGCGTGTCTCAGTAAAATCAGTCTGTATATGCAGTAAAAGCAGGGATATGCAATTAGCTGTTGCAAAACTACAAGTCCCATCATGCCTCTGCCTCTGGGTGTCATGCTTGTGGTTGTCAGGGTCTTGCAATGCCTCGTGGGACTTGTAGATCTGCAACAGCTGGAGGTCTGCTAATTGCATATCCCTGCAGTAAAGCATGCTTGTTATACTCACTGTGGAACCTAAGGGGGGGTAATCCTCTGTATTGTGTAAAAAGATTGGTTGATCCTGTCTTCTCTGATCCTCCCCCTCTTCCACAGTCGCCAATCCATCCGTTGATAGTACAGAGCCTTGGATTCACTCTGCACATACTCAGTTTGGTGTGTATTGCTAGAGAGTTTTTTTCTTTTCTTGGGAGAGTGCATGTAATCAGCACAGGGCCAATCAGCACTGTCCAGACAGAGGTTCAGGGGTTCTCATAGGACAGTCAGAGCAGAATGAAAACAACTCCTTCAAGCTTTAACCAGTGCTCGGCTGGACACTAATAGAATTCATAAGACTGGTATACCCTGCAGATATGAAAAGCTAATGATTAAATACGACTAAAATAATTGCATTTCCATATTCTGTGTACTGTGGGAGACCAGATATAGTGAATGCAGGGTCCTGAGTTTAGTAACACTTTTAAGAGCACTAAGTGTCATTTCTGTCTGCTGCTTCATTCCTCTGCTATCATCATAAATCACGTCTGACAAGTTTCCCTAACACCAAGAGAAAAAAGGTAACAGGGAAGGGACCTCTAGCACACAGCCTGTGATTGACAGCCTCAGCTCTGTTCCTGGGTGCTGTGTGAAGTGGAGTGTGTGCCTTCCCTCCAATCAGCTCTCAGAGCTCTCGTCACTGAGCTCTGCAGAGTGTCATTTCAGCTCCTCTCTTTTTTCAAAATTTTCAGACAAGCTTATAAACTCAGCACCTTGAATTGATGTAGAGGAGAGGGGGCTGCAGATAAACAGGTACAACTTATATGGGAGGATTTGTTTGATCTCTGTGTATCACCTAAGGTTAGCCACTTCACTGGGTATATGTAAAGGTTTACAACCACTTTAAGTGTCTTTTTTACCCGTTTTTAATACCTTCCTGCTATAAAACTAAATTTATTCAAAATTTTACCATTTTCTTTTTTTCTTAGAATTTGATAAGTTCCTAGAAGAGCGAGCCAAGGCAGCCGAAAGGGTACCGGATCTCCCATCTCCACCCAGCACAGAGCCCACCGTGGTGGGCAACCCGGCCAACCGAAAGAAACAGGAACGGGTCGACGATACGCTATTCGCATTGTAAATAATCCCACTTCTGTATAGCGCTCATTGCACTCCCCACCGCCGCACACAGGCGCTCCAATCTGTCCTGTAGCCGCGCACTTAAGCTGGGACCATCAGTTCCTCCATGTAAGCCATTCTTGTGAGATCCAGCACTGTTTATAGGAATGCTGCCCATCGGCTTATGGGAAACTACCGCTGAGTGAGGCAGCCATCTTGTGAAATGATCCTGCGTTTATGCGATTGCAGGATCATGTGAGCAGCCTAGCTTAAGAGGACCTCCTCTTTAGTCTAAAGCAAGCCGGTGCTTTGCCAATTAGGAAAAAGAAACCGCTTTACTTTAATTCCCCCCCCCCCCCAGCATATACTTACCTTTACTTTTCTCCCCTGCTGCTCTGATCATGAAATACCCGGTATACTTACCGATCAGTGCTGTCACATGGTAGGAGGGGTCATCCTTAGCCCTGCATAAGCTATGAGTATCCATGGCTTCCAATGACTAAATTTAATATGGGGGGAGCAAGAGGGAGTAAAAGTTTTTATTTTGGGGCACTGAGTCGGAAGTTCCGTATCACATGTGGCCATTAACTAGGGTGGTCTGCATGCAAATACAGCCTAACAACTCCCACTGCCCCATACCGGTACCCGCCCATCATGGAATTTTAATATTTCCATAACTCCTAAAAACCAGCCCACTGCTTCACCGAATGGAAAGGACAGTCCCTAACCCAACCCTTTGATTCACTGGGCTTGAGTTCTTGGACTCATTGAGGCTCTGCATCACATGTGGGAGTTACCCAGGGCGGTCTGCATGCAAATGCAGCCTGTTTAGGAACTCCCACTCCCCCCCCCCCCCCCCAAACTGATGCCCAGCCATCATGCAAATGTCATAGTTGCATAACTCCTCCCAAGAACCAGCACACTGCTTCCTTGAATGGAAAGTATGGTCCCTGACCCACCCCTTTGATTCATTGGACTTGAGTTCTTGGACTCGTGGAGTTTCAACATTGCATGTGGGAGTTACCTAGGGCAGTCTGTATACAAATACAGCCTGTCTAGGAACTCCCACTGCCCCCCGACAGATACACACCCACCATTGAATTTTAATATTTGCATAACTCCTCCTAAGAACCAGCCTACTGCTTCCCTGAATTGAACGGATTGTCCCTGACCCACCCCTTCGATCTACTGGACTTGAGTTTTTGGACTCGTGGAGGCTCAGCATTACATGTGAGAGTTACTTAGGGTGGTCTGCATGCAAATACAGCCCATCTAGGAACTCCCACTTCTCCAGACTGATACCCACCCATTATGGAAATTTCATATTTTCATAACTCCTCTCAAGAACCAGCCCACTGCTTCCCTGAATGGAAGGGACTGTCCTTGCTCTTCCCCTTTCCTTCATTGGACTTCAGTGCTTTGATTTATAAGGGCACAGCATCACACGTGGGAGTTATCTAGGGCAGTCTGCATGCAATTACAGCCTGTCTAGGAACTTCCACTCCCCTAGACTGATACCAACCCATCATGGAATTGTAATATTTACATAACTCCTCCCAAGAACCAGCCCACTGCTTCCCTGAATGAAAGGGAATGTCTCTGACTCATCTCTTTCCTTCATTGGACTTCAGTTCTTGGACTCATGGAGGCTCCTCGTCACATTTGGGAGTTATTTAGGGCAGTCTGCATGCAAATACAGCCTGTCTAAGAACTCCCACTCCCCCAGACTGGTATCCGCCCATCATGGAATTTTAATATTTGCATAACTCCTCCCAAGAACCAGCCCACTGCTTCACCGAAAAGAAAGGACTGTCCCTGACCCACCCTTTGATTCATTGAACCTGAGTTCTTGGGGAGTGTGGGAGTTATTTAGGGTGGTCTGCATGCAAATACAGCCTGTCTTGGGACTCCCACTTCCCCTATACTGATACCAACCCATCATAGAAATGTAATATTTGCATAACTCCTCCCACTGCTTGCATCACGTCTCTTGAGTGGAGTGCTGACGCCAGGTGCTGTGATGTTTTCGGGAAGCCATGTACAGCGCCCCACTGGCCCCTCCGACCAGCCATGATCTGCCTGCATTGCGTAATGAAGCATAAAGACCCAGTGATGACATCACTGGGCCTAAAATAAAGTTTGTAATAAAAACAGGCTTAATTTCAACATTTTATAGTATGCTGACTTGGGGGGGTAGGAACTGAAAAGGGGGTGGGGGACAGAGGGAAGCAGATTTAACTTCAGCTTTAATAGGGCAGAGACTAAAGTGCCAAGTAAACTAATCGGGAGCAACAAATCGGAATTCACCTTTCACTAATGTGACTGCAGCAGTCTGAATCCTGATTGGTTGGTTTGGGTTACTGCATCCTGCACATCATCATTTATCTTCACACTTTCTTTGTTTTAGTAAGCCCATGTAGGCCCCAGAGATGTCATCCCTTCCTATAGCGTTGACAGGTATTCATCTCACAATATGGCTGCTTCGTCCAGTGCGTCGTTATCTTCACACTGTCTCGTGTAATCGACAGTTGGTCTTGCGCTTTTTTATGATTTTATTGGCAACTTGCTCTGATGAGTGACCAGTTCCTGCGGTTAGAGGACAGAAGGGCATTGGGCTTGAGGCCTGCTCTATAGTATTTTGGCGGTAGTGACCTTCTAGGTGGCGCTCTGCACATTCCTATTTGCTCTTCTTGTAAATGTTCCTTATCTGCACCTCCAGTGTAACTGCAATAGCACTGCATGTCTCATCTCTCTTATGACAGTAGGTCTCTTTTCATATGTATATTTAGAGAGAGAGAGAGAGAGAGAGAGAGAAGGCGTAATGTATACCTGAACTGCAATGTTTGCACATCTTTCTTACCTCTCAGCTAATTAAGTTGAACAGTAGAAACTAACAACCGCCCGTCCATATTATGTTAATTTCTGCAGATAGTAGAGTGAAAATTGTTTATAAAAGGAGACCTTCACTCAGGATGAGGAATTTTGGGTGGAGGGTCATTGGATGACCTTGTATGCAAAGTTAGTTTTGCATCCAGGGGTTCTTTAGCATGATTCCATCTTTTGAGGAACCCCTAGCAGCAATTCTCTCGTTTCTGTCATTGCTGTGCTGATTACAGTCACCCCCAATTTACTGCTGGCCAGGGATTCCTCCAACTCCTAGCTAATTGGGCTAACCCCATTAATGGCCCATATACACACTTGAATCCATGGTCACATAATGCTGGGTCCCAGGTCTTCTATCTTCTGGAGAGCAGTAAAAGAGTCCTTTAGATGTCAACACCTCCACGTGACATGATGAAAGGGCAGCAACAAGACCATTTGGTGGTAGGCCCTAGCTGCAGTGGCACACCATCAGCATTTACTCCCACTGCTCTGGATGACATTATGATGAACAGCAACAAGACCATTTGGTGGCAGGCCCTAGCTGCAGTAGCCCGCCATCGGACTTTACTCGCGCTCCTCTGGATGACATCATGACTAAGAATGGCAACAAGACCATTTGGTGGCAGGCCCTAGCTGCAGTGGTACACCATCAGCCTTTACTCCCACCCATCTGGATGACATCATGAAGGACAGCAACAAGACCATTTGGTGGCAGGCCCAAGCTGCAGTGGCCGGCCATCGGACTTTACTCCCATTCCTCTGGATAACATCATGATGGACAGCAACAAGACCATTTGGTGGCAGGCCCAAGCTGCAGTGGCCGGCCATCAGACTTTACTCCCATTCCTCTGGATAACATCATGATGGACAGCAACAAGACCATTTGGTGGCAGGCCCTCGCTGCAATGGCACACCATCGGCCTTTACTCCCACCCTTCTGGATGACATCATGACTAAGGGTGGCAACAAGACCAATTGGTAGCAGGCTCTAGCTGCAGTGGCACACCATCGGCCTGTACTTCCACCCCTTTGGGTGACAGCTAAATAAGGACATCAACAAGACCAGTTGGTGGCAGGACAGGCCCCTAGCTGCAGTGGCACACCATCTGCCTTTAATCCTACCCCTTTGGATGACATCATGACAAAGAACAGCAACAAGACCAGTTGTTGGAATGCTCTAGCCACAATGGTGCACCATCTGCCTTTTCTGCCGCCCCCCCCCACCCCCACTGCTCCACATGGCAAGGAAGGGCGGTAACGAGACCAGTCGATGGCAAGCCCTAGTTGTAGTGTTGCATCATTGATCTTTACTCTCATATCAATGTGAAGCTTTTTAAAATATTGATTCAGGGCAAGAAATTACATGTTTTATTTATTGCAGACAGATAAATTTGACATATTGCCTATGAATATGTCATATTTACTTTGCCATAGGCTCTGTTTCACACAGCTCACCAGGCTAACATTAACTGCCTTGCTGAAAATAAAACTTGATGTTTATAGAGCTGAATAGCTGTAGTTGAGTATAAAACACACAGCTGATAGAGACTCCTCTCCCTGCTCTGTAAAGCTCCATAGAGAGTGTCAATTACAGAGAGATAGGCTGAAAGAAAAAGGCTACTACCCTTTTTCTTTCTCTATAGAAAACACGGTTGTACCCTGTATTTAACATTGATACAATAGATTCTTATTAAAAAAACAAAGTTGCAATACACCAGCTGAAAGTAAAAATTGAGTTTGCAGCACTGCAAGATGAAGGGCAGAGTGGGTTGAGATGCTCAGGTGGGCGCACAGGAGACAGAGAGCTTTGGATGGTGATGATTACTAGCCAAGAGCACAATCTGTAAACTGTTGCTGCTGTTCCTAGCCTATCTGGCAAATTTCAGGGGGGGGTCAGATCTTAACAGTATAAACATTATATTTTTGCAGTTCCTGTATATGTGTGTCAACTGTGTATGTGTCTTGGTTGCTGGTGTTGCTCTTTAACGAATAACCCAGTCAGCTTCCACCCAAAATGAAATCCTTGGTTTGGAGTGGTGGTCTCCTTTAACCCAACACTGTCAACACCTGCTGATTTAATTGGGCATTCCTAACTGTTCCCACGATGCCCCTTTGCACTGCAGGGAACCTATATACATAAAATAAAGTGGACACTAACATGAATCTAACATACAAGCCATTATTTAAATGGTCATCTTAACCCTTTCTGATGCCATATATTTTCTGTGCTGGTTTACACAGCGATGGGGGGATACGAGTTGTCTGATATTGCTGCCTATGGATTGTACTTGCAGTTATTTATTTAGGGAAATCACTGCACTGTCTGAATGTAAGCAGCCTGGTCATAGCAATGTATATAAAAAAAATAACTATTAGACGATTGGATCTATAGAGAAAGGTGGTGTTGTCCATAACAACGAATCAGTTGAATAACCTCTATTTATTGTAAATGCACACACGCAGTATAAGTAAATGACTTTGTACGATCGCAGTGATCCCTGCGATTGGCATCCTCACAAGCGACATTCTCTCAGTGAAGTTTAAAACCTTGCAAATCTTGGAAGAGAACAGGAATGATGTGATCTAGAAGCTAGGATACTGCTCTCTGCCTGTCCCCTTTCCTCCTTTTCCCCACTGGTTCCACCATAGTGGCAGAATATGTCTTCATGGATGAATAGCCGTAGAAGGAGACATCTTTTAAGGGCTGAGATATGGGGACAGTTTCCACCTTGACACTGTCCCCCTTAATCTCTGGGGCTCGTATGCTAATACTAACCTTTAACGTTCTCCCTTGGAGCTCATTCACACAAGCCTTGCTCTCTGAAGAGCGATCCGTGTTGCCATTCAGAGAGCATTTGACAGGCAGTGAAAAGACGTTGTATCAGCTCCTCACCACCTGCTTTAACCCCTTGATCCTTGCATAGGCGTGCCACAACTGTGTACATTGCATGCAGTAGTGATGCGCTGGCAGAGTGGCCCCATTCATTTAAATGAGTTGAGTTTATCAGGCGTAGTGACGGAGTACAATTCCTGCCATGAGACAGGCACAGCATGTGCTCACCCCTGGGTACTGCCTCTACAGCTAAAGCAGGTAGCAGGTGGGAGGAGGTAAAAGCTCAGCTTAACCACTGGGTTTTTTCACCCCCCCAATCGCTATTGTGAATGAGCCCTTACTGCTCTGTTCCTCCATTGGAAACCTGAGAAATTCCCAGAACTTCAGGGTAATGTGGAGCATGTGATCTTCTCTACTTCCTCCCAGGATAAAGTTCTTTGGCCTAAGCTGCTATCTCCGTAGGCCATCACAAAAACTTTTCCAAAGGCGCTGGGACCTCGTGTACTCATTTGCTGGGATTGATGGAAGTACACTAATGCAATGAATTCACTGACTCTATCTAGGCTGCTCACATAAAACAGGGATACCCTCCAGTGGGTACCAAGGAAGTAACCTCAAGTAATATACAAGGAGTGCCAAGCCAAAGGTAAAGAGTCCAGACTGCTTGTGATTCACAAGCAGCCCCTCCTTCAGGGCTTGAAGAATTAGAAGGCTCACATGGACTCAAGCACTCTGTAGAAATCCATTCTATTTTCAGAAGTATATTATTGAGCTGTGCTTTTGCCAGTGTTAGTGACAGTGTGCTAAAGGGACAACTCTAGAAAAACTAGACTGTTTTGGATCGATGATATATGAGGGCTGTACGCCAAAGTAATGCAAAAATGGGCATAACTTTGTTAATAATTCAGTAAGTTCTTCAGATTTCACTTTGTAGAGTAACACTTTGTCTATAGTAACTCCTTTTCTTCATTGCAGGTAATAATTCTAAATGAGTCCAAAATTATTCCAAGCAGAAGCAACATGCCACCATTGAGTTCTTGATGAAGGAAGGGTGCAAGCTGTCCAACATCCCCAGAAGGCTACAGAATGTTTACAGAGTTGACAACAGGAATGTTCACAGATTGATGAAGAAGTTTAAATGGTGTCATGTACGTAAACATTCTGCAGTCATCTGTGGATATGGGACAGCCTGCACCCCTCCTTCATCAAGAACTCAATGACAGCACGTTGGTTCTGCTTTACCTGCAATGAAAACGAGAGAGTAGGGATCTCCAAACTTTCTAAACAAAGGGGCCAGTTTACTGTCCTTCAGACTTTAAGCAAGCCAGACTGTTGACAGTGGGAGTAGAAAATGCCCCAGCGTCTGTAGGAATAAAAAAAAATACATAGTTCCTGTGCCCAGTAGATGGAGGAATAATGCCCCATCATTGGTATTAGTGGGAGAAACAGGGTCCCAATGTTGGCGTCAGTGGAAGGAATGGTGCTTCATCTGTGGGAGGACTAGTGCCCAATTGTTGGTGTCAGTGGGAGGAATGGTGCCCCACTGTTGATGTCAGTGGAAGGAACGATGCTTCATCAATGGTGTCAGTGGGAGGAATGGTGCCTCATCAATGGTGACTGTCAGTGGGGAGACTAGTGCCACAATCATTGGTGTCAGTGGAAGTAATGGTGCCAAAATTGTTGGTAGCAGTGGAAGTAATGGTGCCCAATCCTTGGTGGCAGTGGGAAGAATGGTGCCCCAATCATTGGTGACAGTGGGCATAATGGTGCCCCAATTGGTGTCAGTGGGAGTAATGGTGCCAAAATGGTTTGTAGCAGCGGGAGTAATGGTGCCTAATTGTTGGTGACAATGGGAGTGATGATGCCCAATTGGTGGCAATGGGAGTGATGATGCCCAATTGGTGGCAATGGGAGTAATGGTGCCCAAGCGTTGGTGGCAGTGGGAGGACTAGTGCCCCATCAGTGTTATCAGTGGGAGGAATTGCATCCGACTGTTGGGGTCAGAGTAAGGAATGATATCACATCAATGGTGTCAGTGGGAAGACTAGTGCCTCATACCAGTGGGAAGAACAGTCCACCGAGGGCTGAATAAAGCCAGCAAAGGGCCACATTTGGCCCACAGGCTGCAGTTTAGAGATCCCTGCTACAGAAGAAGAGTTCTTCTACCAATATGTGATATTTGAATGACCTAAGTAATTAAAAAAAAAAAAAAATGATGCCCACTTTTGCATTCCTTTCCTTACAGCCCTCGTACTTCAGAATACATATTTCCTTGCTACGGGCTGCTTGAGACCATGTAAGTTTTTTTATTCATTAGGCCCTGATGAAGGGAGAGCTTTTGATCTCTGAAACGTGTTGGCTGTTTTCATGTTGTCAAAAATGTTATTACCGCACTTACTGAACTCTTTACCATGGTCTTGGCTCTCCTTGTATTTTGCTGATATATTTCCGAGGCCCCAACACTGTTATGGAAGTGGAGAAGCAGGTCCATCAGCTCTATGTAAGCTCCAGCAGGGATTAGATCCAGGGCTCTGATGGATGAACAGAGTGTTGGGTAAGCATAGTAAAGGTAAGTATCAGCGGGTGACCCTGAATGGGCAAATTGAGCAAAACATTATAGAAACCTTACAGAAGATGCAAGCACGTATATTGGGAACATTTTCACATCCCAGTTGTGTTTCTAATTAAGTTGTTTTTGGCCAAAAAGATGGCAACATGTTGGGCAGATTCTGATTGGTTGCTGATGAACAACACCCATCTTTCTATGTGGCTGTATACAGAAATTTTTTGCCAATGTTCTTTAAAATGAATAGACTCAATTTCTCTAATCATGTGGTAAATGTACTGACATTGTACGTGAAAAATGTGGGTTTCTGTGATTTTAACCTAAAGGGAAATGATTGTGTGTAAAAATAGAGATTCGTTCTCGTCTGGCCACTTGAATCACTGGTACACCGACAATGACGATGTTACAAAGAGAAAAGCCAGGCTCTTCTCAGATCATTCGAATCAATGCACATCGCTGCGTCTGTTTACAGAATAATGGCGAAAACGTGGTCCAGGTTGGATATCCTTTAGAAATAATGTCTGATTTATAAATATTGTAACCTGTTTGATGATATAGTAAGGTTCAAATGAAGCACCCAAGTTTAAAGAGAACCTATGCAGCTTTATTGCTGTCTATCCACCTATTGGGGAGATTTATCCTCATTTCCTTTTAGGACAGGAGGTAAAGGAAAATCTCTACATCAGGGACATTAAAAGCAAAAAAGACTGGGAAAGGGCCAGTACTTCTGACAACATGCTGTCTGTGCACTCCGGTCCCAGTGACAGCCCCCCGCCCATCTGTACAGGTGTCACGGGGACAGGAAGTAAGGAAAGTCTCTCCAATGGGGTCACAGACAGAACTAAGACTCTAAATCACAAAGACTGGCCGCACACATTTTATATCAGCATTTCCTTTTTGACTAAGCCCCAGTTCTAGGACTAAACATGCCGGGGGGGTGTCATTCAGTATGCACAACACAATAAAGTTTTAGGAAAATGCTGATGTCATCATTATGTGGCCGGTCCTTCTAAGTTAGCTTCTATAGGGAGCGTGGATAAACTCCATCCTGCCTGCAGCTGTTCTTCGGGGACAATGGTATAATATACAAGTTTAGGAGCGGCGATTTCTATGGTCTCCCAGAAATAAGACCTTGGCAGAAATTTTTATTTCTCCCCACTCTATTCATAATGTTTTAAAAATTTGGCTGGCATTAGACTTAAAGTGTTTGTTAACCCCAAAAAAATGTAAAAAATAGATATCCTGGTCCCTTAAAGCAGATTAAACAGTGCTTGTGCTGTGTAATCTGCCCCTCTCTAAACTGGGAAAAAAAAAACTCCCTGAACCTGCCACTTCCTGTTTGCTCTCTCTATACTGACCATGAAAATCAGGGCTGCTGAGCCCTGACCAATGTGGTCAGAGTGCGTCTGTCCCGTCATGCGCAGCCCTGCTCTGCTTTCATCTCTCCCCCTCATTCCCTCTTCCCTCCCTATCAGCTCCCTATCAGCTCCTTGCTGTGTGTCTCCACTCCCCCCTGCCGCCATAGGTACATATTTAAAAAAATATTGAATGGTTACTGGCAGCCCCTCCAATATATTAAGGCAGAGCACACTATATATCTTTTTCCAAAAATGAGCATTGTAAATGGCTGTCTTCAGGCTGGTCATGTGACTCGCGGCCGCTAGACAGCTCCGTGACAAGGCATCTGCAGGAGCGGCTGAGCGGCCACGTGATCTCCCCAGCTGTCATCAGAGGGAGATCACAGCCCCTCCTGCAGAAACAATGTTTCGGAGCTGAAAAGCGGCCGCGGGTCATGTGACCGGCCTGAAGACAGATCTAAATCGCTATTTACAACGCTCATTTATGGAATAGATATATACAGTGTGCTCTGCCTTAGTATATTGGACGGGCTACCAGTGACAAATAAGTGTGCATTAACAAACACTTTAATTCTAACTTTTCAAAGTTCCCTTAAATTTATGCCTCCCCCTTACAGGTCCCCATCTCCCAGTACCATAGATGCACTTTAACTCTTTTTACCCTTATCATTTTGCCTCTTCCTAAGCATACCTAACCCTACCCTCCCCTGACTTCCCTCCATTCCCCCAAGGCTACTTACCGATATTGCACCACCAAATCCACATCCCACTGCTGGCCTCTACATATCGATGTTTGTGCATGCACAGTAGGATCAAATGAACTTGTATAGGGCCAGAAAATGGATCTCCATCTCCCAGCCCCATAGAAAAGCTTTAAGGCCAGGTTCACATATGTCCGGCAGCGGTTCCCAGCATGGGGTCCAGTGCGTTCCTGTTCATCGGTTCATGTGCTAATCAGGTTGGAATTTTTTCCTAAATTCACACCTGAACCAGACCCAAACATGCACAGGACCATTTCGGAATGTGGACCGCGGCCACCCTGGACCTGTGTGAACTGGCTCAATCGTGAGCCGGTCACATTCGCATGTCATGCCAATTGGATGCAGAGAAAACCACATCCAATTCGTATATATGTGAACCTGGCCTAAGGGTCCTTTCACACAGGGTGGACTTATCTCTCTGCTGATCCCCACTGAGCAGGCGGATGACAGGTCCGTGTCCGCTCCATGCAGAGCATACACAGACACCAGCCCACTCTCCTCTACGGTGGTCTGATGTAAACAGACTACCTGTCTGTTTACACCCAACTGCCATCCGATTCGCTTGACAGAAGGGAATCCCCATCAGTCTGGTTTTAGCAGATCGAAAAGGATGTCGGCAGGTGTAAACAGACACATGTCCAGAGCAGAATGGAGGTTCCGATCGGTCTGGTTGAAAAACAAACAGGCGGACCCGATCATAAAGTTTACGTGAAAGCGGCCTTACTCTTTTATTTGTATTTTTTATTTTATTTTTGCATCCTTGTGAAAAAATACTTTAAAATTTTTTTGGGACTCTACAGTCAAAGTCCTCTGCACCAGAGTCCCATAACCCTTTGGGGAAGAAGGTGGGGTAGGTAGCCACTTATAACCTGTGAATAGAGAATTATTGGGTGAAGCTGGAATGCCAGGAATATTGCAAACTGAGTTTCAGTGTATTCTTCCTTTGAAAAACTGAGTATCAAAAAAATAAAAAATAAATAGATCGATATATGAATCACAACTCCTATTAAACTGGAAGCCAGTCTTGTTTTTTTATTTTAAATGATTAAATAATTTTCCCGATAATGGACAGCCAGAAGGTAAATTCATCCTTGTGTTGGCGCTGCCAGGCTGCCATCTCAGATCCGTCCCGTTTCCCCATAACATGCTACCATGTATATTTTATCTTTAAATTATTTTATATTTTATACATGCAAACACTAATTGTAGATTCTTAATGTTAAGAGGAAAGTATTTATTTGTTGCACCATGTTTCTTCTGTGTATCTTTTTATTTTTAAGCTGTGGAAGACTATAAATATTTTAGAGAGTTCTTTAGGAGTCATTAACCCGTCACTGAGAATATTCCCCACCCTCCCATGTATGTCTGTCTACTAAGAAGCAGTTTGTTTTGCTGAAACGTACTACTGTAGCCACAATATGTATGAGTACATGAAATAAAACGGTAACAATACAAACGATTGTCTTGATTTTCTTTTATGCAGTACTTGATTGTTTAGGCCTTGATCACACGGGCGTACTACAGCATATCCCCATGCGGGCAAACCCATTCATGTCCATTCACGCCCAATTTGACATGCGTGTGGGCACGACCCCGTATTCACCCTGTCTGCGTTCGGGGCTGTGCACCTCCATGCGTGCAAACACAACGCTTACACTGGCCTATGCTGTAGTACACCCGTGTGAACAAGGCCTTATTCATTTTTTTTTTTTTTTTTTGTTACAATTAAAATGCCTTAACCACTTCCCCGGCGGGCACTTTCACCCCCTTCCTGCCCAGGACCATTTTTTAGCTTTCAGCGCTGTCTCACTTTGAGGCCTGGTCCACACTTAGGCATTTTTAGTGCATTTTGCAGATTTGCACTACAGAATGTGTTCCATAGGAATCCGCGTTAAATGGACTGTAGTGCGTTTCTGCAAAACTGAAAACGCACAAAAAAATGCATAGGTGTGAACCAGGCCTTAGTGGCTTTATTGCATTTTGCACTACAGAACGTGTTCCATAGGAAACCATGTTAAATGGACTGCAGTGCAAATCTGCAAAATGCAATAAAGCCGCTAAGGCCTGATTCACACCTATGCATTTTTTTAGTGCGTTTTCAGTTTTGCAGAAACGCACTACAGTCCATTCCCTATGGCTGTAGTTCACGTCTATGCATTTTTATGGAAAGGGCCGGCTTTTTTTTTTTTTTTTTTTTTTCTGTTTTTTTGTTCCATAGACTTCAATGGTTTAAAGATGTGTATTGAAAAAATGCACCTGCAATATGCAAACTGCATGAAAATGCATAGGTGTGAACCAGGCCTTAATGACAATTGCGCAGTCATGCAACACTGTACTCATATGAAATTTATACCTTTCTTTTCACACAAATAGAGCTTTCTTTTGGTGGTATATAATCACCTCTGGGTTTATTTTTTGCTAAATTAAAAAAGACCAAACATTTTGAAAAAAATAAAAAGTTTTTCTTAGTTTTTGTTATAGAATTTTGCAAACAGGTAATTTTTCTTCACTGATGAGGCAGCACTGATGAGGCGGCATTGATGGGCATTGATGAGGTGGCACTGATGGGAGCAACTGATAGGCAGCACTGATCATCAGTGCCCTGATTATCAGTGTGAACGATGTCCTGACAGCCTTGCCAGTTAACAGCTCTCCTTTCCTCTCACAAACACAGCCTAGGAAGAAAGAAATGGCAATAACCGGCAAGTCTGAGTACATGTGATCGGCTGTGATTGGACATAGCACATGTTAAAGGGCCGTTGTGATTGGACCTAGCTGTGTCTGGAGGGCACAGTGGTCACAGAACAAACCCGATGCGTGCTGCAGGAGGTACACGGGGGGGGGGGGAGGGGCAGGGTTCTGAGGGGATGTGTATTGACGCTCTTCCAGAACTGGACGACCACGTTGTAGCCATCATTTGGCTATAGCGCGGTCGGCAAGTGGTTAAGCCCGCACACACGGGCCAAATACCAGGCGGTATCTGCCGGTTCAACAGAAACCTGCTGACATTCGGCCCATGTGTATGGCAGCCTGTCTGACCGAATCCGTGCAAAAGACTGGCTTCTGTCAAAAGGGCATAAGTGCAAAAAATCTGCTGATCGGCATCTGATCAGCACTCTCAGCCAATGGCTGGGAGCGCTGACCGGTGTGTTCTGGTTGGGGGGGGGGGGGGGCAGTCCCATTGTCAGAACACAATAGCTCAGTGTGGAGATTGCTGTACTAACATCCTAACAATAGATAGTACAGCATCTCCTCTCAAGCCAATCAGTTGGGTTTTTTTTTCCCGCTGGGTTGAATGAAAAAAAAAAAAGAATAGTGTGACCTATGTAGGCTTTAGGCCTATGTCACCCTAGCGAATGAAAGGCTTGCTAGAGAATGGAAAACAAAGCACACACCTGTTTCTACAGTGGCCACAGCAGCCAAGTGTCACTGCATCATTCCTCCACAAATGGCATTGCAGAACTGACGCGTTTTGGCCAACAAGTGATCAACACCATAGAAGCAGCTGAGCGTTCAATCTATGGCATGCCTGAGCTGGCAGAGGGTCTGGCCTGTGGTGCCCTTTGTAGGATATTCTTATTGAATACCTCTCCCCTACTTTGGTTTTCATGTTAACCTGCCTCATCCGCTATAACAAAAGTTTGCTTAATCCCACTACAAACGTTAAGCTGAACTCCAGGTATGGTTTTTCTTTTTTTTTAACAGTTACATGATCCGGTATGCACCAAAGTAAGTATACATATTCCATACCTGACCAATCCCTGTGGATAAAGGCTAATCCCTATATTTGCAGATGCTACTACAAAGATACCCACTTTCTTCCAAATCTTGTGCCGAGTGGCTGCCCCTGCTGCATGGTAACCACAGAGAGTTGCCCGCTTGGCATAGGCGCCATTTAAAGAATGCCTTTATTTTATTTTTTTTCAATGAGCACAAGGCTTTCTCTGATTGGACAAGGCCACTGTGTGCCCTGCCACGTCACATTCAGCTACCCATCACATTTTGCTACCCGCTGGAGTGCGCATGTGCGCCGCTGCCATATGCGTTCCAACACCGTTGTAAGACCACTTTGCCACAGGGCCCCTAGCGGGCTCGCCGTGCTTCAGGCATGGCCTCGCTTCACTCGGCATAGTTATAACCTAACTCTATGTCCAACCTGGACTCAGGGGTGTGGCCACAAAATTCGCATGCGCAGTCCAGCAGGTAGCCAAATGTGAGGAAACGCCTCTCCACCTTGTCCAATCAGAAAATGCTTTGGTAGGACGAGGTGGAGAGGCACACCGTGAATTCTCTGAAAATGCAAAGCGTTCCCTGAATGTCACCAGTACTAAGCAAACGACACCAACCGCAATCCCCATGGTTACTATACAGCAGAGTAACCCCCTATAATAATGAATGGCTGTACATGGGTATACTGTAGATATGTGCTATTCCTTTTCGTTTCAAATTGAAATTCACACACATTTTTTGTTATTAGGAGATTCCGAATTTCCAAATTAAAATAGTAAGGAATTTAAACAAATTCAAAATAATGAAACAAAATTTTGGACAAATTCAAATAGTTTTTCTAATATAATTCAAATTTCCAAAGAGAATAAAATAGAATGGAAATGGAATAGAATAGACTAGAAAAGTATGGAATAGAAAATAAAAGGATACAAAAAAATACTGTAAAATAGAATAGAAAATAAAAGCAGTAGAATAGAATAAAAATATGAATAAAGTAGAATAGAACCATCTTTTGAAATTCTAATTTCAAACAGAATAAATTTGAATACAATATAGAAGAATACAATACAATACAATACAATACAATAAGATAGAATGTTACCCCCTTCTGAAATTCAAATTTCGAATAGGATGAATTCAAATAGAAAAAGAAAATAATATAATTAAAAAAGAAATAGAAAGAATATAACCATTTCCCAAAATTCAAATATAAAAAATTTGAAATAGAATATAATATAAAAGAATAGAATTGACTAGAATAGAATAAAAAAATTTAATAGAAAGAATATAACCATTTTCTGAAATTTGAATGGAATGAATTCAGATAGAATAAATTTGAAATAGATTAGAAAATAAAAGAATAGAATGAAAAGAATATAAACATTTTGTGGAATTCAAATAGAATACATTTTAACAGAATAGAAAATAGAGTTGAAAGAATATAACAATAGAACCGTTTTCCAAAAATTAGAATTTTTAAAAAGAATATGTTTTTGATTTTTCGAATTTTCTGAATTCAAATAAATGAAACGAATTCCAAAAAAACTAATTTAACGAAACAAATTTACGTCAATAACAAACTGAAGCAAAACAAAACCCTTTTTTTTTTTTTCCACTCTGCGTATGTCTAGTATTCTGCATGCCTGCGTAAACTAGCAGTATTACTGGACTTTAAACAGTTATTTTTAATGTTTTACATCGCTATACCTGCAAAAGGGGTCAGCCTGAAGTCATCTAGCAGGATTTAGTTTCCCAGCTAAAGTTCCACACATTCACATTGAATGCGACTTTGAAACTTCAAAGCCGCATGTCGGCGCTACTTCAGATGTGAGATTGAAGATATCTGAGCGGTTTCATGCACAGATGTCTATGCAAGTCGCACCCAAAATCGCCCAAAGTAGTGCAGGAACTACATTTATACGCATCGCCACGTCGATTTGAACATAGCCATTGCTGACAATATGGTGCGACTTGTCATGCGATTTGAACTGTCAAGTCGCTCCAATGTGAACAAGGGCTGTAATATCTGCATTGATATGTGTGTAGATTCAGGCAATCTTATCAATTCTTACCTTTTTCTCTGTGGTTCTCGCCGTGTCACGAGCGATCGCAGGAGCCCAGCGGTCATCGCGACCGTTTGGCACTGGCATTGGCTCCGGGGGGGGGGCGTGCCCCTAGTGGCGTTACATGACGCTGATTCGCTCAGCCGAGCCATGTTGCCACAATACAACTGCGGCAGCTGGTCGGCAAGCAGTTAATCAAATCCTGTGACATGGGGAGGGGGCTGAGTCCACATAGGTTCCCCCAGGGAAAGCGGAGGGGCACCCGATGAAGAGGAGGGGCCTGGAGTGCCACCTCAGAAAGTGAGGATCGGGGCTGCTCTGTGCAAAACTATTGCACAGAACAGGTCAGTATGACATGTTCGCTATTTTTATTTTTTAAATCAAAGGTTTACAACTACTTTAAAGCAGTTGTATAGTCTATTTTTAAACTTTGACCTACAGGTAAGCGTAAGCCTGTACGATTTGGAGATATTCCCCGTGCAATGAGCCGCTGACTGCAGTGGCGCATGCGCACAGGGGATTCTTGGTTGAAATGATGCCGGACCTTGCTGGAAAGAAGTCTCCCGCGTGCTACGGCCACTCACAGCACCAGAGCCACGATACCGGGATGACACGCCGAGGCAACGTGTCATCTCCCTCGGTGTAGATCAGGTGATTCATCTACGCCTCGTTCTAAGGTGAGTATTTCATAATGAGCTAGTATGCGGTGCATACCAGCTCATTATGCCTTTTGCCTTACAAGGGTATTAAAAAAAGAAAAAAAAGTGTCAGCGGGTATACAGCCACTTTAACCACTAGAGATCCGCGCTATAGCCGAATGACGGCTACAGCGCGGACCTGCTTTGCCGGGATGATTTGTCTATTGACATCGTCCCGTGCGCGCGCGGCACGCTCTGTGATCAGCGAGTCTATGAGACTCGCCTGATCACGTATCGGAGCAAAGGGTCGATCCCGACCCCTTCCCACGTGATCAGCTGTCAGCCAATGACAGCTGATCATGTGGCACAACAGAGCCGGTAAGAGCCGATCGCTGGTGGCCGTGATCGGGACATCAGTCCCATCTATCAGTGCCATCTTATCTGTGCCCATCAGTGCCGCCTTATCTGTGCCTATTAGTGCCGCCTTAACTGTGCCTATCAGTGCCCACCAGTGCCGCCTCATCAGCGCATTTCAATGAAGGAGAAAAATTACCTGTTTGCAAAATTGTATAACAAACTAAGAAAAATTATTATTTTGCATCTTTTTTTGTTTGTTTAGCAAAAAATAAAACTCCCAGCTGTAATTAAATACCACCAAAAGAAAGCTTTAATTGTGGGAAAAAAATGATAAAAATTTCATTTGGGTACAGTGTTGTATGGCTGCGCAATTGTCATTCAAAGTGCATCAGCGCTGAAAGCTGAAAATTGGTCTGGGCAGGAGGGGGGTTTAAGTGCCCAGTAAGCAAGTGGTTAAGTTGCACAGATTTCAAACAGCTTCTACTGAAATACATGGGCTGCGACTTTGGGCCGAGAATGGACACAGATGCAGGAAGCGGGAGCTGCGTCCGCACCAGTGTCCACCAGAGGAGAGCGCTTCTCTGACGTGGACGCTCAATGTGGGGAGGAGCTACCAATGCCGTTGAGGGACCCCAGAAGTCAAGGATCGGGGCCACTATGTGCAAAACGAAGTGCACAGTGGAGGTATGATGTGTTTATTTTTTTAAAGGAGGGTTCACAACCCCTTTAATGTTGGTTGGGAGCGAATCAAATACTTATTTTACTCACTGAACTGCATCCTAGTGCCTATCAGTGCCCACCAGTGCCGCCTCATCAGCGCATTTCAATGAAGGAGAAAAATGACCTGTTTGCAAAATTGTATAACAAACTAAGAAAAATTATTATTTTTTTTTATTATTTTGCATCTTTTTTTGTTTGTTTAGCAAAACTCCAACTCCATTTATAACGTTTTTATGGTGTTTTTTCTGGATTTTTGGTTGATATTCTGTCTCTATCATAAAAAATACACCTATGATAAAAGTTAGAGACCCTTCATTCCTATGTAAGTGGGCAAACTCACAAAATCTGCAAGGATTGAATTATTTTCCCCGCTGTACACACACATTTGGCACATACCAGCGCACACGAGTGTGTTTTTAGCGGTTTACCCGCAGCTCAAGTTTAATTGCACAAATAATAACAGTTAATTGGATTAACAGCCGGAGATACGGCGTCTGACAGCATTGAAATTCACACTCTGTGCTTGTAACTGTCAGCGGTTTGCAATGCCTCATGGGACTTGTAGTTCTGCAACAGCTGGAGGGCCACAGTTTGAGCATAGTCAAGCCTCACAGCGATATATTGCAGGTACAAAGGAAGCTCGGTTGCCCATAGCAACAGAGGTGTTGTCCATAGCAACCATGTGGAAAGTTTTCTTTTTACTTGTCAGGACAATGTAATGTGCTTTGTGTGTGTGGAGCGCCCTCTATCCGCTAGTCCCCTGACACTGCAGTCCGGCGTCACTGAGCCCCACTCATCACTGTACACAAGCTCCAGGAACACACAACAACAAATGCCGCCCGAGCGTTGGCGCTGGAATCCGAAGCTGGAGAACCACGTGACCAACCAGCGTGAGTCCTCGGAGAAAGCACATGATGTAACCAGAGCACGCTGTGTGTGACGCGCCCTCACCCCACTCGCTCTCCGCTCTCCCATTGGACGCCGCTACTCGTTCTACAGGCGGGGCTTTCCCTTTTGCTCGTTCAACCAAGCCTGGCGGGCTTGGCCGCGCCTCCGCACTGCTGATTGGTGGAAAGAGGGACGTTACTCCGGTGAATATTCATGAGCATGTTTGGCTAGCAGGAGGTGTGTGTGTGTTGTGCTAAGAGCCCTGCCGCACGCAGTTTCCTTATATGGGAAGTGGGCGGGGCCGGGAGCCTTAACCCCAACAGTGCTGGACTGACAGGCAGCTAGAGCAGAATACACTTGGTTGCCAAGTAATTTTATATATATTTGGCAATAAAAAAATAATTATATGTAATTATAGCTAATTATTATTTATAATTAGATATCTTTTGTCTTTTCACACCCACTTTCTGGCAGTCCAGTCCAGAACACACCCACTTTCTGTCAGTCCAGAACACACCCACTTTCTGTCAGTCCAGTCCAGAACACACCCACATTCTGGCAGTCCAGTCCAGAACACACCCACTTTCTGGCAGTCAAGTCCAGAACACACCCACTTTCTGTCAGTCCAGTCCAGAACACACCCACATTCTGGCAGTCCAGTCCAGAACACACCCACTTTCTGGCAGTCAAGTCCAGAACACACCCACTTTCTGGCAGTCAAGTCCAGAACACACCCACTTTCTGTCAGTCAAGTCCAGAACACACCCACTTTCTGTCAGTCCAGTCCAGAACACACCCTCTTTCTGTCAGTCCAGTCCAGAACACACCCACTTTCTGAAGTCAAGTCCAGAACACACCCACTTTCTGTCAGTCCAGTCCAGAACACACCCTCTTTCTGTCAGTCCAGTCCAGAACACACCCACTTTCTGGCAGTTTAGTCCAGAACACACCCACTTTCTGTAAGTCCAACCCAGAACACACCCTCTTTCTGCCAGTCCAGTTCCGAACACACCCTCTTTCTGCCAGTCCAGTCCAGAACACACCCACTTTCTATCAGCCCAGTCCAGAACACACCCTCTTTCTGCCAGTCCAGTTCAGAACACACCCTCTTTCTGGCAGTCCAGTTCAGAACACACCCACTTTCTGGCAGCCTGGTCCAGAACACACCCACTTTCTGACAGTTTAGTCCAGAACGCACCCTCTTTCTGTCAGTCCAGTCCAGAACACACCCACTTTCTGGCAGTCGAGTTCAGAACACACCCTCTTTCTGGCAGTCCAGTTCAGAACACACCCACTTTCTGGCAGTCCGGTCCAGAACACACCCACTTTCTGGCAGTCTAGTCCAGAACACACCCTCTTTCTGTCAGTCCAGTCCAGAACACACCCACTTTCTGGCAGTCCTGTTCAGAACACACCCTCTTTCTGTCAGTCTGGTCCAGAACACACCAACTTTCTGGCAGTCCAGTCCAGAACACACCCACTTTCTGGCAGCCCGGTCCAGAACACACCCACTTTCTGGCAGTCTGGTCCAGAACACACCCACCTTCTGGCAGTCCAGAACACACCCTCTTTCTGTCAGTCTGGTCCAGAACACAAAACAAAAAAGGAGGGCGCACCGACCTAGTGCATTACCACTAATAGAGCTTTATTCAAATCGAACACAAAGCAAAATGGATACTCACAATTGACTATTGATAAAAAGCATAATCAATACAGCAGTGTCCACTTCTCCAAACATCAACAAGCCCAGGCTTGTTCTTGCCGTTTCCAGCGATGGAGAGACAGAAGTAGTGATGTCACTACTCCTGTCAGCATAAGGCTGGGTTCACATATGTGCGAATATGATGTGGTTTTCTTCACGTCCAATTCACATGACATGAGAGAGTGACTGGCTCTCAATGGAGGCGGTTTACACATCTGTGAAGCGGCCCCGGTGCGAATTCCAAAAAGGGTCGTGTGCCTCTTTGGGTCCAGTTTTGGTGTGAATTCAGGTAAAAATATGGACCTGAACCGCAACTGAACTGGTGAACAGGAACGCACCGGACCCCAGGCTGGAAACCACGGACTGCACATATGTGAATCCGGCCTGATAGTGGAAGGAACTTGACTCCATCCCTACAATACGCACTGCGCCCCAGGCAGCCAACCCTTCTGCCCACCCCTTGTCTCGGGCCCTGGGCCCAAATCACACCCGCTTTCTGGCAGTTGGATCCAGATCACGCCCACTTTCCTGTAGTCTGGTCCAGATCACATCCGTTTTCTAGCAGTTAGATCCAGATTATACCCACTTTCTGACAGTCTGGTCGAAATCACGCCCACTTTCCAGCAGTCTGGTCAAAATCACACCCACTTTCCAGCAGTCTGGTCAAAATCACGCCCACTTTCCAGCAATCTGGTTAAAACCACGCCCACTTACTTTCAGAAGTGAATTTAGTAGTGAATGTCATCAGTTTGCTGCAGGCAGGAGGAAACATTCCTTCAGTCTCCTTCAGTGATCAGACTATACATTGTAACCAGTGGCAGCCGTGGTAAATTGAATGGGGGGGGCAGCAAACAGTGCACCCACAGCCCCCCTTGTCGGTCTGGCCATCCGCAACACACCACCCCACCCCACCCCCCGGTCCGATCTGCCGGGTCATCAGCAAAAGATTCACCGCTTCCCGCCAGAAAGACAGTTACGAGCCCAGCTTCCACTATGCCTTTCCTCCCTCCTCCTCCTAGGCCAATTGGAACACTTCTTTTGGCCAATCAGGAGACAGGTTGGCCGGGAGGAGAATCAGTGTGACAATACCAAATATTCATTCGCTATTGTCACACAACTGGATGGGCTTGGGGCGCAGTGCTCTGCACCCCAAGCCCACCCTTTTTTTAAGCCAATTATAGCCTGTGGCTCTAATCACATGCTTCAAAAAAAAAAAACCTGATTGGAATCCATGTGTCCGGCGCCTGCATGCGTAGCATTATGGGCCGCCACTGATTGTAACATTGTAGGCTGCAGTAGGGGCTAAGCTGTGACCATAGGTGTGCACCCCAAAGCTCAAACACACGTGTGTGTGTGTGTGTATATGTTTATATACACTGACAGTGTCATTAGAGCAGTGGACAGTGTCATTAGAGCAGTGGACAGTGTCATTAGCGCAGAGATTGGTGTCAGTAGGGCAGTGGACGATGTAAGTAGTTTTTATTGTTATATTACTATATTTTTTACAATTGTATTTTTTTTTTTAAATTTTACATTTTTATTTTTAATTTTTTTTTAGGAGAACCATTAGGGGGCTTTGCTAAAATATCAGAGGTTTAAACAGGGGGAATCTGCACCACACAGGACGATTAGGGTGTGCCCAGGCACACCGAGCGCACCCTGTGTGCACACCTATGACTGTGACAGTCATTTATGAACACCCCCAAAAATTGAATGGGCATCAGGATTAAAAAGATGACTGTGCCACCTCTGAGCTGGAACCTCGGAAAAGTAAATGTTGAACCTGGATGATGCCTGAATAAAGATGGCGCCGTCCTTTTGAAGAGAAAAGCAGGCGAAGAGATTGTCGGGGAAGTTCTTCAATCTCAGGTAACAAATACCTGGAACTGTTACACGGACGCATTATGTAGCATTCATGGATTTCCTAAAATAGTTGTAAAGAGTAGAATTCTGGCGGTTCCTCTACAGTGGTATCCTATACATTGCGGTCAGCTGTGAAGTGATTTCTCAATGTATTCCGGCCAGTGTGGTTATCAGATAAGAGGATATATATAGAAACATGACAAAACCTTATTTGTTTCCAGGTCATGATCTGATATTGGGGTTAGACTATGATTTCCTGGTTAACCATTAACAGTAAAAACCTATACCTGACCTGTGCGGGGTGTCTGCAGACATACAACACAGTGTGTGCCGACCAATCACTGGTAACCGCAGAATGACAGGTCCTATTATTATAGTTTATATATGTATAGAGGCGGTTATATAAAGCGGAACTAAACCCTCCTATCATTTTCAGCCTAGGAAGCTGCCATCTTCGCTTCTGAGCTTCAACTGCCATAATGCTGCACATGTGATCAGTTATGACACCGGCCATTGGATGGTTTGACAGTTTGGTTAAGAACACAACTCACGTGACAGTTAGCATTCCCAGGATACCGGGAACGTAACTGTTATTTGAAATTGTTAGTTCGATGGGTTTAGTTCCACTTTAACAGAAGTTAATAGTCTGCCCAAACTACGTTTTTTAGCATTGGGTAGATTGGCAATGAGTTAGAACCCCTGTTGGCGTTGTTGCCGCCTGTGTTGGGAACTCCAAGATAACTAAATATTGTCATACCCAGGAACTTGCTGAATCTCACCTGGCAGTTTCGGCATTTCATGCAGTTTCTTTAGCCTATCACAGAAAATACACATACCCACACTGTACTGGTCAGAAGAGGGCATGGGAGGTGTGCGCAATCCATTGATAGATCAGTTGTGGTCTTAAGATGGCCATAGATGGATCAAATCTCACCCCGATCAGCAGGGACTGTCCGAGATTCAACCCATCTATGGGCAGGCTGGTTGTTCCCCATTGTTCCCCACCTAATTATTTTTATTTTTTTAAATAAGTGCATAAAGACACAAAAACAGCTCTGGCATTGAAAGGGTTAATCGATATTGATCCATGAAGACCACCTCTATAAATGAAGATGTCCTCCATTACATACAAACACACAAATCATTGTTCTCTAAAGCCCCATACACACTATCAGTTTTTCTGCTGAGTTCTTCCTTCAGGTTTACCAAAACCATGTAGTAGAAGGGCCTGCCTGATTGCATACACATTGAAACTCCTAAGGTTTGACCTCATATTATATGGTTTTGGTAAATCTGAAGGAAAAACTCAGCAGAAAAACTGATAGTGTGTATGGGGCTTTAGTCATGTAAATAATCCTATACAATGACCTCCTAAAGAAAAGTCCCCTTGATGTATCACTCATATAGTGTATTACACTGGAACTAGTCAGATAAGATAACGTCTTCCCGTGCAGAGAGGTTTTATCTTATCATGAGATTATCATTTTAGTCTATGAATGATGATGTTATTTGAGGACATGATCTTTATATTGCGGATAGCTGATATCACACTATCCAGTGATACAGGATCGATTGTCTACTATAGCTCTAATAGGATTTTAGCTTGGCATTCTTTCAGCAAGGAGGCTAAGGCTTGGCCATACACGGTTCGAATCCTGCTGATGGCTGGCCGAGATTCAAACCCTTGAGCAGACTGAATGTACCAAGTTGGCTGGAAGAGATTTGAACCCTTGAGCAGGCTGAATATACCAAGTTGGCTGAATGAGATTCGAACCCTTGAGCAGGCTGAATGTACCAAGTTGGCTGAAAGTGCAAGGAGGCTAAGGCTTGGCCATACACGGTTCGAATCCTGCTGAAGGCTGACCAACATTCGAACCCTTGAGCAGGCTGAATGTACCAAGTTGGTTGAATGAGATTCAAACCCTTGAGCGGGCTGAATGTACCAAGTTGGCTGAAAGAGATTTGAACCCTTGAGCAGGCTGAATGTACCAAGTTGGCTGAATGAGATTCGAACCCTTGAGCAGGCTGAATGTACAAAGTTGGTTGGATGAGATTCAAACCCTTGAGCAGGCTGAATGTACCAAGTTGGCTGAATGTGCACGGAGACTAAGGTCAGCCATACATGGTTCGAATCCTGCTGAACCAGCTGAGATTTGAACCCTTGAGCAGTCTGAATGTATCAAGTTGATCAATCAACTTGGGTACAACCAGTTGGTCGGATTCGCTTGCAGTTATCACAAGCAACTGTTATAGCCGCTAGCAATAATCACTGTCTTCTCCCGGTGGAGATGGCTTCCCAACCCCGCCCCCAGAGAAGACAATTGCTCATTTCCCTGTCAGTGTTTATTGGGGAATTGTGGAAACTTGTGGTTGCAGGAAAGAAATTTGCACTGTGTATGGTCTGCCCAAGGGCTCTTTCACACTTGCGTGCGGTTTCACACTTGGAGTACGGTGCCCTCTAAAGAGTGATGTGCGTTTGGATCACTTTTTGTGCTCCTTCGGATGGGTCACCGGGGGGTAAAAACTAGCGGCTGTACTGCCCCCCTAACCTCCGAGCCGCCTACCCTAACTGTCACATTACAGCCAGACCGGGCTGTACACATGCTGGGGCCGTGCTGCTGTGCTTCACACTGAAGCATTTTTTACTCAGCGTGCAGAGTTTGACAAGCAGCACCGATTGAGTTCAATGAGGCTGTCTGCAATGCATGCAATTGCGGCACAACAGTTAAAAATCATAGGATTTAAGCCCCATACACACTATCAGATTTTCTAATCTAATAGTATGTTTTAGGCTGGGTACACAACTCAGACGAATGCGGCTTGCAGCAGGGGGTTCATCCCTGTTCTCCAGGGACGAAACTGAGCCAAAGACACACATCAGCTGCAACAGAGATATGTGAACCGGCTCCTTAGTGAGCTGGTCAGAATCACCTGTCATGCGAATTGGATGCGAGGCAATCTACATCCAATTCGCATAGGTGTGAACCCAGCCTAAATCATACGTTGACGAAATGTAAAATAACTCTGAATGCCCTCTGAAAAGCAATCCGACCATAGATCGCTCTTCAGAGGGCACCACACTCCACTGTGAGTGTGAAAAAGCCTACAGAGGGCATTTGACAGGCGGTGAGGATATATCGCCCGATTTAACCCTATCATGCTGGGCTACCGTGCCACAATCACGTGCATCGCACGCAGTTGCGGCGCAGCCCCATGGAACTCAATGGGCGAGCTTGGCAGGCAGCAGCGCCTGTCAAGCCCTGCACCCCAAGTTAAAAATGCTGCGGCCGCAAAAGCTAAGCATCACACCTGTGGCACGTGTTCTACCCCATCTTGGTGAGATAACGCGCGTTACAGTGCTCCACCAACAAATCCTGCATGCACTATTTTTTGGCAGCACAATGTAACACATTTTATTGCGCTGCGCTACAACAGACGTCCGTCGTAAAGGTGCGTTGGGGTGCCATTCGGGACGAAGGCCAACGACATCGCACCAGCGCTGTTGCAGTAATGCATGCGTTACCATAAAAGCATGGTGTGAATGGGTCCAGCTCAGGTCATGCATATGCAAAATCCAACTTGTATAAGCAAAAATACAGCCACACAAGCTAATATGATAACAAACTTAAGCCTTTATACTAGCTGCAGTTGTGCTTTGTAAGTTCCTTTTTCAGGAAGGATTCAAAGCAGGCTTCCCAGGCGATGAGTCTGGCAGCCAGGGGGTTAACTCTCAAGCCTGCAGACACACACTAGGCTTGAGTGCAGGGGAGAAGGGGGCAGTCCAGGATATAAGGGGTGTGTCCAGGATGAAGGGGGTGTTGCCTGGGTGTACTGGGCAGGGATAGCACTCATCAGGCTCCACCCATACTCTCAGCAAGCAGGAGGAGAGCAGCTGCCTTGCAGTTTTATACTGAACTTCACTGCTGGAGCTATGGGGGGGGCTTTGACATGAGACGTCCCCCACCCACACTGAACAACATTAACAAGCCCTGATACTCTCACTGAAAGGACTTATTGGAATAAGCCCCATGCCAGCCAAAGGAAAGACAGACTGACCCAATCATCGCAGGGAGAAGGGAGAGCCGGCAAAATGAACGGTTTGGCGTTCGATGACAGCTCCTTGGACCAGCTGGACCCGTCCCTGTGCCTCCATGAGAGCAGCGACATCGACAATGCCCTGCTGAGCGACATCGATGGTGGGTGACCCGTGCACGTTCCCCTTTAAATAACAGCAGTGTGGCTAAGGTGGTGTGATCAGGTGGAGGGGGTAGTGCCCCCCCGGGTGGCGCTTTGGGTAGGTGGGGGGGGGGTGCCTGATCCCCCCTGTTTCTGATCCCTGTACCCCTTTGTATTTGGTCCCTAGAACTTGCTATTGAGTAACTTGAGGAAGTGAGAATTGGCTAACTGGATACAAAGTATCCTTGTTGGTTACATTTGTAACTGTCAATGTGGCAAGTGTCATCGTTCTGAGATTCTGGGACACTTGGCGACTCGAGAGGCGTGCTGACACATTTTAACACTTGAACTAATGTATTTTGCTAATGTCGTATGATGTGGTGATCCGTTATGGCCCACACACACGATCCGAAAAATCGGACCAAAAATACCGCTTTCGTCGCGATCGTACGATAATCGGATCGTTTAGTACAGAACTTTTGAGAGCCGATCACGATATTTCATCTGATATTATCGGACAACCACAAACATTTTCCATGTAGGATACCATTTTCGTTTAGTCAGTACAGTTGTCGTCTGAAAATACAATACAAATACATGACATGACTTTATTATTATTATTCTTCATTATATATTTTTTTTTTTATTTTTTTTTTCTGTCGTATGAAAATTTTCGGGACTTTAGTAACCTGTTAAATTTCCATTTGCGACTATTAAACAAAAAAATTAATTTTAAAAAATTAAAAAAGACGTACGATATTTGGATCATGTGTACGGACCATCATACCCTGAAAAGGAGAACCGGGACAAGAACCTTATTTTTAGAACCTCCGACTGTCCCTGGAAATTCAGAAACAGTTGACAACTATGTCACCATGCTAGGCAGTTAGGGAAGCACCCAGACTCCAATTCCATGTGCCTTGCAGAGCCTGGTTGCTTTCCTGCAGCTGGGACCTGTAGTCCTACAAGGCCCAAGGTCGATTTGTCCTATTAAAGGGTGCAAGTTTAAATTTTTTTAAGGGTGTCACGTGAGGGTCAAAAATGAATTGTTAATTTTTATTTTATTTTTTTCACTCGTTCTAACACGTGGAAACGTGGCCCAGTAACTCCTTCTTCCTGGCTGGAGTGAAAAAAAAAAAATATAGCCTTTCTGTGCCCTGTTGATATAATTTCCCCCCCATGTGCGTCTCGTCTATTGTAGATTCCCACAGGCATCCTAGGTTCCTGGCTGAGGCCATGCCTCCTATGTGACGTAGCGCAGGGTTACTGTCGGTCAGTGCCTTAGTTCCAGTACAGACCTGCTATTCTCTATAGCAGGAATCCTCAAACTACGGCTCTCCAGCTGTTGCAGAACTACACATCCCATGAGGCATTGTGAAACTCTGATATTCACAGCCGTGACTAGGCATGATGGGAATTGTAGTTCCTGAACAACTGGAGGGCTGTAGTTTGAAGACCCCTGCTCTATAACTAGGGAAAAACAGCGAGGGTAGGCGAGAATTTGGGTAGGTTTATGTTTTTATATATATATTTTTTTTTTTGTATTTTATCCACACTTTTTATTTTTTATATTTATAATTTTTCTGTTATGGGTTTTTTTATTATTATTATTATTATTATTATTATTATTATAATATAAAAATTGTCACATTTAGGGTCTCGGTGTTCTGCGTTATATTTTCCTAATTCTGGGTACCAACAAGGTTTGATCATTGTGTTTTATTTATTTATTTATTTGGGGGGGGGGGGGTCAATCCTATGCAAAGAGGTTCTGTTCTGCTTCTTCTATTTTTTTTATTTTATTTTTTTTTTTTATATCCATCGCTCAAAGGGATCGTCTCATTTATTTGAACTGACTTTGGTGAGGCTGCTCATCTACAAACACACAAAAGAGATGGGAGGAAGCCCAGCTAGAAGGCCTCATGCACACAGGCCCTTTGACCAGCTCTCCTAAACCCTTTCCTCCTGCCAGCGTCATTTTGGTAGAAAAAAAAACAAAAAAGAAACACGCTTGTAGATGCATGTAGCACGTTTAGGCATGTCAAGCATTTGGTTGTTAATTCAGTTCATTAGCCAGAATGATAACTTATTATGGCCATTGAAGTGCATTAACGCTCATGCGCTTGACAAGCTAACGCGTTTTAACCCATAAAGTAGTTTTCTTCACAATTGCCTCTGCCAGGAGGAAAGGCGTTTAGGAGACCTGGGCAAAGGTCCTGTGTGCATGGGGCCTAAGAAGCTGGTTTAATCTCGGGAGTACACAAATAGAATTTTTGGATCAAAACTTTGTATGTGTTCGAATGTGGTTCCAATAGCAGTCCAAGATTTTGTTTTGGTTTAGCTTTCGATGTAGCAGTGAATGGACTTGACCAAATGAAACCCACATCCGCTGTTAGAAATGTGAGAACTGTTTCCATCCTGCTCCTTCACATTTTCTCATTGCTGCAGTTGGGGGGACAAAAACATTGATTCAACCCTGCTAATGGGGAACGAATGTTCATACAATGAAAAATTATGAATTGAATTGTACAAGTGTGTACCCAGCTTCAGTTCACGGGTGGTAAAAACAGGCAGGTAGGTTATCTGCATTTTTTGTCCCCCCCCCCCCGACCACCCACCTACAAAATAACATTGCAACTGCTTGGGTCCATTCACATTGGCGCTTTGTGATGTCACACATTCTGGGATGCGTAATGAGCAGTGCACATGACTACAAAGAGAAGTGAGGGTGGAAAAGGAGAGGCTTGGGAGCTCAGAGGACATTTCAGGGAGACAGAAAAACACAGGACTATGATGGGATCATGGGCGTAGCATCAGGGGTCTCAATGGTTGCAATTGTGACCCCCCACCCCACCCCTAGCTCCAGGGGGCCCACAGCTCCGTTCCCTGCTGTCATATTACATTTGTTTTCCTCCACAAAATCCCAGAGCTGGGGTCCCCCACCAATCCACCTTTTGTCCCCTAGTACCCCAGCCAAATTCTATGATCCAGTAATCCGCTTCCAGTTGTTTGCCCTCTCCCCAGTCCACAACCTTCCTCTGCTCTCATTGACTGGGGACATGTCATTACTAGGATGGAGGGGGAAGGGGGGCGAGGTCATGTCATTACTAGGATGGGGGAGGGGCGAGGTCATGTGATTACTAGGATGGGGGAAGGGGCAAGGTCATGTGATTACTAGGAAGGGGGGGTCGAGGTCATGTCATTACTAGGATGGGGGGGGGGTCATGTCATTACTAGGATGGGGGAAGGGGGGCAAGGCCATGTGATTACTAGGATGGTTTCTACAAAACATTTTGAATTATCATCTCAATATATATACATAAAACTCTGAAATAACTCTTTAGCCACTTGGACTATCTTGGCGCGCAGTGAAAGGGGTGGGTAGTAGTGGGGGGGCCAGGACAACTTTTGCATCGGGCCCACAAGATTCAAGCTATGCCTCTGGATGGGATCATGCTGTTGCAGTATGATATTGCATAGTGAAATTCCCTTTGCAGTCAGGGGGTAATACTGCCTCCTGAACAAGGGCAAATTGGCGCTCAACCGCCACCGTGGATCGCTTTTCAGAGGGGTGATGGGAGGCCCGAGAGCACCACAGAAACAATCAAAGGCTTCGTTCGCACAGGCATTTCAAAGCGTGCATCCACGTGAGGGTCATATTTGCCCCCATGAGATTCCCAGTTGTTCCACGTACAGTTCATTCATGTCAATTTAGACGCAGCATTTGCGTGGACAGGGCTGCTGCGCCACTTTTTCGCATCCATGTGGGTGCACAGGCAAGGTCTGCATTTGGGGACATACGCCCACATGGATGTCAAATGGGTGGTTGATGATGAAATGGTACAGCATTTCGTTCATAAGTGAACCTGTACTGTCAATGAAGGGCAATGCAACCGGTCCCCTGTATAGGGGCTCCTCCAGCAACACCTTCTCATCTACCCTCTGCTCCATTTGGTCATCATCTGTGGAGAAAAATACCTGGTACTTCCAAGTATGGCGGAGGAAGGGGGGGTTGCACTTCCCATGTGACACAGTTGGTGCTTGCCAATTGGTCACTCGGGTACCCAGCGCTGTCACATGGGTCAAAGAAGTCGTGACTCTGAGCTTTCACAGGGTTTCTTCTCCTCACCAATAACGTCAGCCTGTCTCTTTGCCTACATGGGCGAATAACCTCCTGGAAAGTCTGAACCGAGCATCTTTGTGCGGTTTGAATGTCGTCTCTAGTGCTAGCACACTATTGCACTATAAGCCTAGAGAAAAGCTTGAACCCTCCCAGCTCTGTGAGATTATTTTTCTGTCAGGCAGCCTTTTGCAAGGCCGCATCTGCTGATTCATTAGACTCCGGGGCCACAAAAGCCTGCCCCTGTTTACATGTTGTTTATCTCAGGTACCACCCACCCCACCCCATGACAATGACTTTGCAGAGCCAGGTTCCCTTCTCCTGACTAGAAACGTCCAGAGAGGCTTCATCCAGCCGCCTGTGTCCGAACATGGCTTTTGTCACTAGGCCCGGCAGTAGAATTACCTCAGACTGCTACAAAATGGAGGCCGGGTGTGCAGCAGCACAGCAATGCTCCAGCCTAAGCTGCGTTCCTACAAATGCGCACATGTGCTGACCGACTAAAGGAAGATTGGTGACATTTATGTGGTAGGAGAGAGTTTTGTGTGTTGTGGCAATGTATGGTAAAACAGACTCCCTAATGCACACTGTGCCAACGCACCTGCTCTGCTTGCGATGCCAAAATGGCACTCCAACATGTTGTATGGTAGAACACAATGCATGGGTGGATTACCAGACAGGCTATATAATGTCATAGGCCTTGCTGCCCTCAAGGATAGGGGTATTCTAACGATCAAAGATAAAAAAAAAAAAAAAAAAAAAAAAAAAAAAGGGGGGGGGCGCACCAGCCTTGTGCAATATCCTTTAGATATGTATTTATTAAAAATGATAAAAAGAAAACTACTCACAAACGACTGTAGAATTCTTGCAATAAAATATTCTCCAAATAGCAGCATGTAGTCTGAACCGAACAATGCTCTCCAAAGGTCACAGAGGAAATTACAGGACCAGTGCCCACTGACGCGTTTCGAGGGGAAACCCCCCTCTTCCTCAGATCTCAGCCTCGTTTGTGAGTAGTTTTCTTTTCATCATTTTTAATACATATCCAAAGGATAATGCACAAGGCTGGTGCGCCCCCTTTTTTTTTTTTTTTTTTTTTATTTATTTATTTTTTTTCTTTTTGCGTTTTATACCACAATGCATGTACCTTGCATTTTGAAAAAAAGGGGCATGCGTGTTTTTTTTTCCGTCCTTTGTGGCAGCCCATTCGAAATGAAAGGATTATCCCAACGCAGTGCATATTTACGCATTCCATAACAGGCGTTTAATGCACTGCAATGAATCCCTTTAAAGTGGTTGTAAAGACTTGTGTGACTTTTTTTTTTACCTACAAGTAAGATGATAATAAAGGTCACCTGTAGGTAAAATTTTATATTTCCTAATGTGCACTGTTTTGGAGATATTCCAGCAAGCAGCAACTGGTGATGTCACCGTCACATGCGCTTTGAAGAAACAGCATACCTGTACCATTCGTTCAGAGCTGTGTGCCGTGCCCAGGGCTCCCACGCGCATGCACGGGAGTGACGTCCTCATGGCTCGGCCAATCAGACGTCTGTGAACCCGGAAGGAAGCCAAGGTGAGGATGGAAGCCCTGTCAACGGTGACAGCGTGCCGCTTGATGGCTTAGTTTTAAGGTACGTATTTCACAATGTGCGAGTATGTGATGCATACTAGCACATTATGATATTCCCTTGCAGGGTGAGACTTTTTATTTTTATATATATATATTTTTTTCGGTCTGGTTTACACCAGTGCGATTTGTCATACGATTTGACAGTTTAAAATAGCATGAACTGATAGAGAAGACACCAGGGTTGTACTCTGTAGTCCAGTGTAGTGCAATATGACAGCCAGGGAATGGTCATGGGAGTACTGGTAAGGGGGCCATGATGGTGAGGTCCTGTAGATGAAGGGGCCAGGATTGTACTCTGTGGTCCCATATTACAGACGGGGAAAGGTCATGTGAGTACTGATGAGGGAGCTTTGATGATAGGGCCCTATTAACAGAGCAGGGGCCAGGGTTGTACTCTGTGGTCCAATATTACAATATTACAGACCAGGAAGTGTCATGGAAGTACCGGTGAGGGTTATGGGATTACTGGTGAGGGAGCTTTGATGGTAGGGCCCTATTTACAACAGAGCAGGGGCCAGGGTTGTACTCTGTGGTCCCATACTACAGACAGGGAGTGTCATGAGACTACTGGTCTACAGCCATTAATGATAGAGCAGGGGCCAGGGTTGTATTCTGTGGTCCAATATTAGACAGGGAAATATCATGGAAGTACTGGTGAGGGGGCCATGATGGTGGGGTCCTATAGATGTAGAGGCCAGGGTTGTATTCTGTGGTCCAATATTCCAGACATGGAAAGGTCATGATAGCATTGGAGAGGGGGGGCCATGATGATGGTGCCCTATACATGATAGGAAAGAGGCCGCGGCTGGGCTCTGTTGACCAAATCTCAGACGTTGTAGGGTTATGGGAGTACTGGTGAGAGGGAGATGATGGTGGGGCCATACAAAGTTTGCCAGGGCAGATGAATGAAGAGGAACAGCTGTGGGTGTCAATATGACAGACTGGGTGGTGGGGGAATTGTGAGGGGAAGTTGACGGGACCGGTGGGAGAAAAAAAAGAGGGCGAGGAAAGTAAGTGCTGCAGTGACCGGATTCAATGAGTGACCTGGCCCTTAAGGGATTAGGTTTCAGGGTTAAGGTCAATGTTCTAGATTTATTTTCAGGTTTGGGTTAAATGGAAACCGGTACTTAGAGCTGCCATTACTGCTCCTCCAGCTATCTTTGGCCTCAGGACTTTCCCAGTAGATTAACTAGCGCAAGTATGCCACTAGCAAGGGACCTGCCTCCATGCCTCACCAATATTGGAGAAACGTGGCAGTGAAGACGCGTCATTTCCAGAAACATGGTATTTTTTGTTGCTCCTCCTCCTTCTAGCTTTCTTCGTTTGGAAATTACCTTTTGTCATCGTTGGCTCCCAAGAGGCCTTTTCACCTATAATGGTTTGGCTGACAAAAAAAATGGCTGCAACCTCTGCTCAGTCTTTCCTCACCCATCCCTGGCGAGCTGTTCTGCTGCATTCTCCTTGCACAAATCTTCAGCAGAATCGCAGCGTCTTGTCCAAGTTATAAGAGTCATACAGGAAACTATTCGCAACCCCGTCAGCGTAAAGATCACCATATAAATAGTTAAGTAAATATTACTGCAATGTTTGTGCGTCCACAAGGAAAATGAACGGCCCCTGGACTATGGGCTTGCAAACAGTAAGAACTTGATCTGTCCTTTGTATCCTGTGACTGTTCTGGAATGCAGTAGTAAATTGGACCTGTAAATGTACACTGCGTGCAAATTCACAGGTCACCATTGCATTATGGTTTATTCTTAGGGATGCGCCGTTGCCGTTTTCTCTTTTATCGGTGAGTAAGAGTACCAATCCTTTCGGTCAAGTACTCGCCAATGCTGAGTAACCATGCTTTGGGTGCGATTTGCAACCATACTAAATGAATGGCCGCAAAGCACACTGCAAAGAATCGCATGCAATTTGGACAGGAATGCAGTGCGATCCAAGGAAGAGAGATTTCATCTGACCACACCACCCCCGCCCCCACCGTTCCTGTGTGTGAAGCCAGTAAAAGCGAGGACCATGTAGTGCGGTTTATTAAAATGTTATAACCACTCAAAAGGTAAAAGTATAGTCAAATCCAGATTGCAATGCATGAATCTATCTATTGGCGCTAGAAGGGTGGCTGGAGAGAGGGGGCGGCGCCCTTATGGACGCACCGCCACTGGTCAGTCGACAATATTCTCTCAGATCTGTGCAGTAATCCAGTGCGGGACTTCCTGTAATAAGGACCGCTCACTGCTGCTCTCTCTCCTTGTGCAGGACGACCGGTCCGTCTTGTTTCTGCAGACAGCCTGTAGTGGGTGGACCTGCTGGGCCCCTCCCACAACTCTGCTCAGGCTATGTACAACACAGAGGGCGCTACTTTTTTACAAGGTAATAACTGGGTTTGCAAAGACATTTGGTGAACACATAGTGGATTTATATCCTTTTGTGGTTATTGAGAAATACATTTAAAGTTTTTGTGACTAGAGTTTGGCTTTATGCAGATTAGGGCTCATGCAGGTGGCTAATCAGTGCTGTACACCACCCAGCAGCAATCAATGCATTTCTTTGGTGGGTATAGCCAGGTGTTTCAGATCAGCTGCAGACAGGAAGCTTGGAAAAAAATAAATAAATCAATAACTATATTCACAGCTGTTTGCATGTAACTGTGTACATTGATCACCTGCAGTTAGAGAGACGTGAATCTCTACATGTAGTCCGCTCACGTCCAGGGGCGCACATCCGCCCCAATGCAGGTGATCGCTTCCCATCCAGGGGCGCACATCCACCCCAATGCAGGTGATCGCTTCCGAATCCAGGGGCGCACATCCGCCCCCATGCAGGTGATCGCTTCCCATCCAGGGGAGCACATCCGCCCCCATGCAGGTGATCGCTTCTGGTCCAGGGGTGCACATTCGCCCCAATGCAGGTGATCGCTTCCTGTCAAGGGGCGCACACCTGCCCCAATACAGGTGATCGCTTCCCGTGCAGGGGCGCACATTTCCCCCCCCCAATGCAAGTGATTACCCCACCCCCTGTCCAGGGGCGCACATCCGCCCCAATACAAGTGATCGCTTCCCATCCAGGGGCACACACCTGCCCCAATACAGATGATCGTTTTTCATCCAGGGGCGCACATCCGCCCCAATGCAGGTGATTGCTTCCCGTCCAGGGGATCACATCCGCCCCCATGCAGGTGATCGCTTCCTGTCCAGGGGCTCCCACCTGCCCCAATACAGGTGATCGCTTCCCGTCCAGGGGCGCACATCCCCCCCCCCCATGCAGGTGATTACCCCCCCCCCGTCTGGGGTTGCACATCCGCCCCAATACAAGTGATCGCTTCCCATCCAGGGGCGCACACCTGCCCCAATACAGATGATCGTTTTTCATCCAGGGGCGCACATCCGCCCCAATGCAGGTGATTGCTTCCCGTCCAGGGGATCACATCCGCCCCCATGCAGGTGATCGCTTCCTGTCCAGGGGCTCCCACCTGCCCCAATACAGGTGATCGCTTCCCGTCCAGGGGCGCACATCCCCCCCCCCCCATGCAGGTGATTACCCCCCCCCCCCCCCATCTGGGGTTGCACATCCGCCCCAATACAAGTGATCGCTTCCCATCCAGGGGCGCACACCTGCCCCAATACAGGTGATCGTTTTTCGTCCAGGGGTGCACATCTACTCCAATGCAGGTGATCGCTTGCCGTCCAGGGGCGCACATCCGCCCCAATGCAGGTGATGGCTTCCCATCCAATTCCATGCACACTGTCATCCATGTGTAGAGATGACACTGCCCACATGTAATTGTACCATTGGGGCAGATGTGCGCCCCTGGACATGAAGGGATTACCCGCATTGGGGTGGATGTGCGCCCCT
The DNA here is from genome assembly GCF_037356315.1 of Lithobates pipiens. Classification (NCBI taxonomy): domain Eukaryota; kingdom Metazoa; phylum Chordata; class Amphibia; order Anura; family Ranidae; genus Lithobates; species Lithobates pipiens. The sequence goes on along the minus strand of NW_027507784.1, from coordinate 322,886,393 downwards.
GGATATAATGAGATTGCCCGCATTGGGGTGGATGTATGCCCTTGGATGTAAAAAGATTACCCGCATGTAGTGATGGCCGAACGGTTCGCCCGGCGGTCGTTTCGCGGCGAATTTCCGACTTTCGCCGTCCGCGGGTTCGAACGCCTTTTTCCGTCGTTCGCCCCGGCGGACTTACGTGTTTAATGTATACAAGAACTTTAACCTTTCGTGACACGTTTATCATGTGTTACAGGACAACCAATTGAGACATGACAGCTCATGGACACTTGGACATTCCCCCTAACCTATAAATACACCCGATCCGGTGGCCATTTTACATTCTTTCTTCTGTCACTGTAGGGAAAGGATCCTGTGTGGAGTAGGGACAGAGAAAACGCTAGCTATTTGGTACACAAAAGTTCTTTTCAGGACTGGTATAGGTGTTAGGTCAGCAGCCTGAGTTTCTTTTGTCAGTTTAGATAAAGGGACAGAGCGCTGTATGCTGCTATTTTAGGGACAGCTCAGCCAGATTAGTCTTTCTTCATCATCATCATCATCATCATCATTAGCTGTTACTATCAGGTCCACAAAAGAGCTGTTCCAGCTAATCGTTCCAGCCTACTCTTTTTTGCCAATTTGTATAGGGACAGGCAGGAAGCAGTGTGTCAGGCAGTGAGGATAATTTTAAAGACTTGCTGTTACTATTAGTTCCACAAAGGTTCTTTTCAGGACTGGTATCAGTGGTACGGTAATAGGCTTGTACACGTATAATATTCTTTCTTCCAAATATAGAAAGAATATTATACTTGACTGCTGCCCTTCTGCTGCAGTCTGCTAATCATTCACAACTCACTTGTTCCACAAAGCTCTTTATCAGGACTGGTAACTTGGTCTGTCTAGGGTGCTACGGTACATAGGCTTGGGTGCGGTACAGTCTGCTGTTCTGTAAGGACCGCTATCGGTCCACAATACATAGGGTTGCCGTGCACTACTGCTGACCGCTGCCCTATACTGCAGCAGTCCTTCATTGGTATAGGGACTGACGTACAGTCTGCTAATCACTAACACACAACCTGCTTGGTCCACAAAAGTTCTTATAAGGACTGGTAACTTGGTATAGGGTGCTACGGTACATAGGCCTGAGTGCGTTACAGTCTGCTGTTCTGTAAGGACCGCTATCGGTCCACAATACATAGGGTTGCCGTGCACTACTGCTGACCGCTGCCCTATACTGCAGCAGTCCTTCAGCGGTATAGGGACTGACGCACAGTCTGCTAAACACTAACACACAACCTGCTTGGTCCACAAAAGTTTTTATAAGGACTGGTAACTTGGTATAGGGTGCTACGGTACATAGGCCTGAGTGCAGTACAGTCTGCTGTTCTGTAAGGACCGCTATCGGTCCACAATACATAGGGTTGCCGTGCACTACTGCTGACCGCTGCCCTATACTGCAGCAGTCCTTCATTGGTATAGGGACTGACGTACAGTCTGCTAATCACTAACACACAACCTGCTTGGTCCACAAAAGTTCTTATAAGGACTGGTAACTTGGTATAGGGTGCTACGGTACATAGGCCTGAGTGCGTTACAGTCTGCTGTTCTGTAAGGACCGCTATCGGTCCACAATACATAGGGTTGCCGTGCACTACTGCTGACCGCTGCCCTATACTGCAGCAGTCCTTCATTGGTATAGGGACTGACGTACAGTCTGCTAATCACTAACACACAACCTGCTTGTTCCACAAAAGTTCTTATAAGGACTGGTAACTTGGTATAGGGTGCTACGGTACATAGGCCTGAGTGCGTTACAGTCTGCTGTTCTGTAAGGACCGCTATCGGTCCACAATACATAGGGTTGCCGTGCACTACTGCTGACCGCTGCCCTATACTGCAGCAGTCCTTCAGCGGTATAGGGACTGACGCACAGTCTGCTAAACACTAACACACAACCTGCTTGGTCCACAAAAGTTTTTATAAGGACTGGTAACTTGGTATAGGGTGCTACGGTACATAGGCCTGAGTGCGTTACAGTCTGCTGTTCTGTAAGGACCGCTATCGGTCCACAATACATAGGGTTGCCGTGCACTACTGCTGACCGCTGCCCTATACTGCAGCAGTCCTTCATTGGTATAGGGACTGACGTACAGTCTGCTAATCACTAACACACAACCTGCTTGTTCCACAAAAGTTCTTATAAGGACTGGTAACTTGGTATAGGGTGCTACGGTACATAGGCCTGAGTGCGTTACAGTCTGCTGTTCTGTAAGGACCGCTATCGGTCCACAATACATAGGGTTGCCGTGCACTACTGCTGACCGCTGCCCTATACTGCAGCAGTCCTTCATTGGTATAGGGACTGACGTACAGTCTGCTAATCACTAACACACAACCTGCTTGTTCCACAAAAGTTCTTATAAGGACTGGTAACTTGGTATAGGGTGCTACGGTACATAGGCTTGAGTGCGGTACAGTCTGCTGTTCTGTAAGGACCGCTATCGGTCCACAATAGATAGGGTTGACGTGCACCACTGCTGACCGCTGCCCTATACTGCAGCAGTCCTTCAGCGGTATAGGGACTGACGTACAGTCTGCTAAACACTAATACACAACCTGCTTGGTCCACAAAAGTTCTTATAAGGACTGGTAACTTGGTATAGGGTGCTACGGTACATAGGCTTGAGTGCGGTACAGTCTGCTGTTCTGTAAGGACCGCTATCGGTCCACAATAGATAGGGTTGACGTGCACCACTGCTGACCGCTGCCCTATACTGCAGCAGTCCTTCAGCGGTATAGGGACTGACGCACAGTCTGCTAAACACTAACACACAACCTGCTTGGTCCACAAAAGTTTTTATAAGGACTGGTAACTTGGTATAGGGTGCTACGGTACATAGGCCTGAGTGCGTTACAGTCTGCTGTTCTGTAAGGACCGCTATCGGTCCACAATACATAGGGTTGCCGTGCACTACTGCTGACCGCTGCCCTATACTGCAGCAGTCCTTCATTGGTATAGGGACTGACGTACAGTCTGCTAATCACTAACACACAACCTGCTTGGTCCACAAAAGTTCTTATAAGGACTGGTAACTTGGTATAGGGTGCTACGGTACATAGGCCTGAGTGCGTTACAGTCTGCTGTTCTGTAAGGACCGCTATCGGTCCACAATACATAGGGTTGCCGTGCACTACTGCTGACCGCTGCCCTATACTGCAGCAGTCCTTCAGCGGTATAGGGACTGACGCACAGTCTGCTAAACACTAACACACAACCTGCTTGGTCCACAAAAGTTTTTATAAGGACTGGTAACTTGGTATAGGGTGCTACGGTACATAGGCCTGAGTGCAGTACAGTCTGCTGTTCTGTAAGGACCGCTATCGGTCCACAATACATAGGGTTGCCGTGCACTACTGCTGACCGCTGCCCTATACTGCAGCAGTCCTTCATTGGTATAGGGACTGACGTACAGTCTGCTAATCACTAACACACAACCTGCTTGTTCCACAAAAGTTCTTATAAGGACTGGTAACTTGGTATAGGGTGCTACGGTACATAGGCTTGAGTGCGGTACAGTCTGCTGTTCTGTAAGGACCGCTATCGGTCCACAATAGATAGGGTTGACGTGCACCACTGCTGACCGCTGCCCTATACTGCAGCAGTCCTTCAGCGGTATAGGGACTGACGTACAGTCTGCTAAACACTAATACACAACCTGCTTGGTCCACAAAAGTTCTTATAAGGACTGGTAACTTGGTATAGGGTGCTACGGTACATAGGCTTGAGTGCGGTACAGTCTGCTGTTCTGTAAGGACCGCTATCGGTCCACAATAGATAGGGTTGACGTGCACCACTGCTGACCGCTGCCCTATACTGCAGCAGTCCTTCAGCGGTATAGGGACTGACGCACAGTCTGCTAAACACTAACACACAACCTGCTTGGTCCACAAAAGTTTTTATAAGGACTGGTAACTTGGTATAGGGTGCTACGGTACATAGGCCTGAGTGCGTTACAGTCTGCTGTTCTGTAAGGACCGCTATCGGTCCACAATACATAGGGTTGCCGTGCACTACTGCTGACCGCTGCCCTATACTGCAGCAGTCCTTCATTGGTATAGGGACTGACGTACAGTCTGCTAATCACTAACACACAACCTGCTTGGTCCACAAAAGTTCTTATAAGGACTGGTAACTTGGTATAGGGTGCTACGGTACATAGGCCTGAGTGCGTTACAGTCTGCTGTTCTGTAAGGACCGCTATCGGTCCACAATACATAGGGTTGCCGTGCACTACTGCTGACCGCTGCCCTATACTGCAGCAGTCCTTCAGCGGTATAGGGACTGACGCACAGTCTGCTAAACACTAACACACAACCTGCTTGGTCCACAAAAGTTCTTATAAGGACTGGTAACTTGGTATAGGGTGCTACGGTACATAGGCTTGAGTGCGGTACAGTCTGCTGTTCTGTAAGGACCGCTATCGGTCCACAATAGATAGGGTTGACGTGCACCACTGCTGACCGCTGCCCTATACTGCAGCAGTCCTTCAGCGGTATAGGGACTGACGTACAGTCTGCTAAACACTAATACACAACCTGCTTGGTCCACAAAAGTTCTTATAAGGACTGGTAACTTGGTATAGGGTGCTACGGTACATAGGCTTGAGTGCGGTACAGTCTGCTGTTCTGTAAGGACCGCTATAGGTCCACAATAGATAGGGTTGACGTGCACCACTGCTGACCGCTCACCTATACTGCAGCAGTCCTTCAGCGGTATAGGGACTAAGAGTTTTGTCACAGGGTCATTTAAAAAATGACATGCAGAGGAAGAGGCAGGCCCTTCCGCAGGGGTGGTAGGGGTAGGGCAGGAGCAACAGGCTTGAGCCAAAGTGGGAAGTTGCAGAAGGTGCGTTCAATTACTTTAAAGGATGCACCAGACTAGGTTGAGTGGCTCGCTCAGCCTTACTCTTCTGCACCCTCCTCATCCTCTCGATCTGCACCCTCTTCTTCACTCTCTGCTATGTGCACCCCCAAAGACACTACCACCAACAACACGACCACCACCACCACCACCACATACCTTCCGCTTGAGTCACTGGAATTATTTTCCGATCCATATCAAGAGGACATTTCTGATGCGCAGCCACTCTTGGTATTGGATCAGGAAGAGGAGGTAGCAACAAGCGCTACTCAGCAGTCTGACGCCAGTACCCAGATCAGCCCAAGGAGGAGGTTGGTCCCCGGTGTTGCTGCCTACTCTACTTATAGCGGTGGGGAAGGTGACGTTGATGATGACGTGTCTAGTGATGTCACGTGGGTGCCCACAAGAGAGGAAGAGGAGGGGAGTTCAGAGGGAGATATGGACCAGCAGATAGGGAGGAGAAGCAGCAATGACTTACATTGCACAGCAGGGACAAAGCAGACTGCAAATGTATCAGGAGCGAGTCATCGACCATGTACGGTCACATCTGGCGCTCCCAGGACACCGGCACATGGCTCCGCAGTGTGGGCTTTTTTTAACGTGTCCGCTGCTGACAATAGCGTTGCCATCTGCAATCTTTGCAGTCAACGCGTTAGTCGCGGTAAGCCCAATACTCACCTAGGGACGACCGCCTTAAGAAGGCACATGAGCAGCCATCACCGAGCCCAGTGGGAGCAACGGAACACACAAAGCCACACTGCAGGCTCTCACCGTCCAGCCTCGTCTTCTACTTCTCCTTCTCCTCTCTCCTCACAATTGTCCTCCACTCCACCTTCCATCACGCCAAGCTCACATTTTTCTGCAAAAAGGCAGGCTTCCGTGGGCCTAATGTTTGAGCGTAAAAAAATGATGACGCCGGATAACCCTCTTGCCCAACGGTTGGCGGCTGGCTTGTCAGAACTCATAGCCCGCCAACTACTGCCATATAAACTGGTGGACTCGGAGGCCTTTCGCAAATTTGTGGCCATTGGAACACCACAATGGAAGGTCCCAGGAAGGAAGTATTTCTCAGAGAAGGGCATCCCAGAGCTATATGGCCATGTTCAGCGGCAAGTGAATGTATCTCTGGCACACAGTGTCGGTGCCAAGATACATCTGACCACAGACACGTGGTCTAGCAAACACGGGCAGGGAAGGTATATCAGTTTTACTGCCCACTGGGTGAACCTTCTGACGGCCGTCAAGCATGTAACCCGTGGCACCCGTGTAGATTTGGTTTTACCGCCACGGATTGCATGCAGGCCTGACTCTTCTTCTCCTCCTCCTACTCCATCCTCCTCCCTCTCCTCCTCAGCTGCCTCCTCCTTTTCCGCTGCTAGCGTCTCTTCCACTGCACCGCCCAAGCTCCCCAGAACCTATTCCACATGCCAGGTGAGACGTTGCCATGCCGTGCTGCGTCTGTTGTGCCTGGAAGCAAAGAGCCACACTGGCCCGGCACTCCTTTCAGCTTTGCGTTCACAGGCAGATGAGTGGCTAACACCGCTCAATTTGACAGTTGGTAAAGTGGTGTGTGACAACGGTGCCAATCTGCTTAGCGCATTGAAACAGGGCAAAATCACGCACGTGCCGTGCATGGCACACGTCTTAAACTTGGTCGTGCAGCGATTCCTTGTCAAATACCCTGGGGTCCAGGACATCTTGCGGCAGGCAAGGAAAATCTCGGCCCATTTCAGAAGATCTTACACGGCCATGGCTCGCCTTGCTGACATTCAGCGGCGACACCATCTGCCGGTCAGACGTCTTATTTGCGATTGCCCGACGCGATGGAACTCAACCTTCTATATGCTTGATAGGCTGCTCCAGCAGAAACGTGCAGTTAACGTCTACCTGTATGAACTCTGCGAAAGAAACGGTTCTGGGGAGCTGGGTTTTTTTTCACCGCGCCAGTGGCTGCTCATGCGCGACACATGCAGACTTCTGCGGCCATTTGAGGAGATCACCAAACTGGTCAGTCGCAGCCATGGCGCCATCAGTGACATGGTACCTTATGCCTTCTTTCTGGAGCGTGCATTGCGTCGTGTCATTGATCAGGCTGTGGAGGAGCAGGAGCGGGAAGATGAGGAAGTCGCAATGCTGGATGAATTCCCAGGGGGGGCTACTCTATCTGAGACAAGTCAACAACAGGAGTCTGATGAGGAGTCAGAGGAGGATGGTGCCGGGGCGGATGAGCAGGAGCAAGAAGAGCATGCTTTAAACCTTTCTGGGATCCCTGTTGTGCGAGGATGGGGAGAGGAGAATGAAGAGGACGACATTATCCTGGATGATGAGCAGGAGCCAGGCCACCACACCGCTTCCACTTTAGTGCAAATGGGGGCCTTCATGCTCCAGTGTTTTAATAGGGACCCCCGTATAAAAAGCATGAGGGTCAAGGACCAGTACTGGGTGGCAACGTACTTAGACCCCCGGTACAAACACAAAATGGCGGAAATGTTACCGCCGTCGCAGAGGGCTGTCAGAATGCAGCACTTCCAGGCCTTGCTTCGAGAAATGCTGCATTCTGCTTTTGCGTGCGCTGGCAGAGGAGCAATTCCCACTCCCAGAGAAGGATTTGCGGGTACCAATCCAACAGCGCCTGCAAGAAGAGGCCGGTTTGAAGATGTGTTGGTGACTTCGGATATGAGGTCATTCTTTCAGCCGACCCATCGACAGGTGTCATCCGGATCCAGCATCAGGGAACGCCTAGACCGTCAGGTGTCCGACTACATTGGGTTAACGGCCGATGTGGACGCTCTGAGGAGTGATGAACCCCTAGACTACTGGGTGGGCAGGCTTGACCTCTGGCCAGAGCTTGCCCAATTTGCAATCGAACTGTTGGCTTGCCCCTCATCCAGTGTCCTGTCCGAAAGGACGTTCAGCGCAGCAGGGGGGATTGTGACCGATAAGCGTACTCGCCTAGCTCACCACAGTGTTAACTACCTCACATTTCTAAAAATGAATGAGGCATGGATCTCGGAGGAATTCAACACATGTGATCAGTAGACCATGTATATGTCTATAAACAATTTTTGGAATCAAGCACACAGACCTTCTTAATTCATTTGGCTCACTTCCCTGACCCAAAAAAGCACACCGTACTATATGCCCCTACCCTCCTCTTTGAAGAGGTTGAGCGGTGTCATATTTCTACTGGGGCTGCTTATTATGAGGGGTTCCCACCATCCCTGTGCTGTGCTGACTTCCTCCTGGGTGTTCTTATTATGAGGGGCTCCCACCATCCCTGTGCTGTGCTGACTTCCTCCTGGGGGTTCTTATTATGAGGGGATCACACCATCCCTGTGCTGTGCTGACTTCCTCCTGGGGCTGCTTACGGTGCTGCTGTCAGCGCTGTATGTCACGGAGCTGCTGTCAGCGCTGTATGTCACGGAGCTGCTGTCAGCGCTGTATGTCACGGAGCTGCTGTCAGCGCTGTATGTCACGGAGCTGCTGTCAGCGCTGTATGTCACGGAGCTGCTGTCAGCGCTGTATGTCACGGAGCTGCTGTCAGCGCTGTATGTCACGGAGCTGCTGTCAGCGCTGTATGTCACGGAGCTGCTGTCAGCGCTGTATGTCACGGAGCTGCTGTCAGCGCTGTATGTCACGGAGCTGCTGTCAGCGCTGTATGTCACGGTGCTGCTGTCAGCGCTGTATGTCACGGAGCTGCTGTCAGCGCTGTATGTCACGGAGCTGCTGTCAGTGCTGTATGTCACGGAGCTGCTGTCAGCGCTGTATGTCACGGAGCTGCTGTCAGCGCTGTATGTCACGGAGCTGCTGTCAGCGCTGTATGTCACGGTGCTGCTGTCAGCGCTGTATGTCACGGAGCTGCTGTCAGCGCTGTATGTCACGGAGCTGCTGTCAGCGCTGTATGTCACGGAGCTGCTGTCAGCGCTGTATGTCACGGAGCTGCTGTCAGCGCTGTATGTCACGGAGCTGCTGTCAGCGCTGTATGTCACGGTGCTGATGTCAGTGCTCTGTATTACGGTGCTGCTGTCAGTGCTCTGTATCTCCTGCACCCTCTTGTTTGCCTACCCTGGTCCCTGACCTTCCCTCTCCTCCATTGCCTTCATTAGCTCCATAGTCCTGAATTGTCAGAACAATTTCCCAAATAAAAAAAAAATGCTTGTAGTTATCGATCCCAAATTCACCTCATACATGTATTATGCTATTGTCCAGGTGGTGGGACTACGTGCTACCCCCTAATAATTACCCCGTGGCCGCAAATTCGACCTAAAGGTTTGCGAAATTCGCCTCCCATTGAAGTCAATGGAGCCCGCGGCGAACGGTCGTTTTCGCGAACGTTTGTGTCCGTTCGCGTTTCGCGTTCGCGAAACGTCCCGTCGGAAGTTCGTCCATCACTACCCGCATGTATGATGTGCGCCCCTCAATGTAAAGAGATTACCCGCATTGGGGTGGATGTGCGCCCCCGGATATGAACTGGCTAAATGTAGAAGCGCACGTCTATCCAACCACAGGTGATCATTTGATGTACAATTACATGGGAACAGCTGTGCACAGCGTTTATTGATTTGTACAGGCTTCTTGTCCGCAGCTGATCGGAAACGCACTCGGCTGTACCCGCCGCAGAACTACGTCTATCTAGGGGGCATATATGGCCCTGATCGCCCATCTTCCTGAGTCCCTACAGTTGGCACAGGAAGCCATCAACTCACAAGATTTCTAATAATAAATTGAACTTTACGGTGTTGCGGAACATATTAAAATAGAACGCCCTCCAGACCAGCTACGCAGCCTTTCCCTGTCATATCGCCTTCCTGTGCAGTAGCGCAGCACAGTCCTGTGTGACTGTCACTTGGCCTGTCAATGTCCTATAATAACCCTGAGAAGGAGGAGGCAGGGCAGCTGAACGCAAGTAACCTTGAGAGACGAGAATGGTTCTTCCTCTGTCTATGGCCAGGCTGGGCCGGCTCCTTTCGCCTTCTCTGATTGGTCCCCAGCAGTCACCTCATCGGCGAGCTCTGATTCACTCTTCTTTTTTTTTTTTTTTTACCCCCCCCCCTTGAGCTTCTTCCAGCAGAGGTGGAACTTCTAGAAGAGGTGGAGGGATGGGAGGGTGTGGGAAAGCCAGAGAGGGACACACAAAATGCCATGTCTCTGTACTTAGACTTAACATATCCACATTTTCTCAGCGCTGCGTTGGAGTGTCAGCTCTTAGGGCGGGAGCGACTCCGAGTTTTCTGGGAGTCGGGCTCTTGTGCCTGATACTTGGCGTACTCATGGAGTGCACTTTTGAAGGTACACCATTAGCAAGCTTAGCGCTCTATAGTAGCACCCTGTAGTTTTACCCACTTTCTGAACTTTGATGAGCTTTTAACTGCTTAAAACCCAGTTCATGAAATTTTTATTCTCGACCCTGCGATCTTTTGCAGAACACCAATTTAGTTTTTTTTATTATTATTCTATATTTTATTTTTGATTTTTTTTTACAATGCGATTGCAGACATTGAGAAACCGCACACATTTTTGGTTGTACCCTGATGGGTGTTTGTAAAAATATCCGATTATCGTCATCCAATGATCGAAAGGCGGCCGACCATAGCGTCGTTTGCCGAGACTTGCCAGCGTGCAGAATAATTTATGCAGTGGGGTGGTCCTTTCGCCGGCGAAAATGTTGTCTAATTTTGGATCTGTAAAGGAAGCAAGAAGTTTAAATGCCTTCTGGTTTAAAGGCGGCCATCCATGTATTCACTCACGATCGATCTAGGTACAAGCGACTGCAAACAAGCGATTTTTATCAATAAAAATAATTGAAAGATGCAATGATGGACAATATACTTGATCTCATAAAAAAAAAAAAAATAGTTTAATATGTATATTGAGATCTGTTCACCTAATCAGCAGAAGTCCAACATGGCTGATTGCCTGGTCAGCACTTGAAATCGATTCGGAAGCTCTAACCAAACAGTCTGTGATTGCTGAGAGAATCCCTCCTCCTTCCCTTTTTGTATATATGGGGGGGGGGGGGGGGCAGGTTTATATTGGATTCAACCACTTTGGTTGCATCGAATGATCATTTTTGATTGTTTTCCATCACTAGGAAATTGACTGCTTGGACTTTGCTCTGGGTAGCTTAAGCAACTGTTAAGCTGGATACATGCTATACAATGTTCTGTAGATTTTATTTATTATTATTATTATTTTTTCCTTAGATTTACCAAAACCATATAATATGAGGTCAAACCTTAAGAGCTTCAATTTGTATGCAATCAGGCAGACCCTTGCACTACATGGTTTTGTAAATCTAAAGGATCTCAGACACCAAAAGTTGTATAGTGTGTATGGGGGTCAAAGATTATGCCATATATTGTACAACTCGTGTCTCCACTGTAGATTGTAGCATAGCAATGTACAATTGTAACACACACTGCCCTCATCCAATATAAAAACTTATTTTTCACGTAATACAGTCCTGTCGGGTTGTATCCTGCAAATATCAACATTTTAAAGTGGGTGTTTTTTTTTTTTTTATTATTATTATTATTTTTTTTATTTATTTATTTTTTCCTTTGTGTGGGTCAGCAGGTGAGACAAATCTGGGGACACCAAATTTCTGGTGACAAGTCTAAGGTCCCACTTCCTGGTGTTTCTCTAGAGCAGTGATGGCGAACCTCGGCACCCCAGATGTTTTGGAACTACATTTCCCATGATGCTCATGCACTCTGCAGTGTAGTGGAGCATCATGGGAAATGTAGTTCCAAAACATCTGGGGTGCCAAGGTTCGACATCACTGCTCTAGAGGAAATCGGGGGGAAATCTCCCTCATTGGGGCAAAAAAAAAAAAAAAAACCTTTTGAGATTTTAACTGTTCTCTACAGTGTTTTCTAAGGCTAAAACAAAAATACACTTTTGAAAAGTATAAAAAATAAAAATAAAAATGTAAAAGAAAATTTACAAATAGAAGTACGGTAGTTCTCTTAGGTGTCATGTACACGGGGCATTTTTAAAAACGCTCCTGAACAATTTGACTTGACTGATAGTAACTAACGCTTAAAAAAACTTCAGTTTTGCCGTGTTTGCGGTTTTTAGAGGCTTTTTTTTATTTTTTATAATTAATACTTTTTTTTTTTTTTTTTTTTCCCAAAAAATTGCGTTTGAAAGACCATTGGACAAATACAGTGTGACATCATAAAATATTGCAATAATTGACATTTTATCACATAGGGTCTCTGCTGAAATATATAATGTTTGGGGGTTCCAAGTAATTTTCTAGCAAAAAAAAAAAAAATATTGATTTTAAGTTAAGAAACAAGTGTCAGAAAAATATTTAGACTTTAAGTGGTTAAACTTCCTGCATTTACAGTTGTTTAAAAACTTGGCAGACTGCCTGGATTTTTTTTTCTTTACACACAGAAGTTTCTCTTTGATCTAAGAAGGAAGAGTTAGTTAAAATGTTTCATTTTAAAAACTTGTCAGACTGCCCAGATGTTTACTTTTGACAGCTGAGTGAGCAGATAAGTCTCAACACTTGAATTCCTATCAGGAAAAACTAAAATGCCCAACATGTTTCCAGGCTCAAATATCTCCTCTGCTCTTCAGGGCTCAAGTATTTGATATGGTTTAAAGGACACACAAAATAATGTTGTCACCAGGGTTGAACAATGAAATGAAGGCTTAGATTGGTCTTTTTAAACCTCTTTAACATGGAGGGACCCTTAAAATAACCTTCAGGTCACTGAGAACCCCTGCCAGTGACTACTATACCAAGCTAATGGTACATTAGTGTGGCGATCAGTGGGGCAAAGTTTCCTTTGCGTTTGGTGGCCGATGGGACGAATGCCCCCCCCCATGTTGGTGGCCGGTAGGACGAATGCCCCCCCATTTTGGTGGCCGGTAGGACGAATGCCCCCCCCATTTTGGTGGCCGGTAGGACGAATGCCCCCCCCCATTTTGGTGGCCGGTAGGACGAATGGGGCCCCCCCATGTTGGTGGCCGGTAGGACAAATGCCCCCCCCATGTTGGTGGCCGGTAGGATGAATGGGCCCCCCCATGTTGGTGGCCGGTAGGATGAATGCCCCCCCATGTTGGTGGCTGGTGGGACGAATGCCCCCCCCCATGTTGGTAGCCGGTGGGATGAATGCCCCCCCATCTTGGTGGCCGGTGGGACGAATGCCCCCCCCCCCATGTTGGTGGCTGGTGGGAGACATATCACCCACACAGATGGCTAAAAAATATTATTGGCATCAGTGGTTGGATATCTGAGAGGTAGAAATTGCTAATTGCACAGGAACTCCCGGAAACTCTTGAACACTAGGATACCCTGGTTGACACAGGCTGGATTAAACTGCTGCTGGGTACCTGGAAATGGGTAATCCCATTGACACTGCCATTTCTGAGCCCTTTGAACCTTTTATAGAACACCTACCCCCTAAAGCAGGGATATGCAATTAGCGGATGTCCAGCTGTTGCAGAACTACAAGTCCCATGATGCATAGCAAGACTCTCTCAGCCACAAGTATGAAACCCAGAGGCAGAGGCATGATGGGACTTGTAGTTTTGCAACAGCTGGAGGTCCACTAATTGCATATCCCTGCCCTAAAGGGAAGAGATCCTTGAGCCACTGAAATTGGTTAGCTGTTTGATATTAATCCATTGCACGAAAACACAAATAAGAAATTGGACCGATCGCCCATAGAGCCTAATACTCAGGTTTATTTAAAGTGGAATTTCATTCTTCCAATCAACCTTCTTTTAAATAAATGTTAGTAAATAGACAGTATGTCCTAATTTTACCTGTGTTTTTAAACTTTAAAATTTTCAGTTTACTTCCTGGTTTCCTGCCTGGGCAAATGATGTCCTACATCCCAGGAGCCTTCCATAGAGGAGGAGGGGTTTTCTCAGCTAAGCACACCCTCTTGCTTGCATGCTTGAGCTAAGGGCAGATGGATTCCAGGAAGTAAATGCTACATGGATTATTTTGCCCTTACTCCAGATGGTCACCGCCATAAATGCTAGGGGGTTGTTATGGAATAGTGAATTCTCAACAAAATAAAGGTGTGGAGAGGTGAATGGATGGGGGCGTTGGCTTTGAATATTTAAAGTCATGTTTTTTAGTGCTCAGATGCAGTGAAGATTCACTTTTAAGGTGTACACCAGCATACCTCCCAACATTTTGAGATGGAAAATTAGGGGTGTGTGTGTGTGTGTGTGTGTGTGTGTGTGTATAGATCAGACCAAAATGAGGGACAGAGGGACATTGCTCCAAGTCAGGGACAGTTGGGAGGTATGCACCAGTTTATCTGAAAGCCTCTTTGCTGTAGCTACTGTGTCATGTTTGTGAAGCCTATTGCTTTTCTTCTGCCATGAAACATTAACTGTATTCAGTGCCTCCATCTATACATATTCCCATAATAAGCACCCGACAGACATTCTAATCCTACCCTATTCTATCCAGTCCGATAAATAAATATTTGGTGCAAGAAAGGAAAAAAGGTATGTGCAAAGTCTATTTAGTCATAGATGGCAGCCACAGCCTGAGTAGAAAAGCCTGCCCCCTGACAATATGCTGCACAGAAAATCTCTTGCACCCTCTGCATGAAAACACTGTTTGAGATATCGCTGCAATCTGTAAAGCTCATGCCCCTTACTGATTGGAGAGCTCTAGCGCTGACCTAGAAGGGGGTCAGACTTCTAGAGAGAGAGACTACTTCCACATCGAGCAAAGCTCCTCCTCTACAGCATGCTGGCATGGGACAGGCTTTTTTAATGACTCCAGGATGTGGCTGCTTTTCTTTCTATAGTATTGTATGAAGGTTTTCATGGATGTATTTTTCTTCCTCTCCAGATATGCTCCAGCTCATTAACAACAATGAAAACGATTTTGGGTTCTTCGATGCATCGTTTGGAGCAGTCAATGCCCAGGCCCAGGACCCCGCTGCTAAAGTGGACCTCGCAGTGGACCTGGCAGGAGGGGCCGCACTCAGCTCCCTGGAAGGGTTACTGGCCGCACCTACCACCTCCACCCCCATGAAGATGTTCCCGCTGTCCACTCCAGGTTTCCACAGCCCGCCAGCTGCCACCCTGCCTCAGGACAATCGCATGCACCCGCTGAAGCTCAGTTTGAAGAGCATGGCGAAGGACGAACCCATGCAAATCTCCCCCGCCCAACAGCATGTCCAGGCCAAGCTACCAGCCCCTCCCACAACCCAGCATCTGCAGGGCATGCTATTCGGGCAGAGCTTGGTTACAGCTTCACAGCCTCGGTTTAACAACCAGCCTGTGCCTGGATACCAAGAGCAGAGCGCTGAGCCAGGTAATTTGGTAACAAAAAATGGTTGCGTGATGATAAATTGTAGACTGAACGTTCTGGGACCACTTTGTTAGGTACCCATACAAGAGGTGGTCAGCGACCTAGGTTGACTGCTGCAGTCATGTGATGCCCAGGCTGGTCTTAAAGGGTTAGTTCACCTCTACCAAAAAACTGCATATGGAGGTAAGGAGCAAACTGCAGCTTTGACTAAAGTTGGATAACACCCTTGCAGTAGGTGGAGGCCATTTATGAACCTCCTGAAGCCTGGACCTAAAACTCGGATGGAGTCATCCTGTCCTGCCTTGTTGGTAAGACCCTCCCTGCTGGTACTGCTAACCCCCAACATCATAGGAGTGAGCTCTCATTCCCTTGCACATGTTTGGTCCGCTATCTCCTCCATTGCAGCATCTCTGATCTCAGAGCTACTGCAGCAGGAGGGCATGTGCAAGGGGGGGCTTGCATCAGCTGGGAATGTGTTGGTGGGATGCGGCGGAAAAAACAGTCTAGGTGCAATGTAGAGGCAGCCCAGCCAGGAACACTCATAGATTCCAACAGCAGGTAGAGAGCAGGTTTCAGCCGAAGCGACAGCACCTGTTAGGATGGGCAGAATGCAGCCTGGCTGTCTCTTGCCCAAGTAGAAAGAGATGCTCAGAGAAGTTGCGAGCTCTACACTTTCCCTCCTCGTCTGGAACCTTTCCCTGTCGCTAGTTCTGACCTTAAAAGACAGGGTACCTTGCGCTACCCACTCGCAAATGTGTGCCAAGCCTGGGAGCCAGGGCCTTAAATAGGCTCTGCTTGACCCAAGATGGCTGCTAGTCACATAAGGCAGCAACATCCAATTGGATATCTTCTCCAGTTATCCAGAATCTGTAGAGCAACTGCGTTGCTCTTGACTTTTTTTCCTCCTGCAATGCTACTGCAGGCAGATGCCACATGCAGAGGAAAAAGCAGACTGCAAGTGTCTTGGCAATGTCCAAGCAGCAAGGCAGGATGAGGAAACGCCATCTTTGGGAGTTTTCCAGCCAGGATTTGGGAGTTTGGTAAATACACCTATAGCAAGGCCATTTTTCAATTTTGGTCAAAGATGGATAAATTTGATCTACAAACGTCCCTTACATGCATAGGCGGTTTTCTGTTTGTTGTGTATTTGTTTTTTTATTTAAGCAGCCTAATTTATTTACTAGCCTAATGTGTGCCAGAAAATCTTTCACCCACTGTTGAAACACAAGCACTAGCTATGGGTTCAAGCTGTGCCCATATTCAGACCTCCTATGTGTATGTCGCAGCCGATGGCAAAATATTTTTTTCAATCGCCCAGTTTTTGTGACCTTGTGCCCCGTGTGGTATACACCCCCCCCCCCCCCCTTATTTTTTTTTTTTTTTTTTGAAAATCGTAGAACCTGGTCTGGTCTCATGCTGCTGTAGCCAGTCCTCTTCACGGCTGAACATGATCATTCAGAGTGTCCTTTCGCACTTTAAACAAAGTGCGTAAGTGGTTCAAAGTGGTTCTTCTTGGCAGTTGTCGACTTGTGTTGGTTTGAAAATTCTGCCCAATCTTCTCTAATCATGAATAACTAGGGTAACTCGCCTGAGGCCCGGTTCACACTGATGCAACTTCAAAGTCGCTTGACTTTGAAGCCAACATCCCAGCACAACTTTAGCACAACTTTGGCACAACTTGGATATGACTTCTTTTAACAGAAGTCCATGCAAGCCGTGCAGAAGTCACACCAAGAGTAGTGTAGGAACCTTCTTCTCCAGTCGCTCCTATTAGAAGGGTTCCATTGCACTTAATAGGGTGCAATTTGTCATGCTCTATAAGTAGGAGCGCATGTTGCACCAATGTGAACTGGGCCTGAAGTGGCATGGGCTTGGTTAAAACCTGCCTTCCTCTTTTGTGCCAACTTGGGATCAATCGAGATTTTCCAACTTGTGATCAATTTCAGATGCTTAAAGCTGAACTCTTTCCATCGTAGCTCGGTCACAGTACAACACCATCATGGCAGGGGAATTTTAATTATTTATCTGCTCCAGTTTACATAATTCTTGCAGGCCGAGAGATCAGACCTGTAAGTGGACAATGAAGGGGTAGCCGCAGACTGAGTTTATCTATCACTCTGCTCTTATCTCCATTCAGCATGCTCCTGTTGGCACAGTCCCCTCCTTTGCGCTGCTTCTTCCTTTCCCAGTCAGGAGTTCTGCTGTACAGGGATTCTAAAAGGCCGATGCCACGTCGAGCATCTATTTGGATGGGTACATCTTTGCCTATATTGTGCAATAGGGCATGTTGCCTTGATACGTTTCTGAAAGCAGAACTGCGTGTTTATATTTGGCTATCCTTTTATTTGCCTTTCACTGTCCAAAGACAAATATTTAAAGATCCTGAATGGCCTATAGAATTATCTGATACACTCATGTATGTCCTAGATACAAACCCAGGCTTTCCTCGGTGCATTGAAACTTGCACAAGCTTCTAACTTGAACCCATATTTGCTAATCACAGCCAATTTGTCATGAATTGTAGATAATTCGCCAAGCATTGGTGGTGACCGCATATGAACACTGAACCTAACTAGTCTTAAATGTCCACTCCCCCTCTCTGAACATCTATACTGACTAACCTGTGTTTTAAAATGTGTATATACTTGCCTTTTTTCTGCCGGCTGTGATCTGGCTCCCCTGTGTCAGCCAGTGGCAGCTGCATGGGAGAGGAGGGAGCATTGACAACAGATGGAGCATAGTAGGCTCTGGGTGACCTTCCCACTCTCAGCATTCCCTGCTGTTGTCAAAGGCGCTCTCTACGCTCTTCTCCCCTGCAGCTGCTATGGGGCTTACAAAGGGGGGTCACATGATCAGACTGCGTGTCAGTCAGCATAGGTGTTGAAGACTAGTTTGGTTGAGTCTGGAATGCTACTTTATGTGGCTGGAGTTCAGCTTTAAATATGCACTAGAAAATAAACGTCTGTTTTAAATACGGTATATTCCGGCTATAAATCTTTCTGTGCCGGAAACGCCTTTTGAAACGCAGATAGGACTGACTGTATTAAAGTAGCAGCGATATCACTGTGCAGAACTGTGGGAGGGGCCCAGAAGCTCCACCCACTATAAGCTGCCTGCTGGAACCTACAGGAGGGGGTGGAGACAAGACCAGTCACCCCACACAGGGGGGAGCGAGCAGCAGTGAGCGGTCTTTATTACAGGAAGTGTCACACTGGAATACTACACAGATCTGGAAGAAATAAACCAAATACACAGAGATTCAAGGAGGAATACACACGACAAATGGATATAGATAATATTTGATTATCCTGTTCAGTTTTAAAAAAAAGAGAAAAACATATTTTTAATTTTTTTTCAGTTTTAGGAATGTAACCCTAAAAAACAGTCACAAGTGGTGTTTTTTACTGATCTGACTTAATCAATAAGATATAATTTTATTTTTCTACCAGGTGCCTAATACTACATTTTTGTCTCTTCAGCTACACAAGTGGTCTCCACTCCACACAGCACAGCAAGTCAACCTTTGCAGAGCATCACAGGTCAGCCTCTGCAGAGCATTGCAAGTCAGCCGGTACAGAATGTGGCCAGCCAGCCGCTGCAGAACATTGCGAACCAGCCTCTGCAGAGCGTCACGACACAAGCACCGACACTGCAGAGTGTGGCCACCCAGCCTCTGCAGGCGCACCCCTCTCCACAGATCCAGCAGTCTCTGACCATCCATGCGCACAGCATCCCTTCTCAGCAGTTCCTGACCAGCGCCACTTCCATAGCCCAGCAAATCCAGCAGGTGCCGGTGAGTGAGCTCTGTATGTGTGAGGTTGCCCCTTGCTGCATTGTGGGGTGTGTGTGTGGGGAGATATATATATACACACAGTGCCTTGCGAAAAGTATTTGGCCCCCTTGAACTTTTCAACCTTTTGCCACATTTCAGTCTTCAAACATAAAGATATAACATTTTTATTTTTTGTGAAGAATCCCCAACAAGTGGGACACAATTGTGAAGTGGAACGAAATCTATTGGATTTTTGAAACTTTTTTTAACTAATAAAAAAATGAAAAGTGGGGCGTGCAAAATTATTTGGCCCCCTTGCGGTAATACTTTGTAGAGCCACCTTTTGCTGCGATTACAGCTGCAAGTCGCTTGGGGTATGTCTCTATCAGTTTTGCACATCGAGAGACTGAAATTCTTGCCCATTCTTCCTTGCAAAACAGCTCGAGCTCAGTGAGGTTGGATGGAGAGCGTTTGTGAACAGCAGTTTTCAGCTCTTTCCACAGATTCTCGATTGGATTCAGGTCTGGACTTTGACTTGGCCATTCTAACACCTGGATACGTTTATTTGTGAATCATTCCTTTGTAGATTTTGCTGTATGTTTGGGATCATTGTCTTGTTGGAAGATAAATCTCCGTCCCAGTTTCAGGTCTTTTGCAGACTCCAACAGGTTTTCATCCAGAATGGTCCTGTATTTGGCTGCATCCATCTTCCCCTCAATTTTAACCATCTTCCCTGTCTCTGCTGAAGAAAAGCTGGCCCAAACCATGATGCTGCCACCACCATGTTTGACAGTGGGGATGGTGTGTTGAGGGTGATGAGCTGTGTTGCTTTTACGCCAAACATATCGTTTTGCATTGTGGGCAAAAAGTTGGATTTTGGTTTCATCTGACCAGAGCACCTTCTTCCACATGTTTGGTGTGTCTCCCAGGTGGCTTGTGGCAAACTTTAGATGAGACTTTTTATGGATATCTTTGAGAAATGGCTTTCTTCTTGCCACTCTTCCATAAAGGCCAGACTTGTGCAGTGTACGACTGATTGTTGTCCTATGGACAGACTCTCCCACCTCAGCTGTAGTTCTCTGCAGTTCATCCAGAGTGATTATGGGCCTCTTGGCTGCATCTCTGATCAGTCTTCTCCTTGTCTGAGCTGAAAGTTTAGAGGGACGGCCAGGTCTTGGTAGATTTGCAGTGGTCTGATACTCCTTCCATTTCAAAATGATCGCTTGCACAGTGCTCCTTGGGATGTTTAAAGCTTGGGAAATCTTTTTGTATCCAAATCCGGCTTTAAACTTCTCCACAACAGTATTACGGACCTGCCTGGTGTGTTCCTTGGTCTTCATGATGCTCTCTGCGCTTTCAACAGAACCCTAAAACTATCACAGAGCAGGTGCATTTATACAGAGACTTGATTACACACAGGTGGATTCTATTTATCACCATCAGTCATTTAGGACAACATTGGATCATTCAGAGATCCTCGCTGAACTTCTGGAGTGAGTTTGCTGCACTGAAAGTAAAGGGGCCGAATAATTTTGCACGCACCACTTTTCAGTTTTTTATTTGCTAAAAAAGTTTAAAATATCCAATAGATTTCGTTCCACTTCACAATTGTGTCCCACTTGTTGGTGATTCTTCACAAAAAATTAAAATTTTATATCTTTGTTTGAAGCCTGAAATGTGGCAAAAGGTTGAAAAGTTCAAGGGGGCCGAATACTTTCGTAAGGCACTGTATATCTATCCATACACATGCGAAGTGCTTGTAATTAACCCGCATTGGGGTAGGTGCATGACCATAGGGGGCGTCACAGAGCACGAGGTTCTTCTTATGGGATAGCGGTGTGGTGAACCTATCTGAAAGGACTTTTTTCCTCTGTGTCTGGGAGCTTTGTGGAGCACTATTCAACACTTTAAAAATCAGCTCACTTTGAGATCTATGAACTTTTTCCATTGCTTGCATATTATTTATTATATTTAATTACTTTTAGTAGCGCTGTTAATATAGTGGTTCTGTTTAGCACTTTTGTTCTGAATATGTGTTACTATATATGTGTATGGATATGTTAATGTATTATAACAGCAGTTTAATTAGGAAGATTATCCATTGAGCGCTTGGATCAGTGATATATATCTCAGTATATTTTATCAGTGATATTTGTATTCATATATAATTATAATTTTATAATCATTTTTTATTTATTTTTTGTAACCTCAACTTCCCCCTTTTTTATCTGCTTCCCTCACAGGTTCTGCTCCAGCCTCATTTTATCAAGGCGGACTCTCTGGTCCTTACAGCAGTCAAGACAGACTCAGCAATGATGTCGGGCGTCAAAACATCGCCAACCACCACAACCATCCAGACTACGCCTCTGCAGATGCCGGTGAGGTGTTTAGATGGGGCACAGTAGGCCTAGGTTATAGTCACATGCCAGGCAGACTAGGCAGCTTCCTAAGGGGGGAAAAACTGACCAGATCTCTCCCTACACTCAACTCCCAGTGTAGTAAATCTAAGGATATGATGAGGAATGGCGCACACCTGAAAACGGACAGCCTGAAATCCCACCCCACACTTTCTGGTAGCGGCAGTGAGCTGAACCTTTTATGGAATACAAAATATAATTTCCATAGTTGTAAAAAAGTTTTGGAGGAAATTCAAGAAATGTCTATCCAGCTGCAGATTAACACATACATTTAAATAAAATATGTATTTTAATTTATTTTGTTAACTATGAGCAAATGGCAAAATGCACAGTTGAAACGTGTGTTTAACTGCCAAAAGATTTGTAGCTCTGTTCTACGAGTCTTACATTTATTGGCCACATCCTGATAGGTGCCCCCCCTTTTATGCACTGCAGTTAAACAGTAACGTTTGGTCAGCAGTCCACCCAAGCCTGTGATTGGACAGGAAAAGGGCAGCAGGATTGACAAATTGGTCATCCATGTGCTCTCTTTCCTTTTTATAAGCATGGGCAGCTTTCTTGGGCAGTAAGGAAAAAAGTTGGCGCTTGCATCTTCCTTGGTGGAGCTCCACCTGACTATTATACACCTTCAAATGCAAAAGACAATTGAAAAAAATGATTGCAAAATAAATGACTGTATAGAGTCCATAAAGTCTGCAGTGTGGCACTTGAAGGCAGCCCAGTGGAGATTAGAAGCAATACTCTGACGAGGCTGGGGCAAAGAAGCACAAAGCGTCACTCTAAGTACAGTAAATTGGAACAATTTACTGCACTTAGAGTGGCACTTTGAGCTTTCTTAGAGGACAGCCAGACCCGATAAGGCTGCCCACCTTCAGTTGCTAAGATTACACAAGTAACTACAGAGCCGAAGTCTCTAAATAGCGTCATCCTTCCACTAGCTATATTGTGCAGCAGGTTGATTGGTAGAACCATTTTGATATATGTATTTCAACTGTAAACTTTCCAGGGCTATGTCCAACCGTGCTATTATTTAATAGTACTGTCCGTCTATTGTGTATGAATGATTGATTTTTATTTTTATTTTTTCTTAGACCTTGGTAAGTGGAGGGACCATATTAACCACAGTGCCGTTCATGATGGATCCCGATAAGCTGCCTATCAACCGTCTAAATGCCAATGGAAAGATGGCCATGTTGAACAGCAAGGGAGAAAAACGTACTGCGCACAACGCCATCGAGAAGCGCTATCGATCCTCCATCAACGACAAGATCCTTGAGATGAAGGATCTTGTGATGGGAACAGAGGCCAAGGTAAAGCACCAGAAAAGGAACCTTATTATTATACACTGCTCAAAAAAAATTAAAGGAACACCTTTTAATCAGAGTATAGCATCAAGTCAATTCAACTCCTGGGATATTGATCTGATCAGTTATGTAGCAGAGGGGGTTGTTAATCAGTTTCAGCTGCTTTGACTTTAATAAAAATTGAACAGGTGCACTAAAAAAAAAATTGGCCTCAATATGTGTATGTCAATGTTGTATGTGTTTGTAAGCGTGTCGGGACCTTACAGGGTAAAGTACCACGCTAAGCCGCAGATTGTGGCAAGAAAGCGCCCTGAGGCGACTCAGTTCGCATAGGCATCGCTATATAAGTCACTCACTCACTCACTCACTAGATGGCCAACAATGAGATGACCTCCGAAATAGGAATGGTTTTACAGGTGGAGGCCACTGACATTTGTTTTCCCTGCTCCTCTTTTCTGACTCTTTTTCACTAGTTTTGGTACATTTGGCTAGGGTCGGTGTCACTATTGGTAGCATGAGACAATACCTGGACCCTATAGAGGTTGCACAAGCAGTCCAACTCCTCCAGGATGGAACATCGATATGTGCCATTGATAGAAGGTTTGCTGCGTCTCCCAGCAGTCTCAAGAGAATGGAGGAGGTTCCAGGAGATGGGCAGTTACTCTAAGAGAGCCGGACAGGGCCGTAGAAGGTCCTTAACCCATCAGCAGGGCTGGTATGTACTGCTCTCTTTGTGCAAGGAGGAACAGGATGAACACTGCCAGAGCCCTACAAAATTATCTCCAGCAGGCCACTGGTGTGAATGTCTGACCAAACAATCAGAAACAGACTTTATAAGGGTGGTCTGAGGGCCCAACGTCCTCTAGTGGGCCCTGTGCTCACTGCTGATGCTGTGGAGCTTGATTGCCCTTTGCCATTAAACCCAGAATTGTCCGGTCCGCCACTTGTGCCCTGTGCTTTTCAAAGATGAGAGCAGGATCTCCCTGAGTACACATGACAGATGTGAAAGGGTCTGGAGAAGCCGTGGAGAATGGTATGCTGCCTGTAACATCATTCATTATGACCAGTTTGTCAGTATCCATGGAGGGACACATAGATCTCTACAGTCTACACAATGGCATTAGGTATCAAACATCCTTGGACCCATTGTCAGACCCTACGCTGGTTTAGTGGGTCCTGGGTTCCTCCTGGTGCATGACAATGGCTGGCCTCCTGTGGGGGGAGTATGCAGCCAGTTCCTGGAGGATGAAGGAATTGATACCATTAAATGGCCCCTATGCTTGCCTGACCTAAATCTAATAGAACACCTCTGGGACATTGTTTCGGTCCATCTGATGCCATCAGGCTGCACCTCAGTCTGTTCAGGAGCTCAGTGATGCGCTGCTCCAGATCTAGGAGGAATAACCCCAGGACACCATCCATCTCATTAAGCGAATGCCCCGAGGTGGTCAGGCATGCATACAAGCATGTGGGGGCCATACAATGAAATTTCAGCAAAATGGACTAGCCTGC
This sequence comes from Lithobates pipiens, assembly GCF_037356315.1. Classification (NCBI taxonomy): domain Eukaryota; kingdom Metazoa; phylum Chordata; class Amphibia; order Anura; family Ranidae; genus Lithobates; species Lithobates pipiens. The sequence goes on along the minus strand of NW_027507784.1, from coordinate 322,862,191 downwards.
TGCATTTTTCTTTATTTCTCTTTTGGGGTGTCTTTTAAATTCAGCCCTCTGTAGGTTGATCATTTTCATTTCCTTCAAAGGATGTGGCATCCTTTCGTTCCTAACACATTACCCAGTCCATATCAGTATAGACATCCAGCATGATATTTTACCCCATTGAGATCTGATGTGTTTTCAAAGTGTTCCTTAAATTTTTTTGAGCAGTGTTCAAATAGATAAAAGAAAAATGGCAAAGATGGATAAGTAGGATGTCTTGGTCATGACTGGACCTTTGTTATACTGAAAAGGGTCTGTTTTTCTTCCATTGAAATTTGGATTATCTTGCTCCCTACCAAAACATTAGTGTACCAATAAACCTATCCTGTCGATTGAACCTTTTCAAAATCTTTTGGTGTTTATCAGTAGTGTTAAAATTCCAAGATGGCACCTGCTACCACAGCAGCCAGTCTCCTCCTTGGAGTGAGCTCTAAAATTTGATGTCCTTGTGAAGTTGTGAATGACCTCTGTGCCTTAAAACCAAAATGTCTTCCTACCTGCATGCTGTAGCAGGTATTGGACTGCTCAAAAATTTCACGTGTGTCTCCTAATCCATTCTATTTGTTGGCAACAAACAATTTGGGAGCCTCACAGCCATTGGGAGGGCCTTTCATAGGTAAACCTATCAAATTGTGCTGCAGATCCATGTATAGCCTTAATCGGGGTTTCTCAACCAGGATTCGGTGGGACCCTAGGGTTCTTCCAGAGGTTGCAAGGGGTTCCATGAGCAATTTCTGCCTCTCAGATAGGGTCATTGGGACCTTATCTGTGGGGGGGAATTCTTCCCACTGACAATCGCACTAATGTATCGTGAGGGTTCCCTGAGACAAGGGTTCCTCTGTGTTTGAAAAGGTTGAGAAAGGCTAGTCTTGAATGCAGGGAATGCAGTAAGGTAAGAAATGTTTAGGCTTTAGAAACACTTTCATTTTCATTTTAAATTAATTTTCCTTAAACAGAGGTAATGATGAGCTGTAGAGAACATGGGAGCAATCGGAAACCATTACTCATAGGCTCAAAATCGAGGATAGGAGCACCTTTTTACAGCACTTCCAAAATTTTCACCTGGGGAACCTCTTTGTTTGTATGGCATATGACTCTCCTACATTACATATTTAGATAATGAACACTTGGAACAGTCATTGTGTGCTTAAGTGAGATAATTCATTTTATTTATTTGATTTTTTTTTCCCCCACAGCTGAACAAGTCAGCCATTTTGAAAAAGGCCATTGACTATATTCGATATCTGCAGCAGAGTAACGTCAAACTAAAACAAGAAAACATCATGCTCAAAATGGCTGCCCAGAAAAACAGTAAGACTTCTCTTCCGCTTTCTAATTCTCTTGCCGCTGGCATAGTTGGCAAGCTGCAGGCTGTCATTACAGCGGTGGGGCACAATGACCACGCATTTTGTTTTCAGTGGTGTGACTGATTCTTCGCGGACTGACAGTTGGAATTCTCATGCATTTTGGCTGTCTCTGTATAGTTAAACCAATACATTTTTGTAGGACATTAGTGCTAGCTTCTGTGAGACCTGGTTTCATACAGGCAGTGCATAATTCTCCGCATTGTAGTATTCAGATGGTTTCTTTTAGTCATCCTTTCAGCTGTTCCTATCAACTGTTTGTTTTGCTCTGATCAGATCTTTTTGCACCCATATACAGATGGCAATCAGAAATTGTCCAGGTTGTCAAATAATTTTTTGGACCGGTTCAATGAAGCTGTACTGTACAGTGCTTTGATATTTCTTTTCACTGTATCTCCTCTGTCCTTTTATAGGTACTTTGAAAGACATTGTGGCGGGTACAGGGGTTAATATGGAAAGTGTGAAAGCCGAGATGATGGATGTCCTAACGCCACCCCCTTCGGACGTGGGATCCCCATCGCATACTGGCAGTCCACTATCCCAGTGTAATAGTGACTCCGAGCCAGACAGCCCCTTCACAGATGAAGCCAAGGTAAGGACCTCAATCTGACTTGTATGCCATTTCCAAAAACATGTTTAAAGCTGAACTCTAGGCAAGTATAATGTATGTATGTATGTATGTGTATATATTAGCTAAAGCAGTGTAAGTACCTGGGTGTGAACTGGTATCAGCTTCTTGCAGTCCTTGTACTGCAGCTCTGGAGTGAAAGGAAGAAGCAGTACAAGGAGCCAGTTGGGTCATGTGCTTGACAAGTGGCATGCTGATAGGATGAGAGGGCAGAGTGATGGAGATGAGTTCACTGCTGTGCTGCTGCTGCTTTCAGTGTCCAGGTACAGGCTGGGTTTTAGAGGAAGTGGGTTGAATGATGCTGACCATCAGACAAAAGGACATCTAAGTGGCAGAAAAGTACTGTGGGGGGGGGGTCCTGGATAGAAGCTGAATATTGCAACAAAAGCTAGTTGCGTTTCTTATCTCTTAACAGTCTATTAGTTGGGGGTGGTTGAAGGTTTCTTTAGAGTTCTGCTTTTAAAGGGAATCTAGTCTTAAGAGGTACTCCAGTCTTTAAATTCAGCAGCTACAAATGCTGTAGCTGCAGACCTTAAGAAACCGACACTTGCCAGCTCAGGAGTATAGTGTGGTCTTCAGCCGGGCCGGTTCTTCGCTAGTCCTTGGATCTCCATTGCCATCATCTTGGGACTTCCTGCTGTTTCACAGCTGGCTGCACATGTGCAAGATCGTGCTGTCAGATTGGTCCCGCAGCCTCCTAGGACATGATGAGAATTTCAAAAGTGGGAGCAGGTAACTGTCACAAAAAAAAGGTACCTGCTCCCCAAAAAAACTTTCAAATATGATGACCTGGGGATCAGTAGAACTTTCACTTTTAAGCGATGGTGTGACTTACAATTTTGTGGGTGTTTGTTTTGTTTTTTTTATCATAAATGTATTCTGATTAGTGGAAACCATTATTTATTTTTTTTTGTTTACAATAAGTCCCCTCATCACATACCTTGCCTCCTTTTACTACATCAAAAGCAAAATGAGCAAGTTTTACAAACCATGACATTTTCCTTTCTCCTGCTGTGCCCTGAGAGCTCTGTTGGAAACCTCAGTTGATCAGCCAGTTTACATATCCTCTATTATTAAACCACCTGCAGACCCCTTCAAACACTGTACAGTGGAATCTTGGATTGCGAGTAACGTGGTTAACAAGCGTTTTCGCGATACGAGCTATTTTTCTAAAATCCTGACTCGGTTTGGGAGCGCTGTCTCGCAAAACGAGCAGGATTCAAGCCTCTGCAGTGTGCAGTACCACATTTGGCCAGAGGTGCGGGGGCGCCGGTGACACTCAGAGCCGCTTGGAAGTACTCCCTTCCTGAGGGTTTCCGAGTGCATCTGAGTATTTTCTGAGTCTCTCTCCGGCTCCCCCCACCTCTGGCCACATGCGGTATTGCATGTAATAGAAGTCATCGTGGAACGAATTAACTTTGTTTACATTGACTTCTATGGGGAAACTCGCTTTGATATGCGAGTGCTTTGGATTGCATGCATTCTCCTGGAACGGATTATCCTCGTAATCCAAGGTTCCACTGTAGTTATATCAAGGAAGGTATCCCTAGGCTCTCTCTAGGTGAAAACGCTCCTTCGGCATGAGCTGTAAGCAAGGACCTTTGGAAGATTTCTGAGGATATCCTTCCTCCAGGATGTCTGCCTGTCCACCTCCTGCTCCCTTTTTTTTTTTTTTTTTTTTTTTTTTTATATTCTCTTTTTTTTATTATTTCTGTTGTGCAACTGCCAGCCAATAATTTTTTTTCAGGTAGGAGTGGAATACCTTTATAATTTATCATTTTAGGACTGCAAGTTGGCAGAGGTGTAAATCAAAAAGGTATAAGGAGCAACGTGTTACTTGATGGTGGCAACGCACAGCAGACCTTCTTGACCCATCATTTGTCCAGCTCTAAGAACTGAGCCATGGGAGCGAAGCTTGCCATGGATGACTCAAAATTTGGTTGGTTGAGTAGGGACCGGCCAAATTTTGAGAGAGCGAGACAGAAACCTTGCATCGCGAGCATAATTCATTCCAACTTAAAGCGGAGGTCCACCCTAAAATGGACCTTCCGCTCATCGGATTCCTCCCCCCCTCTGGCGCCACAATTGGCACCTTTCAGGGGGGAGGGGGGTGCAGTTACCTGGATAATCCAGGTAACTGCACCCACTTCCGGGCTAGCTCTCTGGGGAAAGGGGCGTACATTACGCCCCTTTCCGCAAGTGCCCGCCCCCCTTCCGCAAGTGCCCCGCTGCCTGCTGGGAAACACACAGATCCCAGAGGCAGCGAGGACCGTCCTCATTGCGCAGCGCGGCTCGCGCATGCGCAGTAGGGAACCGGGAAATGAAGCCGAAAGGCTCCATTTCCTGATTCCCATACCCAAGATGGCGGCGGCAGCACTCGAGTGTCGATCTAGAGATCGGCTTCGGGTGCCGACATCGCGGGCGCGCTGGACAGGTAAGTGTCACTATTTTAAAAGTCAGCAGCTGCAGTATTTGTAGCTGCTGACTTTAAAAAAAAAAAAAAAAAACGCGGAGTCCCGGCAGACTCCCGCTTTAAGCGAATTGGAAGTGTCTGGCCTCATCCTAGTGCTCTATATACAAAGACTCAACAATTGTGTATAAATGTTAAAACGTGGAAAAAATGATTCTCCGATCAGAAAGAAAACAGCACAACTTAAATACTTGCTGAAAATTTTCCTTACAAGCTGTACACATTCCCACTCCTCCACCCACATGTGTACTTTCAGCTTGATAGTATATTCATTCACATGCATTGTTTACATTCTTCAATTGACTACCAACATTCCAGCATTTATAATGATCTGCATTGTCCGCTTCTGAGACCCTTTTAACAATATAGACAAACTTGTATCCTGAACATTGATTGGCCCGTCCATAGAGCCGTGACATTTTCGGATTATACATTTCTGCAGTCTGTTTCTTGCTATCAGTTGCTGGCCCTCGCTCCTAATCTTGGGGCCCTTCTCATACTGAATGTATTGCTGTAACTGCGGCTTGTTACCATATGTGTTGTGTAAAAAATGTATGATGCCTCGCAAGTGTGCTCATTGTCATTCTACACAAAGAACCGCAGCATGCTTGCATTGTAGCTCACCACAACATATGTGTACCACTGATGTATGGTTCACAAACCTGTTAAGGTGAAACGCGTTAAAAAGAGGCAGTCCCTGAGCAGGGGGGTGGTTTGTATGCTACCATATCATTTGTGATAAAAGACTTGTTTAAGAGAAGCTGACCTTGATGTATGGCTTGTATTGGGTATTGCAATTTTTTGCTAATTTATATCAAGCAAGGCTTTTTTTTTGCAATTGATTGACTCTCTTAACCGTGTATACGTGTATTTATTACACTCCCCAGGTGCAAGTTAAGCAGGAACTCCCATCTCCTCCTGGTACAGGGATGTTGGACCGTTCTCGCATGGCGCTCTGTGTCTTTGTCTTCCTCTGTCTCTCCTTCAATCCTCTGTCGTTCTTGATGGGTGGTTCCAGGAACCAAGAGGCCCCAGATGTTGCTGGATTTCATGGTAGTGGGCGAAGCATGCTGGAACTATCTTCCCCTGGTAAGTTGTTAATGATATGAAGTGCCTAGAATACAAGGTTTACCAAGACTGCTGTCCGGCCTTACACAATAAATATATATATATATATATTCTCAATTTATTATTAATAATCTTTTATTTTAATTTTATTGGAGCTTCGCAATATACAGCAATGATTCTATTTTTTTAATTTTTTTTAATACAAAAGCTGTCCTTGGCCTTCAGTCCAGTGGCTTTGTCTATGGTTGAGATGCCAGTCTGCTGCAGGCGGGTGGAACCATTGCTTCATTCTCCTCTCCCTCAGTGATCAGATTGCAACATTATAACATTATATCATATCACAAGGTTAGAGGCTGCAGCAGGGACTGATCTGTGAGCACAGACTAAAGGATTTACATGATCTCTGGGCTGGCATCTCAGTCCAGTTATTAGATGGATATCCTGGATGATGCCAGAAAAGCTGGTGCTGTCTTTCTGGAGACAAAAGCATGCGTGGACTTTAACATGAACTTGTGTTCTTCTTCCGCAGAGGGCTCTTCGTGGTTCAGCTGGTTTACTCCATCTGTTCTCCTTTGGCCTGTAAACCTGATCATTGTCCTGTGTGTCTTCATTCGCCTCTTCATTTATGGTGAGCCAGTCACACGGCTTCATTCTGAGTCCTCGGTCCATTTCTGGTGTCACCGAAAACAAGCCGATGTTGATCTATCTCGGGTAAAGTTCATCTTGTGCTAAAAATTTTATTTTATATTCTTTATGACAAATAAAGATTTCCCATTGTTCCCAAGTCCTCCATGGTGGATCACTCCCTTGGCTTTTTGCGTGCAAATGCCCATCAGGGGCTCACGCTCACACCAAGACATCCAGAGACCAACCAGCAGCACACTGTAAAATCTGAAGCTTGTAAAACTGGAGAAATGTTGTCAAGACCCAAAGCATGATGTTTCAGCTCCTGCCGTCAGTTCCAATTCCCACCCCCCCCCACTTCAGTGTGACAATGGGTGGGGGATCTTCTCCCCGCACCCACTGTCACCGCCCCGCCCACAAAGCCACATCATTCATGCAGTTTCCTGTGAATTCATGAACTTAAAGTACTGACGGCCACCACGGCTGACAGCTTGTAGCTCTGAATGAACTGTGAAGGCGCTGATTAGCGCTCTTGTAGGTCATTCACAAGCCCTTCAGCTTTCAAGCAGACAACCCATATGGAGGTATGGGCAGACAGCTGCAGGACCTGTCTGCGGAAACCTGATATTGCACCCCTGATCCACTGATCAGGGGTGCAATGCTTTCCAGTCTTCTGCAGTAAAAAATGCACACTATTTTTTTGCAAAACAATGCGTGTTGTTTTTTTTTTTCTTTTTTATAATTTAAATTTTTTTCTTTTTATTTTTTCTGTAAAATGCAGTGCTTTGCCAGTTCCAATGCAAAAAGATACAAGTGGGAAAGGGATAGTGGGTTCAGTGCTCAGTCTCCTGCAAACTATTACTCCAGCCATAGGCCTGTACTGAGGTACAGTTGCAGGGTTGAAAGAAGTATGGTGAGGTCTGAATCCTTTGCTGTGGTAGCATTATTGTATTTTTTTTCACTAATTTTGGAGCCGCAATTAATTGAGGGGGAGGGGACAGAATAATTCTTGGATTCTGTATGGTGTGGAAGGGTGGGAACTGCATGCAGACTGTCACCATGTTTAATGTTGCACCCTACACATGGGTGTAGGGTGAAACCTGGTCAAAGCAATGGACTAAGCCTTTAAGAAGTAGCCTCTGCTTATCAATGGGCTTTAATTTTTTCACTCCCCCCCCCCCCCCACTGCATTTCCTGTGAAACCTTTTTGACCCTCTATGCATTCTGTAGGGGTGTAAAGAGTGACAATATTGTCTTCTCATCACAGGGGGACTTTGCCCAGGCCTCGCTTCACCTTTGGAAAGCCCTGAAAGCTCTGGGGCGACCTCTCCCTACATCCAACTTCGACCTTTGCTGCAGCCTAATGTGGAGCGTCATACGCTACGTCCTTCAGCGGCTGTGGGTGGGTCGCTGGTTAGCAGGGAGAGCTGGAGGATTCCGCAGGGACCATCAGCTGAAGGACGATGTGAGGAAGAGCTGCAGAGAGGCTGCCCTGGTGTACCACCGCCTGCACCAACTGCACATGACAGGTATGTTGCAATCAGGTGGCACTACCTGGCTTTAAAATGTAGCCTTGTGTAAAGGGGGGGGGGGGGTGTAAACCCCTTTCAGGTTTCTATTTAGGGGATTTCTCCATACTTCTGTCCCAGAGTGTCGTTGAGCCCAAGTGAGGAAAAATCTCCCCAATGGGGACACAGTAGTAAAAACCTGATAGAGGTTTTATTCTTTCATTATTCTAAGCATGGCTAGTGTTGGACTTTAACCACATCTGTGATCTCTTGGGAACCAAACAGAAGTCAAGTTCCTGCACCTTGCTAAGGGGAAACCAAAAACCATTGTGATTGGATCTTACAACGTGCTCTACAGCTCTGCTCTATAGTCTTAAACAAGAAGCCATTGTTTCTTTTATATAGAGGACCAGCCTCTTAATCACCTTTTTATTTTTTCACATCTCTTCTTCTCTAGGGAAACATGCAGGAGGTCATCTATCTGCCATCAACATGGCGCTGAGTGCTGTCAACCTGGCAGACTGCGCGGGTAACACCATCTCAGTAGCCACACTGGCGGAGATCTACGTGGGAGCAGCATTGCGTGTCAAAGCCAGCCTGCATCGACGCTTCCATTTCCTGGCGGTGAGAACATGTTTGGGACAAACCTAGATCACTACTTGGACAAAAAAGTTAACCAAAAAAAATAAATAAAAAATAAAAAAACCTCCTATTAATTTAAAAAATCAAGGCATCGCTTGGTCCTTTTCTGCCGTCACTTTTCTAAGCATGCAGTCACTACATTATCCTCCTCCTTGCTGTATACTTACCTGGTCTGAGAAATGTATTACACTTGGGTCCCTTTCACACTGCTCTGTAGCAAAAACTGATTTTACTGTGTTTCAGATGTGTTGCTGGTGCATTTTTGGGTCACTTGCACCTGTTTAAAAAATGGACGTGACTCAAAAATCACAAGTGTGGTTTTTATCGGGATTTCCATTCATTTCAATGGGAAGCTGCCTTTTTTTTTTTTTGGTGCGGTTTTCAAAACCGCATCAAAGATGCAGCATGCAGGACTTTTGAAAATGCACAGTGGTGTGAAAAGTTCCCTAGGATTTACAGGGAAACATTTTTTCTTGCATTTTTCTTTTGCAAGGTAAAAACAAAAAAACAAAACAAAGAAAAAAACATCCGAATGAAAGGGCCCTTATATCGGGGATGATCTAAGCACCTGAAAATTCATGAAGTTTGAACTACTGTCAGGAATGGCTAGATTTGGAGAGGGAAAAAAAGTAGAGAATTTGGTGGTTCTGGTTCACATAATTGTATCCCAAACTCTGTAACCATTAAGGCCCGGTTCACACTGATGCGGTGCAGGAACTGCAACGATTCCTGTGCGGTTTCCGCACCACGTCAGAATCGGAGCGATCCCTGTACAAATGACATGCGATGCGGCAGTGTGAACCCTGCCTTAGTGTTACACAACCCACAATAGTAAAATGAGTCTGTATATGCAGTGAAGCATGCTTGTTATACTCAATATGGAACATAAGGGGATAATCCTGCACATTGTGTAAAAAGGCAGTTTGATCCTGTCTTCTCTGTTCCCCCCCCCCCATTTTTTTTTTTCTACTGTCCTTAATCCATCTCCAGATAGTACAAAGCCCTGCGAGGCACTCTGCACATGCTCAGTTTGGTGTGTATTGCTAGAGGGTGTTTTTATTTCCCTATTTTTTTTTTTTTCTTGGGAGAGTGCATGTGATCAGCACAGGGCCAATCAGTATTGTCCAGCCAGAGGGTCAGGGATCATGCAGCCTCATAGGACGAAGAATGGGAACTCCTACAAGCTTTAACCAGTACTCAGCCGGACACTGATTGAAGTGACAAGACTGCTATATACCATTGATGAGAAAAGATATTTAGCAGTTTATATTTACTAATAACTGCATTTCCGTGTACTGTGGGAGACCAGATATAGTGAATGCAGGGTCCTGGGCTTAGTAACACTTTAAAGAATGATCTTCAGCTTGACTAACCTGACTAGAATTATTGCTTATTTGTAAAGGGGGTTTCTTTTTTTATTTTTTTTATTTATTGTAATGATTTGTAGCGCTCTATGAAAGCTATAGATGAAATACTAATTCTCCATTTACAGAATAAGACAAGAAAGAAACAAGGTCCCCCTGCTTATTAGAACCAGGGACATAGTATAAAGCAAAATATTAAAGTGTTACGCCTAACAAAAGTGTGTTTTTTTTTTTTTTTTTTTTTTTTCTTTTGCTCTTCCTTTTTTTCTTTTATTTTTTTCCCCATACATTGTCACCGGGACTGGAAATGAGGGAAAATCTCCAATGGGGAACATCCACATTACAAAGCTGATGTTTTAGATAAAGTTAAGGGCAATAAGCGGTTTTGAAGAAATTAACGTTTGTATTTCACACGTTTTTTTATGTGCTGCTTAGTAGCCGTGCAGAGCAAGAAATGCATAGAATGTGTGAGCAGTTATCAGTGAAAGCTCCTGAAGAGGTGGAATGTGATATTTCCAGTATGGATGATTAGTGTAAAGAAATGTCAGCAATATAAATGGTGTGAATTGGCTAAATCTTATTGTTGGCCATCAGCTTGGTATGCCTTGGTTACATTGCATTGGCATAGGTTGATGGTGCCTTATGGATCAGGCTGCTGCTATGGCTAAAGAATTCTGTGCGTTTATTTATTTATTTTCCCCTCAATCTTTGCATCCTCCTGATTTTATCTTGGTCATCCTTTTGTCAATGTCCAGATCTATAGACCTTCCCTCTAAAGCTGGTCATAAAATCTGATTGTACAACCTTCTTTACACAGTTTTGGTAAAATCTAATAACCTCCTTTTTAATGTCTGTCTGCAGCCCCTCCCCTGGCACTGACCTTGTACCCTTCTTCTTTCCACAGCGCTTCTTCCTATGCAGCGCCCGCCAGGTGTGCCTGGCACAGAGCGTCACCATTCCTCCCGCCATGCAGTGGCTGTGCCATCCTCTGGGCCATCGCTTCTTTGTAGACGGGGACTGGAGTGTGCGGAGCTCCCCCAGGGATACCATCTACAGTACAGCTGGCAGTACAGGTACCTCTAGAGCCTGATTCAGTACAAATCATAGACGGAGGACATCATTTTTGGGGGTTCTAAGTAATTTGCTAGATGATTTTTTTTATTTATTTATGCGAATAATAAATTGCCCCAGGTAGGCCAAAGCTGAACTCCCATCACTGACCGGATTTTGTGTTTCTGTGCAGTGGACCCTCTGGCTCAGGTGACTCAGGCTTTCCGTGAACATCTCCTGGAAAAGGCTTTGTACTGTGTGGCGCAGCCGGAACAGGAAAAACCCATGACTGATGGCGAGGGGTGAGTCCTGTTTATCTTATGAACGTAAATGATTTTTTTTTTTTTTCCATCCTCCTTTTTCTTCCAGTGTATGTCCAGCCAAAACCTCTTCTATTTTAGCAACAATGAAATAAATACAAATAAATAAAAAAAGGGGGAGTTTAAACCCCTGTAAGATTATTTTGTATTTTTTGCGGACTGTCCTGTAAGGGAGGTTTCATGTTCAGTTTTGTAAATCGAACAGGAAGTGAGAGGGATTTCCATCTTGGTTGTCCCTTTCCACCCAGCTCCGCCATTCACTGAGTCCATACTACAACTTCTGTGAATGAAGCAGGATCTATAAATGGAGGAGGTGGACCCTTTCATTCATCTGTTCATCTTCCATTCTTAGAGCCTGTTTCATTCATAGAAGCTGTAGCATAGTGGAGGAGGATTTAAATGCCAACTAAAATGGGCATCAGCACAGGGTACGTATCCTACTGACTGTAAGTTTATGTCCCTTGTGCTGATTATTTATTTTTTCTTCTGTGTTTTGATTTTGGTTTCACTTGTGTGGTGGTGGTTTTTTTTTTTTTTTTGAGTCCTTACAGTGGAGATTACATAGCTCTGTCTTTTCCCCACAGGGAGTTCTCCGATGCTCTGGAGTATTTACAGCTTCTGAACGGGTGCTCGGACAACGCCGCTGTGCCCAACCACACCTTTTCTATCAGCTCCAGTATGACCGCTGTCACAGGTGAGCGCCAAACTTCTTCTGGTACAAATTAGCAAAATTTACAGGCGGATTGTGATTTTTCTGTATTTTCGGTCTCCTGTATATGTATACATACAGCATATTTACATGTGACAGCACACACATCTATTTGCTTCGGCACACTCAGAACTGCCAACTTCTGAGCATCGTTAGAAACACACCATGTCTGCAATCTGTCTAATCCCAGGGATCAAAAAATTGTAAATATAGAGGTTGCTATGTGTGGAACAGAACGATGGAAACATTTTGTACCAGAGATGGGTTAGCTGAATGTCACTTCTGAGAGTGAAATTTGTGTGTGCAGGTTCAGTCCCAGATGTCTTTGTAGCCTATACAGTGATTGGCCTTCTGTAGTTCAGCTCTCTTGGTATATTGGATGGTGACATCACAGCCTGCTTCCTTGTGTCATGTGACCACTGCTAATTTTTCTATACAGGAACCGACCCTGTGGCCAAGTGGTGGGCTTCCATCATAATCGTGGCTATCAACTGGCTTCAGGGAGACGATGAAGCAGCGCAGCGTCTCTATCCAGTGGTAGAATACATGCCGAAATCTCTTCACGCCACAGAGTGAGTGAGGGGGATTGTGGGTATAGGCCCAGCTTCACTTGGGATAGATAAGTAACCCTCACTGTGCACTTATGCTATACACTATACATTCACCTTCCATCTTATTCTGAGTGAATGCAGTATTTCCCCCCCCCCCCCCCTTTTTTTTTTTTTTTAATGTGTTTTTTTTAATGTGTTTTTTTTTTTGTTTTTTTTGTTTGTTTTTTGTTTTTTATTCTTCCCCTGGTATAACAGTTGTTCTGGAAGCCTTATTACTGTGCAGTCCAAAAGGTACCAGAGTTGGACCAAGTGCATTAAAAAATGTACACTTGAAGCAAAATTTAAAGCATTTTTTACAAACCTCTGAGCAGGCAGGCTATTTATTGCAGAAGAGACACTTGCCTGCCAGTTTCCAGTCTTCTGTGACATGTAAATTGAGCTGCACATGCGCAGCACGGCTTACATTGATGGTGAGTCCTGTGCAGGAATTGCGTCACATCTTGCACCAGCCAGTGAAGATGCCCAAAGACTGGCACCCGAAGGAGCTGGGGCCAAGATGCCAGCAAGGGACCCCTTGTGGACTCTGGACCGTTAGTGGTCATGTATACAGAGTTTAGTTCCACGTTCTCAGACACACCCCCTTCCCATGACAGTTGTGAGGGGGTGTGCCTGTTACTCAGCTCTACCAGCGCAGAGCACTGCAGTATAAGAGAAGAAAGCAGCCTTTTTATTGAGAGCCCAAAGGTATTATATTTCCAACTCCAAAAAATCAGTTGCTAATAATAAATGCATGGATACTTGACTATAAGGATAAAGTGGGTGTGTTTTTTTATTATTATTATTATTATTATTATTATTATTATATATATATATATATATATATATATATAAAATTTATTTCTATTTTTTAAATATATATTCGTAACTTTTTTAGCGCAACCCACCCTTTTTTCCTTTATGCCAAATGTAGTATAACATTTGGGTTGCTGCTTTTTCCTAGTTATTTGATAAGCGCGGTTTTTCCTATTTTTTTAAATATATATTTGTTTCCTTTAGAAACTCTCTACCTAAAGCTGCCCTGTATGCTTTCAAAGCAGTAAGGATGCTCCTTGGGAAGCAGGACAGCACTCAGGTCAGCCTGAGCCAATGTGAGAAGGCCAGCGGATACCTGCGAGACAGCCTGAACTCCAGTCCTTCTAGTAACGCCAATGTAGACAAGGTGAGGAGAGCTGTGGAAACGTGTGTGTGTGTGTGTGTGTGTGTGTGTGTGTGTGTGTGTGTGTGTGGTGTGTGTTTTTTCTCTTCCCACTAGGTGGCATTTCTCTTGCCTCTGAACAGAGTGCAGCTGACACTGCTGTGGCTGTGGTGCATTGTAGTTGCATTGCATTTTCTATTCCCTGTGTGCAATGTGCCTGCAGTGCAATACAGAGGCAGCACCTAACCTGCGACATCTGACACTTCCCCATTGAGAAAATTTACTGCTCAAGCAAAAACAAGAAGAGAAACTCAAAACATTGTATCCCATTGGGGAGACACAACAGGAAATCTCTCTAAAGTGAGGAAATCTTAGCCAGTTGTTACTGGAACAAGTGACCCTGTTGGAAGTTTTCCCTCTTGCCTGCATTTCTGGTGACAGCTGTAAGATGTTGGACTTCCCATGATTGTCTATCTGTCCCTCGGACATTAACAGTACAAATAAAATCTGCTCTGCAGAAACGCAGACAGCAATAAAAACCTGGCAGAGGTTCAAAACCTTTTACGCCTTCCAAACTAATGAAAGGAGGACAGCAATGATAAGTGTGCACAGGCCCTGAAGCCTAGACCATTGGGAGATGGAAATGGTGGGACAAGTGTGTACGGGTCGTGGAGCTCAAGTCTTTGGGGAAAGGCGTGTGTGTGTGTACCCCAAATCCCAGGGAGAGGGCGGTAGCAGGACAAATGTGCACAGCCCTGGTCTTCGGTGTGGCAAGTGTGCAAAGACCTTGAAGACTGGGTCTTTGGGAAAGGGAAACGGGGGGGGGGTGGGGGGGGGTTGTGGGGCGCAACTGTGCACAGGCCCTATTGCCGGGTACACACGATCGGAACTTTGGTTGGAAAAAGCTTATGGTTTTCCCGACGGAATTCCGACGGGATTTCACTCAAGCTGTCTTGCATACACACGGTCACACCAAATTCTGACCGTTAAGAACGCGGTGATGTACAACCCGTATGATGGGACAAGAAAATGGAAGTTCAATAGCCAGTAGCCAATGGCTTCCACCTCATAGTTGAATCTGAGCATGCCTGAGTTTTTGCATGTCGGAATTGCATACACACGATCGGAATTTCTGATAGAAGCTTTTTTCTGTTGGAAAAATTGAGAACCTGCTCTCAATCTTTTGCTGGCGGAAATTCGGCCAGCAAAATTCCGATGGAGCATACACGGTCGCATTTTCCGCCGAAAAGCTCTCATCGGTCTTTTGCTGGTAGAAGTTCCGACCGTGTGTACGTGGCATCAGGCCCAAGTATTTCGGGAAAGGCGGGCGGTGGGGCAAGTGTGCACAGGCCCTGAAGCCCAAGCGTTTGCATAAAGTGGCAATCGGACAAGTGTGCACAGGCCCTAAAGCCCAAATCTTCAGCAGTGGGCAGCTGCAGGATAAATGTTCACAGGCCTTAAAGCCCAGGTCTTTGGGGTGGGACAAGTGTCCACAAGCCTGGGTCTTTGAGAAAGAAAAGGTGTGGGCGTGTATGTACAGGCCCAGAAGCCCAAGTCTTTCAGGAGAAGCAGCAATGGGACAAGTGTGCCTAGGCACTGAAGCCTGAGCCTTCCAACAGAGGGCAGCAGCAGGACATAAGTGCACAGGCTTTGAAGCCCGGGTCTTTGGGGGAGGACCGCGGTGGGACAAGTGTGCACAGGCCCTAAAACTTGGGTCTTGTCATATTTGTCCCACCGCTTCCCTCTCCACAAAGACCCAAGATTCCGAGCCTGCGCACACTTGTCCCACGGTTGTCCTCCCCAAAGACCAGGGTTTCAAGGCCTGTGTACTTATGTCCTGCTGCTGCTGCCCCCCCTTTGGGAAGGCTCAGGCTTCAGGGCCTAGGCATGCTTGTCCCACTGCTGCCCTCTCTCAATGGCCTGGGCTTTTGAGTCTTGTCCCATAGCTACATTTCCCCAAAAACCTGGACTTTAGTGCCTGTGCATATTTGTGCTACTGCTTCCTTCTCCCCACAGTCCAGTTTTTGGGGGGAAATTAAGCTTGGGTGTTTTAAAGACTCCAAAGTCCAGGTGTATGGGAGAGGGCATCAGTATGCTTGAAGCTCAGTGTTGGGCTAGGTTTCCCCAGGGCTTTGGGAGATGGCATGGTGGGGTAAGTTTGCTGTATGCAGTTTTCAATTTATTCTCGAGGTATGGATTTTGTTTCACAAAAAAAAAAAAAGTAGTATTTGGCCGTATCCTTTATAACCGTAGAAGGGACAATGGCTTTTCATCCTCTTGAGGCATATTCATACCGCCGAACATTTTGATATGGGGAATGAGGGACACCTACTAGCAAACGTATGTAGGCATATGACAAAAAAGGTAAATTAAATCCACGAGTGCTTTTTTTACTACTATTCATAGTGGCTCTTAAAATTTACTAATGCAGCAATTTAGAATTTGGATGGAAGATTTAGCACTGGGAAACACTTTTTGAAAGATAAAAAGTGCATTTTATATACAACTATACAGATCAGACCAAAATGAGGGGGAAAAAGGGACAGAGGGGCATTGCTCCAAATCAGGGACAGGCCCTCGAAATCAGGGACAGTTGGGAGCTATGATATCACATTGCTGCTTGTTTGGTATTCTCTGTGAACCGAGGTGAAGT
Organism: Lithobates pipiens; assembly: GCF_037356315.1. Classification (NCBI taxonomy): domain Eukaryota; kingdom Metazoa; phylum Chordata; class Amphibia; order Anura; family Ranidae; genus Lithobates; species Lithobates pipiens. The sequence goes on along the minus strand of NW_027507784.1, from coordinate 322,846,009 downwards.
GTGGAATATATGTTCACTAAATAGAACAGAAAAGGACCATGGTCTTCTACGCACAGCACAATATAGAGTAATTCCTGCCATCCAAGGTCATTGCTACCACCTTGTGGCAATTCTGGTCATCTCCTCCTGTATTTTAGGCAGTGGTTAGGAAGGGTCACAGCAATTGTTGGCCCTCACTTTATAATGCACCGAACCATAAAGGGGCTCACTTACATTTCTCATTTACTGATTACAGCCAATTAAGTTTCAATAAAACAAAAGAAAGCTGATTCGTTGTTGTAGGAAACGGTTCCACCTGCATAACCATATCCATAAATCATAATGCCGCGTTTTTAATCACCAGACGCTGATGTTACAATCAGCAGTTCCTCAGAATATGGCTCACTGTACAAAATGGCCGCCAGAGCTGTCACCAGGCAACAGATGTGATAATGATATATTGACATAGTGGCTCACTGGGGAGAGATAATAGGAATATTGATTGGGATTCAGGGCATACATGATACGTTTTAGCTGTGCACAGCCATTACAGCGGTGTAATTAATACAGCCAGCCTTGTTATTAGCATTGGCTGGCTCCCCACCTGCCACATCTGAATAATGGTCTGTCTCCCGCAGGCGGTGCAGCTCCTAATGTGTGACCTTCTCCTGGTGACCAGGACAAACATCTGGCAGCAGCAACAGCAGAAATCGGCGGGGCAACAGCCGAGTCCTATCCACCCCGCGTGCCCCCAGGAGCTCAGGGGCTTCCAGCTGGATCTGAGCAGCCTGCGCCGACTAGCACAATCCTTCCGACCCGCCATGCGCAGGGTAAATGTGCCACCACCATGGCTTTATCTGTCTACGACCATTGTAATAAAATGCTTAAAGAGGATTTGTCAAGAGAACCTGTCGCCTTGCCCTGAATTGGGAACGTGGCAGGCTCCCTGCACGTTCCCTGGCACTTAATTCAGTGCCCTTGAAAATGCATGTATGCGCAAGTCTGTTTCACCTCTTCCTGGTGATTGGTTGCTAATGCACAAACAGCCAATTGTCAGACCCTCCTGGGATTGGACTCTGGACTCCAGCAGAGGGCATAGAGATGGTGAAATGGGGGTGAAGGGCTCTCAAGATGGTGGCCGGTCACTCTGAAGGGGCAAGGTGACAGATTTTCTTTAAAAAGGGTCTTGATAACAGCCCTAAATATAACTTTTCATATGACGTGTCCATCACAGGTCTTTCTACATGAAGCCACAGCTCGACTCATGGCAGGGGCCAGTCCAACTCGAACGCATCAGTTGCTGGACCGGAGCCTGCGCAGAAGGGTACCTTTGTCTAGTAAAGAAGGTGGGTAACCTATAGATTAATCTATAGCTTGTGTTCTGCATCTATCTGCCAGTCTACTTGTAGAGATCTGTTTCCATGCCGTATAATTGAGCTGCCAGCAAACCCATCCTGATTGGGCCCCCCGGGGAGCCCACAATTCTTGTGCAGAATACTGAAACCGCCTGTTTTTAACAGCTTTAAAGGGGAACTAAACCCATAGTTTTTTCAATTTAAAAAAAATTGAAGTTCCCTACACGTGCCTGGAATGTAACGGTCACATTTTCTTGCGTTCTCAACCAAACTGTAAAACCATTAAATGGCTGGTGACCTAACCGATCACATGTGCAGCACCATAGAAGTTGAAGATCACAGAAGCCAAGATGGCAGCTTCCTTGGATGAAAACAATAGGAGGGTTTAGTTCCGCTTTAACAGGTCATCCTTCAAGCTTGAAGAAGAGAACCTGTTGGTATGTTTAGCGTCAGAAAAGTGGACTCCTAGATATATATTGTACATGCATAACTATGACCTCCTTGTTATCCAGCGTATCTGTGGCCCCCAAACGACAGACAGAGCTAGATGTAGTTTTTGGCCTAAAGAAATAGACTTTATCTTATCAAGCTTGGCACACAATGCAGTCTGAGTGTATGATATTCTTTGGAAGAAGTGTGAGGGCTTTCCTGATTTTTAGATATAAATCGAATGGACTGTTATGGTAGACATTAAGGCTACTTTCACACTGGGGCGTTGAAGGCTCTGGCGGTTTAGCGGCGCTTTACCGTAGTTTTAGTGGCGCTATGCTGTAGCTAGTGGGAGTTTTAACCCCCGCTAGCGGCTGAAAAAGGGTTAAAACCGCCCGCAAATTGGGTTTGCAGTGCTGCCCCATTGTTTTCTATAGGAAGGAGCGCCTTTGGTGCGGTAAATACACCACTCTTACAGCGCTCCAAAGATGCGGCTTGCAGGACTTTTTTGACCATCCTGCAAGCACACCACTCCAGTGTGAAAGCCCTCAGCTTTCACACTGGAGAGACAGCAGTGGCTGTTTCAGGGCTCTTTTTTTGCAGGCGCTATTTTTAGCGCTGTAGCGCCTGCAAAGCGCCCCAGTGTGAAAGGGGCCTAAAGTCCAACTCCAGGCAGAAAACAATATCCCTTGCAGAGGGGCTGTGCCTGCACAGCAAGGGTTAATAGCTTATTTTATCTAGGGGTGAGGAGAAACGCTTTACTTACCTGGTCCTCCACTCCCTCAGCAGAAGGCAGTCCCCCCACCACCCACACTCTCCAGCAGTGGACTGTCCCTCAGTGTCCAAAGCAGGGCTATAGACCCTACTGTGGTCTTGACATCAGGATTCTAGACTGCTATAGCGTGGGGGTGCAAAAGCTACAAGGATTGGTTAAGACGCAGAGGATCGGGGAAGTATTATTTTTTAATTTTTTTTCCTTTTCATTATTCTAGACATGACAGGCCATTAACTCATTCAGTGCAGTCCCAGCCCTATTGCAAGGGTTAAAGCAATTTCTAAAGGATCTTTGTTAAAAAATAAATAAATAAATAAAAAAACTTTGTTATTACCTGAGTGCCCCAGATCCTCTTCTGGGGTCACCACGCCGGCAATTCTGGCTCCTCTTTGACAAGTGCCTAACATAGGAAGCGCCTTCCTGTGTTTTTATAGATGCAGAGGGGCTCTGCCCCATCCCCTGATCCCTTGTCATAGGATTTGATTGACAGACGCAGGATGTAGAGAATGTATTTGGGTAAACAAAAGCAAATTTTTTTTTTTTTTTTACTTTTTTTTTTACAGTCACTTTAATTTTCTATTTGCCCAGGGTTAGGGTTAGGGTTAAGGTTTAACACTATATAGATATTGATAAAGGAGACTATACAATTAGATTGCAACTAGCAAAGCCCCTCTGAAATCACAGAAGTAGATCTGCAGACATTGTATTGACCTCCGTTTTTCAGTCTTGCCATCTGTTATGCCCTGTACACACGGTCGGAGAATCCGTCGGAATGCGTCTTATCGGACCGTGTCGTCAGATAATCCGACTGTGTGTGGTATGCATCGGACTGATTCCGTCCGAATCTCCGTTGTACCCAATTTTCCAACATGTTGGAAATATTTCCCGACCAACTGGGCCGGTCGGACGTAATCCGATCATGTGTATAGCATTTTGATCGGACCAAGTGCCACGCATGCTCAGATCAAATTCCTATATCAAAGTTATTGTCTACTAGCCTGAATGTAGTCCCATCGTAACGAAATTACGTCATCACGTTCTGAAAGATCGGATTTTTCGCCAACTTGGCCCAACCGTGTGTATGCAACAGTTTCGGACACAATCCGTCGGACAAAATCCGACGGATTTGGTTGGCAAAATCTCCGACCGTGTGTACAGGGGCTTACAGTAGTTGCGCTGGGTGTCTAAATTGAATTGTATGGTCCAGAGGGTTACCGATGTATTCAGGCATATGCCCCCTTTCTTCCTCTACAATAGAAGTCCATGTGAGGACACTTATAATTTGGGGTGTGGCTGTTGCTCAGCTATGCCAGTACAGAGCACTGCAGTGTGAGGTTTAAATGCAATAGTTTTACTCTGAGAAAGGGACTAGAAAGTTGGGTTTTCTCAAGCGTAGCATTCAGCAGTGGGAGAGCTTATTTGCAGTGCCACCTCCTGGTGAAATCTGGTATTTCAACACAACCTGACAAACCTAAACCTCTGTGCTCTGCAGACAGCAGGATGGGGAGAAGATAATGTAGGAAGTTGGTGCTGTACCATGTTATGTTATTACACAGAGGTAGCCCCCCCCACTAATTTTCTTTTGTTTTTACAGACTGATAAAGGGCTAAAGTGTATGTCAGGATTTGCATAGACCCCAATAAACTTTGGCTATAGGTCAGCATTCTATAAACTAGCCTCAGCAGTAGGCTTTTGGCATGGCACGGTAGGCAAATGATTGGATGTTGGAGCAGTCCTTACTGAAGCTGCCTCTTTTTTATTCGCAGATATTGCGCGGCTGGTCAGTTGCAGTGTGACACTTCCGACCCTGCCCTGTCAATAATCGTCACTGACGTTTTAAAGAGACCTTCTCTCCCCCTCCATTGTTCTTGGCCCTTCATCTGCTGTCCCCCTGCCCCCTCTCGGTGCAGACCAACCTCTATCTGAGTCTATGGGAGCAGCAAGAGAGGTCTGCCCCAGTCCCACACCTATACAGGGACCATCTCAGGAAAAAATGCGCCTCCTCATCCTATACTTTAGTAGCAGAGAAGATGGAACTGTGTGTTATCAATGACTCAAGTCAGCACAGTAACAAGACGAGTTCTTGGGAACGTGGGAGGGGAGTCCTTTTTTGGTCCTGAATGAATACATACGCTAAGTCCTCTCTGGACTAGAATAAAAGTCCTTTCTATCAGACCATGGAGGCGTGCTACGCAGAGGACACAGTCATGCTGTGGAATAATTGCAGCTATTCATAGAGATGTGTGTAGAATTGCATTGTTTTGTACTTGCAGAGCCCCGATGTTGGGGAAAGCGTTGGACTCTCGTTAGGTGATGCTTTTTGCTTCGTCACATGCTGCTCTGGTCACAAATAGTCCAAGGTGGAACATACGCAAGAGTTTGTAAATATGTCAGCGTCTGTTCTTTCTATTAAATAATTTTTAATTTAAGAACTGACTGCAGCCACCTGTCTGTTTTTTTTTCTTTTACTAGTTCTTAGCTGAAGGAATGAATTTGCCTGAAAGGAGAACTGTCTGGGTTGCTCATTGCAACTGTTATCACTATAGGAAGGGTTTGAAAATGCAAAGAGAAACTAAATGCTAAGGGTAACAGACATTACATACATGAGTCCAGTATGACCACTTCCTGAAGGCTAGCGAAGGCTTAGCATGGCAGTCCTGTAATGGTATAGAGCACAACATGGCCGCCTCCAAATCAGTAGCTGCTCACTAGGAAAAGGTGACTGTGGATTATGTGAAAAATCACGATCAGTGTTGATGCTACTTGGTCACCAAGCCTCGTCTATTACAAGCTACTTGTATAAAAACTGTGCTACCTAAATAGTCCCTTTATTGGCTTTATAACTTGCATTGATAACCTGGAAATTAGAAGCTCCATGCTTTCATTTTCAGTGTTGGATCAGTGCTGGTAGCTTTGAGTGTAGATCTCACATTGCAGAGAGCAAGCCTACGCTGTAAGGATCCCTTGCACTAATCCTCCTTGTAATCTTAACACTAACCCTTCTTGTAACCCTAACACTAAGCATCTGTGTAACCCTAACACTAACCCACTCATAACCCTCCCTGTAACCTGAACACTGATCCTCCAGAGATGTCAAACTGGCGGCCTTCCAGCTTTTACAGAACTCCAAGTCCCATGAAGCATTGCAAGGCTGACAGTTATGCCGCGTACACACGACCGGACTTTCCAGCAGATTAGGTCCGACGGTCTTCCCGACGGACTTTCGGCGGAGTTCCAACGGACTTTCCGAATGAACAATAGCTGCCCTAGCGTCTGTTTTCGTCTGTCGCACTAGTATACAGACAAGCAGATTTCTCCATAGGAACTGGGTCGGGTGGAAAAATTTAAAACCTGCTCTATTTCTAAAGTCTGTTAGATTTTTTGACAGCAAAGGTCCGATGGAGCCCACACGCAATCGAATTGTCCAACGGATTCGTTCCTTTGCTGTCAAAGTCCGGTCGTGTGTACGTGGCATTACAAGCGTGGCTCCCACAGGCAGAGGCATGATGGGACTTGTAGTTTTGCAACAGCTGGAGGGCCCCCAGTTTGACATCCCAAACCACTAACCCAGGGATATGCAATTAGTGGACCTCCAGCTGTTGCAAAAGTACAAGTCCATTCATGCCTCTGCCTCTGGCTGTCATGCTTGTGGCTATCAGAGTCTTGCTATGCCTCATGAGAGTTGTAGTTCTGCAACAGCTGGAGGTCCACTAATTGCATATCCCTGCACTAACCCTTCCTCTAACATTAATGTTCCGCATAACCCCAACACTATCCCTCCCTGTAACCTTAAGGTTAGTAGGGTTACAGGAAGGGATAGTGTTGGGGCATAAAGAGGGTTAGTGTTAGGCTCCATGCACACTAGGCTTAAAAAAACGTCTGTTCTCTTTGGAGTAAAAATGCTCATATAGAGCATTTTTTGTACAAAGTTTAGAAGAGTTTTACGTTTTTTTCTTTTTTTTTTTTTTTTTCTTTCTGGCAGTATCCTCCAATCAAACGCAAATTGGAAAGGGTTTTTTTTTTGTTTTTTTTCCCCCTGCCTCTAAACGTTGATCGTTAAAATATGCCTGTAAAGGTCCTACCTAATGTGTATGAACACATAGGATAACATGGAGTTGCTTCTACAGGCAGAACACAAAACTCCTGTAGAAGCAAAGTTTTTACATCAGTGTGCATGGAGCGGAAGGCGGAAGGGTTAATGTGAAGGTTACAGTGAAGGAAAGTTATGTTGGGGTTACAGGGAGGGTTAGACCCCTTTCACACTGGGGCGCTTTGCAGGCGCTATAACGCTAAAAATAGCGCCTGCAAAGCGCCCCAAAAGAGCCGCTGCTGTCTCTCCAATGTGAAAGCCCCAAGGGCTCTCACACTGGAGCGGTGCTCTGACAGGACGCAAAAAAAATGTCCTGCTAGCAGTATCTTTGGAGCGGTGTATACACTGCTCCTGCCCATTGAAATCATTAGGGCAGCGCGGCTATACCGCTGCATAGCGCTGCTGCAGGAGCACTTTGCAAAGGTTTTAACCCTTTTCTCGGCCGCTAGTGGGGGGTAAAAGCGCCCGCTAGTGACCAAATGGCGCTGTGAAATTGACGGTAAAGTGCCGCTAAAAATATTGACGCTTTACTGCCGAAACACCCAATGCCCCAGTGTGAAAGGGGCCTTAGTGTTAACACAACCTTTTCCCTGTAACCCCCTTACTGACCTTCCTCTAACACTTAGGCTGGGCCATACATGGTTCGAATTTCGCACCATTAGTAGGCTGCAGAAACAGCAGATTTTCATGCGGCCATTGAATTTGAGTAATCGGGCATGTTGGAGATTTTTTTTTTTTTGGAAAACTAATGATTTTCTAATCAATGATGGGAGACTCGTGTGAGAAATGGAATCAAAAAATAAATGCGCAAGAGTGCAAGAAAGGAAGATTCCCAGCCACAAATTCTTTACTGTAACAACATGAAGTAAACATGAAGCAATTGAAGGCTTGGTTGGTCGAAATTCGAAATCAATGGTGGCACCATCAGAATCACAAAATGTCTGATGTTCAAAAGAAAGATCTTTCGAAATTGGACCATGTATTATAGTTCTAAACAATGTTACAGGGGATAGTATAACCCTTGATGACCCCCAACACTAAGCTGTAGCCTTCAGCCTAAACCTCCCTCATGTAACCCCCCCCCCCCCTTTTTTTTTGCATACCTACCCCTTGTGTGTCTGGATCCTCAGCTTAAGACTAACCTTGTGCCAAAGGACACCAGTTTCGGGATCCCAGCAGTGGAATGTACCGCTTTGTGAGCAGCTGGTTTCTATGTCAACACAAAAAGCTTCACTGGACAGGCCAGTTTATAGATTGGCGCCCTTTAATGGCCCTATGGATCTTGCCGTTGAGGAAAACTGCCATATCTGTTATAATAACCCAGAATTGGATTTGCAATAGCTCTCTACTGTATTTCCATTTCCTGTACCGTCTTCCAGTTCTTCACCCCCTTTACCAAGCAGCATAAAAAATGCGGGCAGCGCACATCAGATACAAAGGACGCCACATACAAGTGTAGTTTGCTGTACATGTTCTGTAAAATCTGTCCCTGATACCCTTTCCTGTCATTGATCGCTTACCCTGAGAGGACAGATGAACAAATAGAAAGGCTGTCTGTGTTTTCCGGTGTGCACAGAGCTGTATATCATACTCTTCATCACACAAGCCTTTTTGGCTGTTGGTGATAGGTGCAGAAAAAGGGAGAGCAATAAACTAGAGCATTGGTTCTCAACTTTTTTTTTACATTCGAGGCACCCTTTTAAAAATGATGGACAATCTCGAGGCACCCCATTCTAAAATGTAAAAACGATTCTAATAGTTTTATATAATGCAACAACATCCACACAAGTAGGATGCCCAATGTTGGAGGCAGTGGTGGCTAGTGCTCAAAATAGTTTTGGGGGGCGCAAACAATCTAAAAAAAATACTGAACCCCCCCCCCCCCATCAAATGCAGCCACGTGTACCCGTCATATGCAGCCACTGTGCCCACTGCCCCATTCGTAGGGCTCGTGGCTCTGGCAGCACCCCCAACCCCCCTCTGCGCATGCCTCTGACAGACCCCCTGGCACTTATTGCCAGGCAGCAGCTCCTCTCAGCGGCCACCTCCGTTCCAGCGTGTGTCTCCTCCGCGACTCTTCCTAAGCACCAATCAGGAAACAGGTCTGACGCCCTGCCTCCTGATTGATGGGGAGGAAGGTTGGTGTGAAAATTTATTTGCTATTAGGCACACGATTGGGTGGGATTGGGGCGCACTCTCTGCGCCCCGAGCCCACCCTATTTTGAAGCCTATTAGAGCCTCTGGCTCTAATCAGGGGCTTCAAAAAGTACTGCCCCCACCATAGGGATCTATGCATGTGGTGTCCTGAAAGAGCACATGGATGTGGGGGGTTGGTGCGGCACCCGTGCGCCCATAGTGCATGGGCTGCAACTGGTTGGAGGTGAATTATTATTCTTCCAAAAAATACACTTTTGCAACGTGGTACTGACTAGTTTTTTCCAATGTTCCTCTTCAGTTTTTCTCCAACACTCAGCTAATTTGACCCCCAAGGATGATGGAGATGGGCAGAGGAGGGTCAAATAAGGATGCTATGCAGGCACCTAATGTCCTCCATATCAACTAATGATGCCATTGGTTGTGAGGATGTTGACAGCTTGAAGGCTGTAATGGTGCACAATGAAGACCTGTGGCTTTGTGTAACTAAATGGCAGGCTTCATCCACACGCTGGCTTTTATACAATTTTTGGGCCCTTTTGCCAAGGCACCCCAGTTGGAAAAAAAAAAAGGCTAAACTAGAGAAATGTCCATTCCTGGGTCACTTGTAGGGTGGAAACTAAAAGGGCAGTTTTTCTATTTGTACATGTGCTATACACAGTGCATGTTTACGTACAATTGGCTGCATTTCAACCAGTAAAGAAAAACGAAAAACAAAAAAAACGGTATTCCTGAATTGAATTGATCTTCAGACAGTAGTTTGCAAGGGGCCTATAAATACTCACACTACAGCCCCTGACCATTGGGTCTGCAGGTAATCATCAGCGCAAATGGCAACTTCCCTGTGCAGCTCTTTGATTATTTCTGAGATCCACACCGGAACAGACAGGATTTCTGCCTCTGAAAAACCAACACTTGATCCGGTCATGGAGTTAAACCTAAAACCAGCATAGTGTAACTCCAGTTCATTAAAAACCATTATGAAAAGTGGCTCCAGTGTGCGTTTGTCAATTGACTTCATCAGAGGCACCATGGAAATGTGTCACAACACTGGAGATGGTGTTTGTAGAGTTTTTTTTTTTTTTTTTCCGCTATGCTCTTTCTTTTTTGACTTTGTGACCATATAAAGTTCCGCTTCTAAAAAAAAAATTGGGCAGTGAGAAGAAGGTGGAAAGTCCTGAGTGAGGCTGTAATCCTGTCTGTGCTGGTTGGTAGCACAGGAATAATCAGGAGTTGCAAGGACAGTTGCAGGAGCCTGTAACACAAGGGCTTGGGCCCTTTCATACCAGTGCACTTAAAAAAAACAAAAAAGAATGTGTTTTTGCAAAAACTTACCTTATATTGCCAAAAGTATCGGGACACCTGGCTATACACGTACATGAACTTTAGTGGAGTCTTATGCCACGTACACACGGTCGGAATTCCAGCTAGAAAAAGACCGATGAGAGCTTTTCATCTGAAAATGTGACCGTGTGTATGCTCCATCGGAATTTAGCTGTCCGAATTTCCGCCAGCCAAAAATTTGTTAGCATGTTCTCAATTTTCCAGACGGAAAAACTTTCTATCAGAAATTCCGATCGTGTGTATGCAATTTCGACACGCCAAAAAATCACGCATGCTCAGATTCAACTACGAGAGGGAAGCTATTGGCTACTGGCTATTAAACTTCCTTTTTCTAGTTCCGTCCTATGTGTTGCACATCACTGCGTTCTAAACTATCGGAATTCGGTGTGTCCATGTGTAGGCAAGTCAGCTTGAGCGGAATTCCGTTGGGAAAACCATCAGAGCTTCTTCCAACGAGAATTCCGATCGTGTGTAAGCGGCATTAGTCTGTAGGGTTCAATATTGAGTTGGCCCGCACTTTGCATGCTCCCAACTTTGTGGGAACAGTTTGAGGATGGCCCCTTCCTGTTCCAACATGACTGCCCACCAGTGCACAAAGCAAGGTCCATAAAGACATAACTGAGCAAGTTTGGGTTGGAGGAACTTGACTAGCCTGCACAGAATACTGACCTCAGCCCCATAGAACACTTTTGGGATGATTAGAGCGGAGACTGTGAGCCAGGCCTTCTCGTCCAACATCAGTGCCTGACCTCACAAATGCGCTTCTGGAAGAATGGTCAAACATTCCCATAGACACACTCCTAAACCTTGTGGACAGCCTTCCCAGAAGAGTTGAAGCTGTTATAGCTGCAAAGGGCGGGCCAACTCAATATTGAACCCTACGGACTAATGCCCTGTATACACGGTCGGACATTCTGATGACAAAATCCGTCAGATTTTTTTACGACGGATTTTGCCCCAAACTTGTCTTGCATACACACGGTTGCACAAAGTTGTCGGAAAATCCGATCGTTCCAAACGCAGTGACGTAGAACATGTACGATGGGACTATAAAGAGGCCAGTAGCCAATAGCTTTTGTCTCTATATTATTCTGAGCATGCCTGGCACTTTGTCCGTCGGAACTGTCTACACGCGATCAGAATTTAAACAATCGGATTTTGACGTCGGAAAATTTTAGATCCTGCTCTCAAGCTTTGTGTGTCGGAAATTCCGATGGAAAAAGTCCGATGGAGCCCACACAAGATCAGATTTTCTGACTACACGATCCGATCGCACATTTTCCGTTGGAAAGGCCGATCGTATGTACGGGGCATAAGACTGGGGATGCCATTAACGTTCAGGTGCATCTAAAGGCAGGCGCCCCAATACTTTTGGTAATATATTGCGTTTTTTGGTTGCAATTCTAGATTCCTGTCTCCCAGCATGCACCTGTGAAACTTGGGCATGTGACCAAAAATGCACTGAGGGTTTTTTTTTTTTTTGGATGCGTTTCCTCTGGAAATCAATGGGAGGTTTGCTTTCTGACAAGTACACCAAAGGTGCAGCATGCAAGACTTTTAAAACTCAAACGCAGCAATGCGAACAGTTACAGGGAATCATAATACTCATGCGCTGCTTTCATACTAGAGAGGTGTGTTTTTAGTACAGCAAAAGTGCACCAGTGTGAAAGGGCCCTTTATAGACCTGACATTTCTGGTGAGTGCGGAATCTGATGGGAATGTTTTGAATATGGTCCTAGTTATTCTGTAACCTAGGAGAGGCTGGACATCCATCCATCCATCCATTCATCCATCCATCTGAGCACAGTGTTGAATTTGTGAACCCTGCTTTTAGTTACTAATGTCTACACTTCATATTATCTAAACATATACCATTTGGCTTGGTCCTCATTAACTTTTTTTTTTTTTTCTTTCTCCTATGGGGCATCAATCCTATTTTCACAGCGATTGAATGAATGAAATCCTTTTCAGGCCGGGTTCACACATCTGTGAAATCGGATGCAGTTTTCCCTGCATCCAACTTGCATGACAGACTAGTGTGACTGGCTCTCAAAGGAGCCGCTCACACGTGTCTGGGGTGGCCACGGAGCGCATTAGAAAAGGGTCCCGTGTGTGTGTTTGGGTCTGGTTCAGGTTCAGGTGTGAATTTAGGCAAAAATTAGGACCCGAACCAGTGTACAGATGCGCGCTGGACCCCATGCTGGGAACCCGCCGCCGGAGATATGTGAATCCGACCTCAGAGTATCGCTTTTCCTATTCAACTTCCACCGTGGCTAGTACTTATCAAACAAAACACTTCTTATACCACAATTAGTGGCACCCTTTTGTGTTGTAGCTTTCATAATGGACCCCATGGAGGTGCCTAAAGTTGACCATACATGTTACAACTGATCTGCTGTAAGCTGGCCATACACTATACAGGGGGGTTATTTACGAAAGGCAAATCCCCTTTGCACTACTAGTGCACTTGGAAGTGCAATTGCTGTAAAGCTGAGGGGAAGCTCTGCTGATTTTATCATCCAATCATGTGCAAGCTAAAATTCTGTTTTTTATTTTCCTTGCATGTCCCCCTTGGATTTACAGTGACTGCACTTCAAAGAGCACTTGTAGTGCAAAGTGGATTTTCCTTTTGAAATTAACCCCCAATGTGACTGTACAAATTTAAATCGCCTCCCAAAATTCTAAATGTGTTCTAGGGCTGGATTCACACCTATGGCATTTTTCATGCATTTTGCAGATTTGCACTACAGAACCTGTTACATAGGAAACCATGGTAAATGGACTGTAATGCAAAAAGCACTAAAACTGCCATAGGTGTGAATCCAGCCTAAGGGTGATTTTCATCCCTCTCTCTAAGGCCGCGTACACACGGGCGGACTGTTCGCCCCAACTTTGTCCGCTGAACAGTGTTTCAGCGGACAGTCCGCTCGTGTGTGGGCTTCAGCGGACAGTTTCAGCGGACAGTCTGACAAACAAAGTTTTTCGGAATTTCTGTAAGACTGTCCGCTGAAACTTGGTTTGAGCGGACAGTCCGCTCGTGTGTAGGCTTGTTCGATAAACTAAGTCTCGCGCATGCTCAGAAAGAATTTACACGGCGAAGGTTGCATTGCAGTGTATTGGACTTCGAATTTCTCGTCCCGTCGTACGTGCCGTTCACGTCATCGCGCAAGTTTTCAGCGGACTGTTCGTTCGTCGTGTGTGGTCAAGTCCGTTCATGCTAATTTTGAACGGACTGTTTGTCAAACTGTTTGACGAACCTAGGTGGGCGGACAGTCCGCCCGTGTGTACGCGGCCTTAGGGGGAAAGCAGGATGCAGCAGGAAAGGGCACAATTACTGAAACCAATCCCCTTGTGGCCCTCCCTCTAATTACAATGCTTCAGTTTGTGAATGAACAGGGAGCCTCTGTACAGAGCACTTTCTGTTCATCCACTCTGAAGCTGAGGCTGTAGAGAAAGGATTAAGAAATCTGTGTGCTCAATCTCTTTCTCTGTGTCAAGAGTGAGACTGCCCTGTTAAAAATGTAAAATAAAAACCTAACATTGTAATTTAATAATAATAAAAAAAAACATAATTGAGGGCTCACACTCACAAGTAATCTGGTTGCATGAATCAGCGGTTTGTTTATGCACCTGTAGCCACCCGTTAAGCTTGGTTTACCATTCTGTCAGCTAGGCTTTATGGGGCCCTACGATTTCTGACATCAGACCAAAAAAAGAGAGAGAGGGATTTGGTTCCAAATGTGGGACTGTCGGTGGCTATGGACTGTACAATCTGATTGTACAGTGTATGGTTCAGTTTACCAACAATGATGCAGTGCAAGGGCCTTACTACACCGCCCATTCAGTTTTATATCCAAGCAGTTTGGCCATAGTGTTACATAGCTATTGGTGACAGTAAAGGAAGCCATGTGTCCTCTTTAGCTCATAGATTGACAACTGCTGCCCTAACTGCGAGAACAAAAAAAGAGAATTTGGCTTCCTTTACTGTCACCAATAGCTATGTAACACTATGGCCAAACTGCTTGGATATAAAACTGAATGGACGGTGTAGTAAGGCCCTTGCACTGCATCATGTGTGGCCCTTTGGTGATGTCAGCAGCCACATTTAATGTTCAATATGCTTGAGAGGACTGTCAGAGACTGCAGACTTAATAGAGGAAATGTGGGTCAGAGAGTGTGGGCATGTTACATTGTTGGCGTGGGATTTGCTGTAGAAAACATTACGAAACTGGGAAGATGTTACATTTGGCTAGTAGAAATCAATACTATTACCCTAATAAATGTTCCTACTACACATGACACAGGTCTGAGGACTGCACATCATCTTCCAAAGGGCTGCAGGTTGGGCACATGGGCAATCCAGGTTGCTTTGAGTAAAAAGATTGTTTAGAAAGTTTGGAGACCCCTAATCCAGTCTAACGAAGGCCTCTACTGGCCTTCAGAGTTTGAGAGGTGGACTGTGGTCATTGGGAGTAGAAACTGTCCAAGTAGCAGTGGGCATAAACAGTGCGTCCTTGGCATTAAGAGGAAGAATAGTGCCCCATCATTGGTGTCAGTGCGGGGAATGGTGCCTCATCATTGGTGTCAGTGCGAGGAATGGTGCCCCAATGTTGGTGTCAGTGCGGGGAATGGTGCCCCATTGTTGGTGTCAGTGGGAAGAATTTATTCCCCACCATAGGTTTCAGTAACATGAATTTATGCCCCATTGTTGGTATCAGTGGGAGGAAAAGTGGCCCAAGGGCTGGATAAAGGGCAGCAGTTTGGAGAACACTGCTCTACATGTTTTAATAGAAAAAGTTGAATGTTCTGACTGATCTTGGAGCATTTGCTTAATGATTTAGCCTCTGTATTCCCAGCAGGCACCCGAGAAGCTGCGCCGACCACGCGGGAGCACGCAGAAGCCCTCCTCCTGGCGTGCCGCTACCTGCCTCCAACATTTCTGTCTGCCCCAGGGCAGAGGGTGGGCATGCTGGCCGAAGCTGCCCGGACTTTAGAGAAGCTTGGCGACAAACGCACCCTGCAGGACTGTCAGCAGTTCATCCTGACTCTTGGCAGCAGCACGGCTGTGACCTCCAGCTAGGACAACCTGACCTCCCGCCAAATGGATCTCTTGCAAAACGCGTCCAGTGATCACTGGATAACTTCTCAGTATTTGCTTCTGCAGACTACACAGAAATCAAAAATGAAGATGTGGCCACATTTAAATGGCTGTGATTTTCCACAGACAGCATTTCAAAGTGTACCTGTTGCCTAGACAAAGCGGAAGAGACCATTTTTTTTTTATTCACAGGAACCAGTGTCATGAGGTGGGAGCCTAAAGCTGTTCTTCTTCTTTCTGAGTGAAGAACAGCCTTGGTCAAGTAATAAGCTGCTGATTGCTTGGAACGGACAGGCCGGAAAGCCTATACAAATTGGCCAGTGCAGACATGTCTAGGCCACAGATGCACCATGATGAATACAGTATAATCACAAATAGTACAGCTTCAATCTACCGTTATGCATATAAAGTATTTTTACACGATTTGCCTACCCATTGCTATGTAAAGGGGAGGAAGGTTCAGAAACGATAGTATATGTGAAGAAAGGCCTCACAGTCAGCCTCTGTGTGTGGGGGTAGGGCTTGGAAACAGGAAAAGTGTCAGTTGCTCAAAGCAACCAGATTCTTCCAGTCAGACATACTAGAAAGCGGAGGCCTAGTTCTGCAGACCCTTCTGAGACCAGAGGGTACAACCCAAGTTCAGGTCAACATGTGCAATTCAGCTCTTACCTGGGTTGAAGGGCCGAATTATGGGTCTAATAAAGATGTATGGATGTATGTCTTCGGAGTCAAAGCCGGTAAGGGCTAACATTTCTGGAAAATTTGGAGAATCCGTTTAAAAAAAAAAAAAATCCCTAGACCGTGTGACTGAGGCTATGGGTTTGACCCCTCAATGGATTATGGTTGGAGAAGGTCAAAAGACACAATGGCAGTGGGACACACTGATCTTTGGAATCCACATGTATGAAGTCCAAGGAGAGCACCAAACGAAACAACCATAAATCATAAATATCTTGCCCACAGTGGTCATTCACAACAAGACAATGGAAAATTTCCACCGCGTTTCAAAAGGAACACTGATCACTTCTTCAGGGCTGAAACATTGTATATGGTTGGGAGGACTGAACATGGCTCAGTCACCACTATTTGTTACTTGGAGAATGAAACATGGACATTTTTCAGGAGCAAAATAGCAGCAGTCCTGCAAAGCATATACAGTACCCGAGCCCTGAAGAAGGGGTAACGGTGTACCCCTGAAACATATTGGCTATTTTATATTGTTTTTTGAATGAACACCATTATTTAAAAGATTTTGGACTCCGAGTCAGGTGCTTTCACTGGACTTTTTACACGTTTAAAACCCCTTAAGGTCTTTGGTAGGTCCAGGGCTGCCCTGTAGTTTGACTTCTGTACAACAAAATCTGGTCCTTGAATGTTCTTGCAGCCCTGAAACTAGTATGGTGGTCCACAGTAAAAGAGAGGTCTTGGCAGCTGCTGCGATCAGTATTTAGGTCAGTGATATCTCTGCTCCTACACACTGCTTTGTTGTGTAGAAAAAGAGAACCTGTCACAAAGCTACTGAAGTTCCACACATCCAGGCATGGCTCACAAAATGGATGCATGCATGGGGAGCACATGCAGAACAGAACCAGCATTACGTCCTTCTATATCTTTGATTTAGTAAATCTGAATTTAAGTGAGACGTTCACGTACTAGAGCAGAGGTGTCCATACTACAGCCCTCCAGCTGTTATGGAACTGCATGTCCCTGTAAGACTCTTGACAGATATGATGGTTAATTACAATTCTACCTCCTCCTCCTCCTTTCTCTGTTTGGGGTTCCCCAAGGTTCTGTTCTTGGACCTCTCCTATTTTCAATCTACATTTCCTCCCATAGCTTCCAATACCATCTATACGCTGACAACACCCAAATCTATTTCTCTACCCCCTCAGCTCACTCCCTCCGTCTCTTCACGCATCGCTAATTTACGAACAGATATATCAGTCTGGATGTCACACCACTTCCTCAAACTCAATCTAGCCAAAACAGAACTTATAATTTTTCCTCCCCTTCCTCGGTCCTAGGCCAGGTCCTAGGTTTAGTCCTGCACTCTGAACCCTCCTTTAAGCCCTACATCTAATCACTGTCCAAATCTTGCCACCTAAACCTCCGAAACATCTCCAAAATACACCCCTTTCTAACCAATGACACAGCAAAGCTCTTAATTCACTCCCTGGTCATCTCTCGCCTTGACTACTGCAACTCCCTTGTCATTGGCTTACCTCTTTATAGTCCATTCCCCCCTTCAATCCATCATGAATGCTGCTGCTAGACTCCCCCACCTTACCAACCGCTCAGTATCTGCTACTCAACTCTGTCAATCCCTCCACTGGCTTCTGCTCACCCAACAAATTAAATTGAAAATACTAATAACTACTTACAAATCCAACCTCAACTTAGCCCCCAGCCACATGAATCCTAGTCTCAAAATACCCACCTAATCGTCCTCTTCGTTCCTCTCAAGACTTGCTCTCTAGCTCCCTCGTCACCTCCTCCCATGCTCGTCTCCAGAGCCTCTCCAATCCTATGAAACTCCTAACCCCAATCTGTCTGATTATCTTCTACTATTAGCTTTTAGACGATCCCCGAAAACCCTCCTTTTTGGAGAAGCCTATCCTACCCAAACCTAACAACTGTATTTTCATTTTCTCCATCAGCTCACCCCCCCCCCCCCCCCCCATAGTTATTACCTTTCGTTTCCTTTGACCCTCCCTTCTAGATTGTAAGCGCTAACGAGCAAGGCCCTCCGATTCCTCCTGTATTGTAAATGTACGGTGTGCCTTCATGTTGTAAAGCACTGTGCAAACGGTTGGCATTATATAAATCCTGTATAATAATAATAATAATGGGAATTCTAGTTCCTCAACAGCTGGAGAGCCATAGTTTGGAGACCACCAAGGAAACTATAGTTGGGATTTAATACAAACCTTAATTTTAACTCCCACTAAGCGCCATCTTGTTCGTAGCTCTACAGCCAATCTCTACTGCTTTGGTTTGCGGAAAAAAAGAACTTCTGGGTCTGGACAACTCTGTGGAAACCCCCTGCCATGCTTTTGGGTCTGTGCAGACAATCGCCAGGCCCCAGCGCCTTCACATGAGGGCAGGGGGCGTGCCATAAACTGTGCAATTTTCAACAATACCTGGTATTTGCCAGTGGAGTGGACACTGGAGTGGAAGAGGCAAATGTAGTTATAAACACTGGAACCCCATTTATACCCCCCTTCCCACTGCACAGCCACCATATAGTAACTGGTGTTTCCAGGTATGGGGGGAGCATGTGACCATCTCCCATGGTGCAGTGCTCAGGCCTAATAGCCAATCTCTAAGCCAGAACAGGGTTACATAATGGAGGAGGTGTCATTGCTCTGTAGCTCAGATACAGGATATTATGTAGTTGAGAAAGAAGTGGCTAGAAATGCTGTGAAGGTGAGGATAGCTGATTCCGAGGGTGGGCTTTAAAGAGCGCCTGTGGCTTTACCCTGATTTGGCAGGGAAACGGCATCTCTTTAAAGGCCAAGCTCTTCCAATACGGAGTAAGCTGTGGATTGACTGATCCATAGGTGAAATTTGCTAGTTATCCTTGATGTACTTTGAGTGAACCTTATCAGGCCTGACACGGCCATGCTGATGCTATGGGTGGCCTTTTCACTGCTGCTGTCCATGGAAGAGAATCTGGGGCTGGGAATTATCCAATCACAGTGGAAATATTCCTTTTATGCCACCTTAACCTGCAATCCATATCAAATTCTTGATTCTTACAGTGTTGTCAATCGCTCTCCAATTGCCTCCCTGAAATTCTGGTACAACATGCAAAATGTCATAATTGTGGTCACCTGGCCCCCAATTTTCTAGACTGAAACTAACAAAAACTCTCCGGCAATAAATATCCTGTTCATTTTTGTTGTCTCTAGTTTCCAGGTTCAGCCAGTGGTAATCTCTTATACAAAAAGTTAAAGTGGGTTCAAGGAGGGAAAGGCTCCTGATTGTATTGCTTTGTTGCAGATCTTATTTTCTTATAGTCTCCGAGTGTTTTTTGTACAGAGGATTTATGAAGATATTTATAATTTTCTTATACAAAGAAAAAAATAAAGTAGTCTATTGCTTTCCAAACTGACTCTATTCCTTATTTCAAACATAAATCTATACTTGCCAATCAGAACATGATTGTTTAATAAAGACCTGGAAATCATTAGGCTTCTGGAGGAAATGCTGCTCCAGGTTCTCTTCAGTGCTGGCCATGTGTCTGAAGAATGTGGTCACATGATCCCTGCTGAAGAATAGGATCAGAGCTCAGATTGGCTGAGTCTTGCCTTACACAGATCATGTGAACTAAGCACTTAGGCCTTTAAGCTACTTTCACGCTGAAGGCGTTTTTCAGGCGCCTGTAAAAGCACCTGAAAACTGCTTCTCATGCCTCCCCAGTGTGAAAGCCCAAGTGCTTTCACACTGGGGTGGTGTGCTTGCAGGATGGGAAAAAAAAAAAAAGGTCTGCAAGCAGCATCTTTGGGGAGGTTTGGGAGCGCTGTATACAGGGCTTCTAAACCACCCCTGCCCATTGGAATGAATGGGCAGCGCTTCCAAAGTGCCTGAAAAGCTTGTCGAAAGCACCACAACATGAGTGCTTTTAACCCTTTCTTCGGCCGTAGCAGGGGATAAAAGCCCCGCTAAAACAACAGTAAAGTGCCGCTAAAACGAGTGGCACTTTACCGCCAACGCGGCCACGGCTCAGTGTGAAAGTAGCCTTAGGCATATGGCTAGCACCGAGGGAGTATGAAGAACCTCAGTTTCCCAGTCTGAGGTCCATTTGAACAGAGGATAACAGTCATATAGACATACACTATATTTTCAAATTGGGAAGCCTGCCTTTACACGCACATGAACTTCAATGGCATCCCAGGCCTAGTCCATAGGGTTCAATATTGAGTTGGCCCTCCCTTTGCAGCTATAACAGCTTTAACTCTTCTGGGAAGGCTGTCCACAAGGTTCAGGAGTGTAACCTTTATGGACCTTGCTTTGTGCACTGGTGTGCAGTCATGTTGGAGCAAGAAGGGGTCATCCCCAAACTGTTGCCACAAAGTTGGGAGCATGAAATTGTCCAATATGTCTTGGTATGCTGAAGCCTTAAGAAACTAAGGGGCCAAGCCCAACCCCTGAAAAACAATCCCACACCATAATTCTCCCCCCCCCCCCCCTCTCCACCAAATTATTTGGACCAGTGCACCAAAGCAAGGTCCATAAAGACATGAATGAGTGAGTTTGGGGTGGAGGAACTTGACTGGCCTGCACAGAGTCCTGACCTCAACCTGATAGAATACCTTTGGGATGAATGAGAACGGAGACTGTGAGCCAGGCCTTCTCGTCCAACATCAGTGCCTGACCTCACAAGTGCGCTTCTGGAAGAATGGTCAAACATTCCTACAACCTTGTGGACAGCCTTTGCAGAAGAGTTGAAGATGTTATAGCTGCAAAGGGTGGGCCAAACTCAATATAGAACCCTACGGACTAAGACTGGGATGCCATTAAAGTTCATGTGCGTGTAAAGGCAGGTGTACCAATACTTTTGACAATGTAGTGTATTCAGGTATCTTGTAATAGATGCATTAGAAAAATACTTTTAAAGAAATATCACCATTTGTTCCATATAGTTCTAAAATCCTGTAGGAGGCCAGAAGCATGGAGCACTTGGGCCGCTAGCATGGTCGTCAGCCCCGGGGGTCGGGGCTAATTGTTCCATGCATTTGGTTCCTTGGAGGATTCCAAAAAATTCTAGAAATGATGGTGAGACTTTTTTAAAGGCCAACTGAACTTTCAGTTTAAAGAAGGGGTCTCCAAACTTTCTAAAAAAAGGGCCAGTTTGCTGTTTTTCAGACTTTAAGGGGGCCGGAGTCTTGTCAGTGGAAGGCATTACAGCACATCCGAAAAGTAGTCACAGCGCTTCACTTTTTCCACATTTTGTTATGTTACAGCCTTATTCCAAAATGGATTCAATTCATTATTTTCCTCAAAATTCTACAAACAATATCCCATAATGACAACGTGAAAGAAGTTTGTTTGAAATCTTTGCAAATTTATTAAAAATAAAAAATCCCATGTACATAAGTATTCACAGCCTTTCCATGACACTCAAAATTGAGCTCAGGTGTATCCTGTCTCCACTGATCATCCTTGAGATGTTTCTACAACTTGATTGGAGTCCACCTGTGGAAAGTTCAGTTGATTGGACATGATTTGGAAAGGCACACACCTCTCTATATAAAGACCCCACAGTTAACAGTGCATGTCAGAGCACAAACCAAGCCATGAAGTCCAAGGAATTGTCTGTAGACCTCAAAGACAGGATTTTATGGAGGCACAGATCTTGGGAAGGGTACAGAAGAATTGCTGAAGCCTTGAAGGTCCCAATGAGCACAGCGGCCTCCATCATCTGTAAGTGGAAGAAGTTTGGAACCACCAGGACTTCCTAGAGTGGGCCGTCTGGCCAAACTGAGCGATCAGGGGAGGAGGGCCTTAGTCAGGGAGGTGACCAAGAACACCGATGGTCACTCTGACAGCGGTTCAATGCTTCTCTGTGGAGACAGGAGAACTTTCCAGAAGAACAACCATCTCTGCAGCACTTCACCAATCAGGCCTGTATGGTAGAGTGGCCAGACAGAAGCCAGTAGAAGACACATGGCAGCCCGCTTGGAGTTTGGCAAAAGGCACTTGAAGGACTCTCAGACCATGAGAAACAAAATTCTCTGTTCTGATGAAACAAAGATTGAACACTTTGGCCTAAATGGCAAGCTTCATGCCTGGAGGAAACCAGGCACCGCTCATCACCTGGCCAATACCATCCCTACAGTGAAGCATGGTGGTGGCAACATCATGCTGTGGGGATATTTTTCAGTGGCAGGAGCTGGGAGACTAGTCAGGATCGATGGAAAGATGAATGCAGCAAATTACAGAGACATCATTGATGAAAACCTGCTCCAGAGCGCTCTGGACCTCAGACTGGGGTGAAGGTTGACCTTCCAACAGGACAACGACCCTAAGCACACGGCCAAGATAACAAAGGAGTGGCTACGGGACAACTCCGAGTGGCCCAGACTTGAACCCGATTGAACATCTCTGGAGAGATCTGAAAATGGCTGTGCACCGACCCTCCCCATCCAACCTGATGGAGCTTGAGAGGTCCTGCAAAGAAGAATGTGACAAACTGCCCAGAAATAGGTGTGCCAAGCTTGTAGCCTCATACTCAAAAAGACTGGAGACGGTAAATTGGTGCCAAAGGAGCTTCAACAAAGTATTGAGCACAGGCTGTGATACTTATGTACGTGGGATTTTGTTTTGTTTTTTATTTTTGATAAATTTGCAAAGATTTCAAACAAACTTCTTTCACGTTGTCATTATGGGGTATTGTTTGTAGAATTTTGAGGAAAATTATGAATTTAATCAATTTTGGAAGAAGGCAGTAACATAACAAAATGTGGAAAAAGTCGAGCATTGCGAATACTTTCCAGAGCATAGAGCCCCATCATTGGTGTTAGTGGAAGATCTAGTGCCTCATTGTTGGTGTCAGTGGCAGGAATAATGCCCGAAGGGCCGGATAAAGGCGAGCAAAGGGTTGCATCCGGCCCCAGGGTCGCAGTTTGGAGACCTCTGGTTTAAAACATCTAAATCAGGGGTCTCAAACTGGCGGCCCTCCAGCTGCTGCGAAACTACAAGTCCCATCATGCCTCTGCCTGTGGGAGTCATGCTTGTAACTGTCAGCCTTGCAATGCCTCATGAGACTTGTAATTTTCGCAACAGCTGGATGGCCACCAGTTTGAGACCCCTGAATTCTAAATACATCCCAGATACACCAACAAAAGCTGTGCAATGTCTTATTTTTTTTTTTATAAAGCAAACAAAGAATAACAGCCACAGGCTGAGTAGCAAAGCCTGCCTTGCCTTGACTCTTGCTCCCTGTGTGGAAGCAGTGGTCTCTCTGTAGAAGTCTGACACTCCCCTCCACTGAGTCAGATCTCTCCAATCAATCAACCTTCTGATACTAAGAACTAAACAAAGGCCTTGCATATAAAATGTCTTCCTACCTCGTGTATGAGAGACAGGCCCCCCTTTAAAACTTCCCCCCCGGATGCCCCCCCATACACAGAGACGTAGGAACGGTTCATTGTAGATTTTATTGACATTCCCAATAGCCTCTTTTAAAGAAAATAAACATCTTTTAGAAAGCTCAGTACACACATTCTTCAGTGTGAAGCAATTTTTACTAAAAAGAACACTAGCTTTAACTCCTCAGTTGCCGGAGGAGCTGGCAAAAAAACAAAACAAAATAACAAACAAAAAACAAAAACAAAATAAAAACCACATTGGGCTTTTGCAGGCCTCCCGGCAGCTATGGGGTTAAACATGTACAGTCTTCATATATTATATATGCATATGTATACACATATATACACACACACACACCATAAAATGAGGCATTGTCCGTACTTTTGTCAAACACTTTTCTGTATGTACAGTAGGGCAGGGTGGGGGGAGGGCCTGCGGCAAGTTAGGTCAGCTGATGGTTCTCAACCTGACATTCCCCCCCCCCCCCACTTGGTGGCGCCCTCCAGCGATCCACTTCCGCTGCAGTACCGGGATTAACCTGGCAGAGGGCGACGGGATGAAATGGGCCTCTGCAATAGAGTCAGAATGGCTGAACCGAGAAAAAGTTGAGACACGAAGATAACAACTACAGAACGGTGAGATTGGTCAGATGTTGACGTTTTAGTACACTTAATGAACAGCAGCTGGGGAAGGGTAGAGGGGGGGGAGGGGGAGGGCTAAAACATTCCAAAAAGACAGAAAAAAAAAAAAAACCCTTTTCGTTTGGCAGTAATCTGTCTCTGTTTTGTACGAATCCCCTTGTGATGCAGAGTTCGCTGCTGTAGCCATGTGGCGGCCATCTTGTCCAGGAAGTGAAGGGCGCTCCCTAGGTCAGTTCCGGGGGCCTGGCTTTTGTCTCAGGAAGCTGCACTGGGAATACCGTCATGATCTTTGGAAGGTGGCAGAAGTTTGGGAACAGGCGTTATGTGGAAGATACCTTTGATTCCGTCCAAAACTCAGCTTTCAGCCACACGCAATAGTCCCGAAAAGGAATAACGTCACTACCGTATGGAGTTACCCCCCGTGATGAGGTCACTGGCGCTGATAAAACCAAAGTTTTCCCTTTTGCTTAGACACCATTCCTGCTTTTCCCCGAGCAGAGACAGCTGATGGGGTCACATTATACCTGTCAAGCCATACTTGTCCTTGCCCCTCCAATGCTGTTCCTGCCCTGTCCACACATGGGCGCTGCAGAGCCTGACTCCTCTCTGCAAATACAATGACGGTGACCGGCTCCTTCCCTCCTGCTGGACGCGGTGACTGTGTGGAGTGAATAAAAGGTGGTGGGTGTAATGAAAGTGATGTCAGCTTCTAGGATGGTTACACCAGGTGTCTCTGCAAAAAGTCATTCAACAAGAAGTAAGCGTCAGTGAAAGTTCTACACACTTCTTACAACTCAAAGTCGTTGTCAGCGTTCCCTCCTCTCCCCTGCAGCAGCTGCTCGCTAACACAAGGGAGCCTGAGCTGCGTGATCACATAACCACATTGGAGCAGATTAAAAATGGATATGTACAGTGGAACCTTGGATTACGAGGATAATCCGTTCCAGGAGAATGCTTATAATCCAAAGCACTCACATATCAAAGCGAGTTTCCCCATAGAAGTCAATGGAAACAAAGATAATTCCTTCCGCATTGACTTCTATTGCATGCAATACCGCATGTGGCCAAATGGGGGGAGGGGGGGGGCGCCGGAGAGCCTCAGAAATACTCGGGGACAGCTCGGCTGAACTTGAAAACCCTCGGAAACTGAGTATTTATAAGTGTTTCTGAGTATTTCTGAACAGCTCCGAACTGGTCCGAGTGTCACTGGCGCCCCCGCCCCCTCTGGCCAAAGGTGGTACTGCACACCCACTTGGCTTGAATCCTGCTCGTTTTGCGAGACCACACTCACAAACCGAGTCAGGAATTAAAAAAAATAACTTGGTCATCTTTTAAAACGCTCGTTGACCACGTTACTCGTACACCAAGGTACCACTGTACACACATCCTTCTTACCTGTAGGTTAGGCAGGATAGGTAGGAGGAGGGGGGGAAAGGAACATTTTTAAGAAATGTTAGACTTATCCTTTTCTTCCACTTTAAAAAATGGAGTGACATGTTTTGACTTCAAGCACAGTTGCTGTAGCATCGCTGCATCCAAATCATGGTAACTATGTGGAGTGAAACTGCCACCATGTGGTCACAAAGTAGTACTACAGCAACAAAGCATATTAGGTGCGATGAGCTGCGGTTGTGCATAGAGATGAATACGGTATCATCATAGTGATTAAAAAAAAAGTAAGCACTGCGATCATCGCACTACCCCTACATAACCAAACGAGTGCAGGCACGCTATACAGACTATATATATATATATATATATATATATATATATATATATATATATATATATATATATACATACAGTATCTCACAAAAGTGAGTACACCCCTCACATTTTTGTAAATATTTTATTCTATCTTTTCATGTGACAACACTGAAGAAAGGACACTTTGCTACAATGTAAAGTAGTGAGTGTACAGCTTGTATAACAGTGTAAATTTGGTGTCCTCTCAAAATAACCTTCAGTATGTGAAGGACAGCAACTATAGGACTGACTGAGTAGGATTTGCTCCCTTGATGCATATGACGGTGGCAGGAGACATCTTACTACACCCGTCTACATCTTGAATTCCACAGTTATTTTAGCAATAAAGTGAGCGTATATAAATAAATATAGTAAAATGACATCTGCAATGGTGTTGGGATGTTAAATTGTAAAAGAAGGCTGGAAGGAAGGAAGGTGGCGGAGGCCATGTTGGTACACCCCGCACTGCTCAGCGCTAAACCTTTAGGCTTTAAAAATGTAACATTAAAAACAGCATCACGGATGTCGATATGCTATATTTATTTATATACGCTCACTTTATTGCTAAAACGACTGTGGAATTCAAGACGTAGCTGGGTGTAGTAAGATGTCCGCCACCTTCTTCTGACTGCAGGTGTCCTGTCAGATTAGGAAACCTGGTAGCAGTGGAACGAATGCACAGCTGACCGAACGTCACTTCCCTTACCTAATCTGACGGGTCGCCGATTCTGACGGAACACCTGCACTGTGTGTTAATGGGATTACTGAACAGCGCTGCGCTGTGTGGGAAAATCTTTCCCCCAGAATCAGTTTATGTTATAAAATGTTTATGAATGCCATTGGTCTGCATTACCTTGTGTTTAGGACATCTTAATGAAAAGTTCTCTTCGCTTAATAGGCAGCCTGAAATAAAAAACATTTTTACATATTACAAAAGGACTGCATACCCCCGTCTTTTTTACATCTTGACTTGGAACCATTATACATTTTTCACCCTTTACCCTTCTTACCCCACCTGTCCACCCCCTACCCTACCCCATCCCAGTCCACCATCCTACATGCTCCACCACCCACCCTAACCCATCCCAGTCCATTACCCTACCTGTTCCACAACCCACCCTACCTGCTCCACCACCCTGCCCAGTCCACTCCAACACCAACCCTACCGCATCCCAGTCCATTACCCTACCTACTCCACCACCCACCCTACCTGCTCCACCAACTTACCCAATCCACTCCACCACCCACACTACCCCATCCCAGTCCACCATCCTACATGCTCCACCACCCACCCTACCTGCTCCACCACCCACCCTAACCCATCCCAGTCCATTACCCTACCTGCTCCACCACCCTGCCCAGTCCACTCCACCATCCACCCTAACCCATCCCAGTCCATTACCCTACCTGTTCCACAACCCACCCTACCTGCTCCACCACCCTGCCCAGTCCACTCCACCACCAACCCTACCCCATCCCAGTCCATTACCCTACCTACTCCACCACCCACCCTACCTGCTCCACCAACTTACCCAATCCACTCCACCACCCACACTACCCCATCCCAGTTCACCGCTCTATCTGCTCCACTACCCAACCTACCTGCTCCACACCCCTACCTGGTCCTGCTCCACCACCCCACTCATTTCACCACTCATAGGGTTCATCACCCTACTGCTCCACCACCCACACTACCCATTCCTAATCCATTACCCTACCTGCTCCATCGACCACCCTACCCCATTTTGGTCCATCACTCACCATACTCCTTTCCAGTCCACTACCTTACAAGCTCCACCACCCACCCTACCTTCTCCACCACCCACCCTACCCGATCCTGGCCCAACGCCCATCCTGCCCCATCTCAGTCCACCACCCTACCTCCTCCACCATCCATCTTGTTCGACAACCCTACTCGGCCCAGCACCACCACTGACCCTACCCCTTTTCTAGTCCACCTCTCTACATGCACCACCACCCACCCTACATGCTTCACCACCCTACCCGGTCCACTTCACCACCCATCCTACCCCATCCCAGGCCACCACCAAACGTGCTTCAAAAACACCCACCCTACCTCATCCTGGTCCACCACCCTACCGACTCCATCACCCACACTATCCTATCCCAGTCCACCACCCAACCTACCTGCTCCACAACCCTACCTGCTCCCCCACCCATACTACCTATTCCCAGTCCACTACCCTACCCGCTCTATGACCCATCGTACTTGGTCCTGCTCCACTGACCACCCGCTACACCACCCACTGTACCCCATCCCAATCCACCACCCTACCTCCTCCAGCACCCATTCTACTTGTTCTACCACCTCACCCCGACTGCTCCACCACCCACCCTCCCCATCCCAGTCCACCACCTATCCTACCTGTTCTGCCACCCACCCTGCTCTTTCCCAGTTCACCACCTTACCCGGTCTGTTCTGCCACCTATCCTCCCCATCCTAGTCCACCACCCTACCCACTCCACCACCTACCCTACCCCCTGCATCACCCAAATACCCTGTCCCAGTCCACTACCCTACCCCCTCCACCAACCACTCTATCCTATCCCAGTCCACCACTTTGTTACACTACGAACATTAGCCCAGTCCACCACTCTACCTGCTCCACAAGCACTCTACCTGGTCCTGCTCCACAACCCACATTACCCATCTAACATTATTTAATACCCTTCGATCCTATACATTTTTCCTTCCAGGCCCTAACATCTCTCTTTTCACTCTCATGTACAAAGTGTGTTTATTAATATTAATGTGCACTGTTTTTGCACTATTGGTCACCCTACTGTTCCTAGATATATGTTCAGTTGTGCTAATGTATGTATGCACTGCTTTTTGTTCTCAGTTACCTAGGTATGCTCCTACCTCTCATGACCTATCTTCTTTGATTGAATGTGGTGGAAAGGCGAGACGTCACGCTCTCCACCTCATCCAATCACATCATTCGCTAAATTGCACCCATGCCAAGCAGCCAACATCTGGTGTTCAGTAAGCAGCAGGGCAGCATCTCGGCATGGGACCCAGAAGCAAGTGGAGATCCCTGGAATTGCGGTGTCTACTTCACTGATTTCCAGCTTCCAGGGGGTTTGGCCAGATATGGTATATACTGTTACATTGATCCATACATTAAATTCTTTAACAAAAATCTATGCGTTTCAGGGGAAAGAGGCTTCCCACTTCTTCAGGGCTTAAATATACCGAATGGTGTTTATTAGAGAAGAGAGAAAACTGGATGGCTGTTGGAGACGATGACATCCCAGTTTTAATTAATCAAATGAACACCATCTGGCTTAAAATACATTTCATATATTTTAAGCCCTGAAGAAGTGGGGCCTTTTTCCTCCGTAATGTGTGTTAATCAAGAAACTTTTTATATTGACCATCAAGCTATGTGGTTGCACATCGAGCTATGTGACCGTTCAAAAACGGATTATCTGTAGCATGGTGCACTCACCACGACCTCCACCCCTCCACGCTACCTTGGCCTCCTCAAAGGAGAACTACCTTCCTCTATAGATAATATTGATCAATCTAGTACTCCCTTATATCCACTACATCTGTGTGTGTGTGCTGGCCGTTTTGTCTTACCTGCCTCCATGGCACACGTGTAGTGGTACGACTGGACACAACCCTTGTGGCTGCAGCCAACGGTGGCCCCGGACTTTTGACACTTGGGACAGAGCTGTAAGAGAGAAAGGATTGTTAGCGTTTGCAGCAGCAGACAAGGTCCTTTGGGGATGAGGTTATACAGGGTCAGGAGTAAAAAAAAAAAAAAAAAAATGAGGAACCGTACGGGGGATTATGATTCACAGCTATTGCATGCCACTACCCAGAATCCTTAGCAGCGGCAAGAATGTCTTTGTGTGGACTTGTCTCAGAAATGTCAACAGGGACACAATGCCCTAATCTGTGGTGTGTACAGGCCAATATATACACGTTCATCTCTGCCTCCCTCGGGAGTGTGGAAAGGCTGTGTATGTCAAGCCAAAAAAAGATAGACTGGGAAGGATTAGAGCTCCTGTCAGGTTTTTACTGCCATCTACGGCTCCCTTTACCACTTCAACACCGGGCACTTTCACCCCATTCCCACCCAGGCCAATTTTCAGCTTTTAGCACTGTTGCACTTTTAATGACAATTGCGCGGTCATACAACACTGTACCTCTGTGAAATTGTTATTATTTTGAGACAGATGGAGCTTTCTTTAATCACCACTGAGTTTCTTTTTTGCCAAGCAAATTAAAAAAAATAAGTTTTTCTTGCTGATGGGCACCGATGAGGAGGCACTAATATGCAGCACTGATATACGGCACTGATGGGCGGCACTAATGAGCACAGATGAGGAGGCACGGATATGCAGCACTGAAAGGCAGCACTAATATGTAGCACTGATATGCTGCACTGATGAGGGACTAATATGCAGCACTGATATGGGGCACTGATGGACAGCACTGATATGAGGCACTGATGAGGGACTAATATGCAGCACTGATGGGCAGCACTGATATGCGGCACTGATGAGGGACTAATATGCAGCACTGATGGGCAGCATTGATATGCGGCACTGATGAGGCGCTAATATGCGGCACTGATGAGGGACTAATATGCGGCACTGATGAGGCGCTAATATGCGGCACTGATGAGGGACTAATATGCAATACTGATGGGCAGCATTGATATGTGGCACTAATATGCAGCACTGACAAGGCACTAATATGCAGCACTGATGAGGAGGCACTAATATGCAGCACTGATGAGGAGGCACTAATATGCAGCACTGATGAGGAGGCACTAATATGCAGCACTGATGAGGCACTAATATGCAGCACTGATAGGAAGCACTGATCTGCAGCACTGATGAGGCACCTATGAGGAAGCACTTATATGCAGTGATGGACATCACTAATGGACACTAAAAGGCAGCACTGATTGGCAACACTGAGGTGCACTGAAAAGCATCACTGATGGAGCTGCACTGATTATCAGTGCAGATCGACCCATCAGGAGAGACGCTCATTGGCTCTTTTACTCACGTGAGTAGAGGAATGCCAATAGCCGGCACTTTCTAGTTCCACTGTGATCAGCAGTGATTGGAAACAGCTGATCACGTGGTAAAGAGCCTCCGTCATAGGCTCTTTACCATGATCGGAGATGTGGTGTGTCCGATCGACACACCGCACCACCAATCGCTGTGCACCCCCCGGGGGGCACGCACAATCGGCTTGTTCTGAAGGACATCAAATAACCTTTAGTCAGAACAATGGAACCTCCTTCCCCAAGAGCCTAACCCTCACTTCCTGTCCCAGTGACAACATTTTACCAGATAGGAAGTGAAGGGAAATCTGCTCCAAGGACAGAAATAAAACTCTGACAGGGGTTTTAGCCCTCTAATACTGTACATTTTTTTTCGTTTTCTGCTGTGTTGGAGGGCACCCCTCACCGCCTGTCTGGTAAACCATCATTGCCAGCTGGACAGGAAGTGAGGGTAAATTTCTGTGACAGAAACTACGTTTGGATTTCCTGCTATTCGAGGCTCTAAGCCATTTCCACTCTATCCAAATCTAAAAACAACTCTTATAACTATATACAGCTCTAAGGCCCCTTTCACACGATAGGCCTGCTCAGATCGGCCAGACTAGAGTGGGTCACCCATTGACTCCTATGGACAGGCGAGTGTCAGCGGAGATGACACCGCCTGCCATCCTATCTGCTAAAAACAGACGTATGGCGATACGTTCAGCCAATCGCCTGGCGAATTGGATCGAATGAGATATGATGAAAACAGACACGCTGTCCGTTTTTGTTCGCTCTCCCCATAGAAATCAGCGGGGCTCCGACAGGTCTCTCCCCACTCAGTGAGCAGAGACGGACCTGTCATCCGCCTGCTCAGCGGAGATCAACGGAGAGATCTCCCACTGAGCTGGTGGACTCTGCTGAGCGGATCTGCCCCGTGTGAAAGGGGCGTTAGAGTGGTTGTAAACACAACCACAATACAAAGCCAGTGAAGTGACTGGCCTCAGGTGATACACAGAGATAAAACAAGTCCTCCTACATAAGTTGTACCTGTTTATCTGCATCATTCCCTTGTCTACATCCCTTCAAAGAGCAGAATTTATTCTGCTCATCTCAGCTGTCAGAAAACAGGGAGCGGAGAGCTTAAATTACACTCTGCAGAGCTCAGTGAGGAGAACACTAAAAGCTGATTGGAGGGAAGAGGCAGCCCTCCCCCTCTTTCACACAGCACACAGGAACAGAGCTGAGGTTGTCAATCACAAGCAGTGTGCTGAATCTACTCCCCTGTCACCATTTTACCTCTTGGTGTCAGGAAAATGTGTCAGAACTGACTCATGCAGACAGCAGAGTAATAAAGCAGCAGACAGAAATTACACTCAGTGCTCTTAATTGAGACAAGTACACAATATAGAGGGATATGCTTTGTTCATATTTCATGTCTGAGGTTTACAACCACTTTAAGTCTGACCTTCCCTTCAGTCTTGCACAGTTGTTCTGGCTTCTCTCCTGGACTGAAAATGCTTACTCTGATTTCACTGCACACTGCAAACTTCTCACAATGTGCATTGGAAGCTGCAGAAAGTCAGATAGCACCCCACCTAATTTACTGGCTGCAGGATGTCCAGCATCATCTAGCTCTTTCCGCCGTAGCCTGACTGTCCCTGGCCCACCCCTTTTCATTTATTGGATTTTAGTTCTTTCAATCGTGAAGGCTCACCTAGGGTGGTCTGGGTGCAAATAAAGCTTGCCTAGGAACAACCGCTCCTCAGGACCAGTGGTGTTCAAACTGCGGCCCTTTGCTTGCCTTTATCCGGCCCCTGGGGCATTTTTCCTTCCACTGACAGCAATGATGGGACACTGTTCCTCCCACCGACAGCAATGATGGGACACTGTTCCTCCCACCGACAGCAATGATGGGACACTGTTCCTCCCACTGACAGCAATGATGGGACACTGTTCCTCCCACCGACAGCAATGATGGGACACTGTTCCTCCCACCGACAGCAATGATGGGACACTCTTCCTCCCACCGACAGCAATGATGGGACACTCTTCCTCCCACCGACAGCAATGATGGGGCACTCTTCCTCCCACTGACAGAAATTATGGGACACTGTTCCTCCCACCGACAGCAATGATGGGACACTCTTCCTCCCACCGACAGCAATGATGGGACACTCTTCCTCCCACTGACAGAAATTATGGGACACTGTTCCTCCCACTGACAGCAATGATGGGGCACTATTCCTCCCACTGACAGCAATGATGGGACACTATTCCTCCCACTGACAGCAATGATGGGACACTATTCCTCCCACTGACAGCAATGATGGGACACTGTTCCTCCCACTGACAGCAATGATGGGACACTATTCCTCTCACTGACAGCAATGATGGGACACTATTCCTCTCACTGACAGCAATGATGGGACACTATTCCTCCCACTGACAGCAATGATGGGACACTGTTCCTCCCACCGACAGCAATGATGGGACACTATTCCTCTCACTGACAGCAATGATGGGACACTATTCCTCCCACTGACAGCAATGATGGGACACTATTCCTCCCACTGACAGCAATGATGGGACACTGTTCCTCCCACCGACAGCAATGATGGGACACTATTCCTCTCACTGACAGCAATGATGGGACACTATTCCTCCCACTGACAGCAATGATGGGACACTATTCCTCCCACCGACAGCAATGATGGGACACTCTTCCTCCCACCGACAGCAATGATGGGACACTCTTCCTCCCACTGACAGAAATTATGGGACACTGTTCCTCCCACCGACAGCAATGATGGGGCACTATTACTCCCACTGACACCAATGATGGGACACTATTCCTTCCACCGACAGCAATGATGGGACACTGTTCCTCCCACTGACAGCAATGATGGGATACTATTCCTTCCACTGACACCAATGATGGGACACTATTCCTCCCACTGACAGCAATGGGGCATAGCTCCTCCCACTGTTATAAACAACTATTCCTCCTTCTACTGACTACAGGCACTATGTCATTGTTTTGCTCCCACTGACGCTGAGGCATGTCCTACTTCCACTGGCCACCCTCTCCCCCCCTAAAGTCTGAAGGACAATAAACCGGCCCTTTGTTTAGAAAGTTGGGAGAACCCTGCTCCAGACTGAAATCCATCCATCAAGACATTTTTAGATTTCCTTAACTACTCTCCAGGAGCCACCCCCTGCTTGCATCAGGGCTGGGGGCTCTCGAGAAGAGCACCGAAGCAGGGTTCCGTGATGTTTTCAGGAAGCCATGTACAGCACCCTGCCAACTCCTCCCATCAGCCATGATCTGTCTGAATTGCATAGAGAAGCACAGAGACCCAGTGATGAGGCCACTGGGTCTAAATTTAAGAGATGTAATAAAAACAGAAAAGGTTTATAAAAAAAAAACCCTCTTTAGAATGTTGATGAAGAGGGGTAGAGGGGCAGGGCAGGCAAAATGTAAGAAAATATTAGTTTTAACTGCACTATGCCCTTCTGGGTCCTAAATATACTCCTTGCCATGGCGGGGGGGGGGCGAGAAGAGGAGACCCTGAGCCTATTAAATAAATGGCTGCTGGCATCCCCCTCGCCTTGTCTTTAGTCATGCACAATGCAGTTCACAGCAGCCTCAGGAGGAGCAATGACCGTAGTGAAATCTGCAGCATCACTCATGTAACTGTGGCATCAAAATAAGTTGTAGATGAGGAATCCAGTAAGAAAATAAAATGTAAAAGGTCCATTATTTTTTTATTTTTTTTTATTGACATTGATATTTCAGTTGTAGGTGTCAGCTCCTGGCTTCCCATATGTCTTGGATACTCCAACGGTAACAGGAAATGCAGAGAAATCTCCCAAAAGGGACACAGTAAAGAAAAAAAAAAATCTGACAGAGATTCTACGCCATCTAAAATATAAAAAAATGTTCTGGTTAGAGATAAACTTTTACTTTCAAAGTGTTTGAAGAAGGAACTGAATGTGTTGCATTTAGTAACTTGCCCAATGCCCTCGCTGCATTATGGGAGAAGGGACAACCTATGACCAATTCAGTACTTGCTCCAGACACCGAGACAAATGAACCAACCCCATTGGGTTCCCTTGGGGGCTCGTATCTGGGACAAAATCTGCTTTCTACAGAATAGGAGAACGGAGCACAAGAAAAAGTGTTTCTGCATTTTATTCTGCTTATCAAGGAAAACCCGGCTCAGCATCCAAAACATCAGACAAAGTAGGTGACACTGACGCAAGAGCCAGCTTCTGGGGTATTTGTACGAGTGGATATATTAGGGTAACTATATTGTGATATGGGGTGGTAAAACTCAGTGGTGTTGCGTTTTCAAGTGCGTTACCGTACAGCAGTCTGAACTTGTGGTTTAAGGGCTTGGAGGCCCCCTTTTATTAAGCAGAACTTAAAGAAAGTCCACAAAACACAAGTTTTCTTCAGCCAAAAACAATTAACAGAAAATACTGAGCCACCTGGCTCTTTTCCAGCAGCACCACTGCTCCTGGCACTGGTCCCTCAGACCCAACTAACCCCCATTACTCACTCAGCTTTAGCTACAGCACATCGCTACATGGGCCAGCTCCTGCCCTCTAGATAGGGGTGCTCCTAACATCTTGGGTTCTCACTCTTCCAAACCCTTCCGAGCCCTCCACTCCCCTGGAGTCACTAGTTGCCCCAGCTCTCTCAGTCCTGCAGACTCGCTCAGCTGTCCCAATCCTCCCTGTCTTATGGGTAAGGTATTTCACAAACATCGAGTCTTGTCTCCCAAGCAAAGGCCTTGAGCTATAACCAGCTCCTGGCTTATAAATGGATATGCACACCCATGTACTCACACACCCTGTCTGATCACAGGGCCCAGCTCCTTGCTTATAACAGATATGCGCACCTGTGTACTCACCCTACAGGTCTCCAAGAAGACCTGGACACAGGGCCCTAAGTTATGGCCAGCTCCTTGCTTATAACAGATTTGCACACCTGAGCACTCACACGCCCCACAGGTCTCCAGAAAGACCTGGACACAGGGCCCTTTGACCAGCTTTGACCAGCTCCTGGTATATAACAGATATGCACACCTGTCTACTCACAGACCCTACAGGTCTCCAGGAAGACCTGGACACAGGGCCCTAAGCTATGGCCAGCTCCTCGCTTATAACAGATATGCACTACTACACCCTACAGGTCTCCGAAAGATCTGGACACAGGGTCCTTCGCTATGACCAGCTCCTGGTTTATAACAGATATGCACATCTGTGTACTCACACACTCTACAGGTCTCCAGAAAGACCTGGACAAAGGGCCCAGCTCCTTGCTTATAACAGATATGCACACCTGTGTACTCACACGTCCTACTGGTCTCCAGAAAGACCTGGACACAGGGCCCTTAGCTATGACCAGCTCCTGGTTTATAACAGATATGCACACCTGTGTACTCACAGACCCTACAGGTCTTCAGGAAGACCTGGACACAGGATTGAAGGCTTCATCCCACTAAAGATATTTTTAACCCTTTAAGCTGAGGGATAAAACATATCAGGAGAGACTTCAGGAACGTAAAGGGGTTGTAAAGGTTTGTTTTTTATTTTTTAAAAAGGTTCCTTTAAGCTAGTGCATTGTTGGTTCACTTACCTTTTCCTTTGATTTCCCTTCTAAATGTTTTTTTTCTTTATTTTCTTTGTCTGAATTTCTCACTTTCTGTTCCTCCTCAGTAAGCTGTTCTGGCTGACTAAACACCGCTCGGATGATGGTGTGAAGTTTACTGAGGAGGAACAGGAAGTGAGAAATTTAGACAAAGAAAAAAAAACATTCAGAAGGGAAATCGAAGGAAAAGGTAAGTGAACCAACAATGCACTAGCTTAAAGGAACCTATTTAGAAAATAAAAAAACAAAGCTTTACAACCCCTTTAATATGTACAGTCTCCTGGACACTGGGCCCTGAGCTATGGCCAGCTTTATAAAAGATATGCACACCTGTGCATTCACACATTCTACAGGTCTCCGGAAGACCTGGACATAGGGCCCTGAGCTATGGCCAGCTGCTGGTTTATAACGAATATGCACACCTGTGTACTCACACACCCTACATGTCTCCAGGAAGACCTGGACACAAGGCTCTAAGCTGTGGCCAGCTCCTGGTTTATAACAAATATGCACACCTGTGTTAGGGTTGCCACCTCATCCCTTTAAAACCGAACACATATTAATTACACCGTTTCTGTGGCTGATTAAGGTGATAATTAAACTCACTTGGTGCCTTATCTGCATGAAATTAGCCTCAGAACCTGTGTAATTCATATGTGTTCGGGTTTAAAGGGATGAGGTGGCAACTCTAACCTGTGTACTCACACACCCTACAGGTCTCCAGGAAAACCTGGACACAGGATCGAAGGCTTCATCCCACTAAAGACATTTTTTAAGCCTTTTGGCTGAGAGCCGGTTCACACTGCGGGCGATGCGAGGCGACACGACTTGCCTCGCCTCGATCTGACAAGTCGCCCCCGTTCTGTACAATGGAACCGTTCTGAGAGGAGCGACTCGAGTCGCTCCGACTCAGAAAAAAGGTTCCTGTACTACTTTCGGGCGACCTCGGGGCGACTTGCATTGACTTCTATACAGAAGTCATCTGCAAGTTGCCGCTGAGGTCGCGGCGAGGCAAGTCGGTGTCGCCTCGCATCGCCTGCAGTGTGAACCGGCCCTGAGGGATAAAATATATTAGGAGAGACTTCCGAAACTTACTATGCATGGTCTAGGGGAAAGAAGGGAAAGGGGAAACATGACTGAAGCCTGAGCTTGCAAAGACATTCAGTGCATCCAAAGTGAATTTTATATTCTTTGTGGTTATTGAAGAATCTAGTTAAAAACGTGTGTGCCTGGAGTTCAGCTTTAACAAAAGTAGGAACAATTGTTTACAGCTATAAAAAAAACCTATGGCTTTCAGTAACCACTTTGTGCCAGTAGGTGGCAGAATATAATAGTGCATCTACCCCTCCCCCCCTCCCTCCCCCTCCGCTGTGCAAGTCATTCACCAGAAAATGAAACACATGGCAGCATCTATTCACATGTTCTACCCCAACTTCACCCTTATTATGTTTTTTATTTTGTTTTTTTAAAAACATTTTCACAATTTAATTTAAGCCATATACTTATTGCTGTTTTATGTGTTGTGTTAACATAACTGAAGAATGTTATATAAGGAGCGCGGAGATGCAGAAGGCCATTGTTATGTCAGCGGTTGCCTGGTGACCAGAAATAAAATGATTACTTATACAGTTTGGGTGTGCCGTTCACCTCATTACACGCCAAATAACATAAAATATTGGTGTTTTTAGAAACCTTGCTGGGTGAATGTTAAAGTTTGTTTCCTACTTCCACTGGCTGTTGCAAGGGCCAGGCCACCCAAGACTAAAGTTTTAGGAGGGGTTTGGTCTGAAGATCCCATTGACTTCTTAGGGACACCGGTTTTGAGACGCCTATGGTCGGTTTTTGCTGGAAGAAATGGTGGCAACCCTAAGCATCGCTCTCTTGTTCAGCTTTGTAATGGCTGTGGTAAGGGTACAAAGCCAGAAATCTAGCTGGGCTGTTTCTTTTTTTGAGAGTTTTCAAGTACCAGTTGGTGATTCGGCCCAGTAGACTTAAAGCAGAATTCCAGAAGAAAATCGAATTGCCCAAGTATAAAAAAAAAAAAAACAGCTCTGCAATATTTACCTTCAATCCGTGCTCTGCAGTACTTCTTCTCCACCACTAGATGTTGCCAATCTTCCAGGCTGAATGACAACCCACTTCTTCTGAGTTCAGGTTGTCGTGGACACACCCCCTGGGATGGCGTGATCACACAGCCTTAGTTTAAAGTTCTACTGCACTGAACAGTACTCACAAGTCATTACAAAACTAAAGGAAAGGATTTACAAAGCTAGCGTATGGGGTTTTGACCATAACTGAAAACTGATCTGTTTAATTAGGCAGTGAAAGGCGTAACTATATACAACAACCCATGTAAGCCAATCAGATCTTGCACTTCATTGGTTTAGAGTTGTTAGAATAATGAAATGTTGCTTTTGATTGGCTGTTATGATTATGCCTAGGGGCTCATTCACACTTGCTCAAAATACTGATGCTTATCGAACGCACCTATAGCGTTAATGCACTTTAATAGGTGCGGCTCTTAAGCATTTAATGAGCATTAACAACGCTCCCCCAAATGCCCTATATGCATTTGCAGCACAGTAGACAAGGGTTTTTGGCTTGGTAAAACTGCACCACAAAATTCCTCTAATAGCTGGTTAAGGAGTGGAAGCCGATGCCGCATTCCTTAACAACCGATGAGTCATCAGCTGTCAGCGGGGTTCCCCATAGACAGCTGAATCGCCTACAATAGTTGGTTGTTAAGGAGCTGGCCGGCCGCTGTGGCCTTAACAACTGATGGGTTCCCTGCTGACAGTTGAATGTAAAAACAAGAATTGCTGGGAATAAAAAAAAAATAAAAAATTGTGGGGAAAAATGGCGTGCCCCCCCCCCCCAATCCATACACGGCCCTTCAGGTCTGGTATGGATTTTGGGGGGACTCCACACCATTTTATTTCACAATTTTGACGTAGGGGTTCCCCTCAACATCCATACCAGAACCCAAGGGTCTGGTATCTATTGGGGGGAGCAACCCAATGCTTTTTCCCCCCCGATTTTTTTATTGCCGGCAATTATTTATTTTACATTCAGCTGTCAGCTGACTCACCGATGACAATAACTAGCTAAAATAAATTCACACTGTACTAACCTTGGCATGCAGCTGCAGCGTGTTACCATAGACTTGAATGGGAGGTGTTGAAAGGCTTCAAACGCCTCCTGACTCAACACGAGGCCTCAATTTTGAAGTGATGCGACGCTAACGCTTAATGTTTTGATAATGTGAACAGCACTGTGTGCTGTCCATTGTATCAATTGCATAGGCGTTTGAGGGGCATTTTTAAATGCCCCTCAAATGCCTGCTTTTAATGCCAGTGTGATCTTAGCCTTATGCTCCGCCTTATTATTATGGTCTGAAAACACAATGGGGTGGATTTACTAAAGGCAAAAAGACTGTGCACTCTGCTGACTTTCAGCATGCAATCATGTGGAAGCAAAAATTCTGTTTCATTTTTCATGTGATTGGGTATTCTTTGTAAAGTGCATTTTCACCTCATTTACTAAGCTCTGGAGCAACTGCACTTGCAAAGTGTGCAGTCTAATTTCCTTTAGTAAATCAACTGCATTATGCCTATAGAAGGAACATATTAATATACAATAGAACCGGGGAGGGAGTCCAACATTAATATGTTATTTTATATTAACAAACACATGACAAAATATAATTACTTACCCCTGAAGTTGCCATCTGAATGGCTTCATGGATGCCATACAGTTTCCCGGCTACCAGGTAAACGCCGCTGGTCCAAACTGCACAGGCCTCATGCACCCAGTGCTCCTGCGTTTCTGGTTCTGCAGAGTGCACCTCGGGCACTTTGACACACTGATGTCTCTTGGGTTTCTCAGTCTCTGTCACCTCCAACTTTTTGCTGCAACAGTAACAGCTGGGCAACTTCCTGAGCATTCCACGAGCACTAGATCGTAGCGTATTCGGTTTGACTACGTCAGCGGCTCCACCGTCTGTACAAGACGGCCTCCCGCCACCTCCGGTGCAGAGGGAATCCACGGCCTTGGAAGATTTGTCTGTGTCCTCTGGTTTCGGTTTATCTTTCAGCCTGGATTTCTTGTTAGGCAAACAGTCCATAGGATAGTAAGGCCCACACAGGTCGCCCAAGTCTTTATAATTGGCTGGGCAACGGCACAAGCAGCAGAGGAGACAGCCAGAGCTGACTGATTTGCACACTAAAGGTCCCAGCTGCATCCGGGAGGAAAAAGGCAGGCTGCCTTGGCTGGCAAATGCGACGGATTGAGACGCTGAGTGAGCAGCGCTTCTCTCCTTCAGTAATCGAGCCTCTTCTCCTGAAGTATTTATTACAGTGCAGATGGTGGTGAATGTATTTTTTTTCTCCACCTGAATGTACGGTGTGAAGAGGCGGACTCGATTTTCTGGCCTCACTGGTTTAGCCGATACATACTTCAGCTTGATTTCTGGTTCTTTAGGTGTAACGGGAGGTATGTTATGCCTCTTTCCCCTTCTCTTGCTCCCAGGTGGTTGACTAGTTGACTTTGAGTTGTTTTGAGAAGAACACTTACGTTGCCTCTTGTTGTAGCCATTAAAAGTTGGATGCTTTGTTTTTTTCCTGGTCCTAGTCTGTGTCAAGGTCTCTTCAGCTGCCTCAGGAATTATGGAGTCCTCCTCCAACTTTTTGCACTCATTGGGTCGATATTTATTGGCTAGCAAAGAGCTTTCTGACAAGGACTTGTCTTTTGAAGTCAGAAGCACAGACGGAACAGCTGCTAGTAGGGTTTTGACAGCCATTTTGGAAGTTCTCTGAGAACTTTTGGACCTACCTCTCCTGAGCTTTGTTTTAGGAACTGTATTCAGTTTTTTTGAACTTCTGCATTTTCCCTCTAGTTTTGCCACTGGTTGTGTGCCAATTTCTGCATGGAGAGAATTCGAAGTCCCTTTTTTCTTGTGGTAAGGTTTACCTTTGAAGGACCTATTGCCAACTCGACAGCTAACAGTGTGCATTTCAGCTTCTGGCTTTGGGGATTCAATTTGTACAATGTCCTGAGTCAACAACTTGGCTTCAGCATCTATTACAAAGCTATTATCTCTTAGCTCCTTGCCTTGAGAAGGTACGACTAAGGTATTGTTGCTAACTGCTCCAGTATTGACAGTCTCTCCTACGGGAGCACCTTGTTTCTTCTGATTTGGTGATGTAATCTTTTGTACTATTGCCTCCATTTTAAGTCCTCTGCCTTTTCTAGGTGGCAAAACCTTTGTTTTTATAGCACCATGATAAGACGACCGTGAAGTCATTTTTAAGCAAACTTCAGGAGCCATTCTCATGGAAGGAGAGCTTAGGATGACTTTACAAGCCTTCTTGGTAGCAAGCTTTAACTTGACTTTTTCCTTTTTGACGGGCTTAATTTTTTTGAACAAATTGGGAGGATTCTCTGATTTTTGTTCCTTTGTCTTTTTGCTGCGTATAATCAAGTTTTTCTTTTTGGCTGGAACTGGTGAAATAAAGGTTGATTTCCTCTTCAGAGAATGCAAAGGCTTTTCTGAGGTTTTTACATTTATTCCAATGCCGGAGGTTGCAAGTTTCATCCTTTTTCTTATTTTCGGAATAATTGGAAATGTGTCAGCTGCCGCGCAGTTGTTTGTTATAATCTTCTTTAAAGAAGTACGTTTCTTAAGCACAAAATTCATTCCTCTCTTTCCTCTTCTTCTTTTGGCTGGAAATAATTCCTGTTTCTTGCTACGAGACCTCAAAATCATAGACTGTTCATCCTTTAGGATGCTGATTTTTTTGGATTTTGGACCAGCACTAAGAACAGAAGACTGTTTATTTTGTAGGGCTATTGTTTCCTGGTCAGTGGGTGTGGACATTATTTTCTCACCATTTTTTCCACCCCTCTTTCCAGTTTTATAAGGAACCCTCTCTTTCTCACCGAATGCTACTCTTTTACTTAGTTTTTCAGGATGTGGTGCTTTTAAGTTTACCCCCGTGCCACATTCTTGTGGTTCCACTCTGGCAGTGGAAGAACGAGTGCACATCCTTGCTGATGTAGGCTGTGTTACAGGAACTTTGTCAACTTGTATTACTGTTGTGGCATTTAGATTTTGTGGTTGCAGTTTGAACTCAGCTTGGTTCCCGCCTTTATCGCTACTTTCCGATGTAATCTGTGCAGACATTTCCACCACCTTTGCTTCTGCTGCTTTGCACCTTCGACCGCGTTGAGGTTTCTTCACGGGTGGTTCTTCAGCCAAGATGGCTGTCTGTTCATTTGTTGCTTGTTGGTCAACTGTTTCGCTTTCCTCTGGCAGGGTTGAGACCACTTCTTTTTCAGCTTCTATTACTTCCGAC